>NC_091829.1:80992293-83392293 GCF_038994185.2 Dermacentor albipictus | reverse complement strand
TGATCCACAGGTCCGGCTACTCGGCGACCCTAGCTTCGCATTCATCGCAGTGAGTTGAGCCCTTTCCGCGTCTTTGTCGAGAACGCCGCCAAAGTGCAGCGAAAGCATCCTTCGCCGCCAAACAGTCGTTCTTTTTTTTTTTGACGATAGCGTGCTAACTGTCCGTTGCGGCGGCGAGACCGTCGTTTAATTCCAGCGTTCATCAACCCACGCGCCCGTTAATAGTTGGGTTTTCACGGACGATGTTAGCGATATTGGAATGTAGCGCTTCACGGAGACATGCATGTGCACAGTGTTGGATCTGGAGGACAATCCCAATTGCTGTCCCCCAGATTTGTGGACCTTGCTGTTGGGTGGCCGAGGTTGAAGAGGACATTGAGATGAAAACTGGAGGTTTATTTACATTATTTACAGTGAGAGTACAAAGAAATTAAAGGGCCCCTGAAACGGTTCGGACAAATTTTGTAGACGCGTTGGGTACAGCTTAAGTAGAACATTCGCACCACAATTTAAGTGAAGCGTTACGTATTTATGGAGCTACAAGCGATTAGAAGTTACCCTCCTCCCCAGCCATGCTTTTCCTCCTCAACTCGTTCGCCGAGCGAGCGAGGCTAAGCTCCGCCTTCACTGGTCCTGCGTCACGATGCGACGTCACATCATCCACTTCCGGTTTTGGAGCCCGTCCCCGCCCGCGCGACACCTCTCCGCCAGCCGCTTGGCTGTCGACCCCCAGCGAGAGCTATCGAAGCAGCGTGCGTTGCGAGCATTCTGTCGTAGCGCCGAACGTGTCTGGTATCTCGTTAACCACAGGCAAGCTGGTCATTTCGGCAAATGACTGGAGGCATAAGCTCAAGCTGATGAAGGAACTTTGGCGTAGACGTACATGAGCGGCCTGATTGGTCTGCACGGTCGAGACACTTGTTGGCGCAGCGCTTAAACAGCCAAACAAAGCGCTAATATTGCTCTAACCAAGTGTAAAACATTTTAAACATTTATAAAAACAACGTGTTGATGATTACACTCCTGCGAAAAATACACACCAGCAGCAAAGAAGAATACACTTTGTTGCTGCTACTGTGTATGGTTGAGCTCTGTGCCACCAGGTGGCTGCACCGTGCAGACCATTCACATTTGCCCTTCTGCTCATCTCATGGCTCATCTCGTTACGGCACAGTCAAGCGGCCAGACCCTGTCCCCTTGCGCTTGCGTTTGCCCTAATACGGGACTCGCGAAACGCTATTGCGTTAGTAATCTTCCGGTGTAAAGTGACGACCACAAACGCGCAAATCCTGGCGCGGATCGGATATAGCGGCAGTCCGATGCGCCGCAGCCAGTTCGCTCGTACGCTGCCTTGCAGAGGGACACGATGTCGCAGCTTGACATATTGCCAGTCGTTACGTTTGCAGTCCACAAGGCAACAAAGTCGAATAATAGTGCTCGCGAAAAGACTGAGACCAACTCTGACCGCGGAGCTCTCGTCAAAATGGAGTACGTTGTAACACAAGCAGACGACACTTGCTGTGTGCCGGAAGTGCTTAAGTGCACTGAAAAATTGTTCTTGTGCATTCTCTTTATGCTACTTTCTTTTTATAAAAACAAATTAACTAACATTCCAACTATTACGAAGATCATTTGTTTACCATAAAGTTGGAAAAATTATCGATCACGCGCCCTGGTCAGCCAATCGGATAGCTCGCCCCACTGACGTTATATGGGTAATTTCGGTCATATGGGCCGCCGAGCAGTGCGCTGCGATCGGCAGCGATGTGCATTTTTAAAACGTTATAATTACACGCTTGACGCAGAGCACTTAGATGTGTCAATTAATGATCAGAAGGACCTGCTCTAACGACTCAGTACGTTTGTAGAAAACCGTCAAAAGCGTTTCAGGGTCCCTTTAACAGTCATAAAGTCATTTCGGGCCGGCAGCAACTCGGACGCTGCGGCCCGTGGCAAGAAGCTCGAAAGAGATGAATGAATGAAAGCCCTCTTGCTGCTCCCGGTCTCTGGCTTTTAACCCTTTCGGTGTCTCGAAGTCACGTCACGTTCGGCCAATCGGCGAGCCCGCTCAGGTGGCGTCATTTTCGGCCAATGGTAGGCGCCCGTGCGATTGTGTCACACCCGGCGCAGAGGGTTTCTCCTTGGGCCCCAATTGTCCGAGGGCTTACTTCTCTCTGCGGTATTGCCTTCCTGGCTTGCAACTTCCTTCACAAAGGCGGATGGGGGGATCGAGGGCTTCACGGTGCCTTACAGCCGTCTTGCCTCGGGACCCACGTTACCTGGAACCGTGCCAGGTTCCCGCTACACTTTCGGGAAGAGTCAAGCAGTGAATAGCTCCACCTGCGGCGCACGAGGTGGGGGACGCCAACTTGTTTGGACGTGCGGCACCTCGGGAACGTGGTAGATGTGCTTCTGCGCTCCCTAATTAGCTTTGACGCGATTCCATGTGGTCTGGTGAATTGGAAGTAGGCTCAGGAAAAGGTCCCGTATCTAACAACAGGCAGTTGGCATCACCGATACTTTTTTTTTCTGAGGGGCGGGGGAAGGGGGCACGTTTTCAGTTTGTCCCCCACCCCCTCTTCCCCCTTTCCGGATACGCATCTGGACACAGGAACGAACGACAGCCTCACAACGATTTCTTTCAACAACGAAATATTATTTCGTTGTCAGCTGTGTTGACGTACGTCACGGCTGGGGTACGAGCACGTGATCCTACCCTGTGTCATGTGAAATATATATAGATATCGCAGGGTAGTTTGTGTTGGCTGGTGCTTTCCGCAATTACTTTTTACAGTCTTTCTTGCGTATTTGGAATTTTTTCGTGCGAGAAGTGTATTGACACGTGTTTTTTATGGCGCACATAGCTAAAAGGGTATAAGCCCAGGCCAACCCGAAATAACATTTCGTGGTTGTAAGTTGATGCTGTGTGTTTCATAGTTCCTTCTTGTGTCCTTGTCCCGTTGTTGCCACGCGTTTGATAGCATTTAAGTAAGAAAGAAAACTGCCTCGTCTGCCTGCTGATACATTACGTTGTCATATACGGGATGATCACATTCGAGTTTGTCGGAATTTTCCAAAATCGCCTTTGCAGATAACCTAATTCTAGCCGTTGAGCTGAATTGTTAAGAGAGGTGGACATTTCTTGCACGAAAAATAAAAAGAAACTCATACTGAGTTTTTAAAAATGCACGAATTAACTTGCTAATAATTAATTACTTTACGGCGCATATTGCAATTTCCCAATTGTAGCCGCTGAGCTTGCAGGGCGTGTCCATTTGGAATGAATATCCAGAATGACACCCCTTTGGAGATGTGCGCCATCAAATTCGCCGTGAAACTGTACTGTTCAACTTACTTTTTTTAACAAAGCACTCTTGTATGCATGGGGAGCACACAGACAACTGAACTTGCTGAAGACCGTGTATACGTTAGATATCGCACATAAATGGAAAGGTAGTTACAACTGGAAAGTGTTCGTTTCGACGCGATTGTAAGGGCGCAGGCTCGTGAGTCATTTCGCAAGCGCATCATCCCCAAAGAAAGCCGAGCGCCGGACCAGGGTATGCTTGTGTCCGTTACGAAAGAATCTGTGGGTGCCCGGTGGTGGTGGGCACCTCCCGCAGCCGAGGCTGACGTTCTACCACTGGGCCACGATCAGCACCAAGGGCGAACACGGTATATCTCAAGAAAAGAGCACGCACGTGACCTAAGAACTCGAATGTTATTGCAAACAGAGGCGTATTGCAATCGGCGTGACACGCAGAAAGCTCTTCTCGACGAAGACAAAACAAATAAGTAAACAGCCTCCGATGTTTGGTGGGCAAGACAAAATTACACGTTCAAAAGCACGACCAACGCCGGGTGATACGTGCGCGATGGTGGCGAGCGGTGTCTTCTTGGTGTCGTCATCTGCATGCGTAATTACATAAGCCCCAATATTCCCGGGCTGGTGGCGGCGGCCACTATCTGTTCACTACATGCATGGAATATGCATGGAACAACGACGCCGTTAGCGAAGGACACTGTTGCTGAAGACCGTTTCCAACAAATGACTGAGGACCTTAACCGGCGGTGTATAAGCGTAGCGTTGAGGAATGATAAGCACAATACTATAGGGTAAGCTTGGCAAGAGAACGAGATTTCGTGATTGGTAGTTGGCTTGCGGAAGGACACATTTATGTAAGCCAATTGATGGCAGGGGACGCGGACCATGAGATGAAAATTTGATGAAGGATACAAATGGGATAGGAACGCATATGACAACCACTACCAAGTCATGGCCACCCTGTTTACCGCTATCCCCGGAAGGGTAACTCTACAATCAATGCGTTCTACCTGTGTTAACTAAGAAATGCAGAAATACATCTGAAATTGTTGTTTTAATGAGGAATAATTACCAAAGCGATGCGCAGTTATCTTAGGAAATATTAGTTAAAGGGACCCTGATACGCTTTTGACGATTTTCTACAAACCCACTGAGTCGTTAGAGTAGGTCCTTCTGATCATTAATTGACACATCTAAGTGCTCTGCGTAAAGCGTGTAATTTATTATAAGGTTTTGAAAATGCACATCGCTGCCGATCGCAGCGCACTGCTCGGCGGAATTTTAAGCCGCCCCTACCCATATGGCCGAAATCACCCATATGACGTCAGTGGGGCGAGCTATCCGATTGGCTGACCAGGGCGCGTGATCGATAATTTTTCCAACTTTATGGTAAACAAATGATCTTCGTAATAGTTGGAATGTTAGTTAATTTGTTTTTATAAAAAGAAAGTAGCATAAAGAGAATGCACAAGAACAATTTTTCAGTACACTTAAGCACTTCCGGCACACAGCAAGTGTCGTCTGCTTGTGTTACAACGTACTCCATTTTGACGAGAGCGCCGCGGTTAGAGTTGGTCTCAGTCTTTTCGCGAGTACTATGATTCGACTTTGTTGCCTTGTGGACTGCAAACGTAGCGACTGGCAATATGTCAAGCTGCGAATCGTGTCCCTCTGCAAGGCAGCGTACGAGTGAACTGGCTGCTGCGCATCGGACTGCCGCTATACGATCGGCGCCAGGATTTGTGCGTTTGTGGCCGTCACTTTACACCGGAAGATTACTAACGCAATAGCGTTTCGCGAGTTCCGTATTAGGGCAAACATAAGCGCAAGGGGACAGGGTCTGGCCGCTTGACTGTGCCGTAACGGGATGAGCCGAGATGAGCAGAAGGGCAAATGTGAATGGTCTGCACGGTGCAGTCACCTGGTGGCATAGAGCTCAACCATACACAGTAGCAGCAACGAAGCGTATTCTTCTTTGCTGCTGGTGCGTATATTTCGCAGGAGTGTAATCATCAACACGTTGTTTTTATAAATGTTTAAAATGTTTTACACTTGGTTAGAACAATATTAGCGCTTTGTTTGACTGGTTAAGCGTTGCGCCAACAAGTGTCTGGACCGAGCAGACCGATCACGTCCGTCTCACGTACGTCTACGCCAAAGTTCCTTCATCAGCTTGAGTTTATGCCTCCAGTCATTTGCCGAAATGACCAGCTTGCCTGCGGTTAACGGAATACCAGACACGTTCGGCGCTACGACAGAATACTCGCAACGCACGCTGCTTCGATAGCTCTCGCTTGGGGTCGACAGCCAAGCGGCTAGCGGAGAAGTTTCGCGCAGGCGGGGGCGGGCTCCAAAACAACCGGAAGTGGACGATGTGACGTCGCATCGTGACGCAGGACCAGTGAAGGCAGAACTTAGCCCCGCTCGCTCGGTGAACGAGTTGAGGAGGAAAAGCGTGGCTGGGGAGGAGGGTAACTTCTAATCGCTTGTAGCTCCATTAATACGTAACGCTTCACTTAAATTGTGGTGCGAATGTTGTACTTAAGCTGTACCCTACGCGTCTACAAAATTTGTCCGAACCGTTTCAGGGAGCCTTTAAGATCGCACAGCTACCCTAACTCATCACAAGAATTAAGACTAGAAAAATACCGATCAAGAAAAGGGTTGGGCAAAGAAACGCGATGTCTACGATTCTATTCACTGCATGCTTGGAAGTATTCAGTTAATCTATTAGACTGGGGAGGTGTAGGAGTGAGGTTCAACGACGAATAGCTCGCCGACCTGCGTTTTGCAGATGTCATGATCGTATTCAGCAACGCCGGAGGTGACTTGCAACAAATGTTGATGATGTTAGCCGACAAAGTGTAAGTGTAGGGTTGATGAATGACATGCAGAAGACAAAGATAATGTTCAATAGCCCGGAAAGAGAACTAGAATTCATGATTGGCAGTCAGCCTCTATAATCTCTGCAAGAGTTCGTTTTCTAGGTCTCATAGGAGACCCTGATCGTGTGGTATCACTCGTTTTTTTCTGGCACCCAGGGTCACTTCCATTCTTGTCTTCCGTCTTCCCTCCTATTCCTTAACGCACATTTTTTAAAGTGAATAAGAAATCATTTAAAACGATGACGCTCCTATTCTAGCCGGTAATTCGGAATTTATTTGTGTTTGCAATTCGGTCACTTTTATTTATCTTATATGCCCTGCAAACAATTAAATTTGCTGTTTGCGACTTCATCGCTGAACTTGGCGTTTGCTGCAGTTTCAGGCATTGAATGCAGCACTGATGAACACTTCTGCATGAACACCTTGCTTCGTATAGTTCAGTAGGAATTAAATAAGTGAGATCCGGTGCTTCAACGCCTATCCCATCATTTCCAGGAATTAAGAGGCCATTCTACCACGAGCACAAACACGCCATTGCCAACATTGTCGAATTCCGTCATGTTGTCGAATGCGCTGTCTTGTCGACGCTGATTGGCCCAGAGGCCCGCCACGGCCTCTCTGATTGGTTCAAAATGGCGGAATTCGGCGATGTCCAGAATAGGCACCCCGGGGCTCCCCCGATGCCTCTGCGAAACGCCTCCTTCTTTCCCTGTTCTGTAACAGCGGCAGAAAAAACCAAACCCGTATTAGAAAAAGAGAGTCGCAGTTTCGCCCTAAAGACGAAAGCAACGATTGTAATAGCAAATTACTAGATAGCTATACGAATTATGAATAGTATAGTTTGTGTTCTCCGCCTATATAGCGGTGCTCCGCCGGGAGTCACCTTGACCACCGCGCAAGTCCGAGGATCCGAGCCCCTCAGGGGGACGATCAGCTCAGCCGCGTGTGTAGCGTGTGCCCGAAGCGGACGCTCGTTCGGTCTCCTATGGGAGCGAAACAGAGCGCCGCAAGGAGAAGGCCCAGAGTACAAGGAAGGCGTTTATTGTACGACCACCTTGGCGTTCAGGATATCTGTACACACCCGTTCCGGCGCGGGGCTCATGAGCCGAAGCTCCCGCAAGTCAAGGGGTGACACTCAGCTATCTCAAAACGCAGTAGCACGCCGCTATACGGGAGGATGGCTCCCAACGACCGTGCTACCAGGGCAACGTTCTTTCAGCTCGGGGTAGCCTCCGAGGGCGACTCGGCGCAGTACGACCGCGCACGTCAAGTGAGCCGCGTCTCTTTGGCGTAGCCTTCAGAACAGGAGCAGCGAATAGGTACGCAACCGCTTCGGGTCGAGGACCTTCGGCGAGACCGGCCAACCAAAGGGATGACCGGGAGAATGGGAAGTCAGTACGCACCGTTTCGCTGTCCGAGAGCTTCTCCCCGCGTTGCCGCTCCTCGGTCGACTTGAGTCGCCAGGAGAGAAGGAACGCGGGTTCCCGCCCAAACAGACCAATCGGGTGAGCCCCTGGACCGTTCGGGGGCGGACGGCAACAAGTGCCGTTCGGCGCCCTCGGAGGAATGAGAGAGGGGGAAAGAGGTGGACCGCGCGCGCGAAGTTCAAAAGCGAGCTCGCCGCGCTCGGTTCCTATGCCCAAAACGTGCTGTGCTATGGCGCTGCAACGAAATGGGCTACGCAGTCCCCACAAGTTTTAACAACCGTGTAAACTTGTAAGCATTCGCTTACTAACTAAATTAACAAGCATGATACCACGTATGCCCAAGCAAACATGAACACATCTCGCTCGATGACCACTTCAACTTGCTGTCAAAACGCTAGAGGGAGGAAGTGCGGCAGCAGCAGCGAGCGAATCGGCCTTCGCGCTGCGTCTCGCATCTATGCGAACTAAGCGGCGAAAACACAGCGCACACGAAGCTGTCAGCACTCGGCGCTGTGCCCATCCCAGATCGCTTTGAAGGTAGGGCCCGCGCGGCCTCGCCATAGACGACCGCACGCCAAGTTTCATCCTAGACGCCAGCGCTCGTTTCTCCCCTGGCGGAGCGATTTCATCTCCAGCGGGGGTTTCCGTCGCCGCTTCCCTTCACGGTCGCGCCCGCGTTCAGTTCGCGCTGCGCGCGTAACGTCTCTTGTTTGCGACGGCACCTCTTCGGATGACTGGAAATTATTATTGTGTTGTTAACTGTCACGACAGCAATGTAAACATGAAAAGGTTGATGCCACCAGTGAAATTCTGCCGATTCACAAGAAAATGGTATACGAAAGAAGCAGACGACAGACATGGATTATCCTTACAAAAATAACTTTAGACTATGTATAGAAAGTCTATAGACTTCTTATAGAGGACCTTTCCTTTCTAAAGATTTGGCCTTTTGTTGATACAAAGTCTGTAGACTGTCTATAGACGAAAGTCGATAAAGTTTCTATTTCTTTTTGTCTATACGCAGTCTATAGACGGTCTGTAGAAAAAAGTCGATAAGGTGTTTGTCTTTTTTGCCTACTTCCCCTCTATGGACTACCTATAGACGAAAGTCGATACAGCTTCTATCTATTTTTGTCCATACTTTGTCTATAGACTTTCTATAGACGAAAGTCGATAAGGTTTCTATTTCTTTTGTCTACTCGCAGTCTATAGACAGTTTATAGAAAAAAGTCGATAAGGAGTATGTTTCTTTATTGTATCCTTCCCCTCTATGGACTACCTATAGACAAAAGTGGATTACGGTCTCTATCTATTTTTGTCCATACTCTGTCTATAGACTCTCTATATTAGACAGTTAATAATAATAGTCGGCTAAGGTTTCTATTTCTTTTTCTCTCCTGGTGTATTAAATGTCTATATAAGAAAGTCGATAATATGTAATGCCGAGTTCCCATACTCCCCGCCCTCTGCGAAGGCGATGATATGGCACTGGTTCATGCGCGACCGGCACCGTGTGCAACCCCGGCGCGGCGGGCAAACCGTGCAGACTGCTAGTCGTCATTCGGTGCAGCTGCACCGAACGAGGATCGCGGCGGAACAGGCAACGTCCGAGTCACAAAGGTCTTCCAGGCACCCGAAGGCCCTAATCCTGGCTGCTTCCCGGACGTACACTTCGCGAGACCAGCTGGTGAAGGTCAGATGGTGATGATGTGGCAAAGGTGGTGAATAAGTCGCGAAAGCCGGCAGACCAGGTGGTGAATTCACCACCTGGTCTGCCTCTGAGTTGTCGTGGTATTGCATGTCTATAGATTAACAATAGACAAACATCGTTAATCTGGGCCCAACCCGTGTACGCTGTAACCAAGCGCAGGTACCGGTGGATAATACGTAGCTGCGTTTGATATAAGCCACTGAAGTTGTATACTGCTGAGATTGCTGTAGAGCCTATTTGTAGACATTAGTATACACATAGTGTATACCTCCGCATTTGTTGACCACATGATATGATCTACGTAGTCGGTCTCGGCAATCCCAAGACAGTCTTCACAGTTGTCGCATCACTTTTGCGGCAGTAGAATAAAGAAAGCAAAACGCCGATCCAATTGTTATAATAGTTGTTATGAACGCCAGCTTCAGCTACAAGTGGATTCCAAACAGGCATCGAGCTAACAGCAAGGACACTCGTAATGTTTGTAGCTGACAACGCGGACTTTGTGAATGTGCGATGAACCGATGTCGCGCATGTGGTGTTCGCGTTGTGTGTCGTCCGATTCTCGGATACTTTTCACATTTTCTTCATACCTCGGCTGCGTCACTAACATAGGGCGGTTTTTTGTTGACTGATATCCTGCACTATAAACCCATCAAAGTTTCTCATTTACTTAAAATAGGTGCCAAATTATCAGAGCCCACCCAGTATTTCGCCGGCGGTATGCCTGGGCAGCCACGCATATGAGTACCTCAATGCTGTACTGATTGCTTTGACCTATCACCAGAACAGAAAATTAGCACTAACATACGTGCGGGCATCACATTTGGTGGTATGCTGGAAGATATGCTACAAGTACGCTGTATTACTAATCGACGCTGGCAATAATGCGTCTGAAACGTTTGAAGGGCCCTGTAATGGCTTTTACAAACAGCGCATTCAAGTTAGCGTTCCAGTCTCATACGATAGCCCACAGCGTTTGTCATACAACCTGCCAGCGCATTTCCTTCGTCCACGAAAAAAGATGAATAATGGTGATAAAGATGAATAAGCCACCCGTTCCGGCGCGCATGGCGCGCCGAGAGAGAGCGGAAAAAAAAATGAAGGAGGAAAAGGCGCTCACACTCCTCCGAGCGCGCGCGCTCGCGCGCGCGGAGCTCCTGCGCATGCGCGGAGATCTTGCGCATGCGCGGCGGTGCGCCATCTCAACGAGTGCGCCTGGCACGTATACGGTTGTACCGGTGTGCGGTGTCCGCCTGAGCGTTGGTGTCTGTGTATGCGTGTCATCTTTGTGGCATCACACGTCAACTACACTGAACGGTAAGCTTTAGCAAAGATGTTTTGCGTCAATAGCTCATGATTATGTGAGCGCATTTCGTAGCGCGAAGCGGCTGCATGTAGTGCAGGCGACTCGGGTATAGTGTCGGTTTGTCGTTGGCATAGTTTCATAACGCGCTCTTGTTCTCGCTTCTACTATACGGAATGTTTTACGGCGAGCGATCGCTCGGGCTTGTTGATTTTCGCATAATAGTTTAGGTGCGTAAAGAAGGAAGCTACACCGTGTATTAACTTGATATTGAGGTACCACTAAGCGGATTGTGTATGTTGGGCAGCCAGTGTGGTAGATCTCATTTCGTGGCGCTTGATCCGGCCGCGATGAATGCTGCGCCGCATGTGTAGTGAAATGCTCGTGACACGCTTTACGTATATATCTCGAAATTGTGTTAGCATCAAGAATGTTCTGACAGACATGTATAGTTAAATAACTGCTAACGTACTCGGATGAAAGGCCGTGTTTCCGGGGCATGCATCAGCAGTGTGTGCACTGCCGTTTTCGCATTGTTTTTAAGGTAGCAGTATTTTTAAGGTTTCTGGCAACCAATCTAAATAATTTTGGGAAGTTACAGCAAGCAAAACACGAGACTTGAAGAAATGTCAAGCGAAAATCTCTAGATTCACCCAATCTATTTATATGCAACCACAAATGCTTTTCGAGCATGAAACCTGCGATAAGCTCAGTCACTCGCAGCTTCGCAACTTAGCCGAAAAAATTGGAGCACAATAAATTAGTCGCTCCGGGAAGCACCTTTACACGTTTCAGACTGAAGGCATTGCGTTTGACGGTAGTTGGAAGATTTGTTTTTTGTCTCTTTTTTAAACAGTTTAGCAGCAGAAGTTATCTTTCGAGCTATATGAAAAGCGTTAAGCGCCTTTCGATGCTTCGGGGATATGCAGTTTACGTGCTCTTAATCTCTAGGCAGCTGCTGGCGCAGATTCGCATTGTGCCAGTCGTGCACGGTATGAAGCCCTTGTCGTGCGCTATAAGTGTTCCGGTTTTCATTACTGTTGCATGTAGTGCCGTCATCCTGGACAGACTGCATACTATATGCGCTGTACAAAAGAATAAAGAGCCAGATTATCAATTTGGTGGTCTTTTCTTAGTAGATAACGCACAGATTATTCAAATAATTCAGTGGACATTGCATTTGTTCTACCCTTATTAACACACCTAAGAGATCGTAACATGTTTTAGTTGATAAGTGACCTGATCAGTACGCCCCCATTCATGCGCATTCTACTGAAAGTGTGGCAAATGTATTCATCTCGAAGTATGAGAAAAGAGACAATGCAGACTGTTCTAAGCGGAAATAAATTGCAAATGTTAACGTGATTGTTCAAAACTGCAGTCAGTATGCTGAGCATGTTCGATCGGCACGGGCACATTGCTTTAATACCTGAAAAATGTGCACAGTCCAGCAGGGTATCTTTGTTTCAACAATTATTATTATAGGAATCGTTTGGGATTTTCACATTTCTTTCGTTTTTATGAGTACACTGTGTGTCACATGAACCTGTCTTGAAACGAAGCGTACCGTTGCTAACACCGGCTACCATTATGGTTGTCTAACTGCTTATCATACTATAATATAACGAAACATCATAATGGTACTGATTAATATTGCCATGTAGTCTTTAGTCATAGGTAAACAAAGTTAACTAGAGGCATAAGTGGTGAGAGCAAATTATATAGAAAACTACTATTGAACCGTAAAAATAACTCATTGTATGAGTTTTCCCTCAAATTGTTGCATTTGTTTTACGCGTGTCTCTGTCTTCCGTGCTGTACTCGTGTGGCCATCAATTACGAACTTGCCGAAGCCCTTGTCAGCTTTATTAAACAAGGGATTCAAGTCAGTTGCATCTAATACTACATGTTAAATGACTGACGTGTTATTCGTTTTATCTAAATATTATGGACTGGCACTACTTGGCAAGCATTAAACCATAGTATTTTTTATTGCACTTAAGCTGCAGGCGTCATAGATTGCCAGAAAATTTTCATGAAAACAGCCAGGAAAGGCTTGGAAAAAGATCGGGAAACTTTAAATTGGCCACATAGGTATGCTGTCTTGTTACATGTCAAAGTTTCCAGAAAGTCTCTGTGTTAAATATATTTTTAAAACGTTTCACTTCATAAAAATTGAAGGAAATTGGTTCTATTTATTGAAAAAAAAAGAAAGTTAAGCAGACTGACAAGGCATTTCTTACTCAATACGTTTTTTTTTGCGTTAACTAAACGTCCTGAACCTCGATAGCCTAGAAATAATTTTCATCTTTCAAAGCACCTTAAATAATTTACTGTGATAGAATTCATTCGAACTATACTGTCAGTTCTGTTTCCTAGGAGGTGCATATCTGTCGTGCCATGACACAAAGTGCTCGTGTGGTATTTCGGGTGCTCATGTGGTATACCTAACTTGGAAACCTGTTAGCATGCCCAAGAGGCCTCATTACCTGCAAGAAATTAAGGTACCATATCAATACAATCAACCCATCCGCCATCTGTTGAAGTTATGGCCAATGACCCATTCATTTAAAAGTATGAGAAATACATTTCAATGTGTACTAAGCAAAATAAATTACAATCTTAGGCATGACACTGGGAATATTCCAGTCACGTCTCCTGAAAACATCCCTCTGCACGGGCATACTTAACTACCAGCCAAAAAAACTGTACAGACAGCCCAACTGGGTAACGTTTCCGCAATAAATATAGGGACCATTTGGGATAAGTACATTAATGCATCATATATGAACTTGTCATAAAAGGGAACATACTGTTGCTGACACGAGCAGCAGTTGTGACTTTAATTGTTCCCCATACCATGCAATAGAACATTGCATAAAGGTACTGATTTGTATTGACAAGCAGCCATTAGTCATAGTTAAACCGCATTAAGTATTGACTTAGATGGTTTGAGTAAATATATTCAGCTGCTTAATGAACACACAAAGAATACACATGTTATTTTTGCCTCATATTGCTGCATGTACTTATTTGCAGCATACACCTGCAGCACCTTTGGGACTAATGACACAAAGGTCAAGGCCAGCCTGGCGACCATGCTTGCCAAGGAGTAGTGTAAATATTTAATCTGTTTCCATAATAGCATAAGACAAGAATTTAAGGAATTCATGTATTATATCGAGCAATAAAAACGGTTAATGTATTGCCGGTGCATTTGTTTTATTTTTTGCACTGCATGATTCAGCACTATATAAATTCTTTCTGTTTATGCAACATATATAAAAGTACAGCTGGTTCAGGAGCTTTATTAATCTACTAACGGTAATGCATAAGTGCAGATGAAAAGGAACAGGTGCACATGCATAATATCTGCATTCCATGCATTTCATATCTATAAAATGAAATGAAATAAATTCAAAACGTTTTGCTACCGCATGTAATGAAAAATGTAAACTAACTTGTAGATAGCCGCTATGGAGTTATGGCCTTATACACTCTTTGGAGACTTGTCTATAAAATGTCTGTCTAGAGTGTCTATAAATTAATGAAAATGCATGTTTGTTGGCAAGTGTATGCAGAACGTCATAGAAAAAAGTGTATTGGATTATAAAGTTCTGTTTTTGTAGACTGAAGTCTATAGAATGTCTATAGTATATATACATTTGTCTGTAGACATTCCATAGACTTCAGTCTACAAAAGTAGAACTGTAAGCCTATACACTTGCCCATAGACATTATGCAGACAACTGTCTACAAACATGAATTTTAATTAATCCATTGCTTAAATGATATTGCGCGACATAAAAAACGACACGGACGTGAAAGAAGACGACACACCAAGCGCAAACTTTCAACTAAGTTTATTGAGCCACTGCGTCATTTTATACATGGCATGCACGTAAGTCGCACATGCGCCTACACGGAAATGAAGTGCGAAATCATGTAACATGGTTACGTGTCGTGTGATGCCGCGTCCAAGTAACGTAATTCTTTTTCTGTGAGAGCTAGAGACGGGAAGCTGACACACGCATCACCCAATTTCGCGATCATCTGTGCTTCAGATATCTCACGGATGAGCTGCGTGCTGCCACGGGAAACAATCGTACATTGATCCTCAAGAGGTTTGCACCCATGATCGCGACAGTGGATCGCAAAGAACTCAGAATCTGTGATTGAATTTTTGAAGTCACATTCTGACCGTGGTCTTCAGGCGTTTTCCATTGATGTAAAGGATCTTTATTATTCCTTGCCGCATAGAAGCGTACTGTCCTGTGTTGAGCAATGTATAGATAAGTATGGTGCTGTTTCCTTCCAGAATGAGGCCGGCATGTCTTGCAGTCAATTTTTAGAACTTTTACAGATTTATCTTAATTCCACCTTTATCACTTGGGATAACCAATGTTTTTTGCGGAAGAGCGGAGTTTGTATTGGCTCTTGCATTGCTCCCATTCTTAGTGACTTGTTTTTATCTTGTTTAGACTATGACATTTCTTTACAAGTGCAAGGCACTGCAGTTTTTAAAACATTTAGATACGTTGATGACTTTTTAATTTTCATTGACTGCTCTTCTGATGCCTTCATTCTGGAAGCTAAGAAAGCGTTAGAAACGTTTCAGAAGTGCCTAGCCCCCCTTCAAACTACTCATGAGATGCCGGCAGATAGGTCTCTTCGTTTTCTTGATCTTCGCCTGAATTTTCAGGACTGCCACACGTGTTGGTCGTACGAGCCGCGAGCCAACAAACCACTTCTGCCGTATACGTCCGCACATTCTAAGCTTGTTAAGCGGGCCATTGTCAGTTTGTGCTTCAAGAATGCCCTTAGCAAGTCTTGCTGCCATGTTGTGGACGTAAGCTTAGAAGCGCAAACTTTACGGTTGTCCTTGGCTGGATATCCCAGGGTGGTGCTAGTGTCTGTCGCGGAACGCATCTTAAGAGAAGCGCGATCCAGTACGCAAAAGTCAGTTGCCGATGCCCCTCCTGGCACACGCCCTAAAGTTAGTGTCATACCTTACATGCACGGGATTTCCCACAACTTGAAAAAGATTGCCCAAAGAGCGAATGTAAGAGTTGTTTTTTCTGCTCCCGACAAGCTCGGCAGGCTTTGCAGGCTGACGGATCTAAATGCCGTCCCTTCCGATAAATGCAGAAAGCATCACCGAAAAAAGTTTGTCGAGTGTGTACACCGGGTGGTGTACAGCCTTCCGCTTTCTTGTGGCAAGAAATAATAGGACAAACTGGGCGTTGCCTCAATGATCGGCTCCGTGAGCACAGCAACAATGTTAAAAACGGCTCTGGCGGTTTCTTGGCGATCCACTGTCGCGATCATGGGTGCAAACCTCTTGAGGATCAATGTACGATTGTTTCCCGTGGCAGCACGCAGCTCATCCGTGAGATATCTGAAGCACAGATGATCGCGAAATTGGGTGATGCGTGTGTCAGCTTCCCGTCTCTAGCTCTCACAGAAAAAGAATTACGTTACTTGGACGCGGCATCACACGACACGTAACCATGTTACATGATTTCGCACTTCATTTCCGTGTAAGCGCATGCGCGATTTACGTGCATGCCATGTATAAAATGACGCAGTGGCACAATAAACTTAGTTGAAAGTTTTCGCTTGGTGTGTCGTCTTCTTTCACGTCCGTGTCGTTTTTTATGTCGCGCAATATCATTTAAGCAATGGATTACCAACTTGCCCGGAATGCTGCTCTCATTAATTAATCCATAGACACTCTAGACTCAGACTTTTTATAGACTAGTCCATAAAAAGTGTATGGCCATAAGTCTATAGGCAGTCTATAGACAGTGTAAAGACTTAGACTTTTTATAGACTAGTCTATAAAAAGTGTATGGCCATAAGTCTACATACAGTCTATAGACAGTGTATAGACAGTCTATAGACTCAGACTTTTTATAGACTAGTCTATAAAAAGTGTGCGGCCATAAGTCTATAGACTGTCTATAGACTAGTCTAAAGAAATGTCTATAGACAGTCTATAAATTCAGACTTTTTATAGACCAGTCTATAAAAAGTGTGCGGCCATAAATCTATAGACTGTCTATAGACCAATCTAAAGAAATGACTATAGACAGTCTATAGACTTCTTAGACAAATGTCTATGGACTGTCAATGGACTTTGTATAAAATACTGCGGTGCGCCGAGCGAAGTAAACATCTGGCAAACGAAGCGAGCTCGTTCATTGATCCCTCCTGAGTGTATGACGGTTTCTATATGTAACCCACGTGAAATTAATAATTACTCGGTACATAATCCTTTTATTCATATAAAAACATTAAGTTAAACGAGCGCTTGTCCTGTCTTCTTTCTCGTGTTTCGTTTGTATGTGCGCTGTCTAAGAATGGAAACCACGTCTGTTGTATGCGCTAGCAGTGGCCGAAGTTCACGCGTGCCGAGAAATTCAATATGTGCATGATGCATTGAACATGACCGGAGTTCATTCCCGCTTCACCACTGCACCGATCGATCGGGTTACTGGACGATACACACCCGCGTCTTGGTCGCGCCGGCATTGCTGAAGCAGGAATGATTAATAATACTTTCAACTTCCGTCTCTTGAGTACTGTTAAAAAATGACCAAGCTGTCTACATTGCTGCCTCTATTCTATATTGTAGGGGACGTACTAGTTAAAGTTGTGTGCGCATGTCGTACTTGTGCTATGCAGCGATATATCTTGTTTATTTCCGCACAGTGTCGATAGAAGTCCGTTGTCGCCATCAGAGACAACACGGATTTGTAGCAAACATAATGTGAGAAACTGCAAAAATGACTTTAGCTCGTTGGTGCTGTATGTACGTGCCGCATCGTATGTGCTGACGATTTTTCCGGCGGCACATACGATGTCGTTTCCAATTACCTGCTCAGCGTCCCTTACATGGTTAAGCAGACGCTGCCCTTTCGCCGCATTGCAGCCATAAAAATAATCGTGAAGCGTACCGATCTTCTTAAAGGCAAATATAGCGTGTGCAGCTTGTTTCACACTAAGGGGAAAACTCGGAACGTATTGCGTCGCGATGCGGCAAGCAATGAGTCGTGCGGCGGCAGCAGCTCGAGCAGGCGCACAGGCCTGAGGGGCAGTGTCGTGATCTGCGTCGTCTGCTACGGCGGTGCGCGCTGGCCGCATTTTCAGGAAGCGCGGTACTGTCAGGGGCAGTGCACCGATTTCATCGGTACTGCAGGAACTGAGCTGATAGTCTTTACTAAACGTTGTGCGTCGCCCCACTCTGATCCTTCATTGGCGATAATGGAGTTCCACAAACTTCTTTTGACAACATGGTTCATTTGTTCTTTCGAAAGTCCGGAGTACTGAGCGTGTGCACGTATATTTCTTCACTGTGTGTGCTACCGTAATGAGCAGCGACAAAACGCACCAAGATGTGCGCGCAACGTGCTCAGTCTTTGTTTGACTCGAAAGGAAAACAAAGCACTCAACAATAGGAGTGGAACACGGTTAAACGGAGCCGCCAGTTTTCCAAGCATTATGTCTCCTCCATCTTTGATTAAATCGACTGTTATTCCACCCTCTCCTGCCGCTTTTCCCCGTTTCATTTCTTGCAAGGCCCTTCTGACCTCATCGCTATTTATAGGAGGAGTTTCTGTATCCTGTTCACTACTGTTACGAATGGAGTTATTCTGAGTCCTTTGGGTACTGTACAGGTCAGTATAGAATTGTTCCTATATATGCCTCCTGCATCTTTGATTAAATCGACTGGACTGTTATTCCATCTTCTGCTGCCGCTCTTCCTCGTTTCATCTCTTGCAAGGCCCTTCTGACCTCATCGCTAGCTATAGGAGGAGTTTCTGTATCGTGTCCGTTACTGCTTCGAATGGAAGCCTTCTGACTCCTCTGGGTACTGTACAGGTCAGCATAGAATTCTTCCGCTGCTGTTACTGTACCAGCGAATAATAACCTAAACTAGCCTCGAAGGTCGTGCTTTTTTGTACATCATGCGCCGGACACGATTAAATGAACGTTTTAGGTTCAGACAATGAGCTGGAAGTGATTTTTCTCGATAATCATTCGCTACACCAGACAGACCCTGCCCGCCGGTGGGGAATTAAACACGTCACGCTCGGAACTTCAGTTAGTATCTCGTCATGTCCCCAGCGGCAGCGATGACAGCGCTCATCCTGGAAGGCAGTGAAGTGTAGAATGACTTGATCAGGGATGTGTTCATTCGCTGCACGTCTCAGTCACTGACGATGGTGGATCGAAGCCTATCCTCGGGCGACTGATAGAGGGGATGTTGCGCCAGCGATACTTTCAACGAGCCCCAGACATTTTAAATGATGTTGGCGCCCGGGGATTGAGGCGGCCGCTCCAAGAGAGTGACTGCGCGCTCTTCTAGCAGTTCTTGCACAGCACGAGCAGTGTGGATTGGCGTCCTATCGCGTTAGAATATATAGTCGCCTTCCAGAAACGGGCCGTCAAGAATGTATGGAATCAGTACGTCGTCTATGACTGCCATGCAGCGATGAACTTACATTCGAGGCATATCAGTGGGCGTCGCGCAACGCTTAGCAAAGAATACCGGCTCCTTTCACGCAGTAACGATGTGATCAGCGCCCTGCACCTGACAGTAGAACGTTTCTCGACAATGCGGCCAGCGTGCGCCACCGTAGCAGACGACGCCGTTCAAGATCCCGCCCCTCGAGCATCTGCGCGAGCTGCTGCGCTTCGAGTTTTCCCCTAAATGCACGGAGGAAGGAAACTAAGGAGAGGCCCTGACGTCACTCTTTGTGAAGCAAAAGTGAAGCCGGAAGTTGGCGTTGCTCATGGCGATGCTCCGCCTTTTGTGCCACCCTCCTGTCTTGTTTACATCTTTCGCGAAACCACGCCGCGCTGCACGTGGTTTCGCGCGCGGAGCGCGCGCGCTCGCGCAACATCCGGCAGAGCACGGTGCAGGTAACACAGCGCAACAAGACACGGTGACTAACGCAAACCCGCCCACACAGCGCCTTTGCCACGGCACGAAACCTACCAGAGCAACAGGTGTGAGCGCTCAAAAAATCAGATGAACGCCGCCATTGTGGCCCAAAAGGCGTGGCCATGCAGCAAAAAAAAAATAAAAAAGCAGCAAAAGAAATGAGAACCTATACGTCATTTCCGCCACACTTTTCTCCTAGCGCGCGGAGGGGGTAGGGCCAGTGGCGTAGCCAGAAATTTTGTTCGGGGGGGGCTACGCCACTGGCCCAACACACACATATATATATATATGTGTGTGTTGGGCCATATTCAACCCAGATATATATATTCAATATATATATAACCATATTCAACCCAGATATATATATATATATATATATATATATATCTGCACGCTGCAGCTCAGCCTCCTCCTTAAGAGGAAGCTTTAGCTCGGGTGCTCCTATTTAAGTACATGTAGTAAGGGAATTCGTTTTTCCTTGCAACCACTTCACCAAATTTGCGGAGGTTTATTGCATTTAAAAGAAAAAGTTTAATTCTAGTGACTACTGGCTTCGAATTTTTCATTTAGGTGGTCAATTATTTATTAAAATTTGGCCAAAAACTGAAAATTTTCAGAAAACGATACTATCAAGTTTAACACTCAGTGACTCAACAATGAAAAATGATATCACAATTCTGTGAATTGCATCTAATAGTACATCTACAGCGGACAAAATAGATATGTTACACATGAATCTAAAAAAAAATAGTATTGTGGAAATACGGCTTTTGCAGAACCCTTGTACACAACGTAACCAATTCACGTAAGATACAAATTGACACAGCAAACTTGTCCGCTTTGACTGTTATAATAAATGCCGTTTACAGAACCAGAATATCTGTTCTTCATGCATAGCTATTAGTTTGTAAACGTCGTGCTTCTATTTTTTCAAACTTTCGAATTTTCCAAAACATTTTAAACAAAATTCAGGCGCTAAATCGAAGTTCTGTTTCCAACAGACACTAGGATTTAACTTTTTCTATCAAATGCAACCAATTTCAATAAAAGCGATTAGCAGGATTATCTCAGAAAAGCGTTTCTGCGTTTTACAAGTATTTGAATAGGCCGCGTCGGATTGGGCCCGAGCTAAAGCTTCCTCTTAAACAATTTATCGAGGGATCAAATACATGAATAATAACTGCATTGTCATTGCCAAAGATGGTGCAAACGAATTCTTGATTGCACGATGGTTTTGGCCCGGTCTTGGAATGTCTTTGCAACGGCTTTTGAACCGTTTGCTCCAACGCTTCACAGTGGTCAATGAAATGCAGTGTTCAACGTACACGGCAGTCATATGGTGATTAATTTCTGTTTTGGAAACACCTTCAGCTGTCAAAAACTTCGCGACACCGAGCTGTTCAACTTTGGAGTGTCCATTATGTGACGCAACCATATTCAACCCAGTGTATGAGAGCATTAAAGAACATTTATCTTCACACCTGCGTGTCACTTTTGTAAATGAGACATGCCGTTCTCCTACGCGCATGCCTCGCAGATAATGAACCAAACCATTATTGCGTGGTTAGGGTAGGCTCACTTCCATTTGACTCGCCCTCGTACATAAGAAATGCAAATATATAATGGGATATGCAAATGCGAAAATACTGCTTGATAAAGGACAAAAAAGTGTAACTGGAAACAAAGTTCACTGCATGTATACACAAAACCTCGCAACAAGATATTTAAGTATACGTATAAGTCTCCAATGAGTCTATGTATGTAAGAAGAAGTAATTGTATATAATGCGTCAAACAAGGCAAATAAACATGTTGCACAATCATAGATTCACAGAATCCTAGATTCCGCCCCCATTCCATCCACTCCCCCCGATGTATTGCGCGCGACGGAAGGCGGCTCGCTTGCTCCCCGCTTTTCTCCTTTGCACACACAAGACTGAGCCACCATCGTCGGCTCACCTATTCAACCTCCCCTCCTACGCTTTCACTCGCACATACAGCATGCAGCGCGTGGTCACGATGTTATCACCCTTGGACTTTATACGAAACATGAGGGCGATGGCAGGAATGCGCCTGGAGTGTCCATATAATTGCTTTCGCAATAATATAATAAACGTATCCGGCAACTGAAGCGTCCCGTCGCCCATTACTTTCCGCAAAAGAAGTATCACAATCGAACTTTCACCATGCGACAATTCGCCGCGCCGCAACAATGTATTTTTTTCCTGTGAGGCGGAGGCACCGAAATGAAAAAAAAAGCATAGGAAAGTATGTTGGCCAGAATCTAATGCCTACTTCGGGCACCTAATGGGGCTACGGAAGGAATACCGAAGAAAACATGAGACGCTTGGTCCACTGAGAACCATACGCATACTGCTCAGTATCCTACAGCGGCGAAACAAGACTTTCCGGAAAGGTTCCGCTCAAGGAATGCGGTGCAATCCTTCGAGTCCCCACAGTGATGGCGGCGAGCGACCATTGTCTTTTTTTTCTCGCCTGCTAGCCAGAAAGCGTCCAAAACTCTGTGCGGCGAAAATCCACTCGGCCAGAGCAAACCGAACGCGCACCAAAGTGCACCGCACGGCCGGGTCGGGGCCATACGAGAAAAACGTATGCGCTCTGGCTGGCTCTGGCAGCCCGCGGGTAGGGTAGCGAGAACAAAAAAAAAAATTGAAGAGGCTCAATTTGTCCTCGCGAATAAAAGTCAAAGTAGAAAAAATAAATAAGAACGTAGTTACTTTGGCTGGCTTTAGTGTCTTGACATGGATGGTCTGGCGTAGGTTAAAAAAAAAATTGATATTTTTTTATGTGACATGACGGCACAGATGAACCACGCCAACGTTCCGTCTCATTGGACCTCGCTGCCTGCTTTGTCAACTTGTCTGCTAGTGTGTTGATTTGGCTTGTGTCGTTGTATGTTCCAATGTAAGACTTTAGAAAAATCAATAGACCTTTGGCGTCAAATGTTTATAACAACATTAAACCCACAAAGTTCCGCAATTGAAAACCTAAAGCACAACTTTGGAAATGTCAATGCACCTTTCACATCAAGAGCTTATGAGATTTATACCCATAAAGTTTCGCAATTGATATCCATGCGCTCCATAGATTCCGTGGCCTCAGTGAGATGCCGCGGCGAGCCCACTCACCATCAAAGCGCCCTTGAAACTTTGTGCTCGGATGGGACTGCTTGGCGTTATGTGACTCCCGGTGTATGGGCGGTGTCACGAAATCCAGCCCGAGTTTGCAATCTTCGCGGTTAAATGTCTTTTCGAGCGTCAAAAAGACATTCTAGACAAAATACAGAGTGATTTCCGGCGCCGGGGGTCGCTGTGGTCGGCGGTGCATGGACAGCACGAAAAAATTTCGGGGGGGGCTGAAGCCCCATAAGCTTCAAGGGCGTAGCCAGGCCCTACCCTGGCTACGCCCCTGGGTAGGGCCTCTCCTTAGTTTCCTTCCTCCGTGCCTAAATGTGAGAGAGACTGTACACCGCCCTTCGAAAGAAATGTCCACGCGCACACACCGCGCGCGGCGCGAAACGTGCGCAAACACGCGCAGTGCAGGAGGCAATCAAGGCGGCGCGAACGAGAGATGTGAGAGGGGTACCACCGGCTAATCTCCCTTGCGCGCGCGAGATTGAGTCACCATCTTCGGCTCACCCTCACACGATTTCACTCGCACATACAGCATACGGCGCGCAGTGACGACGTTATCGCCCTCGGACTTTATACGGACCATCGCGGCAACGGCAGAAATGCGCCTGGGCTATCCATATATTTCCTATCGCAATAAATGTAAACATTGCATTGACGATATAGACTGACGCATGACGTTGGCTTGCACGTGTACAGGCTCTCACCTGCGGGCCAGTCACCGCGTAATCTCTCTGGTAAATTAACTTTTATTTACCTTTTTTCAGTTAAAACGGAACTTTCTCTCGATTTAAGCCGAATACGTTGACCGCTAGCTATAGGTGGTGTCCACATCGCATCCCCCAGTGAATAGTCATCATCATCAGCCCATTTTATGTCCAGAACAATGTCGTCGGCAAACCGAAGGTTGCTGACATACTCGCCGTCGACCTTTACTCCTAAGCCTTCCCAGTTTAATAGATTGAATACTCCTTCCAAGCACACAGTGAATATCATTGGAGTGATTGTGTCTCTTTGTCTTACCCCTTTCTTTATAGGTATCTTCCTACTTATCTTGTGTAGAATTAAGGTAGCTGTGGAATCTCTGTAGATATTTTCCAAGATATTTACATAAGCGGTCTGTACTCCTTGATTACGTAATGCCTCTATGACTGCTGGTATCTCTACTGAATCAAAGACCTTTTCGTAATCTATGAAAGCCATATAGAGAGGCTGATTGTACTCTGCAGATCTCTCGATTGCGTGATTGATGACATTAATGTGATCCATTGTATCCCTTCCTGAAGCCTGCCTGTTCCCCTGGTGGACTAAAGTGCAGTGCATGCCCTTATTCTATTGGAGGTTATCTTGGGGAATATTTTCTATAATAACCAGAGTAAGCTAATGGGCCTATAATTTTTCATTTCTTTAACGTATCTCTTTTTGTGGATTAGTATAATGTTTGCATTCGTCCATGCAGTGTTCTGGGACCCTTGCAGTCGATAGACACTTCGTATAAAGAGCCGCCAGTTTTCCTAGCATTATGTCTCCTCCATCTTTGATTAAATCGACTGTTATTCCACCTTCTCCTGCCGCTTTTCCCCGTTTCATTTCTTGCAAGGCCCTTCTGACCTCATCGCTAGTTATAGGAGGAGTTTCTGTATCCTGTTCACTACTGTTACGAATGGAGTTATTCTGAGTCCTTTGGGTACTGTACAGGTCAGTATAGAATTGTTCCTATATATGCCTCCTGCATCTTTGATTAAATCGACTGGACTGTTATTCCATCTTCTGCTGCCGCTCTTCCTCGTTTCATCTCTTGCAAGGCCCTTCTGACCTCATCGCTAGCTATAGGAGGAGTTTCTGTATCGTGTCCGTTACTGCTTCGAATGGAAGCCTTCTGACTCCTCTGGGTACTGTACAGGTCAGCATAGAATTCTTCCGCTGCTGTTACTGTACCAGCGAATAATAACCTAAACTAGTCTCGAAGGTCGTGCTTTTTTGTACATCATGCGCCGGAAGCGTCTCCCTGGTCGCCATGTTTTGAACGTTTCGCCCATGACCAGGCACGCTCATAAATATGGCCACAAATATGGCTTGTAAATATGGTCTTCCTTCGATTGAAGTGGCTGCACTATTACCTCTAAGGATGTTAAAGGATAACTTTTATGCGAAGCATACTAGCCGCACAACCACGCTCTTCCTTGCTGCGCCGCGCGCGGCCGCGTAGCTACCATATGACGCCATAACAGCTGCAAAAGCGGAGGCTCAACTCGTGCGCTCGCTTGCGGCCGCGTAGCTACATGGGCGTCTTGCGCTGGAGTTTGAGGTATAGTAGCGGCGCCTGGTGGCGGCGCTACTGGGTCGTACCAGCTTGGGTTGTATTGAGCCCTGGCTGTGGCGAAGGACGTTTCTAGGCCGAGTTTTGCGTCGATTCGCACTTATTTCTGCCCTGTTGCGAGTGCGAAAAGGCTCGTCACTTCTCGCAGACCATGTCAACCACGCTGCGAGCTCGCCGCAGCCTATAGTTTAACGAAAACGGGCTCTCTGTGTGCCGTGGGACGCAATGCTGGGAGCAGACGGAATCGGTAGCGCCGATCCGGAGACCTAGCCCAGCCTCGAGAAGGCGTCACCGTCATTACTTCTGCGTCGTGGGATGCCATGAACAAGAAGGCCTGAATCCCAACATCATATTCTGGCGTTTTCCTTCAAGGCCTCACGAAGTGGAGCGTCGGGCGCGCTGCATAGCTGCAGTTCGTCGCGCTGAGTAAGCGAAACTTCGCGCCATGCTGACTGCTTCGCCTGTCTTGAAGCTTGCTTGATTATCTGCGTTCTAATGTTCGGTATTTTGCACCTACAGTCCCGACAGCAGACCGACATAGCAGCAGGCATGGCTGGTAATTCACGATTCGAGACCCGGCCACAGCGACAATTAACAATTCGACCGATGCGAAGTGGTGAAGTGACCAGGTGTGTGCAAATGAGCACAAATGGTCGGGCTCATTCGATGACAATTCACTACTCCACTACGAGCAGCACAGGTTAAGAGAGTTAAATGCGCTCATCCTTGATCTCAAGCCAGCACGTTGAGGCAACGCAGCAAGGCAGTATTGATTGCAGCACATCGATGTTCGAGCGCTGTCATTAAAACCTACATCAAGCGAGCGGCGTACGAGCTCGCGCTGCAGCGCGATTCGCACGTACGTACTACGTGCGAGCTCATATGCATTGCATCAGTTATTACCAGTTACTAAAAGGAACAGATGGCCGCTACTACAACGCAGGCATAACTACTTCTTTAGCGGCATGCAGTCAACAAAGAATGCAGGAGGCCCACCGTTTCGCGGCATGTCGAAAGACCACTGCCGTCGCGGCGCGTACGATCGTGCGCTCGAGCAGTTCGTACATCGCGGCACGTACCGTCGTGTGCTCGAGCAGTTCTGTACACATGATGCCTGCTTATCGCTGCTGTGGATTCATTTATAACAAGCATTTCCTCGCGTTTGAGCGCCTGAATCTAGCAGCTGGCGTGCAAACCTTACCTGAAGTTCCACTTCGTACGCGACTCGCTTCACTTGCGATTGACACGGTGCTAAAACTTCGCCGCCTAATTCGTGAACGGCGTACACGTATTCGGCACTGCATAATTTCTTGCCTTTACGCAGCGTGCCACCCCTGAAAAAATCTTCGGCGCCCGATATTCGCTGCAGGCCGTGAAACAACACAACCGAAAGCGGCGGGTCCATATTGTAAACGTGCTTTCCGAAGCAGACGACCGAGCTTGGTACGACCCATTTTTGCACAGAGGGCGCTTTTTAGCACCTTTTTCGCAGCGCCCCCTGGGCAATGCAAGAGCCCCATAGCGGGGTCTCAGCTCGTGCGCTCGCCTGCGGTCGCACAGATGGTACTGCGGCCTAACTCCCGCTCCTCCCGCTAGGGCACTGACATCACAACAGCTGGAAGCCGGGCTCAACTCTTGCGCTCGCCTGCGGTCGCACAGCCGGTGCTGCGGCCTAACTCCGGTTCCTCCCGCTAACGCATGAGTTGTTTCTCTAGCCGAACCAAATATAGCCAAGCAACAGCAGTTCACCAGGCTAAACAGTGGTTCAACAACTAAAATAAAGGCTATAGATGCTTCGCATCCTGGGCTTAACCTTAGCTAAGCCACAGCCATTTTTTTCTTTAGTTTTTCTCTAACATATTTAAATACGCCCGTTTTAGTGGGCATGAACCAGCAAATTGATAGCTTGCAGTAGCTTGATCTCACGCACTCAAGTTAGATATAAGGCTTCACAGCTATACAGCGGAGAACTCGAAGGCAAGACCAAGATAAACGCCGCATCATATGGAGGGAAAATTTATTCATAGAAGGGTGGCCTTAGGTCCCTTCTTCAGCTACTATTCACTGGGGGAAGGCAAAGAAAAAATATGTAAAAGGTGACTGTGAGGGCACATGGAAGATGTGAAGCATAGACGATGAGCCAGCCTACTCAAAGCATACAGTCGAAACCAGTACTCTTAAATAATAATAATAATAATAATAATAATAATAATAATAATAATAATAATAATAATAATAATAATAATAATAATAATCAAGCAATCAATCAAAGGTGTTTATTAAAGCGCCCAGGAACAACCTCGTGGGTCTTGGTGCTGGCGCACTCGGCAAAACAGTGCACGCCCACACACACGCACGCACGCACGCACGCACACACACACACACACACACACACACACACACACACACACACACACACACACACACACACACGCACGCACACGCACACACACACAAAAGACCCTCGTTTCATGGAGTTAACATGCATTCCGTGTGAGCGTGCGTTTTCTCGTTTCTGCGTTATTATTTATCTTATTATTCTCTTATTATATATATATATATATTGCTGGCTTATATGGCTTGATGACTTATATATATATATATATATATATATATATATATATATATATATATATATATATATATATATATATATATATATATATATATATATATATATATATAAACGAGAAGAAAGGAGGTTAACCGAGGGACCCGATATTTATTAGTCGTATAATGAGAAGCCAACAAACACTGACACCAAGTACAACATAGGGGAAATTGCATGTGCTTAATAAATGAAATAAAGTAATGATAAATTAATGGAAATTAAAGTGGATGAAAAAACTTGCCGCAGGTTCCCACCTGCGGCAAGTTGTTTTTTCATCCACTTTAATTTCCATTAATTTATCATTACTTTATTTCATTTATTAAGCACATGCAATTTCCCCTATGTTGTACTTGGTGTCAGTGTTTGTTGGCTTCTCATTATACGACTAATAAATATCGGGTCCCTCGGTTAACCTCCTTTCTTCTCGTTTATATATATATATTATATACTTGCCGCAGGTTCCCACCTGCGGCAAGTTGTTTTTTCATCCACTTTAATTTCCATTAATTTATCATTACTTTATTTCATTTATTAAGCACATGCAATATCCCCTATGTTGTACTTGGTGTCAGTGTTTGTTGGCTTCTCATTATACGACTATATATATATATATATATATATATATATATATATATATATATATATATATATATATATATATATATATATATATGTGTGTGTGTGTGTGTGTGTGTGTGTGTGTGTGTGTGTGTGTGTGTGTGTGTGTGTGTGTGTGTGTGTGTGTGCAGATCCCGCGCACTGCGGGAATCGATGTAAGCGAGGCTTTCTTGGCTGTTTGACTTGACTGGCGATAATTAGCGGTGATGTTGACGGCGAAAGTCGAATGCGAGAGTGGCGAGTTGATGCTAAGCGTTACTTCGTGAGCATCACCGGTGTTTGTCTACCTGTTACTCGGGGCACTCAGCGGATACCTGTTTGCATGAGACGTTGTTGTGCGCCGTTGTTCATAACCTATGACAGGGCTGAGCATTGTCATTGCCTCACATGGCACATCGCATCGCGGCAGTAGAGTGGTGAAATATAATTGGCTTACGGCGCTGCACGTGCCAAAACCACAATCGGTTTATAACGCGCGCTGTAGCGGCGGACCCCGGGATAATTTAGACCCCGTGGTGTCCTTTATTGTATTCCAAAATCTAAGCGCACGAGCGTGTTTTTTTTTTTTATTTCGCCCCCGTCGGAATGAGCCTGCCGTGTTCGGAATCAAGCCCGCAACCTCGAGCAATGCCATAGCCGCAAGGATACCGCGGCGGGCACAGAAGTGTTGATTTGACGTGCAACCGCTTCCGCATTGTTGCCCAGACCATATACGGTGCACTTCAATGCGGTTGCTGTTCCTGCATGTTCCTGTGTGAGTTGTCCGCTTGACAAATTTGCAGTGTGTTTACTTTTCCGAAATGACAGAAACATATATGTGTACCGTACCTTCAGTTCGCCCGCAACCGCCTGTCGTGTAGCGTTTCCTCGCCTTCTCACGTCGCCTTTTCCCCCTCCCACCCTCTTCCCCATGTGTGGAAACTGCGAGCGAAGAGTGGCAAGGCTGTTTTTCACTCGTTTGCTTCGGTTGTACCCGTTCTCTGCCTCCCCTCTCGACCATTCTATCATTCCATCTACTTTCCTTCTGGACTTGCACGTTAGTAAGCGCTGCAGTTGTTGCTATGCTTTTCGGCGGGTCACGGATAATTCCAGTTGTCTAGAGGTCAAAAATAAGTTCTAGTGTTTTACGTGCCAGAACCACGATATGATCATGAGGCACGCCGTATTGGAGTCTCTGGATTAACTCTGACTACGTTTTTTTACGTGCACCCAATGCACGGTACAAGAGCGTTTTAGAGCGCAGCTCCCGTTCCGGCGTCAAGCCTCTGCTTCGGCGCCGCCGGTGGCGTAATCGACAGAACGAGCACAGCGAAAAATGAAAGAGCGAACGCGGAGCGGGAGATGAAAGACGCGAGCCGCGAACAGCGGAGACCAATGAGAGCGGCCCCTTCAGTGACGTGCGCGCGGGAAACCGGTGTCATGTGGACCCACCCGACCGCTCGATGCGTACTCGTTTCTGGTGTCAGCCGGACCGCTCATTTCGTACTGTCGTCTGCTCGCGTCAGCTCTTGCTCGCTCTTGTTTGGTTTGGTCATGTTCGCGCTTATTTAGATTGTCGTGGTTTGGGATTGTTTTGTAATGTGATTGTATGCGCGACGCCAATTGCGTAGTATTTTCTGGAAGCCACGCGGCATCAGCGATTACACTGGAACATTCGACGAGTCGTGTATAAAAAGCCGATACGCTTGACCCGCAGATCAGACTTTCGACCATTGCTGACTCTGCTGTGTGTCTCTCTCAAACTATTCGCCTCAAGATGTCGCGAAATGAAAACACGTATAGAGCTGCCCTCAGATTACGCATTAGGGAGCATCGTAATCGTCGGTGAATTTTTCTGATTTCCGCCCCCATCGAAATGTGGCCGCCGTGGCCGGGATTCGATCCCACAACCTCAGGCCTAGCAGCGTAACACCAAAACCATTACACCACCACTACGTGTCAGCTGTCAAGAGGCTAATGTGGCGGTGTACAGGGAGCTCCAGAGGGCTTTATGCACGTGTGATACGATGGAAAGGTCCGAACGAAATTCTCGCGTTGCCTTTCCTCTCTGCCACGCTCCCTCCATATATGTAAATGCTCTGAAGCACCCGCCGATTTGACGTGCAAGACAGCCACAGTAGTAGCAGCAGTAGCAGTGGAAAAGTTGAAAGAAGAGGCAAAGAAGGCTTCACTTGAATATATAAAAATACAAAAACAAAAAATGAACTGGAATAAATAGCTACATAATGAACAACAATACTATAGCAATAACTTTCTTGACAGACGGAGAACAAGCACGGAAGGAGAGATAAAGTATGAGAAGTCGTGGAAGGAGCGCGGCTAAAAAAAAGGCTCAAGAGAAAGTTCGACGCTAGGAACAGAAAGAAGACAACACTTCTTGAAAGATATCAAGATGAAGAAAATGTCAGTTATGCAGACTTTGCATTCTGCGGAGAGGCGAGTGTCCGCTGAAAGAGGTATGAACGTTGAAGGATCTACGTTCCCTGGTAGTCTTTCTGCGGAACCCGCAGTGAAACAGGAGCGAGTAGAACCTAACATGTAGTAATTCCATGAATGATTTTGTATAAAATGAGGACGTCGCGGTGCGACTATATGTATACGTCTGCGGCCAAGTGACGGAAGTGTAGGATAATTATTCGAATTTCAAAAGTTGTTGGTGCGCGAGGTCCGAAAACGATGTTTACATATGCTCCCGAACGTTTTTCGGTACACGCTCAATTAGTATCCTGTTTGAACTGATTGTGCCATTCCACAATAGTGAGGCGTATTCGAGTAATGGGAGGCATATGGATGTTAACAATTTGAGGGAGGCGGTGTGGGTACGGAAATCTCTTGTAAGTCTGCAGACGGCGCCGATCGTGCGCAGGCCTCAGTTACAGTAACAGTAATATTAACAATCAATCAGTCAATCAAATATATATTAGAGGGTCCAGGAACAGCTAAATAGCCTTCGTACTGGTGCATTTAAAAAGCTATGCTCAAGGCAAAATGTACAGAGAGGACAAAAGGGATGGACAAAACATTGTGAGGTAAGGAAACAAGGGAACAGACAACGAGGAAGCGTGCGAGTTAAGGGGAGTTAACATTACAACATGATTATCTACACATATACAAAGCACAAGCAATGAATTCTGAAATATGTTAATATGTTAATATGGGCAGAATACTTATTACATTTTTTTTCAGTCGAGCCATGTGCACAGGACAGTCTCTAATGCAACAAGGCCGCGTAGAAAGTGCGGAATGCTGCCTAGCATACTTTTGCGGTACGGAAAATTGTACATGATCAAGAACCTTCGGGCAACGTATAGTGCCACGAACCCCTTTATAGAGGAACAAAGGGTCTCATTCAGTACATCTTGATTTTGGAGGTGTGAGTCGAGGTATATACGTGAGGGCTGTAGGGCTGGGAGTATGGTCGCCAGGACGGCAAAAGCGATATACTGGAGAATAGATATAAATTTATTCCGAACGCGTTCACTGAGGTCTGAACTCGATTTGCACGTTCCGCCTCAAACTATAGAGGCATACTCTAATAGTGGACAGCACACATTAGAATAGAGTTTCAGAAAGTCAGCAGGTGAGAGGAAGTGATGTGAAACACGACAAAAACAGAGGATGTCATATTGACCGCAAGTAAAGACAGGGACTGCGGCAGAGAACACATAAACAACACGGGTGGTAAAAAAAAAAAGAAAAGAAAAACGCCCGTGTTTATGTGTTCTCTTCCGCTGTCCCCATCTTCATTTGCGGTCAATATGATATGCAGTAAACACCAACTAGGCCAAACTGAAGTTCTTCTGAAACACAGAGGAAGAGCGGGAAGGGCAGGTTGTTTCGCATATTTAGTGTGCGAAAAGAAGTGTAGAGTTTTGTCGAAGTACACATCAACCTCTTTCATTTCATCGACCCTGGGCAATGGAGCATCCTGAAGGATGTATGAAAAATTGCTCATGCTGTGTTTTCCATGCATAACTTAATACCATAGCCTTGGAAATATTGAAGATTAGCATTGTCTTTGCACCAGTTCGAGAGTGAAAAAAAAAAAGTATTTTCGGAGGTCAAAGCAGTCGCGAACGCTGTTGACAGTCTTAAATAGCCTTAAGTCGTCAACGTATAAAAGAAACGAAGAGTGTTGAATTGCTGACGAAGTATCATTTATGAACAGTAGGAAGAGAAGATGGTCAAGAGCGCATCCTTGAGTGATCCCAAATAGAAGAGCGCTCTTTCCATTAATGCCAACGAGGCACGATCTATTGCTTGGGTAATTATATACCAGGACAGTGATGGAAGAAGGTTATGTCCATTTGCGTGAGGTTTGTAATGAGGAGTTCATGGCAAACTACATCAAATGCTTCACTTAGGTCAAAGCAAGGAGTGTCTAATTGGCCCCTACTATGCATGGGCCATAGTAAATGTGACGAAGGCTGTTTATCTAATAAATGAAAATCAAATAATAATAATAATAATAATAATAATAATAATAATAATAATAATAATAATAATAATAATAATAATAAATTTAATGTTCCTAGGAGCAACACTGAGGTCTCTGTGCTAAAAATGTAAGACAACTACGACAAGAAGTTATGGGATAAAAAATGAAATGAGAAAACAAAAACAAGAAAGAACTGGAGGCAGCAACGTGGAAGGGTCTGTTTCCGTGGTAGTCTTGTGCAGAACTTGCAGTGAAACAGAAGATAGTAGACCCGTACATGCAATAATCGATGATGAATTCCGGGGTTTCACGGGCCAAAACCACCAACCTGATTATAAGGTACGCCGTAGTGGGTGGCTCCGGATTAATTTTGACCACCATGGGATCTTTAACGTCTCCCCAGTGCATGTAATAATTCCATTAATGACTTTGCACGAAAAGAGGACGCCGGTACTACTACGTCTGCAGCTGAGTGATGGAAGTGTAGGGTGATTATTCAGAGTTGAAAAGCTGTTGGTGCGTGAGGCAAAAAAATAAAATTAAAAAAAAAATAAAGAGATGCTTATATCTACTCATTAACGTTTTCTGCACATGCTCAATAAAAATGTTATTTGCTTTGATTGTGCAATTCCACGATACTGAGACATATTCAACTAAACGGAGACAGATGGATGCCGGAAATTTGAGGGAGGAAAGTGGGAACGTTAATCTGTCGTAACTATATATGCAGACGGAAGCGAGCGCGCGCAATAATGTTTAATTATTTAATTAATTTTAACACTCTCAGGACCCGAGGGTATTACAGAGAGGAGTGTTCTAACAATGAATCGTTAATCGCAACTTTAAAGGCGGCAGGGTCTTCGATTGCAGCGACGGAGGCGGAAAGGCGGTTCCAACCACTGCTTGTGTGCGGCAACAGACAGGCATGGCGAGGGTTAGTGCGACATAAAGGAATTTCAGCCTTGAGTTTCTGATCAATCCGCGAGGACACGTAATCTGGAGGGAGGAAAAGATAATTTTTTTAAGTGTTGAGTTAGTTTTGAAAAAAAAAATTGTGAAGAGGTTTAAGCGGAACCGGCGGCGTGACCGGAGTGTCGGTAGACCTGACTCAGCTTTCATTGAAGAAATGCTGGCGTAGCGAGCGTAATCAGAGAGCTCATATCGGGCAGCGCGGTTATGAACGGATTCAAGGGCGGTGATCAATGCGGAGCTAGATGGGTCTCAAATAGAGCAAGCATATTCTAATTTTTTACCTAGCTAGTGTTGCGTACAATTTAATCTTTAAATCGGAGGGAACGGAGGAAAAATTTCGGCGTAGAAATCCAAGCATGCGATTAGCGTTGTTAATTGCGTGTTCAAAGTGTATATTCCATGAAAGGTTGTGAGTTACATGCACGCCAACGTAGCTGTAACTAGTAACGGGGGTTAAAGCGGAGTTATTAAGGTATAAGCGAAGTTGCCATTGTCTTTATTGTGATGCATTACTCTTACATTTTGAAGTATTTAGCTTCATAAGCCACTTGTCGCACCAGTTAGAAATAGCGTCAATGTCCTGTGGGTTATTAATTACACGATAAAGCACACAGTCATCAACAAAGAGTTTTATGCGAGAGTTAATGCCGACAGGTAAGCCATTAATATAAATGAGAAATAGTAATAGGCCCAAAACCGATCCTTCTGGGACGCCTGAAGTAACAGGAACAGTAGGGAGTCATAATCATTAGCGTGAACGTACTGTAAGCGGTTGGTGAGAAAGCATTGAATCCAGTCTAGGATATTATGATCTATATTGAGTTTCCTCATTTCTAGGAGGATGAGTTTGTGTGACACGGTGTCGTAATCTAAAAAGATGAAGATGCAATGGGTTATCAAATTTTTGTCAAAATCTCCAAAACGATCGTTAGTAAAATATAATGCGTTTCACGAGAGAAGTGCTTCCCCAAACCGTGTTGACAAGGAGAAAAAAAAAAAAAACGTATTTGATTCAAGGAAAGATACCACGTTTGAATAAATTATGTGTTCGTGAAGTTACTAAGAATTATTGTACCAATATGTGTCAAAGCCTGGACAGACGAAAAGTTGCTTTCACAGCCCTGTCATATTGATAATACGCACTTCTGTCGATCGCAAATGTACCCTATCCATGGCTTCAAGCACAATGGCAAACTACACTTATTTAAAGGTATTCATATATAGGGTGCACGTCAAATCGTTGCAAGTACCAGGTTGGGCACAGAATACGTTCAGGTTGCTTGCAGTGCGCTTGAGGGAAGTATCAACATTGTAGTGACGCGCCAGCTGAAAGCGGCTAGGAGGCCGCCACAGCGATTCCCTTCAAATTTCGCGGGTTTTCTCTCTCTCTTTTTTTAAAACGTGCAGAGAAGATCCGCACAAGAGACAGCGCGCCGCAAGCAACTGAATCTGATGCTTTGGAACGTGCTCTGATATTCAGATTTGTCATATCAACTATAAATAAAAACATAAAAACGATCGTTTCCTCTACAATAGCGAAACTGAAACCAATGCCCGAAAAGGTTGGCTTTCCTGTTGGCTTCGACTTGACTTTTTGTTTAGCTGGCGCGTTCGTCTTGTCGTCTGTACTGCCGTTTTGCAGTGCGGCAACGATGGATGAAGAAAATATTGCTTTATCGCTGCTAAGTGCTGCTGTCTTGTTGCTCTAGCTGCACGAGGCTGATTACGCAGAATCTTATGTGCAGCTTACTTTGAGTTGGTGTAAGTATTTGTCTCACACAGGACTTTTCCATACGTGCGATAGAATGAGGTCTTATGCCAGAAACACCCAAAAACGTGGGCAATTATTAAGAAATAATACATTATCAATCATAAGAAGTGCTTAAAAAGTGTACGCAGCAAATGATTACCGCTTAGGCATGTTAGCTTTAGCAATTTTGATTGGTGGAAATTAAGAGGTTTCGGTTTCTTGTATTCCATACGTGGGCACTGTAAAAGCGAACATTTATGACGAAACAAAAAAGGGGCAGGAGGGAAGGAAGTGTGTTAGTGACGTCACACAAAGTGACATAGAAGCCGAACGATTACGTTGACAGTATGTTTCGAATGCGCCCCAAAGCGCCTGGACCGTGGCGTCGCTCTCTGCTGTGGTGGTGACTCGGGAGCTTGGAGATTTTCCGGTGCCCCTGTTGGATAACCGCATTTTCCCAGCTGGTTGCACCCCCACCGTTCGTACTAGCGTGTGCGTGCGGGGACGTTGGTCATCATTCAGTTGTCATGGGACGGACGAGTCACTACTGAGATGGATACGACGGACTTGCATCTGCAGCTTTCACGATTGTCGCTACTGGCGTAAGTTTTGTTCGCGGGAGCAGAAATGAGCCCGTGAAGGCTTTGCAAGTGTTTTTCCGAGCCGTGTGGCCCACAAACGCGGAGCTTGTTTACAAACGGGATTTAGTGGTTGGGAACTTCTGCTTTTCGCTGGCCGCCGTAATTGACTTAAAGCGATGCTGAGGGTTTTGTTTCCAAAACAGTCGCTGCGTCGTCGCGTGCGACATCTGAAATCGCTTTGTTTGCGGAGCACGCCTTCAGTGTCCCGACGGAAGAAAAGTCGCAGAGGAATTCCGCGGTCTGTGTTCTCGTTTTGTGGTGTTATGCATTTCGCGCGTGAGCGCGCTTCCTGTTTTCGCCTCCTTAGAATATCGCGAGGTGTTCTCGCCACGATAAGGAAGCTGCGAAGACGTGCGTAAATAAAGCTCCTTTACATGTGACAATTCTATTGAGGGACCCGCGTTAAGTTTTTGTCTGCGGTTCGGCTGGGGGCGTACGTCTTTTGTGTTCGTCTGTCCAAAACACCTTACGGCAAGGCGGTGGCGAGAAAGCCTGAACTAATAGCGATATATGCCGTTGGCTGGAAGGGTAAAGTTCTCGAATTGATAGAGGCCTGTGCTCGTAAAAACCAGCTTACGACTTGACGCACGCTGAATTTTTTAGGCTATTTTTGTTTTTCTTTTTGTCGCTGCCGCTTCGGTAAAGTGGAGACCCCATCCCCGTTTTCCTTAACGAGTGCTTCCTGTGGAAGTGCGTATGGAACGTTGACAGCGGCGTGTTGAACGGTCCAATAGTCAGTACGAGTCGCGACGTTACAATGCAGCGCATAAATTCAGCAGCATAGTGATCGGCCCTGGACAAACCCCCTCGGTTGGCATGCGCGTAGTTTCGAGGACAGGAACATGTGCTCCCTGTCATGTCTTAACTCGTTCGTATACGTGACATCACCAGCATTAGTACCTTTTTCATCGGCGTGGTCTATGTCCGCTGCACGACAAAACCTGCTCCCAACGATTTTCACTTTCCGCGGTCTTGCATCCGCCGAATCCATCGTGTGCCTGCAAAGTTCCTGTCACACCGCCTAATGTTCCTGTCACACCGCCTAATCTTCTATCACTTGTGACTGCACATCCCTTCATTTGGTGACCATTATGTTGCACTTGTAAGCCACCAGGTGGCTTCTCAATACATGGCATTGCCTTCCAAAGTCTGCTTGTTCACCTTAAGTTCAGTGAAATATGAGGCACAAACGTTTGGCCTCTAAATCCATACAACTGTCTTCCTATCTGTTTATGTTGCACCTATGATTTTTCCTTGGGAGATAGGGATTCCGAATGAATCCTGAAGAGGTTTGCCTGACAACATGCCTAACATGCTATCCAGATGAGAAAGGAAATGATACACACAGTGCAAATCACAGACACAACATACACAGAATGTTCTACAACATACAAACTAAATTAAAGGTGCTTTAGAGCACCCAGAGCTCTGAAATTTGTTATGTAGTGGCAGCAGTGTGCCAGTCTACAATGAGCATGCAGCTACAAGAATTTTTTTTTAATTAATGCTATAATACCGGAGTTACAGGCACTTGATCATTTACTATGCTGCTACCACCATTTGTCCCTCGCATTAGCTAACCCTCCCCACAGGCGCTCTCCTCCTATCTGCATAACTCTCACCCAAGTCCATGAAGTGTAGCGAAAGATACGGGTCACACCATTTCCTTAGAAGAAATGTTCCTCCATTGTCCGTCCCTAATCGCCCTCTGCATGATGCCAACTGAATGGCAATTTCGCGAAAGAATTGGTGACTCGCAATGGGTGAACCCCTGTCCCTTCTTGAAACACACAGCCAGCTCTTGTCACCGTGCTATTGTCCTCTGTCAAGTGACCAATTCGGAACTTTTACCCTACTGAGGTCGCATGCAGAACCCTGTATAGGTCATGGCGTGTGAAGCAACCAGGAAAGTCTGGAGAACAGCACAGGATTGCTTTTTTTTTTATTTGTGCTTTCCTGTTGTATGCAGCACTGCAGTTTTCGCCATTGATGATCATCTCAGTATTCTGCACACGATTGCATGTGTATACTTAAATACTGTTCAAAATGTCAGGGGGGATGAGGATAGCAATAAGCGCTTGTTGGTACGGCATATCTTATTTAAGAGGAAGCTTTAGCTCGGGCCCAACTCCGACGCGGCCTATTCAAATACATGTAAAACGCAAAAACGTTTTTATGAGATAACCCCTGGACCGATTTTGATGAAATTTGTTGCATTTGAAAGATAAAGTTAAATTCTAGTGACTGTTGGAAGCGGAATTTTGATTTAGTGCTTGAATTTTCTTAAAACGATTTTCAAATATTTGACCGTTTGAAAAAAATAGAAGCACGAAGTTTACGAATTCATAGGTCTGCATAAAGAATTCATGTGGCGGTTCTGTAAACGGCATCCATTAGAACATTCAAAGCGGACAAATTCAATATGTCATTTTACATCTTACATGAATTTGTTACGTTGGTTACAACGGTTTTGCAAAAGTTGTATTTCCCTATAATTAAAATTTTTTTTATATTCATGTGTAACATATCAATTTTGTCCGCTTTGGATGTACTACTAGATGCAATTCACAGAATTGTATTATCATTTTTAGTGGTTGAGTTACAGAGTTGTAAACTTCATAGTTTCGTTTTCTGAAAATTTTTGATTTTCGCCAATATTTAATAAAAAATTGATGACCTAACTCGAAAATTCGAAACCAACAGTCACTAGATTTTAAGTTTTTCTTTTAAATGCAACAAACCTCGTCAAATTTGGTGCAGTGGTTGCCGAAAAAAACTAATTCTCCTTTTACATGTATTTAGATAGGAGCACTCGAGCTAAAGCTTCCTCTTAAGGGGAGGATTTGCAGTCCTTTAATGTGAATGACTGAGACAAGTGTCTGTCACAAAGGTTCAAAGAGCAGACATCAGACTATCGTGCCTTGAGCTAAGCTATGTATTTGCTCTATAGACAAGTGCTGTGTATGCGTCCGGCACAGTTTACGACACTGCAATGCATTGCACGGTTCTTAGCTGCTTTTTAGTACATTGCTGCACACTTAGCCGAATAGCTTGTCCTCACATTAAACTGCGCTTGCAAATGAAATGAAGGGGTCCTTTGACATCTGAAGAAACACTTGGAAGATGTCCGAGGCCATCCCTTAAAAAAACGTTATTTGATTGGTTCCATGTAAGTGAAGTTATTGGCAATCAGACGTTGCCCCACTGACTTTGCAACTGTCTCTTCCATTTTTTACGCTCATTGTGAACTTGATGAACTTGACACTCTGCTAGTTCAGAACAACGCCTCTGATGCCCCTCACACTTACATTTTTCACGGATGCTCAGATACCATAGAGTTTCAGTTCATGAGCTTGTAATATATACAGATGGAGCACAAAAATTAGGAAAACGAACCACAGTTTAATTCATCACCATCAGAGGGCACCAGCATCTAGGCAGTGAATATAGCAACACACCAGCAAAGAGCAGAATTGGACTTCGAAGAGTTAAGGAAAGGTGCACAAAGGATAAGTATATAGATGGTCAAATTTGTTATGTAAGCATGCAAGTTGGTCGCCAGCAGGAAAAGTGGCTGGAAATGCAAACGAAGCTGAATGATAAAGCTGTTAGCATGTACGCCCTGACCGAAACGCATCTACAAGATTTGGAGCAGCCACCTGTTACTGACAATTTCAAGTGGGAAGGCTGCAACAGAATGACTGGGTCAGTGAAAGGCATAGGTGTAGGCATGCTTATTAGGCGAGTTATGAAGTGGCAGAGGGCAAAAGAGACATGTAAGGAGCATTTATGAATTAGCAGCACATGGGAAGGCAAAAAGACATGCCTTGGAGTAGCTTACCTATGAGTAGGTAGTAATAGCAGAGATAAAATAAAGAATTGATTGATTGCATTAAAAGCAATTTTAATAAGTTCAACAAATCAGACCACGTGCTACTAGTAGGAGATATGAATGTGCACGTGGAGGATTTAAACGGATATGCTAATTACAGCGGTGCTCTAGTGCTGGATCCGTGTGATGAACAGAATGTCATGGTAGTTAACAGAGAGGATAAGTGTTGTGTACAGGTACTGTGGCAATGCAGAAATAGGCAATCATGTATCGTAATCAAGTATCCAACCAATAGCATTTAGAATTTCTAAAAATGTTCGAAGGGCAAATAACAGAGATCGCAACAAACATACAGAAGAAAACTTAGGCTTTTCCTACAATAGTCTGGGAATGTAAGGAACCAGTAGATGCTATGCAGCAGGAAATAAAACAAAAGGAATTGTTGGATTGGAAAAAGGGAACCACATCAGTGGTGGAACAAGGAAATAAAGCAAGCTATAGAAGAGAGTAAACAGTTGTCTAGGAATCATCGAGAAGCCAAGAAATTGGGATTACATGAAGAAGAGGTGCTTCCTATGTGGAACAAATACCAAGAGATGAAAAGCATGGTGAGTGAGCTCATGGAAGAGAAAATTAAATGTTCAACTGAAAGTTGGGTGCATAATATTCGCAAAAGAGACAAAGGCACCCCAATATGATTCTGGAACCATATAAGAGCACTCGGAGCTCCAACTAAAAATTCATAAATAGCTATGAGGCATGAACGCCCTAAGATCTCTGAAGGACACAAACAATGCAGTACATCACATACATTATTAGGGATAGCTGAGGCCTGAAATGAAGTGTAGTTCAAACTCAAACCGACCCAGCAGCAACAGAGAAGCCTGAAATATCAAAATTTAGCATAGAAAGCTTTTACAGGAAAAAAATCAGAAGAAAATGTCCAGAATAACATGGCAGCAGGGCCTGATAAAATCCCAATACAGCTAATCAAAAACCTCTGTCAGAAGTGCAAGGCACTGCTATCTCATGTTATTGAGCAAGTGATTAGAATGAAGAAAATTCCGGTTTGTTGGCGTGAAAGCAATATGAACCTTATCTACAAAGGTAAAGGTGATAAGGATAAGACAAGCTCGTACAGGCTAGTTACAGTAATGTCGGTGATATATAGAATGGCAATGCAAGCCATAAAATTAGAAATGCACTTTAGCAGGGAAGAAGTTTGGGCGTGTTGGTGGGATACATACACCAACACCGCTCGTCCCGTGTTTCTGCTTGTCCCTGTGTCATTCTTGCGCTATGTATCCCAGCTTGTATAAAATTAGAACTGTTGAAGTGGGTGGAGAAAAAATGATGTACTTGGGGAACCACAGAATGTGTTAGACCAAGCAAATGCTTAGAGGATAGTGTGTTTGTACTAACTCGGTGCTTAGACATTTAAGTAGCTCAGAACAGACCTTTATCGGTTTCATTTCTAGATATTAAAAATATTAGGTTGCATTTCTAGATATTATTAAATTAAAGGAGCCTACGACAACGTAGACAGGGAATTGTTACGAGATATTCTTAAGCACGAAGGCATAGATTACGATTTCGTGGAGCGGTTGAAAGTACCAAGTGTAATGAAATGGTGGAAATTCATGAAGGACTGAAGCAAGAATGTCGTCTTTCTCCTCATTGTTGTTCATGCTTGTTCATGCTCTGGTGCGGCTTTATATTAAGGGCATAAAAAGACGACTGGAAAACATCGAATAGGGGTTTGATTTATACTACATGCATAATGGACAAATGGTGCGACGGAATGTCCCCGGACTGATGTATGCAGACAACATAGCTCTGCTAGCGGACAATACAGCAGATTTACAGAGACTTGCGAATATCTGTAGCAATGCAGTGACAAATCTAGGGCTTAAGTTTAGCACAGTGAAGCCAGAAATTATGATGTTTAATGAAGAGAAGAGCAATTACGTGGTGTCAATTCAACAACGTCATACGCATAGTCAAGCATTATAAATACCTCGGCACATGCATAAATGATGAAACGACTTACTCAAGCACCCACGAAAATAATCTGGAAATATAGGGGAAGCGGAATGCAGCAGTAGTGAAACGTAGAGCACTTTGGGGCCGCAACAAGTATGAGGTGGTGCGTAGAATCTGGAAAGGAGTAATGGGGCCATCACTAACGTTTGGAAATGCCATTGTATGCTTAAAATTGGATATCTTGTCGAGGTTGGAAGTTAACCAAAGGTCAGTAGGCCGATCGGCTTTGGGAGGCCACGGCTAAATCACAAATGAGGCATTGAAGGGTGACATGGGTGGGGCTTCTTTTCAAGTCAGAGAAGCGCAGAGCAAAGTAAGTTTCGAAGGAAGAGTCAGGAACATGGATCAAAATAAATGGGTGGCTTAGGTACACAAGTACCTGTACCTGAAAAGTGTTGGTACAGAATGGCGGAAGAGGTCAAGAAAGTTGGCAACCAAGAACAGGGTAATTGAAAGTGTAAATAGACAACCAGAAGTCATCAGAAACAAAGAGAAACAGACAACGAATCAGATGCAAAGAATGGGGAAAAAGAATTTGTCAGGGAAAATCTGCATGATAACACAAAGGGCAGTGCCTTGCTATTTGAAGCTCAAGCTAGTTAGGCGCCTAAGGACAAAAACATACCACAGCAAATATTCGCAACAATATGGGGCATGTGTATGCTGCAGCGGAAATCCAGAGACCACTTAGTACATTCTAATGAAATGTGTAGGGATTCACCCAGTGCGACCTGTAGGTTACGTACACATTCTAGAAGCGCTTGGACTTATAGTGGATGGAAGCATCAACCACTCGGCAGTCGAGAGAGGCAAGAGATGTTTTTGGGGTATTGACGGGAAAAAGAAAATCGGGAAAGAGATTGATACAACCGGATGCATTAGAGACGTAGGTAGCGGTATAAGCCAGATAAACGAGTTTTGAGGAAGAGAAAATAAGATTAAATAGATGTATACAAAAATGCTCGAATGAAAAGCATGTGTAGCATACCTGACTAACTCAAGCATGCTGAGTGATATGTCACTGCCCCGTTTCAAAGAGGATGCCACTAAATCATCATTGTGAAGTAAGTTTTTGGTTAAAGGAATCCAAATCGTGGTGGCTTGCTTCAGCACTAGTGGGACCATCATGCAATAATAAGTCAATAACTTTGTGTCTTTTGAGACGAGAGACTTCAGCATCTAAGAAAGAGTCGCTTTGGTGCAGTTGAAGTAATGTTTTTAACATGCGCATCCTATCGGGAATCGTTTGGCAAGGTTAAACCTAAATATATCTAAACTCAAAAACCTGAGTTAGGGGCGCGTCATCAATAGTGTAAGTTTTGTTTCTAATTATTATTAATGTTGCAGTTATTTATACATTCTGAGCCATCTGCAACTCCTGATACCAAATGAAAGCACACTTCAGAGCATTATTTAGAATTTTATTATCGTTATTAGAATTGATATTGTGATATGAAATGCACTCGTAAAAGAAATGAGAAACTCATATCATGACATTTAGAAAGAAAATCGTTTATGCATATAAGGAATAAAAAGTGGCCCAGGACATTGGCCCAGGGCACACAGAATGTCGAAGGGGTTAAACTGGAGGTATCGTTATTAAATTGTACGAACCGTGAGTGGTTAGTGAGGTAGCTTTTCAATTCATTCAACTATGAGACCGTCTGCTAATATCAGCTGAAGCTTTTTGTTTAATTATGTAGCTTTTTGTGTTGCACATGGTGAAAGACCTTTGAAAAGTCTACTCTATCTGATTTTCGTAATTTTTACTTTGAAATAAGGCAAGTGTTAGCTCTAGTAGCACTGTCAAAAGATTTCAGCGGAAAGAACTATGAGCATTGCATGAACATAGCCAATAACAGTGCGGCACTGACAATCTGCTGGCGTTGAGGCAAAGTGGGCCGACATGATGGCAGTATGATGGTGTTTGTTGGTGTTGCTCTTATTATTGAACTCGTTTGGAAAGCATTGTGTCAACTATAACCTCTGGGTGTCGGTGGGTCCTATTGAGGGTGTGGGTGGCTGTCATACTTTACCGTATAAACAAAAAAAGAAAAAGGTATCTCACAGATACTTATGCTACACATGAGTGACAGTAGTGTATCAGCTTTGTGCATCATCATTTAATGATTGTTTATCAAAATCCACATGTACTCGTCTTTGCACGGTTACCCATCAGTTCTCTGCCTTTCTGTCTTTGTCTACCTCTGTCTTTGCCTACCTTTCTATCAATCTCTCTCCCCGCCCCTGCCCTATCCATTGTTTGCGTCTGTTTCATGTTGTACTGATACTGCAGTCAAGCCCGGTTGTGACATACAGGCTTGTGCACAAAAAATAAATATATCAAGTAATTCAGTCTACCCATACTTGTCCGTAACAAAAATAAGTGAACTTTTGTGATGTGTTCATTATATGCAAATTATGGGGGGGAGGGGGGGCTGAGGCAGAGCTGTCATCTCTGAAGGAGAAAAGAAGCAAAAAGAAATATTTATTCAGAACAAAAGTTTGCATAGCAGGCACTAATTTTTGCTTGTGTTTTGCACTATTTCTCAGCCTAACTGAGAATGGCATTCTCAGTGCATGAGATTATGTAGGCATGCTCCAGTCCACACCCGTTTATGGCTTTAGTGCACTTTACACACTTCATGCATTCACTTGATCTGGGCTTGTTACAGTCGAATTTAACTGTACGATGCTGGTACTCCAGTAAGGCAACAACACAGTTGTAGTCAGTGCACCAAATGTGTGATTAATTATGCTGCATTCTGACCAGCATATGTGGGAGTGGGCATCAAGTGCCATGATCAAAACGAACTGCACCGTACTGTTGAAGGGACCATTGCCTTGTTACAGGGACAAATGCACCTCTGAGGTTCAAGAATCCATGCAGGTATATCTGTAAACTTTAGTTTTCTGTTGATCGATCTGCTCCCAACTCGTTGCACACTCTTCCTTTCTCACACAACCTTTTAATTTTTTTTGAAAGATATTGAAGTAATGTGATGTCATACAGCTTTGTGGCAGCCTGCCCAGTGCTTATTGACATGGTGAATATTCCTTATGCCACACATGCCGGACTCGTTTGAAGGAGCAAGCATGGGCTTGCTGATGACTATGTGGTAAAGCGAAAGGGTGCCTGAGGGATATCTCCAACTGGGACATGCCATTATCTGTAGAGGTGGCAATAGCTCTAAGTGGCTGCAGCGTGGATAGTTATAATGCGAGGCATTTATGTGATCACTCCTGGGATTTTGTTGTCCATCTGGTTAGCTTTTGTGACCTTTAGTGCTGCCTAGGTGGGTGTGCATGTGTGTGTGCAAGCTCTTTTCTCATTCTCTCCGCACTGATGCATTAGGCGTCATACTACTCCAGATGGCATTAGTTCCTGTGTGCGCTCTAGTCTAGGCCTTCTGGGCTGGGGCTTCCTTTGCTTGCTTGTGGTTGACCAGTGGCTGTTTGTTCCCGATCACCTTCTGAATCGCTGCCTTCCTGTCACCGTGCAGCTGATCCTGCTTTCTCGGGTCAACAGCAGCAAGGATGATGGACACATCGTCGGCAGGGGGTGGTGCACCCAAAGAGCCCGCACAGCCGCGTGTGCTGAGCACAACATGCCCCGATGAGGCGTGCTGTGCGCGCCTCTTCTTTCCGTCCTACGACCAGAGTGTCGAGTGCCCCCAGTGCGGCCAACGCCATGACCGGACAGCCCTGCGGGACGTCCAGGAGGTGTCCAACCCGGGCATCGCCTTCCACTCGCTCATCCGAAACATCCTCATTAGTGAGCATTTACATTCCTCGGATTTTGTGAGCTTGGGAAGGGGTCAGCTTCGTTTGCGGTCATTTCAAAGTGGCCTTACACACCAACAAAAAAAAAAACTTTCACCCTTAATTAAGGGCTTGTCTTGGGCCCAAACAATGTCCATCTTGTGTGCCTAGAGCTCCTAGTAAGTAAAGGTCTACTTTAGGAGCTCCTATATAAACCCATATACTTTTAATACTTTAAACCCATACTTTTTACCTGAGCTAAGTGCCTCAAACAATTGCTCATACGCTCTTGAATTTTCTACTGAAGCCTCTAAAACAACTTTGCGTTATGTCACAGCCCCCTAGATTCAGTCTCATGTGAAAAATAAAAGCACCGGTAGTATTGATACTCACGCAAACTGCCATCTTCAAGATACGTGCACTGGTTCTTGTACCATTCTCGATGTTCATGGCACACGTGTGAAACAGTGCAGTAGTTATGCTGGGAACATGCGTTCACATTGCATGTGCTGTTGCAGTATCCGATTTTCTTGTGTAGCACATCAGGAAAAAAGGAGGGAGGGCACTCGAAGAAAAGCAGTGTACTCTGGAGCTTCAAGCAAGACTCTTACTTGGCTATTTGCCCTCCCCCAACCCCCCTAAAAAAGTTCTTTAAGGTACTATCTTTGAATTGTGTGCTGCAATGCACCAGTAGTCTTACATGAAGGTTACACGGTGGACAACTGAGGATGTGGTTAGCTTCATTAGTTAAGCTCCACCATCTTGCAGGCAACCTTGTGCCCAAGCATGGCGAGGACACCATCAAAGTGCGCGGTCTGTCCAACTACCACTGCAAGCTTGTCTCGCCGCTGCTCACCACGTACGGCATGGATAAGCAGACGGGCAAGGCCCGGCTTCTGTCGGAGATGGGCGCGGGCGCCTACTTCGACTGCAGCGTGCTGGCCATACGTGCCTTCCGCATTGACCCCGAGCTGGTGGACGTGGCAGGCTATGGCAAAGACGTGTCGGGGAGCCTGTCGTACCTGCGCGGCACCCTGGCCCTGGTGCGGGCCCACAACGATGGCGAGGACCGGCTGCTGCCGGTGCATGTTGACGGGGACGGCCACTGCCTGGTGCACGCCGTGTCGCGGGCCCTGGTCGGCCGGGAGCTTTTCTGGCACCCGCTACGCTGCCACCTCAAGCGGCACCTGGAGGAGCACCTCACCAAGTACAAGGTGTGTGTGTGTGTGTGTGTGTGTGTGTGTGTGTGTGTGTGTGTGTGTGTGTGTGTGTGTGTGTGTGTGTGTGCGCGTGTGTGCGTGCATGTTGGGTGTCACATATTAAAGCTATCATTAAGCCTGTCTGCACCAAATGTTCTGTAAATGGAAGTGGAGGTATATGTGTGTCCTGTGCAGAAATTTCTAACTCCCTAACTTCATCCACATGTCTGAATGAGTTGAGGAAAAAGAAGGGAGGCGGACAGCAGTCGCTTCGGGCGGTGCTGCCATCTTTATTTTTCCCGCACGGTCGTCTGCTCACTCTGTACGTCGTGTGGATGCGCTTCGCAGCCGGACGGGCGGCGGAATAAGCATCCGTGGAACAGATTTTCGCGGAGCCGTCCATCGTGTGGATCCACCATAAACCGGGGAGCTTGCACAGAGTTAATCATGCCAGGGGCTGTGTCATGCTGGTGGAAAGAGCCTAGCAACCGAAACTTGCACTTCCGGTGAACTTGGTGCGCATGCGCTATCCTTGCTGGTCTCGTTGCTTTGCGCTGTTAGAAAACACTGACCAGCTGGCCAGTTGACACTCATGTGGTACTGTTAAAGACTCGGTCGACTGTACATTGCCTCTCCAACTCGGCAAAAAGTTTCTCTATTTACAAATGTGCGGCTGCTGTAAAAATACGCTTAGTTTTGACCTGAGTTAGTTTTTGCAAGTTGTGTTTGTGCGTGTTCCTATTCTTGCGCAGTCTTTTCTTCTGTTCTCTTAATAGTTGGGTGCTTGTTCGTGTATATCAGCCTCGTCATTCATGTTTGTTTTCATTGCTTTCCCGGAAAAGTGCAAGCAGTATCAACATGAGCTTGACACACTTCATTACAAACCGCCAGGTCATTATGACTGAAATTGTATTTTCAGTTTAATACTGCATTTTTTGGCATTATTAAGGCTAAAGCCTTGGATAGTTCATGGCTCGAAAAATCCAATGTCTGCCGTTATGGGACGAAAATCCATAGGGAGTCAAACCTTTGGTGGGAGTCAGACCCGCTTGGATATATAGGTGAACTGGTCGTATCTCCAAGTTGGATTCCAATTTACATTATGAAGGCTGAGAGTTTACCCATGACCTTTGGGTTTAATTAAGGCGAAGTTAATTAAGGCACTCGAAACCACAACCCAACAGAGAGATATGGACGAAACTGCCATATCTCCAAGTTGGATTCCAATTGACATTGTGAAGGTCGACAGTCAAGCCCATTACCATTAGTGTTAATTAAGGCAAAGTTAAATAGCTCTTTTCTTACCACACCCATTGGGCATCATTCGGCCACTATTGATCGTGTGAAATGCCGCTTTCGAGATGTTCTGCGCCACTAACGAACACAGTGTGCTATCGGGTGTGTAGGAGAACTGTATTTTTGTTTTCTAAGCAGTTCGCTTTGTTTCTGTCTGGCTGGGATTTTTAAACACGCTCTGAAGTTTTCGCTATCGTCAAAGTAGAAAGTAAAAATGGCTGCCCACTATTGATGGTTTGAAACGCCACTTTCGAGACCTTCCACACTGCTCACGGACACTCTCCACCATCGGATGTGAAGAAGCAGATCTATATTCTTGTTTTCTAAGCAGTTTGCTTTTTCCCTGCCAGGCGTTAATTTTTGAACGCAGTCCAAGGTTATGCGATTATCAAAGTAGAAAGCAAAAATGGCCGCCTCTGGGGGCGGCGCGCATGCTTCGAAAGATTGCAGGTCTCCTGATTACGTTTCGTCTGTGGCTGATTTTATCGATGCATCAAGCAGCAGCAAGTCTGAGGAGGCTGCCTTTTCGTTGGATTTCAACCCCGAGAGTAACGATGACGCAAAACAGCCCAGAACGTTGGCGGCCACAGCCTGGCACGCCCAACTGTAGTGCTTGCAGTTAAATTTTGGTAATGGACTACCTGTTCAATTGAAATTTTTTTATTTTTTCGGACATGGTGCCTATTAGACGGCAAGACATCTTGTATACCTCATAATTTGTCACATTTTTTTTTGTAGATACAAGCGTGTCTTTATAAACATTGCAATTTTATCCCGCAATCTTGGCTCTGGCAATTTATATCTTTTTTATGACATCTCGTTAATAAAGCTTTTATACATGAAAAGTGTATTCATTCTGCCTCTTTTTTAAGTATTACATAAAATACTGAGTGCAGTAGTTCTATCAGAAAAAAAAAATCTTATGTAACCTACGAAAACACCTATTTTTCCCATGGAAGGGAATGAGTTAAGGCACAGTTAATTAAGGTAGAGTTAATTAAAGCACTTGAACTCGCGACCTTTGGTGGGAGTTGTACCCAGAATCCTTGGTGATAATTAGGGCAACATTATTTAAGACACCGTTAATTAACGTATGCTTAATTAAGGCACTCATACCCATGACCTTTGGTGGGAGAAAACAAGTAATAGGAAGTAACAACAACACATTCGAGTGGAAATGTCAATTAATGTAGTGGATGTCTTGTGAGTACGCAGACTTTCGCCTTGATCCTCTTTAGCGTATGCTAAAGTTTGTCAACTTTTTGCTTGCAAATACCATATTGTTTTGCTGTGATGTTGGGTGCCAGAATGTGCAGAGCAAGGAGAGTACAGCATGGCATGGTTTTAGAATGGTTGGGGGACACAGTGACCAGCCTCGTACTCCTTGATGTCACACAGGCTATGTTAAAGGGGCGGTCGTTGAGAGTGTCCTAGATGCAGTGACTTCAGAGTGTAAATTTGGGTAAAAAAGTGCGCTGAGGGCACAGTTCTATATTTTATTTTAATTTTTTTTAAAGGCATATTGATCGCTCTATTCTCTGTTACGATCATACACAGAGAACAGTTGTACGACCATGTCACAGCGTGTTTAATCTCATCGAAGGTCAGACACACTCATGGACTTTTCTTAAGTGCACTGCTGTCGTCCTGTCTTTAAACGTTACGGCTATTCTCTTTCATTCTGTCTTGCCCGTCTGGGCAGGCAGTGCACTCGAAACCATGGAAGAGCCAGTCACCCTATAGTGGTGCCGTCTACCATGCAGGAGCTGCTCAAGGACTTTGTGGACGACAAGGAGTGGCCAGCGATCATCGCCGAGTGCGATCCCGACTTCCTGCCACCGGAGGGGGAGCTGCTGGGTCTGCGCAACATTCACGTGTTCAGCCTGGCCAACGTGCTGCGGCGGCCCATCATTCTGCTCGACTCGCTGGCGGGCATGCAGAGCCCCGGCGACTATGCCGCCCTGTTCCTGCCCAGCTTGGTGGCGCCTGAGCAGTGTCGCGGTGGGCCCCGCAACCGCCGCAACCCGCCCCTCTGCCTCTCCTGGAGCTCCTCGGGCCGGAACCACTACATTCCGCTGGTCGGCGTACGCATGGGTGAGCTTGGCAGCGAGTGCAGTTACCAACCGATCGTTTGGACTTGGTGGAGCAACCGATCGTTTGTGCTTGGTGGGCATTGGTCGAAAGAAAGTCCAAGTGTTCTGAAGTCTTGTCTTAGGGAACCAGTGGATTGACTACGCAGACCGAGAGGAGAAAGTCGTGGCCCTTTGCTGGATTCAGCCAAGTGATTCTCTAATGCACCGTATCATGAGGAGCCAACAAAGACACCAAGGGCAACATAGGGGAAATTACTTGTACTTACTAATTTAATTAAAGAAAATATAAATTAATGGCAATGAAAGTGGATGAAAAAACAACTTGCCACAGGTGGGATTGTTCCCCACCTGCGGGAACGATCCCTGATGTCTTTGTCGGCTTCTCATAATACGATTAAAAAAAGATCAGGTCCCTTGGTTAACCCCCTTTCTTTTCGTTCTCTAGTGCACCACTCATATAGAGCACTTCCGATCGGAATCAAGCCCAATCGTTATCGATCACAATTGTCATTGTGGCACTGGTATTAGAAACATGAAGATTGAAACATACATAAAATGTTACGCAATACATGCTGAGGTGTTCACAGATCATGAACCAAGATAAACCCCAGGCAGCAAAACAAAAGTACTGCAATCACCTTACAGATTGAACGGCCCAACTGCGCTAGTCAATAACAGTTTTTCTCAAGGCATAAAAAATCCTTTTTGTGCACATTGAACAAAGTCCTGCCACCGCTTTTCTGTGTTGTTTGTACACCGATTCCCTACAATGCATCCATACCTACTTGCCCAGCTAACCGTTCTTATATGAACAGAAATCTGAAAACCAGATTTCTCATACCACGAACACTGCTGATGACAGTACAAAAAAGAGGCAGAACACATCTCGTCCTGCTGTTTAAGCTGTTCACCATCGTACAGCAGACTCTTGTGAGTTCGACTCCGGATAATTTGACTTTTCGGTTAATTCGATCCCAACCAAAGGTCCCAGCCGGCACCCATACATTTCTATGGGTTGAAACTTTCATAATTTTCATCCTTAAATTGAACCTTGCCGGATAATTTGAGCTCCACTGCTCATCAATAACACCTTGTACTGCCCTCAGCAGCAGAAAAATCCTGTTGGGAGAGCTACTGCAAGTAACTTAACCACTGCTGAAAGGGTCCAGAATCAGCTCTAACTTGATATATGGGCGGCTGGCGAGGACCGAAGTTCATGCATTTCATCTTCGAAAGCATGTTTCATTTTCACATAGAGCACAAACAAATACAAGTGCAGGCATTAGCGCAATGCATTGTCACCGAAAGCGATATCGAAATTGCTCACTCACCTTTGAACTCGAAGGGGTTTAGGGGCAGTATAATTTAAGTTTCTGGCTTTCCCCACTGCGTAGGAGACAAGCTTCCGCAGATCCCGCGGTCACTGCTGCCCAAGGCATGGGGTGTGCCGCACAGTCTGGTGGACTCGTACATCGACTTTGATGCCAACGGTTGCTGTGTAGTCGGTGGCGACCACCAGCTGTCCGAGGGCTACCTGATGCGCCTGACTGTGGCCATGGACGAGGTTTTCCAGCACAAACACGGAGTGCACCCAACTCTTGTTGCTGATGTTCACCACTACGTCTACAAACGGACGGGTAAGGGAGGGCTCTCATCCGGCCTTTGGCTGTTATCATGAATGTTGGTTGCCCTTCTCCAAGCCCTCCTACCAATGGCAGCACCTTTAGCGGATTCTTTTGGATCGCTGTCTTCTCGCATTGCATTCTCCCATGTGCTCCGAGCTCTGTCGTCCGAGAAGTTGTCGAGACGGACAGCATATATGGTCACATGATCACAACACAGTGTCACAAAATTGCTGCTGTTGGTGACGGTCCACTGTAATCCAGGCCACTGTATTCTGGCATCCTGACAAACGCTGGGCGGCTGCCGTTTTACCCAAAGCTTTCGGGCGTTTTGGCTAATCTTCAATGCGTGATCAAATCTTTGTTGTAGTCACATAGTTTCACCTCAGTCATTTCGTCCTCTGATAGCAAGTTGCACATTTGACTTGAGTTTGTTCTCTGCCTCTGAGTCCAAGCAATGCTGGGTTTGCCTGACTTGGAAGACAAAGGCTCCCAGTCGAAAATGCCACTAGTTTTAGCACCCGGTGACCTTTGCTCTTTCAAAGCCTGTTTATGACAGTATAATTTTCGTGCACTTTGCCATGATGTTGGCTTAAGCAATGATAGCTGATCTTTGAGGGTGGAAGGGGAGGGGCCCTTAGCCCCTTTCATGCCTTAAGGCGAGCTGGGTTCATCCACGCATTTCTGGTAAAAATGGCCATGGATGAGCTCAGCTTGTCAGTGGTACTTATCATTTTCTAAAAATTGCATGGACAAGCTTAGTTTTGTCTCGGGGCTTAGTCGGGCTTTTAATACGTGGCAGCACACAATCCATGCGACAGCGCTAGCAGAAGCCAATTTGTTCCTTCTGAGGGGGTGAAACACGTTGACAGCTGGAGTCACACCAAAAAGCAAAAAAAAAGCTGCTACAGTATGGATGCAGGTAGCACTGAAACAGTAAAGATTGAAAAATAATTTGGCCTGTTTTGGTCAGAATTTAAATGACAAGTCTGGCACGGAAGGGGTTAATTTGCAAACGTATTTCTTTAATGGTCATCCGCCATTAAGGAGGAAAGCAGGGTGGGCTAACTGTGATAGCTTTCGTTTGAGATTGGGGGGTAATTAATGTGTATGCAAGGTTTCCTTGGCTCTGTCAGGTTCTCTTGCTGTTTTTTGAAATGTGCAAAAGATGGAGGAGGCCTCTTTCGAAGAAAATGTGGCATTTTTCTCTCGGTATGCGCTCTAAAGTAAAATTTATGCCCTTTCTGGTTTATCCTGTCCTGTAACAGTCAGTCATCACTAATCATGTGGGCATTTGACATTGTGTACTTGTTACTTTCCTTTTAGGAATGACATGCACATCTGAGGATGGTGTACTTTTCGTAACAGAAAAATAGGGAGTGCAGTGTGGTGGCTCAGTGGTGATGGCATTTGTGGTGTGTCTTGGCATGTCTTGGCTCTTGGCAACAAAGAACATAACATGCAGTAGTTTGAACATACAAAATAGGCATTTATTAGTTTTTCTATGCAGCAACACCAGCTAGCCAAAATGTATGCAAGGAATACCCTATTTACTTGGTTCTGATGTGCCGTTGGTTGTAACAATGCTCAATTTTTTCCGTGGCCAGGAATGTAAAGTGTGATGGACTCTATTTTAATGCTTGAAAAGGATGGGCAATACAATACCCTTAATTGTTCCGTCACCAGATTTCCCTCATGAGAGAGAGAAGTAGCAATTTGTACTCACATGGAAATAGAAAAATTGTAGCATTTGAGCCACAATGTTTGTTGAGCCACACCATTTTGTTGGAGACGAAATGCATTTGTGTAGTTAGACTTAGTTGCACATTAAAGAATTCCAGGTGGTCAAATTTATCCTGAACTCCCCACTGTGTCGTCCGTCATACCCTGTTTTGTCTTGGGACATTGAAGCCCATGAATCAATCATTCGGGAGTGTTAAACAAAGGAGGTGCTCACTAGATCGATGACAATTATTGTCATTTGACAAGGTAAACCCTCAGAGGGTTTGCCTGGTCTTCCCTGGTACCAGCATTTACCCTGCTCTTCTTCTGCAGGTGTGGTGGGCATCCACCCTTCGCTGGTGGTGCGGGCAACGCAGAAGGCTCTGGCGGAGCGGCGCCTTTACCGCTGCCTGACGTGCAACGCAGTCTGTGAGCACCACGTGTCACCCGAGTGGTTCCGACCGGGGGGCCTGCTCTACACAACCCTGCACGAGAGCGTCAAGACCCCGCTGCCTGAAAAGCTCTACACCTTCCGGCAGTATGGTGCGTGCTTCTTGGATGACGACCGATTTGCCGTGGCCCGCCGGCGAAACCCTTGGGTGCAGAAATAGACGGCACGGGAGGGACAGGTCAACAGCTGGCAACACATACAACGCTTGTGTGTGTCACCTGCTGTTGGGAAGGAGACGGGGAATTGAAGAGAACTGAGGGACCTGATTGTTGTTAATCGCGGCATGAATCCTGGGAAAGCGTAGGGGAACTAAACTGGGGTTTTAATTGAAATGCAGAGATAATACGAAATAGGGTAATGAAAGTGGACGAATAGGTAACTTGCCACCGGTGAGAGCTGAGCCCCATAGCGCGGTGTGTCATTTGCCCTTTTTGTGTTCCTGTGTGCTGTTTCTTTTGTAGTCCAGGTGTGCAACAGCTGGCCTAAATGAGCACTTCGTTGCAAAAGCCATGTAGTGCGACCATCACCAGGTGTCGGCACTACGTTATCGGTCATGAACTTTATGGTATTACTTCTGCTGGCGGCACTATTTTAGTCACAGCACCTTGAAGAGGCAGGAACTTCTGAAGTTTAAGGAAAGAGTACACATTGTTTTGAGCGAACTTTTAGTCTCTTTGTCGCGCGCACAGCAATTATATGTGCTCAACTGTCTAAGAGCATAGGTCGTTGACTGGGCGGGTTTATTTACTATGTTCAGAAGATAATGCAAGGTCCTCTTAATATAGTGATATTCTGTTTTTATTCAAATTACAAAGGCTGTCGTGTCTTCGCAAACATAGCAAACAATACAGATGAATGTACCTCAAACAGTACAGATAGGACTAGAGGTGTACCAACTGGATAGATGTGTTATTTGCGTGTCTCTGGGCAATGCTGCAGTCGCTGCGATATCCTACTGCCGAGCGCAAGTTTGTGGGTTCGATGCCCAGTTCCGGCTGCCAAATTCTGACAGGGACAGAATGTGAAAACACTTGTTTACCCTGCTTTGGTTGCATGGAATTTCAGGTGGTTGGAATTAATTCACAGCCCAACACTATGGCACTTCTCGTAGCCTATGAGCTGCTTTGGGATATGTTAAACTTTTATCTGTGGTCCCATCACCTGGGCTATTTGCTGCATTGGACAGAAACCAAATTAGAGCAAAACCTTGTTCATATGTTCAGAAAAAAAAAAAAGAAGAAGAGTGAGAAAACTGCACTAATTAGTAATGTGTACTATCCAAAGTCTACTAAAATATTTGGCAGACTCAACTGTAGTTTAAATCTACGTAAGGCAAAGCGTTGCACTAATTGTTGCAGCACAATGCACCGACGCTTGCTGAGCTGGTGGGGCCCGAGCTACCCTAGACCTACGTTGTTGTGGCTTTGGCAAAGCTTACGTATGCGCTCCTCAAATTCGGTCTGGGTGACTTTGGGCGAGAAGTTTTCATGTGCCCAATCGGTGAGAATCATTGTGGCACATAAGCCAATGCGCATCAGGCTAATGGGGCTCCAGTGGCTGGAGACGCACTTTGTTGTTGTCCTATTGCATAGTGTTTTAAGATGGCAAAGGGAAACCAAAATGAAATCAAGCTGGTGGGCAGTGCCAGAATACGATGCCCCCGGCGTGAAACATGACACTTACTTGTACGGCCTGCAGCAAGGAATGGTGGCGCATGGTGGTTTCGCCTATTTTTCGTTAGTTTCGTTAGGGTTCGCATTACTTATGCCTTTCCTGTGCTACAGCCGCACAAGCTATGTTCTGATCCTCGTTGACATTGATCTGTACGAAGCATTTTGAGCGCGAGTATAGCATAAAGCAAGCTACAGTTTAAAATGATGTGGCGCTTGATTCCTAGTCTGCTAGAAGAGCCTGTGTGACACTGGTATCGATTTCAACGTAGTGTGTGACTTTGAAAGCTCCAACTGCTACAACTATTATTTATTGTTCACTGCCATAAGTATGTAAAATATGAAGAGCTTTTCATGTTTTCCACAGCACGTCGGGCAGCTACGAGTAAGCAACAAACAATCCTGTCAACGTTTCTGATGAGCACGAGATGCGCGTCAGCTGGCAACGTGTAAATGTTTTAAACGTTAACACTGCTTCTCGAATAAGTGTAGTCTACAGATACGTAGTACCAACCTGCTATATTTACCCAATGAAAACATAACATATCGGAAAGGGAGGCAAATACGATAGCACATGAGTTCAAGTGGCCATCCGATCAGCCATCTTGCTTCATGTGTTTTGGCTACAATTTTACCATCCCATGTACCCTGTATAACTTTCTACCATGCATTGTAGATGCAGCAACTCGTCTTTTAATTAACGCACAAATAAATGCATCGATCTGCGATAATATAAACGGCAGTAAGTGAAGCTACACAGCTGAGCTGTGTCGGAGAGACGCATTGGACTAAATTTGGCGACAGCAGCACAGTTGCCTGTGCATGCACTGGTGGTAGTGGTACTTACCAGGTTTCAGTGGCTTTAACCGTCGCTAGTGTCCTTGGATAGGACTCGCCGTGTACAGGGACACTAATTATTGTTAATAAAGTGTGTACATATCATAAGATGTTTGTGCTCGGGGCAAATAAAAAAAGAAGAGAGAGAATGCATGCTATGCATGCATTCTCCATTATCCTGCGGCTTTATTTTTCACTGATATTGAGGTTGGCAGGTATGAACTTGCTCAGCTTTCTGCCATTCCAAGAATAATTGCAGTTCCCCTTTGTCTTTTCACAGGCATCACTTGCTGGTACAACCGGGAGAAGGATGAACTGGTGCCAGTGATTGCAAAGAACACGCTGGAACACTGTACCTGGTGCAAAAGGTTGGTTACTTGGCTCGCTGGTTGCGTTGTACTCTCCCGGCATTTAAGAAATGTTTGAACGGGCACCTTGTGACTAGCATTTTCTCTGCCTTTCACTGTCACTTTCCGAGGTGGTCATGCGCCTCCACAGACCAACGGGGGACACTGATTACCCAAAGAAGAGAGGTGCCGATGTCTCGTGGTGAATTCTGCTGGTCATTATTGTCCTCAAGCCAGCGTTTAGATCGCACTAAGATGCTTGAAATGCGGGTCTGTCAAGGAAAAATGCAACAACTCTGCATTTGTTCATACTGTGGACTGCACAAGACGTTCACAAACAAACAATGAAAAGAAGAATGAAGGCATGGACAACACTTAAAATCATGTCATCTACGACTTTCTGTCCTGCCTGCTTGTTCATTCTGCAACCCACAGTATGAAGCTCGCCCATCCTTCAGTTCTTCTGCTGTACACTTCGCATTTGACCTCAGTGGAATCCCTCACATGCAGCATGCAGAAGCAACCTGGCAGTCTGTGCTTTGTCTTGCCTACTCCATGCAGTGTAGCGAATGCTTAGGCTTGTGCCAGTCGAAGTGCAGTCAAATCTCAATATAACGAATCATCTGGGATTGCTGAAAATTGTTTGTTACTTTGACATATTGTTGTAATGAAAAACTTGCAGCTATAAGCCAGTGGCCAAACCTAAAAATGAAAATGACATACCTTGGCAGTAGACGCATGTGCAGACAAGCATACTCTCAAATAAAGGTGTTTCACTCACTGCAAAGCTGCTTTATTTGAAGAAATCAGTGGTTTTCTTCTAGCATGTGCAGCACGCACGACCGATTAGGAATGCGCCTACATTTTCCACTTTGCACAATACCTCATCGGGTACGTCATTGCACTGAGCCATGAAAGTTTTACTTTTAGCCGAATTCGTGATAATGATGTTCCTTGGTTATAAAGGGGAAAATAAACTATGTGCGTTATTTTGAAATGTGTTCTGTATTGAAATTCGTAGTTCTGAAATACTTTTACATTGAAAATATTGGCAATCTGGTGGGGATTTTCAAAACATTTGTAAATTTGAGAAATTCGTTAATGTGGGGTTCGTAGTGACGAGATTGGACTGTATAATGAGAGCCAGTTGGGTGTTATATTCAATGAACGAAGGGGAGACCACAAAAGCTTGTGGACTGTGGGATCTGAGAAAACATAGAAGTTCCAGGTAGCTTGTGTAGCCAGTAAATCCATGCAACATTGTGTTTTTCACCTATGCTACTGCAGGCTGCAGATCTGAATACTTAGCTGCGTTTTGAGGATGCAGAGATATTTTTTCGAACTGACTAGGGAGCACGAAAATGTACGAAAATTTGGGTGTTCAAAACGTTTCTCATTAGCTGTATTCAACATTTTTCTTAGACCCCGCAGTCCATAAATTTCTTTTGATTGACTGTGCATGTGAATTTTGCATAATGAGTACTGTATTTACTCGCATAACGATCGCACTCGCATAATGGTCGTACCCCTGAGTTTTGTCGTCAAAATTAGATTTTTTTTATTTACCGTCTAATGATCGCACCCCGAACTTGCCACAGTGATATGTCATGTGCCAAGTCTAGCTAATAATGATCGCACTTACCATCGGTCGAATGCTACGCGAACGACTCCTGATCTCCAGGGGCCAGGCAGCTACGGAAGCATATGGGTCCTGTGAAGAGGGAACCACTTCCATCGAGGGCGTCTAAGATGATGTCGAGCTCGGCTCAATAAAGTTGTTTCTCTCCCTCTCTCTCTCTTCAAGACAAACCAAGCGGTCTGCACACACTATTCATAAGTAGTTGCCTCATTTCATTACTTTCATCACTTTTCGCACTTCCATGACAAAAAGAGGTACAACCAAACTTGCCTTTATTATGTGTAGGCTTTATAACGGTTGTGGTCAGCAACAAAAAAAAAAGGCACCTTTCGATTCTTCTCATCTGCACTCGTGGGCACGCAACAAATCGCGAGCGGCAACGATAGTAGCCACGTTTACACTGATACGTTAAAAGTGTACCTCATTCATATGCCAAAGCTTGTAACACAGCTAAGATATTCACCCACCCTTAGCGCAAACGTGTGATATTAGGATAGTAAGGAAGACAGATGCCGCAGTTTCCGCAGCATGCCCGCCATGTGTTTTTACGTCACTGGCAGCTAAGCGCACCAATCTGTTTCTGCCCCCTCAAAGTGGGCATGGCTTCATTATTGCCGCAGACTTGCCGACAATAACGATATTATTCATTACTGATACGGAAGAAACTGTCTCAATGCACGTAATGCACTCACGAGAAGCAAAATAAATCGTGTACGGTGCGTTTGGCTTGCTCCGCTGGCCGCCATTTTTGTTTTGGTGTCCTGCACCCGCATACCGCAGCAAACGCAGGATGAAAAAAAGGATTTGTTTTTTTCGTGGGAAATTTCACCCTTGTAATGATCGCACCCCTGAATTTGCGTCAATTTTTTCTGATAAAAAAGTGCAATCATTATGCGAGTAAATTTGGTATTAATTTGTTTGACCTGATTAAGGTGCTTAAAATGTAATCATAATTGTACCATTGTGCTGTAGCATGGAAGGTGAGAGCAACATTAAGCTGCAGTTATTCAATTTTGAAACATGTATGTAGAGTACTCACTGTAATTAAGTAACTGTGCTTATTCGGTGGTCTCTTTAAAATTTCGCTCTTGCATTCCATTCCGTGAGTATAGTACATGTTTGGAACAATGAACTTCAGAACTTTCATGTCTGTGAGAATTATTATTGTAACGCAGATCACATGTTTTTTTTTCCTTTTGCAATAGGTTAGTATACAATAGATGTGGCTCTCGAAGGGTCATTGAAGGAAAAAGTCTGTCACAGTCGCCTTTCAAATGTTGCTCCAGTAGATTTGGCATACCAGTGTAGTTTGTTTACGTGGCCAGTTGAAATTTGTGTCGGTTACATTTTGCACAAGGCACTAGCGACGCTCAACTAGATTACTCTTAAGGTTCTCTGTTGTGTGCCACCAGCACCCATGTCCGGCATCTCCGTGGCGACGGATCCTTGGAGCTCCGGAACGGAGATCGCACCCGCACGCCGTCCAACTCCAAGTACTGCAGCTGCGGCTTCAAACACTTCTGGGATGGCAAGGAGTATGATACATTGCCCCTGCAGTAAGTGGGATAGCTGCCTTGCTTTCTCTGTCTCTTTTCTTGCTGCTTTAAGACTCTACAAAACTAGGCGACATGCTTGCACTTCATCAGTGTTCTATTGCCCATTCATTCAAACATCATGGTAACAGATCACATTCAACATAAAAACACGTACAGTTTTGTTGCAGTAAAAGCTCGTTAATTCACAACTCGATAATTTGAAATTTTGGGTAATTCGGAGTAGCTGCCGCAGTCCGTCCAACAATGTGTTGAATTAACACGGCAAGCTGGGCAAGTTGGTGATTGAACATGTTCCTATGAGTGGGCACCGCAACCTGGACGAAAGACTAGAGGAAGTACACTACACGAGCGCAGTATCGCTGCGCTCGTATCGTGCACTTCCTCTCGTCTTTCGTCTGGGTTGCACTGCCCACCCATAGGAACATCAACAATATGTTGAAAGCAATAAGTAACGCATCCCGCTAATCCACACTGAAATCCGAACCGCCACCGATCATTCGAACTCCGCGCCATCATGGATGGGGAAAGTGCTAGTGCATGGGAGCACGTTTATGACGCTGGTGTTGTTGCGCGAGCCGTGCAGCTTGGCTCTTTCCATCTGCGGCCCTTTGTTTAGGCCTAACTGGAGAGAGACGAGTTTGCGTCTGGCCAGGCATGGCCAATGCCTATGTTGCAGGTTGATTCTCTCCCTCTCTCAAGACCTTCAAGATCACAATGCAAATGCAGCGCTGAGTGTTCATTCTTTTATTCTTTTCTTACTTTTTTCATGTTGCATCTTGGAGGCTATGCTCTTTCTCTATGAGGTGTTCTGCCGAGAAGCAGCACCAGGCAATGTCTAAAACATGGCAGCTGTGACGTTCATCGGTGCTTGCAGTATTATACAGTATAGTCGTTGAGATCCGTGGCTGTTACTTAAAGGAAAGCATCACTGGGATACGTGTTTGGACGTCACCTATACATATAGTGGAACTCGGCAGCATGCAGCGGCTGGTGCAGCTATTAGAGTACAGTGGAAACCAACATCACAGCAGCTTGTGCTATGTTTCACGAGTGCATTTTAGAGTGCACCTCTTGTTCCTGCAGCGCACGTCTCTTACGTCCGGTTAGTCGGCACAACGAACACTGGGATGGAGGAAGAGCCATCTTGACATTGGGCACGTTGGACTGCGTTGGCCACGTCTGGTTACGTTGGCGGCGCCAGTGCATTGAACTGTAGACATTGTTCTCGCCAATATGATGTAGCATGAGCTTGTGCACGTTCCCACCACATCAGACTACGTATACAGTCGAACCCGCTTATAACAATATTCAAGTGCCACGAAAATTCCATTGTTATAACTTATCGTTGTTATAACCGGGTTGCATGAAGAAATTGAAATATGGGGATGGCAGAGCTGGTGTGAGAAAACTATGGCGGGAAGGCCAGTGTCCCTCCCCACCACCTTCCTCCATCCGGGTGCTGATTGTGTTCACTCGTTTAACTGCTTCCTGTGCACTCAGATCGCGTGTAACAAGCCGCGGCTGTCAGCGTTAAAGAATGGCACTGCTATAACAACTGCATAGAAGGTTCACGGATGGCAAGAGGTATGCGAGCTCCATCGAGGCATCGCTTGGATGGCGCCAGGAGGGGCCTTTTAAGAATCGTGAGAAGGCTGTTGTGGCAGCCTGTCAGGTTGAGAAATCCAGAAGAAACGCTGAGGCGAGATCACCACAAGCATCTCGCCACGTACTTCTCACTGGCTTGCATGAGAAAACCCTATGTCTGTCAGCCTTGCATGCTTTATGTGAAGCTTGCTGACATGCTTCTCCAAGGCATCCAGATGCTCCACGTAGTGCAGCGGAAGTCCCTCCGGTTCAGTCCTGTCAGCAGCTTATAGGCTGCTGACATGGGTTTTTCAGAAAGCAAACATTGTAGTCGAGAGAAAATGCGTCCTGATCTGGGACTTTCTGGTGTATCTACTTCCTTGGAATTTGGAACAAGGGAGCAAGGTAACCATGAGTGGGCTTTTTATTTGGTAGTGGAAGATGCCTGAAAATGGCACCACGGGCACTGTCTTTGTGTGCAGAACGTGATGTATGCATTAGTAAAGAGGATGCTTCATTCATCCCATCCAGGACACAGCTGTAAGTCCGGATTGTTGTACACTGAAGATTTACACTGTGACCCCTTTCAGAGATATTTTGCTTTCAGGACCAGACTACTTGCCAGTTTTCGCATGTGCCCATGTCCGAGCTCAAAAAACTTCTTAATTTCTTTGATTTATTGAATCATTAGTTAGTTGAACTAGATGTGTAAAGAAATGTGCTGTGCTTTGAACGCATGTTTCAAGAAATGGGGGCAGCTTCTGTTTCAATTCACCTTGTTGGGTTCATAGATAGATAAAATTTATTAAAAGAATAATCGCTAATGGTCGGGGCCCCTAGTCCAGGGCTCCGGTGGCTCTTGCCATCTTCTCAGCTCTCTGGATCAGCTTGGGCTGGTCGTTGAGGGCTGAGCCAGACAGCAGTGCCTCCCATTGCCCCTCGTGGTGTTCGTGTCGTGGTGTTCTATGTTGTGTAGCGGACAATGCAAGTACCAGTGCAGAGGTACGGGCAGCGTAGAGATACAAACAGTGCAGATGAAAGCGCAGAGATGTGAACATTTGCAGGTGATAGTGCATAGATGTAGATATTTGCAGATGAAAGTGCAGGGAAGTGAAGATTTGCTGACGACGGCGCAGAGGTGCGAATGGTGCAGACGGCAATGCAGAGATGCGCGCAGCACAGACAACAGTGCAGAGATACAGAGTGGACAGAGACCTCTCTGTCCTTTCATCTGCGCCATTGACCACGTTGGACAGAAACTAGGAGTGTGCGAATATGGGAAAATGTAGAATATTAATGAACATTACATTTTTAATATTCGTGTTCAATTAAAAAACTAGGTATTAGCAAAATTTTGAGTATTTGGTTGGATATGAATGTTCGAAACAAATCAAATGTATAGCTGGATGTGTGGGAGCAAACATAGTTCTTAGCATTTCCTTCTAATCTAACAACATGTGTGATTTTGTGCTGCATATCGTGATAATTTCGTGCAGCTCGCGAAATTTTGCCTGTAAAGCACGCTTAGCCACTGCATGTCTAAGCTGTGCAGGAAATCCAGCCTCTCTGTTGCTAGAGGCGCATGTTTGCATACAGCAAGGATGCTCAACGCAATCCCCAATCTGAGCTTATTGCTTGGCAGCAGATGCGATGAGGGACGGCTGGCACACAGTCAAATGCCTCCGAGTTTTCAGGCATCTGATGTTTTATGATAAGGCACAAGTTGGCGATTACCGACAGCTAGTAGGAATTACTCAATATTTCAAATTAATATGAGCGAAATACACATTCATTTAGTATAATGGCTTACTAGTCTAGTTTTATTACCATTGACAATCTAATTGTGATGTTTCAACATGTTAAAATGGCCGAGCTTACTAATAAATGCATGTGTATACCATTATTTGATATTTGATTCAATAATAGAAGCTAAGTATTCATATTCGAGTCATATTCGAAAGTTGTGATATTTGAAGATTGCTAACAAAAACCTCTAAGTGTATCTTTGAACTCTCGTCTGTTTCATTTTTCCTCACAGGATCACGGTGTCCCTCGAGTGGAACGACAAGGTGGTCAAAGACACGGTGTTCTGGTTCCAGCATGAAAGTGACGCTGCACTCAACAGCAACGTGTACACGGTTGCCTCCGAGGTGGTCAACAAACACTTTCCCGGTGAGTACTGTGTTTGTGGTGTTAGTATAGTGACAACAAACTGTCAGAGCCAGCATCATGGTCATTGTCATCACAAGATTTGGCAACAGAATAATTTTTTTGCATATGTTGGTGACGACAAAGACAAGGACATGTTACATTCATTACAAAAGCTCATTCAAAGGTTTAGTGATTTTACATACTGACCTAGTAGTCAAAGTAGTCTTGTCACATTGTTTCTGGCATTTTGGAGACTTGTGAGCATCGCAGGGAAAACTGGCGGAGTCGTTAGTCAACACGTGAGCTACCATCCTGTTAGCGGTTGTCTCATTCAAGAAATGTGGAATATCAGATGCCTGGAGGATGACATGTGGTCCACAGACAGCAATAAACAGGTGTCTGACTAGGAAGATGATTTAATGTGAATAAATTTGGTCTTCTGTGAAAAGCAAATTGCGTAGGTTTCATCTTTCTCCGATTGCAAGATTTGGAGGCATGTTGCTTCTTTCTTATAAAATTGTGCACACATTACATATGGCTGCACATTGTTTATTAACTTTGAAACGATAAAAACTAAGTGCATTGTAGATTTGGAGGTGCATTAGAATTAGAAACTGTGTGGCAAACCTGACACCTATAATTTGGATGTGTTGAATTACTCAGATATCTTTGTGGCATCGCCAATGGTTGTCTGAAAAGTACAGCTGAAGTTTCAGACACCTTACAGTATGCCGTTTGTTAATTCGTATTCTGCCCCATGATCCTGAGCTAATTCAGCCACCAAGTATAGCAGAAAAGGCTTTCTTGTTATTTTTTTAATGCGTCGTTAACATGTTCATCAGCCATATCGGCAGAGCTTTCTTGAAACCAAACCTAGCAAAGCCTAGTCAATACACAAGTCGCTAGCCACGCCCATACTACAGGACAAGCCACGCCCAAACTATATAGGATAGTTGTAAAATCCCGTTGGAAATTTCACGCTAAGGCTGTGGGGTTCTCCTCCGTGCTCTTGGGACAAAGGAACGACAACACAGTAGTGCAAATAATCACAAGGGCATTTATTGCACCTTTCATAGATCAATGCCTGCTAGCCGAGTTGCTATCCACAAAACATGCCGATGGGCGCGCGACAAATCTAGAAGTCCGACTCACCACGAGCGAATATGTTCGCCCCATGCTGGATCTCAATGCCTGGTTGTTAGCGCGTACAGTCACGCGAATGGTGGCGCATTCCAAGGCGGCCACGCGAGACGGTCTCGCAGAAGCATGGGTCGGCGCACGTGTGGCATGGCAAGTCCGTACCGCTTGCTTCACGAACCCCCAAAGAGAGAGTGCCTTGTCTTCCGGCGCTCAAGTAGCCCCGCCTGTCGGTGGCGTTAGCAGCGCAACACTCGCGCCATCTCTCGCACTGCGCCCCAACCACATCGACCGCCGCGGGCATCACGCAGGCCACGCGGAGGAGACGGCATTACAGGAGACGCGCTATGCGGGAAAAACATTGGGACGCGCGAGAGTCGCGCATACCCACATCGCATAGGCACTGTACTATGCATACATGGTGTTTCACGTAACTTGAGCCAAATTTCAAAAATATATATGGTCAAATGCCATTTAGCTCGATGGAACCAAGGTAATGATGTTCACCGTTGCTTGGAGATACTCTGATAATTTTTTACATCCTGCCTAATTACATAACTAGTCTTCATTAATTAGGCAACTTCTCAATTACTGTAATTACATGAAAAGTGTCAATGAGAAAATTGTAGAGCAACATGAAAAGCTCCCGGTGTAGCTTTCTGCTGCTCAACACATGCTCCACAAGTGTTTTTCCGAGCGTGAAAGAAGTCCGCGAGTACACCACGAAATTGCCGCGCGACATGCCACTCGAGGCACTTTGCATTTTGTTTAATTCGACCCTCTGGATAATTCGATCAGTTTTGGCGGTACTGCCAGGGTCGAAATAACAAAAGTTGACTGTACTGTTTTTTTTGTCTTGAGTTTGCACACAACACCAATCAGTTTTGATCTTTAGCTCAAGCATGTAAACCACAAATCTGTTTCATGAAATAATCTAGTAGAGGTTATGATTAACCAGCTCTAAATTTGTAATACTGTTGTCAAAGACGTGTGGCATTTTCGATGATCAACCTCGCAGGCGTATTTGGCTCAGAGCGCCTGTTGCAGCAAGTGGTGGACCAGATCCTGGAGCAGACACGACTGCCCGAGGATTCAATGGAAGAAGACCGGACAGATGGCAGTGACGGAGAGGCTGGGGGAGGTGGACGCTGCCGTTCACCCCATGGACCTCTCACCACTCCATCGAGCTCCTCTACCACAGCCTCCAAGTTCATTATCAAAGGCTACAAGGTGAGTGATATCCACTATGGTTGGTCACTGGACCGACAAACCTCAACATGAAGTAATTCTAGGGTTTTAGATGCCAAAACCACAATGTGATTATGAGGCGTGCAGTACAGTGAAACCTTGACAATTTGAAATCTCCTAATTCAAATTGATGGATAATTCGAAATGCTCTGTTGGCCTCGGCAAAGTCCTGTGTATTTGAATAGAGAAAAACTCTCCCGAATTCGAACTCCGAAAACCATGACACGGTTATGTCGAACAAAATCTCTCACTTCCATGGACCATTTTCGATCAAACCCGAGCTGAAGGCGAAAGTTCAATGTGCCACAAGCTACTGTAATGTCACGTGCCATAAAAATGACAGTCAAGGATGTCCAGGAAGCAGAGCAGCGCCCACCCTCCTTTCCCGTCCAGCTTTGAAGGAACAGAAAGGAGCCTCCAGCACGCACTCGCCTAAGCCCCCTTCCTAGTCTGCTCCCGATCACATCATCTCCAACATTGGGGACACAGGAGTACGACGGGAATCAAGCCACCATCCCTCTCGGTTCGCCCTCGCATGTTTTCCCTCGCGCCCACAGCAAATGACGTGCAAGGCGCGATCTTGTCGCACTTGGACTTTATACGAAACCTCCACCAGCACCATTTCCACTGTGGTGGTGTGGCAGTGACGAAAATTCTCCACTGGCCGATGGGATAAGGAGCTGCGAACCGTCGCGGATAGCTTGTTGGCAATGTTCCCCATGGATCATCAGTGACTGGAGACGAGATCACGTGTACGGGTCAGCTTGACGGCCGTTGAAGTAGCATTGGGGTCTGCAGTCAACCAGCCAGCGACTACCTCGAGCGCGCATGTGACGTTCGTCTGTGTGCTTCCATGCGGGTAGAAAGCTGCCAACTGCATGAATCTGCATGCGTGAATGCTGAACCCACTTCCTATCAGCATTCCTTCTAGTGGCTAATTGGCCCGATCTTCTCACAAACTTCCGTGCTTTCTACAGGCATTGCTTTTCTTGTTCCCTCCATTTGCATACTGTTAATCCTTTAAATCGGTCGGGTCGACCTGGTGGAACCTTGTCCCGAAAGATATTGCGCAATGTGGAAACGCTACGAGCGTCCAGGCACTGACAATGGCCAGGTAATTCACCAAAGGTACCGATATTCGAAAGATAGAATATGAGATATTCAATTCTGGAATTGCTTTATTCAGACGTTCACTATTTGATTGGACATCAAATATTTGAGTCTTCAAACACCCCTTGTTATGAGTGTCAAATGTGCGGCAGTGAGAAAGACCAGTGTTGCTGGACAGTGCATTTGTCGTGAAAGTCAACTACCACGCCGAATGAGTGGTATGCTCGGCATGCAGCAGTCTGGTCCTCACAAATCTTTGTTATATCCATTGGCAGAACAATTTTAATTCGTCAACGGGGATTTAAGTTGATAGATTTGTATGCGAATATCAAGTGGAATTGCATTTGCTTTGGTATATCTATTATTTTATTATAATGAGGTTTGAGTGTAATATATGATCAAATCATGCATGCACTGTATGATACATCCCACCCCCCCCCACTCCCCATATGGAATTGGAGGGGCGGAGATAACAGGTAGCTCATGGTTGCTAAAAAAAAGATATAATGGCAAATATGACAAAGACATACGTTGGCTAGTTTTCATCTGCAAGTGGGGTCATGAAGGTAAAGAGAAGATTTTATTGCAGGAATACTGGCAGTAATTACAAGTTTGTTGCCATCTTTGTGCCTTGCCATTCCAGACGCTGCACAAGGAGGAGCTGGGTGTCAGTGAGACGGAGCGCCGGCTTCTTGAGCGGATACAGACTCATGCCACCACGTCCAGGAGGAAGCACGGAAGTGGGTCGCCTGAGAGAGAACGCCATTCCACCGTGTCCGGTGCATCAGCCGTGTCACCTATTACTGTGGTCTCCAACACGCAACTCACCTTGGCTCAGCCTTCGTCTGTAGAGCGGCCAAACTTCGTGAGAGTGGTCACCTCCGACGGACGGCAAGTAAGTCGCTTGAACAATCTCTTTTGCAGGAACAACGCTTAAAGGCACACTGTAACAAAATTATCGAACACATAAATAGCTTAGCCTTAGATGCTGTGCACATAAGGCAGCCTCCGTGCAAAGTTCAGCTGCAGTGCAAAATTTAACGTTCTAGATGCAAGAAAATGGGTTGCAAAAACCTTTCCAAAGTAATTTTTTTACACCAAAACTAGCAAAAAAATGTGGCCATTGCTGGTCACTGGAAATGATGGAACCTGGGATGTCAAGAACCAGTGTGGGCATGGAGGCCATGGTATGAGATTGGTATCAATGGTATCAATGAGGTTCTGCTGTATATGCTGCTCATTTATAAGCAATTTAGACAAAGAGAAATTTTATTACAGTTGGCCTTTTTAAGAGCTCGAAACTGGGTTTGGCTGTGCCTTTCCATCTGTCTGTGTCTGTCCGTCCTTTCCATTACAGTGCCATCATAACTAACATGCCAGTGTCGGTAGGCCACTTCTTTGCTCTCACGTTCAACCTTACCATTTGGCAAACAAAATGTTGTGTACCATGCAGACTCAGGGAGTTGTGGTGTCTGTGTGTGTGTTACTGTTCATTTATTCACCAATTTTTTGTATTTGCTATGTATTTATTTTGATTGTTTCTTATATAAAGGCTATTCCTTTCAGGCATCAGTTTATTTGTTCATTGAAAGTAGGTCTTGAACACAATTGAATATTCAGCAACATTGGAAATGTCAGCAACAGAGTAGAGTAACGGTGTATTTGACTTGTCATTTAAGAGCACCCTCATGGCTTTATAAAGGTCATGTAAGACAGCAGTTAAGTATTACAGTCAACAACAGATAATTCGTACTCCACGTGGAACGTAAAGAAGTCCGAACTATAGAATGTCCGAAAAAACGAATGTATCCAAAAAAGATAATTTCATTATATAGGCCCCTGTGCAAGGAATAAGTGAACGATTTGTTGCTGCACACCCTTCTACTAACGTGCAACCAAGTACGCCTGTATTTCTGCCAGTCTTTTGCTGTCGCTGTACGCCAATGCAAGGATTGCAAAGGCGCGAGTCCGCATGTGAAGGCTCTGGAGCAACATCATCGTCATCCGAGTTAGTCACTGTTTGATAGTGGGAGAACTTGCTTGATTATTTCGTCATCGTTCAGTTTGGCACACAACACCACACTGTCAACGTCTGCAAAGTCTTCAAATGTAATGGCGGCAGAAATCAGCACACCGCAGCCTAGCAGGTCGTCAATGACGTCTGCATTTGTGCACACCGTAGTAGGTGGCAGGTTCAGGCTCTTCAGTTGTGGAGTCATTTGGACTGCGTCTCGAGACTCATTCCGAGTCGTACTGCGAGGCCACCGCTGGTGCCGTTTGACATGACTTGTCCATAAGTTCAGAACAAAGACTTCTTGGAGCCAGCACAGCACTGTCTGGAATGCAAACTAAACAAACAACACAGAATAGTGGAACGATGTCCGAAAGGCAAACTCAACAAACAGAACGGCAAGAGCAGGCCATGTGCGGGGTTGCTGGAATAGGAGATGATGATTGCGATGTTTCTCCGACCTATAATTTAGGCAAAACATCCAAGATCGGCATTTTTAGTTAAATCTCTGAGGCATAATGATGCGTCCAAGGCAAGGCCTCAGAGATTAACCTCTAATGTTTAATTTCTGAGGCCACACTTGATGCCTCGGGCCTCTAAGGCCATACTTGATGTTTTGTCGAGGTTTCCAAAGGAGATAATGTTGGCAGAGGCGGTGTACGCTACAGCTATGGACGGAGTCTGGATAATCGAATGTTGAGCTGGCAGCTATCCGAAATATTAGTCGTCTTTACACATTAAGTCTATTGGTGGTGCCGCGAAGCTGTCCAAATGATCAAAGATGTCCGGATTATCAGTGTCCGTGTTATCGGTCAGCGATTGTACTGCTAGAGTGAAGTTCTCTTCCCAGATCTTGACACCTACAAGCCTGTGCCAGGTACCAGCCAAGCTCCTTGGTCCTGCACCACTTCTTTGTCAGTGTCCAACAACACTTTCCACTTAGAGAGGCCAACCTGCATACGAACAGATTTACATGTCTGCCAACTCTTCCGAATTTTCTGTAGAGTTTGCAAATTTAGGCTCGTGTTACAATTTTATTGCTTCACAAAATATAGTGTCTGCAAAAAAGTTCAGCTCATCAGTCTACATAACTTCGGTTGGAAATCTACTCGTGAGAGGATGCGAAATGTGGTAGTACATGCTTCGAGAAACCTTGTACGGACAAGTTGCTGAAGCAGGCAAAATTGATAAGAGCAGTGTCAGTCGCTGTTCCTAGTTTGCTGCTGCATGTATGCTGCGTCTAAAGGTAAACCATCATTAATGAAGTGCATATATATCCCACAAGAGGCGTTTGCTCAGTGCAAGATTTAATAAAGTGCATTCTATTCCTTTGAATAGCTGTTGAATAAGTATGAATGAATTCCTTTAGCTTTCAAAGCTCACAGAAGAAATTACTATGCCTATTGAGACCCGTAACCAGAGGGTAGTAGTTGGTCATAACTGATAATTATTACTCAGAAGCAGGGAAACTCCTGAGGGATACAGTGGTAACAAGACCATAAACAACAGGAAACTATGTTGTAGAAAAATATACGCTACAAAGAAACAAGTACATTAATGAAGTGGTATAAAGAAGAGGTGTGCCAAGGTGCAGTGGTATACTGAGAAGTAAGTGATGCATGCTAATTAAGGCTCTACTTGTCAACTATTTTCGATTATTGCTGCTTGTCACATCTATTGTCATGGTGTCTTTTGCAGGGACAGCTAAGGCCCAGTGCCTTGGGCGTCACCTTCGCTGAGCTCCAGGCTTGGGTGACCGCAGAGTTTGGGATTCCTGCCGAACGGCAGCTTCTGAAGAGCGGCATCCCGCCTAGGGTATTGGTGGCACCCCCCGATGGCAACGCCCTGTCACTTTCTCACGGTGACCGCGTCATCGTCGAGGTGGTCGGGGCCGACCCCTCTGCCAGTGCCGTTGCACATGGTAGGGTTATTGTCCCAGAGGCCGCTAACCTTTGGTTAATTTCGGTGTAACAGGCTACTTAGCCGCCTGCTGGACAACCATCTTGACCCTTTCAGAGGCGGTGGGAAGCATGCTTCCTACCTGTTATATGTGTGCAGAAAGGCCATCGGAAGCATTATTCTCATCACGGGAGTGCATTGCAGTCTTAAAGAAACATTGTAAAATTTGGAACAAATGCAGTGGTGCCCTCTGTTGCCACAAAAATTGACCTACAGTGCTTCCCATGCTTTGAGCCTGTTTCACAGATTCTGTCTGCTTGATAATTTTGCATGAGTTGTGGCCTTTGAAGTGGCGCAGAAACTGTGAGCAAACTTTCTTTGCAAGAAAAAGGCATCGTTATTTCAGAATTTGTTGAGTCTGTTTTGTTGTGAACATGTACCAGCACTGCGGATGGCACATGTTCATAGGAGAGAAGTATTAATGAAATTATTACTGTATTAAAGAAATTTGACTGTATGCTGTATCTGCACCATCTAGACAAAATTTGTCCCCAAATTTGTCAGTCGTAGCCGACAGTCCATTATAGCCGGGTCCGTTAAAGCAGAATTGGTTCCATTCATAATACAGCTTAGACCACTTATAACCATCCTATGGTACAGAACTGGCTACAACGCAACCTTTTCTAGCTCCCGTTAACCCTCCCACAGAGCTTCATATACACGTATACTGCGGGGTCATTCCACGCCAAATCAACCAGCGCTTTTTCGACCACCACAGATATAGCTGAAAAGAATTTCCATGCGTTTGTTGACGTTCAAAGCTCATTCTCTCCGTTTATTTTTTGAAGACTGAAACAGAAGCCAGCATGCGGCTGTGCTGCAGGGTCGGAGGCGCCGCCCTTTAACTTTGCGCTACTGAGAGCGTGGTCGGCAGCGCGGTATGTTCGGATTATTTATTTATTTATTTATTCGGTATACCTACATCGCCTGTACGGCATTATCGTAGGGGGTTTAAAATATAGGTGGTCACAATGGAAACATATTTAGCAACATCAAAAGAATACATCAGTAAATACAACATAGTTTAAGCACTGAAATACGCAAAAGCGGAATAGAAACTACGAAAGTACAAAACAAAGTGAGTGACAAAGTAACTAACTAACAAAACAGAAAAAAAAAGTTGCGTATGTGCAGAAATGAATAACAAAACAATCAAAGAATATGGCTCTCAATAGCATTTTCAAAACTAGAAGCTGCCATCACTTCATTAGGGAGCTCATTCCAATCGCTAATCATGTTAGGAAAAAATGAATACTTAAACACATTGGTACGGCACTGGTAAGCTCTAATTTTGTTAGCGTGGTCTCTCCTAGATGAAACGTAATGCGGCTCCTTGAGGAACAGTGTTTTGTTGATACCTGTTTTACTTTTATATATATTATAAAGGAATTTCAATCTTAGGATTTTCCTGCATGAAGAAAGAGTTTTCCAACCCAACCCTTCCCGTATTCTGGATCCTCTGGTAGTAAAATTATAATTTCCTGTTACAAAGCGTGCTGCGTGCTTTTGGACGCGTTCTATTTTTTCTGTGAGGTTTTTAGTGTATGGATCCCAGATAACGCATGCATATTCTAGAATAGGCCTGATATTTGTTAAATACAAGGTTGCCTTCAGTGATGAAGGAGAATGCTTAAAATTTCGTCGGAAAAAGTGAAGAAGACGGTAAGCTTTCGCGCTAATTAAGTTAACACGATTAGTCCAGTCAAGCGTTTCAGAAAACGTAACTCCGAGGTACTGAACATCATTAGCGGTACTGAGTGCAACATTATTTACGCAATAGGAACTGGGGAATTTTTTCTTTTTCTTTGTAAACTGCACATGGTAGCATTTACCAGTATTCAGAGTCATCTGCCACCGCTTGCACCAAATAGATACTTTTTCAAGGTCGTCCTGTAAGACAGACATGTCGGCATAACATTTCACTGCACGATACATGACGCAGTCGTCGGCATACAGTCTAACTGTTGATTTAAGGCCTACTACTAAATCATTAATATAAATTAGGTACAAAAGAGGCCCAAGCACAGAGCCTTGAGGCACTCCCGATAGCACGTGCATTGGAGCCGAGTTTACCCCATTAAGAACAACTTGCTGTTTGCGCAGGTGTATATAATCCTTTATCCAGCCAAAAATACGTTCAGGAAGGCCTAGGAATGATAATTTTAAGCAAAGTAGATTGTGGGGGACGACGTCAAATGCTTTCCGCAGATCAAGAAAGAGTGCATCTATCTGTTCACCATGGTCCAGGCCGAGTGCAATGTCATGAGTGAATTCGGCTAGTTGTGTTACGCACGAAAAACCAGAGCGGAACCCATGCTGAGCCGAAGTGAAAAAGTTATTTGTTTGTAAATGTTTCATCAGATTAGAGTACAGGACATGTTCGAGAGTCTTACAGCAAACGGAAGTTAAAGATATCGGCCTGTAATTGCCTACGTGTGTACGATCGCCCTCTTTAAATATCGGAGTCACGTTAGCTGTCTTCCAATCTTCGGGCAGTTTTTGATTATCTAGTGACTTGTTGAATAATAATACTAAGAAAGGCGCTATCTGTCTCGAACATTGTTTCAACACATGATTAGAAATTCCATCGGGTCCATGAGCTGAATGCAGGTCCATTGCAAATGCTTACACGTTCAAATTACCAGGCGTTTTCGCACATTGAAATACGCGTAATATTGACAGGACTACACTGTCAGTTTGAATAAACCCGAAGTTCGAATTAGCCAGATTCCACTGTTTCAGCACTTTGCCTTCGAGATATTTCAGCACATCATGAGCAGCTGCGGGCTGAGGAGCTGTCCCTTCAGAGTCATGCGTTGCTTCTGGTATATGGTAATGGCTGTGATGTTTAGTTTTCTGGCTTTCTTTTTCTTCACGAATTTCTGTACAAAAAGGGTTAGTTTTTGTGAGCCTTTTGTGGCACATCTACTCATATTTCAAGTGTAAAATTATGCATAAAAGACATCTACATTATCAGAAACTAGGCTTATCACATAGTTCAATATTGTGCTTGGCCTTTGAGGCTTAAACTGGTGATGGTTTACCTGTTGTGCAATTTGCAGGGGGCCCGCTCGATATGGCCATGACAAGTGATGCCACCCTAGAAGGTGACCTGGCAAGGCATTTGCACGGTGAGTGTCAACTCTCCTCCGTATCATTATTGTCATGATTTTATTTACTCTAGTCGCCCAATTTTAATGTGCACCTTTTGTTGAAAAAGAATGGCTCTGAAAATTGCCTGCTCATTACATTTGGATAGAAAACTGAAGTTGCGTTCGCTGCATCGAACACCGTCAGAGCCAGCGTCAGTGCCATTGTTGCCGCCAGATCAACCACAGCGTACTGCTTTAAAAATTCATTTGAAATTGGTATATATGCTAAGCTTACTACAAGAAGGCCCTGTCACATGTTCTTCCTGTTCCAAAAGCTTGCTTGTCTTGCGGGACGAACTGGCAAAGTGCTTGTTGAAGCATTTTTTTTATTCATACAAATGGGAGATATCAAATGCGGTGAACCGCGTGGAGAACGAAGTAATTGTCTAGACTGCCATAACAAGCTTTCTGACAGTGACAACGATGGACGTTAAGCGTGAATAAATTTGGAATCTTGAAAGCATGGTTGTGTTCGCTTAATTTTTACCGCCGAGAAGATATCATCGATTTACACGGCCCAAAACTGTGTCGTACATCGCCGCCTCCCGAATTCATCAAAATAAATTATTTTCACTTTCAAATTTGCTTTTTTCGATTGCCCGAGAATTCGGAAAATTCTGCATCCCCTTTTTGTCCAAGAAAATATCGATCGATGACTGTACTTGCATAAAAGGTTGAATTTCAATACAATGAAATTTCAATATAACGAAGCAAATTGCCGATTTTACTGACTTCGTTATATCAAGGTTTAACTGTGCTTGTAAAATGCAGAAACACTTTTCCAAGATAACCACTGGCCTAATTTTAATGAAATTTGTTGCATTTCAAAGAGAAAGTTAAATTCTGGTGACTGTTCGAAGTGAAATATTGATTTAATGACTGAATGTCTTTTAAGACATCTTCACAAATTGATAAGCTTGAAAAAAATAGAAGCATGAAGTTTACTAATTCGTAGCTCTGCGTTAAGAACAGCTATCGCACTTTTGTAAACTGCATCCGTTAGGGCTTCCAAAACAGACAATTTTGATATATCAATTTATAGCTTACGTCAATTTGTTACGTTGTTTACAAGAGTTTTGTAAATGTCCTACTTGCATATTAGCGGTCTACTTGAGAGTAATGTACAATACATCAATTTTGAACACTTCAGATGTAGTATTAGACGCAATTTACAGAATTGTGGTATCTTTTTTTCTTTGCTTAGGTAGAGTTGCAAACTTCTTGGTTTTGTTTTGTTGAAAATTAGCTATTTTCAACAATGTTTATTAAAAAATTGATGGCCTAAATAAAAAATTTGCTACGAGCAGTCACTAAATTTTAACTTTTTTTTTCTTTTATACGTAACAAACCTCATAAAATTTGGTGCAGTAGTTGCTCAAAAAAAATTTATCCTTTCCCTTGTATTCAGATGGGAGCCTCCGAGCTAAAGCTTCTTCTTAAGAGCCTGAAGCAACGCTGGGGCCGTGAGACTTAACTTAAGGCTGGGTAAGAGGGAGGGACACGTGTGAGGCCAGTTCATCGAGGATGAGCAGTTAAGGCGAGATGGTTGGTTGGTGCCTAGATGCACATTCTTTTCGCGAGCTGAAAGTTGTCGATCACATAATCTGCATAGTTGGCACAACACGGTGAATCGGTAAAGGCAGTGGCAGCACGGAACATTCACTTCCAATGCATTGGCTGCGTGACACCGTGCTCCTTCCTGGCTTCTTTAATGCCACACCTAGTTATGTTTAGTGAAACGTATGCTTACAATACTTTGTGGAGAAGGGGAACATAGGGACTCGATTTTTGGTTAGTTACAACCATATGAAGCAAACAGAGAATGAAGTCAGGGAAAGTAGTGCATAAGTTGCATGTTCATTCTTCAAGTTGAATTGTAGCAATGATGAGGAAAAAGGAAACGAAAGCTGCCGGAGAGCCGACTTGCTATGGGTGTGAACCGAACTCGCGCCTTCTGCATCGTGCTTGCGGTGGTGCTCTGCCATTAAGCTGTACCGTGGGTTCGGCGCCCACTTGTAGGAAGTTTTATATTCATCACCTTTAATTTCCCTTTTCTTTATTATTTCTACATCTCAATTAAAAAATGAACAGTTCAATTTCCCTATGCCTTTCTTTTTTGGCTTCATTCTCTGTTTGCTTCCTGTGTTTGCAACTAACAGCCGCACTTGTGCAGTAGTGTTCTACTAGCTTGCTATCGCTGTTCGCCTTTCTGGTGGAATCAAACCGAACTGCAAGTTCTTGTCTCCAACTGCATCTTGGGTGCCCTTGATTTGCAGAGGTTCAGAAGATCCTGTCGCTGGAGTCAGGCCTGCGGGCTATGCTCGGCCACCTGAAGCGGACAGGCGCGTCGGTGTGGTCGTACGCGCAGGAGAACGAGTGGCTGTTCTGTCGGGGAGGCCTGTTCTACGCGCAGATGCAGCGAGACGTGGGCCTCGTCGACGGCAAGCACTGCCACCTGCCGCTCATCCCCGACAAGGTGAAGCACACACGCTGCTAATGATAATAAATGATGTTTACTTTAGGACAAGATTACGGTAACAGCTGTCCGACGAAAAGCAATGTGCTCTGTGTTTACCTTAAATATGTAATTATATTTTTCGTATACGTAGTAGTTGCCAAGATAATTAATAATTACCTTCTACTGCTTGCTGAAACAATTAAAATTTACTTGCTGAAGGGAAAGTTGCAAACAACATATAGTTGGATACCACAGTTCATAAGAATAGCAATGCAGGAAACAGATTCGAAATTGAACAATTATTTGTCATTTTACATCCCACTGAAGTTCTGTGTTCAGAGTATCAATAATAAGAGCAAATGCAAATATAAATAAAAAAAATTGTAGCTGAAAATAAAAAAAGATTTGCTCTCAGAGTTGAATTCTCAGTACATCTAGCTTTGTGCTACAAAAAATATATATAATAGCTCTAGCTGTCCTAGGTCCAAAGATATTGATAAAGCAAACAAACAAAGTGACCAAAAGTCATCTTTTGATAAAAAGGAGAAAAAAGAAAAACATTACTCAGTGCAATGCCGAGCCATTGCTATTTACATATTTCCATTCAGAATCTACTCGTAAGCCTCGTAGTAATCTGCTTGCAGCACTTCAAGCTTAACGCATTTGGCTTCATATAGCAAAAAAAAAAAAAAAAGACCAGTGTAGTCTTATTGTTGCCACAGGCAGGCAGGCTGAGCAAAAAGCTTGTTTTGAGAAAAACAGACAACTCGATTTATTCAGGAATATAGTGAAAATTTACACATATTACCAGTTGTATACGGCTAGTATGCCACTAACACATGCCTCAGTGTGAAAGGTTCGTTATCTAAAAGAAAAAAATAATCATTGTTTGCAGATTACCCGTGCTCCGCATGTCGCGCGCAGTGAGATTGTTCATGAGGAATGGGTTGCACGTTTGGTCGACGCGGCATCACTGCAGATCGCGCACGAGATTAATATCTTTAAATGGAAAAAAAATTTATTTAATGCCATTTCTTAATTATCGGTGCTCCGCATTTCGTGCACAGCAAGATTGTTCACAAGGAACAGGGCGCACGTTTGGCTGCCGCTCATGTTCAGCTTTTCGTTCATGCCTCAACCATCGGTGAGATGTTCAATAAGGTCTAATGATTAGACCCTGAATTAATTATTTGTTTGTACTTTTTCTTGACGTTTCTGCCACAGGTGTTCACGTACAACGCCAAGCATGACCGCCTTGAGCTGTGCTTTGAGCCCTACGGCCACTTTGCCATTGGCCCCGATGTGGAGGCCAAGATTGCAAGCGGTCAGGTTGGCAGCACCGGCCAGCATCATCAGAGCCCAACTGCTTCGCCCAGCACGGCTGCAGCCTCGTCCACGGTCACCGAAGGAGCGTCCACCTCGGCGGATAGCTCGAACACCGCTGGCAGCTCCACAGACGAAAAGAAGCCCGCAAGCGTCGTCGCCAAAACGAGCCGGACTGTGGTGCGCAAGGGTCCTGGCTTCACAGTGTTGGCTCCTGCCTCGCCAGAGAAACCGGGGAGGCTGGCAGAATCGGGTTCCGGACAGTGTGATCAGGAACGTGCACTGGAGCAGCTCCAGACAGTCGTGTCCATGCTCCAGGACCAAGGGAGCAGGGTAAGAGCTGTTTACGCTACCCCCTGCGGTGTCTCAATGGCTATGCCATTCTCATGCTAAGCATTGGGGCTGCTGGTTTGATTCCCAGACGTGCAGTTGCAGTCTGATGCCGAAACAATTAAAAAGTATATATGATTGGTAGTTTCCTTAGCAATGCAAAGCACTTATGGCAATAGCAGCGTTCAGTGGTGCGCTTGTGCTCGTTGGCCAGTGTTTTAACGCTACGCTGGGTGACGAGTTGCCGCAACGCAGCACCCGACGTAACTGCTGCCACGTAGTAGTAACAGCACCCTGACAGGCATTTTACAATGCCGGCGTGATGAGAAGCACCGCCAGTGGCGTTGAAGGCGACGCGCAGCAGTGGTACAGGGGATACAAACAACGGAAAAAAAAAAAGAAAAAGTCTGCATTTGTAGCTTCAAATTTACTGTCCGTTCAGACCACTATGATGTACGTAGCTGCAAAGCAGGAATGCAGTGGAAGGTAGACTGGTGCCCTCGTGTTAACAACAAAACACACTGCATTTCTCTCTCTTCTCTGAAGACCTAATCTTCCACGTGTGGCCCATGCATGCACCGTCGGCCATGACAGCACGACGACGGTGGTGCACAAATGTACCTCAAGTGTCCCTATGATTGTTATCACAATAAAATTGAGCAGAAATCACTATAGGATGACTGTCAAAGTCAAACGATAGCTTTCTGTTAGATCTAAGTTGTGCTGCTGGACCACCTATTGGTTTGCACTAGTGGTTAATGCTATGATGCGTGCGGGTGCTGAGGCATACGGAGCTGTCAAAATGCACTTGGCAGGCTGTCCTCAGTCTTGCCATGCAATGAGACAAGAGGCACATTGATAGAAGGGAAGTTTTCTTTGCGAATCCTCCAGGACTTTACTGTCCATGGCTGCTGGATGGGTACTGCTGTTGCTGTCTTGCCAATTGGCTCATACTTAAACAAAAAATGATATGCCTAACGTGGGTATTGAACCTCGGCCTCCCAACACGGTATGATGATTTCCATACTATAGCACAGGCTTGTGCGAATAAAAGTCTTTTGGTTAAAAGCGAAGTCGAAGTGAATAGTAATTAGTGCCGGTTAGTATCTAAGTGAGTAGTCCGAATAGTTTTGGGATCTGCATAAAACTTTGACAAAAGAGCCAGATGTTGAAAAATCAGTCGGTTCTTGCAAATAGGGAAACGGGTTCATCTCTGGAGTAAACTATTTCCCAACAGCCATTATTCAAATATTTTCATGCAGTAAGCATGTTCAACATTTCTTACGACTGTGGTTGAATAGAAAATTTTTTTACAGGCTCTTGCTCACTATTGTGCTTCATTCGGATGAAACTTTTGTGGTGGTTGAGGCCAGGGGAGCATTTATCTTTTGGCCATCCTGCATTGTCGCAATGCCGTGCAGTGCAAGCTTGAGTGCACAATGCCAACGGTTTATGCTGTGTCATGCGAATTCAGTTTGATGCTTTCTGCCTGCACGCGAGCTTAACCATTCCATTCGGCAAGCGCACAGATAAAAAGATTTTTTAAATTTAGCAGTAAAATTGGGACGCAAGTTACAGTAGAACCTTGTTAATACGAATCCGTTTTGTACCTTTTCCCAATGCAAATGTTCATGATTGAGTATGCAGAAAATGACCCAGTATAGTTACGCTTCCATTTTAATAAGTTCATATAGCCTCGTAAAGCGCCATCTTTCATATGCAGAAAATGACCCAGTATAGTTACGCTTCCATATTAATAAGTTCATATAGCCTCGTAAAGCGCCATCTTTCGGCACCAAGGTTCAGTACGTTGCCAAACTATGATCATATGATATGTTTTCACGTTGCTAGATTCCATGTGAACATGAAAAAGTGCGAGGCATGTGGGATCGAGAGCAGTAAGCTCTCACAACAGCAGCTTCCCGACTGTACTTGCCTGCCCGTGACGCGTGAAAATTCCAGCATGCACTCAGTTCCCTCTTCCGTTATTAACAATGCTCCTCACAGGTCGTCGCAGGTTGCATTCAGAGCTATTGCGGTAAATGAACCCCATTTCGATAAGAACTTTATCTATCTGTTTCACGGCGTGTGTAGCGTAATGCCGTTGGAAGCGCACTGCATGATATTAATGCGCTGCCATCCCTGCTGTAGTCTATGCAAAGTGAAAGTCATGTTTTGCTCTGGCAGCATCGTAGTCTGGTGTTGCCCGTCAGTAATGCTACTAGTACCCCCACCGGCTCGATTTCGTTTTGTTTTCCTGTCGCTGGCTTACAATACGCAATAAGAAAATAACAGCGATTGTCTCGGTCGGTGTGCTCGAGCCTCACTCGACACGCATCGGCATCTAGTGCCGCAACGATTCTTGCCAAGTGGGAACAGGACATCTGTACCCTCTGCCAAAATGCCCCGCCCAAAAAGGGTGCTCACCCAGGCTGAATCCAAGGAGCGCAAGCATTGTCTTACCAAAGCCGCAAAAATGGCAGTGAAATTTTTTTTGCGATTTCAGGTGGAACATTTTCCCAGTTAGTATGTTTTTTCTCGGGTTTTATTTTTCCAAAATGAATGAACTAGTTTCTACTAGTAGAATCTTCTTGATATGATCCCATTACGTACGATTTGAATCTGCAAACATTCGTGATCGAGAGAGAGAGAGAAAATGATAAATGAAAGGTAGGGAGGTTAAGCGGGACCGAGCCCAGTTGGCTGCCCTACACTGGGGAAAGGGGGACGGAAAGATCAAAAGAAGAGAAAGTCCACTGGGGATATCAGTCGTGATCGAGAACACAAAAATGACCCAATACAGTCACCCTTCTTTTGTGCAGGTTAATATGTTCCCGGAAAACGACCTGTCGGTGCCAACATTCAGTGCACTGCCAAACTGTGATCATAGGATGCGTTTTCTGGCCACTAGATCTCGTGAGAAGAAAAAAAGGTGCGAGGCATGTACAGTATTGAACACACAGAGTGTGTGTTCAATACTGCCAATTTGTTCAGCTCCTCGCTCCCGCCTATCACACTGCCCCTTCTGGCCTCCATAGCGCGTGTATGAGCATGATGTGATCGTTGTCCATGTGTTTGTCGAGAGTACGCCACTGTGCCGAGGCATCGCCTGCGACAAAGATGCTTACATCGCATACACTTTACATTCAGAGGCGGACAACGGTAACCAAGGTGGCCCAGCTGGCAAAGTGGCTGAACTTTTGCAGCCACTTTGCTGGTGAGGCCTTCGCTGGTTTCAAGTGAAGTGCAATAAATGTCAATATCTGACGCCCGAGAGGAGCGTTGTTTCAAGTTTTACTGTACTAGAATTTCGCAGCTCCGAAAAAAAATTTTTTTCTGGAAGTTTAGTGCCATGAAATGGGTGAGTGCAAAATTTCACGATGAGTGTACAATTGTGCGTAATCACATTTTGTCATGCCGACCAAGTTAATATAGAAGTGTCTTAGACAGCAATTCTTCCTTCAACGGTTTCAAAAAGTAGGTTGTGCTTTTTTTTACAAAGGTGTGACTTGCTCTAACTGCTTTCTAGTCTATTTTTTTACCACTGATAGCATAACTGCAATGTGCGTATTATAACCATACTGAACTGTAAGTGAGTTGACGGCCGGAGGAATCACTAAAGCCTGCCGATTGTCTTTTACAGGCTGTCACTGAAACAGATCCTGAACCCAGCTGGAGGAAAGGTGGCAATGAAGATCCCGATAGCATGGACACAGACTGACCGGCCTCACCCATGTTCTCCTTTCTGCCAAAGGAGTTTCGTGAAAAAGAGAAAAGAAAGGAAAACTGCTGCGTTGTGATAGACTGTCGTTTTGTACACAGAAGTTCTGTACGTCATTGATAATGAAAGTGCTTGTAGTAGTACTAAATCTGAAAAAGGGCTTATCTAGACCACTCAGCAAGTGCTAACGGGGTATGGTGCCAAACACACCTCGTTTCAGTTTAGAGAAGTGTTTGAAGAAGAGGGGACACCTCAAAGCCGCGTGCGTGCTATTTATGAATGTCTAGTCCGTACCACCGCATGTTTTGATGGCGAGATTAAATGGGGAGCAAGCCCTTTTTATAGGGCCAAGGAGTGCTGACAAATGCCTTGGTCCCCAGCTGTGCATAAATGTATCTATAACTGCGCTTTTAAAGGGCTGTAGATTCTTTTTCTTTCTCATGTGTACAGGTGCATTCAACTTCGTGCGTTCAATACGAGGGTATGTTCAACTTTGTGCATTGTAATGTGATTTGGTTCTTTGGAGCTGAATAAAGTGATTGATTTTGAACTCTTTGGAACATTGAATAGGATGCCCCCTCTCCCCACCCATCCCAAAAACAATTATGCACATATTTTAAGATTAAGGACTGCTGGCAAGTATGCTTCACTGCAATAGCTGCCATTTGCTCCGTAACCCATAGCTCCAAGTCCAAAAACCACATTCATGCTGTAATCATTCTTTAGAGGGCACAACTTTTTCACGTGTTTGTTTTGTTCATTGCTCGCAGCATAGGGTTTCATACTCTCAGAAGTGCTAGAGGAAAATCCGCTGTGTTCTTTTATTGTCTGAACAATGGGCAGTTGGCAGACAACTATACTTCTATTGCTCCTAGTAATTCATCTGCGCTGTACGTTATTAATGCAGCATTACCAGTTGAGCATATAGACGGTGTTTCTGCGAACACTTTCAGTCTTTATAGGTTGCCTGTGGGAGATATCACAATTCTAGTTCATGAGCTGGTCTACTCAGAGGCAGACATTACTTGCAGAAAAATTTGAAATGTATAATCGACTAATTAACAAATTCAGTTATGTTTTCAGCTAATTACCTTTATGGCCCATATTGCAATTTACAAATGCTAGCCATGGAGTTCGCAAAGCGGATCCACTTGGTACGAATTCTCGGAATGACACCAGTTTCGTGATATTAATTCCCAAACTTTGCGGAGAAATGCATTCGTGTTCTAGTTAGTTTGTTAACAAAATGTAATTTCATGTATTGAAGCACACAACTGGAACACCAGTGCATTTCTCTGCAAAGTTTGGGAGTTATCTTGAAACTGGTGTCGTTCTGAGAATTCGTTCAAGTGGATCTGTCTTGCGAACTCCATGACTAGAATTTGTAAATCGTAATTTGGGTTATAAGGTGGTTAGTTAAGGTTAATTAGTATGTGTGTGTTAATTAGTTGATCTTGCATTTTACTTTTTTGTGCTAGTAGTGCCCACCACTTCAAGTAGACTACCTCACGAACTAGAATTCAGCTATCTGCTACAGGCAACCTTTAAAAAATTTCAGTGTTTGCTGAAACCAGAGCTGTGCAGTATCGAAGATACACGTATCTTAGATACTATCTTAGATACTTGGGTGACTTCTACAGTGCAATCTCAATATAACGAACTTCAGGGAACCCCGGTAAATTGTTCATTATTCTGAAAAATCGTTATAGTGAAAGCCCCAAAATTAACCATCCTGCCCATCAACCCATCAGTTAAGTTGTCGCCATATGGGCTATCCACGAAAACTTCGCTGTTGGATCTCGGCACATGCTGTTGCTATTTTCCATAGGTTCTACTGCCACGCACCACTGACGCATGGTATAATAAGAGTGCCGCCCGCAAAACAGACGTTGACACTACGCATGCAAAGTGAAATGTTTCTTGCTTTTTTGTTTTTCACATTTCTTGCCATGGACACTACAACTGACTTGCTGGAGGCAGACACCTGAACTTTTCCAAAACGCAAGCGCACGTAAATAAGACCGTCTGGAAAGTGCAGTGTGTCACCGTGTGGCATCCCAAAGGGTACGGAGGTTGCATTTCACCGTGCGTGTAGCTAGCACAGCCGCAGAAATAAACACGAAAGAAAGCAGCGTGCGCAGAAAGAAGAAAGAGATGCACCTCCGTTGCTAAGCAACATTTTTCTGGGCAGAGCATGCGCTCGCAATACCTTTTGCGTCGTTGCCTCCGCTCGCCCGCATTATTTTTTTCTTGAGTGCCATTTCAGGTTTTGCGAACCAGTGCGCCGAGAAGTCCGCTCTCTGCACCCTGTCTGCTAGCTGTTGTGTACTCCAGGGTAGCGTATCGTACTGCTGCCGTGTAGTAGCGACGCCTGCCTATTGAAGCTCGACCGACGTTACTTATTGGGCAGCGTGGCGTTGTCGGCGGGCTGCAGGCATCCGGTAGACCATGGCGACCGAGCAAGGGCGAGACGATTTCTAGTGCGAAACTTGTACGGTTTATTCAAAGGTAGATGAAAGTTGATGAGAAGAAAATGAAGTGATAAAAAGTACATTTCGGAGCCCCTTAAATAGGCTCTCTACAGTCGTGGGAGGGATCTTGCTTCCGTCGACGTCACGTGACCGGCGCTGAAAGCCTGCTGAAAGAAGGAGGCCGTCCCGCCTCCTGGAATTATAGATGCTTGTCCGTCTCCCTTGCGCGTTGCTGGTTCGTGGAAGTTCTCCTTTTGGCCGTTTGAAGAACGGGTCCCTCTAAAGTCGCACACATGCACACACACACACACAAAAGAGGCCTGTACACTGCAGGGCTTCTGCCAGACCGGCAGACACTCGAAATGGTCATGGCGAATTAGGAAGTCACGCTTCATTTCGATGAGGCCTAGTGGAAGAAGGTCGGGTGAGAGAAAGTTCTTTCTGCACGAGGTGCGGGACGCCAACCATAGCAGGTGAAGTCTTGCCTCCTTTCGACGAGGCAGGGTGAGAGATGTTCGGTTGAAATTCCTTTCTGCACGTGGTGCCAGACGCCAACCCTAACATAGCCTACTGTTTCGGCTGCCGTGAAGGGTACTAGAAAATCACAGAATCCCTAGATTTCTGAATATTAGTTCGTAGTACTGAGCTGTTAACATCACAGGGAAACGGAATAAAGATTTTTATTCTGAAACGTTCAGCATTCTGAAGTTCGTAGTACTGAAATATTTTTACATTGAAACTATAAGAAGTCGGCAGGGATCTCTGAAAAGTTTGTTAATGTAGTGTTTGTAGTAACAAGGTTTCACTGTATATGTATCATAATACGTCTGGCAAGAAGTGTACCAGTATCTGTATTTCGAATACGTGGAAGACTGTATTGTGTTAAGCTACTACAGTCACAACATCACCATGCGAAACTATAACCGGCTGAAATCTGCTTCTCAAGCTGATACTGCTGCCACTTATCCACCAGAATAAAACTAAAGGCAATGTCATTCTTGTATCTTATCGCCAGAGCCCTCCAGGCAGGGCAGGCGATGAGGTCGACACGTCCCTATTTCTAGAGCGCGGTCATGTGGTGGCACTCGCGCCGCCTACGAAAACAACCACACAGACGTCAGCGTGCGGCCAACCGTTTGTTTTCTTGATTTTTTGTTTTTAGCGTCGGTGCCTTGACACTTGCTCGTAGCTGCTGCACTGTGTTGCGTACGCCAATGCATGCGGCGTCTGTCGCACAAATTCTGATGCCACTATAGTGTCGTTATCGAAGTTTCTATTGCGTGGTGCTCTGTTACGAAGTCTGAAGCATGCGAGAATGGGATTGCCTTGTGTCTAGCTGTTTTCACACATCAGGAATTTGAACGATCTCGTGGATGTAAGTTTCACTGTTGTGAACCAAGGCGTAGATGGCGCTGCCTCTGGGAGACTTGTGTTTAAGGCAGCTATTTTGTGTACGTGATTGTTGCTCACAAGCACCAAAAGCAATGTTTTGGACTTCATTACGTGATAACATATCTACGAAATGTGAATAATCTAGGAAAGCTGCACATCACAGACGGACTAGTGCTCATGCTCATATATACATTATGCAAGTTTGATCTGCTCGATCTTTCACAGTCGACGTGCTCCAGACATATAATGTGCCAAAATTAGGCAAACAATGCTAAGAAGTTGCGTGTTAAAACCGCCAGCTTGGGCCCAAACAAACCATGTGCCGACCGCGTTACAAAGTTGGTGAGAGAAACATGAAACGAAGTTGATGGGAGTTAAGAAATTTCCAAGCAAACATTTTTGTGCATACATGTTTGCTGCTACGTTATACAGATATATTAAAAATTTGCGAATATATCGAAGTATTTTAAGATACAAGTGGTAATTATCATATCGGATACAATTGCTGTAGTATCTTGTATCTGCATCTCAAATACTGGTTGCCCAAGTATCTTGTATTGTATCATGATACAATTGCAAAGTACCTTTGCTCAGGCCTGACTGAAACACCCTGTATAGTGGACCGACGCTCTCACGTAATTTTCAGCGCATAAAATAATTGATAATACGAAATAGAACGTATTCATTTAAGCATACATTCATTGCATATTAAAGCCTGAAATAAACATTTCAGATTTGTTATGTCGGATAATTTAATATATCTGTGTTCGTTCTTTGTATCGAGTTTATACTATATTACTATACATTCTACCAGCACATCTTGTCAAACACCTTTCTATCTAAGTTGATACATTCAAGTTTGGTTTGAATACTAGTTGGCTGTACAGGACTTCAACAGGATGTACTTATGGCTTAGTTCTAAAGGGCATTTTCTTGAGGGAGTAGTCTTCGTTTAAAATATTTCAGTAGCAGTATTTCTTACAAAGCCATTTTCATTACTTCTTCGACATGCCTTGTATATCGCTCTTTAAAGGCTTTGATTTTTCTAGTGTGCAGTAGAACAAGCAGGGATATGCAGTTTCGTGCATATCGTATCGTGGCTTTTTAGGGCCGAACAAGAATTTTGATTTCAACCCACCACAGGGGGGGAGTGCGGCAGAAGCAGAGGAGGGCTGTCCTCCTTCAGCATTCCACCACAGCATGTAAACTTTCAGATGGTCTGGAGCTCCTGTGCATGTAATAGTTGGTGTTCTGTTAACGCACGCCGCTACTTGGTTGCACAAAAGCGCATGCCCTTGGTTGGTGCCATGACAAAAGTCTGACTACCACTGACTGCGAAAAGAGGTGAAATAGCCGAAGAAACCTGCTCACTTTAAGAGTCATGTAGATCCCACGCAATGTGGTAATCGTTCAAAGTGAAGCTTTGGTTAGCCGGCAAAACAAAACGTTGCCTCATGACAAGAAATGTGAAGCACATTTTAGTGATGAACGAGTCCCGTAACGTTCATCAGCCAAGGTGGCAGTCCTTGCAGAGGAAAGGTAAGTTTTATTCAGGGGCATTATTCTTAAGTGGTAAATTTAGGTGATACAATTACCTTCACGAGATTTCGCTTGACTCGGCACTGGACGCGTCGAAGCTTAGACGGCCGGAAGCGTTCTTGGCATTGGTGCGAAGACGGCAAGCTTGGCACAGCAACTAACACAGTCAGCTGTATACTCGCACGCCTTTGGACAGCTGCTACTCGACAAAACAGCCAACAACAACAGCAGGCCGAATTGCAGACAGGTAAGCAATTGGAAAGCTTTGCTTCAAACAATTCTTGATATGCGTTCAAGTAGAGTGTATACGATCGAACCTAGGTATAACAATCAAACGCATATAAAGAATTATGGGAGCTAACGAAATGTGAAATCGTTATTGCTAATGGCAGCATGTAACAAATATACAGTAGATTCTCTTTAAACCGAATCTAAGGGACCAGGGAAATTGGTTCTGTTTATCAGGAGTTCCATTTACTGAGAAAGCTGAATACAATTTCATGAATACAAAACAAACCAACCATGAGGATGGTGTTCCATTTAAGAGGTAGTTCCGTTGGAGCGATTTCCATTTATCTAGATTCCACCGTATGCTTACAACGAATATTGGATTATAAAGAAAGAATTTTCGTGTCGCGTGCAACATTGTTGTAACGAGGTGAACTGTATACTAGTAAAAAAAATCTGATGGGTTGCACGGTAAAGCATAGAAAGCGTAGCGTAATAGAGCGGTGCGCTCATGTCCCTTGCATTGCATTCTAGTAACACACGGAGGCGACTAAGTGATATGACTAATGACTAATGAAAAGACTAATGACTAGTGAAAGAAACAAAAAAATGCTGGCAGCAGCATTAGAATTGTGTTGCACCTCGATGATGCAGGAGATGAGATAAGTGGGACACCACTGGTGTTTATTAGGGCCCAAAGAAAGGATTACATATAGTATTTGGTTGTTTTGCTCAGACCAGTGTATGAACCACTATGTGGTATGCACAGAGCTGCTCAGCATGAATGCCTCTCGGTATGCCGCCGGGTGTCGAAGAGGCATCCATTCAAGCGGTATGTATCGTGGCACGGCCTGTTATGCCTTGAAGCACAACGACAGGGAAGATGAACCAAAGCTCCACCTCGCCCCACGCTCAACAGGCGAGGACTGGCGCCAACTACAGACTAGCACGTACCCAGACTTGCATAAGACTGCACAAAATTTTTCCGAACAGACATAGCGATAGATGTTTACAGTGCAACTCCACCTCAACACTCGCACACATAACTTACCGATGCATGCAGCGTCCGGCAGACACCATGTTACCCCAACTTAACGATATAACTCAACAATCGGCCGTGGGAGGCATGGCTCTCCGAATGGGACTTGAAGAGCCAATTGGCGACCCTCAAACAGGCCCAGTAAGCCGCAATAGCCAGTGGGGCCTTGAAAGAGGGGCTCCACGTGCAATAAACAAGCACAATCTTTATTTCAATAAAGTTGTTTCTCTCTCTCCCTACTAGCATGAATACTAAATTGTCTGGTCTCAACGCTTGTGTCAGCAGCGGAAGCCAGAATTCTGTCCTGGCTTTGGCAGGGCCAAATTAGCTGAGAATGATGGTGGGTCCACTTGGCTTTTGTTTGTTGCATCCAAACGCACTGTGCATCTCTGGAGGCCTTCTAATCTTCCACACCAGGCGTGCATGATAGATATTGCGACACTGATACGATATCGATACCATCGATGGCAGCACAAACATGCCTCATGTATGCAATAAAGTTATCGCCAAGGTCTTTGTGCCAAAACTGAGCTGTAATTGGTCCTGAACTACTAATTTAATGTACCCTTTAGCATTGAACCATACCGTACATGGATCGAGCTTAAGCTAAGAATACTAGAGGGAAATATGAGGCTAGTGTCTGCATGTGCTACCTGGGGGAGGTATGCTTTAAGTGTCCACCTAGTGGACATGTCCATTTCGTCTCCTGCTGGAGTGCTGATTGGCTGGGAGCGCCTGTCTTCTCCTCACGCATATCCTGGCCCAACCAATCGGGACTTCAGCAGCATAGAAAATGGACATATCTACTAGGTGGACAATTAGGGAATAGCACATCCCCTCCCATAGTACTGCACTTCAATTAGCACAGGGATGATTGGTAGCGCATGTGGGAATATGTCTAAACATTTCCATGTTGGCTTCAAATATTTAACCTTGTTTTGTATATAACCTGGTTTAATTTTCAACGCATGGAAATCTACCTAGTACATCTTTATCCTAGATGAAAATGTTTTGATGCCTGCGGCACTGCTGCCTCTGGACAACATCGTCTCTGATGGGCACCAGCCCAGACTTTGGTTTTACCTTGGTGAATCATCCGGGCCTTAACAGCTGTTTTCCATGTTTTCTCATGGGCCATGGGGCATGGCAGCTTGGCTCGAACATGAATGGACAACCGTTTCATCCTAATTCCTTTTGCAGGTAGGAAAGAGTTTTGGCAAATATTTTCACTGAGTTGAGCTCTACCTAGTTGTGTTGCTGAGCCTTGGGACACTTTGTGAACTGGTGCGCATGCAACCTGTCATCGTGTCATGAGGGGAAGCTTTAACTCATAGCCAGCTTCAATGTATCACCTATTCAAACACATGTAGAAGTGCAGAAACGTTTTTCTGCAATAACCCCTGGACCGATTCGAGAGGGGAAGTTCAGTTCTAGCGAGTGGCGACTGTAGGAAGCGAAATTTTGAATGAAGGACTGATTTTTTTTGTATATATATCACCAAAAAATTGACGAGCTTGAAAAAAAGAATGTAAGTACAAGGTTTACAAATCTGTAACTCTGCACCAAAATATAGATATCGCTGTTCTGTAAACTGCAAGTGTTACAGCATCTAAAGCCGTCAAATTGGATACACGAGTTAACCACTGACAAGAATTTGTTACAATGTTCAATAGTGTTCTGCAAAAGTCCTACTCACATAAAAATGGTATATATTCCATAGCGTTGTACAATACATCAGTCTTGTCCACTTTAGATGTATTATTAGGTGCAGTTTACAGAATTTGGATACCATTTTCCATTGTTCAACTACAGAGTTGTAAAGTTGACAGTTATGTTTTCTCAAATTTAGCAATTTTCAAGAATTATTAAAAAAATTGACAGCCTAAATCGAAAATTCGCTTCCGACAATCACTAGGTTTCAACTCTTTCCTTTAACTGTAACAAACCTCATCAAATTCAGTGCAGGGGTTTCCAAGAAAAACGACTTTCTCTTTTCTCATGTATTCAACAGTAGGCCCTGAGCTACAGCTTCCTCTGAAGTACTATCTGTTTTTGCTCACTGCCGACTTCGACACAAACCCAGATCGTGACATAGCTCAGCTTTGATGTCAGCTGTATTTAGTTGCAGACGATATTAAGACAATGAAGCAAGAGAGAATGACGTCGAACGATGAGAAGCTAGACAAACTGACTTTACCAGGATCTACAGAGTGTCTGAAAATAAAACAGAACGAAGGATTCCTAGAGCAGACTGTGAAAGATAATGTTGCAATGCCATTCTTAAGCTAGAAGCTATCTGCTTAAATGCATCCATAGCTTGGGAAGACCCGCCACAAAGAAAAATAGGCCAATCAAACTAAATCTTCTTGACTACAGGGATAAGATTGAAATTTGAAGTATATATGATAAACCTAAAGAATATAGATTCTAGCTTACTAATTAGTGAAGATTTTTCACCTCAGGTGCATGCTATAAAGAAGTCGTGAAATAGTGTCACATTAAGAAAAACGTCCTGTCACAAGGTCACCCTAGTTTATGACAAAGTATGAATAAATGGTAACTTGTACTGCTGGGCCCAGAACATTAAAGTGCATCTTTTCTTTCGACCAATCCTAAGGATTCAAGACGTGGGATACTTGCATTTCGCTGTCAGCAACAACTTCCCAAATAACCTTTCTGAATGCGAATGGTTACAATATAATTACAAGCTTCATGCATCTGAACGCTCACGTGCTCAAATTTAATGTCCCTCTTAAGTTGCGAAGGTTAGTTCTTAAGGCTCTGGGCCAGTCTGTGCTTAGATATGGTATTTCCGTTTATGGTTCCTGCGTGCAAACGGAAGTACATCAAGTGGATAAGCTATTAGATAGGATAACTATGAGCATACTGCATGGTACTCCTTGTGATTGTTCAGACAATACTGCAGGTGTTGAAACCTTTTCGGGTCTGTTTTTGCAAGTGATATTCGCAATATTTCTTCACGACATTTTCTCGAATCATCCTAAAATAATACAGAGTAAGCCTAAAATGCTAATAAGAACAAACCATTATAAGTTACCGCATATATATACGAACTATGGTAAAAAGTGTAGAGAATATCACGTTCAGAGGTGCTCGGCCTACTCTGACTGGCCATAATCCAGTCAGCCAAGTGTAGCACAATATGTCGTAGCCTCTGGCCTGCACTACGCTAATCTGTACGAGCCTCACAAAATGAAGGTAAAAAAAAAAAGCCCATCATCTTTGGCGCCGACAAAATCTTCAATGCAGAGATCACCCAGGACACAGTGCAGATCGTTATCATCACTGCAAAACAGGTTGTTGCCATCACTGTCGTTGCCTAGGGAAGCAGTAATGCTGAATTTCATGTCAAACATTTAGTCAACGCTGCGTGCATGATTGGGCGTCAGTGTGGGTTGAATTAAGCGACATGCTCTTGCGCTAGAACTGAACGCGTTTTCTTTACATGGCAATGTATTGTTTCTCGCCTGGACTTTCCACTGCGTTCTCATTAAGCGAAATGTCGAATTAACAGAATTTGAATTCACGGGAGTCGTCTGCGGTGTATTCCGATTCGAAAATTTCGCTATTTGAACACCGCTAGCTGTAAATTATATTTAATCGTGAATACAATAAACATGGAAGACATGCTGCGCAGTAATGAATTCAGGACTCTAGCTTAGAATGGCTAGCGCGACTTGACGAAGACAGAGAAAGGAGACGGCACACACAATCGTGAATGCGAACTGAATTAGCTCGCGTTTATAATATATATATATATATATATATATATATATATATATATATATATATATATATATATATATATATATATACATATATATATATATATATATATATATTCTCTCTCTTGCGCACGTACTTTGACCAGCGGAAGCCGGCGACGCAGAAATGATGGCTTGCTTAATTCTTCATGCGTGTCAAGCAACTACGAACGAAGCAACGGTACAGCAAAATCGCCTGCAGCACGAAACCGAGCTGCACAAGTCTGAACACTCGCGCGCCTTTGTCGGATCTGTACCATAGAAGTCTGTACAACACTTGAATCACGCGGTTGCTGTAGTGTAGCCACCTTACATATATAAGCCTTTAAGCATTTCTTTTTTCCATATCGACGAAGTTATTTGTAAGCTAGTGCCACCACATGCCAAACTTTGGTAACAATCTTCAGACACGCTAGAATATAGTCAAGGTCACACCCAATATAAGATACCATTAATTCGCATAAAGCTTCCGCTTCTTAACAATATAATCTACACAATTTATTAAGTTAACATAATAGTGCTAATTATTTTGTTCACATTTTTTTTTCTCCATGGCAGGCAGCGCCACCGTGGCTACTCCAGAAACTTATTTGGCGTGTCGTGGCGCTAGCTTACGCGGCACTGTTGGGCTGTCAGTTTGAGAAAAAGAAAGGTTCACAGTTGATATGTTTAAGGTGGTTGCAGTAGCCGCGTGCGCTTGACGTGTGTGCGGTGTCCGGCGAACGTTTTTATTGTGGGACTACCATTCCGTGCTGCAGGCGATCTTTTTTTGCCGTTCCTAATTGCCAAAAGACAAAATGTCCGATTCGGAGTCGCTTGACTCAGATGAAGAGGTAAGCACGTTCATTTTGTTCTTGTTTTTTGCGTTGCTGACCCGCGCCGCTAACAACACGTGCGCAAGCAGAACCCGCTGCTCAAACGCGTTCAACGAACAATTTTCTGAACGTGCGATTGATTACTGCGTAGCATGAAAATAATTGTTTTGAGCAGTGCGCGCGTTACGTTTCGTGCCACAAGTATGAAACCACTTGTTGCACGTCCATAGCATACGAGTGTCACCCGACGCATTTTCGATCGCGATGTAGCCCGACCGATATCGAATTTCTCTATCGCGATTGGCTTCTTTGCGCAAGCTTTTGTGTGGAGAAAGTCGATCCTGAGCAGTCTCGATCGCGATCGAAAATGCAATGTGTTCAGGCGTTCGTATTAAAAATGAGTTGAAGCCGAACTTGGTGTGTGTATTATGCAGCGCAGTTGACGTGTATCGAAACAGGGAAGAGGCGACCGTAGCAACGGCTGCGACGGTTTCTCACCGGGTGTGTAGAGCTGCGCAGAAGGTCGCAGGCTTCATTCCTGGCCGAATTTGCAAAGCTGCTGTTTGTATAAGCACCTGTGTATTAAAGAAACCCAAGTGAGCAGCAAAATTGAACCAAAGCCCTCCTCTACAACAATCTTAGGTTAGCTGTCTAGAGTGCTATAGGCTTGTGATGTAAAGAAGCATAACCTTGCCGCAAACACTACATTCAAGATACGGTGTGCAAGTTAGTGTGGCTTGCCTTGAGCCTTAGTACTGTCCCTCAAACCCTTCTTCGCTCATCAGCACAGAATTCCGTCGCTCTAGGCAGAATAGTTACAGGGAATGTACAGTAGGAAGCTAATTGGTTTGAAGACCGATGCCGCCGTGAAACTCTTTACAGCGGTAGCTGTTGTCATATCTAACCCTTATTCCTTTTGATATGTCCACCGGTGGCCCTCGCATAAATCCCAAGGTGCTTTGCGAGTTCGTGATGAAATGGAGGAAAACAGAAAGTGAAGCGTCCAAGTGGATTTGAACCCCAATCCCACAGAGGAGTAGTTTTACCTGTCGGCCACTCTGCTGATACTACAGGAGAGAAAAATACTCCACCAGGAGTCAACCAGTGTTCATAGTTCATGATGTTCTAAAGGTATAGCACACGCAGGAACAGCAGCATGTTAAGACATGAAACATCACAAACAGTGCTACTTACGAACAACAGTCTTTATTTTCCAGGAGTGCCACACTTATACCGTGCTTTTCAATGCACTTTTTATGTGCCATGTCGAAGGAGCTACATAGAAAAGAGAAAAACATGACTGCAATGAAGGGATTCGGATTGAACAACCTCTTGGCATTGAAGTTAGTCCATGTGCAAAGACTCCAGCTCTTTAAGTTACAAGGCCACTGAAGGTTTGCTAATGCACGAAGCTCCAAAAGTGGCAATGCTTTTTAGTTCAATAATCAACTGGGCCACCTCTGACTTACGCTTGCCTAGAAACGTGGTTCTTTCAAACAGGAGACGACAGGCACGTGTCTTGCAGAGCAACGACAAGGAACCCTCGGAAACCACTTTCCGTACCTTGTTGGCATGTTCGCATGGCCGTTCATTAATATATAATATTGTTTGGTATGGCTTACCACATGACAACAGTGTGCGATATATAACTTTGATCATTCAGCATACATTTGCTTGTGTTCTGACAGAAATCATATCATAGATCAAAGTTGCACATCTTTAACAACCAACTTCAGGTGAAACAGTGCAAAATGTGCATAATATTACACCAGCTATTGTCGCTTCATTGCCATATGAGCAAGTCTGCCCTTCTTTTTCTTCGCAGCAGGGTCACGTCGGCAGAAATCAAGCAGTTCAGATCCAACCAATGCCATGTATTGGAGCGATCCTACATTTGGAAGCTGTGATAGAAAAAAATTTTTTTTTATTCATGTCGCGAACTCCAAACTTTCAGTCGTGACTGAATATGTTTCATTGCTGTAGGCAAAACCTCCACTATCCACATATCCCCCCCTCCCTATTTGTAGCTAATTTTATGTAGCTACGTGGAAACACAAAGCACTTTATAAAATTATGTAGAATGAAAAAAATCTCTGAAGGTGCTAGCGTGGCACAACAGTTTTCAGGCAATGCATTCTAGAGATCAAACTTCATCTGGTGGTAAATAGATTAGTCTGTCCAAATGTTGCTTTTATGCTGTAGTGCACTCCAGAATGTATGTTCTTACTGCCAAAATATGTGATCATGTTGTGATACCATGGCATTGGCAAAATATATTAAAAATTGTGATTGTTCCATTACATTTACATTGCAGTTGCAAGAGAAACTAGCAAAGGGTGAATTGAAGCCTGGACTTTATGCCATCGCTCCTCATGTCAAGAAAGAGTTCATCAACAACACGGTAAGGGAATCCTTTTCCCATTACCCTCTGCGACCCTTGAACCTCGTCTCAGTGATGGGGTTGTATTTGCAGTAGAGTCTTGAGTTCATTCATTTTAAATGCTGTGCAAAGGGTAGTGTTTATGGTGGCTCAGTTTTATGCGAAGCATATTACGAGGGCTCAACCCAGCTCCTCAGGCGCGGCGGTGACCATGAAATCACGTGACACCGTGACGTCACGACAGAGGAGAACCGGCGCTCCAACTCCCGCCGTCGCTCGCGGCGTCGCGCCCCGCATCGGACGCGGTGCGCGTCGAGCAACGCAGCGTTCGGCGCGACAACGAAATGTGCGCCTGAGCAAGCGCCGCACGCCTGAGCCGACGCCGACGACACCGGCTTTTCTGCGACACGAGCTCCTTAACGCTGTCGCGTTAAAATAAAGGCTAGTATGCTTCACATCCTGGGCTTAACCTTAGCTAAGCCACAGTCATTTTTTGTAGGTGTCACATATGTCTCTTTTGCAAGCTACACTATTTTGTATTCTATCCTTGGAACACCAGAAATTCTGACCCAGTGGTGTAGTGTTCCTTGACACGATTGCCCACAAAATGTTTTACGCTGGTCAAACTGGTTGCATTTTCTACAGTGAGTGTGCAATATTTATGCAACCTGTTCAGCAATTTCGGTCATGGTCACCTGTGCTTTTACAGTGCCTTCACAGTGGTTCCTAATTGGAGGAGGGGTGGTGTAGAGGGGACCACATCCCCAGCCATTTTTGGAAAGAGTAATTGTGCCATTTTTAATTTTGCAGACACTGTTTTATGCTTAGGATCCAAGATCTTGTTGGGGTTGGAAGTTGATTGAAAGGTGGTGGCCGGGCATAATATACAATGCTTGGTGTTAAATTTAAGTCGGCCTTTTTTTTTACGCTTTACTTCTCTGCGTTTTGGCAAATGCAGAACTGTTGAGAGTAGTGAATTACGCTGATTCAGTATCAGCTCCGAGAAATCGGAACAGAATGCATTGTCAAATCAGTCTTGCCGAAACCGGCACGGTAGAGGAGCATTCATGAAAGGTAAAGAAAATTGTCGTCTGCCCAATTGGAGTAAGAAGCAGACAGGTGGATGATTATTTTCCCTTTCGTCAACCTTCCTTCACTGTGCGGGCTTTCACAAAACTGATTTTCCATGTTCAGTGTCCCTGTGGTTTGAGTTTGTCATTAATTATTGCCTTGCTCTGCGATCTGCTAGCCTCCTGGTTACCTCAGACGGTAGTGACTGTTCCGGAAAGACGATGGTCTCGGGTTATAACCAGGGTAAATTTTTCCTAAACTGCAGAGCTTTCTTTCACAGAAACCATGCCCTCGTAGTTTTGCATATATTCGCACAGAATTTGGTTCGTGAGCATAGTTACCAGGTTTCCCTCTGGTGATTTTTGCAGGAAACTCTATGATGCTTTGTGGCATTACCGTGAATCGTGTTGGTAACTTAGCAAGAAGGGTGTTAAATTTAACCATCTATTAGTCATTTTAACCCCTTATGGCACCGATAAAATATGTCCATGGAACATTTAGTTTCATCACATTTCTTGTAGTACCTTCATAATCATGAAAACCGTGCAGCTCCAGAACAAATTGGGAATTTTCAATTGGTCAGTGAGTTTTCCCAAATTTACAGAATGTGGACTTCATGTAAGAGCTTTGTTAATAGGAATGCCAGATATGCGAATCTCAACTATTTTATGTCTAGCATACCGGGAAGCATCTGTCTAGACACTTGAGATACCTATGTGCCTGTTGTAAAACAGGAAATCAATGAAAGAAGTGAACCGCTGCATGAAAACAAACTGACAAGGCAAGGTCAAACATCCATGCATCTACCTTCAAATTCATTTTACTGAATCGTTTTACACTATTATTGAAACTTTCAGCACAAGACCAAACAGAAGTGCTTGAATTTGTTTGCGACATAATTTAAATATAGTACTGCAATTTTAACGTGTACTTCTGATTTTGATGCACTACCTGGCATGCGCAATTGTATATATATATGTGTAGTGCCTGAAAGGGTTAAAACAACTTAGCCCTTTTGGAGCCTTTATGACATATATAGTAATGTAGATGACGAGTAAACTTTTCTGGTGAAATTGCTCTAGTGACTTTGAAAAAGTTCATTACCTCGCCTACATTTTATCCCAAGGAGGATATAGTACGTACCTCAATTTGGTACTGCTGTTAAAGACACACTCAAGAGTTTGTTACTGAGCCGTCTAGTTTCATCAAAATTGCTTTTCTATGCAAAGCACAACCTTGAGATTGATACTGTTTTAGAAAATAAGGGGTTGTTTTCCCTTTTCAAATTCCAACCATTAACTCACCACATCATCATCAGTATGTCCAAAAAATGAAACTACGAACACTGGCCTGAACCTGGTGAGGTCAAATAGCTTTTTGCAGTTCTTGTTGGTCCACGGCAAACATTCAAAGTGTTTTTTGGCTCCCGACTTTGCAATTTCAGGCAGCACTGAAGCAGAAGCTTGCTGAAATGGAGCTCGACTTGGACTGGGTCGAGACTCTTACCATGGTGAATGGCTTGGCGCCCCTGACGCCTGAGCTGTCGGAACAGTTTGGCGACATGGAGCTGCAGAAGAACCGCAAGGGTGGCCTGGTCAGGAGTGCCACCGAGGACGCCGTACACCACGACTTCAAACGCGAAATGGCATTGTGAGGGTCCTGTCCTATTTCCTTTGTTTTTGTTTTTCCTTTTCCTTGAGAGTCTGGCATTTGTTCCATGTTGGAAACTTTATTGCATGAGATGGCTTCCAGTAATGCAGAAACCATGTTGCTTGGTACAGTGCTCCAGAAACAAGGTTTAACGTCACAAATGCACTATATCAGCATAAATTTAAACAAGAACAAGTTGAAAATGACTAGAATGTCGCATTTTCGGGTTTTCCTGCAGCAGGTGTGTTAAGTTTTTCTTGTCTAGGTGTCACTCTGTGCTGGTGCCCAGTCGAATTTTTTGACAGCATTGCATGAGAAATTGGCCAAGCATACAAGCACTCCATGTAGGGCCAGGCTTTGACATTGCAAAGGAACGCTCGACCACCTTCATGGGTTATTGTGGCCACTTCTTATTGACTGCCGGACCGTTTTTGTAGATACAAAAGATTCAGCCATGTGACTCAATTGATTATTGCATGACCATGTCACCGTGGTAGCTAGACACATCGGCGATTAAATGTAATCTTGCTGTTTGTCTCTGTGGCATAACATAAATGTACTTCAGATTAAACCACCAGAATGCTGGTTTGACTCCGTGTAATGTTTCTGCTAATTGCATGTATCTTTATATTTAGGTTGATAACCCAACTATACATTCAATAATGCGTCTTTTAAAGTACATATGGTGCGATTTAGCTTATCGGTTGGTGATGTTGCTTGCAAAAGTAAGTTTGTTCCTAGCAGTTCTCTCATCATTGCATGTACTTTTTCTTGTAATTTATTGGAATTAATTCCTTTGTATTTTGAAGCACAAGCCACGCGGTTTCTATGGGCAGTGACCTTTGTCTTTGGCTCTGTCTGGCTATCTATTGTACTGTCTGCCTTTGCTGGGTCGTCTGCTACAACCTCCTCTGGAGTGTTTATGGTTCTGTTTAAGTTAAGTCCTGTGGGAAGGCTTTGTGACTCTGGATTGGACTCAAAGTTGCTTCTTCTTTTCCACAGCTACCGGCAGGCCCAAGCAGCGGTGCTGGAGGGCATTCCACGCCTCCATGAGTTGGGCGTCGTGACAAAGCGGCCTGAGGATTACTTTGCTCAGATGGCCAAGGCAGACACGCACATGACGAAGGTGCGCGAGAAGCTGCTCTCAAAGAAGGTGGCACTGGAACGCTCCGAGAAGGCCCGCAAGATGCGCGAGCTCAAGAAGTTTGGCAAGAAGGTGAGCGCGGTTTCTGTGCCATCCTCCTTGCATGCTTGGCCAGGCAATTGTGTTTTTATTGTGTCAAAGGGACTCTGAACCATTCTTTGAGCTTCGCAAGCATGTTCTTCAGGTAGAGGATGGAACTGTGAAAATTTCAGCCAAGTTTTATGGTGTTGGAGGCAACAAAATGGCATGTTAAGACATGCCATTGCCATAACATGACATGCCATAAGACATGCCAAAGAAGGGGATTCTTTCAAACAGAGTTGTCTCAAATAGGGTCACTGTTTACTACAGTCAATGACCGATAATTCGACGATAAATGGTCGATTTATTGCTACATGCACTTCTGCTTACGTGTAACCAAGTCCACGTGCATTTCAGCCAGTTTTGTGTTTCTCCATATGCTGGTGCAAGGACTGCATTGGCTAGAGTCAGATCCGCATGTGAAGGCTCTGGACCGCACGGCACATCATCATCATGCGAGCTAGAGTTGCAGTTTGACGGTGGGAGAACTTGTTCAGTTGTTTCATCATCGTTCAGTTCAACACACGACGATACCGCACTGTTGACGTCTGCAGAGTCTTCAAATGTAACGGTGACAAGAATCAGCAAACTGCCGCCTAGCAGGTCATCAATGATGTCTGTGTTTGAGCTCGTTGTGGTAGGCGGCAGTTCAGGCTCTTCAGTTGCTGAGCCAGGCTCATTTGGACTGCAACTCAAGACTCATTTGGAGTTGGACTGCGAGGGCACCGTTGGTGCCATTTGACATGGACTGTTGATAACTTCACGAGAAATACTTCTTGGAGCCAGTAGAGCACTGCTTGGAATGCTACTAAACAAACAAGCACAGAATGGTGAAACGCTGTCTGGAAGGCAAATTCAACAAACAAGAGCGGGCTATGACATTGGTACCAGAATGTATGTGATGATCGCGATGTTGAAGGGACCTGACAATTGAGGCAAAGCCTCCAAGATTGGCATTTGGAGTTAAATCTCTATGCTACAGTGCTGCGACGAAGACAAGGCTATATCTGGTGTATTGTGTCTCTGAGGCCATATTTGATGTCTCGTTGAGGTTCCCAGAGAAAGTAATGGCGGCAGCGTTGGCGTACACTGCAAACATGGACGGAGTCTGGATAATCGAATGGAGAGAGAGATAAAACTTTATTGTGTCCTTGATGTGGTCCAGGGCTGGTGAGGGTCGGGAGACTAACCCCCAATCCCCCTCTTCTTTAGACGGCGGCCAGACCTTACCTTCTGGCGGCTTCTTTGGCCATCTGGACGGCCCAGAGCTGCTCCTCTGGGTCTAAGCTGAGTTGGCGGCTGTCCGAAATATCAGTCGTCCTTACATGTTAAGTCTGTGGGGCCATTGGCGGTGCCACAGAGCTTTAATCAACGAATTTTAATCAACGCGAACCTGCGAGAAGCCTTGCGCACCGCTGCTGCACTGGTCTTTCAGCTAAGTGCAGACTAGGTATGCAGTGGTTTTGTTAAATTCAAGCTGTAATCTAAAGATCCGTCCAGGTGGAAGTTGGGGTTGCATACGTTTTGGACTCCTAAAATGCCATTTGCAGAAAGCCCTTGTCTGCTAGAAAAAACCCAGCGGCGCAGCATCTCCAGTTCGGAATCCCATGTCTGGTGCCACTCACTGAAAAGATTGAGTGTCATACACGCTTTCTTTTCGAACGTGTACCTGACTGGGAGGCCTTTTGTCTTCTTGACTCAAAGTGGTGAACTGCTCTTGTTGGTAGCAAACTGTCACAGTTTGCCCAAGTCATCCATATGTGCAACGAGCAATGCTGAGAGCACCCTGTTCACTTTTTCTCTGTGGCATGTGCTGCCCTTGAGATTAAATCTCTTGTTTGACAGCATCTGCCAAAACCACGCCATTTAAAATTTGGCGGCATTAAAGGTTTTCGGTGACGGGAGAAGTGACCGCGTCTCCGTTTGGGGAAGTGCACTTGCAGGGGCACGGTGCACTGTTTGATGCATTGAATATTGCGGTGAACGGGAGTTCAGTGTACGCGAAGCACATCACTCTACTTTTGCATGGGATTTTCACGTGGATTTTCAAACTGTTTGATATACACAATAATTCGATATACCTGAGTTAGATATATCTGGAATCAACTGTACTGCAGGGAAAGCCATGCCCTCTAAGTTATGCCTGGTTTGGGCAGTATATGGCAGGCATTGAAAAATAAGGGGAGCTATGGTTCAAAACTCGAATTGGAAGCTCTCTGGTAGGTTAGTGCATGGTCTCTGTCATGTGGCTACTGGCTAAAGTTGACCTCACTTGAGTGCTTGACCTTTGAGTGCAGAAAGTTAGGTGGGCGGATGAGACTAAGAAGTTTGTATGGACAACACGGGCTCAATTAGCACATGAGCGGGGTAGTTGGAAAAGTATCGGAGAGGCCTTTGCCCTGCAGTGGGCGTAGCCAGGCTGATGATGATGAGTGCTGTTTGATAGACACTTGCTGATGGCACTGTTTGCAGGTTCAAGTGGAGGTGTTGCAGCAGCGACAGAAAGAGAAGCGAGAAATGATGGAAAATCTGAAAAAGTTCAAGAAAGGTGAGTGAGCTCTTTTGCCAAGCTTGATCCCTGGGGACCACCCCAGCGGCAACATGGTGGACATGGTTAATGCACTAAAGCTACTTTCTCACGCAAATAGTGCTTGATTGGTTGGTTTACCAACACAGAGTTGGCCAGTCTTAGTTTGCAACCTTTAGTTTCTTCAGCCAGCTGTACTTGGTACTCAGTGATACCAGGAAGATCGTTGTGGCTACAGACCTGCTTTATTTGTAAGGAGGCCATCTAGTGTTGTTTATCAATGTTCGGCCATTGCATCCACTAGGCTTTTTTTTTCTTCTCTTTTTTTTTTTTACCTGGCATTTGTGGGGGGAGTCTACTGTAGCTACAATAGAGCTCGGGCCCTGCTGCAGTCCTTGTCATGTCGACTGGAGTTCCCGGTACGCACCTCATCCTAGTGGCACCTGTATAGGACAGTGACGCTGCCGCTGTGTGTGTATGTTGTAAAGTAACAAATTAGCCATTGGGGATGCCTGAAATTTCTTTGTTGTGCACACATATTTGTTATAGTAGTCTCCATTGTAGAGGCATTCACAATACATAAAGATCGGAATTTCTTCAGGACACATGGAATCCTTTGTTACACAAGTCATTTTGTTATGAGGCATTTGGCTGTTCTTGATTTGTCATAACCTGATGGCCACAAGTTGTACTTGTAAGATATGAAATAGCTGTACCCCTGAGAGCATCGCGAGTCAAAGACAACTGCACTGTGAAATGAGAGGAGTGTCACTTCTATGACCGCACTAATTGCTTAGCGTCCACTGCCTGCTAAGAGTGAGATGGAGTTCTTATAGACTTAGGCAATCCTGTGCGATGACAGATGAGCCTAGACTTCTAGAATCTCTAAGTACTAGGTTGTCTGACGTCATGCCCTCAACTGCTACTTACAATTTCAGGCCACGGCTCCCTGGATTTCCTGGAGAACAGTGGGAGACAGAAAGGCCAAAAGCCAGGTGCTAGTGGAAACCAGCCCGGACGGGGCAAGGGCCCCAAAAAGTGAGTAATCTGTCTAGGCATTCTACTCCTATGGCTGGAATTTGCAAAGTGTGGTGGATGATCCAGCATGACGTGCTAACCGAACTAGCACATGTTACAGGATAGGCAAGCGATCCGTTTGTAAACCAACAGCCGGAGTACTGACAAGAAAAGAGCAGGTGACTAGAGATTAGCAGTTTTGTTCTTCACTGTTCATTGAAATAACAATCTTTGCTGAGGAACTTTTGAAGTCTTGCCATTAGCAATGTGTGAAATACTGTAAACAGGCTTTTCCCCATTATTAAGCGGGGACGCAGAAACTCATATGGTCAATTTAGTCAAAAATTTCAATTTTTTGATTAATTTTTTATTTGGCAATTCTCGGACCTTCTTTATCACCATGGTGAAGTATTATAGCAAAATAGGCAGTGGATATCGAGAAACAAACAGTTTCTAAGTGAGCTGTCATCAAGAACTGCGAGAAAATATGGCTTCGGGAGGTGCCATCACACTGTGAGTCATGTGGCTTTGCGTTAACGCAGCGCCACCATATTGATATTACCGTAAATAGGAAAAATCGGAGCTGAAGATAGCCACAGTGGTGTATTTCTGCATGCAAAAATAAAAGCGATTGCGAAAAGAGAAAGGTGGCACCATGATTTGTTACTGCAGTCACGTGGTGCATGCAGAGAGCTCCTCTTATTGGCTGATGTATATTTGAATCACTGGCACGCTTGTTTCGCATGCATTTCAGCGGCGGCGACCTGCGCATTTCGAGTGTTTCCGAGACTGACATTTCAAGAACGGCCTGGTTATTTCGCATTGCTTTAGCTGCTCCGTCCTAGCTGCTGCCCGATCTTGATCGGGCCCTGATTTGCGCAAGATAAGATCCGTTTACTTTTCTTTGCAGAGGCGAAGCTATTTCTCATAGTTGTGTGACTTGATGAGCGCAAAGGTAGTTTCTGTCAACGGGCATGGTAGATAAGGAAAGCGTGGAACGCAGAGATAAGGCTATCCACTATCCACGGAGGTGAACACCACCGGCCTTGATGCGGCACGACCAACTGACGCGTGTGATTGCGACCGTGATGGGCCGCTCGTTTGTAATTGTTGGCTGCTGGCAAGATTGCAAGGATACTGAAGACTGTAGACAGGCTGCATGATACTGCAAAATAATGCCAAGGATTGCATTGAAATGTGAAGGAAACATGACTTCACTGGTAAAGGACTACTGTCCTGACAGGCTTCAAGTGCTCTAAGGCTTTTTCACAATGATGCACAAGAAAACATCAAGTTTGGGTAGCTTTCTTAGCTTTTAATTTTCTGGCAGTTGCTGTCACTCATCCCTTGGCCATTTTGCAAATAATGAAAGTTTAATAATTTTGTTTCTTGCATATAAGTCCGTAATGAAGCATTGAGAAGTGCTATAAAGCTGCTTATTTTTGTCTACATGCCATACATGTCTTTATAATTCACATTTTGCAAAAGTAATTTGTAAGGCAATATGCATGATAAAGTTTAACAATTTCTTTCTTATACATAAAATACAGTAAAAGTGCTGAACCTGAAAATTAATAGGCGCCTGCTCCTTACCATTGGTGCCGAACGCATTTGACCAACCCGCACAGCACCAACAATGCGCGCGGAGTAATCATCAACTCATGTGATGCACGGTACATGTATCATCTGTTGTGCAGAATGGCTTTACAATAACCCACCTGCCACAAAGATGGGGAAAGCCGTCTCTGTTTTGGAGGGAAACTGGACAGCACAACTTTCTATGCCGTAAACTATTGCCACATAACACAGGTCCACCATTAAACGAACAACCTCATTGGTATTCCACATAACATAACATCATAAATTGTTTTATCTTCAGAGGTAAAATGAACACTTAATTCTGTTCAACTGACGTCCTAGTGGTAAAAAAAAAATCTTCCATACCTGCATGTAGTAGAACAGCTGTAATCAGTGCTGATCAGTGCAAGTTACTGATAGCTTGTTACTGATAATCAGTGCAAGTTACTGATAGCTTGCTACATTTTTGTTATGCAATGCTAGGAGACTTCCGGTCATGCTCAGCACCGTGTTTTCTTGCTAGAAATTGTAAGCATTAAATGTTGTGATAAATTTTTTGTTATTTGATTTGATATCAGGCTCTTTTTTATTCAATTCGAAATCTACAAGTTTAGTACTCACACACCTCTAGTAATTGCCATGGTGGTAAGCCACAATGTACTTTTTTCAACCATGCAAAATCGTAAAAGAATGTGCTACCTGTCACATCCATGGAGGTTGAACAGCTTCAGCACCAGATTTGTCTCTCATGGTATTGATATGAAACTTGATAGTTGGAAAGGGACACTGACAGGCGACAGTAGATAATGTTATATACCGGTGTCACATGGGAATTTCAAAGGCCTTCGAGCAGCTAGTCCATTAACTCAACAATGGCTTCAACATGGCAGCAGTAGCTTCAACGGCTGTTAAGTCAATAGTATATTGATCTGATGGAGCTAGATGGAACTCTGTAGAAATTGTCGAAGGCCTTCGAGTGACGAGCGTAAAGACTTTTGTCATCAGTGTGTTTATGCTACCATGGATTATGCATTTGAAAAAAGAAAAAAGAACAGCATGAAACTGATGTTATTGTAAAAATAATATTTCTTGCCACAGCAGTGAACACAAGACCTACACCACAAAAAAAATGGGGGGGGGGAAGTAACATTGTGGCCAGCATTTGTAATGTTTCCGGGGTGTTTGAATAAATCGGACAGCAATCTGCACAAAATGTGCGAGTGTGGCAATAGCTTAACTATAAATGATGCATTATTTGAGCACGGCATTTAAAAACCCTACAGCAGTGAAAATGCACTTTCTTAGATATTCAGGCTGATTTTCAGGGCTGGTCACTTTTGGGGACGCAGAGTTGTCACCTTGCAACGATTGTTTCGTGAGGGCTTGGTGCCACATTACTCAAGCATTTCAACTGCCATCAAGTTTGTCAATCAGCGTTGATAGAACTCCTTCCAGTCGACAGAGTTTGGAAATAAAATTTGAAGGCTATCGATGACTCGACAGCCATTGAAAAGTGCCCGCGGGACATGGGTATCCATGCCTTTTCTACTCTCGTCTTAAAACCAAGTGGTCTTGAATGCTTCTGTCTTGTTCTCGTTACAGGTCAGAGATGAAGCGACAATATAAAGACAAGAAATATGGCTATGGCGGGCAGCGCAAGCGTTCCAAATTCAACACGGCAAAAAGCTCAGCAGACGTGGAGGGCTTCAGCCGAAAGAAGCACAACACAGCACCCGGCGCTGGCAAGGTACGTTTGCATTGGCCTCTTCTTTTTCTGTTGGTAGGATTAGCCTGTTGTACAGTTGAATCTCTTTAATTCGAACTTCTTGTTAATTTCAATTGACACTGGTGGTCCTGTGAAAATTACGTATATTTCAACGTGTAAGAATGCTCGGTTAATTCGGATGCACAAGCGTTAGCAACACTCAAACATATCGCGCCACCATCCATGCTCTCAGCAGCGTGCCAACTTGTGTGGTGACACTTCCGACTTGATACTCCCGCCTACCGTTGTAAGTACCGTATTTTGGTGCGTATTACTCACACACACACAAAAATAAATAAATAAGAAATTTAACAGTAACGTTGCGGTTGGTTATATGCAAATTTTGTCTTGAGGTGCGGCTTCACAGCAGCGAAAATTTAGTCCTAGAAGTGTGGCTTTGTCACAGAGTGTGCCACAATGCTGTGAAGCCCTCTTTCTGGTACTCGTCACTGATGTGTTAGCTCAGTGCACGTGGGCTGCTTAATGCAACACTACACAAGTGTCGTCTATTCAGTGAGCTTCGTTCAGTGAGAATTTGAGCACATTTTCTAGCCCCTTCAAGTTTAAATTATTGAGATTCTACTATGTGCAGTATTTACTCTATTGTAATTCACACCCAGTTTTCATGGCCTGAAATGCAAAATGCAATGCCTGTGATTGTAACATGCACTGCTATTTTTGTACTTCAAGAAGTTAAAAATGCAACGCCATTGAACGTTCACTCAGTAGTTTCGCATGGTAGGAGAGTAATGGCAATTTCTTTAGAAAAAGGAAATTTATTCTGTCGGAACTGCGGTGGAGCGAGCGCAGCTCATTGTCGCTCTTGGAGGCCTCCTTATCATTATCAAAGGCTATCAATGATTTGACAGCCATTGAAAAGTGTCCCTGTGACATGGGCCCAACACATTTCATCTGTGGTGGTTTCTACAGGCATTTAGGTACTACATACCTTAAATGCCTTGCAGGCCATGGCAGCCTAACAAAGTTACAGATCGGGCACAAAGCTATTGCGGATTCCACAGCTGCAGCAATGCGAAAATTGGATTCGATTATAGAAACCTTCAATGCCACTGATGATAGCTTGCCACCGCGCTAGTTTTGGTTTCGTATTCAAATTTGATGTGCTTATCCATAAACAAAATTATTTTCCAGCAAGCAAATGCACTTGTATAAATACAATACCTCTTTCAAAAGGTGCCAATGCATTAACCCATGAAGGTGACGAACACTGAAGCCAAAAAGGGCATGGGAGAAATAAATTTTTTTGAAATTTTTAATCGTCAAAATAATTGCATGGAAGAGGTATATTTTCTACAAAACTTGTATTGTTCTCAATAAAAGGAAATGAAAGTGGAAGATAAGACAGATTTGTGACCGTTGAAGCCAAACCTACAATTCCAGTATAATGTAAATGCTGCTGCACCAATTGAGCTACAGCGATGACTGTTTTCAGATTATCATAAAGAACTGAGCTGTAATGGTCCTGGCATACAAATTTGGTGTTCCGTTTTAGCAAGAGTACACTGTGACATACATTTTGATTCCTAAGTAGATTAGTTACCGCTAGCTCGCAACATTCTTGTTATGCAATGCTAGTAGGCTCCCAAGCATCTGCAGCACTGTGGTTTAATTTTGCACAAAATTTTTAAGCATTAAACTGTGATAAACACTGATATTTGATTTGACATCTGGCTTTCGTTTTCTTGATTCGATTCAATATTTGATTTGAAATCTGCTGTTTGTTATTTACATACTCTTACAAAAGAAAAAAGGTCTGTATTTTTTAAACATAAGAATTAGTTTCTGAACTTTGCTTTAAACAAGTTATCATGGCAAGCAAGCTCACTAGCCATTGTAGCTTGTTATATGCAGCTGTGTTATCACTAGGTGCGACTGTATAGATAGCACAAGCAGAAAGAGTCTGGCCGTAGCTGTGAGTGGTCATTCGTTTATCAGTGTTGACAGAGATTGCATTTCACTGCAATCACTTCAATGCACTTTGTCTTTTGCAGAAGAAGCGTCTGGGGAAGTCAAGAAGGAAAAACACAAAAAGAAGGAACTGATTGTCATATCATTGACTATTTGTATGTGCCTAAATAAGAGAACAAGAGATAATAAACTTTATGTACAGTTATCTTGTTTTGCTTCCGTCTTACAAAAAGCTGTTTATTTATTTATACATTTATTTGTTTATACATGTACCTACAGCGCCCTCTAGGAGCATTGTTGTGGGGGGGTTTACTATGCAAAGAAAATCATAATACAAGAAATCAAAATATATTGTGCAGTAAAAGAGAACAGTTTAACAGCATGTGATAGATGGTACAAAATAGTACATTGGCAGGACAATTTTCCTTGACATCAAGAATCGTCATGAAAAAAGCGGCACTAGGTCAAGACATGCTCTTTTAAAAATGAAAACACTGTGTGTGGGGCAGTAACAATCCACACCAGGAGGCTGTTCCACTCATGTATTGTTTTAGAAAAAAATGCATTTCCAAACACGTTTGTTCGACACATCCTCGCATACTTTCAAAGGATGGTCCCTTCGTGATAAGATATAGCTAGGTGACTGTAGGTAGTTGCATTTATCGATCCCTGTTTTGTCGTTTAATATGTTCAAGAGACATAAGCTGAGATATTTACGCTTTGATGACAGTAATGGCCATCCCAATGCGTTGACAATTTTGCTTGAGCTTCTGGTGAAGGTGTAATTGCCGTCACAAACTGGGCGGCACGTTTGTGGATGCGCTCCAGTTCATCGATATTTACTTTAGTTGCTGGGTCCGACGCGGTGCAGGCTTATTCCAAAATTGGGCATACATTTGACAAGTAGAGAGTTTTTTTAAGAACAGAAGGTGCTTTCCTGAAATTATGTAGAAAGTTTAACATGTGACTGGCTTTTGCTGATATATTATGAACATGATAATTCCAGGAAAGTGTGCTGTTAATGAGAAACCCTAGGTACGAATATTCCGTAACACGTAGCAGTGTCTGTTCCACGCAGTAATCTATAAGCAGAGGCTGCTTTTTCTTTTTGTAAACCTAACGACACTGCTTTTTGACACTTTGAGCTTCATTTTCCATTCACTACACCACTCTATTTTCAGGCAAGGTTGTTTTGCAGTTGTTCGGGATGCTTCCTGCACTTAATTTCGCGATAAACCAAACAAGCAGCAAAATTATTGCAATACAGTTGAACACCTCTACAATGATATCGCCTGTTTGACGAAGGAATATTTTGTTCTGCTTCTACTGCGAGTAGTGCGACATCCGGCCTTTACAACGCAGTTATCTGTATAACAACTGACTTGGAGGCCTCAAGCTTATCGTTATAAAGGCAGTCAACTGTAATGGCCTTTACGTCCCAGGTGTTGCATTCTTTCAGCTGCATTTTCGTGAATGCTATGTCAGTACCTGTGTCCTTGAGCATGCATCGTAATGCTGTGCTGAAGGGAGAGTTTTCTAAAGGACCCCTCACCAGGCCACATGGCAAATTTTGCTTATGCGCTGGAAGTTATGCGCCTTGTATGGAGTGTTCCACTGCAATAATATCTCAAATTAATTCATTAATAGCAGAGATAGAAATATTTGAATTGCCGCGAACCCATAATTTCAGGAGGCGAGCGTCACCGCCAACATAGACACTCTCTCCACATTCCCCATCTAGTCTCCCCAAGCGAAATTCCTTCCCTGCATTCTCCCATACCGGAGTATTGTGTGACAAATGCATCACGGGTTCTGCCCTCTTTTTTTCTCTCATGTTTTCTCCTGTGTGGTGCACTTTGGGTGATGGTCTCGCACGTGAGCTGTTGCATTTGTCTCGTTTCTGGCAGCGGATGATTTTGCGCGCTCTGTGCAAGAACACCTGATTAGCTGTACAAGTCACTTCCATAGTCGCGAGCACTGAGGCAGACGTGAGAGGTTGAAAGAGCATGATCGCAGCATTGGAACATGGTAGTAGAAAATTAGGTAGTTTTGTTTTCTGCATGCAAGCATGGAAACTAGCAGATGAAACTGAAGTACTACTAGATTTTTCTTGCTACGGCACAAAGTCAAACAAACATGCAGACATCTGGTTTGTATGTTTTATTTCTGTAAACTTTAATTCGTCTATAGAAGCAACAGGTTAAGCAAATAACTGATGTTGCCTTGAATACTCGGTCATTCGTTACTGTGAGACTAAAGTCCCTTCATAATTTGAATGTTACTGTGAGATTAAAGTTCTGCTTGGGTCATAAGACCTGCAGTATGTTGAAATAAATAAAGATAAAATAAAAGTACCGCCACTCTGAGCTCTGCCACCGCCATGTGACCTCTTGCGTGCCCCTTCCGCAAGAGACGGTTTTGCACCAATTTTTCTGCACAACGATTGGCCTCCTTGCCATTGCCCTTGGGAATGCGCAGGTATTGCATTTTGCTTGTGTTTTTCTTTTTTGTTGGCGCCATTTTTCTCCTTAGCTTGGCTGGCTTGGTGCAATGAATGTTGCATGCTGTGTTTCCTGCAGTGTTGTGCTAGCGCTATGCTGTGCTGTACCGCATATAACTGCAGCACAAAGTCTGAAGATGCTTATGCAGTTTTTATGGTACCACAAGCAGATCATGATGGCTTGCGCAAGAAGTAGTGGCTGTACAACATAGGCCGAAAGAACTTTGTTCCGACAAAGAACAGTTGTTTGCGAGGTAAGGCGCCTTATTGCTCCTATGAAAGCGTCTCCTAATGCTGAATTTTTAATGTGTTAGCATTCTTTAGTGAGTACCCCAGCCCATGATGTGGAAAGTGTAATGTCTTGTATTTGCACAAAAATGCATAATTTGCGAATTTACATTAATTGTTATAGCAGCGTAAATTCAGATGGTTGGAAGCTTTTAGGTGATGCGGAACAATCGAAACCAAATAAAGTTTATCAGAGAGAATTCCCATAGGAATACGTAGGGCTCCATAAAAAGGCACTTGCAAGCCTATAGTAGGGGTGGCCAACTGAAATGTGGGGGAGGCAAACTGAAATTTTGGTGTGGGCCAACTTAAATGTTGGGGTTGGGCCAACTTGAAATTTGCCAATGAGCGAATTTAGATGTGGGGGTTGGCCAGCCTAAATTTGGGAGTGGGACAATTAAATTTTGGGGTGAGCCAGCCTAAATTTTGGGGTTGGCGAACTGAAATTCGGAAGTGGGCCAACTTGAAATTTGAGCATGGGCAAACTGGTGTAATGTGATGGTACAAGAGAACATCGGTTTTCAATAGGTAGCGAAGCTCTGGAAGTGGTGAGGGTGCACATCTACTTGGGGCAGGTATTGTCGACCGCAGACCCGGATCATGAGGCTGAAATAATCAGAAGAATAAGAATGGGCTGGAGTGCATTTGACAGGCATTCTCAGATCATGAACAGTAGGTTGCCATTATCCCTCAAGAGAAAAGTGTATAACAGCTGTGTCTTAGCAGCACTCACCTACGATGCAGAAACCTGGAGGCTTACGAAAAGGGTTCTACTTAAATTGACGACGCAACGAGGTATGGAAAGAATGATGGGTGTAACATTAAGGGATAAGAAGAGAGATTGCGTGAGGGAACAAACGCGAGTTAATGACATCTTAGTTGAAATCAAGAAAAAGAAATGGGCGCGGGCAGGACATGTAATCGGGAGGGAATATAACGGATGGTCATTAGGGGTTACGTACTGGATTCCAAGGGAAGGGAAGCGTAGAAGGGGGCGGCAGAAAGCTAGGTGGGCGGATGAGATTAAGAAGTTTGCAGGACAACATGGCCACAATTAGCACAAGACGAAGGTAGTTGGAGAAGTATGGGAGAGGTCTTTGCCCTGCAGTGGGCGTAGCGAGGCTGCTGCTGCTGATGTACCACAGGGTATTGTGCTAGGCCCTTCTCTTTCTGTTGTATATTAGAAATATTGATGTAAAACCTGGTGTAGAAATTTGGTTATTTACAGATGATTGTGTTTTGTTTATAGAAATTATTTGCACTAACGATTACAACGACCTCAACACTAGTCTAGGTAATATACACGAATGATGTATACAATGGGGAACATCACCAAATCACTAAACATGAGCAAATGTGTCGGCCTTCGAGCAACTCAAAAAAATCGCCTTTCATATGCTTACTCATTAGGGTCTTTACCATTGCAAGTTGCTACAAATATCTCGGTGTGACACTGACTTCTAGCCTATCTTGGAATCTTCATATGATAATGTTTGCTCATCTGCCTTCCGCAAGCTATGTGTCCCGAAACATAAACATAAAACTGCTCCTACTAACGTCAAACTCCTCTGCTACACTACTCTTGTGCGACCAAAACTAGAATATGCGTGATTTATATTGGGCCCATATACTAAAAAATGTAACGTGGATAGTATTGTACATATTCAAAGAAAGGCTGTAAGGTCTATATTTAACAAATTTTCCGCGTCAGACTCGCCATCTAATTTATTGCAGTCTAACGGCATGCCACTGTTGCAGGCACGAAGGCAAAAAGTTAGATGAGAATTTCCCAACTTTTGAATAACAAACTAGCTCTAGATCTATCACTGTATTTATCACCTTTAACCAGCAGGCTCACCCGACACCAACAAAAGGCGCGCTATTGCCGTATTTTGCTCGCACTGACCTGTTTAAGTTTTCTTATTTTCCAAGCACCATGTGTGATTGGAATAGCCTTACTGAAACAAGTGATTAGACTGGGAACTAACATTTGTGCTGTTTCTTTTTGTTTTTGCTGCCTTATTTGTATTGGCCACCCTGGTTGGCTGAGTCCACGTAGTATTGAATAAATAAATAAAATAATTTAAATTTTCGTGCTGGCCAACTTGAAGTTTCGGGGTGGGCTAACTGAAATTGTGGGCAGGCTTACGCATCTTGGACAACTCCGGTGGAATTCCTGCATTTATTTTTATTCAGGCCTGCTCATCAGCATTTTTGCAGCAAATATTTTGTACGCTGCATAAAGTGGTGTTGTCCTCAGTACGCTGAATATTCTGCTGGCACCCCATCACCTCGCACGTCGTCTACTGTTATTCAGTCGGAAATGCAGCACTATCGGTTCTGCTTTCCGCTGGGAACAATTATGTGCGAAGATACAGCCTCTAGGTCGCACTTTTCGTGATCGTTGGCTCCGTTGCGTTTTACTGAATATCGAGACGGCTGCTTTCTTCCAGCTTGGTTTCTTTCATGGTTTCTTTCCAGCTTACATCGATGTGTGCGTAAACTTAGGTATAAAGAATGCAGACCCTGAAAAAAATTAATGGCATGTATACCCGTGGTATCGCGGGTGATGAGCGCTAGTTAGCCCACATTGCGTTTTCTCAGGTGTTGAATTTGCTTTGAATTTGGCTGCCACGCACGCATGAGTGGGTGACGATTATTGTGTGGTTTTCTCACGGATGCAGGCAATGTGCAAGGGGTGTTCACATGATCGCGCACGCTCGCTCGCACTTAAATTGCGCAACCGTCCCATTCAGTTTAGAGGCCACAGCGGGAAAGCTAATTTGACACTAAAAGGACAAACACATCGACGGGCGGTGCGCTGTCGACTATTTCATTATAAGTAGGCGTGCTTAATATACTACTGTTGTGTATAGGGGGCGCTGTCAATTATATCAAGTGTATATAAGCGATTGCCACCAGAATAAAGGCAGTTCCGTGGTTCCCCGTCAATGCATCGTCTTGTCTTATCAGTTGGCGCTTCGCGTCACAACAATCTGGCGCAGTCGGCGAAGCTAGCGAGCTAGCGACGAACTGTTTTCCCTTACCTGGCTCCGTGCTGTTCCAAGGGGCGTCACCTACGAAATGGCAGCGTACGGACTACCGCCATTACCGCCTTTCCTGGAGACTCCTGGAGATGCGACAATTCCATGGGAGCAGTGGCGCGATGATTTCACAAATTTTCTTGAAGCGACGGGGATGGACGCGCAACCGCCACTACGGAAAAAAGGCCATTCTGCTGCAATGTCTTGGGGTCGAGGGACGCCGTGTTTTTCGCACATTGGGCCCACAGCCGGCACGAACATCAGACACGACAAAAGCCGGGCCGGAGACAAGCAAACCAGCAGGAAAAGACAGGACGGAGGCAAGTGAAGGGGATAGTTACACGGAGGCGTTGAGCCTATTGGAGCGGCAGTTCTCAAGCACCGTCAACGTACTCGTCGAGCGACGTCGATTCACGTTACGTCGGCAACTGCCGAACGAGCCGATACGAGAGTACGTCAGTGCTCTCCGACAGTTAGCAAAGACGTGCGACTTCGGGCAATTCTTGGAAGAGGCTCTACGAGACAGGGTTGTTGACGGAGTACGGAGCACTGAGCTGCGACAGAAATTGCTCGTGAAGGGGTCACAACTTACGCTCGCAGAGGCAGTGGAAATGCTACAGACGTACGAGCAGGCAGCGGAGGGGGCTGCGATCTATGACCAAGGGTCGTCACAAACGGACATAGTGCAGCATGTATCTCAAGGCAAAAGTCCAGACAGCGACGCGGCAATGACGCCGGTGCGCAAGTGTTACCGGTGCGGCTCTACAAGGCACCTGGCTAATTCACAGGAATGCAAAGCACGGGGGAAACGTTGTTCCCAGTGCCACAGAATGGGACATTTTCGAGCGGTATGTGGCAGGTCGGCAGAGCGGGACGTGCGGACGGTCCGAAACGACGGCGCTAGCGAGGAGGACGTGCTCACTGTACTGGCGGTCAGACAAGTGGAACGAAGGACTTTGGTCGTTGACGTCGTTATTGAGAACGAGCCACTTCAGTTGCTGGTAGATACTGGGTCGTCGGTGTCTATTTTGCCAGACCACGTTTATCGAGCCAAGTTCGCCAACAGGTTTCCTTTGACTGCGGCTTCAGCGACGCTGCGGGATTTTTCACAGAAGAAAATTCCGGTCTTGGGATGGTTCACAGCCAGAGTTGTACGCGGGAACAACTCGGCTTGCCTTCGATTTTACGTTGTTCCCCAAGGCATGGCATTACTAGGACTGGATGGGGTCCACCAGCTGCAATTGCACATCATCGGTTCTACACTGGAGTGTTTGCACATCACGGTCAGCCCCAAGTCGCTTCCTCCTGAATTATGTGAGTTTTCCTTTCTTTTCGCTGATAAGTTGGGATTAGCGAAAAACTTCGTACAAACTGTGAAGCGGCGTACAGATGTAAAACCAGTAGCAGCGAAGGTTCGACGTTTGCCCCTGACGCTGCGAGAGAAGGTAGCGGCTGAACTGGCAAGATTATTGGACGCAGGCATTATAGAAAAGGTCAGTGCTGCGGAATGGGTGTCTCCTATAGTGGTTGTGCAGAAGAAGGATGGAACTATTCGTCTATGCGTCGATTTACGCGAGCCGAACAAAGCAGTAGTCATTGATGGATTCCCTTTGCCGCACACTGAGGAACTGTTGCATGCGCTGAGCGGAGCAGCATGGTTCTCGAAACTGGATCTTACTGTAGCCTACCATCAAGTGGAATTAGCCGAAGATAGTCGCGAATTAACGACGTTTATTACGCACGAAGGCTTATCTAGGTTCCGCAGAGTGTGTTTTGGCCTCGCATCGGCACCAGCCGTGTTTCAGCGAATGATGCAAGAAATCTTGAAAGGCTGCAAGGGCGTGATGTTTTATATCGACGACATCATAGTCTTTGGAAAGACTAAGAACGAGCACAACCGTAACCTTCGCGAGGTATTGCATCGGATCGCTGAGTCGGGGCTGCAGCTAAACCAGAAATGCTTGTTCGCTGTCAAGGAACTCTCCTTTTTGGGTCATCGTGTGAGTGCAAGTGGTCTTGCCCCACTCAAGTCAAAGGTGGATGCTGTGATTAAAGCACAAACGCCTGCCGATGTAGTCTCGCTGCGGTCTTTCCTTGGGCTCGTAGGCTATTACTCACATTTTCTTCCCAATTATGCAGAGGTGGTGGAGCCGCTGCGACGACTTCTTCGTAAAGGACAGAAGTTCGTGTGGGATCAGAGCACCGAGGAGAGCTTTTGCAGGATCAAGGAGATGCTGTCATCATGCGGCGTGGTGGCTATGTTCAATGAGTCTTTGCCTGTACAAGTGACCACTGACGCCTCGGCATATGGACTGGGAGCTGTGCTCCAGCAGGTAGTCGACGGAGAAGTACGTACAGTGGCATTCGCTTCGAGGACACTAACTCCTACAGAACGCAAGTACTCTACCGGGGAACGAGAGGCGCTGGCATGTTTATGGGCTTGCGAACATTGGCACGTTTATCTGTGGGGCCGCAGGTTTGTCTTACGAACTGATCATCAGGCTTTGGTGACACTGCTGTCCACAAATGGGGTTGGAAGAATGGTCCACGGCGAAGTCGGCCATGACCATGGATGAAGCGGAGCCGGTGCTGGTTCGTTCCGTTGCTGTTGACACTCTTCACATTTCTTCACGTGTTGCTCTAGGTCCGCGTCGATACCAGGCCACCAGACGTAGCTCCTCGCGAGTTCTTTGCATCTTACGATACCGGGATGACCCTGATGAAGTTCCTCAAGCAAGAAGGCTCGGTGTTTTGAAGGCACAACTACTCTCATGCCGTACATTAAACACCCTTGATGAACTGTGAGCTCCAAACGCTTGTATCGCCGATATGAGGGCATGCTTCGCTAGAGTGATTGGGTGACCCGCAACGGAAGCAGCTTGCCGACATCACAGACTGCTTTTCGCCTCGAACCTTATTCACTTCGTACGCCGGGGATGCGCTGTTATGCGTGAACGCCGCGCTAATCGTTGCAGTTTCCATGGCAAGAGCTCTATCTACGGCCTTTTGGAAGGTTAGCTTTTTGTCTTCCGTGAACAACACACGCTGAATGTCCTCGCGGAGCAGGCCGCAAACGAAACAGTCCCGGAGCGCTTCATCTAAGAAACTTCCGAATTCGCAACTCTGCACCAGCCTTCGAAGTTCCGCGACAAATTCGGTAATGGACTCACCGCTTCGCTGTGACCGCTTGTAAAATTTAGCACGCTCTGCGATGACAGACGACTGCGGTGCCAGGTGATCGCTCAGGAGTTTCAGGAGACTGTCAAACTCTCGTGACGACGGTGCGTCCGGTGCCGTCAGCGACTTGAGCAGCGCGTAGGTCTTCGCGCCGATGAGACTCAGGAACGCAGGAACCTTCTTTGCTACTGGAACATCGTTGACCAAAAGATAGGCTTTCAACCTTTCCTCGTACGAGCGCCAGTCACTCGTGGTCTCGTCGAAAGGTTCAATGTGGCCGATGTGACTCATGACTCACTTGGAAGTTTCGGCTGCCGTGATGCCAGTTTCAGGAATTTCACCGCAGGGAAATCTTCGTGGCGGGAAGCTTTTACACAGAGGCCAGGTTCTTCACACTGCGAATTCCGTACGGCGGTCATCCCATCCTCGTCGCCAATATGTCATGTCTGGCATCCAAGAACTGGGCGGCGTAGACGTAGCGTCGAAAGAACGTTTATTCCTGCTACTTGGCAGGCAGCCAACAAGTTACATACTGCGCGCGGTGGGCCCGTGCGAGCGGTCTTTTAAAGCCAGCACGGGCTACCCGATAAGAGATAGCCGGGCAGAGAGCATGCGCAGACAGTACGCGATAACACGCGTGCTTGGTTTCGCGCGCACACAACACCCACTGCGTATTGAACGCTGGTGTGCTAGACTTTTGAGATACAACTTCACTGTGCAGTACACAAAGGGGAACACCAATGTCGTTGCGGATGCACTTTCTAGGTTACCTTTGACCTCTGCAGAGGACGAACCGGTGGAGGAAGTAGTTGCTGTGGTTTCCAGCATGATCACTAAGAGTGAGTTGCAAGCAGAAACAGCTGATGATTCATTATTAAATGAGGTGGCGCAGCATGTTACGTCCAGATGGCCGGAAAAGGGCTGTTTAGCTGGACATTTAAGGTCTTTTTTTCGTATAAAAGAAGAGCTGTCGGTGATAGACGGGCTACTGTGTCGCGCGGAGCGGGTCGTTCCCCCATCGACACTCACTTCCAGGCTGGTCATGATGGCACATGAATCACATCCAGGCATTGTAAGGACCAAACAACGGTTAAGGGAACAGTACTGGTGGCCCGGAATGGACAGGGATGTGGAATCGCTGGTTAGCAATTGTGCTATCTGCAAAGCATCAGATAAATCGGCAAAAACCGTAATGGCCCCATTGGAGCCAGTAAAGTGGCCCGAGAAGCCGTGGGAAAAGCTGGGAATCGACATCGTTGGGCCGATGGAGCGAGCCCCTCCGGAGTGCAGGTTTGCAATCACTATTATTGATTACCACAGCAAGTGGCCCGAGGTGGCATTTGTGTCCACAATCACTGCACAGGCAGTAGTGAAAGTGCTTTTGGAACTTTTTGCGAGAGAAGGGTACCCGAAAAGCATTGTGACTGACAATGGGCGTGAGTTTATGTCGACATGTTTTGAGCAGTTTTTACGAGATCGGGGAATCCAGCATTGTGTTGCAACATTGTATTACCCGCAATGCAATGGTCAGATTGAGAGGTTCAACCGCGTTAATTCTCAAGGAATATATTCAGGTTGCGGCATTGGAACGAAGACCACTGAAGGAGGCAATCTGGGACTACCTGGGTGTTTACAGGGCCACCCCACATGCAATTACAGGAGCGTCACCGGCTTACCTACTGCATGGAAGAAGACCCAGAACAAGATTGGATGTTGTTGGCCTCCCAGAAAGGGAATTTTTCGAGGAGCCGCGTGCCGCCATGGAAAAGTTGAAACAGCGCGTTAAGGAGCAGCAACAACGAACAAAAAAGTACACCGATGAAAAACGAGGTGCCAGAGCGTCTACCATTGAGCCAGGAGATTTCGTAAAAATAAAGCAAGGCGGACCAAAGACGAAACACAAGTTTTCTTTGCCGATCCAGGTGAAGAGACGAGTGGGCACGAATTCGTTTTTGCTGGCAAACGGTACGAAATGGAACGCATCAAAACTAACAGTAATTGGTAAAGTTGGGACAGGACAGGCGCTGGCTGACGCGGTTACAGCGCAACGCCTGCAGTGCGGCCTCGGGGTTTTCCTGCGACCTGGATCTTCACATAGGGAAGATGGCGGAGCAAAATGCCCCTACTACCATCGAGAATCAATCTGAAATGACGCGATCAGAAGACATCGAGGGAAGCGCCAGCCATTCTGACGGTGCACAGCCCACAGTAACGGAGTCTATTCTAGAGGTTCCCGATCAGCAAGACAATTCTCGATCGCAATTGGCCACAACCACAGCACCATCTCGCACCAGGCCGGAACGAACAAGAAGAGTGCCAGCACGATATCAAGACTACGAGCTTACCTGACAGTAAGAACGTCGTTCGTTTCATGTGATGTGAAGTGAGTGCGCGAAAGTGGATTGATTTTATTTCCTTTCTTTTTTTTTGTTAATGAGGGGGAATGTGTTGTGTATAGGGGGCGCTGTCAATTATATCAAGTGTATATAAGCGATTGCCACCAGAATAAAGGCAGTTCCGTGGTTCCCCGTCAATGCATCGTCTTGTCTTATCAGTTGGCGCTTCGCGTCACAAGTACCTGCAGTGCACATGCGCGCGCAGGCAAGAAAAAAGAAATGCCAAACACAGAGGGATGTGTCGCAAGCAATACTAGATCAGATGCACAAAGTAAAGCATCTTATCATGTGGCAGAAAAAAAAAAAAATGTCTGGATTTTAGAACTCGCCTCAAAGCTCCTTTTACATCGTATGCTCTATTCGTAGGGCTTTAAGAAGTAGTCAACCTCCTCATAAACGTTACCTTCAGCATTCTAGATGCTGTTATCACCATTTTTCAACATCTTCCGTACCACTGGGGCGTGCAAATGGCCCAAAATCAGAGGCCTCCATTGAATGCTCCCGTCCGCGGGAGCCAAGGAGAAAAAAGCGTGCCGTGCGCAGCGCGCTCAGTCGGCGCGTGAGGAGAAGCGAGGAGGAAAGCGCTGCGGGGCGGAGAGTGTCGCTACTTTCACTTTATCAAGGGGCCTAGATGTGAGACGTCACGGCACCGCCATCTTAGACGCACTTGAAGTGTAATCTCCGGCTGGGGCACGGCGCCCGCGAGAAGGGCCAACGGCGTTTGATTTGAAATTTGAGCTGTTTTTCTGGCACGCAGGGATGTAATACTCAACAGACATGGTTGTTAGCGCACACTGTATGCACTGTGCTTGTCAGCTCAAGATGGCCAGACCTGGTGAGGGACCTTACAAGAACAAGCTAAAGGTACTAATAATTGAAATTGCTAATTTAGCCACATACTCCAAATTACATATCTGAAATCGTCGCACGTGTAAAAATATCTCCATGACGTGTATAAGGGGACATGCTTTTTAGGGTTAGAGTCGACAACAATTTCCAAGGAATCTAATTATTGTGAGTCTGCCACTTCACTTGAGTATGTGGTCCTGCTAACAACTTGTACTTCAATGCACATTCTTAAAGGGTGCCCTCACTAGGTTTAGCCACTTTTAACAAACGAGCGTAGCGTATACATGACATGCTGACAATTGCGTCCGCTCAGAAGTATTATACGGTGCTGTGTGCTGCGAAAACTTCCGGAAGGCCCACGTGGGAGCGGCCCGCTTCGTGAGGACTCACGATCTGCAGGACTTCGCAATGACACGAGAAATTACGTTAGGCTTGTGCCGGCTGTGCGTTCCTCAGCTCTGGTACGGGTGAAGACGGGGAAGGAAAACTGCTTGGAAATGCTACTAGAGGGAGAGTATGCCTCTGCTAGGCAGCGGCGTCCGTTCACCCCCTTGAAGCATGGTGTCAGGATAGTTAATTACTTCTGTAACCTCCAATAACGAATCGATTCGAAAGTTATTTAGGTAAAATGCCTCTTAGACGGCCTTCACAGCTTCCAGTGTGTAAGCGAAATTTGCAATGGGGCCAGGTGAAGGATTCTCTAAGCCTCGTTCACATTTGGACGCGAAAACAACGGGAGGAGCAAAAGTAGGTGGAATTTCTGCACAGCGCAGCATTGTGACGGTTTGCATTTGATGTTATCATCTTCACCGCTTCTGTGATTGCCACTTTTGCAGCTTCCCCCTGTGCAAATGACTTTTCAAGCTATCTCCGAGTGGTGACAAGGCATGCGTTCGAGATCAGGCAAGAATTCTTAAGCGACCTGTTGTTTGCAAGAGACAGTTAATATATCTTGCTTTTTTTCTGAGTGGGTAATTTTTAAGGGGCAATGCACCTGTTATCGTGAAGTTCGTATGCACCCACAGACATCTGTGCATTCGAATAGACAATGCTTGACACACGATACCGTAAGCGCTATTCGTGGCATGTGTCAGTGAGGTTTACTGCACCAAAGCATGCAGTTGCTCTCCAAGCTGCAGACCTGTCGCATTTGTCCCACCATCATGTGAAACAATTCTCGGTAGGTGAACACATGCGTGTGCTCATGTATAGCTCAACCTGCTCAACACTATTATGGTGCTGTGATAATGTTTTGATCTCTATGGCTGGATGCCCTTGCAGTCTTTGAGCCGGATCGTTAGATATGCCTGTGCCTCCTCCCACCTTGCAATTTCATTGGCTGCATCAATTTTTGTAATGCTTTTATTACTTAAAGAGTTGACCCCCAGCCCCCATCGCTTACTTTATCAAAGCGGGGAGTGAACACGATAACCGCTTGGTTTAATGCCTGATTTTGCTGCTTTGCTTGCTTCTGTCACCTGTTTGTGCATATTCTTATTTTGTAACACTGCGATTTGACGTTTGGGGTTACCAAATTTGGTACCTTTGCAACGTCCCAAATCTTGAGATGGCGCTGTAAGCACAAAATACTGATGCTTAATATTGAGCTTGCAAACTAAAACCTTGCAGGGTCGCAGGCATTGCTAGCTATTGGTTTTTGTCCCATCGGCTCTGACTCATTGTAGCGGATGGACTAGAGAAAGCGGAATGCTTCACATAAGGCACACATCTTTGATATTGCAAGCTTGTATCTCAGGGTTCCCGCAAAATATATTTTTATGCGATTAGCGTTCTTTGGATATTGCACGCACTTTCCGGGTTGTTTGTCACTGGATAGCCTGGGGTTTAATTGGGTACATCGTCGAGCTGCTGTGCTGAGGGAACCATGTTCGAAGAGAACCGTTGTTCCACCTTGGACCGCTCTTAAAAAATTAGATTATCGGGTTTTACGTGTCAGAACCACTCTCTGATTATGAGGCACGCCGTAGAGGAGGACTCCGGAAATTTAGATCGCCTGGGGATCTTTAACGTGCACCTAAATCTAAGTACACGGGTGTTTTGGCATTTCGCCCATATCGAAATGCGGCTGCCGGGATTCGATTCCGCGACCTCGTGCTCAGCAGCCCAACACCATATCCACTGAGCAACCACGGCGGGTTGTTGGACCGCTCTTCAGTGAACCTCTTTGATGCCAGCTTGGTCTTCTTTCAGGCCAACTTTGGTCAATGCTGCTTGTGCCCGCAAGCAACAGCAGTGGCTTGAAAAGGGCGAAGCGCTGACTGTGATAGCAAGGTTCAGCGTTGCACTTGGAAGTTTTGGGATACTGCTCGAACTGTACGCATGTCCGACAAACGCAGACGTGACGTATGCCGGTGTTCCAAAATTTCTGGCACTCTTAAGAGCGACAACGCAGCGTGTGGGGATGACATCGCTCAGGTGCCACTGAGCTGCCTGTAAAGAGTGGCGCCCGTGAAATCAGATCGCTTTGAGATGGCGAGCACAAATATTGTTTTGCACTATTAATATTTAATAGCGCGAGAAGATTTAAGATAAAAGGCATGTGGTGCGAACAATAATTCATGAGATTTGTTTGCGGGGTGCCTTCTTAAAATTCTGAGGAATAATCTAGTCCAGAACGCAAAACGTGCTATGAGCAACTTTAGTGATGTAATAGTGTATCAATATAATCTGCATATACGGCATGGATAAGCACATAGCATACATATACTTAAATATAGGCGAAGCCTCACGGCAATGGCGATGGCAATATTATGATGGAGTGCCAATATAATTGCTATTAATTGTCAGTGTAATTGCTATAACCGAAACTGAGCTTGTTGTAATGAAGCAGGCACAAAGGATTACACGCAAAAAAAAAAAAAACAGTGTGGAAAAGTCCCCAGCATAACCATTCACACACACAAAAAAAAATTGGATGGACTATGAGTCATATGCAGCTGTGTTTAAACGAACTATGGCAATAGCTAAAGAGGAACGAAAAGAATGGACTGCATTAATTTTTGTCAAAACTAGAAGATCGGCGTGCTTTGGGTTTTTACGGGGTGAAAAAGCTTTTCAACAGTCCGTGTGCTCACATTGTGTTGTTCTATCTCCCAAAGAAGCAGCTGATTCGCTAGATGATATCGCGAAGGGACTTGAAGCACAGTTTTCTTCACAGTGTCCTAGATTAAGGAGATTTGAAAGTTCAACATCGGATTTTGTAGAAGTTACAATGATGGAATTATCCGATGTCAACTGCACATCAATCAGCTTCCTGGAATTACAATTGCTATGATCAAACTATTCTTTATCTCATTCCCCAATGAACTTTTGAATGTATTTAACCGTTCACTACAACATATATGGATTTCGAACTCTTGGGAAAATAGCAGAAATTGTGCTTTTACTTAAAAATCTAAACCTTGTATATGTATTCGACAACATGCGGCCAATTTCCTGTACATCGCATCTGGTCAAAATAACCGAAAAAGTAATCAGTGTTCGGCTAGATGTTTTTGCTTCTCGGGGCGTTCTGTGCTCAAGACGAATAAGATGTACATCTGAATGTTCAATATGGTCGGCTCATGTTGACTTAGAAAGCCGAATTGGACTCGCAAGACAATTAGGAGATGTCTTGGCGTTAGTAAGTTATTTCAAGAACTTATGACAGTGTCGAAACATGGAATTTTAATTTCTATATTAGCAAGCTGTGCTGTTCCAAACTATATAGTTGCCTGGGTACAAGAGTTCCTTTCTGGTAGACAATGCTTTTGTTTCGAGGATGGGGCGACATCGGGTGCATATAAACAAATGAGAGGCGTGTTATAGGAACCAGTTGTTTCTCTGCTTTTGTTTAATATTTTGTTATCTTCTGTCCCAGCTAACCAGGACGTGAAAGTTCATCTCTACGCCAATGACGTTTCATTTTTCTCCCCGTCGCGGGACATCAATACGTTAAATCAAATTTTGCAATCATAGTTGTCTGAACTAAAGTCCTGGCTGGACGGACTGTCTTGGGAGGGAGAACTTCAGGCCAACATCATCCACACGAATATTCGAGGGAAGTTGCGAGTCTCTCAAAGCATAGTATGTGTCAGACTTGCGCAATTTGTTGCAGACCACAACGTAGTAGGCATTGCACAAAAGATGCACATGCGCTAAAAAAAGGAAGCTCTGCGTCGACAACCAAAAAGTACTGCGCGCACTTTCCGGGATGCACCCGAACCTAGGTTCCCTCCTCAGTTATTCCTAATCGAATACTTGGGCTTTCTCGGCCTTTAATCAAACGTTTTCCAATATGTCCTAAGTTTTTCCGTCAAGGATCAAATGAGTACGCATACGCCGGGAACTATGTTTTGATGCGAAAGCGTCAAGTGGTCCATTGGACGGAAAAGGCGGTGTGTAGTTTGTAGCAGCGAAACGGCAGGTAAATTGCCGTTGGCTGCGAGGCCCCGTCACGAGCACGCCTCGACGTAGTAGAGCGGGATAAAGGGAACACCTGCTGCTGCGATAGCGCGCCAGGTGCTGCATGAGGGGAGAGGGCATCGTCGCCACGCCTCGTAACCCTTAAAGCCCCTAAATAAAATGAAGGCAGCGCCATCTTTTGAAGATGGCCGCCATCCTCCTCCCCTGCGCTTTTCCTCGACGGTCGGCCCCCTCATTGGCCGGACACCGTCACGTGCTTGCGCGCGTTTCGTTTTATTGCTTGTTTTTTTGCTCCCGCCAACGTCGCGGTGCCGAACATTGCGAGTGGAGTACGCAGGCGCCGCGTTTCGCGCCTCCTTTGTGTTCTTGTAGGGTAGCTCTGTGTTCGCGATGCCTTGTCGCTGTGTCTTCAGGTGCAGCACACGTGTAACTGACTGCAAGCGACTCTTCCAGATTCCACCTGCCAAGCGAGACACGGCGCGGGGGAAGGTATGGCTTCAAAGAATCAGCCGGGCTGACGTCAACCCAACGCAATGGTCCCGGGTCTGCGAGGTAAGCGAGCGGTTCTTTGCTCGTCACTAATCTCGCATGCTGCCACTTGCTGTATGCGGCTTCTTTAGTTTTTCGCTATCGTATGTGCCGCATGTTCGCGCGGCGTTTATTTGCAACTTTCGTGCCCGACTTTAACCAAAAGTCGTCTTCGAACGCACGCGCTTTTTTGTCGGCTCAGTCTTACATATTATGGCATTGTCTTTGTTTGACCTGCAAGTATGTGAACAGCACCTTTTGGGTCTATCGCCGTACGTTACGAAGCGGTGACGGTACGTATGCCAAAAAACTCAGTGCCCTTCCACTCTGTGAAGAAGGATGACCAGCGAAGCTGTGTATGTGCGCCCCTTAATGACGAACTACACTGCACCTCCGCCGCGGGTCAGCCCGGCATTGCTCTATCTTCGGGATCGGCTCACGTATAGGGAGTGCTTAACGCCTGCTTCACCTTCGCCGCGGGTCGGCCCAGCCATTGCACTATCTTCGGCATCGTCCCATTTATGGGGAGTGCTTAACAGCTGCTTCACCTCCTCTACGGGTCGGCCCGGCATGGCACTGTCTTCCAGATCGGCCCACGTATGAGGAGTGCTTAACGCCTGCTTCATCTCCGCCGCGTCGGCCCGGCATGGCACTATCTTCCAGATCGGCCCACGTATGGGGAGTGCTTAACGCCTGCTTCACCTCCATCGCGGGTCAGCCCGGCATTGCACTATCTTTGGGATCGGCCCTCGTATGGGAAGTGCTTAACGCCTGCTTCACCTCCACCACGGGTCGGCCCTGCATGACGCTATCTTCCAGACCGGCCAACGTATGGGGAGTGCTTAACGCCTGCTTCACCTCCGCCGCAGGTCGGCCCGGCATTGCACTATGTCCGGGGTCAGGCCACGTGTGGGGAGTTTCTTGCTTACCGCGCCAACGACACGAAAATATCCTTGGACGGTAGAGGTAGACAGCTTCGTTGTAAAAGGGACGCTTAGCTCTGGAAAGACGCTTTTGAGTTGTATTGGAATGTAGAAACAGCGTAGGAGAAGTGGTGCACGTGACGTAAGTACATCTGATTGATGTCACGTCTTCTGCCAAACGCTCGTACGCATGGATGAAAAGAAATATTGGCTCCACATTTCAAATAACTGGGCATCATTATTGTAACAGCGTGCTCCTCTACTTTATATTAATGTCAGATCGCGTCTTGCGGGTGCATTCATTCAGTCATCCAATATATTCGAAAACAAACAATCTCTCTCTCGAAAAAAAAAAAATAAACATACTGCTGGTAACGCTATCCACATTGCAAGGCCCTCGATTCTAGGGCAAGGTAATTCCCGCTTGACTTTGTCAGTGGCCAGGACAAGCTTGAATCGCTTTTTACTCTGCATCTATTTTGATAAGATAGTGGATAGAACACGCAGCGCAGAATTTCTCGCGCCCGCGCAGAACGCATGCATGCGGCGATATGACCCGCAGTAGCAGCCTTGCACGCGCCTGTGAGGTGACTGCTTCCGCGCTTCTCCAGACCGCACGCTCACAAAAAAAAAAGAAAATGTGTCGAGCTGCGTAAGGTACACCCTGCAAGCGACATAAGCCAGTTGTGCCTCATTATTAGTGGGGTCGCTTCCGCCGACTGATCGGTAGCTCACTATAGTCAGTGAAAACGTTAAGAGAACTGCGTATATACCGCTGGTCGAGCATTCGCTCTCGCAGCCTGGTCATAATGCTAACGGCCTGCTGTGTACGTCGGCCGCTGGCAGACGAGGGACTGAATCTGCGGAAGCGTGAAGGCGACGGCGGTAAATCGGCTAACGCCGAGGCCGCGCTCGGCGTAGTTTAGTGTCTCACCGCTAGTAGTTGAGCCAACCAAGGGCAACGGCATTCGGACGTCCTCTCTCGACGTTTCGGCAGCCAGTCGCAATGTAAAATAAGATCCCTATCAAAATACGGCCTCGAAAGCGCGAGCGATACGTAGCGACAGCGTTTGATTCGGAGATGGTCTGCTAGTTCAGCACCACGTAGAGGGAGCCACGGTCGACAGGAGAGAGAGTGAACGCCGGCGCAGGAGGAGGAAGAAAGGAGATGGCGCTACTTTTACATCATTTAGGGGTGTTAGTATAGCTGTCACTTTGGCGTGTTGGTAAACTTAATGATGGAAAAACGCTGCGAAAACGGAGACTTTGGAAGAACACAGGACAAAGCGCTGCTAGCAACTGGAAATTTTATTTAGGTAAGGAGTTCTTGTATACACAAGGAATGTATGTCACCGCGAAGCCACTGTCGTTGAAAACCAGAATGCAACGAGAGATATTGAGGCACGAGTGGCCTTCAATCACAACGAACGCACGTTTACAACCCCCCTTTTAAATCTAAGTCACAAAGGCCTCTGCCAATTTTTAAACATAAAAGCTGTACTTCAGGTGGGAACGGTGACGCTCGGTTCTACCAAGATGTGACTGGGATCTTGCAGGCGTCGACAGCGATCAACGTGGTGATGGTGGCCACTCCCCGAGAGGGGGAGTAACCTTCCTTCTCGCTCTCGGCGCAAGCTCTCGCCTGTGTATTGGCCTTTTTCACGCAGATCCCGTGGGCACTGGCATGTTTGATCACGTGGTGATGCGTCCATTGCTAGCCTCAGCTGCCTCCGTTGCCTCTTTGTTTACAATGGATATATACGTACATGACCCCCGGTGCGGCTCTGCAAACCTCTGTTTCGGCGGATATGGTAGACGGTGACTGGGTGGACGACACGCGAATCTTTGATTACAGCTTCAAAGGACATGTAGGCGCTTTCAGAGCTCATTACGCTTTGTCGAAACGGAGCGAGCAGCGTATACGGTGCTTGTAATAAAAGGGGCCCGGGCTGAAAATTTATTACAAACTATTGTAACTTTCCTCTTATGAATTTAGTCGGCATGAGTGTGTTTCCTTCTTCTTTCTTTATATAGCGAATACTTTTAAGCAGCGGTTGGTCACGTTTCTGAATCGGCAAAGTTCCTCGAACGTTCACTGTCTGACTGTTTAGTTTCTGCCTGATAGCTCGCGAGTGCGCTCAGTTGCAATATATTTGTTCTTGCTGGACACAAGGCTTGTGACGTATGTGTTCTGTTCGGTGCCATAACTTATAGCAAATACATATTATCGCTAGCCACTCGCTTGCTGTGTGGACTGGCCTTTACGATACGTTCAGCTCCGAACATTATTGTGCTGTTGGTTTAGTAGCCGTCACACATGCTTCGGCGCATTAATTGAACGCCCGCTTAGTTATTCTTGTACGTTGGCGATAGAGTGGGCGTAAGTTCGCGTGTGAGTTGGGATGGATTTGTGTAGATAACGTGAGAGAAACTTGCTATATGTCAAGAAGCGGCACTACTTCCTTTGTCACCGTATAACGAGCGCTATATTCACTGGTGCAGACGTTCCGGGGTTGAAGTCCTTTACTAGGAGGTTAGCGCTACAACGCTGGAGGGTGAGTGCTTTGTTTTTAATTCTCGAGGGAAACCGTGTATCGCGAAGAGCTGGCAACACAGGCAGTTTTTACGTAGCAGCGGTCTGTGAACTTGGGGACACAGATTCATTACATTTCTTAACATGCCACTCACAATCTTTGCAGCCACCAACTGCAAATGTCTTCACCCCACCACTCCATATTTCGCAGCATGAATGAAACGAAAACCTAGTTGCGTTTTCGACAGCTGATTGGGTGGAAGAGATACTGGTTGCGTATCCGTGCGCTTTCGCTGAGGCAACGGGCGGCGCGCCGCCGAAAGCGCCATCTCGTTTCTCTAGAGCAAACTGCTTAGCGAAAAGGTCCAGTAAGTGCGTCTCGGTAAGGCCAAATCGAAACGCGTCAAGCACCTCAACGCGCTCGCTTGTCCGCGAGGAGTTAATAACTCGAAGGAGGGCTCAGCGGCCTTCAATTGGGCATTAATGCTTTCGTATTGTAAACTCGGAAGTGCATAGGTGTACTCGATTTTTTTCCTTTTTTTTGCTGCTTTTAGACGCCCTACCTGGATATTCAGATCGCGATCGGCAAGAATTTTCTAAGAACGCTTTCAAACCATACCGTGTACTCGCCGCGTCCACGTTCATTCTACGCTTCTGTTTTATCCTAATTCGTTATGAACCAAGTCGTCCGATAATTTTTTGCTACAACTACAGCGCAGCTACGTTTTGCACAGAGCGTACAAGCACAATATTATCGTCATAACGTCCGAGCCTCCAGGGTAATCGAACGAAGCCACGCACGATGAAAAGCGATTTCTGCCGGTTGTGCCGTTGATCTCCGTGCTTGCCGAAAAAGATTCATAAGCGTAGAGAGAGCGAGAGCGAGAGAGAGAGCGTCTAACAAGGCAACGAGAGCGTGACGAGCATTGCGAGAGGAGGAGGGGGTTGTCGCGTCCAGTTGAAGGATATCGATAGTTGTTTTCTTTGTTGCCGAAGCGCCGGAGTAACCGACTCTCTCGCGTCAGCGCGTTGGTATAACGTCTACGAGTAAACATACGCGAACTTTTCCACTAGGCCTCGTGGTGGCGCTAGTGATAACGGAGTTTACGGAGCGGCAGCGTCACCATACGAGCGCGCGAGGTTGATTTGGCTGCGACACAGGACACGCTCTCGGAGGCTATATTTTGAGCTACTTGGTTTATGCCTAAGGGGATAAACGGGGCTGCTATTCTGTGCATTGTCAAATTCTTTAATGGCGGCATTCTGATCGAGTCATTAAATCGGAGCTGACCAGATCGCAAATTGGACAATATTGTGCAATTAGAGAATGTCCACCACAGTAAGAAACACGAGACATTGTCTGCTTCCCTCTGCACATTGCACACTCTCTCTCTCTGCTCTGCCCAGACTTCAAACTTGCCTTAGCTACCGTTCCGTCGTATTGCAGCCGTCATTGGTTTCAGCGGTGAAGGAGGAGGAGGATAGGAAATCAAGAGAGAAGGCAGGGATGTTAACCAGAAATGCGTCTGGTTGCCTACCCTACTCTGGGGGACGGGAAAGAGGGAATAGAGGGATGAGATAGAGAGAGGTAGGGGGGGGGAGGAAAGCAGCGGTGAGTTCGCGCAAGCATGCGGAGGGCCTGCGCAAGCCGAAGGCGTTCAGATAGGCCAGTTGCCCTCAAGAAAGGCAACATTGAAGTGCCTCGCAAGCTGAAGTGCGTTGCGAAAGGCGCATTTATTCGGATATATGAAATGTTTTGGTGTCAGGTTTGTCTGTAGGCAGCGAGCTAACCGCAAAAGCCCCCTTTGGGAATTTTCGTGCCATGGTAACGATCCGCGCAAGCGATCGCTGGAAACGCTCCATAGAGACACCATGTGTGTGTGTGTGTGTGTGTGTGTGTGTGTGTGTGTGTGAGAGAGAGAGAGAGAGAGAGAGAAGAGCTTTATTGAATTGGGGAAAGGGGGATAGGGGATTAGGAACTTGATGGGTGGCGCCCCAAGTCCAGGGCTCCACTGGCTTCTCCGCTAGCCGAACGTGACCAAGAAGAGCCTTCTGCACCTTCGGATGTGAGCTGGCAAGTCGTGCCTCCCATTGCTCCAGTGTGTTGGTTAAATTATACCTAACTAAGTAGGCATTTAAATTGGGCGGTCTATTTCGGCATCCCCATGAGATGTGGTACAAAGACGGTGGCGAGTCGCTACACCACGGACAGGCACGCCCGTACATTGAAACTCTTCGTCCACGGAGCTGGCAGTCTAATGGTATCTTCGACTGGTCGCTTCCATCCCCCGAAGCAGAGTCGGGCAGATCCGGCGTTCCCCGAGCTCAGAGGTAGAGGACGAGCGCGCAAGCCGAACGTGCGACTCGCTCTCGCAGGAGGCAATGGAAGATGCTAAACCACGTGACTACTACCAACGTCTGATGCTTCGCTTATCGAAAGCTCCCGGCGCTGCCGGGAAAACCAACGGACGCGTCGACGGGACGAGCGTTCGTCGCAGTGGCCTAGGTTGCCTAGGTTACGGTGGGCCGTCGCCAACAGCAGCGACGCGGCTCTGCGATGATGTTTCAATTTCGACGACTGCTCCGACGACAGGGCTCGGAGCGCCTCAGAGCCATAGAGAAAGAAATTCAGAGCGTTCGAAGATGGAGGAGAGCAATCGAGAAGAACCAGCCGAACGCAGGGCGTGCACCCTCTTTCAACCAGCCGAAGACAACGCCGCTCGCGAGAGCGCTCCAGAGCGCTCAGAAACGACCAGTCGAAGATGGCATCAGTCACGCACGTGCGAACAAGCCACCGGGTCTGCACGAGACGCAGGCTCTCAGCGTCGCGAGAACTCTGCTCAGCCACTTTGCGACAGCGTTTCACCGTTTCTAACGCTCGTGCGCCGTCCATCGCATCGCGCGTTCCTCGGTGCTCGTTTTCTTCCCGCTCGACGTCACCCATTTTCGCGTCGCGCTTGGTGTGCGTTTGAAGCTGCACATGGTCGAACGTTCCGGTGGAGGCCAGACGCCGAAGCCTGTGTGACTAGACGCGAGGTCGACCACGTCGCGGCTATGTAGTTAGACCGCTTCTATAGAAGTACGGGATCCTCGCATAAACAGCCTCTTCAGCCGTGCTTCCAGTGCCGCGCGGACCAAAGCTAGGCTTCTCGACAGCGAAGGACGAAGAGGGTGACTGTGCCAAGAAGCTGTCGCCGAGTTCTACGCGTCCCCACCTCCACTGGTTCACCCGCCTTCTACAGCTCCTATTGGATATAACATACCAGGATGAATTTTTCGTCTTCGTCCATGGCCGGTCTCAAGGAAGTTGGCCTTCCAGGTCGGGAGGCTCTCCGCGAAGCCTTGACCAACTGTACAGATCCGCTGCGAGCAATAGAAGAGTTCCAAGAGGAGAATGCGATCCTCTTGCCTTCTTTGCGCCCTATGTTATCGCTGCTAGACATCCACGGCGTCCGGCGACTGGACTTCCACACATCCTTGCGGGATAAACTCAAGGGACATCTCATGCGGCAGATCGAGACCCTGGCCAAGCAAGAAGGCCACGAGAAGGAGAGGAAGCTCAAGAATATGCTGGAGAGAAGCTTCCCATACATCAAGGTACGAGGGCAACATGCAATGTTCCGTCTCTGTGTTGAACGTATAGGGAGAGTAATACACCTTTTCACTGGTACTGTTTCCGGGCTGATGGAAGTCAAGCTGCATCGAAAAATTAGAGCCCAGTCCAAGCACAAGGGTGCGCGATCGGTTTACGGGGTTCGGAGCCAGGTGTGCTTGGTAATGACGGGCACAGCGGCGCTTGATTCGCGGTACATCAGTGTTGACTCGAGCATTCTCGCATGTGTCTGTGCAACGCAGGCGTATTGTACTGCTTTCACATGCAGACATTCAATTTGATAAGAAGTCAGTCTGCCGAGAAGTCTCCAGCGCGATCGGGACGCCAAAATCCCGGTACCAGGTGCCACTTTCGACTGCGATTGAGCCCGATCGTGATAAAAATTCTTGATCGCAATTGGCTCCCTTCCGTAGCTTGGGCAAAGGAGCAATTGCGTTCAGGAAATTCGATTCCTGTTGCGCTCGATATCGCTATCGAAAGTGGCACCAGCATAAGAGATGAGTCGAAAGTATTAGCCGGACGTGCTCAAAAATACCTGTAATATCGCCACTCTTGGGGGATGCTTTCTCGGGCGATCACCTTCGGAGATGCTTTCGTGAGATCTCGCGTACTATATTACATCAGGCGCGTTTAGGTCAGACGCGTCGACGTCTAAGGACGGCGTTCCTGGCATAACGCCGAGCACGCAATCTTCAGCACCGTGCAAAGAACGCGGTCGCGAGTTGATGCCGAGCGCTATGGGTACCCTGCACAATACGCAGGCCTGTACGACTCTCTCATTGATCACACCGGTGGTGCCGACGCCAGCCCTTACGAGGCGTTGCTAGGGCTGCGATGAAGAGGCATTATGCGATGAAATGACTCCAAACGGCAACAGACGCTTGTCCGAGTGGGCAGTTTAAAGCTCAAGACGCTCAAGATTCGGAACGTTCGCGCTGCTGCTGCGCTGGAGCGCGACCCCTCCACGCGCCGAGCGTTCGCAAGCGTCGTCACAATTGGGAATCGCGTCCCTCCATAATTCCGCTCGCTAGGCTGCGCGTTCTGTCGCTGCTGTCAACTTAGTAGACGTTGAGCATAAGAAGGTCCCTCCTATAGTCGTGCAAAATCTTGCGAAAGCGTATGTCCGAAAGTGATCACCTGTGAATACCGACCCCTGCACTGATATCGGTGCGGGGGTGCAGGACTCAATTTGTGCTATGTAAATGAGCGTTTCGATGGCAGTTGCCATCGACTTGTGTCACTGGACTTCCCCGAAAATTGGAACGCAGTCACTTACATAACTCAAAGAGCGAAATGATAAAAGAAATTCACAGCAAAGCTGTTAAGGGGTAGTTCTCCCAGAATCGTGTCCGTGTGTAAGCACAAAAATATTGCTACGGAACAGTATTTGCTATCACGAAGAGGCGAGCAGTGTGAAGACGACGACGACGATTAGAGGCTAGCGCGGGTTGTGGCCTCTTGGCCAAGCGCGGCGTATTTCCTTGTAAATATACTTGTATATAGCTTTTCATCTGCGTCTTCCTACGTAACAATATCACCGTCAGGATTGGGTCCAACGTCGTCGTCATCATTAATTAATAGGTTAATTAAAAACAAAGACGTAACCAATTTTACAGCGGAGCTGTTAAGAGCTACTTCCCCCAGGATCGTGTCCGTGTGAAGACACAAAACTCCAAATAAGTGCCCCGATCCCGAAGATAGTGCCATGCCGACCCGTCGGTGTTCGGTCGTGACCTCGGAGTCTTCTACTACTACTACTACTACTACTACTACTACTACTACTACTACTACTACTACTACCATCACCACCACTACCACCACCACCACCACCGCCACCGCCGACAGCAACAGCGTTTTAAGAGAAAGTTTTACGTCAGAAACTGCGATTTATATGCATAAGAGCACTACGGCTTGTACAATTCAGCTGCTTTCCTTAAAATATTTCGTTCAAATTGGTTCAGCTGTTTGTTTAATGAGGATGCTTCTGTGTTTCACACGTTTTTGAATAGGGAAATTGGAGTCGGCCTCGAAGTGACTTCCTCTGAAGTTTGCCTGTAAAGCGTACTCTGCGCAGAACGCAGTGGTACAAAGGAGAAGCGAACAAACACGTGCCAACACGTGCACAAACACACGGTGCCATACTGTCCCTAAGCAGACTTGTACGTAATGAACTGCATGTCATTAATTACTTGAAATCAATTACGTTTAGGGTGGTTTTATAATTTAAGGATTAATTTGTCTATTCGGTAACGCTCACTGTAATTTAATTACTTTTTTCAGTAACCAGTTACGTGCAACCAGTTACATTTCCCAGGTTTGAGAACCTAAATTTGGCGGGAACTACAGTGTCCAGAAAGATGACCTCATTTCCACAATCAGCGTCCTGCAGCTACGCCTCGATCACCTGAACATGGTGGGCTTGCAGATTCGCAAAACCCTCTTGGGTGTCCGGTCTCTGAGCCTTTATCCTATAATGAATTTCTATCGTTCTATCTCTCCTGGAAGTGCTTTTAAGAGGCCTTCACAGGCGGTGAGAGCTGCTGATCAGTTATTTTTTTCCCTTAGTTTAGTCTTCGACTTCTTTGACATAGACAAATGATTTGCCATTAAGCGCTCGTGTATCTATCTGTTTGATATATACGAGACTAATATACATCTATTTCTCGCGATTGCAACGCACGAACAACTAGTACCTTTCGGGCTGAAGAATACGCAGCTGTATATTAAACTACATGACAGGTTCGGCCACCTTTTCGAAGAACGGGAACGTTTTCTGGCGTCCGTTACAATTAGTTGTTTAAGTCTAAATAGGAAACAAGTAAAGGGCACCGGGCAGCGGTCCACCAGGCGTTGACGGACGAATTGAAACTGCGATTTTATATCTCATCAATGATGTCCACTTCGGACGGCGGTGCCAGGGAGTCACGTATAGGGGAATTTTCAGATTTTCACTGTCCCTATCGGGAGCTCCTTCCCCTAGCCCCATCAACAATGAAGCCCTTGGCTCCGACCGCGAGCATCGCGGCATTCAGTAACCAGAATCATGTGGTGGTGAGTTGTAGCTACAAGCAGGGTTAGCGTGGCGATTGAGGCCAGCAACTGCTCTGCGCGAGAGTCTCTTGCAATGTTACCACGGCACATCACCACATGCTCATCAAACAAGTCTCTTAAGAATGCGAGAAGCTCCTTTGCGAGCTATAACTGACCTTTCTTGGCACGCAGAGCGTTGCGTGGTACGATTGAGGAGGGTTCTTCTTTTGCAGGTTCTCGAGAAGAGCGTCCCCTTATTCTTGGTATTTTGAGCAAGACCAAAGAAAGTGTTGAATGTCTTCTGTCTCTTCGCATGCAGTCCAGTTGAATCGTTGTGTCATGTCTTAAATAACCATGCTGGTGTATTACCAAACCCAAACTTGCGAGGAAGGTGTTCGAACGTTACACCACAGCCCTTCTCTGAAGCGCGCACATCGAGCGAGCTTTCAATGTCGCTGCAGATGTCTTCACAATAGGACACGGAGAGCTTACCTATTGCAGATTTGGAAAAGCAATACCTTTATAGAAGATAAGTAACGTGTGAAGGGCTGAGGAAAACGCATTGAAAGAGCTGGCCCAGCTCGTTCTATTTACTGTATTTGTGCAAGGGTAATTGATTTAGGGTGGAAATTAAACTAATCGACTTTTTAGTAATTGCTCACTTACTGTCATGAGGTTGTAATTGGTAACTGTATTCAATTACATTTTGAATGAAGTAATTGTAATCGATTACTGTTTTTCTGTAACGTGTACAAATCTGTTTCTGGGGATGCTGTTAGGGCTTCGATCAAAGTTCAATGAACACTGTCACTTTTGTAGTGCACCATGCTTTTCCCTTTATGAAAGCGAAGTGAAGGCTATAAACAGTCGAGGAAATTGAAGGGAAAAAGCACAGTCTCAAGGACGTCGTAGACAGAAGGAGACGATGGTGGATGCACTGAGGCGTTTGTTTGTTGCGACTGAGAGTATATGGACATTCCAGGCAAATTTTCGCCCTCATGTGATGTTCCATATAAAGAGTGTCCCAACTACAATGCACTGAGATTTAAATATATGCAGATACCACTCAGCTGGACAGAATCAAGGTAATGTTGTTTGCCGTCGCTTGGAAATGCTCAGATTATCTCTTGCATTCCACTTATTTACATAAGTAGTCTTAAATAATTAATCAACTCCCCAAGTAGGATAATTTGATGAAATGTGTCAATGAGAAAATTGCAGAGCAAGGTGAAAAACTCCCGATACAGCTTTCTGTCGATCAATACGTGCTGCATAAAAGTCTATTTCCGAGCGTGAAAGTAGCCCGCGAATACACGCAAAGTGCCTCTAGCGACCAGTCGCGCTGTAATTTTGCGGGTAAAGGCGAAGCATCGATCGAGATAGCAAATCAGTAGGCGAATCAGTGTACGAAGTCAGGATAGCAGTTTTATCGGCTGTATACACTTGGAAACATTCCCTTACTAACCGAAATACCATGCATGGTGTCAGCGCGCATCAGCAAACATGAATACATCACGCTCGATGAGCGCGGACACTAGCTGTGAAAACGCTGGTGTGAGCAAACACGGCAGCAGCAGCGAGCGAAGCGACCTTCGTGCGGTCTATCGCTTCAACGCAAGAGCGGCGAGAACTCGGCGCGTACGAACGTGTGAGCCGCCTGCAGATCCCTTTCGAGTTGCGGCGCGCGCGGCCGTGCGATGTACGCCCCCCTTCCTTCCCTTCCATTCCTCCACGGCCGTTCGTGCGATGGAAGATGGCGCGTTTTGTCTTGGCTTTATTCCTTCGCGCGCTCCAGATTGAGCCACCATCGTCGGCTTCCCTCGCGTGCTTTTACTCGCACATATAGCATACGACGCGCGGTGATGGCGTTATCGCCCTTGGATTTTATCTGGAACATCACGGCGGCGCCGACGATAAAAGTGCTATAGCAATAACAAAAAAAAAGAACACCTACTGCAATTCTTATGTTCGCAGAGAAGGGTGTTGACGACCTTACCAATATTGCAGATTTTCCTTATTTTTTCAAATATCTTTCTCTTCCGACAGGACCCGGCCCTTCGTCCAGTGGTCATGTGCATACTCAAGAATGTGAAGTCCATGGACGAGAAGTACATCAAGCTGCTGGTCAGTGACAAGTCGCTTTACAAAGAATGCGACATCCAGGTAAGCGTTTCCCAAGCTTTCATTTTCGGAGTCTGAGTGAGAGTACACGTAAGTGTGAGTCTGAACCGAATCGAAGTGAGCGTGAGCATGAGACCGAGCGAGACCTAACAAAGCAGAGCTTTCGTTTTATTTATTTTACCGTTTGGGCCTTTTGAGAGAGAGAGAGAGAGATAAAGAGGAAAGGCAGAGAGGTTATACCAGATATTAGCCTCCGGTTTGCTACCCTACACTAGAGTTGGGACGTATGGGTTAGATAGAGGACAGAGGAAAGTCTTAAAAAAGTAAGACGCACATAGACACATTGGGCCTCTCGAAATTACAGAATGGGCCTTTACAGGGTTGAAGTAGTAAAGGCAAGGCGCAAAAGACCAGGACTTAGGGAGAAGAACACAAACGACAGGACTCTTGCTAACTGAGTTTCTCGGTAACTCAGCCAGGCCACATGAAGCTGATATTTTGGCTGTGATGTTTGCAATACCAAGTCTGAACGGCAGCCTATATTTTCCGGTTACGCGCTAAGGCACCGCGAAAAATATTCGCTTTCTTAGTAAATCCCAAGTACTCATACTTCTGACCACGGGCCTACATTAATAAAGCACAAAAATACTTTGTTAAAGATCATATGACAGTAATACAGAATACTACGCAAAAAGTTCAAGGTACTGGTAGGTAAAAAAAGAAAGAAATTCGTTCACAGAAGATTGTCATGTTAATTTCTTCAGGCGAATTGACATCAGTTAAAACGTGTGAAAAAAAATAACGTCGCTCCACGATACTCCCGATAGTAGGCGTTAGCTGTTTCCATTCATTGCAGGTTTTGAGAAAAAATAAATTCGAAAACGCCTGCCGTTTTGCAGTGAGGAACAAGAACCTTATCTGCATGTTCAAGGCACTTTAATATGAATGGTGTGGAAACTACAGAAAAGCGAGTGTAGGTATTGGTTGTGGGAGGGTGTAACTTATGGAACAGATAGATTAGTGATTGCTTGAAGTCAGTTCACAAGCGTTGTAAGGTTAAAGGGATCGAGTGTTTCACGTGCGTTGCACTTGCTGTACTATTGTAGCCAGGATGAATGAATCCGACTGAACGATTTTGTACGTGCTCGAGCTCATCGCATTATGAATCGTTGTAAGATGGCGAGCCAGAGTTCAAGTTTGAACCGCGTGTGACTCCGATAGTTTAGTTTTTGGGCTCACTACAATTCGGACCAGGCTAAGTCCACGAGATTCCAAGTGAACCTCACCCTGTGCACCGAGAAATGGCGTCGAGTCCGCGATTTCGTGGTTCAGTGATTCTGTGTCTATGCCAGTAAGTCCGAGTGAGGCTGAGTTTGTGTGCCTCAACTGATCACCTGAGTATGATTTCCGGTAAGTTCAAGTCCGGGTGAACGATCCCTGGGTTTGGTTTGGTCTTGGTTAGTTTGGCCCTTAGTGAACCTTTAATTCAAAGGTACAGTTTGTTACTGAGTATGAGTGAGGTCTGGTCTATTAGAAAAAAAGCAAATGTAGTTCCTCTGTCTATGGCGGTATGCTGCTGAGCACTAGGTAGCGAGTGCGACTCTCGGCCACAGAAGCCGCACTTACATGGAGGCGGAATAAGAGAGCGCCCGTGTGCGTACATTTAGCTGCTCCTTAAAGAACTAACCTGCAGCTCCGCAATATGGCGTATCTTGCCAGCCAGTTAGATAAAAAAAAACCTGTCACCGTATGCGATGCTAATCGCTTTCACACCAAGCGAAAGTCGTCTCCTACAAGCGAGAAGAGCGTTTGGCTCGGCTGTTCAAAAAACGCTGCAGGTCACAACCCGTGGTTGCGTTCGCGATCGTGTAATTTTGATGTCATGAGATTGGAATAAAATATGAATGGAATAGCTTTGCGTTATAGCAACTGTTGTCTGCGATTTAACTATTCCGCTGAAGAAGACGTCAGGCCCGACCGGTGTGCGGATGTCATAGGCGCGGAATAGCGGGTTTGTCCTAGGTTTCAGGGAAATTCGCAGACCCTTGAGAGGTACCTGCACACAGGAGACAGCTGCCGGGGTTAAGGGGCAGTACCATCCGTGAAGACGTTTCCGGTGAGCCTCACCTTCTCTTCCTCGTGTCTGTCGAGTCTCTCAATCGAACAGCTACATCGTGCGCCGCTGCCTAGCAGATAACATGCGCCGAAGTCTGGGCGCTTTCTCCCTCCCGTCGACCTTTCGCGAAGTGTTCGTAGCCCGAAAGGGAAGGCTCCACCATTTCTTGCTGAGGCTTCGCCGCCTGACGAAGGCGTGACGTCGCCGTTGTCGTCGTCACGTGGTGCATCCCCATTGCATCCGGGAGGTGAATTCCTCCCTCGCCTGTATTAATTACCCCCGTTTAATTTCTTCCGCACGCAGGTGAAGCGTCAGATCTGGCACGACAACAAGGACCTCTTCGCGGAGGAAGTTCTCCCTCTGCTGTCCCAGTACGTGAGCGAGAAAGAGGAGGCCCTGGCAGGCCTGGCTGCCTCGGTGGCCGGCGAGTCGCCCTCCTCATTCTTCGGACCGACGCCCAAACAGCGCCGCCAGGGGGCCGTCCTGCAGCGCCTCCTGGCGATGGTGGACCGCAGTTTGGTTCTGTACAAAATGGTTGTGCAGTTCGCGCGCAACAGGTTCCTGCGAACGCAGAACGCCCACTACTGCACGCTGCGCGTCGAGCTGCTCATGGCGCTGCACGACTTGGAGGTTGGTGGCTCCTTCTACGGAGTTTTACTTATTGTTATTTGTTTTAGTTAACTTTATTGGTGGAGCCTGTGTAAGCGACATCTTTGGAAGGATCGTGCTTGTACGTAACAAGAAGAAAAAAAGAAGAGATGGCTAGTGTTGATTCTGCAACGGGTCATCAAGCCCTCCATACTCTCAGAACCGTTACGAGCGTGCAATGCGAATGTTTAGGCGTTAGTTTGGGGGGGGGGGCTGTGGAGTGGTCTGGGCGTTTTCGCTCCCGATCTCGAGCTCTCCGAATCGCTTGGGGGTCTAAAGGTTCCGCTTTTTTCCATGACATTCCAGTGTAAAGCATGTTTCAGAGAGAGAGAGAGAGAAGTCATAAGGGGAAAGGCAGGGAGGTTAACCTGGCTGAGGCCGGTATGCTGCCCTGTACTTGGGAAGGGGGAAAATGGGTTGAAAGGGAAGAAAGAAGAAAGAAGTTGACAGTTTGTACTGTTACACACACAAGCATTCATCACTGAGTCGGTCACAAACGGTCACACAGGCTGGTGAATTTCAAGAAACGCGCCCCCACCTCTGTGGCCTTGCACATAGCAGATGCAAGAGTCCACGGGCCCAAGAGCTCTACCTCCTCTGTGAAGGGCCTGGCCGAAGAGCACTCCTCTCATCTTCGTATGTGGTACAGTCACACAGGAGATGTGGTGTCTTCGACACCACATGTGATTTCAATTCATTCGAATTGGGAATGAGTAGGCGTTTGTGAAAGAAACTCCTACTCGCAGGCGGCACAGTAACATATCTTCCCGTCCGTCGGTTCAAACCAGGTCAACGTTTTATAGCATTGTCGTTTGAGCTACTACGCTCCTCTCCGACGCTTGAGCACTCGCCGGCTTTCTAAGCAGGCACTGGCGCAAACCGAGTGCTCCATGACGACGATACAGCAACGGAATGCCGATTATGAAATCGTGAAGACAGTGTTACGAAGACACGTGACAACGACGGCTTCAGGACAATGAGATGAGGACGATGACATTACGATGATGGCCTGACCACAACGCTATGACTAGAATGGGATGGTGAAGCTGGAATTATGACAATGGAACTGTTACGACGACAGCACAGCGATAGTATGACAGCGCTTGCATGACACTGACAGTAGGTAGTTTTAGAATAGGGGCCCCAGTATTTTGGGGCCCCAAAGAGCTTTGCGGGTGTTAGCGTTGGGGCACGCAGGAGTGTCGAGTTTTAGAATAGGGCTTTGCGTTTGCGGATAGCGTCTTGCGCTGACAGCGCCACTACGGCGTCTAATAAAAACGATTAAAAATGATTAAATAAGTTATACCATTTTATGATATGAATAGTAATTTTGACATGCGTGTATTCGCGTTTAATTACAATTCAGAGGTTATTCTTCAAGCAGCAATGCTCAGTTGTGCTTAGTTTTGAGCAACAAAACCAACTTTACGTGCCTTCACCAGCCAAGCTTAGCCGTGTTAGGGCTGCGAGCCATAAAATCCACACTCGAATTCGGAATCAGCGGCGTCTAATGAATCAATCTTCATAACACATGCTAGTTGAGAGAAAGCGATAACTGCGGTCATTTCTCCTAGCTGGCGAACTTCACGCGTTACCGCGAATCGAACCCAGTTTGGTGCTAGGTTAGAGCCATCGCTTCGATGGGTGCCGCCATGTTTGTTGACGCAAAGGTTTTGGAACGCTATTTGAGCTCCCGCTAAATCGATGAAATAGCGTTCCCAATGCAAAACCCAAACGCAGTTTGCGTCTCGCGCATGCGCGGTGGCTTCGACGCTATTTCTTTGGGGCCCCAAAACGTTTGGGGCCCCTATTCTAAAACCCTCTAGTATGATGACGACGCGACGATATACATGACAACACATTTCCCAGGGACAAGCGGGCTAGTTGGCGGTCGACATTGGAATGCATTGTGTAACCGCGCAAACGACAACGGACGACGAAGGAAACACACAGGACAAGCGCGGAACTTCAATTCCAGTGTGTTGAAGTTCCGCGCTTGTCCTGTGTGTTTCCTTATGTTTGGGCGGTTACACAATGCGTTGCAATTCCGACATGACAACGCCGGCGCAATCGCGATTGAAGGACGACAGCACGATTACAGTGGAATGACGAAAAAAAAAATAACATTGATGGAACGAAGAGGGCCATATGACGAAGGCGGCTTGAGGACGGCTGCATCACGTCGATTGTATAACGGCAATTGTAGGACAACCACTGGTCTGAAAATTTGCATCGTGGTTGGTCTAATTGATGGCGTGACAACTGTATGACAACGATGGCTTGTAGACAACTGTATGATGACGATGACGGGACGATGGCCGTGTGACGACGACAGTGGGGCGACTACAGCTTGATGACAACGTTGATGACACAAAAATAGTGGCATGACGACATGCCGAGTGGCGCATTCTCAGCGATGCAACCCATGGGGCTTGTAGAGTGCAAATCTTCGGGATCGCGCCACAGCTAGTGGCGAAAAATTGAGCAACGAGCGAAGAAAAGCTAACGAGTTAGAAATGCCCTGCAAAACACAGGCTGTTTCAGCCCCACATGGGCGCCGAAGGAAATCATGAACAGTCTAGGCTCGATATAAAGCCTCACAAAAGGGTACATGTTTATACCAGCAGTATTACTGGACATTACATTACTGCGCATTGCATTTGGGTACGCTAAACCGCCGCGTGCAAGTGAAATAATGATTGCGGGTCATTCCGCAGTCGGCTCATGAACCGGCATTGCACTGGTTCCTGGAATGACACCGTGGAGCGCTGTCCTTGACAAAATTGGCGTGCGGGGCAGTTTCACGCCGTTGTGTTCAGGGGGGCGTTAGGTACACGAGTGCCGCGCTGATTTCGCGCGCTTTCTGCCGCTCCCTGCTACGCGTCCCTTCCCTTGGAATCCAGTCCGTAACCCTTAATGACCATCGGTTATCTTCCCTCCTCATTACATGTCCTGCCAATGCCCAATTATTTTTCTTGATTTCAACTAAGATATCATTAACTCGCGTTTGTTCCCTCACCCAATCTGCTCTTTTCTTATCCCTTGACGTTACACCTATCATTCTTATTTCCATAGCTCGTTGCGTCGTCCTCAATTTGAGTAGATCTCTTTTCGTAAGCCTCCAGGTTTCTGCCCCGTAGGTGAGTAGTGGTAAGACACAGCTATTATACACTTTTCTCTTGAGGGATAATGGCAACCTGCTGTTCATGATCTGAGAATGCCTGCCAAACGCACCCCAGCCCATTCTTATTCTTCTGATTATTTCCGTCTCATGATCCGGACCCGCCGTCACTACCTGCCCTAAGTAGGTGTATTCCCTTACGACTTCCAGTGCCTCGCTGCCGATTGTAAATTGCTGTTCTCTTCCGAGACTGCTAAACATTACTTCAGTTTTCTGCAGATTAATTCTTAGATCCACTCTTCTGCCTTTCCTCTCCAGGTCAGTGAGCATGCATTGCAATTGGTCCCCTGAGTTACTAAGCAAGGCAATATCATCAGCGAATCGCAAGTTACTAAGGTATTCTCCATTAACTTTTATCCCCAATTCTTCCCACTCTAGGTCTCTGAATACCTCCTGTAAACATGCTGTGAATAGCATTGGAGAGATCGTATCTCCCTGCCTGACGCCTTTCTTTATTGGGATTTTGTTGCTTGCTTTATGGAGGACTACGGTGGCTATGGAGCCGCTACAGATATCTCTCAGTATTTTTACATACGGCTCGTCTACACACTGATTCCGTAATGCCTCCATGACTGCTGAGGTTTCGACAGAATCAAACACTTTCTCGTGCCGTATCCTTCAGACAGATATATAGTAATTTAGGAATTCGAACTGGTGAGTTCGCGAGGCATATACAGTTAATAATAATAATAATAATTGGTGTTTTACGTGCCAAAACACTTTCTGATTATGAGGCACACCGTAGTGGAGGACTCCGGAAATTTTGACCACCTGGGGTTCTTTAACGTGCACCTAAATCTAAGCACACGGGTGTTTTCGCATTTCGTCCCATCGAAATGCGGCCGCCGTGGCCGGGATTCGATCCCGCGACCTCGTGCTCAGCAGCCCAACACCATAGCCACTGAGCAACCACGGCGGGTGCATATACAGTTAGAGGTAATTTAGAGCCCAGTACAAGTTTCCAGAGAGCCATTCCCGATATGCGCGACCGAATACGTTGGCATTTCTCCTTAAGTTTGTTCCGTACGGCTGCAAACGAAGGTTTGATGCAGAAGCTAGTAGAACATCCAGCATATCGCCGCAAATTTAGTGGTGCCCTTAAAATTCAATAAATCGTGTTTTCCATTCGACGAGCTCGAGCATGTGTGGGCCACATTTTCCTGGCTATAGAGTTTTGCACGCGAGCTTAAGCTCGCGTGCAATTTGTTGCAGTTCTGTTTCTGGCGTAACCGGCGCAGAGGAAAAGTTATACCCCAAAATGCAGATCCAGGAAATCACGGCTAAAGACCGTTCCCACAAGTTCGCCTGGTGTCTCGATGCCTGCATCCGGGAGAAGAGCATGGACGACAAGAGGTCTCGAGAGCTTCAATCCATTCTTGACGTCAAGCGCGGGCAAGAAGAACTCCTGTGGTACGTGTCCGCCATTAGAGCCGCGCTGGTGTCCACTGCGAAGCTTACTTGTTACTGTGGCACGCAATGTGGCTCTCTCGAATCGACTTCTGCGCTTGAGACGTGTTCAGGCACTGTCTCTGAGGCCGCGTGATATGAGCCACTTGTACTCAGATGCAATAGCATAAACTATACCTTTGTGTCGCCGTGCCCATAGGGTTTCATGCAATAACTGCTAGAGTGGACTCTGGCGTTAGTGTCTACAGGACGCTGCAATGGGAGCGGTTCAGCCTGCAAGGGAATTACGCGAAGTACATGGATTTGGCTATACTACGTCTTTCTGGCTGGAAACGGCTACGCGATTTTCTAATCTCGTCATTTCCAACAAATTATTGCGTAATAAATGATTCGAACAGAGAGCCTCTAACACAGATGCCAGATATTGAAACCATTACGCCACGGACACATGCAGTGACAAGCGACATAAAACGCCGTCACGAATTTGTTACGGACAGGCCAGTGCTTCGAGACGCTTGGTGCGTTTTGATTGGGCCACTTCGGCAAGCTGGACCGTTGCAGTTAGTAGCGATTGTGCGTGTTCGCAGCGCCTGCTTCACTTAGGAAAGTGTTGGTTGCTCTGGGAATTTGGGGCAATGAAGGCAGATAAAGCGCAATAAGCAAAGCCACAAGAACGCATGAATCAACAAGCATAAAAATTAGACAAATGCATGTACTTTCCATCATTGCCATGGTGGCTGAACGATTGCAGCACCAGAGTTCTCTCTAGCAATTATTAAAGGAAACTCTGCGGCCTGGCCCACTCGCGCTTGAGAATGGCCGCAAGCTGTGTCACCCATGAAACAACGCTTAAAGGATGAGGCGTTTGTGTGGGTTTCGAGGTCACCGCTTGCTAGTAAAACGAGATCAAACATGACTTCTGAGATTGAGTGGCGGTCTCCTTTCTTTTTTGATGTCGGAGGCAATGGCTGAAACTATCAATTTACTTTTCCTTTCGTGAAGTGCTGCTGTAACAGTGGCAAGCATTAGTCACCAAATGTAGATGTTTAAGGCACAGCATTCGGAAATGGTGCAGGAAATGTGGACCTTGTTAGCGCGCCAAAGGCGTTGGGCAGCAGGGCAGCGTAAATTTATGTGGTGGCGGAGCCAATCAGCGGGTGTCCAAAACCCGTCGTTCGTGACCTGTTTCCTGCTCTTGCAACGGCTGCGTGGAACCCGCGGGAGCATGACCTCGGAGATCTGCATCTGTTGTCTAGAGGGCGCGACAAACACACACACACACACACACACACACACACACACACACACACACACACACACACACACACACACACACACACACACACACACACACACACACACACACACACACACACACACACACACACACACACACACACACACACACACACACACACACACACACACACACACACACACACACACACACACACACACACACACACACACACACACACACACACACACACACACACACACACACACACACACACACACACACACACACACACACACACACACACACACACACACACACACACACACACACACACACACACACACACACACACACACACACACACACACACACACACACACACACACACACACACACACACACACACACACACACACACACACACACACACACACACACACACACACACACACACACACACACACACACACACACACACACACACACACACACACACACACACACACACACACACACACACACACACACACACACACACACACACACACACACACACACACACACACACACACACACACACACACACACACACACACACACACACACACACACACACACACACACACACACACACACACACACACACACACACACACACACACACACACACACACACACACACACACACACACACACACACACACACACACACACACACACACACACACACACACACACACACACACACACACACACACACACACACACACACACACACACACACACACACACACACACACACACACACACACACACACACACACACACACACACACACACACACACACACACACACACACACACACACACACACACACACACACACACACACACACACACACACACACACACACACACACACACACACACACACACACACACACACACACACACACACACACACACACACACACACAGACAGACAGACAGACAGACAGACAGACAGACAGACAGACAGACAGACAGACAGACAGACAGACAGACAGACAGACAGACAGACAGACAGACAGACGCACACGTGCGCGCACACACACACAATAATATATATATATATTAATGATAATGATATATATATATATATAATTAATAACGATTCAAAGACAACGCAACCGTTGTCTTTGAAGCCAAGTAACAATGGAATATCATATATATATATATATATATATATATATATATATATATATATATATATATATATATATATATAACAAAGTTTTTTTCAGTAGTGACGAGCGCTCTAGTTTCCACTTTCTGCTTGACGGCGCAGGTCTTGAACATGCGGGATTAACCCCTGTACACGATTCTTATAGAATCGTGTGCAGCGAACACTGTGTACATATAGGACGGTGCATGCGTTTACTCTACGGTTGAGCGCACGTGGCAAGTCATGTTGCGATATTCGGCGTCTACTAGCACCAACAAGATATGTTTGAGTATGTTCAGAGGTCACTCTAGAGTCCGTAATTCATTGCATATCAATGTAGTCCGGGTATTGGGAAAGCTGTTTTCTCGACCGTGTTTAAATAACTTTGATCAAATACAAAGAATTCACATAACGACAAAAGAAAAAATTGCATATAGCGACGAAATCTTCAAAAAATTTCAGCGACCTCGCCATGACGCTGTGTGACCCGTACGCCATCAACTTTCTTGGCCAGTCAGCTCTGAAGAGCATGACCCACCTCATCAAAGTCGAAGGCATGCCGAGGGTGAGTAACTGCAGACTATTTCGAACTCCATGTGTTTGTATTGTTCGGTTCATGTGTATTGATTCGCGTGTCTGCACAATACGTCCAGCGAAGTTTCAGGAGCGAGCATTGCATGGAGGGAATTTTCGCTATGAAATTGTGAGCGCATTTCGGGGCTCGTCAAGTGAGCACGAGCAGTTTTTTTCCCACTTTCAACCCACAGTACAACCCACAGTACTGCACCTTGTCTCGCGGAAATACACCGGAGCATACGATATTATGAGAACACAGAAAAACTGCGCTGGAAGAACCAGACAGAGAAAGAACCACACGACACAGGCGCAGTGTCGTGTGGTTCTTTCTCTGTCTTGTACTTTTTGCGCAGTTTTTCTTTGTTCTCATAATGTCATACCAACTAGCCTCTCACCGTACGCTACTAGACTTACGATATTACATGCTGTATTAAGTAGGCGAGTGTCTCAAAACGGAGCTTCAGGGAAGTTTTGCGAGGGCTGCTCACCGACGGCTAACTTAAAATAACGTCTGCTTCAGAAGTTCGTTCCCCGCTGAGTTCCCATTGTGAGTCATTTGACAATCACCTGTGGTCGCTGTCATGCTCTGTTCTGCATCGCCATGAACTCTTCACTCGCGGCAGTGCAGACGGATAGCGGTTTTAACCGATAGTTTCAGCAATGCGGACACGTGATACCGCAGACTTACGCACCTTTGAAGACGACACACAGCGCGATTCCGACTAGTATAAGTTGTACGACCTGTTGTGCCAACAACCGCCAGATTTCTGATAGATGGCAACAAACTCGGAGAACTACGAGCTGCCCTCTTTCAAACGCGCCGCGAATTCGGACCATTTGCATCCCCATTGTCCACTTTCCCCAGTGGACCATTGGACCATGGACCATTGTCCCCAGTGTATGGATACTCCCTCACGATCAGCTTTGATGATGTGACGTTCGAGGGAACCATAATGTGCTGGAAGGGCTATTGTTGCTGGAAGGGTACTCGTTGTTGTGAAGTAGAACACACGAAAAGAAAATTACGTCGGAGGCGACGAAATTGTTGCTAATACGTTAAGCGAATCATTCTCGAATCGTCGCAAACAAATTAAGTGCAAAAATACGTACTATGCGTGCAAATATGTATCTTATTTTCGACCTATGTGATCATTTACTCGCACTAGCAACTCTGAGAGATCTTCCCCTCCCCATCCTCCATCTTCCCTTCCTGCTACGACTACTCGATGTCTAACCCCGGGCAAGATTCAAGCGCTCTAGGTTTAAGCCACACTTGATTGACTGTAATGGGGGAACATTATATGAATTATCATGACTGCACTTCCTCCTGGTCCAGAAGCATTACTACCCACATTAAAACATTGGAGGAAATATATATCTGTCTTGCTCTCGTGTCAGGATAGGCGCCACAATAACCCACATTTTATTATACAGTGTCTGGGATTGGCCCAGTCTTGATTCCGTCATTTCCGGATGTATAAGCTTCTAGAAGTTATCGACTTTCAGTAAGTGAAAAACCTCGCGTATCAACCTGCATTTCTCAGGCTTAAATTTACCCAGTGCACATGTGGTGTCAAACAGTTAAGAGGTCCAGGCGACTACTGTTGTCCGCAAACGTTCTCTTTGAAGCCAAGTAACGATGGAATATTATATCGCTTTCCTCGCTTAGCACCACACTACCTGGGTGTTTTTGGGCAGAAACGTGGACATCTGTACTTCTCCGCGGCGCTAGAATTCTCTCTAAACGGAAATATGCGCCAACATTCCTTCGCACGATATGGAGAATTGAAATTTTATACCGTGATTTCTACGTATGCGGCTGCATACGTATGCTGCGAAAAAAAAAACACGCTATGCATTATTTTTTTTGTCATGATGGATGCACTCTTTTTATTACTTTTTTATGTATTGGAGAGCTGATGCATTTAACATGCGCAGGACAACCATTTTTTGGTGCTATTGCTGCGCATGCTGGCCCTGGGCATGGAGGCGTGGACGATGTTGAACACCGAGAACTACACGGAGCCGAAGCTGGTGAGCTAAGGTCGCGGAACGGGCGCAAATTGGGGATATTAAAGGGAACAGTATCGAGGGCAGTGGCGTAGCAACGGGGAAAGGGGGGGCGGGGGGCCGTGGGCTTTGGGTGCACGGGGCCAGTAGAGGGGGGGGGGGGTGTCATATACGTCTGAAAACACCCGAAAATTGTCGATATCGTCGCGTTACTCGACTACACCCGGGGGGAGGGGGGGATGACAGAAGAGCTATCGGCCCCGGGTGCCAGACGACCTAGCTACGCCACTGATCGAGGGGGTGAGAACACACCGAGGCTCCACCTGCAGTCAACACCGGAATGACGTGTAAAGTTGGTTCACGTGCCGGAGCGCCTGCTTCAGTACCGTCGCGTACTTCGTTTTTCGTCGTACTGCCGCGATTTTTTTTTTGTGGTAGCTTTGCGCAATAGCGCTTGTTCTTTGTTTTGAGTTTGAGGTATTATGCACTGTATGAGAGAATCCGGTGGTTTCTTCGTGCCCGTGTGGGTTAGGTTCTGCTCTTCGTGTACCATCACAGGATTAAAAAGCACGACTGCTTCTAGAGAGGCTCGACCGCGGTTAAATCCTGGCGACAAATTTTAAAGAGCGGCATATACATGTACGAAAATAACAAATCGCACCCGCAAGAGTTAATCTGTCGAATAGGTGAAGCGAGATACACGAGACTAATTCAGGCAGTAATGCATCTGGCAAAGCGTTGTATCTCGTAAATCGACGGTTAGTTAGTTTGTTCATGTGAAGGGATATTGTCGTAGGTGCTTATAATTTATTGGTAGGTTTTCTTTTTTTTTCTAATTCCTCGCTTACACGCCTGTATCACGTCGTTCGGGTCAGTCAGACCGTTATGTTTGGCCGTCTACGTAGAAGAGATGCAGTTTATTCGTCTGCGTAAATCGATACTGCCTCACTTGCCAGCAATACTGTTGGTCGATAAATATCTGGGGCAGCTTAAGTTTCATCGTCGGTACAATGCGAACGCGCGCCTTTGTTAGCATGCATACTTGATTTACTCTGCACCCTCAATAAAGAGCTTTCTCTCTCTCATTACCTTAGCACCCACGGAAGGTCGCGTAACTTCCAAGGTTTGGCGCGCGAGAAGACAGCGCGCATCAAGCCGCACCAGCCTTCTCGCTCGCTCTCGCATGCCATCCGTCGAGCCCGCAACAGATCAAGTGACCTTCGACGCACAGCACGGAGGAAAGAAACTAAGGGGAGGCCCTGACCTCACTTTTTGTGAAGCTAAAGTGAAGCCGGAAGTTGGCGTTGCTTATGGCGTTGCTCCGCCTATCGGGCCAGCTCTCCTCTCTTGTTTACATTTCTCGCGAAACCACACCGCGCTGCGCGCAACCGTGCTCTCGGACCCGCGCGCTCCGCAGCAATACTAAGCAATCGTTAGCACGTTAGCATGATTCCGCGAAAAAGGGCAAAATTTCGCGCGGATATTCCTTCGTCCGTAGCCATTGCCGTGGCGCGGTAAATTGCGTACAGCGTTGCATGCGCGTTCATTTCACAAATTTTAGTTCCTCCTGTCCCACCTGGCCACAGAAACATCCGGGAGAGCACGGTCCAGATAACGCAGCGCAACAAAACACGAAGACCAACGCAAACCTGCCCGCACGGCGCCTTTGCCACGGTACGAAACCTACGGAGCAACACGTGTGAGCGCACAGAACCAAAACAAAGCCGCCAGTGTGGCCCGAAAGGCGTGGCGCTAGGACAAAAAAATAAAAAAAATCAGCAAAAAAAGAGGAGAACGTACTACGTCACTTCCTCCACACTTTTCTGCTAGCGCGCGGAGGGGGTAGGGCCTCTCCTCAGTTTCCTTCCTCCATGACGCACAGTGATTGAGCCGAGCGAGCTCATCGGTCTAGGCCGCGCATGCGCCCTGCGCTGCGGTGTTTGCGATGGAGCGGGGCGACTGCGCAGATGAGTAGCCGCAGCTGTGGCCCCGTTACAGTGATACTAGAATATTTCTAGTACACGCTCTAGCCTCGGGTAGGAGTGTAGGCTTGAGCTGCGCGAAGGTCGTCACCTGTCGGTAATATACGGGTTACCCAAACGAGGCACAGGCGCGTTTCGGCTCGACCCTCGGTTTTCTTTAGGGGTGAACAATAGGTAAGGATACTGCGCCATACAAATCTCCGTCGGACCCTGTGGCCACAACAAAGCCCTGCTCGGCTCCGATTGCGGCAATTTTTTATGTGGAATCCCAAAGCAATTAATAATTTGGGATGCTATCCGGTTTTGGAGACGCACCCTTCTATAAACGTTGAGAGATAGAGAGAGAGAGAGAAAATGATAAATGAAAGGTAGGGAGGTTAACCAGGAGTGAGCCCGGTTGGCTACCCTACATTGAAGAAGGGAAAGGGGGATGGAAAGATTAAAAGAAGAGAAAGTCCACTGGAGATATCAGTCGGTCACTCAGTCCGGATCACAGACGCTGACTCAATCCGGTCGCTTTCAAATATCGGAGCAGCGCTCTTGTGGCCTTTTGTAGCTGCGATATGCGAGGTCATGGTCCCAAGATCTTGTTCAAGGTTAATGGCTTTCCATCTTGCTGATTGAGAGCTGTGCAGAGGTCTTGCCTCTCATTTTCATAAGATGGGCAGTAGCACAGTAGGTGTTTTATGGTTTCCTCGACGCCGCAGACATTGCACTCGGCGCTATCAGCCATTCCAATCAGAAATGCATAAGCATTGGTTAATGCGACGCGCAAACGTAAACGGCACGCTATAATCATGATCATAAACATAATCATGAACGTTGAGGTTCCGCAAGAGCCTCGGATCTGGCCGCGATTACACTTGTGTTTTATTTTGCCGGTAGGCACCCGGTGGCAGCTCCATTCTGCCTCCCGAAGTCGTAGCGGATCCTCTACGACAAGGTCGTCTGCAGTTGGAGAATTAAGGGTCAAGAGACCAAGCCTAGACATTTTGACAGGGCCCGCTACCGCGGAGCGATCTTCCACAAGGAACCGTGGCACCTGGCCACGGGTCATCCTTGTGCATCGCGCATACTAGGCGGATGTTCAACCACGAGGCCGCCGCTGTGCTTACTTGGTCACTCGAGACCAATCGAAGCGCGTGATCGCCGATGCACTTCGAACGTCCGCATTATTGCTATCGCAATGAAGATAATAGTATATTCGAGCACATTGACTGCCAAATTTCTGAATGGTATACGAATCGAATAACGAAGACAAAGACTTCTTAGAAACAGACTAGCAAACAATTTTGGTTGGGTCGAGATTTCCGAGTTGCTTGTCTTTGTCGCCGACATTTTGAAGCTTAGATAAGAAAGGTGCTGTAGGTAGTATAGGCGTGTTCTTGACACAGGTTTCGCTATAATCACGATCATTTTTTTTGTACGTGGCGTGTTTGATGCAGGACGTGCAGCTCTTCACAAAGTTTCTGCCATCTCTCATGTGCCTCATGGTTGATGATCAGGTGAGAAATGCTCTGTGCATTGTTCTTATCAAAGTTTCCCATGCGCCACATAGATCGAGACGTACCAGTACGCCATTTATCTTTATAGAAACACGTCGCAGTAGTAGTAGTACAAAATGAACTTTAATTATAAGTAAAAATCGATATATTTGTTTATTTGATCAGTTATACCCTGTCAAGAGAGCTTGCACAGGGGAGCGGTGTTACACATTACTGTAAAGGATGTTAATAAGAAGGCAAAAATTATTCTTATGAATGTGATGTTAGGCAAATGTAAAAAAAAGGTACAGCGGACAAAATTAACTGCACAGAAATAATTAAGTGTTTCTAGACATGAGCGAAAGGTAGAATAGATTCCGATAAAAAAATTACGCATATGCAATGGACATCTTGGAATCTACGCGAAGCGAAGCTCTCGTGAAGTGGTTATTGAAAGGCTCAAGTTGAATCACAGTAAGCTTAAAAAAATTAAATTATGGGGTTTTACGTGCCAAAACCGCTTTCTGATGATGAGGCTCGCCGTAGTGGAGAACTCCGGAAATTTCGACCACCTGGGGTTCTTTAACGAGCACCTAAATGTAAGTACACGGGAGTTTTCGCATTTCGCCCCCATCGAGATGCGGCCGCCGTGGCCGGGATTCGATCCCGCTACCTCGTGCTCAGCAGCCCAAAATCGCGGTAAACTGAGCCAAGCCTGAAGAAAGATCCGACGTTTCGGAACCACGCGCGAGTTTCCTTTTGTTCGCCGACTTCACTGGGAACGCCACGCGCAGTTCAGATACGTCGGACCTTTCTGCAGGTTTGGTCAATTGACCGCGTTGAACTTCAACGCAGACTGCAGGCCGATTCCGTTGTCAGTCATTCTAGGCTTTACTTAATCACTGGCGGGGATTACGACCCCATCTGTACTAAGTGCGACCACGGAGTGTTCGCCACTCTGGAACACATTCTCTGGGGAGGCGAGGTATAACCCTCCCTTACAGTCATTACTGCCAGCTCCCTCCAAGGAGGGTTGGAACCAGCTGCTGACAAGAGCAGACAAGAAAACACAAGTGGCACTCGTCTCGTGGGCCCGAGGCGTCGCTCCCCCCTGGGAGCCACACTGTAGCCTACCTGCCCTAACTTCCAACCCTGCAGTGGCAAATAAAGTTGTTTCTCTCTTTCTCTCAACGAATTACGCCTGACCAGGCCAACTTTTCGTCGCACTCTAGACTACTCAGATGCTACAAATTTGTCCGTTTCGTTCCTGCGTCTTTGGGGTGAGGGAAGCTGGCCCGGGCGCATGTCCCGTCGCGCACCCGTGACACGCATTACGTGACACGCGCAGTTATCGCCTCGAGAGATCCGGTCGGCGTTAGCACGATTGAAGTGTACGCCTGATTGGTTAGGGCATCGGGGCTGCGGTGCTGTGGGAGCCGAGTTTCGATCTCACCATCGGCTAGGCAGGCAGGCGATGAACTTTATTCAGGTCCTGAGGAGCGACTCCGAAACCCTCTTAGGGCCGATTTATGCTCGAGCCGCCCATCGCCGCAAGCCGTACCGCACGCTTGCGGTCGCGCGAAAGATAGCACATATCCAGCACTAGTGCACAAATTACCATTTACACTGTGTGCACATTGTATACCTTACATATTGTAAGCCGAAATTTGTGCACAAGTGTTTGATACGTGCAATATTTTGCGCGACCGCAAGCGTGCGGTGCGGCCTGCGGCAATGGGCGGCTCGAGCGTAAATCGGCCCGCTAGAGAGGAGCCGCTGCGGGCTGCTCCCACGTCGGGATGGGTCGGCCATGCATGACCGCCGCGCCGTCAGGTAATTATAACTTTTTTTAGGCATGACCTATTCGGTAAGATAGTATGTAGCACCCAGCAGCCACGGCAAAGAAATTCCGGCAGAGATCGCAAAGAAAGCTTCGCTTTAAACGTGGTATGTCAAAAGTAATTAATGAAGGCAAAATGAGACATCCACCCGAGCGTAGGTAAGTGCTATAAAGAAAACCCATACAGGTTCCTCGAAAGAAAAGCCTCACAGTTGAAGAAAAATTCCTCCTGGTCCGGGACTTCGATCTTGGATCACCCACCGCGTTTCCGGGCCAGCCGCTCTACCATCTGAGGGAACCAGGCGGCTGGCACATGGCAGGGCGAACTCGAATTTATCAACAACTCAAAGCAAAGACAAAAGTATGACGTACTAGTTCTGCGGCTACGTCAATGACCCGCCGTGGTTGCTCAGTGGCTATGGTGTTGGGCTGCTGAGCACGAGGTCGCGGAATAGAATACCGGCCACGGCGGCCGCATTTCGATGGGGGCGAAGTCCGAAAACACCCGTGTACTTATAATCTATAGATTTAGGTGCGCGATAAAGAACCTTAGGTGGTCAAAATTTCCGAAGCCCTCCACCACGGCGTGCCTCATAATCAGAAAGTGGTTTTGGCACGTAAAGCCCCCATAATTTAATTTCTACTACGTCAATGTCAAAAGTATGTAATGCTATAGTCTTGCGACCAGCAGTGTCAAAAGACCTTTAAAGCAAACGAGCATGCGTGGATGTAACCGTGCTATTGCTAGGCGTTACTATTGGAGTCGAATTGGTTGAACTGCTGGCGGAAAATTGACTGACAAAATGGGACCCTGTCGTACATTTCGATAGACGAGATGTTGGTTGCATAGTATCTTTTTAAACGTGCAGTATACCTTTACGTGCTATTCTGGTGGGGTAGATATTGTTATGATCGACCTCGACCTGTCAAGAGTTAGAGACATTCAGGCGTACGTTCCCATGACAAGATGATTTGCCTCGTCCCAGAAAAGGCTGTTGCGGTAAGCTTGGACCTCGACCTGTCTGATGTGAGAAGCGCTCAAGCGGGCATCCACATGTCAGCATAATTGCCCTCTTCCCCGAAGCGGCGTCGAGCCTTTTCCGTCCGGACTGACACAAAGGGAAGGACGGAGGGAAGAAAACCCGAAAGGGAGGAGGTTGTCGACGGTAAAACCTACTTCCATACGCTCCCCACGAAGACTTCGACGACCACAACACCGCCAGGGGTTACTTAAGGTCGTCCTGGCCTCCGTGTTAATCAGAACCGCTAGAGACTCGGATGAGAGTCGCAACCATGTAGCAATGAAGTGAATACAATCTTTTGTACTTCTTTTTAATCATATTGACGCTCGGCTTCGTCGTCGTTTTTTAATTCCTGCGTTGAAGACCCACCTCACCCGGTCGAGATTGTATCTGTATGACTACAATTCAATACCGAAAATTTAAACAGTTTCTAACAATGGCGTTTGCTCGCTTCTAATTGTATTTTTTTAACTTTTAACGTTTCAGTTGCGAAAGCGGGACTCCCGCACGAACTCTCAGGATGATCAGGGATCAGCCAACGCAAATACTGATTACTCGGGACCAGTCCCTGAAACGTTCCAGGCCTACGTTCAGGGGAATCCGCTGGCGAGTGTGCTCGCGGTGTTCTACGTTTTGCACGTCGGTGAGTACACATGTATCTTGGTTCATGCAATTCTACACCTATGTTTGTCATTACTGATTCTTGATCGTTTTGCGTTGTTAATGTACACGTGTTCTATCATAAAAGCCGGTGAATTCGAACATAAACGCAGAATTGCGAGATTTTCCTTCACAGAGTTCATACCATAATGCTACTCCTCTTACCATACAATGAATTGTGTGTTGTACGTTGAGGCTTGACTAATGTGACCTGTAGATAATGCGCAAGATATTACTGGGGAGGTATTCTGCAAGAGTCCACCTAGTGGACATGTCCATTTCGACTGCTGTTGAAGTTCTGATTGGCTGGGCTGCGCTGCGTGTCCGCCGCAACCGGGCGCCACAGCCAACCAGCGCTTCAGTAGCAGACGACATGGACACGTCCGCTAGGTGGACTCTTGCAGAATACCTCCCCAGTTCAGCTGCTACAGTTTAGCCTCTCCGGTTATGGTGTTTGGCTCGTTAACGCTACTTTTTAAATGCCTCCATCTGTACACTTATTCGCGACCAAAATGCTGCCATAACGCTGCAGAGGAGTTACGAATAAGTGCCGCAAATTCGCATGTTATTAGGAGAGATTAGCTTCTCGACGTTGGTAGCTTAATGTCGCTGAAGTACGGCCCATCGTATAAAACATGATTTCTCGAAAGCATTGCCCGTTGAGTTACGCTGTCGCATCGGGGGGTGAAGTTCCGACAGGTGGCCGAAGTGCCAATGTCCCGAGCTCCTGGTCACGTTGTCGAAGTTCCCCAGCCAACAGTCGCGTGCGTGCGCGTGCGTTCGCGCAGCTCGTCAGCGTGACCGAACGGGCCTGCTGCGTGTGCTGGGCACCCTGGCCACAGCCGAAGGCCGGCGTGCTTACCGGGACCCGTTCTTGCACACGCTGGTTGGCCACTTGACTCGCATGGCTGACCACTTTGCCAGGGAAGACTTCTGCATGGTCATTTTCGATGACTTCTTCCTCCGGGGCTTGAGAAGCAGCGCTCCGAAAGGCAACAGGCACGCCGAGGTACGTCGGACGTATTGGGCGCACGGTTCGACTTGTGCTGTTGGTCTTTCTGTGTCTGTGCCCACCTTTGTGTTGTCTCGTCTCCCCGTTTCTTTTTTTTTTGCCCCGACTTCCCTCACCCAGTGCAGCATGGTGAACGGGTGAACGTTGTGCTTTTTTTCTCCCTATGCTCATTTTTAATGCGATAGCATTCAAGGCGAACTTCAGCTACATTTAGTGCAGCCTAACGTAGAGTCCCAAAAACGCCACGAGAGAAGAATGTGAGAAACTGACACGCGAGGCACGAGCCTTAACTTTCGAATGAGCGACTTCGGCTCGAGAGATGAATGGGGGCGATCGTGACCTAATGGTTGTAGCATTGGATCAGCGTGGTTTTAAACGGCGGCTTGATCTCACCATCGGCCGCGCATTTCTTTATAGCATTACAGGCGGACATCGCCCACTTTGGAGGTGTCGAACAGGAAGCTCGAGCTGTGTTGAGCGTAGCCAAGTGGATCGCGGTGTGCATGCGATGACAAGATTCTAAGAGACGTGGGGGTACGAAACGTCACTTTGATAATTGAGAGTGTTGCCAGATCGCCCGGGAGGCACGTGCACGCATGCGCCGTGACGTCATAATCTAAGCGGGAGCAATGTCAATTTATGGCGTAGTTTTTTTTTGTGCGTGTTGTCTTAATGCGGGTGCAAGGACGTTGTGTTTCTTTCAGGAGGCAATAGCTAGTGATTACTTTGTTTTTGTGCGGTGTTGTGCAGCCGGCAACACGAGGCAGCCCACCCTGAAATGCTGCTTTCTGCAGCTGTCGGCAGGTGGCGACACAAGTTTATGCCTGCTACGTCGCGGTAGCAGCAGCTCGCATTCCCATAAAGTGCGGGAAAATTTGTACTTTTTTTCACCTAAAAAACCAAGCAAATAGCTGTGCCGAGTTTTATGCTAAACGACGTATAGACTCCAAAACACTATCTTTCAGCAAAATTTCAGCGCGTGAAGTGCAGCGGTGAGCGCAAAACCATTTTTTTTCGAACGCCTACGCAGCTCAATGCGTTGCTGGCTCTTTTCAACTGACAGTTGGTCTTGCTGGGGGACGACGACGAAGTGTTTCTATCATAGAACGCTTGTACCTTTGTCTCGCTTTGTTTTTTTCGACACTCTGGGAGCTGCCGCTCCCTTGTTGCGGCAATGGATGAAGAAGCCCTCGAAGACCTCCCTGGAGTCAAGCCATCACGTGGTGTCGCGTCCAGGAAACGTGGAAATGCGTCAAGTGACACGGACAGCGAGGCAACCGAGTTGTACTCGGACAGCGTCGACTCGTCGGACGATGATTTCGCACTTGTCATGAGCCGAACTACAAAAAGAAGACTGCTGCGGAGGTCATCGTCGCCAAGTGTTTCCACCGTGAAGACAACACCTCAGCGCTGGCCGCACACCATGCTCTTCATGTCTGTGGACCCAGTGTCCAACCTTCGACTTCTAAACAGGCAAGTCCTTTCTGCGTTTCTTGAGGCAATCGCGCCAAACGAGATAAAGGACGTGAGAATAAATGCACGGAAGAATATCCTAGCAGTCGATGTGCTACACCGTAGTGCGCTGCAAAGCCTACGGCACGTAACGGAGATCGACAAAGTACAAGTGCGATCCATGATACCTACAGGCTGCAATGGCACTGTCGGCGTCATTTATGATGTCGATATTTCTATACCAACCGACGACTTACCTATATTAATAAAGCCAAGTACAGAAGGCACTCTTATCACGCACATCACACGACTTGGCAACACACGTTGCCTGAAGCTGTGGTTTGAGGGAGACAGCCTTCCCTCGCACGTCAAAGTTGGCCACGTCTGCCATCCAGTCCGCCCATACGTACCGAAGCCCCTGCAATGCTACAAATGCTGCAAGATGGGACACGTAAGAGGTGTCTGTAGGAATAACTTCGTGTGCCCACGGTGCGCCGAATCTCATTTAGCAGATGCCTGCCGCGCAACTGTGTTGAAGTGCCCTAACTGCTATGGTACCCATGAGGCCTCATCCAATGATTGCCCCCGGGTGAGGAACGAGTGAGCAGTACTCAAACGTATGGTACGGGACCATTCAACACACAGAGAGGCTGCCGCTACTCTCAGGCGACGACGACATCGGCACCGTGGAGCAGCACGAAGAGTTACGTCTACTGAGAGATATACGCACTCTTCCGGCACAGCGGCTATCGTATCAACGCCAACTTCCACAAAGACCGACCGTGCGAAAACGAAGACTGGGGCAACACTCTCACCTCCTGAAGAGTGGCCTACACTTCCACGAGCACAACCTGCATCGGAGTCACATCAAAGTGCGCCGCCCTCAATGATCTCACGAACCGAGGATGCGTCGACGCCTGAGGATCGCCAAGTCGTAGTGATGCTAAAGTCACTTATGGACGCCATGCGCATTCTACTACGCAACATGAAAACCCCGTCGGCACAGAGCGCACTGCAGGTGCTGCACACCTTGAGTCCGGTGCTTGCGGCTCTAGGGTAAAACCACGGCCCGAGAATCACCGTCGTTTCAAGAGGAGGTCAAGAATGCATCTGTATTTCAGTGGAACGCCAGAGGGCTTAGGTCACGCATGTCCGACTTCAGACAGTTTGTATTTACGCACCAATTCCCCATTATCGTGATTTGCGAGCCCGACCTGTCAGCTCCCATCAGACTGTCCGGGTATGAGTGATTTATGTCCTCTACCCACGGAGAGTGCAGCAAGGTCGTTGTGTTTATACGCCGTGACTTGACTTATGTACATCACCTAGTGCCTCCTGACGAAGCAAATCAATACGTTTGCTTAACAGTGAAGAAGAAAAAGCTCACGTTCACAATTCTTGGAGCTTATTTATCTCCAACAAGCCGTCTAGATTGTGAGCGCTTACGGGGAATTTTGACATCGACTCCACAGCCGTGGGTGCTCACTGTTGACTTTAACGCCCACCATTACCTATGGGGAAGCTCCAAAGTGAACTCTAGAGGCAGAACGTTGGTGTCCTTTGCTAATGACCTCGAATTTTGCCTGTCAAACGATGGAAGCCCTACTTATCTGCGTGGATCAGCGTATAGTAGCTGCTTGGACCTTACCTTCGTTTCACGTTCGCTTACGAGAAAAGTGCACTGGTTTTCGGATTTAGAAACGCGGGGTACTGACCACATCCCAACCTATTTGAAGATTGAAGGTTTCACTAGCTCCAAGTCCTCCAGAACCATCCAGTGCACCGATTGGCCTAAATACAAAATAATAATGGAAGACTGTTGTCGTGACGGCACCTCGTATAACCTACAGGGCGCGATAAAGGATGCCATACAAACAACCACGCATTTGCTTCCGAAGAGTTCTTCCCGCACCGATTTCGACATCGAACTAGCGAAACTTCGAGGAATTCGCCATCGCGCGGAGCGAAGATATAGACGCACGAAGTCCAATTATGATTTGAGATTGGCTAGACGAACACAAAAGAAAATACAGCGTCGCATGAACAAGCTGGCTTCACGGCAATGGGTATCCTTTTGCGAGTCCCTGGATCCGCGAAAACCTTTGTCGCTTATATGGAGGACTGTTCGTGGCCTTCGCACAACCTTTGGTCAGTGCCACCCGTTTAAATCTCTAGCACTCCATCTACAATGTAGAGATATTGACGTCGCTGAATCTTTCTGCAGAAAGATTGCTGGCGAAGCAAATTCCGATGGAACGGGTACGGGAACGCTCGACCACCCACCGTTCTCACGCGATCCCCGCATGGAATGCCCTTTTTCTATGGAAGAGCTAGAAGCTGCGCTGGCTTTGGGCAGGCGTTCTTCAGCGCCAGGACATGACGGCATTACATACCGTGCCCTGTGTAAGCTAGGAGACCAAGCTCGGAAGGCACTCTTGCTCCTGTACAACGACTCCTGGCAGACGGGTACGGTTCCGCAGGAATGGAAGTCAACTCGCCTCATTCCACTTCTGAAAGCTGGCAAGTCGCCTTTGGACATTTCCTCATACCGTCCGATAGCACTTGCCAGCTGTGTCGGAAAAACAATGGAAAGAATGATTTTAACACGTCTGGAATGGTACTTAGAGTACTATGACATCTACCCAGATGCAATGGCTGGATTCAGATGTGGCCGTTCGTCAACAGACAACGTTGTTGACTTGATAACGTTTGTGCAACACCAAAAGGCCTGTAAGCGACTATCTCCTGCTTTGTTTCTAGACGTTAAAGGGGCATATGACAATGTCACCCATGAAGCCATCCTTAGCACGTTAGAAGCCGTCGGACTTGGTGGTAAGATGTATATGTGGGTGTGCAGCTACTTACAGAGAAGACCATTCTATGTCGACACAGAAAATGGCCCAACATCCGAGCATTACGGTAGTCGAGGAGTCCCTCAAGGCGGAGTGCTTAGCCCGACTCTTTTCAACCTTACCCTCTGTGGATTAGTTGACAACCTGCCAAGCACCGTACGACTTTCCATCTATGCGGACGACATCTGCATTTGGGCATCAGGTGTGACACGACTTCAGCTTCGCGCTCGACTTCAGAAGGCTGCCACAATGACATCTTGCTACCTTCGTGAACAAGGACTTGAAATTTCATGTGGGAAGTGCGCAATGGTGGCATTCACGAGGAAGCGAATGTCTGCTTACGGCGTATCTATTGACGGGCAAATTATACCATACAGCAGAAGTCACAGGTTCTTGGGAGTCGTAATTGACAGAGACCTATCTTGGACTCCGCACGTGAATTACGTGAAAAAGCGGCTGACTGCTATCTGTCACCTGTTCAGGTTCCTTGCAGGAAAAAGTTGGGGAGTATCTGTACACGCTATGTTACAGCTGTACATGGCGTTTGTTCGTTGGATTCCTGCGATACAGCCTGCCTGCAATATCCAACACCTGCAAGACTAACCTGCGTATGCTTCAGAGTATTCAAGCCCAAGCCTTTAAGATATGTCTTGGCTTACCACGCAGTGCATCAACGGCTGAAACCATTGCCCTTGCGCAGGATTACCCAATCACGACGCACATTACCGTTGACACACTGCGTATGCATCTCAGGCATTGTGCTAGGACCCCTTCCCAACACTTGGCAAGCCTCACTGCTGCAAGGCCCTGCTCGACATTTAGCGGCATTGTCAGTGCACATCGTGCGTCGTTTACTTCAGTGTACGCACCTGCGGCCAAGCCAGCGTTTCCTCCGTGGTGTTTGAGCCGTCCACAAGTACATCTAATGATTCCAGGAGTACAGAAGAAGACAGATCTACCGGCCCCTGCTCTAAAACAGCTGAGCTTACTTCTTTTGCATGAAAAGTACAGGAACCATGTACACATCTATACCGATGGATCGACTACGTCGTGCAATTCTGGTGGTGCCGTGGTTATACCAACGCGAGGAATGACACTACGCTTCAAGACATCGCATGTCACGACCTCAACGGCGGCAGAACTAACGGCCCTGCGTCGAGCACTGGAATTCATCGCATGTGAAAGAGCTAGAAAATGGGCTGTGTTCTGTGATTCAAAACCGGCATTACAGTGCACGCAGTCAGTTCTCCGACACGGATGCCATGACCAATTGACATATGACATCGCGAAACTTTACCATCATGTCCAACAAAAAGGTCACGAGGTCGTTTTTCAATGGGTACCTGGCCATTGTGGAATCAGTGGCAATGATTGCGCCGATAACGCTGCTCGCACAGCACATCATGACGAGCACAGCGTTCCAATTCCGCTTTCGAGGACAGACGCCGCTATGCAGCTTCGACACCTGGCACGCAGTCTCACACTGACCGAGTGGAACTCGCCAAACTTGCGACTTACACGACTGCATCGACTAAACCCCTCCCTGCAACTCCGACCTCCACTCAGACTTCCTCGACGTGAATCTACGCTTCTCTGTCGCCTTTGGCTAGGAGTTGCCTTTACACAAGCATACTCTACATTAATTGGAATGAGTGACAGCGCAGCATGCGAGGTCTGTGGCACCGAAGAAAACATCGACCACCGGCTGTGCCACTGTCCACGATACACCCCTGAGAGACAAGAACTTGCCAAAGCCTTTCAAAAACTGGACAATCGGCCGCTTTCTGTGCAGGTGCTGTTGGAACAGCGCCCCCATCGCCCGACGGCCCATGAAGCGGTGAAGGCACTTTTGTGCTGCTTCAGGACGACGGGCTTGTGCGACCATCTGTGACTATTAATGAAATTTCTGTAAGCCCACACACGTCAGCGAACTCACCGCAATTTCCTTCTTTATTTCCCTCCTCTCTTTCCCTGTTATTTTTGTTATCCCCTTTCCCATTCCCCCGGTGTAGGGTAGCAAACCGGACGTTATTCTGGTTAACCTCCCTGCCTTCTCCTTATCTCTTTCCTCCTCCTCAACTGACAGTTGATACCGACCCACGCCGCCGTCGGCTCTCCCTGTATGCGTGACTTCTCGCCGGAAGTTTAGTGAACACTGCTTCTGCAGTGTGCATTCACTCTTGCGCCAGATACCCGAGTTACTATCCAAGCGCTCGTATCACCCTAATTAACGTTCTCGTGCATTCCTGCGGACTAACTTTTCCACGCGAGGACCCCCATGCACGCAACACATCCGAGCGTTCGGTTTTATATGGCCGGCAAACTGGAAGTACTGAAATTAATAAATCAAATTACTGTCTCGCACACGGCGTGATTGAAGGCTGAACGACGTCACAGTTGTACGACGTACAAGCATCCCCTTTATCATGTTTCCGCAGATCAGATTAAATACCTCTAGCTGCGAAATATACATTGGCGTGCCAATTAACATTTTATGTAAAGGCTTTTCTCCAGCAGCTCGCGACAATGTTAACTGTAACGCCAATGAATCTCTGGGGGTGGATATGTCGAATATGGAGCTATGGAGCTGGTCTTATGACTTCTGTTAAGTAGACATGACGTCACTATACTGCTAGGCTTCAGCTTCGCAAACGCAATATGTTTCCTTAATTGAATAATTAAAACAAAGTTTCTCAGGCAATCTTCACTATAGCTGCGATTTATCATGCAATTTTCCCCTTTTCAGAAATGCAGCTGAAATGGTGCAAAAACGCCGTAACAGACAATCAAAAAATGTGTTCAAACGACATAAAAAAGGAGATGATATTTCGATAGAGTATGTTTAATTATGTGAGATTTCGAGCACCGCTAACAAACCAACACCGTGGTATGTGTCTTTGTGTTTGCTTTGTCTCTTCCATTGCAAACGTCGATAAGAGGCTGCCATCAGACGAGTTTTCTTTAAGTCCTTGGCCTAATGCAAACAGCGCAGCTCAGATAACAAGTTCCGCTATAGCCTTTCGCGAAGCCACTGGGCTGGACGCACGTCTTTAGAGATGCTACAACTCTGTGAACTTGTATGTACGCATCGCTTCCTCATACCATCATAATTATTCATCAGCCCTTTTTCTCCCCGTCCCTTTTCCCCAGTGTAGAGTAGCAAGCCAGAGGAAGTTGTAGCTCAGGCAGACCTTTCTGTCTTGCTATAAATCTCTCTTTCTCTCTCTTGATTCGCTTGAACTGCTTCGACGCTGTTTTCCTATTTTGTCCCGCTTACTGTCACATGTCTGTTTCCAACAAAAGTGCGAATGTCGCAAATCAGTCTTAAAAGGCCTTACAGAAACTTATGAAATATTTACACCAACTTATTTTAATCGCATCTCAGTGTAGAACAGTAGCCGACGCCTTTTGTTAGTCCCGTGTATTAGTCCCATATCTCATATAGAGATATATGCTGAATAAGACATTTACAAGGGTAGTTTGCGGAAAGCGAGATTTACGAATAGAATCAAATATCAGTCATGTACTCGATATAAATGACCTACTGATTTCAAATCGAATACCTATAATTTTTTTATTTTCTAAACGAGAAGTATGAAGGCTGCGGGTGTCCGTCCGTTTGGTAAAAGAAGATGGACTTGTTTACGTGATTTTGTACTTTTAACGCTGTTACACTTGCAATGCTACATCGCCGCAGATCGTTTTGCAGACACGCTAGCAGGGGTGGTTGGCCGAATAACACATTGCTTTTCATAAATAGGCGAAACAGTGTTTTACACTGTTTAGAGGCGAGGCAAATGTATTGAATGACCGGGAGCTATTGGGAGCAAGTCAGCCACTCGTGCTTTCCCTCACGAAGTGGCGCCTGTCTACAGCAGCCGCGGTTAACCCTGCCGCGGTATCATTTAGAACAATCACTACTTGCAATTTGCTTTCTGGCAGTGCATTTGTAAGCGGTCTTATCGTGTAGTATTGTTACGCGCGGAGGGACACAAACAAAGGAACTACAATGCATCTACAAGAGCAGAGCAGCCGGAGACCAAGATGGTAACCGTATCGTGCCAAGCCCAGACGCCCGCGTCTTCATCTTCCTTTGTGCCGTGTCTCGTAAGCGCCTGTTGTGTCGCAACAATATGTAGTGTTGCAAACCATGTGCGACCTGGGTAATCTCCCCGCCATTCTTCTTCTTCAGTCTCTTATCCTGTATTATCGAACTGAAAGGAATATTCGAACCTTACAAATACTGAATTGGCGAATCCGAATACGAACAGAACGTCGAAGGCTATTCGATTTGCGTTCGAAATTTCGAATTCTCGAACGCCCTTAATTTTTTGGTTTCCTCGTCGCGTATGCCGTCTTTTACAGAGTACCAGGATCACTGCGAAGCATTTGATGCGCTTGCTGTGGCACGTGCATGCCAAGTTGCCTCCCGCAAGGTTGAATGGCCTGGTGAAGAAACTCCAGCCCTTTGCTCAGGTGAGCTGTGATTTAGCGGTGTGTTATGACTAAAAAAAAAGCAGACTGTAGGCGCTGTCTTTGTCGTGACGACTTGGAAAAAGAAAAAAAAAAGAATTTTCTTCAGCCACTCATCTGTTAACGGTCAAATCTGTCCCTCCAAATGCGTGTATTGTTGTCTGTTTTGTAAAACAAAACTGCTTTACTCACTACCTTAGCTTACTGGCATAGGTGTATCAGTTCCTTGCGCAAGCCCGGAAGGTGAAACAAAGTTCACGAAAGAAAAAAAAGCTCTAATTCCATCCGACTGCAGCACAAAGCTACGAAGGAGAAGCCATGCGGGTTTCTCAGAAAAAAAAAAAGAAGAGCTTTACAGCTGAAGATAAAAAGCAGCCATAGTCCGGAGATCAGACACGGGACTACCGTTTTACCGGGGCGGTCGTTCTATTGTCGCAGTGAACCAGAACGCAAGCAGACGAATGAATGAATGATGAATGAATGATAATTTTTATTTTGGACCTAGACAATACATTGTTAATGCGAAAATATGGAGCCAGAGAAAAAAGTCGCAGTTTCGCCCGAAAGGCGAAGCATCGATTGCGATAGCAAATTAGTAGATAGCTATGCGAAGTAACGACAGTAGTTTTTATCGGCCGTATGGACTTGTACACATTCGCTTACTAAGTAGGTTAACAAGCACAATGTTACGCACACTGGTAAACATGAACACACCTCGCTCGATGACCGCAGAAATCCGCTGTCAAAATGCTGGAGGGAGGAATCGCGGCAGCAGCAACGAGCGACTTGACCTTCGGTCATCTCTCGCGTAACCGAGAATGAAACATCGAAAGCACAGCGCAGGCGAAGGCTACTGGCCCTACGTGCACTCTGCAGACATCGCAGATCGCTTTGTAGATGAGACCAGCGTGGGCCACATCGCAGGTCGCTTTCAATATACGGCGCTAGCACGGCCGCGCCGTAAGCATCAGCCGCAGGAGAAGACACCCCCCCCCCCCTCGCCTCACCCCTGTGCCTCGCGCGTGACAGAAGAGGGCGCGCTTCCGCCCCGCCTTCCTGGCTCGCCCACGCAACATTGGGCCGCGTCCTTCGTCTCACCCTCGCAAGTTTCCACTCGCACATACAGCATACAGCATTCGCAAGTTTCCACTCGCCTGCGCATCGCACTTCATCCCGTCATGGCCATTCAAAGGCTGTTTATCCCCCTCCAGCTCGCACCTCCGCTCATCTTAACTCTTTCTTCATTCAAACAGCGAAAGACTGGAATCATCTACCTGCTGAAGCGGTGCACCACTCCAGTCATTCATCGTTCAAGGCATTTATTGAAAATATTATGTAAATATGCCCACCCCTCATGTAAAACCCCAAATGGGGTATTTGAGGTACCAATAAATAAATAAATAAAAATAAATAAATACGGCGTGCGGCAACGATTTTATCGCTCGTGGACTTCATACGAGACCTCACGCCGACGCCGACTCCTGCGCCGACGGGAGAAATGCGCCCGGAGTGTCCATACAATTGATGTCGCAATAAACAATGCGTGGCTCTGCTGTCGCAAACACCAGAGACCACCGGAGCTGGGAGAAGGCCAGTGAACTAGTGCGAAACCGCACACTTAGTCTAAATTTTGCTGGGCTTCCGCCACCTCCGCTGGTATTGGGTGTTTGCGATAGCAGGGCCACGCTTTTTTTTCCGCTCTGAGAAAGAGGACCGCCGAAGCGAGCGCACGGGTTTTTACCGGAGAGCAATGACGTCACACCCCCCGCGTCTCCGCCGCGCCGCTCCTTCTCCCCCGCTAGGCACCACCCAACTTCGCAGTGTCGCTATGCTGCGTGTTGCTATTTTTATACTCTGCTTTCCCTCTCTCTGTCAGGTCTCTCGCCAGCTCGGCGAAGTTGCGGACGTCAAGAGAAACTTAGCGAGGTCCTAACAGCCCCACTGTAAAAAGGAACCTTGTGTAATTGGGAGGGTCCGCTCGACTGCTGTCGCGTCCTGCTCGGTTTCCTCCCAGAACGCTCCCGAAACGCAGGTTGCGCTCGCTTCGCCCTACGGGCACCTGCAGATTTTCAGAAACGCGCCCACATGCCTAGTAGTGGAACTGCCGGTTACGTCAGAACACCCACCTGATGGGAAATCGCCTGTAATGGAACCGGAAGCTATCCTCTCAAATCTCTGTGGGGCTCTCTTTCGGGATGAGAACCCCTACAAACCACCGCGCGCCGAGCCAAGGGCTTCTTGTAGCCATTAGAAATAGCAGTGCGTTCTCGGCTGCGGAAAGCGTTCTTACCTGATGATGATGAAAGAAAGGAAGTGAATTCACGTAGTAGTGACAACACGTTCTCTGATAGCAGTAATAGGACCGTATCTTTTATTTTGGGAACGGCCTGCCCTATGGCATAGTAAAAAAAAGCACTAGGAAACAGCAACCTATTCATGCTTAACGCAAGCGCATGCAGCTTGAAGTCAAGGACATCACCCTGTATTTGTCCAATATGTATAATTGAACATGCACGTACAGTACATCTCGAACACAAAGTTGTTCTTTGTATGTGTGTGTGTCTACACATGGACTCACTTGTGGCCATACAACGTTCCATACAACGTTGGCTGGCTCTTTCCTAAACTCCGTAGCAGTGTAGCAACAGAAGTGTGCTATAGCAGAACTGGCTGATTAAGGGATTGAATTTGTCGTTTCAGACCAGCGAAGTCCTGAAATCGGCATATAAAGGCTTGCTGGAGAAAATAAAGTACGTGCCACCCGAAGCAGCAGGACGCGGTTCAGCAAACCCTGCATTGCCAAGTTCACCAGCGTTGACATCTATCTGACTTAGAAGGTCCTGCCTTCGAAATAGGGTAAGTTATTTGGTAAGCAAGCAAAATCTATGCAAAAGAAGTTGTTTGCTATTTCCTCATAGAAGGTTCGCAGTGTCCCGACAGGAGAGCGACCATCAACGGTCTTGATTATACAGTTTCCTACCTGAAATTAATGAGCTGCGATTCCTCAGCTACCGTGAGAATAATAGTCGAATACATGAATTCGTGTGATATTTGTACTTGTGGACTTACACGTTCTTATCTGAGAGGCCCAATTCGCCTTTGTTGTGGTCATATTGAAGCAATAATATATTTTAGGCGCAGAAGGCAATACAGCTCGGTGGAAATGCATGATAGTAGAGAAACTGTGACACGTATAACCCGCCATTTTGTGGAAAAAATGATCTATTTGAAAAGTCACTAGCATCGTCAGGCTATAAGTACGAAGTTTAGAGAGATTAATCATTCCCCTGCTGACTGAACCGTCAGGCTTGCAGTTTCCGTAGACACTAGCACCAACCTTCCTTCTAGTAATTTCTTTTTCAGAAAACTATGGCCTCAGTATGTTGTGCAGGTGGGTCACGGAAGGGTCGTGGAGGGCGTCAGAAAGAGCAGTAAGTTCCGGAGGCTCAAGTAACGGGACTAAGGCTATGACGACGATATGCAAAATGCAATGATACGTACGTATACTCACATTTCATTTTTTTTACAACATTGCGTTTCCACATAGAAAACGGAAGCACACGTAATTGCAAGTTTGTTATCGTGAGGTTGCCTGCACGACCCAATGCGCTTCGCAATGACACGTCCGTGGGTGAGGACGCTTCCAAACTTTTCGTCAGGTGGTCCCGGGTGAAGCGAGGTTCCTGCCGCGGCGCACACGACGCTTTAGTTTCTTCATATTCAAAGACGTGAGGCAGCTTTAATTGTCGACGCGCCGTGTGCTCCTTGTGTTTCCTGACGACGTTCACGTGATCGACTGCACTTCAAATTACTCTCGCTTGGGTGGAGTCTTCGGAGTTGCTCCAGCACAATATTATTCCGGATTGGCTTGGCAGATAGCGCTTGTGTCTCTTATGAAATACTTCGCCGATGACAACGCCGAAGACAGTGTTGCGGTCTGTGAGCCACTGGTAGGCGATGACATGAACAGTTACTGTAGTACTGCGTTGAAGTAGTCTATCTACGACGTGAGACTACATAAAGTAATAATAAATTAGCGGAATTCGTACATTTTGCCACTTCTTTTTGCTAACTCGGCCTTTCGAATAATTACACCAAATCTCGCTGTCCCGCAAGGGTCGTATTAGCGGAAATCAACTGTATATTTTAGAAAGAACGTCGTACGCCTGGCCAGGGTCAGCAGCGTAATTAAAGTGTTGCGGCCTTGCGGCGGCTTGAACTTGGAAACTGTGCTCGGTAAACCTGTAATGGGCTTAAACCTAAACCTAAACTTGAAAGTTTCTTGATAAGCTTGAGCATGCAAGAATTGTACTAGGTGTTTTTATATATACCCCCTTGTTTGAAATCTGCGAACACCTGTTCAAGGCACGTCATTCTTCAGAGAAATGGGGACGGGCGATGTGTTGGTGCAAGATAAGTAAATGTTTCATTATGCTTGACGTCAAGAAACAGCGAGAATCAACAAGGGAGCGATGCCGCGTAAGATCCTTTCAGTGAACCCACTTTCCATAGATGATGAGTTTCCTGTGTAGTCGGTGCTGAAACATCTGCATCTTTTGTTGTACACCTAGACTTGCACGCAAGCAGCTTCATCGCTTGTTGTGCGCAAGTGACGTCACAGCGTTCGCTCTCTATCTTCTTTGCAGATTACACGTTGGCAGTTTCCGAGACTTCAAGTCGCTGTTGCGTTATGAAGCTGAAAATTTCGCACCGGAATCGATGGGCTCGACATCCCATGAACGCGCAGGCCCGCTTACCGAAATCATCCGTCCATACTTCCTATAGCGACTTCATTTGTTCATTTGAAATAAACACCCAGAAAAATGGCGCACCTTCGTATTCTTCGTAATTATTTACTCGCAACACAATAAGGAGGGCCTTTTTGCATGTTCTAGTCAGTGTGGAAATACACTAGAATGCAATCAAGAACTCCACGTGGCCTTCCCGCAATTTGCAATTTGTAATAACACTGCCATACTGAGCAGCTGCGGAATTATTCTTGCTTTCGTGCGACAACGTACGATGAAAAGGAATGCACTGAATCAACGGCAGCACCCTCCCCTAGCAATAGTAAGCGCTTTATCAGTGCATTGGCTGCCATATTTTGGACAGTGTGCATGTCACAAAAGGTAGCTTGACACCTGTAGAAAGGGTTTCCAACTAAACTACTTGGTAGTTAATAATTGGTCGTTATCTTCTGCATAAATCCGTAGCGACTACGGTTCATCTGACCAAGAATACACCCGGAATTTCACCGTGGCAAAAAATGCTTAAGGATTTCTGGGAACCGATAGGCTTCCCTTGGAAAGCAAACCTGCCGACATTCAACACCACAACATTGTGTGGTCGGAATAAGGATATCAACGGGTAAAGGAATAACGGCATGAACCGGTAAAGTAGATAGATACCCATGAAAAATTATCATAGAATATATTCAGTAGGATTGAGTGACATCAAGACTACAATGTTTAGCGGTCGTGGTGTTGGGCTTCTAAGCACGAAGTTGGGGGATAGCATCCCGGCCACGGCGGCCGCATTTCAATGGGGGCGAAATGCGAAAACACTCGTGCACTTAAATTTAGGTGCACGTTAAAGAACCCTAGGTGGTCCCAGTTTCCGTAGTCCCCCACTATGGCGTGCCTCATAATCAGATCGTGGTTATGGCACGAAGAGCCCCGGATTATAATTAATTTTTTAGATTGACAGGAAGTGACCAATAAAGAATGGACGATGCACACGTCCTCCCAATGAAACAATGTTTTGCCTGTGAATTATTCTTGTGCGCTTCGAAAAATTGTTCCCTACGGATGCCACAGGCACGAAGAATGGGAGCCCAAGGGTAAGTAATGGGTGAAGAGCACAGCGGTAATTTCTCTTCAAACAAAATATGTGTACGTGCTCAAGCGAATCATAGCATCTAGTGTCGCTCTCCTTTTTTGTCTTCTTTCCACATCTTTTAGCATTTATTTTATTCATATATATTCCTGGCTGTCCCCTTCGCTTTTCTCATTTATGGCCTCTGGAGAGGCGACAGCGCCGCAGTTGTCCTCTTCAGTGTCTGTGCAATCTGCACCGATTTTCGACGCACTATAAGGACAGTCACATCGTGGTTTACACATTCATGAGCCCAGCACACGCTCACAGTATGGAGACTCAGTGAGCCGCATTACTAGCAATGTAATAGCTTTGCATGAAACTGTGTTGCGAGTTCTCCGAGGTTGAACAAATCTGCCGGGCTTCTTTTCTTTATTATTGAGACGCGTAATGTATCGGGGCATAACGCGTTATGTTTTCTCGATGCAAGGAAGGCACCAACAGTCGAGATTGACGCCAGGAATGGCCTGGGCGGAGTGAACCCCGGATCGACCGCTTTCAATTTCGCTTCCCCAGCGCTTGATGACGCCGAGATTCATCCCGTCCTCTTCCTTTCCATCTACTGCAGCCGGGCAGGTTCAAAGGCCGGCTGCAGATATGAGAAAGGCGACCTGAACCAGAACGTGGCAGCCGATATCAGCGCAGTTCCCCTGGAACCACCGACTGACGCCTTCCCGTGAATGCAGCCGTTCGTCCCTCTTGTTCGCCGCCACCGCAACGGGGTCAGCGATTCTCGACTTAATTTTATTTCCGCGCACCCGCAGCTGCCTGCTGCGTATTCCACCGCGTGATGCAACGCGGACGTTGGACTGACGGATGGACGGACGGACTCGACGCTGATGCCGAGGAAGAAGACAGAGCCATAGGGCGGGACCAGCCTATCGCTGCGTCAGTCCCCAAGTACAACGACGCCGTTTCGGTCCCCAAAACTGAGCTTACATAATATGTGCTGGAAGGACGATCCACGGAAAACAAGACCGTGTGCGTCAGCGTGCACGCGCGTTCGGATGTGCGCGTTCGCGCTTTGCTTTTCGAGTTCGGTGAGCGTCGAGAAGCCGGGAAAGTCCAGCACATCGTGGCCCCCTGAGTTACGAAATTATAAAAGTTCGTTCGAATTGTCGAATTTTCGAATAGATTGCGCGAAGTGCGGAAGCCCAGACGAGACCGAATTCCGAGTAGTTTTCCGTTTCCAAATAAAGAGAAGGCGTCATGGAGTTCAGATACGGCGAAAAGGACAGTTTTATACAGTAGACTGCCTTTAACAGGAACTCGAAGGGGCCATGAAAATTTGTTCGTCTTATCTGCAGTTCGTCTTATGAGAGGAATAATTGGCAACGTGGTCAGGTGTATCCAAATATCTTACTTAAAAAACGGTAAATGAGTTAGACTTAAAACGGGGGAAAATAGCATAAAAAGTACATATTTAGCTGAACGTAAAAGAACCCGCCGTGGTTGCTCAGTGGCTATGGTGTTAGGCTGTTGAGCATGAGGTCGCGGGACCGAATCCCGGCCACGGCGGCCGCATTTCGATGGGGGCGAAAACACCCGTATACTTAGGCGCACGGTAAAGAACACCGGGTGGTCGAAATTTCCGGAGTCCTCCACTAGGGCGTGCCTCATAATAAGGAAGTAGTTTTGGCACGTAAAACCCCATTATTTTTTTTTCACGCCTGCGCTTGGACAGCGAGCGTCCGTGGTCGTTAAGTCAGATGGGGTCATCTTAGCTTGAGCGTGCCTGACACCATGTTTGGTAAATAGGATAATAAGTGAACATTTACAACGGGGTGTTCTACTCCGGCGGCTACAGAGTTTTCATTTTCTCGAGAAAATTATTCTTCGCCTATTCGTCAGGTTATCTCGTAGATTGGCGGCTGCGCATGCGTTGGGAGTGATATATACGGAGAGGCAGCGCTTTGGCGAGAACCTATTTTAAGTGGCTCAAACGATATTTTAGTGGACAGTAGGCTTACCAGGTTTTGATTTTTTTCGAAAGTTATTCTGCGCCTATTCGTTAGGTTATGGCGTAAATCGGGGGCTGCGCATGCGTGGGGAGAGATATATGCGAAGAAAGAGCGCTTTTGTGAAAATGTGTTTATAGGGGCTGAAACGATAATTTCATGGGCTATAGGCTTACCACTTTTCTCTTTTTCGAGAAAATTATTCTGCGCCTATTCGTTAGGTTATGGCGTAAATCGGGGGCTGCGCATGCGTGGGGAGAGATATATGTGAAGAAGGAGCGCTTTTGTGAAAATGTATTTATAGGGGCTGAAACGATAATTTCATGGGCTATAGGCTTACCACTTTTCTCTTTTTCGAGAAAATTATTCTGCGCCTATTCGTTCATTTATCGCTTTAGACGGCTTCTGCGTGTGCCCAAGGACTCATATATGCGGAGAACCAGAGCCTTAGAGACACTTTATTTTTTGTCGGAAAAATGCATTTTCGTGGGCTATAGGCTTACCAGTTTTTCATTTTTTCGAAAAAATTATTCTGCGTCTATTCGTTAGGTTATGGCGTAAATCAGGGGCTGCGCATGCATGGGGAGTGATATGTACGAAGAACCAGCACTTATGGTAGAACTTATTTAAAGGGGCTGGAATGATACTTGCATGGGCTTTAGTCTTACTATTTGTTCATTTCTTTGAGAAAACTATTCTGCGCGTATTTGTTACGTTATCGCGTAAATCGGGTGCTGCGCTTGCGTGGGGAGAGATATATGCGAAGAACCAGTGCTTTTGCGAGGATTTTTTAAGAGGGGCTGAAACGATAATTTCATGGGCTATATATAGGCTTATCATTTTTTGACTTTTCCGAGAAAATTATTCTGCGTCTATTCGTTACGTTATGGTGTAAATCGGGGGCTGCGCATCCATGGGGAGTGATATGTACGAAGAACCAGCGCTGATGGTAGAACTTATTTAAAGGGGCTGGAATGATACTTGCATGGGCTATAGTCTTACTATTGGTTCATTTCTTTGAGAAAACTATTCTGTGCGTATTTGTTACGTTATCGCGTAAATCGGGTGCTGCGCTTGCGTGGGGAAAGATATATGCGAAGAACCAGTGCTTTTGGGAGGATTTTTTAAAAGGGGCTGAAACGATAATTTCATGGGCTATAGGCTTACCATTTTTCGAATTTTGAGGGCAGAATTATTCTTTGCCTAATCGTTCATTTATCGCGTTACACGGCTTCTGCGTGTGCCCAAGGACTCATATATGCGGAGAACGAGCGCCTTAGAGACACTTTATTTTTTGTCGGAAAAATGATATTTTCGTGGGCTATAGGCTTGCCATTTTTTCAATTTTAAGGGGAAAATTATTCTTTGCCTAATCGTTCATTTATCGCATTAGACGGCTTCTGCGTGTGCCCGGGGACTCATATATGCGCAAAACCAGCGCCTTAGAGACACTTTTTTTTGTCAGAAAAAAACGATATTTTCTTGGGCTATAGGCTTACCATTTTTTCAATTTTAAGGGGAAAATTATTCTTTGCCTAATCGTTCATTTATCGCATTAGACGGCTTCTGCGTGTGCCCGGGGACTTATATATGCGGACAACCAGCGCCTTAGAGACACATTATTTTTTGTCGGAAAAATGATATTTTCGTGGGCTATAGGCTTACCATTTATTAAATTTTCAGGGCAAAATTATTCTTTGCCTAATCGTTCATTTATCGCGATAAACGACTTCTGCGTGTGCCCGGGGACTCATATATGCAGAGAACCAGCGCCTTTGAGACACTTTATTTTTTGTCGGAAAAAGGATATTTTCGTGGACTATAGGCTCACCATTTTTTGAATTTTGAGGGAAGAATTATTCTTTGCCTAATCGTTCATTTATCGCATTAGACGGCTTCTGCGTGTGCCCGGGGACTTATATATGCGCAAAACCAGCGCCTGAGAGACACTTTCTTTTTTTTCGGAAAAATGATATTTTCGTGGGCTATAGGCTTACCATTTTTTGAATTTCGAGGGGAAAATTATTCCTTGCCTAATCGTTCATTTATCGCATTAGACGGTTCGGCGTGTTCCCTTCGACTCATATATGCGGAGAACCAGCGCCTTTGAGACACCTTATTTTTTGTCGGAAAAATGATATTTTCGTGGGCTATAGGCTTTCCATTTTTTGAATTTCGAGGGGAAAATTATTCTTTGCTTAATCGTTCATTGATCGTTTTAGACGGTTTCTGCGTGTGCCCAGGGACTCATATATGCGGAGAACCAGCGCCTTAGAGACACTTTATGTTTTATCGGAAAAATGATATTTTCGTGGGCTATAGGCTTACCATTTTTTGAATTTCGAGGGGAAAATTATTTTTTTGCCTAATCGTTCATTAATCGCATTAGACGGCTTCGGCGTGTGCCCTAGGACTCATATGCGGAGAACCAGCGCCTTTGAGACACTTTATTTTTTCTGGGAAAAATGATATTTTCGTGGGCTAAAGGCTTACCATTTTTTTAATTTCGAGGGGAAAATTATTCCTTGCCTAATCGTTCATAAATCGCATTAGACGGCTTCGGCGTGTGCCCTAGGACTCATATATGCGGAGAACCAGCGCCTTTGAGACACTTTATTTTTTGTCGGAAAAATGATATTTTCGTGGGCTATAGGCTTACCAATTTTTGAATTTCGAGGGGAAAATTATTCCTTGCCTAATCGTTCATTTATCGCATTAGACGGCTTCGGCGTGTGCCCTAGGACTCATATGCGGAGAACCAGCGCCTTTGAGACACTTTATTTTTTCTGGGAAAAATGATATTTTCGTGGGCTATAGGCTTACCATTTTTTTAATTTCGAGGGGAAAATTATTCCTTGCCTAATCGTTCATTAATCGCATTAGACGGCTTCGGCGTGTGCCCTAGGACTCATATGCGGAGAACCACCGCCTTGGAGACACTTAATTTTTTCTGGGAAAAATGATATTTTCATGGGCTATAGGCTTACCATTTTTTAATTTCGAGGGGAAAATTATTCCTTGCCTAATCGTTCATTTATCGCATTAGACGGCTTCGGCGTGTGCCCTAGGACGCATATATGCGGAGAACCAGCGCCTTTGAGACACTTTATTTTTTGTCGGAAAAATGATATTTTCGTGGGCTATAGGCTTACCATTTCTTGAATTTCGAGGGGAAACTTATTTTTTGTCTAATCGTTCATTTATTGCATTAGACGACTTCGGCGTGTGCCCTAGGACTCATATATGCGGAGAACCAGCGCCTTTGAGACACTTTATTTTTTGTCGGAAAAATGATATTTTCGTGGGCTATAGGCTTTCCATTTCTTGAATTTCGAGGGGAAAATTATTCTTTGCTTAATCGTTCATTGATCGTTTTAGACGGTTTCTGCGTGTGCCCAGGGACTCATATGCGGAGAACCAGCGCCTTTGAGACACTTTATTTTTTCTGGGAAAAATGATATTTTCGTGGGCTAAAGGCTTACCATTTTTTTAATTTCGAGGGGAAAATTATTCCTTGCCTAATCGTTCATAAATCGCATTAGACGGCTTCGGCGTGTGCCCTAGGACTCATATATGCGGAGAACCAGCGCCTTTGAGACACTTTATTTTTTGTCGGAAAAATGATATTTTCGTGGGCTATAGGCTTACCAATTTTTGAATTTCGAGGGGAAAATTATTCCTTGCCTAATCGTTCATTTATCGCATTAGACGGCTTCGGCGTGTGCCCTAGGACTCATATGCGGAGAACCAGCGCCTTTGAGACACTTTATTTTTTCTGGGAAAAATGATATTTTCGTGGGCTATAGGCTTACCATTTTTTTAATTTCGAGGGGAAAATTATTCCTTGCCTAATCGTTCATTAATCGCATTAGACGGCTTCGGCGTGTGCCCTAGGACTCATATGCGGAGAACCACCGCCTTGGAGACACTTAATTTTTTCTGGGAAAAATGATATTTTCATGGGCTATAGGCTTACCATTTTTTAATTTCGAGGGGAAAATTATTCCTTGCCTAATCGTTCAGTTATCGCATTAGACGGCTTCGGCGTGTGCCCTAGGACGCATATATGCGGAGAACCAGCGCCTTTGAGACACTTTATTTTTTGTCGGAAAAATGATATTTTCGTGGGCTATAGGCTTACCATTTCTTGAATTTCGAGGGGAAACTTATTTTTTGTCTAATCGTTCATTTATTGCATTAGACGGCTTCGACGTGCGCCCTAGGACTCATATATGCGGAGAACCAGCGCCTTTGAGACACTTTATTTTTTTTCGGAAAAATGATATTTTCGTGGGCTATAGGCTTACCATTTTTTGAATTTCGAGGGGAAAATTATTCCTTGCCTAATCGTTCATTTATCGCATTAGACGGCTTCTGTGTGTGCCCTAGGACGCATATATGCGGAGAACCAGCGCCTTTGAGACACTTTATTTTTTGTCGGAAAAATGATATTTTCATGGGCTGCTTACCATTTTTTTAATTTCGAGGGGAAAATTATTCCTTGCCTAATCGTTCATTTATCGCATTAGACGGCTTCGGCGTGTGCCCTAGGACGCATATATGCGGAGAACCAGCGCCTTTGAGACACTTTATTTTTTGTCGGAAAAATGATATTTTCGTGTGCTATAGGCTTACCATTTTTTGAATTTCGAAAGGAAAATTATTCCTTGCCTAATCTTTCATTGATCGCTATAGACGGCTTCTGCGTGTGCCCGGGGACTCATATATGCGGAGAACCAGCGCCTTTGAGACACTTTAGTTTTTGTCGGAAAAATGATATTTTCGTGTGCTATACGCTTACCATTTTTTGAATTTCGAGAGGAAAATTATTCTTTGACTAATCGCTCATTTATCGCATTAAACGGCTTCTGCGTGTGCCCGGGGACTTATATATGCGCAAAACCAGCGCCTGAGAGACACTTTGTTTTTTTTTCGGAAAAATGATATTTTCGTGGGCTATAGGCTTACGATTTTTTGAATTTCGAGGGGAAAATTATTTTTTGCCTAATCGTTCATTTATCGCATTAGACGGCTTCGGCGTGTGCCCTAGGACTCATATATGCGGAGAACCAGCGCCTTTGAGACACTTTATTTTTTCTGGGAAAAATGATATTTTCTTGGGCTATAGGCTTAAGATTTTTTCAATTTTAAGGGGAAAATTATTCTTTGCCTAATCTTTCATTGATCGCTTTAGACGGCTTCTGCGTGTGCCCGGGGACTCATATATGCGGAGAACCAGCGCCTTTGAGACACTTTAGTTTTTGTCGGAAAAATGATATTTTCATGGGCTATAGGCTTACCATTTTTTTAATTTCGAGGGGAAAATTATTCCTTGCCTAATCGTTCATTTATCGCATTAGACGGCTTCGGCGTGTGCCCTAGGACGCATATATGCGGAGAACCAGCGCCTTTGAGACACTTTATTTTTTGTCGGAAAAATGATATTTTCGTGGGCTATAGGCTTACCATTTTTTGAATTTCGAGGGGAAAATTATTTTTTGCCTAATTGTTCATTTATAGCATCAGACGGCTTCGGCGTGTGCCCTAGGACTCATATATGCGGAGAACCAGCGCCTTTGAGACACTTTATTTTTTCTGGGAAAAATGATATTTTCTTGGGCTATAGGCTTAAGATTTTTTCAATTTTAAGGGGAAAATTATTCTTTGCCTAATCTTTCATTGATCGCATTAGACGGCTTCGGCGTGTGCCCAGGGACTCATATATGCGGAGAACCAGCGCCTTTGAGACACTTTAGTCTTTGTCGGAAAAATGATATTTTCGTGTGCTATAGGCTTACCATTTTTTGAATTTCGAGAGGAAAATTATTCTTTGACTAATCGTTCATTTATCGCATTAAACGGCTTCTGCGTGTGCCCGGGGACTTATATATGCGCAAAACCAGCGCCTGAGAGACACTTTGTTTTCTTTCGGAAAAATGATATTTTCGTGGGCTATAGGCTTCCTTTTTGAATTTCGAGGGGAAAATTATTTTTTGCCTAATCGTTCATTTATCGCATTAGACGGCTTCGGCGTGTGCCCTAGGACTCATATATGCGGAGAACCAGCGCCTTTGAGACACTTTATTTTTTGTCGGAAAAATGATATTTTCGTGGGCTAAAGGCTTACCATTTTTTTAATTTCGAGAAGAAAATTATTCCTTGCCTAATCGTTCATTTATCGCATTAGACGGCTTCGGCGTGTGCCCGGGGACTCATATATGCGGAGAACAAGCGCTTTTGAGACACTTTATTTTTGTCGGAAAAATGATATTTTCGTGGGCTATAGGCTTACCATTTTTTGAATATCGAGGGGAAAATTATTTTTTGCCTAATCGTTCATTAATCGCATTAGACGGCTTCGGCGTGTGCCCTAGGACTCATATATGCGGAGAACCAGCGCCTTTGAGACACCTAATTTTTTCTGGGAAAAATGATATTTTCATGGGCTATAGGCTTACCATTTTTTTAATTTCGAGGGGAAAATTATTCCTTGCCTAATCGTTCATTTATCGCATTAGACGGCTTCGGCGTGTGCCCTAGGACGCATATATGCGGAGAACCAGCGCCTTTGAGACACTTTATTTTTTGTCGGAAAAATGATATTTTCGTGGGCTATAGGCTTACCATTTTTTGAATTTCGAGGGGAAAATTATTTTTTGTCTAATCGTTCATTTATCGCATCAGACGGCTTCGGCGTGTGCCCTAGGACTCATATATGCGGAGAACCAGCGCCATTGAGACACTTTATTTTTTGTCGGAAAAATGATATTTTCGTGGGCTATAGGTTTACCATTTTTTTAATTTCGAGGGGAAAATTATTCCTTGCCTAATCGTTCATTAATCGCATTAGACGGCTTCGGCGTGTGCCCTAGGACTCATATGCGGAGAACCACCGCCTTGGAGACACTTAATTTTTTCTGGGAAAAATGATATTTTCATGGGCTATAGGCTTACCATTTTTTTAATTTCGAGGGGAAAATTATTCCTTGCCTAATCGTTCATTTATCGCATTAGACGGCTTCGGCGTGTGCCCTAGGACGCATATATGCGGAGAACCAGCGCCTTTGAGACACTTTATTTTTGTCGGAAAAATGATATTTTCGTGGGCTATAGGCTTACCATTTTTTGAATTTCGAGGGGAAAATTATTTTTTGCCTAATCGTTCATTTATCGCATCAGACGGCTTCGGCGTGTGCCCTAGGACTCATATATGCGGAGGACCAGCGCCTTTGAGACACTTTATTTTTTCTCGGAAAAATGATATTTTCGTGGGCTATAGGCATACCATTTTTTCAATTTCGAGGGGAAAATTATTTTTGTCTAATCGTTCATTTATCGCATCAGACGGCTTCGGCGTGTGCCCTAGAACTCATATATGCGGAGAACCAGCGCCTTTGAGACACTTTATTTTTTCTCGGAAAAATGATATTTTCGTGGGCTATAGGCTTACCATTTTTTGAATTTCGAGGGGAAAATTATTTTTTGTCTAATCGTTCATTTATCGCATCAGACGGCTTCGGCGTGTGCCCTAGGACTCATATATGCGGAGAACCAGCGCCTTTGAGACACTTTATTTTTTCTCGGAAAAATGATATTTTCGTGGGCTATAGGCTTACCATTTTTTGAATTTCGAGGGGAAAATTATTTTTTGCCTAATCGTTCATTTATCGCATCAGACGGCTTCTGCGTGTGCCCGGGGACTCATATACGCGGACAACCAGCGCCTTTGAGACACTTTATTTTTTGTCGGAAAAATAATATTTTCGTGGGCTATAGGCTTACCATTTTTTGAATTTCGAGGGGAAAATTATTTTTTGTCTAATCGTTCATTTATCGCATTAGACGGCTTCTGCGTGTGCCCGGGGACTCATATACGCGGACAACCAGCGCCTTTGAGACACTTTATTTTTTCTCGGAAAAATGATATTTTCGTGGGCTATAGGCTTACCATTTTTTGAATTTCGAGGGGAAAATTATTTTTTGCCTAATCGTTCATTTATCGCATTAGACGGCTTCTGCGTGTGCCCTAGGACTCATATATGCGGACAACCAGCGCCTTTGAGACACTTTATTTTTTGTCGGAAAAATGATATTTTCGTGGGCTATAGGCTTACCATTTTTTGAATTTCGAGGGGAAAATTATTTTTTGTCTAATCGTTCATTTATCGCATTAGACGGCTTCTGCGTGTGCCCGGGGACTCATATACGCGGACAACCAGCGCCTTTGAGACACTTTATTTTTTGTCGGAAAAATGATATTTTCGTGGGCTATAGGCTTACCATTTTTTCAATTTCGAGGGGAAAATTATTCCTTGCCTAATCGTTCATTTATCGCATCAGACGGCTTCTGCGTGTGCCCGGGGACTCCTATACGCGGACAACCAGCGCCTTTGAGACACTTTATTTTTTGTCGGAAAAATGATATTTTCGTGGGCTTTAGGCTTACCATTTTTTGAATTTCGAGGGGAAAATTATTTTTTGTCTAATCGTTCATTTATCGCATTAGACGGCTTCTGCGTGTGCCCGGGGACTCATATACGCGGACAACCAGCGCCTTTGAGACACTTTATTTTTTGTCGGAAAAATGATATTTTCGTGGGCTATAGGCTTACCATTTTTTGAATTTCGAGGGGAAAATTATTTTTTGCCTAATCGTTCATTTATCGCATCAGACGGCTTCGGCGTGTGCCCTAGGACTCATATATGCGGAGAACCAGCGCCTTTGAGACACTTTATTTTTTCCCGGAAAAACGATATTTTCATGGGCTATAGGCTTACCATTTTTTTAATTTCGAGGGGAAAATTATTCCTTGCCTTATCGTTCATTTATCGCATCAGACGGCTTCTGCGTGTGCCCGGGGACTCATATACGCGGACAACCAGCGCCTTTGAGACACTTTATTTTTTCTCGGAAAAATGATATTTTCGTGGGCTATAGGCTTACCATTTTTTGAATTTCGAGAGGAAAATTATTCTTTGACTAATCGTTCATTTATCGCATTAAACGGCTTCTGCGTGTGCCCGGGGACTTATATATGCGGAGAACCAGCGCCTTTGAGACACTTTATTTTTTCTAGGAAAAATGATATTTTCGTGGGCTATAGGCTTACCATTTTTTGAATTTCGAGGGGAAAATTATTTTTTGCCTAATCGTTCATTTATCGCATTCGACGGCTTCTGCGTGTGCCCGGGGACTCATATATGCGGAGAACCAGCGCCTTTGAGACACTTTATTTTTTGTCGGAAAAATGATATTTTCGTGGGCTATAGGCTTACCATTTTTTGAATTTCGAGGGGAAAATTATTTTTTGCCTAGTCGTTCATTAATCGCATTAGACGGCTTCGGCGTGTGCCCTAGGACTCATATGCGGAGAACCAGCGCCTTTGAGACACTTTATTTTTTCTAGGAAAAATTATATTTTCGTGGGCTATATACCATTTCTTTAATTTCGAGGGGAAAATTATTCCTTGCCTAATCGTTCATTTATCGCGATAAACGACTTCTGCGTGTGCCCGGGGACTCATATATGCAGAGAACCAGCGCCTTTGAGACACTTTATTTTTTGTCGGAAAAAGGATATTTTCGTGGACTATAGGCTCACCATTTTTTGAATTTTGAGGGAAGAATTATTCTTTGCCTAATCGTTCATTTATCGCATTAGACGGCTTCTGCGTGTGCCCGGGGACTTATATATGCGCAAAACCAGCGCCTGAGAGACACTTTCTTTTTTTTCGGAAAAATGATATTTTCGTGGGCTATAGGCTTACCATTTTTTGAATTTCGAGGGGAAAATTATTCCTTGCCTAATCGTTCATTTATCGCATTAGACGGTTCGGCGTGTGCCCTTCGACTCATATATGCGGAGAACCAGCGCCTTTGAGACACCTTATTTTTTGTCGGAAAAATGATATTTTCGTTGGCTATAGGCTTACCATTTTTTGAATTTCGGGGGGAAAATTATTCCTTGCCTAATCGTTCATTTATCGCATTAGACGACTTCGGCGTGTGCCCTAGGACTCATATATGCGGAGAACCAGCGCCTTTGAGACACTTTATTTTTTGTCGGAAAAATGATATTTTCGTGGGCTATAGGCTTTCCATGTTTTGAATTTCGAGGGGAAAATTATTCTTTGCTTAATCGTTCATTGATCGTTTTAGACGGTTTCTGCGTGTGCCCAGGGACTCATATATGCGGAGAACCAGCGCCTTAGAGACACTTTATTTTTTGTCGGAAAAATGATATTTTCGTGGGCTATAGGCTTACCAATTTTTGAATTTCGAGGGGAAAATTATTCCTTGCCTAATCGTTCATTTATCGCATTAGACGGCTTCGGCGTGTGCCCTAGGACTCATATGCTGAGAACCAGCGCCTTTGAGACACTTTATTTTTTCTGGGAAAAATGATATTTTCGTGGGCTATAGGCTTACCATTTTTTTAATTTCGAGGGGAAAATTATTCCTTGCCTAATCGTTCATTAATCGCATTAGACGGCTTCGGCGTGTGCCCTAGGACTCATATGCGGAGAACCACCGCCTTGGAGACACTTAATTTTTTCTGGGAAAAATGATATTTTCGTGGGCTATAGGCTTACCATTTCTTGAATTTCGAGGGGAAACTTATTTTTTGTCTAATCGTTCATTTATTGCATTAGACGGCTTCGACGTGCGCCCTAGGACTCATATATGCGGAGAACCAGCGCCTTTGAGACACTTTATTTTTTGTCGGAAAAATGATATTTTCATGGGCTGCTTACCATTTTTTTAATTTCGAGGGGAAAATTATTCCTTGCCTAATCGTTCATTTATCGCATTAGACGGCTTCGGCGTGTGCCCTAGGACGCATATATGCGGAGAACCAGCGCCTTTGAGACACTTTATTTTTTGTCGGAAAAATGATATTTTCGTGTGCTATAGGCTTACCATTTTTTGAATTTCGAGAGGAAAATTATTCCTTGCCTAATCTTTCATTGATCGCTATAGACGGCTTCTGCGTGTGCCCGGGGACTCATATATGCGGAGAACCAGCGCCTTTGAGACACTTTAGTTTTTGTCGGAAAAATGATATTTTCGTGTGCTATAGGCTTACCATTTTTTGAATTTCGAGAGGAAATTTATTCTTTGACTAATCGCTCATTTATCGCATTAAACGGCTTCTGCGTGTGCCCGGGGACTTATATATGCGCAAAACCAGCGCCTGAGAGACACTTTGTTTTTTTTCGGAAAAATGATATTTTCGTGGGCTATAGGCTTACGATTTTTTGAATTTCGAGGGGAAAATTATTTTTTGCCTAATCGTTCATTTATCGCATTAGACGGCTTCGGCGTGTGCCCTAGGACTCATATATGCGGAGAACCAGCGCCTTTGAGACACTTTATTTTTTCTGGGAAAAATGATATTTTCTTGGGCTATAGGCTTAAGATTTTTTCAATTTTAAGGGGAAAATTATTCTTTGCCTAATCTTTCATTGATCGCTTTAGACGGCTTCTGCGTGTGCCCGGGGACTCATATATGCGGAGAACCAGCGCCTTTGAGACACTTTAGTTTTTGTCGGAAAAATGATATTTTCATGGGCTATAGGCTTACCATTTTTTTAATTTCGAGGGGAAAATTATTCCTTGCCTAATCGTTCATTTATCGCATTAGACGGCTTCGGCGTGTGCCCTAGGACGCATATATGCGGAGAACCAGCGCCTTTGAGACACTTTATTTTTTGTCGGAAAAATGATATTTTCGTGGGCTATAGGCTTACCATTTTTTGAATTTCGAGGGGAAAATTATTTTTTGCCTAATTGTTCATTTATAGCATCAGACGGCTTCGGCGTGTGCCCTAGGACTCATATATGCGGAGAACCAGCGCCTTTGAGACACTTTATTTTTTCTGGGAAAAATGATATTTTCTTGGGCTATAGGCTTAAGATTTTTTCAATTTTAAGGGGAAAATTATTCTTTGCCTAATCTTTCATTGATCGCATTAGACGGCTTCGGCGTGTGCCCAGGGACTCATATATGCGGAGAACCAGCGCCTTTGAGACACTTTAGTTTTTGTCGGAAAAATGATATTTTCGTGTTCTATAGGCTTACCATTTTTTGAATTTCGAGAGGAAAATTATTCTTTGACTAATCGTTCATTTATCGCATTAAACGGCTTCTGCGTGTGCCCGGGGACTTATATATGCGCAAAACCAGCGCCTGAGAGACACTTTGTTTTTTTTCGGAAAAATGATATTTTCGTGGGCTATAGGCTTCCTTTTTGAATTTCGAGGGGAAAATTATTTTTTGCCTAATCGTTCATTTATCGCATTAGACGGCTTCGGCGTGTGCCCTAGGACTCATATATGCGGAGAACCAGCGCCTTTGAGACACTTTATTTTTTGTCGGAAAAATGATATTTTCGTGGGCTAAAGGCTTACCATTTTTTTAATTTCGAGAAGAAAATTATTCCTTGCCTAATCGTTCATTTATCGCATTAGACGGCTTCGGCGTGTGCCCGGGGACTCATATATGCGGAGAACAAGCGCTTTTGAGACACTTTATTTTTGTCGGAAAAATGATATTTTCGTGGGCTATAGGCTTACCATTTTTTGAATTTCGAGGGGAAAATTATTTTTTGCCTAATCGTTCATTAATCGCATTAGACGGCTTCGGCGTGTGCCCTAGGACTCATATATGCGGAGAACCAGCGCCTTTGAGACACCTAATTTTTTCTGGGAAAAATGATATTTTCATGGGCTATAGGCTTACCATTTTTTTAATTTCGAGGGGAAAATTATTCCTTGCCTAATCGTTCATTTATCGCATTAGACGGCTTCGGCGTGTGCCCTAGGACGCATATATGCGGAGAACCAGCGCCTTTGAGACACTTTATTTTTTGTCGGAAAAATGATATTTTCGTGGGCTATAGGCTTACCATTTTTTGAATTTCGAGGGGAAAATTATTTTTTGTCTAATCGTTCATTTATCGCATCAGACGGCTTCGGCGTGTGCCCTAGGACTCATACATGCGGAGAACCAGCGCCTTTGAGACACTTTATTTTTTGTCGGAAAAATGATATTTTCGTGGGCTATAGGTTTACCATTTTTTTAATTTCGAGGGGAAAATTATTCCTTGCCTAATCGTTCATTAATCGCATTAGACGGCTTCGGCGTGTGCCCTAGGACTCATATGCGGAGAACCACCGCCTTGGAGACACTTAATTTTTTCTGGGAAAAATGATATTTTCATGGGCTATAGGCTTACCATTTTTTTAATTTCGAGGGGAAAATTATTCCTTGCCTAATCGTTCATTTATCGCATTAGACGGCTTCGGCGTGTGCCCTAGGACGCATATATGCGGAGAACCAGCGCCTTTGAGACACTTTATTTTTTGTCGGAAAAATGATATTTTCGTGGGCTATAGGCTTACCATTTTTTGAATTTCGAGGGGAAAATTATTTTTTGCCTAATCGTTCATTTATCGCATCAGACGGCTTCGGCGTGTGCCCTAGGACTCATATATGCGGAGAACCAGCGCCTTTGAGACACTTTATTTTTTCTCGGAAAAATGATATTTTCGTGGGCTATAGGCATACCATTTTTTCAATTTCGAGGGGAAAATTATTTTTGTCTAATCGTTCATTTATCGCATCAGACGGCTTCGGCGTGTGCCCTAGAACTCATATATGCGGAGAACCAGCGCCTCTGAGACACTTTATTTTTTCTCGGAAAAATGATATTTTCGTGGGCTATAGGCTTACCATTTTTTGAATTTCGAGGGGAAAATTATTTTTTGTCTAATCGTTCATTTATCGCATCAGACGGCTTCGGCGTGTGCCCTAGGACTCATATATGCGGAGAACCAGCGCCTTTGAGACACTTTATTTTTTCTCGGAAAAATGATATTTTCGTGGGCTATAGGCTTACCATTTTTTGAATTTCGAGGGGAAAATTATTTTTTGCCTAATCGTTCATTTATCGCATCAGACGGCTTCTGCGTGTGCCCGGGGACTCATATACGCGGACAACCAGCGCCTTTGAGACACTTTATTTTTTGTCGGAAAAATAATATTTTCGTGGGCTATAGGCTTACCATTTTTTGAATTTCGAGGGGAAAATTATTTTTTGTCTAATCGTTCATTTATCGCATTAGACGGCTTCTGCGTGTGCCCGGGGACTCATATACGCGGACAACCAGCGCCTTTGAGACACTTTATTTTTTCTCGGAAAAATGATATTTTCGTGGGCTATAGGCTTACCATTTTTTGAATTTCGAGGGGAAAATTATTTTTTGCCTAATCGTTCATTTATCGCATTAGACGGCTTCTGCGTGTGCCCTAGGACTCATATATGCGGACAACCAGCGCCTTTGAGACACTTTATTTTTTGTCGGAAAAATGATATTTTCGTGGGCTATAGGCTTACCATTTTTTGAATTTCGAGGGGAAAATTATTTTTTGTCTAATCGTTCATTTATCGCTTTAGACGGCTTCTGCGTGTGCCCGGGGACTCATATACGCGGACAACCAGCGCCTTTGAGACACTTTATTTTTTGTCGGAAAAATGATATTTTCGTGGGCTATAGGCTTACCATTTTTTCAATTTCGAGGGGAAAATTATTCCTTGCCTAATCGTTCATTTATCGCATCAGACGGCTTCTGCGTGTGCCCGGGGACTCATATACGCGGACAACCAGCGCCTTTGAGACACTTTATTTTTTCTCGGAAAAATGATATTTTCGTGGGCTATAGGCTTACCATTTTTTGAATTTCGAGAGGAAAATTATTCTTTGACTAATCGTTCATTTATCGCATTAAACGGCTTCTGCGTGTGCCCGGGGACTTATATATGCGCAAAACCAGCGCCTGAGAGACACTTTCTTTTTTTTCGGAAAATTTACCATTTTTTGAATTTCGAGGGGAAAATTATTTTTTGCCTAATCGTTCATTTATCGCATTCGACGGCTTCTGCGTGTGCCCGGGGACTCATATATGCGGAGAACCAGCGCCTTTGAGACACTTTATTTTTTGTCGGAAAAATGATATTTTCGTGGGCTATAGGCTTACCATTTTTTGAATTTCGAGGGGAAAATTATTTTTTGCCTAGTCGTTCATTAATCGCATTAGACGGCTTCGGCGTGTGCCCTAGGACTCATATGCGGAGAACCAGCGCCTTTGAGACACTTTATTTTTTCTAGGAAAAATGATATTTTCGTGGGCTATATACCATTTCTTTAATTTCGAGGGAAAAATTATTCCTTGCCTAATCGTTCATTTATCGCATTAGACGGCTTCGACGTGTGCCCTAGGACTTATATATGCGGAGAACCAGCGCCTTTGAGACACTTTATTTTTTGTCGGAAAAATGATATTTTCGTGGGCTATAGGTTTACCATTTTTTGAATTTCGAGGGGAAAATTTTTTTTTGCCTAATCGTTCATTATTCGCATTAGACGGCTTCGGCGTGTGCCCTAGGACTCATATGCGGAGAACCAGCGCCTTTGAGACACTTTATTTTTTCTGGGAAAAATGATATTTTCGTGGGCTATAGGCTTACCATTTTATTAATTTCGAGGGGAAAATTATTCCTTGCCTAATCGTTCATTAATCGCATTAGACGGCTTCGGCGTGTGCCCTAGGACTCATATGCGGAGAACCACCGCCTTGGAGACACTTTATTTTTTCTGGGAAAAATGATATTTTCGTGGGCTATAGGCTTACCATTTCTTTAATTTCGAGGGGAAAATTATTCCTTGCCTAATCGTTCATTTATCGCATTAGACGGCTTCGGCGTGTGCCCTAGGACTCATATGCGGAGAACCAGCGCCTTTGAGACACTTTATTTTTTCTGGGAAAAATGATATTTTCGTGGGCTATAGGCTTACCATTTCTTTAATTTCGAGGGGAAAATTATTCCTTGCCTAATCGTTCATTTATCGCATTAGACGGATTCGGCGTGTGCCCGGGGACTCATATATGCGGAGAACAAGCGCTTTTGAGACACTTTATTTTTTCGGAAAAATGATATTTTCGTGGGCTATAGGCTTACCATTTTTTGAATTTCGAGGGGAAAATTTTTTTTTGCCTAATCGTTCATTAATCGCATTAGACGGCTTCGGCGTGTGCCCTAGGACTCATATGCGGAGAACCAGCGCCTTTGAGACACTTTATTTTTTCTGGGAAAAATGATATTTTCGTGGGCTATAGGCTTACCATTTTATTAATTTCGAGGGGAAAATTATTCCTTGCCTAATCGTTCATTAATCGCATTAGACGGCTTCGGCGTGTGCCCTAGGACTCATATGCGGAGAACCACCGCCTTGGAGACACTTTATTCTTTCTGGGAAAAATGATATTTTCATGGGCTTTAGGCTTACCATTTTTTTAATTTCGAGGGGAAAATTATTCCTTGCTTATCGTTCATTTATCGCATTAGACGGCTTCGACGTGCGCCCTAGGACTCATATATGCGGAGAACCAGGGCCTTTCAGACACTCTATTTTTTTTTTCGGAAAAATGATATTTTCGTGGGCTATAGGCTTATCATTTTTTGAATTTCGAGGGGAAAATTATTCCTTGCCTAATCGTTCATTTATCGCATTAGACGGCTTCGACGTGTGCCCTAGGACTTATATATGCGGAGAACCAGCGCCTTTGAGACACTTTATTTTTTGTCGGAAAAATGATATTTTCGTGGGCTAAAGGCTTACCATTTTTTGAATTTCGAGGGGAAAATTATTTTTTGCCTAATCGTTCATTTATCGCAATAGACGGCTTCTGCGTGTGCCGTGGGACCCATATATGCGGAGAACCAGCGCCTTAGAGACACTTTATGTTTTGTCGGAAAATGATATTGTCGTGGGCTATAGGCTTACCATTTTTTGAATTTCTAGGGGAAAATTATACTTTGGCTAATCATTCATTTATCGTATTAAACGGTTTCTAGTGTGCCCGGGGACTCATATATGCGGAGAACCAGCGCCTTTGAGACAATTTATTTTTTCTCGGAAAAATGATATTTTCGTGGGCTATAGGCTTACCATTTTTTGAATTTTGAGGGGAAAATTATTCCTTGCCTAATCGTTCATTTATCACATTAAACGGCTTCTGCGTGTGCCCAGGGACTTATATATGCGCAAAACCAGCGCCTGAGAGACACTTTCTTTTTTTTCGGAAAAATGATATTTTCGTGGGCTATAGGCTTGCCATTTTTTGAATTTCGAGGGGAAAATTATTTTTTGCCTAATCGTTCATTTATCGCATTCGACGGCTTCTGCGTGTGCCCGGGGACTCATATATGCGGAGAACCAGCGCCTTTGAGACAATTTATTTTTTCTCGGAAAAAATGATATTTTCGTGGGCTTACCATTTTTTTAATTTCGAGGGGAAAATTATTTTTTGCCTAATCGTTCATTTATCGCATTAGACGGCTTCGGCGTGTGCCCTAGGACTCATATATGCGGAGAACCAGCGCCTTTGAGACACTTTATTTTTTGTCGGAAAAATGATATTTTCGTGGGCTATAGGCTTACCATTTTTTGAATTTCGAGGGGAAAATTATTTTTTGCCTAATCGTTCATTAATCGCATTAGACGGCTTCGGCGTGTGCCCTAGGACTCATATGCGGAGAACCAGCGCCTTTGAGACACTTTATTTTTTCTAGGAAAAATGATATTTTCGTGGGCTATAGGCTTACCATTTCTTTAATTTCGAGGGGAAAATTATTCCTTGCCTAATCGTTCATTTATCGCATTAGACGGATTCGGCGTGTGCCCGGGGACTCATATATGCGGAGAACAAGCGCTTTTGAGACGCTTTATTTTTTCGGAAAAATGATATTTTCGTGGGCTATAGGCTTACCATTTTTTGAATTTCGAGGGGAAAATTTTTTTTTGCCTAATCGTTCATTAATCGCATTAGACGGCTTCGGCGTGTGCCCTAGGACTCATATGCGGAGAACCAGCGCCTTTGAGACACTTTATTTTTTCTGGGAAAAATGATATTTTCGTGGGCTATAGGCTTACCATTTTATTAATTTCGAGGGGAAAATTATTCCTTGCCTAATCGTTCATTAATCGCATTAGACGGCTTCGGCGTGTGCCCTAGGACTCATATGCGGAGAACCACCGCCTTTGAGACACTTTATTTTTTGTCGGAAAAATGATATTTTCGTGGGCTATAGGCTTACCATTTTTTGAATTTCGAGGGGAAAATTATTTTTTGTCTAATCGTTCATTTATCGCATTAGACGGCTTCTGCGTGTGCCCGGGGACTCATATACGCGGACAACCAGCGCCTTTGAGACACTTTATTTTTTGTCGGAAAAATGATATTTTCGTGGGCTATAGGCTTACCATTTTTTGAATTTCGAGGGGAAAATTATTTTTTGCCTAATCGTTCATTTATCGCATCAGACGGCTTCGGCGTGTGCCCTAGGACTCATATATGCGGAGAACCAGCGCCTTTGAGACACTTTATTTTTTCTCGGAAAAATGATATTTTCATGGGCTATAGGCTTACCATTTTTTTAATTTCGAGGGGAAAATTATTCCTTGCCTTATCGTTCATTTATCGCATCAGACGGCTTCTGCGTGTGCCCGGGGACTCATATACGCGGACAACCAGCGCCTTTGAGACACTTTATTTTTTCTCGGAAAAATGATATTTTCGTGGGCTATAGGCTTACCATTTTTTGAATTTCGAGAGGAAAATTATTCTTTGCCTAATCGTTCATTTATCGCATTAGACGGCTTCTGCGTGTGCCCGGGGACTTATATATGCGGACAACCAGCGCCTTAGAGACACATTATTTTTTGTCGGAAAAATGATATTTTCGTGGGCTATAGGCTTACCATTTATTAAATTTTCAGGGCAAAATTATTCTTTGCCTAATCGTTCATTTATCGCGATAAACGACTTCTGCGTGTGCCCGGGGACTCATATATGCAGAGAACCAGCGCCTTTGAGACACTTTATTTTTTGTCGGAAAAAGGATATTTTCGTGGACTATAGGCTCACCATTTTTTGAATTTTGAGGGAAGAATTATTCTTTGCCTAATCGTTCATTTATCGCATTAGACGGCTTCTGCGTGTGCCCGGGGACTTATATATGCGCAAAACCAGCGCCTGAGAGACACTTTCTTTTTTTTCGGAAAAATGATATTTTCGTGGGCTATAGGCTTACCATTTTTTGAATTTCGAGGGGAAAATTATTCCTTGCCTAATCGTTCATTTATCGCATTAGACGGTTCGGCGTGTGCCCTTCGACTCATATATGCGGAGAACCAGCGCCTTTGAGACACCTTATTTTTTGTCGGAAAAATGATATTTTCGTTGGCTATAGGCTTACCATTTTTTGAATTTCGGGGGGAAAATTATTCCTTGCCTAATCGTTCATTTATCGCATTAGACGACTTCGGCGTGTGCCCTAGGACTCATATATGCGGAGAACCAGCGCCTTTGAGACACTTTATTTTTTGTCGGAAAAATGATATTTTCGTGGGCTATAGGCTTTCCATGTTTTGAATTTCGAGGGGAAAATTATTCTTTGCTTAATCGTTCATTGATCGTTTTAGACGGTTTCTGCGTGTGCCCAGGGACTCATATATGCGGAGAACCAGCGCCTTAGAGACACTTTATGTTTTATCGGAAAAATGATATTTTCGTGGGCTATAGGCTTACCATTTTTTGAATTTCGAGGGGAAAATTATTTTTTTGCCTAATCGTTCATTAATCGCATTAGACGGCTTCGGCGTGTGCCCTAGGACTCATATGCGGAGAACCAGCGCCTTTGAGACACTTTATTTTTTCTGGGAAAAATGATATTTTCGTGGGCTAAAGGCTTACCATTTTTTTAATTTCGAGGGGAAAATTATTCCTTGCCTAATCGTTCATAAATCGCATTAGACGGCTTCGGCGTGTGCCCTAGGACTCATATATGCGGAGAACCAGCGCCTTTGAGACACTTTATTTTTTGTCGGAAAAATGATATTTTCGTGGGCTATAGGCTTACCAATTTTTGAATTTCGAGGGGAAAATTATTCCTTGCCTAATCGTTCATTTATCGCATTAGACGGCTTCGGCGTGTGCCCTAGGACTCATATGCGGAGAACCAGCGCCTTTGAGACACTTTATTTTTTCTGGGAAAAATGATATTTTCGTGGGCTATAGGCTTACCATTTTTTTATATTTCGAGGGGAAAATTATTCCTTGCCTAATCGTTCATTAATCGCATTAGACGGCTTCGGCGTGTGCCCTAGGACTCATATGCGGAGAACCACCGCCTTGGAGACACTTAATTTTTTCTGGGAAAAATGAAATTTTCATGGGCTATAGGCTTACCATTTTTAATTTCGAGGGGAAAATTATTCCTTGCCTAATCGTTCATTTATCGCATTAGACGGCTTCGGCGTGTGCCCTAGGACGCATATATGCGGAGAACCAGCGCCTTTGAGACACTTTATTTTTTGTCGGAAAAATGATATTATCGTGGGCTATAGGCTTACCATTTCTTGAATTTCGAGGGGAAACTTATTTTTTGTCTAATCGTTCATTTATTGCATTAGACGGCTTCGACGTGCGCCCTAGGACTCATATATGCGGAGAACCAGCGCCTTTGAGACACTTTATTTTTTGTCGGAAAAATGATATTTTCATGGGCTGCTTACCATTTTTTTAATTTCGAGGGGAAAATTATTCCTTGCCTAATCGTTCATTTATCGCATTAGACGGCTTCGGCGTGTGCCCTAGGACGCATATATGCGGAGAACCAGCGCCTTTGAGACACTTTATTTTTTGTCGGAAAAATGATATTTTCGTGTGCTATAGGCTTACCATTTTTTGAATTTCGAGAGGAAAATTATTCCTTGCCTAATCTTTCATTGATCGCTATAGACGGCTTCTGCGTGTGCCCGGGGACTCATATATGCGGAGAACCAGCGCCTTTGAGACACTTTAGTTTTTGTCGGAAAAATGATATTTTCGTGTGCTATAGGCTTACCATTTTTTGAATTTCGAGAGGAAAATTATTCTTTGACTAATCGCTCATTTATCGCATTAAACGGCTTCTGCGTGTGCCCGGGGACTTATATATGCGCAAAACCAGCGCCTGAGAGACACTTTGTTTTTTTTCGGAAAAATGATATTTTCGTGGGCTATAGGCTTACGATTTTTTGAATTTCGAGGGGAAAATTATTTTTTGCCTAATCGTTCATTTATCGCATTAGACGGCTTCGGCGTGTGCCCTAGGACTCATATATGCAGAGAACCAGCGCCTTTGAGACACTTTATTTTTTCTGGGAAAAATGATATTTTCTTGGGCTATAGGCTTAAGATTTTTTCAATTTTAAGGGGAAAATTATTCTTTGCCTAATCTTTCATTGATCGCTTTAGACGGCTTCTGCGTGTGCCCGGGGACTCATATATGCGGAGAACCAGCGCCTTTGAGACACTTTAGTTTTTGTCGGAAAAATGATATTTTCATGGGCTATAGGCTTACCATTTTTTTAATTTCGAGGGGAAAATTATTCCTTGCCTAATCGTTCATTTATCGCATTAGACGGCTTCGGCGTGTGCCCTAGGACGCATATATGCGGAGAACCAGTGCCTTTGAGACACTTTATTTTTTGTCGGAAAAATGATATTTTCGTGGGCTATAGGCTTACCATTTTTTGAATTTCGAGGGGAAAATTATTTTTTGCCTAATTGTTCATTTATAGCATCAGACGGCTTCGGCGTGTGCCCTAGGACTCATATATGCGGAGAACCAGCGCCTTTGAGACACTTTATTTTTTCTGGGAAAAATGATATTTTCTTGGGCTATAGGCTTCAGATTTTTTCAATTTTAAGGGGAAATTTATTCTTTGCCTAATCTTTCATTGATCGCATTAGACGGCTTCGGCGTGTGCCCAGGGACTCATATATGCGGAGAACCAGCGCCTTTGAGACACTTTAGTTTTTGTCGGAAAAATGATATTTTCGTGTTCTATAGGCTTACCATTTTTTGAATTTCGAGAGGAAAATTATTCTTTGACTAATCGTTCATTTATCGCATTAAACGGCTTCTGCGTGTGCCCGGGGACTTATATATGCGCAAAACCAGCGCCTGAGAGACACTTTGTTTTTTTTCGGAAAAATGATATTTTCGTGGGCTATAGGCTTCCTTTTTGAATTTCGAGGGGAAAATTATTTTTTGCCTAATCGTTCATTTATCGCATTAGACGGCTTCGGCGTGTGCCCTAGGACTCATATATGCGGAGAACCAGCGCCTTTGAGACACTTTATTTTTTGTCGGAAAAATGATATTTTCGTGGGCTAAAGGCTTACCATTTTTTTAATTTCGAGAAGAAAATTATTCCTTGCCTAATCGTTCATTTATCGCATTAGACGGCTTCGGCGTGTGCCCGGGGACTCATATATGCGGAGAACAAGCGCTTTTGAGACACTTTATTTTTGTCGGAAAAATGATATTTTCGTGGGCTATAGGCTTACCATTTTTTGAATTTCGAGGGGAAAATTATTTTTTGCCTAATCGTTCATTAATCGCATTAGACGGCTTCGGCGTGTGCCCTAGGACTCATATATGCGGAGAACCAGCGCCTTTGAGACACCTAATTTTTTCTGGGAAAAATGATATTTTCATGGGCTATAGGCTTACCATTTTTTTAATTTCGAGGGGAAAATTATTCCTTGCCTAATCGTTCATTTATCGCATTAGACGGCTTCGGCGTGTGCCCTAGGACGCATATATGCGGAGAACCAGCGCCTTTGAGACACTTTATTTTTTGTCGGAAAAATGATATTTTCGTGGGCTATAGGCTTACCATTTTTTGAATTTCGAGGGGAAAATTATTTTTTGTCTAATCGTTCATTTATCGCATCAGACGGCTTCGGCGTGTGCCCTAGGACTCATACATGCGGAGAACCAGCGCCTTTGAGACACTTTATTTTTTGTCGGAAAAATGATATTTTCGTGGGCTATAGGTTTACCATTTTTTTAATTTCGAGGGGAAAATTATTCCTTGCCTAATCGTTCATTAATCGCATTAGACGGCTTCGGCGTGTGCCCTAGGACTCATATGCGGAGAACCACCGCCTTGGAGACACTTAATTTTTTCTGGGAAAAATGATATTTTCATGGGCTATAGGCTTACCATTTTTTTAATTTCGAGGGAAAATTATTCCTTGCCTAATCGTTCATTTATCGCATTAGACGGCTTCGGCGTGTGCCCTAGGACGCATATATGCGGAGAACCAGCGCCTTTGAGACACTTTATTTTTTGTCGGAAAAATGATATTTTCGTGGGCTATAGGCTTACCATTTTTTGAATTTCGAGGGGAAAATTATTTTTTGCCTAATCGTTCATTTATCGCATCAGACGGCTTCGGCGTGTGCCCTAGGACTCATATATGCGGAGAACCAGCGCCTTTGAGACACTTTATTTTTTCTCGGAAAAATGATATTTTCGTGGGCTATAGGCATACCATTTTTTCAATTTCGAGGGGAAAATTATTTTTGTCTAATCGTTCATTTATCGCATCAGACGGCTTCGGCGTGTGCCCTAGAACTCATATATGCGGAGAACCAGCGCCTTTGAGACACTTTATTTTTTCTCGGAAAAATGATATTTTCGTGGGCTATAGGCTTACCATTTTTTGAATTTCGAGGGGAAAATTATTTTTTGTCTAATCGTTCATTTATCGCATCAGACGGCTTCGGCGTGTGCCCTAGGACTCATATATGCGGAGAACCAGCGCCTTTGAGACACTTTATTTTTTCTCGGAAAAATGATATTTTCGTGGGCTATAGGCTTACCATTTTTTGAATTTCGAGGGGAAAATTATTTTTTGCCTAATCGTTCATTTATCGCATCAGACGGCTTCTGCGTGTGCCCGGGGACTCATATACGCGGACAACCAGCGCCTTTGAGACACTTTATTTTTTGTCGGAAAAATAATATTTTCGTGGGCTATAGGCTTACCATTTTTTGAATTTCGAGGGGAAAATTATTTTTTGTCTAATCGTTCATTTATCGCATTAGACGGCTTCTGCGTGTGCCCGGGGACTCATATACGCGGACAACCAGCGCCTTTGAGACACTTTATTTTTTCTCGGAAAAATGATATTTTCGTGGGCTATAGGCTTACCATTTTTTGAATTTCGAGGGGAAAATTATTTTTTGCCTAATCGTTCATTTATCGCATTAGACGGCTTCTGCGTGTGCCCTAGGACTCATATATGCGGACAACCAGCGCCTTTGAGACACTTTATTTTTTGTCGGAAAAATGATATTTTCGTGGGCTATAGGCTTACCATTTTTTGAATTTCGAGGGGAAAATTATTTTTTGTCTAATCGTTCATTTATCGCATCAGACGGCTTCGGCGTGTGCCCTAGGACTCATATATGCGGAGAACCAGCGCCTTTGAGACACTTTATTTTTTCTCGGAAAAATGATATTTTCATGGGCTATAGGCTTACCATTTTTTTAATTTCGAGGGGAAAATTATTCCTTGCCTTATCGTTCATTTATCGCATCAGACGGCTTCTGCGTGTGCCCGGGGACTCATATACGCGGACAACCAGCGCCTTTGAGACACTTTATTTTTTCTCGGAAAAATGATATTTTCGTGGGCTATAGGCTTACCATTTTTTGAATTTTGAGAGGAAAATTATTCTTTGACTAATCGTTCATTTATCGCATTAAACGGCTTCTGCGTGTGCCCGGGGACTTATATATGCGGAGAACCAGCGCCTTTGAGACACTTTATTTTTTCTCGGAAAAATGATGTTTTCGTGGGCTATAGGCTTACCATTTTTTGAATTTCGAGAGGAAAATTATTCTTTGACTAATCGTTCATTTATCGCATTAAACGGCTTCTGCGTGTGCCCGGGGACTTATATATGCGCAAAACCAGCGCCTGAGAGACACTTTCTTTTTTTTCGGAAAAATGATATTTTCGTGGGCTATAGGCTTACCATTTTTTGAATTTCGAGGGGAAAATTATTTTTTGCCTAATCGTTCATTTATCGCATTCGACGGCTTCTGCGTGTGCCCGGAGACTCATATATGCGGAGAACCAGCGCCTTTGAGACACTTTATTTTTTCTAGGAAAAATGATATTTTCGTGGGCTATATACCATTTCTTTAATTTCGAGGGGAAAATTATTCCTTGCCTAATCGTTCATTTATCGCATTAGACGGCTTCGACGTGTGCCCTAGGACTTATATATGCGGAGAACCAGCGCCTTTGAGACACTTTATTTTTTGTCGGAAAAATGATATTTTCGTGGGCTATAGGTTTACCATTTTTTGAATTTCGAGGGGAAAATTTTTTTTGCCTAATCGTTCATTATTCGCATTAGACGGCTTCGGCGTGTGCCCTAGGACTCATATGCGGAGAACCAGCGCCTTTGAGACACTTTATTTTTTCTGGGAAAAATGATATTTTCGTGGGCTATAGGCTTACCATTTTATTAATTTCGAGGGGAAAATTATTCCTTGCCTAATCGTTCATTAATCGCATTAGACGGCTTCGGCGTGTGCCCTAGGACTCATATGCGGAGAACCACCGCCTTGGAGACACTTTATTTTTTCTGGGAAAAATGATATTTTCGTGGGCTATAGGCTTACCATTTCTTTAATTTCGAGGGGAAAATTATTCCTTGCCTAATCGTTCATTTATCGCATTAGACGGCTTCGGCGTGTGCCCTAGGACTCATATGCGGAGAACCAGCGCCTTTGAGACACTTTATTTTTTCTGGGAAAAATGATATTTTCGTGGGCTATAGGCTTACCATTTCTTTAATTTCGAGGGGAAAATTATTCCTTGCCTAATCGTTCATTTATCGCATGAGACGGATTCGGCGTGTGCCCGGGGACTCATATATGCGGAGAACAAGCGCTTTTGAGACACTTTATTTTTTCGGAAAAATGATATTTTCGTGGGCTATAGGCTTACCATTTTTTGAATTTCGAGGGGAAAATTTTTTTTTGCCTAATCGTTCATTAATCGCATTAGACGGCTTTGGCGTGTGCCCTAGGACTCATATGCGGAGAACCAGCGCCTTTGAGACACTTTATTTTTTCTGGGAAAAATGATATTTTCATGGGCTATAGGCTTACCATTTTATTAATTTCGAGGGGAAAATTATTCCTTGCCTAATCGTTCATTAATCGCATTAGACGGCTTCGGCGTGTGCCCTAGGACTCATATGCGGAGAACCACCGCCTTGGAGACACTTTATTTTTTCTGGGAAAAATGATATTTTCATGGGCTTTAGGCTTACCATTTTTTTAATTTCGAGGGGAAAATTATTCCTTGCTTATCGTTCATTTATCGCATTAGACGGCTTCGACGTGCGCCCTAGGACTCATATATGCGGAGAACCAGGGCCTTTCAGACACTCTATTTTTTTTTCGGAAAAATGATATTTTCGTGGGCTATAGGCTTATCATTTTTTGAATTTCGAGGGGAAAATTATTCCTTGCCTAATCGTTCATTTATCGCATTAGACGGCTTCGACGTGTGCCCTAGGACTTATATATGCGGAGAACCAGCGCCTTTGAGACACTTTATTTTTTGTCGGAAAAATGATATTTTCGTGGGCTAAAGGCTTACCATTTTTTGAATTTCGAGGGGAAAATTATTTTTTGCCTAATCGTTCATTTATCGCAATAGACGGCTTCTGCGTGTGCCGTGGGACCCATATATGCGCAAAACCAGCGCCTGAGAGACACTTTCTTTTTTTTCGGAAAAATGATATTTTCGTGGGCTATAGGCTTACCATTTTTTGAATTTCGAGGGGAAAATTATTCCTTGCCTAATCGTTCATTTATCGCATTAGACGGTTCGGCGTGTGCCCTAGGACACATATGTGCGGAGAACCAGCGCCTTTGAGACACCTTAGTTTTTGTCGGAAAAATGATATTTTCGTGGGCTATAGGCTTTCCATTTTTTCAATTTTAAGGGGAAAATTATTCTTTGCCTAATCGTTCATTGATCGTTTTAGACGGTTTCTGCGTGTGCCCGGGGACTCATATATGCGGAGAACCAGCGCCTTTGAGACAATTTATTTTTTCTCGGAAAAATGATATTTTCGTGGGCTATAGGCTTACCATTTTTTGAATTTCGAGGGGAAAATTATTCTTTGCCTAATCGTTCATTTAACGCATTAGACGGCTTCTGCGTGTGCCCGGGGACTCATATACGCGGACAACCAGCGCCTTTGAGACACTTTATTTTTTCTCGGAAAAATGATATTTTCGTGGGCTATAGGTTTACCATTTTTTTAATTTCGGGGGGAAAATTATTCCTTGCCTAATCGTTCATTTATCGCATTAGACGGCTTCTGCGTGTGCCCGGGGACTCATATATGCGGAGAACCAGCGCCTTTGAGACACTTTATTTTTTCTCGGAAAAATGATGTTTTCGTGGGCTATAGGCTTACCATTTTTTCAATTTTTAGGGGAAAATTATTTTTTGTCTAATCGTTCATTTATCGCATTAGACGGCTTCGGCGTGTGCCCGGGGACTCATATACGCGGACAACCAGCGCCTTTGAGACACTTTATTTTTTCTCGGAATAATGATATTTTCGTGGGCTATAGGCTTACCATTTTTTCAATTTAGAGGGGAAAATTATTCCTTGCCTAATCATTCATTTATCGCATTAGACGGCTTCTGCGTGTGCCCGGGGACTCATATATGTGGAGAACCAGCGCCTTTGAGACAATTTATTTTTTCTCGGAAAAATGATATTTTCGTGGGCTATAGGCTTACCATTTTTTGAATTTTGAGGGGAAAATTATTCTTTGCCTAATCGTTCATTTAACGCATTAGACGGCTTCTGCGTGTGCCCGGGGACTCATATACGCGGACAACCAGCACCTTTGAGACACTTTATTTTTTCTCGGAAAAATGATATTTTGGTGGGCTATAGGCTTACCATTTTTTGAATTTCGAGGGGAAAATTATTCTTTGCCTAATCGTTCATTTAACGCATTAGACGGCTTCTGCGTGTGCCCGGGGACTCATATACGCGGACAACCAGCGCCTTTGAGACACTTTATTTTTTCTCGGAAAAATGATATTTTCGTGGGCTATAGGTTTACCATTTTTTTAATTTCGGGGGGAAAATTATTCCTTGCCTAATCGTTCATTTATCGCATTAGACGGCTTCTGCGTGTGCCCGGGGACTCATATATGCGGAGAACCAGCGCCTTTGAGACACTTTATTTTTTCTCGGAAAAATGATGTTTTCGTGGGCTATAGGCTTACCATTTTTTCAATTTTAAGGGAAAAATTATTTTTTGTCTAATCGTTCATTTATCGCATTAGACGGCTTCGGCGTGTGCCCGGGGACTCATATTTGTGGAGAACCAGCGCCTTTGAGACAATTTATTTTTTCTCGGAAAAATGATATTTTCGTGGGCTATAGGCTTACCATTTTTTCAATTTAGAGGGGAAAATTATTCCTTGCCTAATCATTCATTTATCGCATTAGACGGCTTCTGCGTGTGCCCGGGGACTCATATATGCGGAGAACCAGCGCCTTTGAGACACTTTATTTTTTCTCGGAAAAATGATGTTTTCGTGGGCTATAGGCTTACCATTTTTTCAATTTTAAGGGGAAAATTATTTTTTGTCTAATCGTTCATTTATCGCATTAGACGGCTTCTGCGTGTGCCCGGGGACTCATATACGCGGACAACCAGCGCCTTTGAGACACTTTATTTTTTCTCGGAAAAATGATATTTTCGTGGGCTATAGGCTTACCATTTTTTCAATTTAGAGGGGAAAATTATTCCTTGCCTAATCATTCATTTATCGCATTAGACGGCTTCTGCGTGTGCCCGGGGACTCATATTTGTGGAGAACCAGCGCCTTTGAGACAATTTATTTTTTCTCGGAAAAATGATATTTTCGTGGGCTATAGGCTTACCATTTTTTGAATTTTGAGGGGAAAATTATTCTTTGCCTAATCGTTCATTTAACGCATTAGACGGCTTCTGCGTGTGCCCGGGGACTCATATACGCGGACAACCAGCACCTTTGAGACACTTTATTTTTTCTCGGAAAAATGATATTTTCGTGGGCTATAGGCTTACCATTTTTTCAATTTAGAGGGGAAAATTTTTCCTTGCCTAATCGTTCATTTATCGCATTAGACGGCTTCTGCGTGTGCCCAGGTACTCATATATGCGGAGAACCAGCGCCTTTGAGACACTTTATTTTTTGTCGGAAAAATGATATTTTCGTGGGCTATAGGTTTACCATTTTTTGAATTTCGAGGGGAAAATTATTTTTTGCCTAATCGTTCATTTATCGCATCAGACGGCTTCGGCGTGTGCCCTAGGACTCATATATGCGGAGAACCAGCGCCTTTGAGACACTTTATTTTTTCTCGGAAAAATGATATTTTCGTGGGCTATAGGCATACCATTTTTTCAATTTCGAGGGGAAAATTATTCCTTGCCTAATCATTCATTTATCGCATTAGACGGCTTCTGCGTGTGCCCGGGGACTCATATATGCGGAGAACCAGCGCCTTTGAGACACTTTATTTTTTCTCGGAAAAATGATATTTTCGTGGGCTATAGGCTTACCATTTTTTGAATTTTGAGGGGAAAATTATTCTTTGCCTAATCGTTCATTTAACGCATTAGACGGCTTCTGCGTGTGCCCGGGGACTCATATACGCGGACAACCAGCGCCTTTGAGACACTTTATTTTTTCTCGGAAAAATGATATTTTCGTGGGCTATAGGCTTACCATTTTTTCAATTTAGAGGGGAAAATTATTCCTTGCCTAATCGTTCATTTATCGCATTAGACGGCTTCTGCGTGTGTCCGGGGACTCATATATGCGGAGAACCAGCGCCTTTGAGACACTTTATTTTTTCTCGGAAAAATGATGTTTTCGTGGGCTATAGGCTTACCATTTTTTGAATTTCGAGGGGAAAATTATTCCTTGCGTAATCGTTCATTTATCGCATTAGACGGCTTCTGCGTGTGCCCGGGGACTTATATATGCGCAAAACCAGCGCCTTAGAGACACTTTTTTTTTGCTGGAAAAATGATATTTTCGTGGGCTATAGGCTTAACATTCTTCGATTTTGAGGGCAAAATATTCCTTGCCTAATCGTTCATTTATCGCAATAGACGGCTTCTGCGTGTGCCGTGGGACCCATATATGCGGAGAACCAGCGCCTTAGAGACACTTTATGTTTTGTCGGAAAATGATATTGTCGTGGGCTATAGGCTTACCATTTTTTGAATTTCTAGGGGAAAATTATACTTTGGCTAATCATTCATTTATCGTATTAAACGGCTTCTAGTGTGCCCGGGGACTCATATATGCGGAGAACCAGCGCCTTTGAGACAATTTATTTTTTCTCGGAAAAATGATATTTTCGTGGGCTATAGGCTTACCATTTTTTCAATTTAGAGGGGAAAATTATTCCTTGCCTAATCATTCATTTATCGCATTAGACGGCTTCTGCGTGTGCCCGGGGACTCATATTTGTGGAGAACCAGCGCCTTTGAGACAATTTATTTTTTCTCGGAAAAATGATATTTTCGTGGGCTATAGGCTTACCATTTTTTGAATTTTGAGGGGAAAATTATTCTTTGCCTAATCGTTCATTTAACGCATTAGACGGCTTCTGCGTGTGCCCGGGGACTCATATACGCGGACAACCAGCACCTTTGAGACACTTTATTTTTTCTCGGAAAAATGATATTTTCGTGGGCTATAGGCTTACCATTTTTTCAATTTAGAGGGGAAAATTTTTCCTTGCCTAATCGTTCATTTATCGCATTAGACGGCTTCTGCGTGTGCCCAGGGACTCATATATGCGGAGAACCAGCGCCTTTGAGACACTTTATTTTTTGTCGGAAAAATGATATTTTCGTGGGCTATAGGTTTACCATTTTTTGAATTTCGAGGGGAAAATTATTTTTTGCCTAATCGTTCATTTATCGCATCAGACGGCTTCGGCGTGTGCCCTAGGACTCATATATGCGGAGAACCAGCGCCTTTGAGACACTTTATTTTTTCTCGGAAAAATGATATTTTCGTGGGCTATAGGCATACCATTTTTTCAATTTCGAGGGGAAAATTATTCCTTGCCTAATCATTCATTTATCGCATTAGACGGCTTCTGCGTGTGCCCGGGGACTCATATATGCGGAGAACCAGCGCCTTTGAGACACTTTATTTTTTCTCGGAAAAATGATATTTTCGTGGGCTATAGGCTTACCATTTTTTGAATTTTGAGGGGAAAATTATTCTTTGCCTAATCGTTCATTTAACGCATTAGACGGCTTCTGCGTGTGCCCGGGGACTCATATACGCGGACAACCAGCGCCTTTGAGACACTTTATTTTTTCTCGGAAAAATGATATTTTCGTGGGCTATAGGCTTACCATTTTTTCAATTTAGAGGGGAAAATTATTCCTTGCCTAATCGTTCATTTATCGCATTAGACGGCTTCTGCGTGTGTCCGGGGACTCATATATGCGGAGAACCAGCGCCTTTGAGACACTTTATTTTTTCTCGGAAAAATGATGTTTTCGTGGGCTATAGGCTTACCATTTTTTGAATTTCGAGGGGAAAATTATTCCTTGCGTAATCGTTCATTTATCGCATTAGACGGCTTCTGCGTGTGCCCGGGGACTTATATATGCGCAAAACCAGCGCCTTAGAGACACTTTTTTTTTGCTGGAAAAATGATATTTTCGTGGGCTATAGGCTTAACATTCTTCGATTTTGAGGGCAAAATATTCCTTGCCTAATCGTTCATTTATCGCAATAGACGGCTTCTGCGTGTGCCGTGGGACCCATATATGCGGAGAACCAGCGCCTTAGAGACACTTTATGTTTTGTCGGAAAATGATATTGTCGTGGGCTATAGGCTTACCATTTTTTTAATTTCTAGGGGAAAATTATACTTTGGCTAATCATTCATTTATCGTATTAAACGGCTTCTAGTGTGCCCGGGGACTCATATATGCGGAGAACCAGCGCCTTTGAGACAATTTATTTTTTCTCGGAAAAATGATATTTTCGTGGGCTATAGGCTTACCATTTTTTGAATTTTGAGGGGAAAGTTATTCCTTGCGTAATCGTTCATTTATCGCATTAGACGACTTCGGCGTGTGCCCTAGGACTCATATATGCGGAGAACCAGCGCCTTTGAGACACTTTATTTTTTCTGGGAAAAATGATATTTTCGTGGGCTATAGGCTTACCATTTTTTGAATTTCGAGAGGAAAATTATTCTTTGACTAATCCTTCATTTATCGCATTAAACGGCTTCTGCGTGTGCCCGGGGAATTATATATGCGCAAAACCAGCGCCTGAGAGACACTTTCTTTTTTTTCGGAAAAATGATATTTTCGTCGGCTATAGGCTTACTATTTTTTGAATTTCGAGGGGAAAATTATTTTTTGCCTAATCGTTCATTTATCGCATTCGACGGCTTCTGCGTGTGCCCGGGGACTGATATATGCGGAGAACCAGCGCCTTTGAGACAATTTATTTTTTCTCGGAAAAAATGATATTTTCGTGGGCTAAAGGCTTACCATTTTTTGAATTTCGAGGGGAAAATTATTCCTTGCCTAATCGTTCATTTATCGCATTAGACGGCTTCGGCGTGTGCCCTAGGACTCATATATGCGGAGAACCAGCGCCTTTGAGACACCTTATTTTTTGTCGGAAAAATGATATTTTCGTGGGCTATAGGCTTACCATTTTTTTAATTTCGAGGGGAAAATTATTCCTTGCCTAATCGTTCATTTATCGCATTAGACGGCTTCGGCGTGTGCCCTAGGACTCATATATGCGGAGAACCAGCGCCTTTGAGACACTTTATTTTTTGTCGGAAAAATGATATTTTCGTGGGCTATAGGCTTTCCATTTTTTGAATTTCGAGGGGAAAAGTATTCTTTGACTAATCGTTCATTTATCGCATTAAACGGCTTCTGCGTGTGCCCTAGGACTCATATGCGGAGAACCAGCGCCTTTGAGACACTTTATTTTTTGTCAGAAAAATGATATTTTCGTGGGCTATAGGCTTACCATTTTTTGAATTTCGAGGGGAAAATTATTTTTTGCCTAATCGTTCATTTATCGCATTAGACGGCTTCGGCGTGTGCCCAGGGACTCATATATGCGGAGAACAAGCGCGTTTGAGACACTTTATTTTTTCTGCGAAAAATGATATTTTCGTGGGCTATATATAGGCTTGCCATTTTTTTAATTTCGAGGGGAAAATTATTCCTTGCCTAATCGTTCATTTATCGCCTTAGACGGCTTCGGCGTGTGCCCTAGGACTCATATATGCGGAGAACCAGCGCCTTTGAGACACTTTATTTTTTGTCGGAAAAATAATATTTTCGTGGGCTATAGGCTTACCATTTTTTGAATTTCGAGGGGAAAATTATTTTTTGCCTAATCGTTCATTTATCGCATTAGACGGCTTCGGCGTGCGCCCAGGGACTCATATATGCGGAGAACCAGCGCCTTTGAGACACTTTATTTTTTGTCGGAAAAATGATATTTTCGTGGGCTATAGGTTTACCATTTTTTGAATTTCAAGGGGAAAATTATTCCTTGCCTAATCGTTCATTTATCGCATTAGACGGCTTCGGCGTGTGCCCTAGGACTCATATATGCGGAGAACCAGCGCCTTTGAGACACTTTATTTTTTGCCGGAAAAAGTTATTTTCGTGGGCTATAGGCTTACCATTTTTTGAATTTCGAGGGGAAAATTATTCTTTGCCTAATCGTTCATTGATCGTTTTAGACTGTTTCTGCGTGTGCCCAGGGACTCATATATGCGGAGAACCAGCGCCTTTGAGACACTTTATTTTTTGTCGGAAAAAATGATATTTTCGTGGGCTATAGGTTTACCGTTTTTTGAATTTCGAGGGGAAAATTATTCCTTGCCTAATCGTTCATTTATCGCATTAGACGGCTTCGGCGTGTGCCCTAGGACTCATATATGCGGAGAACCAGCGCCTTTGAGACACTTTATTTTTTGCCGGAAAAATATATTTTCGTGGGCTATAGGCTTACCATTTTTTCAATTTTAAGGGGAAAATTATTCTTTGCCTAATCGTTCATTGATCGTTTTAGACGGTTTCTGCGTGTGCCCAGGGACTCATATATGCGGAGAACCAGCGCCTTAGAGACACTTTATGTTTTGTCGGAAAAATGATATTTTCGTGGGCTATATAGGCTTACCATTTTTTCAATTTTAAGGGGAAAATTATTCCTTGCCTAATCGTTCATTTATCGCAATAGACCGCTTCTGCGTGTGCCAGGGGACTCACATATGCGGAGAACCAGCGCCTTTGAGACACTTTATTTTTTGCCGGAAAAAGATATTTTCGTGGGCTATAGGCTTACCATTTTTTGAATTTCGAGGGGAAAATTATTCTTTGCCTAATCGTTCATTGATCGTTTTAGACGGTTTCTGCGTGTGCCAAGGGACTCATATATGCGGAGAACCAGCGCCTTTGAGAAACTTTATTTTTTGCCGGAAAAAATGATATTTTCGTGGGCTATAGGCTTACCATTTTTTGAATTTCGAGGGGAAAATTATTCCTTGCCTAATCGTTCATTTATCGCATTAGACGGCTTCGGCGTGTGCCCTAGGACTCATATATGAGGAGAACCAGCGCCTTTGAGACACTTTATTTTTTGCCGGAAAAAGATATTTTCGTGGGCTATAGGCTTACCATTTTTTGAATTTCGAGGGGAAAATTATTTTTTGCCTAATCGTTCAGTAATCGCATTAGACGGCTTCGGCGTGTACCCTAGGACTCATATGCAGAGAACCAGCGCCTTGGAGACACTTTATTTTTGCTGGGAAAAATGATATTTTCATGGGCTATAGGCTTACCATTTTTTTAATTTCGAGGGGAAAATTATTCCTTGCCTTATCGTTCATTTATCGCATTAGACGGCTTCGGCGTGTGCCCTAGGACTCATATATGCGGAGAACCAGCGCCTTTGAGACACTTTATTTTTTGTCGGAAAAAATGATATTTTCGTGGGCTATAGGTTTACCATTTTTTGAATTTCGAGGGGAAAATTATTCCTTGTCTAATCGTTCATTTATCGCATTAGACGGCTTTGGCGTGTGCCCTAGGACTCATATATGCGGAGAACCAGCGCCTTTGAGACACTTTATTTTTTGCCGGAAAAAGATATTTTCGTGGGCTATAGGCTTACCATTTTTTCAATTTTAAGGGGAAAATTATTCTTTGCCTAATCGTTCATTGATCGTTTTAGACGGTTTCTGCGTGTGCCCAGGGACTCATATATGCGGAGAACCAGCGCCTTAGAGACACTTTATGTTTTGTCGGAAAAATGATATTTTCGTGGGCTATAGGCTTACCATTTTTTCAATTTTAGGGGAAAATTATTCCTTGCCTAATCGTTCATTTATCGCAATAGACCGCTTCTGCGTGTGGCAGGGGACTCACATATGCGGAGAACCAGCGCCTTTGAGACACTTTATTTTTTGCCGGAAAAAGATATTTTCGTGGGCTATAGGCTTACCATTTTTTGAATTTCGAGGGGAAAATTATTCTTTGCCTAATCGTTCATTGATCGTTTTAGAAGGTTTCTGCGTGTGCCCAGGGACTCATATATGCGGAGAACCAGCGCCTTTGAGACACTTTATTTTTTCTGGGAAAAATGATATTTTCATGGGGGCTTACCATTTTTTTAATTTCGAGGGGAAAATTATTCCTTGCCTTATCGTTCATTTATCGCATTAGACAGCTTCGGCGTGTGCCCTAGGACTCATATATGCGGAGAACCAGCGCCTTTGAGAGACTTTATTTTTTGTCGGAAAAATAATATTTTCGTGGGCTATAGGCTTACCATTTTTTGAATTTCGAGGGGAAAATTATTTTTTGCCTAATCGTTCATTTATCGCATTAGACGGCTTCGGCGTGTGCCCAGGGACTCATATATGCGGAGAACAAGCGCCTTTGAGACACTTTATTTTTTCTGGGAAAAATGATATTTTCGTGGGCTATAGGCTTAAGATTTTTTCAATTTTAAGGGGAAAATTATTCTTTGCCTAATCTTTCATTGATCGCTTTAGACGGCTTCTGCGTGTGCCCGGGGACTCATATGCGGAGAACCAGCGCCTTTGAGACACTTTCTTTTTTTTCGGAAAAATGATATTTTCGTGGGCTATAGGCTTACCATTTTTTGAATTTCGAGGGGAAAATTATTTTTTGCCTAATAGTTCATTAATTGCATTAGACGGCTTCGGCGTGTGCCCTAGGACTCATATGCGGAGAACCAGCGCCTTTGAGACACTTTATTTTTTGTCGGAAAAATGATATTTTCGTGGGCTATAGGCTTACCATTTTATGAATTTCGAGGGGAAAATTATTTTTTGCCTAATCATTCATTAATCGCATTAGACGGCTTCGGCGCGTGCCCTAGGACTCATATGCGGAGAACCAGCGCCTTTGAGACACTTTATTTTTTCTGGGAAAAATGATATTCTCATGGGCTATAGGCTTACCATTTCTTTAATTTCGAGGGGAAAATTATTCCTTGCCTAATCGTTCAGTTATCGCCTTAGACGGCTTCGGCGTGTGCCCTAGGACTCATATATGCGGAGAACCAGCGCCTTTGAGACACTTTATTTTTTGTCGGAAAAATAATATTTTCGTGGGCTATAGGCTTACCATTTTTTGAATTTCGAGGGGAAAATTATTTTTTGCCTAATCGTTCATTTATCGCATTAGACGGCTTCGGCGTGTGCCCAGGGACTCATATATGCGGAGAACAAGCGCCTTTGAGACACTTTATTTTTTCTGGGAAAAATGATATTTTCGTGGGCTATAGGCTTAAGATTTTTTCAATTTTAAGGGGAAAATTATTCTTTGCCTAATCTTTCATTGATCGCTTTAGACGGCTTCTGCGTGTGCCCGGGGTCTCATATGCGGAGAACCAGCGCCTTTGAGACACTTTCTTTTTTTTTGGAAAAATGATATTTTCGTGGGCTATAGGCTTACCATTTTTTGAATTTCGAGGGGAAAATTATTTTTTGCCTAATCGTTCATTAATCGCATTAGACGGCTTCGGCGTGTGCCCTAGGACTCATATGAGGAGAACTAGCGCCTTTGAGACACTTTATTTTTTGTCGGAAAAATAATATTTTCGTGGGCTATAGGCTTACCATTTTTTTAATTTCGAGGGGAAAATTATTCCTTGCCTAATCGTTCATTTATCGCATTAGACGGCTTCGGCGTGTGCCCTAGGACTCATATATGCGGAGAACCAGCGCCTTTGAGACACTTTATTTTTGCCGGAAAAAGATATTTTCGTGGGCTATAGGCTTACCATTTTTTGAATTTCGAGGGGAAAATTATTCCTTGCCTAATCGTTCATTTATCGCATTAGACGGCTTCGGCGTGTGCCCTAGGACTCATATATGCGGAGAACCAGCGCCTTTGAGACACTTTATTTTTGCCGGAAAAAGATATTTTCGTGGGCTATAGGCTTACCATTTTTTGAATTTCGAGGGGAAAATTATTCTTTGCCTAATCGTTCATTGATCGTTTTAGACGGTTTCTGCGTGTGCCCAGGGACTCATATATGCGGAGAACCAGCGCCTTTGAGACACTTTATTTTTTGTCGGAAAAAATGATATTTTCGTGGGCTATAGGTTTACCATTTTTTGAATTTCGAGGGGAAAATTATTCCTTGCCTAATCGTTCATTTATCGCATTAGACGGCTTTGGCGTGTGCCCTAGGACTCATATATGCGGAGAACCAGCGCCTTTGAGACACTTTATTTTTTGCCGGAAAAATATATTTTCGTGGGCTATAGGCTTACCATTTTTTGAATTTCGAGGGGAAAATTATTCTTTGCCTAATCGTTCATTGATCGTTTTAGACGGTTTCTGCGTGTGCCCAGGGACTCATATATGCGGAGAACCAGCGCCTTTGAGACACTTTATTTTTTGTCGGAAAAATAATATTTTCGTGGGCTATAGGCTTACCATTTTTTGAATTTCGAGGGGAAAATTATTCCTTGCCTAATCGTTCATTTATCGCATTAGACGGCTTCGGCGTGTGCCCTAGGACTCATATATGCGGAGAACCAGCGCCTTTGAGACACTTTATTTTTTGCCGGAAAAAGATATTTTCGTGGGCTATAGGCTTACCATTTTTTGAATTTCGAGGGGAAAATTATTTTTTGCCTAATCGTTCATTAATCGCATTAGACGGCTTCGGCGTGTACCCCAGGACTCATATGCAGAGAACCAGCGCCTTGGAGACACTTTATTTTTTCTGGGAAAAATGATATTTTCATGGGCTATAGGCTTACCATTTTTTTAATTTCGAGGGGAAAATTATTCCTTGCCTTATCGTTCATTTATCGCATTAGACGGCTTCGGCGTGTGCCCTAGGACTCATATATGCGGAGAACCAGCGCCTTTGAGACACTTTATTTTTTGTCGGAAAATTGATATTTTCGTGGGCTATAGGCTTACCATTTTTTGAATTTCGAGGGGAAAATTATTTTTTGTCTAATCGTTCATTTATCGCATTAGACGGCTTCGACGTGTGCCCTAGGACTCGTATATGCGGAGAACCAGCGCCTTTGAGACACTTTATTTTTTTTTCGGAAAAATGATATTTTCGTGGGATATATGCTTACCATTTTTTGAATTTCGAGGGGAAAATTATTCCTTGCCTAATCGTTCATTTATCGCATTAGACGGTTCGGCGTGTGCCCTAGGACTCATATATGCGGAGAACCAGCGCCTTTGAGACACTTTATTTTTTGTCGGAAAAATAATATTTTCGTGGGCTATAGGCTTACCATTTTTTGAATTTCGAGGGGAAAATTATTTTTTGCCTAATCGTTCATTTATCGCATTAGACGGCTTCGGCGTGTGCCCAGGGACTCATATATGCGGAGAACAAGCGCCTTTGAGACACTTTATTTTTTCTGGGAAAAATGATATATTCGTGGGCTATAGGCTTAAGATTTTTTCAATTTTAAGGGGAAAATTATTCTTTGCCTAATCTTTCACTGATCGCTTTAGACGGCTTCTGCGTGTGCCCGGGGACTCATATGCGGAGAACCAGCGCCTTTGAGACACTTTCTTTTTTTTCGGAAAAATGATATTTTCGTGGGCTATAGGCTTACCATTTTTTGAATTTCGAGGGGAAAATTATTTTTTGCCTAATCGTTCATTAATTGCATTAGACGGCTTCGGCGTGTGCCCTAGGACTCATATGCGGAGAACCAGCGCCTTTGAGACACTTTATTTTTTGTCGGAAAAATGATATTTTCGTGGGCTATAGGCTTACCATTTTATGAATTTCGAGGGGAAAATTATTTTTTGCCTAATCATTCATTAATCGCATTAGACGGCTTCGGCGCGTGCCCTAGGACTCATATGCGGAGAACCAGCGCCTTTGAGACACTTTATTTTTTCTGGGAAAAATGATATTCTCATGGGCTATAGGCTTACCATTTCTTTAATTTCGAGGGGAAAATTATTCCTTGCCTAATCGTTCAGTTATCGCCTTAGACGGCTTCGGCGTGTGCCCTAGGACTCATATATGTGGAGAACCAGCGCCTTTGAGACACTTTATTTTTTGTCGGAAAAATAATATTTTCGTGGGCTATAGGCTTACCATTTTTTGAATTTCGAGGGGAAAATTATTTTTTGCCTAATCGTTCATTTATCGCATTAGACGGCTTCGGCGTGTGCCCAGGGACTCATATATGCGGAGAACAAGCGCCTTTGAGACACTTTATTTTTTCTGGGAAAAATGATATTTTCGTGGGCTATAGGCTTAAGATTTTTTCAATTTCAAGGGGAAAATTATTCTTTGCCTAATCTTTCATTGATCGCTTTAGACGGCTTCTGCGTGTGCCCGGGGACTCATATGCGGAGAACCAGCGCCTTTGAGACACTTTCTTTTTTTTCGGAAAAATGATATTTTCGTGGGCTATAGGCTTACCATTTTTTGAATTTCGAGGGGAAAATTATTTTTTGCCTAATCGTTCATTAATCGCATTAGACGGCTTCGGCGTGTGCCCTAGGACTCATATGAGGAGAACTAGCGCCTTTGAGACACTTTATTTTTTGTCGGAAAAATAATATTTTCGTGGGCTATAGGCTTACCATTTTTTTAATTTCGAGGGGAAAATTATTCCTTGCCTAATCGTTCATTTATCGCATTAGACGGCTTCGGCGTGTGCCCTAGGACTCATATATGCGGAGAACCAGCGCCTTTGAGACACTTTATTTTTGCCGGAAAAAGATATTTTCGTGGGCTATAGGCTTACCATTTTTTGAATTTCGAGGGGAAAATTATTGCTTGCCTAATCGTTCATTTATCGCATTAGACGGCTTCGGCGTGTGCCCTAGGACTCATATATGCGGAGAACCAGCGCCTTTGAGACACTTTATTTTTGCCGGAAAAAGATATTTTCGTGGGCTATAGGCTTACAATTTTTTGAATTTCGAGGGGAAAATTATTCTTTGCCTAATCGTTCATTGATCGTTTTAGACGGTTTCTGCGTGTGCCCAGGGACTCATATATGCGGAGAACCAGCGCCTTTGAGACACTTTATTTTTTGTCGGAAAAAATGATATTTTCGTGGGCTATAGGTTTACCATTTTTTGAATTTCGAGGGGAAAATTATTCCTTGCCTAATCGTTCATTTATCGCATTAGACGGCTTTGGCGTGTGCCCTAGGACTCATATATGCGGAGAACCAGCGCCTTTGAGACACTTTATTTTTTGCCGGAAAAAGATATTTTCGTGGGCTATAGGCTTACCATTTTTTCAATTTTAAGGGGAAAATTATTCTTTGCCTAATCGTTCATTGATAGTTTTAGACGGTTTCTGCGTGTGCCCAGGGACTCATATATGCGGAGAACCAGCGCCTTAGAGACACTTTATGTTTTGTCGGAAAAATGATATTTTCGTGGGCTATAGGCTTACCATTTTTTCAATTTTAAGGGGAAAATTATTCCTTGCCTAATCGTTCATTTATCGCAATAGACCGCTTCTGCGTGTGCCAGGGGACTCACATATGCGGAGAACCAGCGCCTTTGAGACACTTTATTTTTTGCCGGAAAAAGATATTTTCGTGGGCTATAGGCTTACTATTTTTTGAATTTCGAGGGGAAAATTATTCTTTGCCTAATCGTTCATTGATCGTTTTAGACGGTTTCTGCGTGTGCCCAGGGACTCATATATGCGGAGAACCAGCGCCTTTGAGACACTTTATTTTTTGTCGGAAAAATAATATTTTCGTGGGCTATAGGCTTACCATTTTTTGAATTTCGAGGGGAAAATTATTCCTTGCCTAATCGTTCATTTATCGCATTAGACGGCTTCGGCGTGTGCCCTAGGACTCATATATGCGGAGAACCAGCGCCTTTGAGACACTTTATTTTTTGCTGGAAAAAGATATTTTCGTGGGCTATAGGCTTACCATTTTTTGAATTTCGAGGGGAAAATTATTTTTTGCCTAATCGTTCATTAATCGCATTAGACGGCTTCGGCGTGTACCCTAGGACTCATATGCAGAGAACCAGCGCCTTGGAGACACTTTATTTTTTCTGGGAAAAATGATATTTTCATGGGCTATAGGCTTACCATTTTTTTAATTTCGAGGGGAAAATTATTCCTTGCCTTATCGTTCATTTATCGCATTAGACGGCTTCGGCGTGTTCCCTAGGACTCATATATGTGGAGAACCAGCGCCTTTGAGACACTTTATTTTTTGTCGGAAAAATGATATTTTCGTGGGCTATAGGCTTACCATTTTTTGAATTTCGAGGGGTAAATTATTTTTTGTCTAATCGTTCATTTATCGCATTAGACGGCTTCGACGTGTGCCCTAGGACTCATATATGCGGAGAACCAGCGCCTTTGAGACACTTTATTTTTTTTCGGAAAAATGATATTTTCTTGGGATATAGGCTTACCATTTTTTGAATTTCGAGGGGAAAATTATTCCTTGCCTAATCGTTCATTTATCGCATTAGACGGTTCGGCGTGTGCCCTAGGACTCATATATGCGGAGAACCAGCGCCTTTGAGACACTTTATTTTTTGTCGGAAAAATAATATTTTCGTGGGCTATAGGCTTACCATTTTTTGAATTTCGAGGGGAAAATTATTTTTTGCCTAATCGTTCATTTATCGCATTAGACGGCTTCGGCGTGTGCCCAGGGACTCATATATGCGGAGAACAAGCGCCTTTGAGACACTTTATTTTTTCTGGGAAAAATGATATTTTCGTGGGCTATAGGCTTAAGATTTTTTCAATTTTAAGGGGAAAATTATTCTTTGCCTAATCTTTCATTGATCGCTTTAGACGGCTTCTGCGTGTGCCCGGGGACTCATATGCGGAGAACCAGCGCCTTTGAGACACTTTCTTTTTTTTCGGAAAAATGATATTTTCGTGGGCTATAGGCTTACCATTTTTTGAATTTCGAGGGGAAAATTATTTTTTGCCTAATCGTTCATTAATTGCATTAGACGGCTTCGGCGTGTGCCCTAGGACTCATATGCGGAGAACCAGCGCCTTTGAGACACTTTATTTTTTGTCGGAAAAATGATATTTTCGTGGGCTATAGGCTTACCATTTTATGAATTTCGAGGGGAAAATTATTTTTTGCCTAATCATTCATTAATCGCATTAGACGGCTTCGGCGCGTGCCCTAGGACTCATATGCGGAGAACCAGCGCCTTTGAGACACTTTATTTTTTCTGGGAAAAATGATATTCTCATGGGCTATAGGCTTACCATTTCTTTAATTTCGAGGGGAAAATTATTCCTTGCCTAATCGTTCAGTTATCGCCTTAGACGGCTTCGGCGTGTGCCCACGAAAAATAATATTTTCGTGGGCTATAGGCTTACCATTTTTTGAATTTCGAGGGGAAAATTATATTTTGCCTAATCGTTCATTTATCGCATTAGACGGCTTCGGCGTGTGCCCAGGGACTCATATATGCGGAGAACAAGCGCCTTTGAGACACTTTATTTTTTCTGGGAAAAATGATATTTTCGTGGGCTATAGGCTTAAGATTTTTTCAATTTTAAGGGGAAAATTATTCTTTGCCTAATCTTTCATTGATCGCTTTAGACGGCTTCTGCGTGTGCCCGGGGACTCATATGCGGAGAACCAGCGCCTTTGAGACACTTTCTTTTTTTTCGGAAAAATGATATTTTCGTGGGCTATAGGCTTACCATTTTTTGAATTTCGAGGGGAAAATTATTTTTTGCCTAATCGTTCATTAATCGCATTAGACGGCTTCGGCGTGTGCCCTAGGACTCATGTGCGGAGAACTAGCGCCTTTGAGACACTTTATTTTTTGTCGGAAAAATAATATTTTCGTGGGCTATAGGCTTACCATTTTTTTAATTTCGAGGGGAAAATTATTCCTTGCCTAATCGTTCATTTATCGCCTTAGACGGCTTCGGCGTGTGCCCTAGGACTCATATATGCGGAGAACCAGCGCCTTTGAGACACTTTATTTTTTGTCGGAAAAATGATATTTTCGTGGGCTATAGGTTTACCATTTTTTGAATTTCGAGGGGAAAATTATTCCTTGCCTAATCGTTCATTTATCGCATTAAACGGCTTCGGCGTGTGCCCTAGGACTCATATATGCGGAGAACCAGCGCCTTTGAGACACTTTATTTTTTGCCGGAAAAAGATATTTTCGTGGGCGATAGGCTTACCATTTTTTTAATTTCGAGGGGAAAATTATTCCTTGCCTAATCGTTCAATTATCGCATTAGACGGCTTCTGCGTGTGCCCGGGGACTCATATATGCGGAGAACCAGCGCCTTTGAGACACTTTATTTTTTGTCGGAAAAATGATATTTTCGTGGGCTATAGGTTTACGATTTTTTGAATTTCGAGGGGAAAATTATTCCTTGCCTAATCGTTCATTTATCGCATTAAACGGCTTCGGCGTGTGCCCTAGGACTCATATATGCGAAGAACCAGCGCCTTTGAGACACTTTATTTTTCTCGGAAAAATGATGTTTTCGTGGGCTATAGGCTTACCATTTTTTCAATTTTAAGGGGAAAATTATTCTTTGCCTAATCGTTCATTGATCGTTTTAGACGGTTTCTGCGTGTGCCCAGGGACTCATATATGCGGAGAACCAGCGCCTTAGAGACACTTTATGTTTTGTCGGAAAAATGATATTTTCGTGGGCGATAGGCTTACCATTTTTTCAATTTTAAGGGGAAAATTATTCTTTGCCTAATCGTTCATTTATCGCAATAGACCGCTTCTTCGTGTGCCAGGGGACTCACATATGCGGAGAACCAGCGCCTTTGAGAGACTTTATTTTTTGTCGGAAAAATGATATTTTCGTGGGCTATAGGTTTACCATTTTTTGAATTTCGAGGGGAAAATTATTCCTTGCCTAATCGTTCATTTATCGCATTAGACGGCTTCGGTGTGTGCCCTAGGACTCATATATGCGGAGAACCAGCGCCTTTGAGACACTTTATTTTTTGCCGGAAAAAGATATTTTCGTGGGCTATAGGCTTACCATTTTTTGAATTTCGAGGGGAAAATTATTTTTTGCCTAATCGTTCATTAATCGCATTAGACGGCTTCGGCGTGTGCCCTAGGACTCATATGCGGAGAACCAGCGCCTTGGAGACACTTTATTTTTTCTGGGAAAAATATCTTCATGGGCTATAGGCTTACCATTTTTTTAATTTCGAGGGGAAAATTATTCCTTGCCTTATCGTTCATTTATCGCATTAGACGGCTTCGGCGTGTGCCCTAGGACTCATATATGCGGAGAACCAGCGCCTTTGAGACACTTTATTTTTTGTCGGAAAAATGATATTTTCGTCGGCTATAGGCTTACCATTTTTTGAATTTCGAGGGGAAAATTATTCCTTGCCTAATCGTTCATTTATCGCATTAGACGGCTTCGACGTGTGCCCTAGGACTTATATATGCGGAGAACCAGCGCCTTTGAGACACTTTATTTTTTGCCGGAAAAAGATATTTTCGTGGGCTATAGGCTTACCATTTTTTGAATTTCGAGGGGAAAATTATTTTTTGCCTAATCGTTCATTAATCGCATTAGACGGCTTCGGCGTGTGCCCTAGGACTCATATGCGGAGAACCAGCGCCTTGGAGACACTTTATTTTTTCTGGGAAAAATGATATCTTCATGGGCTATAGGCTTACCATTTTTTTAATTTCGAGGGGAAAATTATTCCTTGCCTTATCGTTCATTTATCGCATTAGACGGCTTCGACGTGTGCCCTAGGACTCATATATGCGGAGAACCAGCGCCTTTGAGACACTTTATTTTTTTTCGGGAAAATGACATTTTCGTGGGCTATAGGCTTACCATTTTTTGAATTTCGAGGGGAAAATTATTCCTTGCCTAATCGTTCATTTATCGCATTAGACGGCTTCGACGTGTGCCCTAGGACTTATATATGCGGAGAACCAGCGCCTTTGAGAGACTTTATTTTTTGCCGGAAAAAGATATTTTCGTGGGCTATAGGCTTACCATTTTTTGAATTTCGAGGGGAAAATTATTCCTTGCCTAATCGTTCATTTATCGCATTAGACGGCTTCGGCGTGTGCCCTAGGACTCATATATGCGGAGAACCAGCGCTTTTGAGACACTTTATTTTTTCTCGGAAAAATGATATTTTCGTCGGCTATAGGCATACCATGTTTTCAATTTCGAGGGGAAAATTATTACTTGCCTAATCAATCATTTATCGCATTAGACTGCTTCTGCGTGTGCCCGGGGACTCATATATGCGGAGAACCAGCGCCTTTGAGACACTTTATTTTTTGCCGGAAAAAGATATTTTCGTGGGCTATAGGCTTACCATTTTTTGAATTTCGAGGGGAAAATTATTCCTTGCCTAATCGTTCATTTATCGCATTAGACGGCTTCGGCGTGTGCCCTAGGACTCATATATGCGGAGAACCAGCGCCTTTGATACACTTTATGTTTTCTCGGAAAAATGATATTTTCGTGGGCTATATGCTTACTATTTTTTGAATTTCCAGGGGAAAATTATTCCTTGCCTAATCGTTCATTTATCGCATTAGACGGCTTCTGCGTGTGCCCGGGGACTCATATATGCGGAGAACCAGCGCCTTTGAGACACTTTATATTTTCTCGGAAAAATGATATTTTCGTGGGCTATAGGCTAACCATTTTTTCAATTTCGAGGGGAAAATTATTTTTTTGCCTAATCGTTCATTTATCGCATTAGACGGCTTCGGCGTGTGCCCGGGGACTTATATATGCGGAGAACCAGCGCCTTTGAGACACTTTATTTTTTCTGGGAAAAATGATATTTTCATGGGCTATAGGCTTACCATTTTTTGAATCTTAAGTGCAAAATTATTCTTTGCCAAATCGTTCATTTAGCGCAATAGACCGCTTCTGCGTGTGCCCGGGACTCATATCTGCGGAGAAGCAGCGCCTTAAAGACACGTTATGTTTTGTCGGAAAGATGATGTTTTCGTGGGCTATAGGCTCACCATTTTTGACTTTTTCGAGAAAACTATTCTGCGCGTATTCGTTACGTTATCGCGTAAATCGGGCGCTGCGCATGCGTGGGGAGTGATATGTACGAAGAAGGAGTGCTTTTGTGAAAATATATTTATAGGGGCTCAAACAATAATTTCATGGGTTATAGGCTTAGCATTTTTTGACTTTTTCGAGAAAATTATTCTGCGTTTATTCGTTATGGCATCGCGTAAATCGTGGGCTGCGCAGGTATGGGGAGTGATATGCACGAAGAACCAGCGCTTTTGTGAAAATGTATTTATAGGGGCTGAAATGATAATTTCATGGGTATAGGCTTACTATTTTTTCACTTTTTCGGGAAAATTATTCTGCGTCCATTCGTTAGGTTATGTCGTAAATCGGGGGCTGCGCATGCAAAGGGAGTGATATGTACGAAGAACCAACGCTTTGGGAGAACGTATTGAAAGTGGCTGAAACGATACTTTCATGGGCTATAGGCTTACCATTTCTTTATTTCTTTGAGAAAACTATTCTGTGCCTATTCTTTACGTTATCGCGTAAATGGGCTGCTGCGCAAGCGTGGGAAAAGATATATGCGAAGAACGAGCGCTTTTGTGAAAATGTGTTTTTAGGAACAGGCTCTCAGGAATGGAGGAAGCCTAAAAACAGTGAAGAAGAAGCTAGGAATTGACAAGAATCAGATGTATGCGTTAAGAGAGAAAGCCGGCAATATCATTACTAATATGGATGAGATAGTTCAAGTGGCTGAGGGGTTCTATAGAGATTTATAGTGTACCAGTGGCACCCACGACGATAATGGAAGAGAAAATTGTCTAGACGAATTCGAAATCCCAAAGGTAAACCCGGAAGAAGTAAAGAAAGCCTTGGGAGATATGCAAAGGGGGAAGGCAGCTGGGGAGGATCAGGTAACAGCAGATTTGTTGAAGGATGGGGGACAGATTGTTCTGGAGAAACTGGCCACCCTGTATACGCAATGCGTCATGACTTCGAGCGTACCGGAATCTTGGAAGAACGCTAACATAATCCTCATCCCATAAGAAAGGGGACACCAAAGACTTGAAAAATTATAGACCGGTCAGCTTACTGTCCGGTGCCTACAAACTATTTACTAAGGTAATCGCAAATAGAATCAGGAGCACCTTAGACTTCTGTCAAGCAAAGGACCAGGCAGGATTCCGTAAAGTCTACTCAACAATAGATCATATTCACACTATCAATCAGGTGATTGAGAAATGTGCGGAATATAACCAACCCTTATATATAGCTTTCATTGATTACGAGAAAGCGTTCGATTCTGTCGAAACCTCAGCAGTCATGGAGGCATTACGGAATCAGGGTGTAGACGAGCCGTATGTAAAAATACTGAAAGATATCTATAGCGGCTGCACAGCCACCGTAGTCCTCCATAAAGCAAGCAACAAAATCCCAATAAAGAAAGGCGTCAGGCAGGGAGATACGATATCTCCAATGCTATTCACAGCGTGCTTACAGGAGGTATTCAGAGACCTGGATTGGGAAGAATTGGGGATAAACGTTAATGGAGAATACCTTAGTAACTTGGGATTCGCAGATGATATTGCCTTGCTTAGTAACTCAGGGGACCAATTGCAATGCATGCTCACTGACCTGGAGATGCAAAGCAGAAGAGTGGGCCTAAAAATTAATCTGCAGAAAACTAAAGTGATGCTTAACAGTCTCGGTAGAAAACAGCAATTTACAATAGGCAACGGGGCACTGGAAATCGTAAGGGAATACATCTACTTAGGGCAGGCAGTGACGGCGGATCCGGATCATGAGACAGAAATAATCAGAAGAATAAGAATGGGCTGAGGAGCATTTGGCAGGCATTCTCAGATCATGAACAGCAGGTTGCCACTATCCCTCAAGAGAAAAGTGTATAATAGCTGTGTCTTACCAGTACTCACCTACGGGGCGGAAACCTGGAGGCTTACGAAAAGGGTTCTACTCAAATTGAGGACGACGCAACGAGCTATGGAAAGAAGAATGATAGGTGTAACGTTAAGGGATAAGAAAAGAGCAGATTGGGTGAGGGAGCAAACGCGAGTTAATGACATCTTAGTTGAAATCAAGAAAAAGAAATGGGCATGGGCAGGACATGTAATGAGGACGGAAGATAACCGATGGTCATAAAGGGTTACGGACTGGATCCCAACGGAAGGGAAGCGTAGCAGGGGGCGGCAGAAAGTTAGGTGGGCGGATGAGATTAAGAAGTTTGCAGGCACGGCATGGCCACTATTAGTACATGACCGGGGTTGTTGGAGAAGTATGGGAGAGGCCTTTGCCCTGCAGTGGGCGTAACCAGGCTGATGATGATGATGATGATGTTTATAGGGGCTGAAACGATAATTTCATGGGCTATAGGCTTACAATTTTGTGACTTTGTGAGAAAAATATTTTGCGCTTTTTCGTCAGGTTATCGCTTAAATTGGGGGCTGCACATGCATGGGGAGTGATATATCCGAAGAACCAGAATATTAGCTGTAAGAGGTAAAAGTGGCACCTTGCTTTTTTAATAATGGTATAACTTTTGCATTCTGGGGGAATCCACGAATTTTTAATAGAATAGTTTACCATGCTATGGAATGCGTGTAATCATATATTAAAATATGTCTTGAAAATAAATTTTGGGCTTTTACGTGCAAAAAACACTTTCTGATTTTGAGGCACGCCGCAGTGAAGGACTGCGGAAATTTCTACCCCCTGGGGTACTTTAACGTACACCTACGTAAACGGGTGTTTTCGCCCCAATCGAAATGCGGCCGCCGTGGTCGGGATTTGATCCCGCGACCTCGTGCTCAGCAGCCCAACACCGTAGCCACTGAGCTACCACGAAAGGTAAATAAAGTTAATATTATTGCCGTAGTATTGCCGTGGAAATGTCATCGTGGTCTGGCGGTGAACTTCCGTAGTGCAAGGATATGCGCGTGATATGAAGATGCCTGTATGTGCTGGCGCGGGAATCGTTAAGCCCATTACACAAAAAAAAAGTTCGGCAGAACCTATCTTGCGATGACTGGCAACTGCAATGCGCTACCGTTGACTCAATTATCATCACTATTGGCAGCTAATTTTGACGTCCACTGCAGGACGAAGGCCTCTCAGAGCGATGTTGAATTACCCCATGTCTCGCAATAGGTGATTCCAGCTTGCGCTTGCAAATTTTCTGATTTGATCACCCCACCTGATTTTCTGCATTCCTTGACCGCTCTTCCTTTCCCATTTGCTTTAGCAGCGGTTCGAGGCAATAATTGTACACATTTATTTTAAAAGGCACAAGTAAGCTCGGAGTAAGGATTTGGTAGTGCCTGCAATACGCACTCCAACCTATCTTTTTGTGTAAATTCGTTTTTGATCATCAGGCTCCCCTATGAGTAATTAACTGACTTAGATAAACTCACTTCTGCACAGACTGTGGAGACTGACTGTCAATCACGAATTATTGTTCAGTTGCCGGGCTACTGAACATCATTTTTGTCTTCCGTTAATAATCTGCACGCCTACTATCACACTGTCTCGGTTAAGGTGCTCAATCACTTGTAGCAATTCATGCCCAGTGTTGGTGAACAGGGCCATGTCATCTGCAAGCAGAAGGTGGTTGCCATATTCGTCGTTGGTCCTCACTCTCGAGACTTCGAAGTCTAATACCGTAAATACTTCGCCTAAGCATGCTGTGAATAGTATCGGAGAGATTGTGCTTCTTTGCAATGCCCCTTTTTTTATAGGTAATGTGAGTTGAATATGTAGAATCAATATAGGGACACAATGTATTGCAGCCGTCGAAACGAGTTACGAGGCCTACACTGCCGCGGGGCCCCTCTTAAATCTCTTCCCTAAACACACTCGGCGTCATCCGCTATCACGAAGCGTGCGCATGGCCTCCGAGATGCATGGCACACCGGTGCGCGCACGAACGCTGAGAAACGCGCCATGGTGGTGGTGGTGGTGATAAACTTTAATAAACATTGAGCCGTATCTTGAGCTATTCCTGGGTTGGCCCTTGGTCTCGTGAAGTGGCCAGCAGTCGGTGACGTCCGGCGACTTCCGAAGCCCAGCCCACCAGCTGCTTTTGGACAGCTGGGTCGGAGCTGGACACCGCGACCTCCCATCGCTCGAGGTCAGTGAGTTGCCATTCTGATGGCGGCTGGAGCTCAGAGCACTTGTACAGTATGTGATGGAAATCAGCTCTTGGGGCTCCACATAAGGTACACTCTGGAGAGAACAGCCCCGGGTGCATTAGAGCTAGAAGGGCGGGGGAGAGAAAAGTGCGAGATTGTAGCTGGCGCCACGTCACCTGCTCTAATTTAGTGAGTGATTTGTGAGGCGGAGGATAGTGCAGTCGTTGCTCTCTGTAGTGGAGTGAAATTTCGTGGTATGTGACCATTCGGTCACGGGCGCTTCCTGGCTCGGCGGCTTGCCCTGCTCGGTTGACGTACGCTCGAGCGGTGTCATGGGCGGCTTCGTTGCCTGGATGGCCCGCGTGCGCGGGGACCCATATGAGTTGAATGGGCCTAGTGGGGGGCTGAGAGGAGTTGAGAATTTTATGGGCGACGGCATGCGTCCGTCCTTTTGCAAAGTTTCTGATCGCGGTTTTCAAGTCACTGAATACGAGTGTGGCAGTGGTTGAGGAGATCGCAAGGGCAATCGCAGCTTCTTCGGCTTCTAGTGAGGTGTGCGTTAGGACCGATACAGCTGCTAGAGGTGAAAGATTGTTACCGATTGCGCAAATGGCAAAGGCTGGCTGAGTGGTGTATGCCGCAGCATCTACGTAGACAGCCTCCGTGTGCTGGTTGTAACGTTTGTGTAGTGCCTGGGCTCTTGCTGCGCGTCGAGCTTGGTGGTGGATTGGGTGCATGTTTTTTGAGAGTGGATGCACTGTTAGAAGCTTTTGGGTGGCCCCGGGGGTGGGGTATGTAGGTCGGAGAGTGTTGGTTGGGTTAAGACCTAGGTTCTTAATGATGCTGCGGCCTGTAGGGGTGGAGGAGAGACGTTCAAGTTGTGCCGTCCGGTGAGCTTCGGTAAGCTCGGCTAGTGTGTTATGTATGCCCATGAGTAGAAGTCGTTCGTTGGAGGTGTGTCGAGGGAGGTTGAGGGCGGTCTTGTATGCCTGGCGAATCAAGGCGTTGATTTTCTCTTCTTCTGCTCTAGTGAGGAAGAGATATGGGAGAGAGTATACTATGCGGCTGATGACGAATGCTTGAACTAGGCGACGGAGGTCATGTTCTCTCATGCCCCTGTGTCGGTTGGCAATTCGTCGTATGAGCCGCATTGTCTGATGGACGGTGTTTGTGAGTTTGGTTATCGTGGCGGTGTTCTTGCCGTTGCTCTGGAGTAGGATGCCTAGGATTCGGACCTTTTCCACTTCTGGGATGGGGGTGCCGTCCAACGTGAGCTTTATTGGAGGTGGGGGGCCTAGGTCCGTCCTACATCTAGGTGGTCGAAGAATGAGTAACTCAGATTTGGTAGGGGAGCATGCCAGGCCGACGGTTGCAGCATGCGCTGCCACCAGGTCGGCACCGGACTGCAATGTTTCTTCTATGGCTCCGGCATTTCCTGTGGTTGTCCACAGTGTAATGTCGTCGGCATAGAAGGAGTGCGAGAGATTACAGCTGCCTCTCTCTGATGCTTATTCGTGGACGCACAGCGCCATCTAGTGGCGGGGACGAGAAGTCCGCGCGTGACCTCCAAGACAAGTAGCGTGGCGCGCCGGTGCCTGAGAACATGAAGAATCGCTTGCCCTCGCTTGCCACACACTCAGTGGCACATACTCAGTGAAACAAGTTAGCAAGAGGTTTCCCGAAGAGCGCGAGAAAGTGCATTCATGGCGCAGCTTGCAAATGCGTTCGTATGAAAGGCGTTCAATGATAAGGGGCACACACCCAGTGCATTTGTGGTGAAGCCTGCTAAAGGGTCGGGATTCTGTCCTTGAGGTACGCTTGCGGCTCAGGTTCGAGTCCTCTCAGCAGCGCAGAAACCTAAGCGATTTTTTCGTCATTGTAGAGCGGCGCACAGTCACTGGTTCATACTCAGTAACCTAAGTTGGCAGCAAAGGAGTTCGTTGAAGACAGGCGCAGATCCAGTGGCACCTATCTTGTGCTCCTTGTCGTCAAAGTGTTTCATTGGTCCAGCCTATGTCGGTGTGAAAGAGGCTCACTGAAGAGCGGAAGATATGAATATATGTTCCGCTCAGACACTCAGCCACCCAAGTTAGTTCGATGGTTGGCTTCAAAGCCTGTTTCCTCAGCACAGCAGCCGTATGCAGTACCCATTCGATCATGGATTACCCAGGTAGGCGCGAAAACAGTTATATACAAGCCCACATAGATAGACATACACCGGAAACTCTGCGCAGTACCGTAATAATGCGAACGCATTAAAAAAGTCGATTCTTAGATTAGTTTCTTGCGTGTCTACTGCTATGTTATGCCTATCTGCGTGCGCCCTGCTTGTGCTGTTATTTATTGCGCAGCCTAGGTTACTGAGCATATATGTTTAGTATTTGCGTCCTCAAATACATTTAGTTGCGCGTTGGCACTCTGTCTCTGCCTTTCTCTCTTTTCGTCGGGTTTGAATGTGCAAGCATTCTTTGGCGAGGAGCGCATCAAAACCTGTCCGCCGCGTGACGTCTAATATCCGCAAAACAAATGCAGAATTGGTCAAGCTAACAGATGTGATCATTACAATAGTCTAGTAGTAGATGATTGATGTAGCATTAGAAAAAAACGCCGCAGTTTCGCCCGAAATGCAAAGTATCGATTGTTATAGCAAAGTAGTGGACAGCTATAAAAGTAAGGATAGCAGTTTTATCGGCCAAATAAACTGGTAAACATAGGCATAATAACTAAATTGACAAGCATGGTGTTATATATAACAGAATGAGGTGACAGACAAACACGGAGTTCGTCTAAGGTTTTTCCGTGCGCTTCGAACGTTTGATGTAACAATTCTGCGGAAACCCGCAATGTGGAGAAGAGTGATTGATAAAGGGAAAATCAGACATTCGCCCATTCGTAGCACTTGCTACAAAGGAAACCCGTACGGGCTCCTCGAAAGAAAAGCGTCACAGTTGAAGAAAATTTGTCCTGGTCCTGGACTCGAACCTGGGACTACCGCCTTTCCGGGGCAGCCACTCTACCAACTGAGCTGTTTAGGCGGCTAGCAGATGGCAGTGCGAAGTGGAATTTGTCGACTACACGAAGCAAAAGCAAGGGTTTGACGTAATAGTTCTGCGGAAACCCGCATGGTGGAGAGAAGAGGCCATAAACATATTATACGTTTCGGCACTCGTGCCATGATTGTTGCAAGATCAAACATCATCGCTGAGGCAATTTGCAATAGGCCTTCTGCTCAGGTTATGCGCAGGACCCGTGAATTTTCTATCTTTCTCATGAACATTTTTCTGCCGGATGGCCACGTGAACTTTCAACTATTTTCGCGCTTCGCACTCCGCGCGTTGCCCAGCAGTATTTTGTTGGCTGGGCTTAAGTGATATATTATAGATTGGAGTAGAACTTTCAAAGCCTAGGTTTGATGTCCGCAGTCTTTTGTTTCTTCATTGCATTCATGCACTTATCTCTGGGGATGCGGAAGGTAAACTTAGCGATGATCTTGGATTGTGCCCTTTTCCTGGTTGGAAATCGGTGTACGATCTCCAGATCAGATTCGTTAGCGCCAACCTAAATATGATATGACAGCTGATCGCACAGTAGCAGGGCCGAAGCGGTGATAGTTTCGTATTCGTTCGCTTTAACGGAGGCAGCGTGCGGTGCGACACTGAAAGTGCCATGTCGTTCCTCTGGAGCAAACTGCTCAGTGAGAAGTACCGTCCTAATTACCTCTTCCCAAAACAGGCTCAATTGACAGCCTTTCTAAAAAAATAATAATCCGTTCGTAGAACCTATCTGCATTTGTATCTTCTATCATCCACTGGTCACACTTATCTGCCGCACGCATCGTAGGTTGAGGACAACTGCGTATAGAAAATTTGTCATCTCGTGTGTCCCTGCCAGGGAACGAGACAACAGACTAAAGAACACGTGAACTTAATCAAATACTTGCCAAACTGCTCTTAGTAAAACGCCTTCGAAATTTTGAGACATGTTCACAGAAAAATGACAAAACTCACCAGTGCAATATGTGGGGAGGGGGATGCTTAAAGTGTGAGCGTCGAAACAGTCCGTGCGGCTACCTGACACTCCAGTGAAGGATGTTACCCCGAGTTCAGAAGCGAATGTGACCTTGAAGACCATGTTTGACTTGATGTAAAGGACGCCTGTTGTGAACGCGCCGAAGGAAGCGCAGAGCATTTTGGACACATTCACGCCAGGCGTTATTTAAATCAAGTCAAGCATAGGCTTGAAAATGCATTTTTTTGTACCAGGGCTAGAGACGTCGATTCACCATGATCATAAATTTTGATTGCCATTATGTCATACCCGGCGCGGTGACTTGCAGCAGAACTGATAATTGGGCGAGTTGGTACGAATTCATAGTAAGATATTTAGCGCGCACAATTGACAAGAACACAGTGAAGGCAGACAGACCCACAAAGCGCTCGTGTGTCCCCCTTCACTGTGTCCTTGTCAATTATGCGGTGACTTAGCGGCTGTGGTATTGAGCTACTGAGCACGAGGTCGCGGGATCAAATCCCGGCCGCGGCAGCCACATTTTGGTGAGGGCGAAATGCCCTCATCCGCCCATTAGAGGCACCTTACCGCTCTTCAGCACCTTATCCATTCACGTCGAGCCATTATTAACGGTGATGAAACTCGTATAACCCTTCAGCACTCCTTATCAACTCATTGACTGCTTATCTGATTGTTGCGCGACGTGAAGCGCATAAGCCCTCAGACAGCGGTGGAGTTTGGGTCGGTGAAGGAACACACCCATGGAAGGCACATCCCGCGGCCACCGAAACGCACCGGTGATGTGGCCTGGCATTTGTTATCAGATTTCCGCAAAATCTGAAATTTTCCTGATGTCTACAATGGTGCAAGCAGACTCTACATGTCGTCTTACAGATGGCATTGATTCAGCTATCACTAAATTTTTCACTAAAGACTTCATAGAAACGGTTCCACTTTGATTGTATTTCTTTTGTATTGCCGCTACAACACATCTATATGCTTCAGATACATTCACGGTCGGCAAGCGTGACTGTTTAGTAAAGTGAGTAAGGGCTGGGATACATGGAGCGAAAAAGCGGCGTCCAGGCGGCGAAAAACGCCCGGCGTCGAACGCTCGCCCCTCGGCGTCCAAAAATTTGACTCCCGCCGGCAATCCGGACCGATCGGAAAACCGACGCCCGGCGATCGACGCCGGCGGAAGTGACGGGAGTGCCTCTCGTGCTCACCAGGCGTCGCAACGATCGATCTCCCACCGACTTCCGGTAGCCGCCGAATGTTTTTGTGTGTTTTTCCTTTATAGCTGGTGCCTCCGTGGGAGCATCCGTCGCGCGGCCGCGCTGGAGCGACGGAATGTGGGCGTCTGCGCTTGTTTGGACGCGCACTTTTGGTCTCTCTGCGCTTGAAAAGGACACCATCGATCGTTACAGCCGAATATTGAATGTTTCAGAGCAATAAATGAAGAGTACAAATTTGTGTATACATATTTTTCGTCTACAAGCTTAAGTGACGTGCTCACGAAAGAGATAATTATATATGCTGTACAGTTTTCTTACCAACCCTTTCAAAAATGGCAATTACTGTGAAATATCCTGCTTAAAACCTTTATTCTGCGTAAGTGTTGATTATTACTCGAAATGCAGGAAAATAAGTGACAGCAAAGGTAAACTTTGCCCATATTTACAACGTCAAATTGCAGTAAACTCGGCGGACTCCGATAAGTACATCATGGAAGTCTGAAAAAAGAATTGGTGCCGATGTGCTCAATAACATTTCCTCGTTTTAAGAAGTTAACTTTCGTCGGGGGTGATGGGGTATTAAACTCTTTGAATTTACTGGTGACTCCAGCATCACTATAACCGTCGCGTGGGTGCTATGAGCTAGCACTGGCTAATCTGAACAATATTTCGTCTTTTCGCAACTCTTGGTGGTGCTTGATCACACAGATTGCGCTCTTTTCTTTTCCAAGTAGTAGGCTTCTATTCATGCTCTGGAACATCGGGGAAGATTGTTGATGGCACCGCATCGTTTTTCGACTAAGGCACATCGCCAAAAATGGCCGTTAGCAAGAACGAGAAAAGAAATTAAACGTACGAAAGCAAATTTAAAAAAAATGCGTACACTAAGTAAAGTAACTTTTATAAATTGCTGACTTCCACCTCACAGCTTGCACATGCTGTTGTCGGCGTACGTATAGAAAAGGCGACGCTAGCAAAGATAGCATACAAAGGGACAACTGAAACTGCTACGCTAAAAGCCTAATGAAATCCAGAAGGGTACAGGCAAGCTGTATGCCCTGAGGTGAGCGGCAGACGAAACTAATGAGACACATATGGTGCCGCACGGCACCGGGGAGCGTCCAAGGAGCGCACATGTGAAGCTACCGAAGGATTCTGCTTCCACGGGAAATGCCGAAAGGCGTGAGAATAGTTTACAGAGAAAGCGGGTGTTCCAGACAAGCCAAGCGATGGTACGAAGAGAAAGCGCACACTCGGTGTACGGTTGTCGCGGATACAAGAGGTCCGCGGAGGCTGCACAATATCCAAGTGCTCTAGGGACAGCACTGTAACCATGGCAAAGTCATCGAAAGCAGCGAGACTAGAATACAATGATACGCTCATTTCAGCAGTGCAAATACGTGGCATAATTCGGGATTGTGGTCGCCAGGACTACAAGGACCAGCGAAAGAAAGCTGCGGCATGGGCAGAGATAATCGCCGATATCGGAACCGATCCTGGAGGTAAGTTCACAATGTTGGTACTGATGAAAACAAATTTATATGCGGAAGTGATCACTCGATGATACCATCCTTTGTGCTTTCGGTACACGACCACGTTGATTTATATATTCGTCGCGCCAACTTATTGTCGTTTTAATTGTGGGATAGTTATAGAATGCTTGCGCCCTTGATGTCCCACCAAACTCATTCCTCCTGCTTTCATGTTGTTGTTTTATTTCTTTGTCATTCCCCTTTATCTCAGCATATAGTTTTCAAAACCAGTGCGCGATTTATGTGTGCGTGCACACACGGTATGTTTCGGGCGCCAGGACGCGTGTTTGGGTGCAGCAGCTTCAGGCGCTGTTTACACCGCGCGTTTAGATTATAACTATTCTATTTTTTTTTACCAAGTTACTTTAGGATCACGCTCGGATCACGCTCGGAACGAGAGCCGCCCATTTCACGCCAAATATCGATAATTCTATCCTCTCCGGCTGCAGTACTAAACGCTTGTTCCTGGAGGAGGCTTTAAAACAGGAACTGACACTGAAGTAAACATCAATAACCACAATTTATTTTTACGCAAGGTAAACGTCGCTGTTGGAGATCCACAAAACCTTCTGCAACGCCTGCACACCGCGGTGAGCGCTCACTCAACGTAGCCAGACCCACCAGACGGCGCAAAGCCAGCCCGCTAAAATGCTTGCAGCTAAATGAAATGTGTAGAAATCGTTCGTAAGCGCCTCTATGAAACTTTTTTCGAAGTTGTTTAGTCAGTAACAATAAATAGTACAATAAAAATTCGGCTTCTTCTTTTTTTGTTATTCAGAAACACATTCGTAAAGTCTGGCAACAATGCGGTGGGCGCGCGGTGGCGTCTGCCCGTATGTCGCTGCATGTAAGCGAAGCCAGCGAACCACCGGCGTCGTCCCGCCGCGTCTATTTCCGCCGCGCGATGTCCGCCGTGGAAGAAATGTATCCCGCGCCTAAGACTCTCGGCTTCTGAGCGTAGCGTCGTAGGTTTGAAACTGACCGGCAACGTTTTTATTGCGATAGCAACCTTATGGACACTGCAGGTGCATTCCTACCGTCGCCCTCGCCGTGAGGTTGCGTATGAGTGAAAGCGTGTGAGGGTGAACCGGCGAACACGATTCAATCTCCCGTGCGCGAGCTAGGAAGGCGGCCCGGATGCGTGCCCTCTCCTTTGGCGCGCGATGCAAAGGGGGTCAGAAAAAAAAATATGCGTCAGAAGGTTATAAATAGAGCAGTGATATTTGATTTAGAAGTATACTGACTATTGGGCGTGTTGGTAATCCACAATCGAGGAAGAATGGCGCAGACCAACAGGGACGAGATAGAAAAACCCGGACCAGCGCAGGCTAGCAACAATGGCTTATTGCGAAAAACACGCAACATATATAACTTGGCACAAACACATGTAGCAGCATAAAGATTAGTGATTAAATAATGTATTCCTAGTTGGTGCCGACTCACCGATGGCCTCTTAACGCACATGTCACTGGACTTATATTTATAAATAATGCTGCAGCAATCTGCCTCGACTACCCGATCTTTCTATTTTGAGAGCACCTTCGTTTCTTTTACCAACGGTTTGCACTTACATTCTTTGCAATGTAGGCACAAATTAGACGACGGCTGTCTTTTCAAAGCAGCTCTGTCTTTTAACGCGACAGCGTTAATGAGCTCGTGTCGCAGAAAAGACGGTGTCGTCGGCGTCGGCGGCGTTGGCCGTGAGCGATAAATCCCAGCAGGCACTGAATGAATAAAAAACAACTTGCAAGATGGGCTGCGTGGGAATTGAACCAGGGTCTCCGGAGTGTGAGACGGAGACGCTACCACTCAGCCACGAGTCCGATGCTTCAAAGAGGTACAAAAGCGCCTCTAGTGAATGCGGTGTTGCCTTAGAAACGAGCTGTTTCTAAGGCTCAGGTGTGCGTCGCTTGCTCAGGCACACATTTCGTTGCCGCGCCGAACGCTGCGTTGCTCGACGCTCACCGCGTCCGATGCGGGGCGCGCAGTCGCTGCGCCGTAGCCCATTGTCTTACACCCCTTGGCGGGGCGACGGGAACGCTATCGCGTTCCACTCTTGAAGGCGAAGCTTAAGCGTCCTCCAATTTTTTTTCTCTATCCCGTCCATGTTTGTTTGCGCCATTCTTTCTTGAGTAAGACTTGCATGTAAACCTGACTGTGACGAAACTTTATCGAAGCTTTAAAAGAAGGTTCGCTGCTACATGTGAAATATAGTCATTGTAATATATAAAACATATATATCGGCAGTTTGGAGTACTATATAGTTTAAAAAATTGCACAGCAAACCTGTGGCCTTGCCATCGCTGAAACGACAGTCCTAGAATGAAAAAGCTAATAGGGCGGCTCCATTCGCAGTGAGCCTTCGGGTCCTCCCTATTCAACATTCTGTACGTCCTAGATATGTTCAATGTTTACATAGTTCCAAATCTGGTGCGAGGCTCCACGATTCAAAAAGCCACTATTAATCCGTAGCATTCTTTGGCTACTCAAAAGGCCAGTATTAATGCGTAGCATTCTTCAGCCATGGTTCCGGCTATGGTAAATTTCCACACTTCAAGGGAACTGAATATACCACTCCTGTCGCCCATATTACTTGGCGGTGTTCAGGTCTGGTATTGCAACCTCGCTTGCCGTCAACGCAAATAAATTTTCCTTATCCGTTCGAATCACATTTTATTCTCGTGCGCACAACTCGAACGGCTAAGGAAAAAATATTTTGCTGTATTTTACAATGAACACATTCCCTTCCATCCCAGCCTGCGTTTAGGAGATAACCCACTTGTAGGAACTTCATCTGTTTTTAGTTTTTTGAAAGACGCAGTGATACTAAACGAAATATAATATATGACAGAACTACTAATTCTAAAAATTCTTACCCAGTTTTTTCACGCATCTTATGATGCACCTCACCCATGTTCTCAGTCCTGAGAAGAAGGCTGAGGTCTCCATTTGATTTGTTGGGCTCCTCAGACTCCTTGTCCGGACAAGGACTCTCGCTGAGGATACCCAATTCTTGAAATAAACTATAACCAGGTGTTTGGCGCATGATAGCCTGAGTTGCTTATGCGCCATAAAACCCAATACAATACAATACAATACAATACAATACAATACAATACAATACAATACAATACAATACAATACAATGTAAAGCCGAGGGCAGAGCCTGGAAAGTTGGTAGCAGCGCTCGTCCGCGTCTGTCGTGTCTTCTTGATGTGCATGTGTCTTTGCGCTGTATTTGGGATTCACAATGCAGCGGCGCTTGCTCGGAGCCTCACCGATGCGGCACCACGTGACAAGGAGAGGGTTAAATGGCTAAATGGAGTGCGACGTAGCGCGAGCGCGCGCACACTGTTACGTCACATTGGCGGGAACGACAGCGTCAGCAGTTCGACCTATGGTTCGACCCACCGGCGCAGCCAACGTAAACGCACGCGGCCAACGCGTTCGACGCGCCAGGCGTCGAGCGACGCTAGCCCACGTGACGTTAAGTCGCCCGCACTCGGCCGACGCTCGCCCACGCGCCGAGCACGTCGGATTGACTTTGCACTAACTCTCTCAAGATAGCACTCTGGTAAAGTACGGAGACCTTGCATGTTTCTTCTGTCAAGCGAAAGTGACCCTAATTGTTGTAATGTTCCGTCATACATGTTCATAAGGAACGAACATTCACTCTTCCCCAGAAAAAAAAAAAAATGGCTGTGGCTTAGCTAAGGTTAAGCCCAGGATGCGACGCATACTAGCCTTTATTTTAGTTTTTGAACCACTGTTTAGCCTGGTGAACTGCTGTTGCTTGGCTATATTTGGTATCGGCTAGACGAAGAAACAACTCATGCGTTACTCTGCTGATTCCTTTATTTTCAAACCAATAAATACGCTCTACCGCTACCAATACCGCTATACCACTGGTATAGCGATATTGGTAACCTGGTATAGCGGGAGGAGCGGGAGTTAGGCCGCAGTACCATGTGTGCGACCGCAGGCGAGCGCACGAGCTGAGACCCGGCTATGTAGCTACGCGGCCGCAAGCGAGCGCACGAGTTGAGCCTCTGCTTTTGGAGCTGTTATGACGTCATATGGTAGCTACGCGGCCGCGCGCGGCGCAGCAAGGAAGAGCGTGGTTGTGCGGCTAGTATGCTTCGCATAAAAAACAACAGTAAAAGTGCAGCGACTGGACCGATGAAAGACAAAGCAATACAGCGCAGGTTTTGCTTTGTTTCTCTTCGGTCCTGTTGCTGCAGTGTTTATGTCAAACCAACGAGGCCAACTTCACGTTCTCGAACAGAACTTTCATTGGTCCTATTCAATGTCACTGGCGTGCACATGCATTCCACGTTGCACTATTTGCAAAAACAAATTTCTCTTTAATGTTGTGGTCGCCTGGACACTGTCGTTTCTTTAAAACATTCCCAGCGTCGCTCGCAAGTAGTAGTCCTCGCTTTACGTGACTAATACGCTAAACCAAATTGTCAAAAAAGTCTGTCCGTCGCCACCTTGCATCAAACATACCTGGAACAGTCAATATAGAACGCAGACGATGCTGCCTACTGGCCTCGGTAGCAGCAGGGCACCTACATCCACGTCATTTCGAATCCAACCACCTGAGACGAATAAGGAAGCGTTCATTCATAGAAAGCATCAAACATGAGGTGAATGAGGCGTCTCTCAATAAACGGAGTTTCAGTGGGTCCCTCCGCAGGAGCAGTAAAAAATAATCAACGATTCAACTAATTGAACACACATACAAAGAGCATTCGCGCGGCGCGTGAGATGACGGGATGTGTGCACAAAGTGGGGAAAAAAGCGCTGTTCACGCAGCCGATCATTTCGCGGCTCACAAGAAGTCCGAAGCCACGCACTCATTCGCTGGCGCCATTGGCGATCCACGCACGCAGCCAAATGCCTTCGCGAAGCCCCGCACGTGACGCACAGCCACGTTGCAATCCTTGCCACGCAAGCTTTCTCTCGGAAGGTGTCCCCTGCACCTGCGCACAAGACGCGGTCAGCTGTAGACACGCGGACACTCCTCGGTGCAATTTTAGTAGCGGAAATGTAAGCAAAATATTGGTCGAGTACACGAGAGTATTAGTATAAAAACTGTCGTTAATTCGCCTGCCGGAGCCGTTTAAGAGACGTTCTCCATCACAATGCCTTACCGCATGGCTTATCATTAGCATCGCCACATTTTAGTAAGTTGCAGGGCTGAGACAACGTGCTTTATATGTCATCAAATCGTGGAATTCGGCGCCCCAGCACTGCACAGTGATTTACAGCGAAGCTGTTTATGGCTAGGGTGCCGCTCACTTTTTTTTCGTTTCCGTTGACAAATGTGTGTGAGCAAAAAACTATAATCGTCGCCAATGGCTCGTTCCGCTGCTCGCACCTTCGTCGTTTTCTATGGCTGGTTCCATTGCCGCTCATCGTGGCAGCGTCCTGCCCCTCCCCAGGCGAAGGCGTTGACGGCACTGGCCCGCTGCCAGTCGGTTCGGTGATTTCGGTCACCAATTCTTTGATTCAGTATAACGCGAAACGAAAACGCGAAATATACATAACGAATGTATAACACGAACGAATGCGGATGTATAAAAATAAATGTCCGAGCGTACTTTTCATCGCGATGACCACTGACTAAGACAATAAATGTGTTCGTATACCTTTGTTCAAAATCCTGTGTCACTTCCTTGTCGTGTGCTACACAGCTACGCTGATCATCCAACTTCACAGTGGACTGGCTCAGGTCTATTTTTTTTAACGTGAGCCTACAGCTACGCACATGGGTGTTCTTGCATACCGCTATCGTTGAAATGTGGCCGCCTTGGCTGGGAATCGAACCCGGGACCTCGTGTTTAGCAGAATGCCATAATCACTCGTCCACCGTGGCGGGTATAAATAATTATTTCATATTCATTTTAGTTCGTATCTCTTTGTAAACTGGGCTACTTGGATTATTCGGTTACGAGTTGTTGCGTTTGAGCTCATTTTTTTATTCCTTACAGTAATGGCCCATAGTATGATGCGTCATTCCACCTCAAGATTTTGTGTTCCATACGCCTAAGACAGTGCCTGCCATCGTTAGCGATCATCATTAGCAACGTCATCAACATCGCCTTGCCATGTCCTACTATACATAAGCAAGGAAAGCGCAATCGAGGGCTGCAGAAGATTAGATAACAAACAGGTTTGCAATTACCCTAAAGAATCGTAGCGTCCGCACGGTTTCGTGGATAAAAGGACCGCGTTGCCTGTTCATAAAGTAAGGCCAGTAGTATTCATATTAAGTTAATGACACGGCAGAACTGTGTGTCTGGATTTCCTCAGGGCAGAAAAAAAGGATGCACCCCATCTGTAGCGCTAAACAAAATACGTCGGCATCGTTCTGGCAGGCATGTTTCTTTTTCTTTCATTGATGCTTTATGCACAAGGGTGTAGCTGTAGCTGTATCTACCTTCAAATTTTACTATACGCAATACAAAATTAAATGCAAGCTCAAACACGTTTACAATGAGCAAAGCTATGCGAGGATGTCGTGCGGTTGGCGCAAGTTGCCCATATGAGTGGAAGCGGCTTTGTGTATTCATAAAAGCTGTTTACGCGAGCAGGAAAACTGTTCGCCATATCGAGTAATTGGCACAATATCTCAGCCGAAGAGGCGATGAGCACCAAGAATGCGGAATGCAGATGGTTGGAAGAACAGGATCTATTCGGATTCATGGTCTGTTTGCTTCATATACTGCCATTAGCCCTAAAAGCACCACGTATCGTACGGCTGTACGCTGGTTGATGGGTCAGAAAGCTGGTTTTATCGTGGTAATATTAAAGCAAAGCCTGTAGTAGCGTTTATGGTAACGTAGGAGTGAAGGTTCAGCTGCTGAAAATTCCCTAAACCAATCCCTATTTGATTATTACCTATAAATATTCAGTACAACAATTTTATTTTACGATTGTGCTCTCCATTGAGAGAAAGAGTTGAAGCTCCCCCCCCCCAATTAGTTTTGATTTGGAATTGGGTTCAGAATTAAAGCGTCAGCACATCATCTTGCTGCAAAGGTACTCTACGAAAAACAAAAAAATTCCTGCAGAACCCATCCCGATAACTGCCGAACGTAAGGCATTACTATTGATTTAATTTAGCGACTCAACGTATTGCCACCATCGAAACGAGTTATGTATGAGGCGTCTGCTGGAGCGGAACTCCTCTTTTGCGCTTGCCTAAGAACAGTCGGTTTGCAGTTTGCAGCGGTGGCGTAGAGGTAGAGCATCCGCCTCGTGTGCAAGAGGACCGTGGTTCGAATCCCGGTGCCGCGCAATTTTCCACAGGATTAAAAAAAAAACTATCCGCGCGTTTATAAAATTGAATAAACAGGCCTGGAATGCGGCCCCATCCCGGTGACCAGAACCGGTAACGCACTCCCTCACCAGTGCACGATTGGCCACCCTGGTGCAGTACTTGGCCACAACCTCCTATATGAATACAACAATCAAACCCCGGTCCTCAGTCCACAGCAGCTGTGAAGCAACTGACCACGGCGGTGGTCAGACCTGCGACGCAGCAGAGGGTGCTAGGAATCCCTGGTTCCGGACAGGCCGCCATTGGAATCTGAACCTGGCAACGTTTAACCCTAGAACGTTATCTAGTGAGGCGAGTCTAGCAGTGCTGTTGGAAGAATTAGAGGGCAGTAAATGGGATATAATAGGGCTCAGTGAAGTTAGGAGGACAAAAGAAGCATATGCAGTGCTAAAAAGCGCGTACGTTCTGTGCTACAGGGGCTTAGCGGAGAGACGAAAACTAGGAGTCGGATTCCTGATTAATAAGGATATGGCCGGTAACATACAGGAATTCTATAGCATTAACGAGAGGGTGGCAGATCTTGTTGTGAAATTTAATAAGAGGTACAAATTGAAGGTCATACAGGTCTACGCCCGTACATCCAGTCATGATGACCAGGAAGTCGGAAGCTTCTATGAAGACGTGGAATCGGCGATGGGTAAAGTGAAAACAAAATACACTATACTGATGGGCAACTTCAATGCCATGGTAGGCAAGAAGCAGGCTGGAGTCAAGTCAGTGTGGGAATATGACGTAGATTACAGGAATAGCACGGGAGAGTAATTAGTAGAACTTGCGGATAATGAATACCTTCTACCGCAAGAGGGATAACCGAAAGTGGACGTGGAGGAGCCCGAACGGCGAGACTAGAAATGAAATAGATTTCATACTCTGCGCTAACTCTAGCATCATACAATATGTGGACGTGCTCGGCAAAGTGCGCTGCAGTGACCATAGGATGGTAAGAACTCGAATTAGCCTAGACTTGAGGAGCGAATGGAAGAAACTGGCACATAAGAAGCCGATCAATGAGTTAGCGGTAAGAAAGAAAATAGAGGAATTCCTGATCAAGCTACAGAACAGGTATTCGGCTTTAATTCAGGAAGAGGACCTTAGTGTTCAAGATATGAACGATAATCTTATGGGCATCATTAAGGGGTGTGCAATAGAAGTCGGTGGTAACTCTGTTAGACAGGATGCCAGTAAGCTATCGCAGGAGATGAAAGATCTGATCAAGAAACGCCAATGTATGAAAGCATCTAACCCTACAGCTAGAATAGAACTAGCAGAACTTTCGAAGTTAATCAACAAGCGTAAGACAGCTGACATAAGGAAGTATAATATGGATAGAATTGAACACGCTCTCAGGACCTAGAAGCCTAAAAGTAGTGAAGAAGAAACTAGGAACAGGCAAGAATCAGATGTGGGCGTTAAGAGATAAAGCCGGCAATATCATTACTAATTTGGATGAGATAGTTCAAGTAGCTGAGGAGTTCTATAGAGATTTGTACAGTACAAGTGACACCCACAACGATAATGGAAGAAATAATCATCTAGATGAATTTGAAATTCCACAAGTAACACCGGAAGAAGTAAAGAAAGCCTTGGGAGCTATGGAAAGGCAGAGGCAGCTGGGGAGGATCAGGTAACAGCAGATTTGTTGAGGATGGTGGGCAGATTGTTCTAGAAAAACTGGCCACCCTATACACGCAATGCCTTATGACTTCGAACGTACCGGAATCTTGGAAGAACGCTAACATAATCCTAATTCATAAGAAAGGGGATGCCAAAGACTTGACAAATTACATACCGATAAGCTTACTGTCCGTTGCCTGCAAACCGTTGCCTACAAAGTATTTACTAAGGTAATCGCAAACAGAATCAGGAACACCTTAGAATTCTGTCAGCGAAAGGACCAGGCAGGATTCCATAAAGGCTACTCAAGAATCGACCATATTCAGACTATCAATCAGGTGATAGAGAAATGTGCGTAATATAACCAACAATTATATATAGCTTTTATTGATTACGAGAAAGCGTTTCATTCAGTCGAAACCTAAGCAGTCATGGAGGCATTACGGAATCAGGGTGTAGACGACCCGTATGTAAAAATACTGAAAGATATCCATAGCGCTCCACAGCTGCCGTAGTCCTCCATAAAGAAACCAACAAAATCCCTATAAAGAAAGGCGTCAGGCAGGGAGATATGATCTCTCCAATGCTATTCACAGCGTGTTTACAGGAGGTATTCAGAGACCTGGATTGGGAAGAATTGGGGATAAGAGTTAATGGAGAATACCTTAGTAACTTGCGATTCGCTGATGATATTGCCTTGTTTAGTAACTCAGGGGACCAACTGCAACGCATGCTCACTGACCTGGAGAGGCAAAGCAGAAGGGTGGGTCTAAAAATTATTCTGCAGAAAACTGAAGTAATGTTTAACAGGCTTGGAAGAGAACAGCAGTTTACGATAGGTAGCGAGGCACTGGAAGTGGTGAAGAAATACATTTACTTAGGACAGGTAGTGACCGCGGATCCGGATCATGAGGCTGAAATAATCAGAAGAATAAGAATGGGCTGGGGTGCATTTGGCAGGCATTCTTAGATCATGGACAGCAGGTTGCCATTATCCCTCAAGTGAAAAGTGTATAACAGCTGCGTCTTACCAGTACTCACGCTCGGGGCAGAAATCTGGAGGCTAACAAAAAGGGTTCTACTTAAATTGAGGACGACGCAACGAGCTATGGAAAGAAGAATGATAGGTGTAACGTTAAGGGATAAGAAAAGAGCAGATTGGGTGAGGGAACAAACGCGGCTTAATGGCTTCTTAGCTGAAATCAAGAAAAAGAAATGGGCATGGGCAGGACATTTAATGAGGAGGGAAGATAACCGATGGTCATTAAGGGTTACGAACTGGTTTCCAAGGAAAGGGAAGCGAAGCAGGGGGCGGCAGAAAGTTAGGTGGGCGGATGAGATTATGAAGTTTGCAGGCACAACATGGCCACAATTAGTACATGACCGGGGTAGTTGGAGTAGTATGGGAGAGGTTCTTGCCCTGCAGTGGGCGTAACGAGGCTGATGATGATGATGATGATGATGAACAGTCAGCGCCATCTAGCGCTTCCCCCGCGACACCTGCGCGTGGCCTCCGAAATTCACGGCGTGCCGTTGTGTGCGAACGCCGAGAAATGCGTCACGCGGCAACCGGGATTCTCTTTCGCTATTCTGGACATGCTGCGCCATCTAGTAACACCGCCGATAGGTCCGCGCGTGGCTTTCGAGACGAGTAGCCTGACGAGGCGGTGCCTGCGAACGCTGAGAATGGTTTCGCCGCTTGCCCCACATTCAGTGGCCAAGTTGGGGAGAGGTTTATTGAAGAGCAGCACATACCCAGTGCATTCATGGCACAGCTCACTAAAGCGTTGGCCCAAAAATGCGTTCATTGAATGTGGCACATACACGTAACCAGTGAATTTGCGGCGCATCCTACTATTGAGCGGCGTTGCTGTTCTCGAGGAAGAAATTCAAGGGATATTTTTTTCGCCATTGTAAATTGGCACATTCCCTGTTGTACATACCGGGCACACCCAAGTTGCCATCAAAGAGGTTCATCGAAGGCCAGCAATGACAGAGTGGCACACACCCCGCGCTTCAAGTGGGCGTCAAACAGTTCCCTCGAACAGCGGTGCCAACAAGTCCCGCATCTATACAATAACCGATGACGGCACGAAAGAGGTTCGTTGAAGAGCGACACGTACGTACACATTCCGCATGATCAGTCACCCAAGTTCCTGAAGCGCACCAGCTCGATTTGCTTACCCGTGCGACCACGGACTACCCAGTGACCCAGGTAGGCGGAAAAACGGTTATATGCAAACCTACATACAAACACAGACAGACAGACAGACGTGAGACAGACATGAGACAGACAGACGTGAGACAGACATGAGACAGACAGACAGACTGACGGACAGACAGACAGACACAGACAGACTTGAGACAGACATGAGACAGACTGACAGACAGACAGACAGACAGACAGACAGACAGACAGACAGACAGACAGACAGACAGACAGACAGACAGACAGACAGACAGACAGACAGACAGACAGACAGACATGAGACAGACAGACATGAGACAGACAGACATGAGACAGACATGAGATAGACAGACAGACTGACGGACAGACAGACAGACACAGACAGGCATGAGACAGACAGACAGACACAGACAGACAGACATGGGACAGACAGAGAGACAGACAGACAGAAATACAGACAGGCAGACAGACAGACAGACACGAGACAGACAGACATGAGACAGACATGAGACAGACATGAGATAGACAGACAGACTGACGGACAGACAGGCAGACACAGACAGGCATGAGACAGACAGACACAGACAGACAGACATGGGACAGACAGACATGGGACAGACAGACATGGGACAGACAGACATGGGACAGACAGACAGACAGACAGACAGACAGACAGACAGACAGACAGACAGACAGACAGACAGACAGACAGACAGACAGACAGACAGACAGACAGACAGACAGACAGACAGACAGACAGACAGACAGACAGACAGACAGACAGACAGACAGACAGACAGACAGACAGACAGACAGACAGACAGACAGACAGACAGACAGACAGACAGACAGACAGACAGACAGACAGACAGACAGACAGACAGACAGACAGACAGACAGACAGACAGACAGACAGACAGACAGACAGACAGACAGACAGACAGACAGACAGACAGACAGACAGACAGACAGACAGACAGACAGACAGACAGACAGACAGACAGACAGACAGACAGACAGACAGACAGACAGACAGACAGACAGACAGACAGACAGACAGACAGACAGACAGACAGACAGACAGACAGACAGACAGACAGACAGACAGACAGACAGACAGACAGACAGACAGACAGACAGACAGACAGACAGACAGACAGACAGACAGACAGACAGACAGACAGACAGACAGACAGACAGACAGACAGACAGACAGACAGACAGACAGACAGACAGACAGACAGACAGACAGACAGACAGACAGACAGACAGACAGACAGACAGACAGACAGACAATCTCCAGAAAGTGCTTGAAGTACCCTAAAAAGCGCTACCGCATTACAGTACGTACATGGCCCGGAACTCGCCCCCCGGCTGGCGCGCTGCGAACACGCACCTGCTGCGACAGTGTGCCAGAAAGAACAGCTGGTCCGAGGTGTACGTGTGAACCCGGCCGCGTTCATCCGTCGTGGATGCGGCAACGACAGGCGAATGGCGTCCCGTAGTCGCCGCGTCGCGCTTCTTCATGGCGTACCACGCTATTCCGAGGGCGGCCACCTCGTGAAGGTTTGCGAGAAAGCGGGCGCCGCATTTGAGGTCACGTGCCTTCTGCGTCACGGCGCCGTAGTCTAGCCGGGGAAGCATGCCGTCGTCGACGCCCGCAGCCTGCATCCGCCAGAACCCGTTCAAAGATATTGTAACGAAGAGGAAGGATATTCAGAGGGCATATTCAGAGGGCAAGTTATGCAACATTGCAACCATGGTAGGCCGTTCTTAAAGTCAGGGGAGGGGGTGCGGGGGCCTGCCCTCCTCCTAATTGTTAAGGAGGGGTTCCACCCCCCTCCACCACTCGGCAGGTCAACTTTAGCATTGCGGCACCCACTGCAGCACCCAAGCGCTGGACGTGATTTTATTACCAGTGGTGCCTTGTGCAGGGAAACTTGAGCTTTCCAATTTTTTATTAACTATTTAATCGCGTCTGATTGGTTGACGCGGAAGGAGCAAAAAAAATAAATAAACAGGAAAGCAGGTATTGTCGTACTGCTGTGTGCGTTTCCCCCGAGGCAGTGCACATGACGGTCACCGCTCTCGGTCGACAATTATTTCTGGCACAGCACCTTTTTCGTGAGTCATCTGAACGTAAAGCGACCTGCTCGTAAATTAGTGAAGGTTCTCCTTGGTTTCTTTGGTTTACCAGTTATCTAATTTCCATTTGTTTAGTTGTGCATTGTGAGTGTCGCTGCGGCTCAAGGTGGCGTTTGAGTCTGGAAACCACCAAACCCATTGATGCCTACGTCCGGTAGTAGGAATGAAGAAAAAAGGGGTTTATTTTACGTTATTTAGACTGGCTCCAGATAGGGAAGCCCACTCTATGTAGATGCACACTAAACGTCTGAGTTGACATCAGGACACGTAAACCCCATTCACGGCACCAAAAGTCTCCGATTTTAATACCGTCATCTTCCCCAGGAGACTAGACTAAGGAATCTCGTGACTGTATCGCGGCCAATCGCAATCGTCGAATCAGTCGCAATGTCCTTCCCAGGACCTCACAGAGTTCCGCCGGTCTCCGCCTAGTATATTGCACCTTCTACTCCGCATATGGCGTAAGCGCGTAGCAATCTGCGAAACCGAGGACGACGCTGTTCCCACGGTAGCCTTCGACGTTAGCCTATTTCATCGATTTGTTTAGCTTGTCAGGGTCAGGTTGAGGCAGAGTGATCATCGCGGTAGTCGTCACCTCGAAGTCATCTAATATTTTTCTACGTGCTTCTATTCCTTGACAGATCATGTGATTCTACGCTTTAATTATATATATATATATATATATATATATATATATATATATATATATATATATATATATATATATATATATATATATATATATATATATATATTGTTGCGTGTGGACAGACACAGACAGAAGGGGCTATTTACAGGCTATTTACACTGGAGCCAGGCAGCCAGGCCAACACTCGATGATGATGATGATGTCCTTGATGAGTTTGGCGCTTACCCACTCGCGGGGATTAGCCAAGAGTCGGGCAGACTTTGCTTATGTGTTCAGAAAATGGAGGTAAAAATCTAAAATTTTGTTACATGAATTTAGGCGAGGGAAAATCGAAACGGTTCCGTAGACTGTCATGCTATGAAGAGGAAAAAAATAATTATCTATAGTATATAAATGAGGCAATAGAGGAGGAATGAAAAGAATAATACGATCATCAATGAAATCGGTTTGATTCAGTAATACATTTTTCAAAGACGAAGCACTCATTCCTGTGTGAATGGCCAAGCATAGACGCTCCGAAAGACAGTAGTACCGGAGTGTTCAATGGTAGGCCAAGCTGTCGCACTGTAATGTCTAATGTCATTTTCCTCATTGAGGAGAAACGCCGGAATTCCAGTAAGTAGTGCTCAATCGTCTCTAATGCATTGCAAAAATGGCACAATGGGGATATTGCCAGCCCAGATCGGTGCATGTAAAAATTTAGAGATGGGGCTCGACAACGTAGTCTCGTTAATGTAACTTCCGTTTGTCTTGTTTTGCAAAACTTCCTGCTCCAAGGAATTGTAAGTGGAATTGTAAGCACACCGACCAACTTCATCGGCGCTCTCGCGGCGGCTCGTCTGTTGAGCATCGCTCGATGATATCGTAATAACATATATATATATATATATATATATATATATATATATATATATATATATATATATATATATGTATATATATACATACATGAGCTTGTGAGTGCGCGGGCGCTATCCTGGTCGCCGCCCTGTGAGTCGGTTTAAAGTCTCCACTGAAGGGAGTCTGAATTCTGATAGTAGGGCTACCGCGTGCGCCACCACCGACGCAAATATTGGGCGAAAATCCGTGGCATTGTTTTAACGCGACAGCGTTAAAGAGCTCGTGTCGCAGAAAAGCCGGTGTCGTCGTCGTCGGTGTCGTCGGCGTTGGCCGTGAGCGATACATTCTAGCAGGCACTTCATGAATAAAAACAACTTGCAAGATGGGCTGGGTGGGAATCGAACCAGGGTCTCCGGAGTGTGAGACGGAGACGCTACCACTGCGCCGCGAGTTCAATGCTTCAAAGCGGTACAAAAGCGCCTCTAGTGAATGCGGTGTTGCCTTAGAAACGAGCTGTTACTAAGGCTCAGGCGTGCGTCGCTTGCTCAGGCGCACATTTCGTTGCCGCGCCGAACGCTGCGTTGCTCGACGCTCACCGCGTCCGATGCAGGGCGCGTAGTCGCTGCGCCGTAGCCCATTGTCTTGCACCCCCTGGCTGGTCGACGGGAACGCTGTCGCGTTCCACTCTTGAAGGCGAAGCTTAAGCGTCCTCCATTTTTTTAACATCCCTAGTAAACGTTGTTTGAAGGTGGTCACTTAGGCGCATGATTTTAAAACAAATAGAATATTGCCTACCAAGACAGGATTTCTCTCACGCGATTGGCTCACATAAGGCGAGGAGCCCGGATAACTGGGGTTAGTTTGGGTGGTTTCGAGCTAGCGCAGTGAATGTAGAAAACCAAATGAGGAAGGCTCAGCCAGTGGCGATTGGTCCACTTATCCTTGTGTTGCGGGAAGAAAGCAGGCCCACGAGTGTAAAATAACTTATATTTACAAATGATGGATATGGCGTTCAGGCAACCGCCAGACTTCGTCTTTCTCTAGTCCAATTCAACGTCTTCCTTCACTTCACCGTAACATCACCCTCCCGGTGGGGGAGCTCCGTCCCGGTGCAAGTTAAACAGCCTCACTTATTGGGGGGACATAGGGCTTGAGCCTGGTGACGTGAACAACATCACTGGTTAAGTTGGGAGGCACGGAAGGCTGACCGAGTGGGGCGATCTCGTAGGTCACGTCGGACAGTTGGCGTAAGATCTGGTACGGACCAGAAAAACGGGACAGTAATTTTTCCGACAAGCCGACACGACGTGAAGGCGTCCAGAGAAGGACAAGGGAACCAGGTGAAAAATGGTGGTCTCGGTGCCGAAGGTCGTAGCGTCGCTTTTGGGAAGCTTGCGAGACTGTGAGGCGATGACGGGCGACATCTCGGGCCTGGGCGGCTAAGTCAATAGCATCGCGAGCGTAAGCAGTGCTGGGTGACTGTACTGCGGAAGGTAGCAACGTGTCAAAAGGCAAGGTGGGGTCGCGGCCGTACAAAAGGAAAAATGGTGAAAATCCGGCAGTGTCGTGACGGGACGAGTTGTATGCGAAAGTGACGTATGGTAAAGCGACGTCCCAGTCGTGGTGATCGTTGGAAACGTACATGGCGAGCATTTCAGTGAGTGTGCGGTTGAGTCGCTCGGTGAGGCCGTTCGTTTGAGGGTGGTACGCGGTAGCAATCCGATGTTCTGTAGAACAGGAGCGGAGCAGATCATCAACGACCTTCGATAGAAAGTAGCGGCCGCGATCCGTCAGCAACTGGCGAGGGGCGCCGTGGTGCAGGATGACGTCTTTTAGTAAGAAGTCGGCGACATCTGTAGCGCAGCTGGTTGGCAGGGCTCGTGCGATGGCATATCTAGTGGCAGCAATCCATTTGTTTCCTTTGATGGAAATTGGAAACGGACCAAGGAGGTCGAGGCCCACACGGAAGAAGGGCTCTGTAGGTATATCAATGGGTTGAAGCAAACCAGCGGGAGGCATAGCAGGCGTCTTCCGGCGCGGACACAGGTCGCAAGAAGCGACATAACGGCGCACAGAGCGATAAATGCCAGGCCAGAAGAAGCGGCGCCGCAGGTGGTCGTAAGTACGAGTGACGCCCAGATGTCCAGCAGTAGGAGCGTCATGAAGTTGCTGGAGCACGGTGAGTCGAAGGTGCTTGGGGACGACTAGGAGGAGCTCCGGGCCGTCAGGACGAACGCTACGACGGTATAAAGTTCCATCGCGCAAGGTGAACATCCGAAGGGACGGGTCATTGGGCGAGGAGCTTAGGCGTTCCATAAGTGTTCGAAGAACAGGATCCTTGCGCTGCTCGTCGCCAATGTGGAGGAAACCGGAGAGGGACAGAATACTGATGTCCGAGTCTGCATCGGTATCGTCCGGTTGATCCACGGGATTGCGGGACAGGCAGTCAGCGTCTTTATGCAGGCGTCCTGACTTATATATAATAGAAAATGTATATTCTTGTAGGCGCAATGCCCAACGTGCAAGTCGTCCAGTTGGGTCCTTCAAAGAGGAGAGCCAGCAGAGGGCGTGATGGTCGGTGACAACGCAGAAGCTCCGACCGAAAAGGTACGGGCGAAATTTCGCGACCGCCCATACGAGCGCGAGACATTCTCTCTCAGTAATGGAGTAATTTCGCTCGGGCGTGGAAAGGCGGCGGCTAGCGTAAGCGATGACACGGTCTTGGCCCTGTTGACGCTGAGCGAGGACAGCGCCGATGCCATGACCACTCGCGTCAGTTCGTACTTCAGTGGGCGCAGAAGGGTCAAAGTGGGAGAGAATCGGGGAAGTGGTAAGCCGCTCAATCAGGGTAGAGAAGGCTTTCTCCTGTAGCGGTCCCCAAGAGAAAGAGGCGTCTTTCTTAAGAAGGTCAGTGAGAGGGTGAGCGATGTCCGCAAAATTTTTCACAAATCGCCGAAAATAAGAGCATAAGCCCAGAAAACTACGGACATCGTTCGTTGAACAAGGTACAGGAAAATTTCGCACGGCGTGAACTTTCTGTGGATCAGGTTGGATTCCGGCGGCGTTGACGAGATGACCAAGCATGTTAATTTCCCGGCGACCGAAATGACACTTGGAGGAGTTTAGCTGAAGGCCCGTCATCAATGCGAGGCAAGGGATAAACATCCTTCTTTGTTATCCGGTTGAGGTGACGGTAGTCAACGCAGAAGCGCCACGAGTTATCTTTTTTCTTTACTAAGACAACCGGTGATGCCCACGGGCTACTGGAGGGTTCAATGATGTCCTTGTCCATCATCCTGTCTACTTCTTTCTGTATGATGGCCCTTTCTGTTGCCGAGACACGATATGGCCGCCTATGAATGGGGCTGGCGTCACCGGTGTTGATGCGATGCGTGACAACAGATGTCTGCCCAAGTGGACGGTCGTCCAAATCAAAGATGTCCCGATAAGATGACAGGAGATGACGAAGAGCTGTTGTTTGCTCGGAAGGAAGGTCGGGGGCGATCATCTTAGAAACATCGTCCGCAGGCGTCGAGTACGAAGGAGTGGATGACAAAGGTCCGTTCGCACTGAAGAAGGATTCAGAGGTCAAAAAAGAAATCTGAAATTCTTCCAAAGGAGTGATATGCGCTATGGCGATACCGTGTGGCAAAACATGTGACGAGAACCCAAAATTGAGGATGGGCACGGGAGCGCAGTTTTCGCGGATCCGAATTAAGGTGCTCGGTAGGGCAATATTACGCGACAAAACCACGTCAGTAAGCGGCGACAGGACGTACTCGCCATCAGGTACGGGAGGACAGGGCGTCAGCAGGACATTTGTAGCAGCCTGTGGAGACAGCCTTGCAAATTCAGCAGCACATAAGCTGTGTGGAGCACAAGTGGTTGCGTCGGCAGGAAGCGGCAGGTCCAACTGTACAACACCTGCGGAGCAGTCAATTTGGGCAGAGTGTTTCGAAAGGAAGTCGAGGCCGAGAATTAGGTCGTGTGGGCAGTGTTCAAGGACGATAAATAGAACAACGGTATAATGGCCCCCAATGGTCACACGTGCTGTGCACATTCCAAGGACAGGTGACGTACTCCCATCGGCGACTCGCACGGTGCACGGTACGGCGGGGGTCAGAACCTTTTTGAGCCGGCGGCGGAGAGCAGCGCTCATAACTGAAAGCTGCGCTCCTGTATCAACGAGAGATCTAACAGGAACGCCATCGACTTCAATGTCCAGCAGGTTTCCACATGTAGGCAGGGTCAATAGAGGATTTGTGGGCCGGGTCGGAGTTGCAGCTTCACCTCCGGGAGCTGCACCGCCTAGTTTCCCGAAGCGAAGCGACCGGTTGCAGAAGGGGACGAAGAGCGGTGAACGAGAGGCGAACGGGACCTACGACCTTGCGGAGACGGGGATCGGCTGGATCTTGGTGGAGCACTGTCGGCGTTGATGTTCCTAGTCGGCGTATAGGGCGAGAAAGTGCGATTGTCGGGTACTTGGCTGTAGTGACTCGGAGACGACCACCGAGGAGGCGACGACCAGTGGTTGCGGCAATGACGGGCGATGTGTCCAATACCGGAACAATTAAAACAGATGGGTTTATCATCCGCTGTGCGCCATTCAGCTGGGTTGCGACGGAGTGGTGGAAAGCTTTGCGTCCGGGAGCGAGCGGTCGGAGAAATTTGGTAGGTGTTGGTATGGCGGACTGAGCAGAGAGATGGAATGCCCAAACTTGCTATTTCCTCCCGAACGACCGCTTGTATAAGGGAGATAGCGGGTACGCTTTCCCGACAGTCTGAACGAACGGGAGCCGGGGCCATGGCCTCAAGCTCACGGCGAACGATGCGCGTTATTTCTTCCGGTCCTGCGGGCTGAACGAACCGCGGCGGGTCTTCGCAAGAAGATGTCGCGGCGGTATTGGGCAACCGGTCGAAAGTTTGAGTGACGCGGCGGCCCTTCGCTTGTTCGAAGCGCCGGCACTCCTTAATAATTGCATCCACAGTGGCACAATCCTTACACATCAAGAGATTGAAGGCATCGTCTGCAATACCTTTCAATATATGGCCAATCTTGTCTGCCTCGGTCATGTTGTCATCAGCCTTGCGACAGAGGGCCAGCACATCCTGTATGTACACGACATAGGATTCTGTGGACGTCTGAGCGCGGCACGCAAGTTCTTTTTTAGCTGCCAGCTGACGACCGACAGGTCTGCCGAACAGGTCTCGCATTTTTTCTTTGCAAACATCCCAGCTCGTTAGGTCAGCTTCATGTGTGTCATACCATTGCTTCGCAGTTCCCTTCAGATAAAATATTACGTTTGCAAGCATCATTGTAGGATCCCACCTGTTGTTGTCGCACACTCGCTCGTACATCGTAAGCCAGTCCTCGACGTCGACGTTGTCCGTGCCACAAAATGTTCACGGGTCCCGTGGGTGAGTGAGGATGACCGTGGGCACGGGCTGCCGAGGCGTTGTCGCTTGTGTCGGTTGATTTGCCATTGTGGCAGCAGGTAGATGACGTCCGCTGCGAAGTTCCGTGGTGGTACCCCGCACCTTCCACCAAAATGTTGCGGGAAGAAAGCAGGCCCACGAGTGTAAAATAACTTATATTTACAAATGATGGATATGGCGTTCAGGCAACCGCCAGACTTCGTCTTTCTCTAGTCCAATTCAACGTCTGCCTTCACTTCACCGTAACACTTGCTTAGCTTGCTGTACGTGACTGGTTGAAAATCGCAACGGAGTGCAACGGAAGGCTAACAATGCCGCTACAAGGTATCCTCAACAAATAACAGGTAACAGAGCGATGTTTTTTACGCGCTGCAAGGGCTCGATGAAGTTATGCTGGTACGGAATATTTTTTTTACTATTATTATACGCAGATAAATTCATCGTCCCCGGCCGCTCCGAGTAGCCAGTGCAAAAGCGATTAGCGGGCAGCCATCTTCTATTGCAATCGGAACGGGGCAGCGTCCTGCTCTACAGAAACATTTTCAGTTTTGTTCGGCATATTATGCATTCGTATAGTGCGTACACGTCCTCTTGACATGGGGGAGGTTTCGCGGTTTTTTGACGTCACGTGACTGACAAGCCAAGTGGGTGCAACCCGCAAAATTTTGACCAATAGAGATGAGCTAATCACAAAAAGAAGAGGCGAAGAATTGGAAATAATTATTTTGCTTTAGTTCGGCCTTATCACGCATCATCAGTGTGTAGACGTAGTATCGGATCGCGAATTTTCGCGGTTTTCGTGACGTTGCGTGACAGATGAAGTGGGGGCGACCCGAAAACGTTTGGCCAATTGAGGATGGCTAGTGGGAGAAATGTCGTAGAAACAGATTATAGCTACATTACGATATAGGGCCAATGGGGTAGGTCACTGGTGATTGTGGTAGACGGAGACCTAGTATTTAACGGAGCGCTCCCATAGCCGGATCACGTTAATGACATTGCGTGTGACGCGGTAGGGGCCAACATAACGTGGCAATATTTTGTAGGGCTGGTCGAACACAGTCGAGCCCACATGTAACTCTCTCATCAAAAGCGATCGTTCAGCTACTATGAAACGTTTTTTAGCAACTAAAACGCTTCGCAAGGCGTTTGTGAGAGAATCGCCCCCTTAGACTAACCTAGTGCCCGATTCACTGAACAGCTTCTAGTCGCGGTTGGCTCGAAAATTTGTCTAAGAGATGTTGACTCAGTTTGATCACAATTAATGGAATAAAATGTACCGTACTAGCGTCTCGACCAACCATGGCAGCGGCGACGGGCCGGGGTACGGCCCCCGTAGTGTCGACATTGCCTGCCTTAAAGGTTGCTCAAGAATTCTATATGAATCAGGAATTTTACTGACAACTTGATAACCTTGAAGAGTATCCAATTCAGGATGGAAACTGCTTAAACAGAGTGCCATCATCCATTTCTGCCAGTAAACATAGTACGTGTCAATTTCGTCAATAAAGAGTTCTCCAGTAGAGGTATAGTTTTGAGCATCAGTTTGATTATGACGAACTTCGGATATGACAACCAATTTTGTGCAATAAACACGTTCGTTGTATCCGGGCTCGACTGTACCGCAATTTCGCATTCAGTCCGAGGCGAGAAAAATGGCGTTTGAACATATACTTGAATGCTGATTGTTCATAATTTCTGAGCGAAGTGAATTATAGCTTATCAATGAACACATACTATTGAATTCATATTTAAAATATTGGGTATTCGTCAGCACCCTAATATTCTGACGGCCAATCGATCCGAACGCGCAAGTTCCCTCGGTCTTCATAGACAAGCGCACCTTTGGTTCGAACAGTGCACAGAAGTGAAAGGAAGTGAAGACGGTAGACCTCCGCACAAATCCATAATTACCCTACGACATGTAATATTTATGCTTAGCCAAGAAGACAACTCCATCGAAGTGTTCATTTTTCGACGAATCTTTTATCTTCAGCAGGCTATTAAACATGCTTTACCTCAAGTTTTATCAACGCCTGGTGTCTTACAGCTTGAGTCATTTGTCAATTTTAATGACAGGGAGACATTTTTTATGAGAGATAGTTAGGCCAGGGCTAATGTGTTCCGGCCTGGTATTGCACACAGGGAAAGAAGAAAGATGGTAAAAAAAGTAATAACAGATGACAATGTTGAAAGGAAGAGAAATGAAATGAAACTATATATATATATATATATATATATATATATATATATATATATATATATATATATATATATATATATATATATATATATATATATATATGTAGTACTCCGATCACGTGACCATAAGCATCTAGTAATGCCCAGTGTTCTGCGCCTACGAGAGAACAGCACTCGCAGCCGTTTTCTCTACAGTGCGGTCGAGCCAAGCGCCAAGAAAACCGACTCATTATATTTGGCAATCCCACGCTCATTTTTTGTGATGACCTAGCCCAGTTACGTTGGCATCTTTCCGTCCCGGCTCATCGCGACAAAATCTGAACGCTTGATTGCGGATCCCCCAAAACTCTGGCCACCTGTGCTTCCTGCGCTCACCGGCTGCTCAAACGCTCGCAGAACGTGCAGCAAGAAGGCGGCTCCGAGGCCACCGTAGTCGGCAGCTCGCACCTCCGCGGATTTCGGCTGGTAGAGCGGGCTCAGCAGAGCGGCCTGCGAAACCCGAAGCTTCCTGTTCCAGCGGTCGAAGAAGAACGGCGACAGGTCGTCGTTCTGCCACAGCAGTTGCATGCGCTCCCGCTTGGCGGCGGGCAGTCGCCGGAAGACGTCGCTCGCGTGCCGCCATTGGTCGAACAGCGTGAGATGCTCGGTCGAGGAGAGAGGCGGCGGTTGACTTCCGGCGCCGTCGGCAGCCATCTTGTTGGTTGCCGGCTCGCGAGGGACGCCGAGGTTGGAGTACAACGTCCAGAGCGTCGCGTTCGACGCTGCCAAGTCTGGAGGCCACAGTACAACCTTTTGGCGAGGGAAAAGATAATAATAAAAACATATTATAATTTCACTTGAAGCGTCAAGGTCGCCAAATTTCGATTAATCATTTACCGTGCGTCTAAAGCTAAGTGCACGCCCATTGTTGCACTTCGTCATCTCAACCCCCCCCCCTCCACCCCCCCCCCCGTCGAAATGCGGCCGCCGCGGTGGGGATTCAAACCGGCGAGCTCGGACAAAGTAGGGCAATACCATAGCCGCTGTACCACTCTGGTGGGAACAACGAAGATAATCAAAAACTAAACATTCATTACGGGACAGGAGTACTGCAATTGACGTAGACTTACATGTTTGCGTTAGTATTGTCACAGGTTACTTTTAATGCAAATGTTGTTTTCTTTTGTGTAACCACTTTGATGGCTTCCTTATGTTCTGACTTCGTACTCGCTTGTAGAATTTTATTGTGAATGCTTATGGGCGTGCTGCATGCTCTCAATGCAGTGATGGCTATCTCGCCAAATTTGGTCGTAGCAGATTTTTTCGGCCACCTCGGTCGTTATGTCGTTTCGAAGAATCAAAAAATGTGTTATAAAATATTATTGTGAATAATAATAGCAAAATAAATAATGGGCATGTGTGAGTATTTCAGAACTGAAGCACGACTTAAATACGTATTTGAAATCGAAGTACTAGATTTGCTACTTCTCTATTCCGTCTTTAAGATGTTCAATTATGATTCATTATGTTGGCACTACTGCAATTATTGTAGTCCGCTTGCTGTAGAAAAGGGGCCGCACATGTGGTTGACAGGCAGCTTCGCGCGGCCCCTTGGGCGAACAAAGAAACTGTGGTGACCGTCTGTAGACTCGCTTACATTCTGCTGAGTTGACTGGACCGTATCGCGGTTATTCCAGCAAAAATGTTTTACATTGCCTCTGAATCTTTTCTGCTGTTATTAAATTGCACAAAAGGTGTCAATACTCGATACGACCAGTGCATATTTGTTTTTAATATCCAAATTCCCATAAACTTGAAAATTGTGGGAGTCGCACACGCTCATTAGTGACGGCGCTCGTTTGGGTCTTAAAGAAGGTATAAAATTAAACGCTAAATCTGCATGCGCTTGATAATTATAAACTGAATCAGCGATTTAGTCCGCTATGTTGCTACATCTGGCTTCACAACGAGTTGCTTGCGAAGGAGGTGAGCAAGCGAGCAGTAGTGAGAGCGAAAACGTCGCGATGTCCTGCTCCCACGTGACCATCTTCTGCGTCATGACGTCACTACACAGTCGCCCTCCCAGGAAACCAAAACATACGGGCTTCACAAAAGCCTTTAAATTAAATAATTTAGGGCGCTCTGAGCCTATAAATTTCTTGTACATAAGGTTGAGAGTTGCAACACCTTCATTTGACGCGCACAAAAAGGAAGGGTCTTAGTATGTCTGCCGTCCATCAGGATGTCCCCACCCTCAAAGTACATTGAGCTGCCTCCTGGAATGCCTACTTCAATTTCCAGAAGCGTTTTCCGAACGACAGCTTTAGCCTTGTCGCTCAGCCAGGCAGCCTTGCCAGCTATGTCCGCCATGTCGGAGATCAGTTCCCTGAGCAATGCCTCGGCTCGATGACGTGTTTCAACCGAGAAGAGCTGGACGGCGCTCTCCGATGCGAAGAGCAGAGCGAACCTGGTAGCTGCCAGTTCGTAGCAGTCCAGCTTCACTGCGTGTTTTGCAGCCTGGGCAAAGAAGATCGTAAAATAACGAAACAAATCAGACAAAAAGCATCCTTTGATGACTATTATCTACGCTATTGTGATCAGCACTCAATTGGCGATGGTAAGTTTATTACTGGTGGACATTTCAGCGATTACGTTTATGTTATATGTAAATATCACGCGTGACCTGTCTGTACGGAGATATTCCCAATGGCACATACCGAAGTCCAAGACCACAATCCAGCAGCAAGTCGTCTATTTCGGCACATACCCATGTGACGTTAATTCTGCTCGGTAACACAGTAGCCAGAGGAGATCAGTGGCCCAAGCTGGTAGACAACTCTGGTAACAAGGAAGTGCGGCATGGTGGCTTAGTGGCTACACGGAGTTGGGCCGCTTAGCACGAGCCCGCGCTTTCGAACTCTTCTCCCGCGAAATGCAAATAACACTCGCATATTGCGAATATTGGCGCATGGTAAAGGACCCAAGGTGGTCAAACTTTACCTGCACATGACGTCGCTAGTTTTTGTTTTCCAACAATGTGCGCGTAGTAAAATTCCGTTACACTTGGTATGATTTATTTCGAAGTCACGCATTTATATACACGTACAGATGAGCTTGCTCAAAGTAAACCACGGTTAAATTTCGTAGGCCTGTTCGAAAAAAAAAGAACGCAACTTGGTCCGATTGGTCGCCATATACTTTTCACCTCCTCATGTTTGACGGGGGTGTGAGGACCCGCGAAAGGTCTTTCTACGAGCGGCAGGTGTGTCTGCTGTGTTTTGAAACCCAGGCCCAACTTGGAGCTCTGAGCAGTGAAAACACAATCGTCAGTCATCGGGCAGACACGACCTTGCGACACGGTTGCATGGGTGCACGAAACTTTTTATTTGAAGCGGATCAGCGAAAGAAAGAGAAAGGTGCACCGTAACTCACAAAACTGGAGCTCGCATTTGCTTTGATCCCGAGAGACATTGAACACGCAACTTTCCAGTTCTTAGCCTAGTTCTATCCCTTCCCGATATGCATATTTAGCTTCTCAAAGGACAATAGACGTCACTGCTCATATATTGTGGGATGCCACGTGACATACTGCAACACGAGTCGTAGCGCCGAGTTGCCTGTGAACATCGAAGACGGTCACGTATCTTACCAGCAGCAGTGGAGCAATGCTACGCACAAGAGCTGCCACGTTTCGGAGAGGTCTGCTACGCACGATAATTAGCCTCCTTTAAACCCTGGATGGTTAAAAAAGAAATGTTGCGTGGCTCGACGAGCAAGCCAGACGTTTGCACGCAGAGTAACTATTTCCGCTGTTTCGTTGTTGAAATTTTTGAGAGCGATTAGTATAAGTTGGCTGGTGGCTAGTACACCCTCTCCGCTTCGAAGAAACGCCTTGATTCCATGCCAAAAATTGAGAAAATCGAGCAGAACACCAAACTGCCGACAGCGTAATGCAGCCGTGACTCCCCTGCATATTGTGGCCATCTTTTGTTTACTTGAAAAGTGTTGCCAGCACGAGTAACGGATTCTGCAGTCGCCGATAGCGTCTCGTGGATCCTCTGTTCATGCCATCACTTTTTGCGCAATGATGCATTCCGTTGTATCTCCTGCACGCACCAATTATTCTGACTATCGAACAAAAAATTATTTGCGCCACAGTTCTTGCATTTTCAAAATCACGAAAGGCTGAAGCATAGATTGGTATTTACAGTTCTTCAATGAACATTGTCAAGTTTGCAAAATGTGGACCGCAATTGAGAACGCTCCACAAAAACGTAAGGAAACGATGCCATAAATTATGTCAGGTCTAGCCACTTGGAAAACACGTACTATAATCACTCGAAATAATGTGTTTTATGTAAAATACGTTAATAAACAATCGCTACATGATGACTACTGCATACTACACGACAAATGACGTGAACATGTGCAGTAGCCATGTAAATCACATAGCTACTACAAACTCTCTACGTGACGACATACTGACACCGACAGCTCGAACCCGACCGTACGCCTAACTACTTGTTTTACTAAAACGATTTACGAATAATGTTCGAACTTGCTGTAGAGATCCAATCACATACGTTTCACGATGCACGCGACACGTTTTAGACATCGCTATTTTGATCAGTTGTTTTGCGTTCAGCGCATTTTCTTAGCATGCACAAATGGGCACACAGCGCCTAAATGGGATAGTTTTTTTTATTTGGCTTTCTCCCAAATTGATAGCTTACAATGTTATGCTTGTCTTCCGCTGGAACTGGCCCATCGTACTGTGTATGCCTTATGTGATAATAAGTGACGTTCTGGCTAAGCAGGAAAGTTGCAATGCTTCATTATCTGTGTTATACTACACCATAAGTATACGGTTTGAATACTGGCTCCCGCAAATGACTTTCGGCCAACATTTTAGTAGCTACACTACATAATAATAAAACTTGCACAGCGTTTTTTTAAGGATATAATCAGGGTACGCACGTTCGGCATATACGGAGCGCCAGAACACGTGTTGAATGGGAAGCATAAAGGGACGAGATTCCCAAACCTCCAGTTAGAACGTGCGCTGTTTTATGTCGTTCTTGATCGTAACGCGGAAAGATATGCGCTGTGCAGCTTGCATGTCCTCTGTGTGACTGCTGGTAGCAGCGAGCACCATTCATCGGACGTATGCGGGTGTTGTAAGTATTTCAGCACATGACTGACAGCGAGGCTCGGTGTAATATGACAGTTGCTTAATGCTGACAACCCTGGGCGAACGTTGGATTGTCGCCACTATTTTCGGGGATAGACAGGCAGGCGAGTGCAGGAGGCGCGTAGAAAGCTTGTGGGCCGCGCACGCCTTACTACAAGCCTCGCTTTGTCTGCAAGCGCAAGTTCAGCCCCCCGCAGTGGTACGGGAAGAATGTTAGATTTGCTTGCCCCTTACACGCCTTAACACCACGAAGACACCGTTGAATACTAATTTCTCAAAACGAAGCAGGCGATGTCAAGCTTCCATCTGACCACGTCTTACGGTCATGACTTCTCGGTACATTGACCCCATGAAGTGCGCTAGGAAAGCCGTCTGTATAAAAGAAAGCTGTTATAGTAAATAATTTAGGGTGCTCTGGGGCTTACCGACCCACGGTGTAAGCCCAGTGGCTATGGCGTTTCGCCGCTGACGTCGAGGTCGCGGGTTCAATTCCGTCCATGACGACCGCATTCAGATGAGAATGCAATGTAAAAAGAATGCTCGTGTACCGTTCATTGAGTGCACGTTAGCGAACCCCAGGTGGCTAAATTAATCAGGAGCCCCTCCCCCCCCTCCCCCCCCCCCCCTACGGCGCGTCGCATGATCAGATCGGGGTTTGAGCTTATAAAACTCCGGAATTTGTACTAAATTTCGTTAGGCTGGCCAGTATTGTTTTTCTAGGGATTGGACGTCGCGGACGTTCGTTTAACATGCACAAAAAAAGAAAAGGGTGGCAAATACCATGTTAGTACAGCTTTCGAAGTTTCGCTGTGAGAGATCTTGCACATATCGCTGCTCTCTGATCTTGATCAAAAATTTTCATCAAGACCGCATTCTCTGGCCTTCGTCTTTCAATAGAACGGCTGACAACGCTAGTTGTCTCATTTGTTGTCTGAACAACAACAAAAAAGGAAAATAAATGCGATTTCGCCGCAAGGCGCGAAGCATTACCAGCGACGTACAGCAAGTTTATCGTTGCGCTCTAACTGCTCCGGCCGTGGCCCAACTATATATACCCGGTACGACACGTAGTACGTGCGACGCAGCATGGGATGCCACTCCTGCGTCGCAGGAGGAACAGCGCCGTGACAGCTAACAGGCGTCTCACCGTGATGGCGTCGCACCTCCACGGCTCACGAGATGAGACTGACGGGGAAACTGCCGGCGTTATAACAGTCAGTGCCAAGTTGGGTATTAGATGAAGTTATCCCGACGTTTGCTGCTCGGACCGGATAACATACAAAGGAGTCCGTCAGAATCCCTAGTGTGTTCTGTATAGAGTGCGCCAGCGCAACACTTATGCCGGCAGGGGGGAAGCAGAACGCTGCCCATATAGCGTTGGCGGTGCGTCCAAACCGCTTCGTTGTTACGCACCTAAACGCACTCTGCATCACTGGAGACCTCCACTCTCCCCTCCCCCCGCCCCTCAGTCTCCACACCGGTAGCGCGTGCTCTTTCTATAGTGGGACAGCACGACAAAGGTACCGACGGCACTATGATGCCTCGAGCTCTGTATAATTGCTATTTAAATAAAAACCAGAAAAAAGATTCACCAAGCAAGAACTCTGGACGCATTACGTGGTCAGCAGCTGAGATATAAGCAAGACGCATTTAGAATATAGGTGAAAAAAAATTGGCAGTGGCTTAGCTCGGCTATGCCGGGATATACGTAGCGAAAGCTAAGGCATAACATGGTTAGCCTTGGTTAATCTTCATTGCAAGTCTAGGTTAGCCTGGTTGTCTGGCTATGTTGCGGCGTTTAGCCACTCATTCGGCGCGCTGTTCGTCTGTTTTCTGGGTGATTCGTTTCCTCTTCATCTCGTTCCGATGTCGATTCCAGACCTCCTCCTGCTTATCAGAATTGTCGACGTCTACACTGCCACATCAACTGTGGTTGCGGCGCACGCAAGCTCACCTTTTCAATCCTCCGACATGTTATCGGTCATGCGGCGCAGCCGGCTTGCGAGCGGAGGCGAGCGCAACGACGAGGAACGCGGTATGACGTCATACCAAACGACGGAAGCGGAAAGGCGCGGCGCCGCGTAGCGGCGGAACACTTGTGGCTCGGTGCTACTAGTGGCGCATGCGCAATAGTGACTAGGGAGTGAGAGAGAGAAAGAGAAATATCCGTGGCGAGGCGCGTGTTGGGACATCATGTGCCTCCTTGGAGCACCGCCACGGCGAAATCGCAAGTTCGCGACCAGGAGAGCTTTGCTTTAACGAAAAGGAGCAGAGAGACTGATAGAGCCAGGGTCGGTACAGCTGTAGGTAGAACATAGAGATTGAGAAAAGGTCAAGGAGAGATAGAGAAAAGGTTAGACTGCACAAGATGATAATAATGGATTGGCTAAAGCAGGGTGTACATTGCCATTTATCGCCACTCCATTTCAAAGAAATGCCATTAGGGAACATCATTATAATCACCTTCAATTAACGTTCAGATTACACGTGGAGGGTCCGAAAGTCTCCAGAGACGCGAAGTGCGTTTAGGTACCAAAAAAATGGCTGTGGCTTAGCTAAGGTTAAGCCCAGGATGCGAAGCATACTAGCCTTTATTTTAGTTGTTGAAACACTGTTTAGCCTGGTGAACTGCTGTTGCTTGGCTATATTTGGTTCGGCTAGACGAAGAAACAACTCATGTGTTACTCTGCTTCGCCTTCAAGAGTGGAACGCTACAGCGTTCCCGTCGGCCCGCCAAGGGGTGTAAGACAATGGGCTACATCGCAGCGACTTGGACGCGGTGAGCGCCGAGCAACGCAGCGTTCGGCGCGGCAAAGAAATGTGCGCCTGAGCAAGCGACGCACGCCTGAGCCTTAGAAACAGCTCGTTTCGAAGGCAACACCGCATTCACTAGAGGCGCTTTTGTACCGCTTTGAAGCATCGTACTCGTAGCTCAGTGGTAGCGTCTCCGTCTCACACTCCGGAGACCCTGGTTTGATTCCCACCCAGCCCATCTTGCAAGAGTTGAGCCCGGCTTGCAGCTGTTGTGACGTCAGTGCCCTAGCAGGAGGAGCGGGTGTTAGGCCGCAGTACCATCTGTGCGACCGCAGGTGAGCGCACGAGCTGTGACCCGGCTATGTAGCTGCGCGGCTGCAAGCGAGCGCACGAGCTTTTGCAGCTGTTATGACGTCATATTGTAGCTACGCGGCCGCGCGCGGCGCAGCAAGGAAGAGCGTGGTTGTGCGGCTAGTATGCTTCGCATAAAATAAAAGACAAAGCCTAAGGTATGAACTGTCAATGCTACGCTCAATCCCCTCCGTGGCCAAGCAAACGCAGCGACCTACCCTTCAGCTGCTGGCACGAGCGTTGTGCTAACGCGCACTGTGAAAGCACGGGCGTTCTTGCTGGACTGCAGTGGGTATGTTCGGATTGAAGCAGTATAAAGGTCAAACCTACGTTTCGCTGATAACATTTCAGCTAAAATACTTCACTGTGCGCTGACTCCCGCCAATGGGTCTCATTTCGCGCATCATTGAGGTCCGCCTCCTCCCCACCCCCTTTGAATTTGCAGCGGCGTTACCACGGCAGCGTTGTGTCCTACGCATTGCAGCTACCAGGGCGTCGTTTCTTCCATACCCAGCTGCATATGCAAATGTGTCGCACCCGCGTATAGTTACTATTGCGTAAAAGATACAAACAAGGATATGGTGCCTAGGAAAGCCTGGCTTACGTTTCGTTAGGCGGGTCTGTATTCGTCAAAGGAAATGGCCCATGAAAAGGAAATTGTCAAACTAAAACGGTCAAGCGAGATGGCCGATAGGTGGACATGTCTTCGTCAAGGGCCTTTCACGAAGATAGGTCCACCTATCGAAATCAGCCTCTCCGAGGCTCCTTATCCCTGCTCGTAACTTTTATACCACAGTGTGCTACTCAATCTGTTGACCCGCTTCTTGACTAGGTATAGTAAAACTAAGGCAGCTTAGAAAGGTTTGGTTAGAGCACCGTCGGAGAAGTTCAAGCACAAGGCTGGGATTTGCTATCGCTGTCAATGCTTCTCCTTTCGGGCGAATCTGCTAAATTATTTGATACCATAATCTGAGATGCTAAGTGCGATGTCAGATTAAAGGCACAAGCTCCTGATGTATACAGAATAGCAAGCGTGATGACATATTACACTAACGCAGAAGCGTGAGAAGAACATCAGAAGCTTATCAGAGGAAACCAGACCTTGTACGGAGGTGTTGTGGTATAGCAAGAACGCGCATCTTCACGAGCATTCGGCTCCTCTCGCAAATCGAGTCTCATGGTGTGGTTTTGAAACTTTTTGTACAGCATTATATTATTGAACAGCCAATAAAATTATCCTTGAGCGAAATATTGTTACGTGAAAGCACAGTAACGAAACTTTTTACAGGGTCCGTTTACAAGGGTACCAAGTACTAGCCAACATAAAGCCAGGCACGTCATTGCCATCTGAGCAGCAGTGACCGCTTATGGGTACGGCACGCTAAATCCGAGGGTCGACATCATCGTGTTCGAGTACCACGTAGCGTGTCAGCAGGCTGCTGTAGCGCATCACAGCGAAATTACTCAATTACAGAACGTGAGTGCCTCGCTCGTCGAGGTATGGGCATTTCCAAATATTCACCCTTGTCTGTTTGGCCGACCGTCCACAGTAGCTTACGACTATCATGCCCTCTGTTCGCTCGCCTGCTTAAAAGACCCTACAGGTGCCAAGATTCAATCTACGTGTTTGTATACAAAACATGGAGCCCGCCCGAGGATGAGGATTGTTTGTCTCTTTAACCTGTGGGCGACTGGGACTCTTCGCGCGCTGAATCCCTAGATTTTCTTCTTTTCCATGTGCCAGTTGCTTAAGGGCCAGCTGCACCGAAATTTTACTTGGGCTAACTTGACTACAAATGCCTAGCGTATACTCTTAAAAGTAATCTTGGCACAGCAGCAGGGCTGGTAATTGCCCAATTTTGTTAATTAGCAGCTAATACATAGCGCCTACTCTGATGACGCGTGCGCCTTGTGGCAAAGCGGTAGCGATGCGGATGTGGCGAATATTGAAGAACAACCGTATGCCAGGCACGTACCCAGGATTTTTTTTCGGGGAGGGGGGGGCCACCACCTCCACCATCATCATCATCATCATCATCGCCATCATCATCATCATCCTGTCCACTGCAGGACGAAGGCCTCTCCCTGCGGTCTCCATTTACCCCTGTCCTGCGCCAACCGATTCCAACTAGCGCCCGCGAATTTCCTAATTTCATCGCTCCACTTAGTGTTTTGTCGTCCTCGATTGCGTTTTCCTTCTCTTAGTACCCATTCTGTAACCCTAATCGTCCAACGGTTATCTAACCGGCGCATTACATGACCTGCGCAGCTACATTTTTTCCTCTTGATGTCAATTAGAATATCGTCTATACCCGTTCGCTCTCTGATCCAAACGGCTCTCTTTCTCTCTCTTAACGTTATGCCTAGCAATCTTCGTTCGATCGCCCTTTGCGCGGTCCTTAACTCATTCTCAAGTCTCTGCCCCAGATGTCAGCACTGGCAAAATTCACTGATTGCACACCTTATTTTTCAATAATAATGGTAAGTTTCCAGTCAGGAGCTGGCAATGTCTGCCGTATGCGATCCAACCTATTTTAATTCTTCTGTGAATTTCCTTCTCATGATCAGGGTTCCCTGTGATTATTTGACCTAGGTAAACGTACTCTTTCACAGTCTCTAGTGGCCGACTGGCGATCCTGATCTCTTGTTCCTTTGCCCGGCAATTTATCATTATCGTCATCTTCTGCATATTAGTATTCAACCCCACTCTTACCCTCTCTCTGTTAAGGTCTCCAATCATTTGTTGTAACTCTTCTGCATTGCTGTTGAATAGAACAATGTCATCAGCAAACCGAAGGTTGCTGAGATATTTGCCGTCGATCTTTACTGCTAAGCATTCCCAGTTTAATAGCTTGAATTCTTCTAAGCACGCAGTGAATAGCTTTGGAGAAATTGTGTCTCCCTGTCTGACCCATTTCCCTATAGGTATCTCCCTGCTTTTCTTGTGTAGAATTAAGGTAGCTGTAGAACCTCTGTATATATTCTTACGCGAAGGACGAGTCAGTAAGACGAGAAACTATTTACAGATTATATTTACAACAACGGTTGCAGCGCTGACCGTTTAGATTCACAGCGCGAGCCCAGTTCGTTCTCCCCCCTCTTTTCTGGAGTGACGGCGCCCACGCACCTCGTTCAAACAAACAAATACCACAGGCATGTAGCAATATTCTTCAAGCTTTTTACGTAAGCGTTCTGTAGTCCTTGATTACGTAGTGCCTCTAGACTGCTGGTATCTCTACTGAATCAAATGCATTTTCGTAATCTATATAAGCCACATAGAGAGGCTTATTGTACTATGCAGATTTCACGATAACCTGATTGATGACATGGATGTGATCCATTGTAAGGTATCTCTTCCTGAAGCCAGCCTGTTCCCTTGGTTGACAAAATCCAGCGTTGCCCTTATTCTATTGGCGATTATTTTGGCAAATATCTTATATAATACTGGGAGCAAGCTAATTGTCCTATAATTTTTCAATTCTTTAACGTCTCCTTTTTTGTGGATTAGTATAATGTCTGCAGTCTTCCAGTTTTCTGGGACCATTGCAGTCAATATACACTTCGTATAAGGAGCCGCCAGTTTTCCAAGCATTATGTCTCCTCCATCTTAATTGGATTAAATGGACTGTTATTCCACCTTCTCCTCCCGCTCTTCATCGTTTCATGTCTTGCAGGGCCCTTCTGACCTCATCGCTAGTTATAGGAGAGTTTCTGTATCCTGTTCATTACTGTTTCTAAGTGAGGTATCGTGACTCCTCTGGGTACTGTATGCAGGTCAGCTTAGAATTTTTCCGCTGCTTTTACTGTATCTTCGAGATTGCTTATGATATTATCCTTTTTATCTTTTTTACTGATTTCAGGCTGCGTTCATTTTTTTACGGCTTCTTCAGTCTTTCTCATGTTATAGTTTCGAATATCAGTTATTTTCGCCTTATGGATCAGTTTTGACAGTTCCGCGAATTGCGTAACGCTGTGCGGCCACCAGTCCCATACAACCGCGTAGAGCGCAGGACTCTGCGGTCCTAGACGTACTGCGCTCACCGAGAAAGGTTAGAAAAACACCCACATAAGCACAGCAGAGAAGTGGCTACGTGAGGCGGTTCGACCGATAACTGTAGAAGGGTCATTCAAAGCAAGTAATTATTCTCCACTTCCGGCGGCGTTTCCTCTACTTCCTTCTTAAATAAAAAGATGTTGATCCATAAATATTCTCATAAACAACGGTTAACATAATTGGTTGTTGCGTTGGCTCTCTCCCTTAGTAGATCATTTAATTTCTCAACTCCTTGCGATTTTTGTTTCCAGTTGCCAATTTTGCACGAAAAGTGCTATACAATTAGGGAAAAACAGACGAGGTAACGGGCGACAGTCATCTTGCTTATGGGTTGAAGGGTTATTGCAGGGTTTCATGATGGACGCTCTTTCACATTATTTTATTTCCCACCTTATCTAACCCATATCACGTGTATATGGTTCCGGGCATCTGCCAGCGTCGTGGCGAGCCGTAACTCAAGGAAATAATGAAGCAAAGGGAAAAGTTAAACGCAATTGGCGTTTTCTCCGGCCGCAACTCGTTCCATGAGAGTATACAGACCAGCTGAGTAACAGCCGCATCCGTCTCCTGGTCCCAGGATCAGCCTGAACAAAGAAGGTTGAACTAACAAAAGCAACAGCTATGCGCGTGACGGTTGAATAGATGGTGACAACTGAACGCATCTCGAGTTAATCGCGCGGGTGCGGAATCTACGAGAAAACTGCCCTTCACATTACAAGAGATGCCGATAACTACCGCCATCTAAAATGAGTGAAAAAGGCAGCATAAGGCTGACCGATGAACAGCTGCCAAGTCTCAACATTAATCTGGCGGCGCTTTAGGAATGTGTGAGGAGTGGTGGCGTGGGTGGGGAGGGGGGGGGGGGGGGGGTATGCCACTTGATTTCGGGGGGGGCCCGGGCCCCCCTGCCCCCCCCCCCCTGGGTACGCGCCTGCCGTATGCGAACGCTGATCTCTCAGATGCGCCATGTTGGGCCCAGGCAGCGAGGCGCATTGTTCGCTCATGATTTGTGAGTTGATGGGCGTTTCTCTCGGCGCACGTTCTTCTAGCTGCGTTCGTGATTTGAGCTGTTGCAAGAAATGGCGATGCACTGCGTGGTCGACGGTTGCTCGGATACGTACTCGAACACGAGCAATGGCCGTGCAGTGCACAAACGCCGAGCAGAGGAAGGCCCGACGAAATCTTTCCGGTCCCTACTTTCAGAGCGAAAGCGTGCACCGCGGCGCAGCAGGCAAGTGCGACGCGGACCAGCCAAAGCGCACAAAGCGTGTAAACTGCAGTTGACGAAGCTGCACAGCTACACTCGAACGGCACAGTCACTTATCCATTAAGATCTTCTTGGTAAACGCTTTCTCGGGTTGACTATAAGTACTGTATGCTGCGATGGCGCACGACAACCAAAGGTAACGCTCAAAGGTAAGTTGTATGCAAGGGCGATATTATTGAGCTCTCATGTCCTGTAGTGCATCATCTTCAAATTATTTCGTGCCTCTCTACATCGGACGTGTCGAAGTATACAACGAAATCCTTTCGGAAGCAGCGCTAGAAACGAGCTCGAACTGCGTGTGCTACATTTGTCGCGAAGGAGAGCGTGACGAGGCGGCCATGGTGTAGATGCGGCGCCAAGCCATGCAGGAATGCAATGCCATGAGATCGGAATGGGCAAAGTTTTATCACCGCCGCAGTCCAGCCGGTCCGACCGTTTGTTTACGCACACTTAGCAGTGGGCCGAGCCACTCTAGCCCTGCTGCACGAAGCCTCAGCTACTTATCATCCTTTATGTTACATATGCCGGCAGTTGTCTGATCGGTCTCGACGAGTTCGGCGCTTCAGCGTGCCAGGCAGCGGTCGTTAAAGTCGGATACGTCATGCCGGTGAAGATAAGATCGCTAAAATTTTACCCTGCGCTTTGAATGTGAGCCGCAGCAGTGCGGTGATCAGTTTTTGCCGCAGCGATAGCGGACAAGTGCTCGGCGAGGTCGTACTTCTTTGTAGAAGGCGCCGTAAGACGCTCGGTACAGTGAAACCGAACAGCATGCTGCCGGTCAGCCGAGCTTGCGTGCGATGCACCCTGTTCCAGTTGCTTAAGCAAAACTCTTGCTTGGGCTAGTTGGTTCATGCTTGAAGTAGTAAAGGCCTGTCGTTTGTGTTCTTCTTCCTGAGTCCTGGTCTTCTGCGCCTTGCCTTTACTACTCCAGTTGCTTCGTCGGGCGATAGTTCATGTTCCTTTCTAGCGCCAGCCAATCTATACTGTAGAGCGTCCGATTTTCGCCCATGTAGCGCAACTGTGCCACGCCTGCCCGGATCGCGTCCGCGTTTAGGCGGACTATACCGCACACCTTGATCTTGTCCACCCCAATGCGCCCTTCTTCGAGCGGAGGCAGAACGCATCGAGGCCCTGCTGTCGAACCTAAAGAACCAGATATACAAAAGTGATTGGACTCGGAGAATATTTCGCATTAAAGGAACATCGCTAGCGCGCAACGGCGAATTGCCACAGCGCACGAAGCAGGTAACAAGGTACACCAGCTGTGTGGCTAGCAGACGCGCGAGACCTGTTCGCTGATACGCCAGAACGCAATAAAACTAAGAAAACGAGACAGCACGTGCTCTGATTCTCCCCATTCTTCACTGTACCTCACTTCCTCCGGGTGACAATGGCGGCGTTCTTTTCAGTTTCCGTACGAAAAACATCAATTTTTGCGAGCGCTTTTTGACACATTGTCCTGTATTTCAAGCTCAATATTTTGCACAGAAGCTAATGCATGTATAGATTAATTATCTGAACCTGGGCTTTATACGCGTTCGAAAATTTTGTTGCAGTTGGCCGATGAACAGCGTCAAAATGCCTACTTGAGAGAAATCTTCGATCGGCTGGAATCGTCTCCTAACGACGCCTCTGTGCGCATCTTCACGCCGAAAGATGGTACTTTATATTGGGCGTAACATGTGCCCTGACGATCCCGACCTCCTCCTCGTTATACCGTCACACTTGGGCACCACAGTTCCGCGTGAGATTCACGACGCTGGCCAACCCAACCACTGGCCACTTTGGTTCGACTTGCCTACGTTAGTGCGTGCGCCGCCCCTTCTGTTGGCCCGGCCTAGACCGCTCAGTTGGCGTTATGTCAACGCCTGCGAGCTCTTTCAACGCCGAAAGAAACCATCTACACTTCCTGCTCGGTATCTCCAGCCCATCGACGTCCCACCTGAGCCCTTCTGTGTAGGTTTGGACCTTCTTAGACCCTTTCCTACATCGGCTTCAGGAAACAAATGAATTGCTCTCGTTACCGATTACGCGACGCACTATGCAATGGCACGAACTCTGGTGACCAGCTGTGCTACAGGCGTGGAGGACTTTCCCCTCTATGACCTAATTTTAGTACTCCGTGCACCACGTCAATTGCTGACTGGCCGAGGCCGTACCTTCCTGTCCGATGTCGCCGACTATATCCTACGCTGCTACTCCGTGCAGTACAATGTCACCACGTCGTTCCATCCCCAGACGAACGGGCTCACCAAGTGCTTGAATCAGACCTTAACAGACATGGTTTCAACTTACGTGTCGGCTGACCACCGTGATTAGGACTTTGCACTCCCATACGTGACGTTCGCATACAATTCCTCACGCCACGACACTGCTGGATACTCTATCTCTTACTTTTTGTTCGGACGTGAATCAAATTTACCGTTGGACACATTTATTCCTTCCCGGGCGACTTCGACTAGTGAATGTATTCACGCGATGCCATTGCCTGGGCTGATTACGCGTGGCAGATAGTCCATAGAAGACTTACTGCTGCCCGAGAGACTCAAAAGCGCCTTTACGACCAGCAACACCACGGCAAACGTTTTTCTCCAGGTGCCCTCATGTTACTTTTCAGCTCCTTCCTCACTACACGGGCCCCTACCTGGCCCTTCGAGAAGTGACTAATATAACACACGAGATTGTGTCTGCCAGCCCCAGTGCATCTTCCGTCCCGTTGTCCAACGATGTCGTCCACGTTCCGAGACTCGAGCGTTACCGCCCTTACTCTGCTGTGGGCCCTTAGTGGCGCCGGGCGAGCGCTCCTGCCACCGGCGGTCATGCTACGTGCTACTCGAAGACGATGATGTCGACCCTTGGATTAGGTGGGAAGTACCCAGCAGCGGTAACATACAGGAATTCTATAGCATAAACCAGAAGGTGGCCGGTCTTGTTGTGAAACTTAATAAGAGGTATAAATTGAAGGTCGTACAGGTATACGTCCCTACGTCCAATCATGATGACCAGGAATTCGAAAGCTTCTATAGACGAGCAATCGGCGATGGGTAAGGTCAAAACAAGATACACTGTACTGACGGGCGACTTCAATGCCATGGTAGGCAAGAAGCAGGCTGGAGACAAGTCAGTGGGGGAATATGGCACGGGATCTAGGAATAGCAGGGAAGAGTTATTAGTGGAGTTTGCAGAACAGAATAATATGCGTATAATGAATACCTTCATCCGCAAGCGGGATAGCCGTATGTGGCCGTGGAGGAGCCCGAGTGGCGAGACTAGAAATGAAACAGACTTTATATTCTGCGCTAACCCTGGCGTCATACAAGATGTGGACGTGCTCAGCAAGGTGCGCTGCAGTGACCATAGGATAGTAAGATCTCGAATTAACCTAGACTTCAAAGGGAACGGAAGAAACTGGTACATAAGAAGCCGATCAATGAGTTAGCGGTAAGAGGGAAAATAGAAGAATTCCGGATCAAGCTACAGAACAGGTATTCGGCTTCAATTCAGGAAGAGGACCTTAGTGTTGAAGCAACGAACGACTATCTTATTGGCTTCATTAAGGAGTGTACAATAGAATTCAGTGGTACCTCCATAGGCACGATACCTGTAAGCTATCGCAGGAGCCGAAAGATCTGATCAAGAAACGGCACTGTATTAAAGCCTCTAACCCTACAGCTGGAATAGAACTGGCAGAACTTTCAAAGTTAATCAACAAGCTTAAGGCAGCTGACATAAGGAATAATAATATGGATAGAATTCAATATGGTCTCAAGAACGGAGGAAGCCTAAAAGCAGTGAAGAAGAGACTAGGACTAGGCAAGAATCAGATGTACGCGTTAAGAGAAGAAGCCGGCAATATCATTACTAATATGGATGATAAAGTTCAAGTGGCTGAGGAGTTCTGTAAATATTTATACAGTACCATTGGCACCCAAGACGATAATGGAAGAGAGCATAATCTAGAGGAATTTAAAGTCTCACAAGTAACGCTGGAAGAAGTAAAGAAAGCCTTGGGAGCTATGCAAAGAGGGAAGGCAGCTCGGGAAGACCAGGTTACAGGAGATTTGTTGAAGGGTGGCGGGCAGATTGTTCTAGAAAAACAGGCCACCCTGTATACGCAATGCTTCATGACCTCGAGCGTGCCGGAATCTTGGAAGAATGCTAACATAATCCTAATCCATAAGAAAGGGGATGCCAAAGACTTGAAAAATTATAGACTGATAAGCTTACGGTCCGTTGCCTACAAAATATTTGCTAAGATGATCGGAAATAGGATCAGGAACACCTTAGACTTCTGGCAACCAAAGGACCAGGCAGGATTCTGTAATGGCTACTGAACAATAGACCATATTCACACTATCAATCAGGTGATACAGAAATGTGCGGAATATAACCAAACCCTATATATAGCTTTCATTGACAGCGAGAAAGCGTTTGATTCAATAGAAACCTCAGTCATAGAGGCATTACGCAGTCATAGAGGCATTACGGAACCAGGGTGTGGACGAGCCGTATGTAAAAATACTGAAATATATCTACAGCGGCTCCACAGCCACCGTATTCCTCCATAAAGAAAGCAACAAAATCCCAGTAAAGAAAGGCGTCAGGCAGGGAGATACAATCTTTCCAATGCTATTCACAGCGTGTTTACATGAGGTATTCAGAGACCTGGATTGGGAAGGATTGGGGATACAAGTTGATTGAGAATACCTTAGTAGCTAGCGATTCGCTGTTGATATTGCCTTGCTTAGTAAGTCAGAGAACCAATTGCAATGCAACTGTGCTTTCACGTAACAGTATTATATACTAGACGCCTTTGGAACAAGAGCTCCATGGGCGTAACCATAATTACCCTATGAGTTGTTATAATTATGGTAGGCCCCTTCGCAAAAGCACTGCAAAACTGACGGGACGTGCTTTTGTATCTCCGCACAAACGTAGAGAGAAGAGTTGCTCCCTTCCTTCTTTGAAAACATTTATGGCAACTACCAATTGCTTACTTAAGCTATCTAGAACTGGAAACTTTCTTCAACATAATGCCGCCAGCATTGCGAGAAGACAAAGACGACCGACATAACCCAACTGCGTAGCCGCCACACCGCGAGCGTCAAGCAAAGCACCGCAAGGCAACGCTCGGCCGGTGCTGACAGGCCGGCGGCTCGTGCGCGAGAATCGGACGATTGTCACGCGACAGCAGGCGAGAAAGAGGAAGACGACGTTCGAAGGAGCGAAGCTCGAGGGACGTTTTTGTTGTTGTTGAGTGCTCAGTCGGGTTTTGTTGACGGGCACAGGTTCGCCCAGCATAAATAAGCTTTCGCAGAAACGGCTGTTGTAACTGTTGGTTACATATCTGGTGGAGGTGCTGGGTATGATTCCAAGCCCCACACACGCAAGGGAAGGTAGCCCGGATCCCCGAAGTTTGGAACCAACAGAATTAACGCCTGTCCACCAACGCACGAGCCGCCGCATACGAGGTGAGGCCCCCGAGTTTGGTGCTTTCGCCGATTCACCAAGGGCAGCGGCGGCAGCCAGCCGAGGTACCAGTGCGATGGCTACTCAAATAACCCCTTCTCACGTCGTCGTTGACTCACCCCGGACGCCAGAATCCTTCCACGGAGACACATTTGAGGATGCCGAGGACTGGCTCGAAAACTTCGAGCGTGTCGCCAGGTGTAACGGTTGGGACGAGTCAAACTCCGGTATGTGTACTTCGCGCTGGAGGAATCTGCACGCACGTGGTTTCAGAACCACGAAGCGTCGCTATCATCGTGGAACGACTTCCGACGAGAGCTGCTAGCTACATACCCGAACACGGACCGCCCAGAGAGGGCAGAAGCCGCTTTCTAATGCTTAGAAACATTAAGTTTCTTTACAATATAAAGAAAGCAGACTGATCGGGTATTAGAAATTAACATTACCAGGTACTTGCAGCAGCTTAAAAGGAAACAGCAGTTGTCGTTTTCTAATGAAATGTGTGCACATGAGGTTGGCTTCACCAGTGATGCCAGCTATTTCCTCTCGTTTTAAGCAACCAGTACACAGCACTGACATGTTCAGTCGAACAAAGAAATAAAAAGCGAACAAACCACGCACAATAATGAAATCAAATGTAAATAAAAGCAGCAGTGCGCTAAATATCGTCACTGGTGGCGTCAGACGTACGTATTATCACTACTACTACCCGGACCAATACCCTAATACATGTAACCATTGTAAAAAAATTGCGGATCTGTTCCAAATTACGTGGTCGTGCCCAGCAGAAAATCACACAAATCACCAAGTAATACTGAGCAGAGGGAGGCCGTGTTGCTCGGCTCCGACCCTGATCTGCAGCCCAAGGTCATCAAGACTGCTGAAGAAGCTGCCCAGGCCTAGGGGTGCGTTCGTCTTAACAGCAAGCAACAAGGACACCCGGCAATACATTGTCTTCAAATAAAGTCTTTACTCCCTCACTCTTACCCGAGGACGCAATATAAATTGCCGGATTTGTTAGCCCGCATGACATCCTAACACGGGGAAGTAAGCGTTTTTCCATCTAACTTGTAGGACTATGTTGAAGTTAGCTTGCCAGTTTTGAAAGAGCCTTTGGATCCTGGAGACACTAAACATAGCAACAAAACCGAGCCAACACCTATAGGGGCCGCTAACTCTGTCAATACTTTGATTGCGATGATTGTGACGTCTCGACGGCGGCATGCATGCGCGTGCGCGACTGGCGACGGTGCGCATTCTGATTTATCAAGGTGACGTTTCGTTGCCTCGTGCTTTTTTTTTAAATTTCGTTCACACGCTGATGGGATCGCACACGCTCATCACACTTCGAATTTCCCGATAGATACGCTCCGAAGCGGGAGATGTCCGCCCATACAATGCCTTGAAGAACTGTACGACCGACGGTGGTAGTGAAATTACATCTTCCAGCGCAGCAAACCAACGCTCGAACCGCTGGGCCACGATCGCACGCCGGGCTTCTGCCGTGCCAAAGTCACTCTTTGAAACTTCTGGCGAGTGTCAGGCGCCAGTTTCCGGCATAATTTTTTTCCTGACAGCTAGCACTTTGCCACGCAATGTTAGCGGGCACTGCGTTGGCGATCGGCCCGAGTTCTCACGCAGCACTGCCATCGGGATCAGTCCACGTTTTAGGCCAAACGATGATAGCTCCAAAGTGGGCAAACCTACCTTAAACGATGTCTCACTAAAATTAAGTGCCAAGTTGCCTCGCTCCTGCAGTCTTTCTTGGCCTCCACGCAGCACTCACCGACGCAGCGGCGAATTCCCTGAGTAATGAAAACCAATGTCGAAGAGCCGTGCTTTGCTCCTACAACAAGCGCTGGAAGCCATCATGGCATGACCGCCCCTATTTGAACATCGCCTACGGTGGGAGGCGGGGACGGAGGCTTCGCATTTATTTTTCTTGGCAAACCAGGCCCACAACACGCGCACAATCCGAAACAGTCCGCCGCATAGCATGCGATCCTGCCACGACATTTGGAGTAATGTCAAAGCAGCATTAGGCGCCAGAAGTCTGTCTTAAATAAAACTTGCAAAACAAATAACGAAGTCACCGTACGAAACGAAATGTTAGCATTGAAAAAGAAAAGGGATAATTAATCAGGCGCTACCCCGCACTATCCGGAGACCGCAGAAAGCACGTTGAGCTTACCGTTTCGCTCCCGGCGATGACGTCGTACGCCTGCGGCCAGCCAATCACGGTCAGCCGCTGAAGCAGCCACCAGGACAAGTGTTCCAGCAGGTGTCGGGAGCTGTGAGACGAGAGCAACTCGTCAACCGCCCGCAGCAAACGCACGTCTTGCACAGACACGAGGGCGTTGACGTCAGCGGCCTTCGAGCCAGAGGCTGCCCTGATTGGTTCGAGCCAGTCGTAGAGTTCCGTGTGGGGGACGGCGGTTAGGATCTTGCGCAAGCTGGTTACCACGGATTTGGCGCCGGTCCACGATGCCCGCACGGTGTCCAGGACGGACAGGATTTTCTTTTCGATGGCGAGTCGACGGACGACCTCGGCGCTGTCCGGAAGGGTGCCGTTGTAGGCGTCATGCATGCGTCGGTAGTAATGCATTCGGCTCTGGGTCATCTCGAGAGATCGCACGAAGTCGAGCCACACAGACGGCTCCGCGCTGGTCTGCGAGTCACCAGTAATCCAAGCCTGGTTTTTCCTTCCTTCTTTTTTTTACCGCGGGAAAGATTTTGTGACCGTTTCGCTACGCACGATAACAAACTATAGGTACTGACGTATTGAGGAGCCATGGTGCAAGGTATGTCTGAAAACATGGCATCTCCAGTGGCTGACTGCTCGAATTATGTGTTGATTACAAATATCTAATCGCACAAACAAAAAACATCTGTAACTTTAAGTGATGATCAAGAGGAATACCGATTCCGGGGAACAGCGCTAACTACAGGACAATAGGAAGACGAATGACGCAGGTGCAAGGTTGGTGGTTTTATTCATAGGAAGGACATATACACACAAACACACACGAAAAATGGAGGGAGGAAGGAAACAAAGATTGCCAACGTCACATCTGCACGTAACAGGTTCTCGCCTTTTTCACCAACAAATCACTTTCCTGCAAGGGATTAAGTGTCCTTCATGCGCATGTAGTACGAAGCTAAATTAGGGTTTTCGACATGTCCTTGCTATGAATAAGAATCCACTTGACACTCAGCGCCTCCGTGGTTCGTCTTTGTTCCTGTAGTTTGCGCTATTGTACAAAGCATTGCTAAACTAAATCGGCAACATTCGCATCCTTATGCACGATTAATAAGTTAAAATGTATTATAAAAACACGCTTTTGAATAGCAAAACGACCACTACTAAGAAGCTTGGTAAGCCAGAAAATACTCCACAACCAAAGACGATTGCCCGATGCGTCGTTGAAGTTTCCGCACAAGTTCGCAGTGACGGCGCAGATTTTGACACAGTCTACTAAGGTCCATGTAAATGTTTATCGTTAAACAAGAGCTACGTATCATTCTGAAGGATCCAAAGGGTCACCTTAGAGAGGTGCGATGGCTTTACCTGCATTGTAATTTACCCTTTACAATTGAACAAGCGTGTATATCAATTTATATTTGACATCCCTACACCTTTTGTAAGGGTGTCAGGTATAGACTGATTTACAACTTTGTTCACTTTTCAGGGTGTAATTATAAACTATGAGACGCACAAAACTACCGAAATAGAAAAGTAGATTGAACTTGCGCTTGCAACTTTCCTATTTTTCTGGCACCCTCGACTGCGCTTCTCTTCCATTAGCACTCATTCTGTAACTCTAATGATCCGCAAGTTATCCACATTAGATTGCCTGCCCAGCTACATCTTTTTCTCTTAATGTCAATTAGAATATCGGCTATCTCCGTTTAATCTTTCATCCATACCACTCTATTTCTGTCTCTTAACGCTACGTCTAACATTCTTCGTTCTATCGTTCTTTGGGCGGTCCTGAACTTGTTCTCAAGCTTCATTGTCAGTCTCCAAGTTTCTGCCCTACGTGTTAGCAACGATATAATGCACTGATTGTACACCTTTCTTTTCGATAATAATGGTAAGCTACCTGTCAGGATAAGATAATGTCTTCCGTATGCTCACTGAAATTTCCACTCAAGTTCGCAGTCACGGCGTGGATTTCTTATATTTTTAACAAATTTTTTATTCTTCTGTAAATTTCCTTCTCATGATCAGTGTGCCCGGTGAGTAAACGACCTAAGTAAGCGTACTCTTTCACAGACTTTAGAGGCTGACTGGTGATCCTGAACTCTTGTTCCCTTGCCCGGCTATTGATCATTATCCTTGTCTCCAGCATATTAATTTTCAACCACATTTTCGCACTTTCTCGGTTAAAGTGCTAAATAATTTGTTGCAATTCATTTCGAGGTAATAGGGAATAGGTGATAGGTAATATCCTACTTTTCTTATGGCGAACAAAGGTAGCAGTGGAATATTTCTAGATAGTTCCCTATATATTCACATATGCCTTCCGTACTCCTTGATTATGCAATGTCTCCATGACTTCTGGTATTTCTAGTGTCTTTATTATCTCTGTGCATTTTCATAATCTATGAAAGGCATAGAGGGAGGTTGACTGTTCTAGGCCGATGTGTGTGTGTGTGTGTGTGGGCACATACACACACACACACACACGCACACACGCACACACACACACACCTAAACGCACACACACACGCACACACACACACGCACACACGCACACACGCACACACGCACACATACACACACTTCATCAGCAGCCATGCAAAAGGAAAGGGACTCAGTGCACGAACCGCTAGACGGCGCAACGTGCCCAGAGAGAAGTAGGGTGCTTCGATGTTCTCCTTGTATGAGCTTTTCGCCGGATAATTATATCTGCACCAACAACACCACTTGAATGCTAGCCGCAATACCGACGATAAGCATCCCCAACGGATGGTTTCTGACTGATTTTTTTTTTAAATAGTGAAAAGCTACCTTTGGCTCTTTGGCCCGTTTTCGTGGTTAGCGACGGTTGGTAGTCGGACTTGCGGTACAAAGGCTAAGAGGGAAATGGGACGTGCTGTGGTGCAACCGAGTTTTGGTGTGGGGCGGGGGAGAGGGAAATATCACGTGTGAATTCTCGCGCTATCGAGCCGCGGGGAGGGAGAGAGGGGGGTTCGTCACGCGCGAGCTTTCGCTCGTTCGGGCTATTCGCTTACATTGACAACAAATCAATTTTTTTGATGTTACGTGCGCGGAGTAGTTGGGGACTCCAAATAATTCTGGACCACCTTGTGTTGTTTAACGCCCACCAAACACACAGTACACGGGCGTTTTTGCACTTCACACCCATCGAAACGTGGCCGCCTTGTCAGGGGTTTGAACCTGCGCCTTTGGGCTTAGCAGCGCAACGCCAAAAGCCAATTTTTTTCCGCCGTTAAGTGCGCTTCCTCAATACGAATAGCTGCATCTTTCTGTTCACTTGCTTTCTTCACTGGTGTATGTTTGTCGCTGTAAATTCTTATAATGCACCTAATGCGGAACCAACTAGCTCAACTTTCAGCTGCAAATAGATAGCTGATGGCTTGCACTTTAGAATTCATTTCGAAGAAAGAGATTTGACCACTTGCCTCAACAAACAACGTTAGGACCCCAGTTGTGTTGGACTCGTAAGCTGGGGCTGAGTTTATGTAGGCTCGGAACCACGTGTCGATATCCCACATCAGGCTTAGGTTGAGGACACGTTCCAAAGGGCGCAAACCGGTGTCAACACTCTCCGTGACGTCAAAAGGCCACGGTAGAGAACTGAGCGCGAAGAAGTGCTTGAAGTTGTCCAGAGATGGTGCAGCTTGTCGCTGGGTGCACTTGCGCAAAAAGTCCGTCGCCATCCTGCGCCATCAGGACACGGACCGAATTCAGAAAGCTTTCCTTTTCTAAGTGCTTTCTGTCACTTATAAGAACAGATACTACACTTTGACCCGGGTCGGCCATGTCTACGTTCGCACCGCCCTCTCTTTGTCGGCGTTTCAAGCGCTTGCGTAGCTACTTCCCTTTCCTTCCGCTCTCCCGTGGTGGCGTTGCCGTCGAAACGTCACGCGTGTGTAGTTTCCTCCGGCTCCTCGGGGTGGCGGTCCCGTCGTCCACGCGAATGTACATGAAAGTCGCCGTTTCGGCGAAAAGGCGAAGCATCGATTGCGATAGCAAGTTTGTGGACGTCTATACGAAATAAGGATAGAACTCTTATCATGCATGTGAACTTGCAAACGTTCACTTGCTAACTAAATAATAGGCATAATGTCAGTGCCCACAATAAACACGAACACATCACATGCGATGGCTGCGGAAGCTCTTTGTCCAAACGCTGTCGTGAGGAAACGCGGCAGCAGCTGCGAGCGAAGTGACATTCGTGCTTTCTATCACGTCAACGCAAAGTGAGCGCCGAGAACATACAGCACACGCAAAGCTACGAGCCGTCGACGCACCTAGACTACGCCAACTCGACCGTAGAGACTGTATCCCCAACGCAGATCGTTCTCAAGATACGGCTGCGCGCGTTCACGCAGCCGCCACATGCGCAGTTGCAGCTGAAGTAGAACGCCGCCTTCCCCCCTCTCTCCCCTTCCTCCGGTGCCTCACGCATGACGAAAAAAAAATAAATTATAGGATTTTACGTGCCAAAACCACTTTCTGAATATGAGGCACGCCGTAGCGGAAAACTCCGGAAATTTGGACCACCTGGGTTTCCTTAACGTGCACCTAAATCTAAGTACACGGGTGCTTTCGCATTTCTCCCCCATCGGAATGCGGCCGCCGTGGCCGGGATTCAATACCGCGACCTAGTGCTCAGCAGCCCAACACCATAGCCACTGAGCAACAACGGCGGGTGCACGACGGAAGACAGCGCGCTTCATTCCCGCTTTCTTCTCTTTCGCACGGCAGAGATTGAGAGCTGCGACCTTCACCCGCACATACAGCATAGAGCACGCGGCGATGGTTTTAGCGCGCTTGGACTTTATACGGAGCATTACTGCGACGGCGGTAATGCACTTGGAGTGTTTATATAATTGTAATCGTAATAAAAATTACGGCAACTAAGTTCATATCCTTGTTGAAAATTCTGTGTCACCTCTGTGTCATGTGCTATACAGCTTCGCTGGTCATCTACCCTTACAAAGTGGAAGGGCTCACGATTTTTTTAGAGACAGTGCACGTCGCAGAGACACTATTGAAACGTGCAACCAGGTTATGTGACTCTTCGTCTGGCCCTCTCGCTCTTCCTTCCATGCTACAGCGAACTCACTGTTTTCTTTATTCCCCCTCTGAGTCTATACTCGCTGCCGAGATACCTGGATGCCGCAAATTCGGTCCTTCCCGTCAAGAAGATCTCTGCCACGGTCGCCTCGTACTCCCGGATCACGTGGGCGAGCAGGCTCAACGAACTGCGGTCTTCGCCGGAGCCGCGACTGCGCCACATGGAGCAGACGAACGCGTCCATGTCGACGCAAGGGTCGGCGCTGTAGTTGAGAGTGCCGTTGAACTCGGACGACTGCGCCTTGCAACCGACCGTGGAGCACGGGCTGGCGGTAATCGAAGCCGCTGCGTTGTGGCGCAGCCAGACGATGAGTGTCCCAACCGCGGCCAGCACTAACGACAGCTCCACGGCGCACTTGGCGATGCATTGCAGGTTCTTGAGCACTGGGTCGAGACTGCGGGCCGACTGCGGCGACTTCGCCTTGAGAAGCGTGGCCTGCAGCGTGCGATGTGAAATATGCATGTTTGCTGAGTGATTTTTGTGCAAGAGTAAGGGCGCTCAATCGGGTGGTGCATGCGCAGGATCGAAGTTCTGGAAGAGTGGCGCTTAGACGAAATACACGGAGAAGAACGACATGCACTTGGCGCTGACCAACAAGCGTATGAGTTGATCGCTTCTTGCTTAGAACTGTGTGCGTTCGTAAAAAAAAGAAAACATGGGCAAGCTCGCACTCGGTGGCACGAGGTTTGAAACAGCGAAGCTGGTCGCGAAAGGGCTATTCCGGCTAGTGCTAGGTTGTAACGTGGCAGCTAAGGTGGCAGTTTCAATGGCTGCTGCTACATTGAAACTTGGCTTCAAGTTGTTTTCAGTAATTATTAGCCCGTATGATCCGACCTCTTGACTTCAGCCTCCCTGGCCAATTAGGTCGGATCTTCCCGACGTTGCCGTTGTTTCTCCCGCATCGCAGCAAGTCAAGTTTGGCGATGTGCAGCCCCTTCTTGGGAAGTACGGATTTTCCCAGGCTGCCCCATGGCGTTCACTGACCGAGCGCCGCCAAGCATGCGCTTTCATATTCTTTCCAAGGTCTGGCACATGCGCATTCCTAACCGTTATCACGGCGCATGCGCAGGTCTCGCTGCGGCGGTGGGCGTGGTGGAGTTTACGATCATCATCATCATCATCATCATCAACCTGGTTACGCCCACTGCAGGGCAAAGGCCTCTCCCATATTTCTCCAACAACCTCAGTCATGTACTAGTTGAGTTTACGGTACACGGTCCATTTTACGCCGAGGAAGCACAGATTCGCCCACAAAAAAAAAAAAAAACTAAGAAAGGCGTTGGGAACAACCCTATTCTGCCTCACTTAAGTTCACAGGAAGGAATTTTGGACATTGCTCTGCGGCCGGCTGTCGAACTTCACCGCAATGCGCTAGCGTAACTCGAACGGAAGCAAATTAAAAGAAAGTGATATTTCAAGCGGGAATTTCGACAAGTTTCAATTGGCAACTTCGAGAACGCACGTCCTTTTATTAACATGTTTTTTTTAACGCACTTAGGCGTAGCATCCTTGTTGTGTTGCAGCAGAATTTTTGTCAGAAACAAGACAATGTGACAACTCAGTAGGAAGGTTCACGATTAAGTGCTGTAAGTTGATTATTGATTGTTGCTGAAATTGTGGTGGCCTTCTGAAGTGTCACTTCTTGAAAATGTTACCCATTGCCCATTGAGTTATGGTTGTGCGTTGCGGGGAAGTTTGGCGGATAGACCAAGGGGCAACGTCCAAAACTCCTGGACATGGAAAGCAGTGGGTTGAATGGATAGAGCATAAGCATGCAATTTTGTATTACTGGAAGTGGACATTAGAACACTAACCATACCTAAGTGCTCTGCTCAGTGCCCAAACAAACCAAGATCCACAGGTATTTAAAACTATCCTTAGGTTATTTTATGGTAGTCGCAGCAACGACGAATGAGTCATCTTTGCGTTGGCTAACGACAGCAGGAGCAGATGGTCGGATCTGGAAAGCGATTTAGTTTTAAATCGTACTTTTTCAGTAATTCTAGAGCTTGCAATTATTTACCCCGTTGAACAGTGCACATTGGCGTCAAGAGACATTATTATACTTACAAGTGAAAAAAAAATTAAGGAACACCGAGACCGAGGGACAGTGATAGAGACTGCCTCGAGAGCTTTGGTCAGCCACGCCGGTTATCACGTAAAAATTTATTTTGCTCAGTTCTATGCCTTCTTTTATCAACAACTGCTCACGGCGGTCAGCCAATACCGGGGCAATGACGCAAGTGGAGCACCGCTCGAACCATTGGTAAATTGTGAAAAAGAAAAAAAAAAGATTTTTATAGAAATCGTTGGATTATCCCCGCCTAGCGAACAACGTCCTTGCTGCCGAGAGAGCGGACGCCTGCCGAGGGTTGTTTTCTCGATGATGATGATGATGATGATGAAAAACGTTTATTTGCTCTATTTTGCTGCGATTTTTGCGGCTTCAGATGGAGTCTTCCATCTTCTTTCCAGGGTCGGTTCCCCTAGTCCAGGGCTCCGCTGAGGGTATCTGCCCTGCGTGCACGCCTTACTTGTCCTTGTTGGACATTCAGGATGTCGCTGGATAGCATCCTCTCCCACTGTTCCGCACTCGGGTTTTTTATTATGGCTAGCCCTTCTGTTTTCTGGCCAGCCCATGTGGTATGGTATAGGGTTGGTTTGTCTCCACACCAAGGGCACGTGCTCTCGTACTGCGTGGGGTAGATCTTGCTTAGCATGTTTAGGCACGGGAATGTTCCCGTATGTTCCCGTCTGTTTTCTCGACGTCAGGACTGGCCATTAGTGGGATGTCCAGATTTCGTCGCGGTATAGACATACTTTGAGCGTACAGTATTCTACAACAAAATGCTAGAAGAAAAAGCCGGCGCTGGTGGACAAAGGTGCTGAAAGCGTAGGCTGCTCAGCCAGGACAGGAAAGATGGCTATCATAAAGGTTTGCCGAACCTTCGTTCTTTTGGCTTCAAAAATGCTTTGCGCTGTTGCAAAGTGACAATTTCTGAAGTAAATACTGCGGTGCACAAATAAAAACATCTTGCACTTGATACAGACTTGTGGCTTTCGTGAGTTAATTTAGGCAGCTACAGTTGCCTGGAATTTTAGAAACATAAAAAAGTAATTTATAACTCTAAAAAAACATCCGCAGCCACAAGCGCAAAAGGTTTGTGAGTGAAACGCTGTCGGCGAACGCTATGCACGAAGGCCAGCTTTCTGGTAGAAACGCGGGTAGATCTCGGAGGCCCACGTGGGCCGATCTCGGAGGCAGTAAAGACCACGCCAAAAAAACTACATCGTTTTCAGGCTTCTGGTATTGTTTAGCACTTTTAATATTTCAGTCTGAGAAGATTTAACTTAAAAGGCTTGCGCTGAAAGTGTTTTGTATCATGACGTTTGTTTATGGGCTGTCATTCTCCAAATTCTGAGGAATAAGTTTGTCAAAAATGTAAGACAAGGTATGAGCAACTTTAGTGATAGAACGGTGTGGCACTACGACACTCATATACAGCACGCGATATAGAAAGGCATGGGATGCACAAATACCTAAGTATATACGGCAACTTTCACTCACGGGACGCTGGCGCCGATGCCGACATAAGATTTTGTGTCGCAAGGAGTCCTTAACGCTGTCCCGTTAATATTTATTTCACTATAAATAAATAACTTGCTTGTAATGACTAGAGAAAGAAAACAAAACAGCTGGGTATCAAAGTTAACGGAAGAGTTGTAACACAATATTAATAATTATGATCAAAACCTGCAAAAATAGCCTCTCAACATCTTTAGATCTTGATTGCAAACAAGCCTTCCAAGAACGAATGGCTACTGCACAGAGAATGGAGCTTTCTAAAGAAACTAATAAATGCCTGGCCAAAAAAGATAAGAAGTTGTCGAAACAGGAAACAAAATTCAAATGCAATAGGCCGGTTGCAAAAATAAACAAACAACAATGATCGTAACGCAAAAAATAAAAATGCTCGATGAGTAAACCGCCTAAAAGTACTTCATGATAGACTGCGAGCAATACTCACAGGCAGTTATGTCGGCGTCCACCATGAAAGCTAAAACAAATCTCGCAATAATGATTTATTTGAAAACATTTGTCTTTGGTTGAGTCCTCATAATTTGCGGTAGGATGTTCAGCGGACGGTGCACCTTAACAACGTTTTCAAACGTCGGTTGTTGCGAAATATTTCGTTAGTTTTGGTAATCCAAAATACCGAACGCTTACTTTTCGAATACGAATATTTCGTGTGAGTTATTCGACTCGCATTCGAAACTTCCAATATTGGTCAAACTCTTAACTGTAACGTCTTATCAGCACTTACCGCCGTTTTTTCCCGTTGTGCTGGAGATGGCGCTGTTGTCGTTTCTGTTGCCCCAGTGTCCGGAGAAACGGCCGTGCTCGTACCGCCCCCTTTCGCGTCCAACGGTAATGGAGGCGGCGTAAGGCCGCTTCCGCCAAAGTTCGAAGCGGGCGCGTTTTTCGTCGGACTCGGCTTGTGTTTCCACGAACGAACCAGAAACGGACCGAGCACGCGTTCGGGGTTCGCGCCCCTCCGCGACGTCTGGAGCGAACTCGGGTTCGATCTGTTCGGCGAATGGACGCGTGCGCCCCGTCTTTTGTTAAGCCTGCTGCGACGACTCGTCTTGGATTGGCTTTCACGCGATCGCTCGGCCGGAGTCGATGCGCCGGAACGCGGAGAGCGAGCGGGAGAAGGGTCGTGCAGTCGCCTGGGCTTTGCTCCCTGGCCACGTCGAGCAATGCCAAAGCTGCGCTTGGAACCGTCTCTGACTGAGAGCCCGAGCCCCCGGTCCTGGCCATCCTGTGAGACGAGCTCATTTCTGCCTGTGGAGAACGGTGAACTTGGAGTTGCCACCGGTCCGGCGTGATCGGGCGCGATCTCGTCTTGTCCGCCCTTTTCGCACCGCCTCCTGTCTTCGGGTGAGTGGTCACGTGATTCTATTAAAACTGTGGGGGTTACAGCGGTAGCTTTCATGCCTCACCGTAGGCGGTGTTTCGTGAAAGAGACCCTTGGTATGCCGAACCCCTCACAACAGCGCCGCCACTGGTAGCTTGAACGCGTCTACCTGTACGAGAGAAAGGAGACAATCTTTGTTTGAAGTCAGTTGGGATTGAATAGAGGCAACGCACTTAACACCGTGTAATTTCACACTTGTCGATATCGTCGTCATCCTGGGCCGATTTTTTTTTACTCCCGTTACAGGAAGAAATGTTCTCCCAGCGACCTTTAATTATCCATGTGATGCGTCAGCCGACAATATCTGCGAACTGGCGAAAAACGACCAGAGGCTCCTTTTTGACGGAGCATGGAGGGCCCCTTAGGCAAAACATGGTGCGCAGCAAGCATACACAGGAAAATCAGAGACGTTCATTCGAAGGAGTGATGGAAAGGAAACACAATTAAGCAAAGTAATAGCGCGCGTATATTTTGTCAGAAATATAATCTGAGCTATACTCCATCTCAAAGGTCATTTGCGGCACCGTGGAAACTGCAGGTCCCCGTAGCCAATCGGAAAATCGTATGCCGCTCGAGATGTGTTCCTCCGCGCCCTGTCGTCTGCTCACAGCCAGAATAACTGGTGGCGTAGGACGTGTATACACTAAGGTGTTAAGATGTCACGCATCGCTGCAACGTATATGGTGCCCCAGACAAACTAAAACTCACTAATCCCGAGGATAATCGGACATTTACACCCGGAACTATAATGCCTTGCGCAAGGGCATTGCGTGTGTACACCTCTTACCTTCGGAAGTGCTGAAAACGACTTGAGAGATGGAGTGCAGGTAAAATACTTCGTTAACAATATTACACAGGTATGTAGAAACGCTTATGTGACAACGTCCTATGCTAATGGCAAATAGAGAGCAAGAAAAATTACACGAATAAAGAAATAGTAGTGCATGCGTGGGTGTTAGCGATTCGTGAAGCTAACATACCTCTCACTGCCCGCTTTTGGATGAACATTGACGCCAACGGCTTCAAATTATAAACTACCCCCTAAAACTATTGGAGGGAACTTTGGTGCCAGCGTCTACAACAGCTACCTTACGGTGGTTATGGCAAACCCGAGCTGATGGGCGACGCACTAAATTGCACGAAGTTCGTCCTTCGGACGTCACACAGTGAAACAGACGGCACATTTTGGGGCCTCCGCTTCCTTGTCCCTGTACAACGCGTACAAGACAGTTGCTTGGCGTATATTGCTTACCGAGCAGGCGTTTGGCGTACAGACACGCGATCTTCTTCTTCGTCTTCTTCTTTTTCTTGTCTTCTGGACGTTTCACTGGTACCCACTATGGAGGATTGGCCAAGACCCGAGTAAAAAAGGCCTAATGAACATGAAAAAAAATTCGCGTGTAAGTTTGCCAATACTGATAAATTCAGTGTAAGGGATGCAAGAAAATGAATGACGGAACCTGAACTTAAATGTACAAAAATAATAATAATAAAGGAAGGAGATTTAACTGGGCAGTCGCTTGGATGGATGGATGGATGAAAAACTTTATTAGGGTCCTTTAGGGCGCGCCCTAGCGCGCAGCGGGCCGCTCCCACGTCGGGACAGAGAGGCCGAGACTCTCCGCTGCGTCGCGGGCCCGTTGGACAGCCCATAACTGTTCTTCGAGGTTGGGGCTGTGTAGGACAGCATCCCAGCGTGAAGAAGTGTTACTTTCATCACTGCGTAACGCGGGGCGTCGCCAGAGCATGTGAGGTAAGTTCGCCAAGTCATTGCATAGTGCACATGCATTTGTCGCCTGAATTTCGGGGTACATCTTGTGAAGAAGTAGGGGGTTTGGGTATGCCCCCCTCTGTAGAAGCCTTAGTGTCAAAGCCTGAGGTCTATTGAGTTTGCAATGTGGGAGGGGGTAGATCCTCCGAAACAAGTAAAAGTGCTTGGTAATTTCGGTGTACGAGGAAGGAGAGTCCCGATTGTCAGTACCCCCGGCGTCACGCTGCCCGGTAGCTACGCGGTTGATGATCCCTCACGCAGCTCCGTGTGCCGACTCGTTGAGGTTGGGCGGGGCACCCTCGATCTGTCCCATGTGAGCTGGAAACCAGATCAATGTGTGTGGCTTGATTTCTTTGCTTCCTAATATCCCTAGGGCCAGCTCGGATATGGTTCCTTTGGCAAATGCCCTAACAGCTGATATGGAGTCACTGTAGATTGATGTCCTCTTGTTGTCCAATAAGGCCATCCCTATTGCAGCCTGCTCTGCGATTTCAGAGGACGTCGTCCGAATTGAGATTGCGTTCGTTATTTGGCTTTCATGATTTACGCTAACTACAGCGAAGGCCTGTCCATCGGCGTAGCGCGCTGCGTCTACGAAACTGTTCTGCGAAGCCCCTTCACGAGCCTTTTCCAGGAGAGCCTTCGCGCGCGCCCGACGTCTTCCCACGTTGTGTTCTGGATGGACGTTTCGTGGGATAGGCGCGACAGTGATGCGGTCCCGCTGCTCTCGAGGGATGCTGCAGAACTTTGTTTTGATTACTCTGGAAGGAACGCCCAGCTCCTGTAAGATGTGCCTTCCAGCTTGTGTGGTAGATAGCCTGATGAACTGGGCCCTCTCCTGTGCTTCCGCTATTTCCTCTAGCGTGTTATGCATGCCAAGTTGAAGTAAGCGTTCCGTGGGAGTGTATACGGGGAGGCCGAGAGCTCTCTTGATTGCCTTCCTGATTAATGCATTGAGCTTATCCCTTTCCGATCTTTGCCAGTTGTGCATGGCCGCGACGTAAGTGAAATGACACATTACGAACGCATGTACCAATCTCACGAGGTTATCTTCTCCGAGGCCTTGCTGCTGGTTGGACACTCTTCTGATTAGCCTGATGGCATTGTCCGTCTTCTTAGTGAGTCGCAGCACCGTCTGGTTGTTTGAACCACTCGACTCTACCATCATGTTGAGAATCCGGATAGCATCCACCCTCGGAATATAGCCTCCGTCTTTTCTGCGCAGTTTTATGTCGCATTCGGCGAGTGGCTTCCATCCCTTTAGTTTCGGGCCTCTGCGCTTGGGTCGATAAAGTAGCAGTTCCGACTTGTGCGGTGAGCGCCGAAGGCCCGTGGACTCAAGGTATCTCTCGGTAACATCAACCGCCTCTTGCAGGGCCGTCTCTACCTGTCCGTCACTACCTCCCGTACACCAGATGGTAACGTCGTCTGCGTATATGGTATGACTGATACCGTCAATACCAGAGAGTGTCCGGGATAGACCGATCATGACTAGGTTAAAGAGGGTTGGGGATATGACTGACCCTTGTGGCGTCCCTTTAGACCCCAGCTTAATCATGTCTGAAGTCAGGTCCCCGATCTTAATGGTGGCTTCTCTGTCTGACAGGAAAGATCTCGTGTAGGAATGAAAGTGCTTCCCCAGGTTTAGGCTCGAGCTTGTGTTTAAAACGCACGAGTGAAGAATGTTATCAAATGCCTTTTCGAGATCTAGATTTAGCATGGTTCTCGTGTCCCGCGTATTACAGTCAATAATGTGATGCTTGATGAGCTTCATCGCGTCCTGCGTCGAGAGTCCGACCCTGAAGCCGATCATGTTGTGTGGGTAAATGTCGTGGTCCTCCAGGTAGCGTGAAAGCCTGTTTAGGATTGCGTGCTCAGCAACTTTGCCCACGCACGATGTGAGCGAAATTGGGCGGAGGTTATCGAGGCTGGGCGGCTTGCCTGGCTTGGGGATGAGAATGGTGTTGGCAGATTTCCACATTTGCGGGACTTTACCACTTCTCCACGCTTGGTTAATGATGTCGCTTGGAATAAATAATAAATTCCTGCGCTTGGACAGAAAGATGGGACAGTTAGAATTTAAACAAAGATGTGTTCCAGCGCGTACGCAAAAAAAAGAAAGACTGGGAAGAGGTGCAGAGACAAAAGGACGAAAGAAGAGGTATAACGCTGATCTTAAACTGTAGTAACCTTGGAATGAATGACAGCAAACCACGTAGTTAACGCAAAGGCTGCGTCTTGGCGCATGAAACTTGTAGGATAACTTGATTGATGCCGCTATCAATTCCGCAAAGCACGAAACCGCTCGCCAAGGTATCGAGTTCTGTTTTCACCAAATCAATAGAAGAGATGCTCACGAACCTGCCAGTATCATTTGATACACAATGCCCTTCGAGTAGTAATCTGCATTATCTTCTCATTTCCCCCCCAAAACACGTACGTTGTGTAATAAGGGCGTGACAAAATTTATTCTGCAGTTGCTAGCAAGACGACTTGATCCCGCCAAAGCTAGCACATGCACGCTGTACTCCACCAGCCTGTTGTTAACACACCTCCCAGTCTGGCAGGTACAGGCTTTGGCGGGACCAGGTCATCTTCTAAAGGTTATCACAGTTGAAGACCAGCGCTCTACCCTATTCTGTCGTCCTTTTGTCTCTGCACCTCTCATCCTTTTTTTCTTACACTGTGGAACACGTCTCTGAATGTATTCCTGGACGCGGGCGCAAACCAACCCTGTGAGTGTACCCAAGAATCGTAGGTCCAAATGAAGGAATAAAGAGAATGGTCAGATCCAGGCTAATCTTGCACAATTAGATTTCGAAGCTTCTTTTTCAGAGCGCGGTAAAGCGGTGGCAGATTCAAAGAATTATGTCATCTATCTTTTTTTCCCGCCTCATTACAGAAAATGCGAGGGGAAGAATGCCTCAAACTTTACCTGTGTAGACAAAAATTGAGAAATTGAATCCGACAGTGTAATTTGGTGAGGTATACTTCGAGCCTCTGTCTATGGAATGATTCACTATGCCAGGGATATCGGAGGTGTCGGCAGTTCCGACAACAAGACTTGTCTACGCAATCACAGACAAGTTCCTTGCCCGAAACACCTTTTCTTCGACCACTGCCGATCACTTCACCTAATTAACCTCTATTTTGGACCTTTATTAATATTAAAGTAGTGCCCTTCAACTTCCGAATCGCTGCGCGAACCAGCTTGTTCTCGTGGCTATTTAGACGACCCGGATCGGCTCGAAGAGTCCGTGTCGTTGTAGTTTCTAGTGGGCAGATTAGGAAAAGGAAGGCAGGCTCTTTGGTCTGGGTCGCAGTACAGGGATTCTTTGCACTCAGTAGGACCTGGACAGAGCCCCGGAGGAGCGCAAGGGTCTCCGAGACCTAGAAGAGAATCGTTACAGCACGTTCAATTGCAGGAAACCCCTCGGCGTTCTTCAGTTACTACCACGTTCTACTTTAACTGCCAAGCTCGTAACCGTGACCTTGTTTTGGTGCAGATGCAAAACGCCGTCGAGTACCGACATGTTTAGGGTAAACAGTGATTTTTCACGCAAATTCATTCATACAGCAGCCGACACCTCCGCTCGTATTGACCACGAACTCAAGGTACACCCACCCTTCACACGGACTTCACGGACCTGTAGTCTTATCAATAAATGAGTTGAACGCCTTTCCGCAATGCATTGTCAACATTAAGAAATCTTCTTTTCAGTCGGCTTTACTAAACTACCTCATGAGCAAACCTGCCGTACCAGCTGACCTTTCGTAAACTACCATGTTATCCTAATTGAGCACCCTACTACCTTTGATCACTGCCATGTATTTGTTGCTATATTCTAAATAGTGTTGTAGTTAGATCTTGTGTTGTTGCATTATACAATCGTTAGGTCATGCTACTACTAGACGCACTGTATCTCCTTAATGCTGAAAATAGTTCTGTTCTTTATTTTGTGTTTTGATCTTCATGCTTAATGCCCACTTTAATGTTTCTTGTTGTTATCCCCCCCTGTAATGCCCGATCCTGGGCCCTTAGGTTAAATAAATGAAATGAAGTGAAAAGCAGCGCAAGCTTAACAGGGAAGGACAGAAGAAGTGCATGGACGAGCGCTGAGTCTCAACGCGCGCTTTCTTTTGGAAATCCTCTGAACTTATATAGCTATGCTATGAAAATTCCCCGAATAAAAATAAAAAACAAGCAGCACAACTAACATGAACCACTACCAACACACATGCAGAGCAACGACATATGACCGAATCAAAGCTTACCATGTGGCGCGAAAAAAAAAAGGACTATGCTAGTGTAATATCACCGTGGAAAAAACTACTCTGGCCTGTCTAAAAGCCCCACTTTTCTCTAAGTGTGGGCGATGGACTGTTGACGCCTACATAGGGAGTCATGATGGCTTATGTGAAAAGCTTCCACCATTACCGTGTTACTTGATCACGTTGTTTACACAAAAACTCTGTTTCATTGCACAACCGTTGGTATAAACAGTGTTTACAATGAAGGGCCAATCGCAATAGCGCGTCGCTTCTGCGCGCGTTATCATGCTCATCATGCTCCTCACGCTACTCAGGCTCGTGTTTATGCACCGGCCTGTCTGCCTTATGCTGGTTTTGTCACATGACAAAGGCAACCTATACATCACACCTGTTCGACAATTCCAATTCACCAAATGGGTCACATGCTTCACAGCACACCGATACTCTTACTGGCACTTGCATTATCGGCGTGCGTTTATACTTATTGGCAGATGCTTTCTGTCTTTTCAGATGCCGAAGAAACAACATCTAAGCCATACCTTTTGCCCGTGCTTTTCAAACCTTGAGACATACCATCAACATAAGACAGCACGGCCGGTCTTATTCATCTGACCTGTTCCGTGTAGCCGTGGTCTTTCCCCGACTTCACCCATCTAATTACTTTTTCACACCTCCTGGGAATGACGTCACGTTGATAGTCGGCCCTCTGCAGCCTTTCTGTACTAAGTCTGCAGGCTATGTGATACGGCCTCACTATACGTTCGAGAAGCTGCTGCTTTCACGCGCTCAACCGCAATGCCGTCCTCAGGGACCATGGAGTGCTCCGAGCTGTAAGGTAGTAAGGCTTTTTACTTCTGGAATTTTACTTAGAACACACGTGCTGCTGCTTCTGAATTGATAGCCTTAGGTCTAGAAACTGCAGCTCCCCGTCTTTTGGCACATCTGTAGTGAAGTCAAGCTCTCTGTCTCTCTTCTGGACGAGTTTCGCTATCTTGACTAATCCACGCTGAACCAGCTCGCTTTCTACAGAAATGAGGTAATTGGTAAAACAACAGAAGGCTTTTGTGATCACTTCTGTGAAATCTTTAGGAAGCATCCGATCAAGCTTGCTCAAGAAAATATTGCTCAGTACTGGCGCAATACAGGACCCGATGCAAACGCCGGACCTTTGTGCGAACAATTCAACCTTCCGAATGATAAACGCAACCTTGAGGTAAAAAAAAAGAAATGATAGCCCTAAGACTCAACAGACTTTGCCCACTTCGAAATGAAAGCCCGCTCGTCAATTTCCTCTGTGATAAACAGCTTCACAGACCTTGTCAGTTCACAACGGTGCGTCATATAATACCTATCTTCAATATCAATACTGAACATTCTACATCCTTCAGGATTAGAATCTGAGAGAAATTGCGCCACTACTCCAGAGTTCGTGACCAGGAAGGCTTCGACGACAATGAGAGAGTCAAATTTTTTTTTTCTGCGGAGAACCGTAAACGGCATATTACCAGGTGTGTTTTCTAATAGGATGGCTCGCAAGCGAAGGTCCGGTTTATGTTTTTTGCACAAAAAAAAAGAAAACTCGAGATCGGGCCATTTGGCCTTTCTAACCACCGAGGCTGCAGCGTTCAAGTTCAGAGCTTGCAGACGAACTAGCGCGTGTTCTTTCATTTTTTTTTGGTATAAGGGACATGTTCGCAAAGTTCTTGCTGAGAAGTGAACAAGTTTGCTGCTGAAAAAGGCCCTCCGGCATCAAAACAAGAAAGCCCTTCTTTCACAGTCATTCGAGGAAGCTTTTCACGTAAGCAAAAATGGCTACCGGTGCATAAGTAAGCCATCCATCGCCCTCACTGAGGAAGGAGTGACGTTTATAGACGGACCCGATAACTTGTTTCATGGTGTTTTTACACTTGCATGCTTTTTCTTTTGGCGCCACATGGTAAGCTATGAGCCGGTGATGCGTTATTACGAGGCACGTGCGTTGGTAGTGCTTCATCGTGGGGATGATGTTTCTTTTCTTTCTTTTTTAACCGGGGTTTTTTATGAGATAGATTTATAAATTTGCATATCTGCTGTGCACAAATAAAGTTTATTCGTCCTCCTCCTCCTCCTCCATGATTTCAAGAAGGCATGAGTTGTGAGTCAGCGCTCGTACATTTGTTTCCTCTGTCCGTCCATGGTTATACTGCGCCGCTCTCCACCACGAACGTAAACCAACTTGCCCAACTAAAATGAAATCAAATTACAAGGGTTTTACGTGCCAAAGATTACAATTTCATTGTGAAGCATGCCGTAGTGAGGGAGTTCGGATTAATTTCAACCGCCACGGGTTCTTTAACGTGCCCCCTATGCACGGGACGCGGTCATTCTTGCATTTCGTCCTCATCCAATCACGGCCGCCGAGGCCGGCATTTGATGCAACGTCCGCAACGTCCACAATGCAGACTGAACAGTTGACAATCTAGCCGAAAGCTAGTGGCAACAACGTAATATACATATGCAATGAAGCCTGTATCCTGATATTTACAGTTGTTGCAACCTTTGATTACTGCCTACTTCGGGCACGTCTATGTCTTGCTTGCGCTGGAGCTGGCTGCTTTCAAGTGCTGTAGAAGCCATTCACCGCTGCGCCTGCATTCGTACACCCCATGCAGAACTTTCGTCGCAATAAAAACGCCTTCCAATAGGAAGTGCATAACTGCTGCAACGTGTCTCTCTCAATTTTTTTTGTGTTTTTGTGAGCATCACCTCCAGTGTGGCCAATCTCCCCGGTGGGTATGTACTAGGTGTCGAGGCCCCAACATGTGCCTTCGCTGGAAGCGCTAAGGTGGCGGTGATGCAATGGCATCTAGCCATCGTATTCACTGTGATGCCATTTGCCATGGGCTGTCCGTGTCCGCAGTGCCAGTGCAAGCTCTTCCGGTACCACTGTAGGCCACTGCCACATCCATGCGAGTCCGTGATGTTCCCCACCACACTCGCCGACAAACCGGCGCGAATGTTAGACTCCACTAACGTGGCTGTTTTCTCTTCGGAAAACCCTTCAAAGCGGAGAGTTGGCCGGTGTTTTGTTTCGCTTAGCGCGTGGTGCTTGTTTAATACCAGTGACAAAACACTACATTGGAGCGTTATGTTCATCTTTCCTGTGCAAACTAGATGGTACGGTGTGCGGGTGAGTCAAGAAGAATAGCAGGATATGGAAGTTGGCTTCCATAAGGCAAATCTTGAATAACAGCTTGAGAAAGACGACCTCGAGATGAAAATAACTGTGCCACTCGTAATGAGGTGATACTGATAAAATGAAACCTGGAAGTCTGTGCCATTGGTAATCAGGTGATGCTGATAAAATGAAACCTGGAACTGCTTGTGGCAGGGAAATGCAGTCATCGGTCATATTGAAATGCTGTGGATATTCGACACCCATTTTCTAGTGGAGAGAAGCGAAGCTTGCTAAAACAGTTTTGCTCAGCATGCACTTCGTGCGTAGGCATCAATGGCAGCGCTCAGGATGAATCGGTGTCAACGTATACGTCGTCTTAATTGTTATGAAAAATTATGAAATATACAGACCGCTCTTCAGTTACCCATCTAAAAGAACACCTTGAAGCTCACACGAGAGCAGTTAACGAGTTTGCTTTATTAAATGAGTGATCGCCTCTGAGCAGTTCTACCGCGAATACACAGTGTTGAAGGAAAAAAAGAAGCCAGTCACAAAACACAAAGGACAAGAGGAGAGGTTCGCACCACAACGACTGGTCATTGCGGTGTGAACCTCTCCTTTTGTCCTTTGTGTTTTGTGACTGGTATTTTTTTTCAAATATGCACCAACTCGCCCGGATTTCAACCCTTCTGCAAATACACCATTGCTTGGAAGAAAAATAACGATTCTGGTGTCCTAAAATATTTGAGTGGCTTGATTCTGCCACAAGCGTCGCCAGAGCGAGCGTCGACGTCAAGCATTAGCGAGTGCGTGGCTTCACACTTTGGCAGTGACAGTATCCTTGTATGTATATGTACTGAAGTTTGTCTTGACACCTTTAGAATATTTTTTCGTGTTGTTTCTTCGAATAAGTTTTTTTCGTTGCTGTGTCTCCTGGTGGTTTATCTTTCTTTTTGTTAGCGCGTGCAACCAAGACGTTTTTCTGTTCCAAAGTTTAAGAAAAACCTCTGAAAGAATACAAAATATCTGCGAAGCCCTTGAAAGAGAACTACGTAAAGAATGAGACACTTCAACGAGTCTCGATTTAACCAGGAACAGGGAATAAATAGGTACACACTGAATGAAGCTTTAAAATGTCCAATTAACTGCTCCAACTGTGGCACTCAAGGTGGCCAAAAAATGGGAGATACTATACATTGGATTATCACAGCAGTCGGTGTTGACGAGTGCCATCGAGTCCTCTCCAGGGATAACGCCTCTCTACCACTCTCGCACCACACGACAATCATATTTAGCAAATAAATTTGCCCAATTTTTAAAATTCTGGTTTCAAACAATCTTGTAACATTGAAAAGTGAGAATTTTCAATAAAACATTACGTTGTCGATGCATCAACTCAAAAAGAGAAATTTGCGTGGATTAAAACTTATAGCTTTCGCACTTTTACAGTGTTGGAACAGAAGGCCCCCAAAGAATTGCCATTTATTAAACAGATGACTGCGTTGATGTCGAGGCTACAATCGTCGAGCTTATATGCCTGATGGCGCTAGTCTCTTCTTCTTCCACCGCGGGGCTCTATTTCCAGTACAACATAAACACGATTCCTTGTAAATTTACAAACCGAAAATGCAATGAACAACACAGGAGGAACCTCTGGTGCCACAGGGTGGATGATTACAGAAATCACGTATTCCTAATTCTCATGATAGCTTAACGATGGCAGCATCAGAGTTATGCCTAATATTTTTTTTGAAGTGACTATGATTTCCACTAGCCCAACTTCCCATTGTCTAGCGTACTCACTGATTTGCTTGACGCATTGAAGGCAGCAGCCGCAGAAACCAGCGCCGAGCGCAATCCGGCCTTCGCATGGATCTGGCAGTGGCCCACAGTTGTACCGGAACAGCTTGCATTGGTACTGCGGACAGGGACAGCTCATGGCAAATGGCGTCACAGCGAATACGACGGCTAGATGCCATTGCATCACCGCCGCCATAGCGCTTACAGCGAACGCACACGTTGTTGCTGCGGCCTCAGTAGCTAGTGCATACCCACTAGGGTGATTGTCAACACTGGAGGTGATGCTCACAAAAAAAAAGAAGAGAGAGCTGGAGAGAAGGAGAGGGAGAGGAAGCTTAACAGCAGTAATCGGCTCCAGGACAAGTGTCACAACGCATTCTTCCTGCTACGATGAGGATGATGATGATGGAGATTTGTTGTGATATGTATAAACGATGTTAGAAGAAAGAACGCCTAATAAAATGGAAACACATACATCGCGAGAACAGGTCGACGGTAACCCTCTACATAGTGGTATTTTCAAGCTTGACCTTCTCACTGGTAGACAAGGCCGTTCGCTCATGGTCTCTGTTGATTTCAATCTTCCATAGAAACGGGACGTCCCGCTCATCCAACAGCATGGTGTTGCCTTCTTTCCTCAGCAACACAACATTGGGTGAATCAATAATGTCCGTTCCCACGATAACATCAGCCCTATAAAGGCATCATCAGAAACTTCGCGCATCTCACCCCCTTGAGCATGTTAGTGTAAACTTCTAAATCAGCCTCGATTTCGCCCATTGTTTCACAAGTTGCATCAACACTGCGTAACTGCTTCCAGTTATTTGGGGTGGCTACTCCTTTGCGTATCTGCATCGTACATTTTGACTTGATCAAGATGATCTGCTCACAAATGTGCAGTGGAGCGACTGCAGGTTCGCCATTGACGTTTATGAGAAGGGCTTTCGTTTTGCGCCATTGCCACAAGAAGTGCACATATTTTCACGTCATGCACTCGGGCAAACTCGTTTGAGATGACCACAACCATCGCAATTTTAGCACTTGGGTTCCTGCCACAGTGTCAGCTTCGCAGCGTTCTCGCTTTGTCGGGAAGGCAGTCCGCTTGTCCTAAAACTTGCGCAAGCTTCTCGTCTCTGTGACATGGACCTGCCTTCAACATTGCTTCTTGAAGCATTCATAACTGTTAATGTCACGCAGCAGGTAATTAATGCAGTTGAGGACATGGTTCCTCATAGCGTAAGTCAATTCTCTCGACACCAATTTGGTGACAATTTCTTCTTTTGTTTCCTCCCCAGCGAGGCCAAGACGCACACAAAGTTTTCTTCCACGCGAACGTAGCCCTTCCAGTGCTCCGCTTTTTTTGAACGCGCGGTTCCATGAACCTCCGTTGCTCTGTCACCGATGCCGGATGAACGTAGGCCTCTAGGAACGCGGCTTCCTAGGACGGCCATGAAACCAAACTTCCTACCGTGGACTGCTACCAGTCGTGCGAAGGACCCGCTAGCTTTATCTTCGTCACGGTGAGCTTCTCCTCGTCGCTCCATTTTGCCAAGCTTGCTGTTCGGTTGAACTCGACAATCCATTCCTTCGCAGCAATGTCACCTCGCGCCCGGAGAAGGTTGACAGGGCTGCTGACCCCTCCGGAGTCACTCGCATGGGCGTCTGAGTCGCAAGTTTCTCGAGGAGCTGTTGGTTCTGGCGCAACACTTGCGTCGACATTTTACATGGCAACCACGTACTCCATTGTCAGGTCAAGCCAAGCGTCACCACTCGTCGAAGCTATCCGTCTTCCGCAGTAGCGTGTTTCTGGAACTCTGAACGGTAACAGTCACTGACGAATGTTCGATGGCCTTTTCACTGTTTCTCAAGGAGAAGCAGTGACTACAGGTGCAGGTGACGCTTGCCCAACTGAGCGCATTCTAGCTACAAATATGTACACTGACAATGGTACACAAGGGAAATGACCGAAAAGAGAAGCAGTCTTATCAAAAAGCAAGTTGTTGTGATCTGGTGCCCAAATTAACTGCCCACATTATAAATGTGCACGGACAAGGGAATAGGATCGTCGCTTTAGGGGGTGAGGGTCGCTAGGTGCGGTGGGAAGAACACAAAGATATGGAATATGAAGCAATAGCAGCTATTGTATTTCGAAAGCAGAATTTACGCTGTAGCAGTACTACATTTATGAACTCGGCAGAGGGCCAATAAATAGGCAACCAAAAGAAAAAAGAATTGAAAACGATTTCCGGATTAGTGTTCACAGGGTCGCTTGTCGGTTTCAACGACAACCTTGGTCGAAATCATCGTCATATGATCTTGAAACAGCACGTTTAGGGTAAGGTAGGAAGGAGCTTAGCGCTGCGGCCAAAATAATTATATCGCAAGGCCATAAGAAATACTATTAGCCAGAAGAATATTTCTGATTATATCGCTCAATGGATGCAGTGACGTGTGCAGAACGATAGTTCGGGGCATATGGAATCGAAGTAAATCAACAAGACTAAACCGTAATTCTGGATGAATACTAACTGCGAGCACATCAAAGACAATGTATACTATCATAAAGAAATATTCACCAGTTAAAATGTCAAATTGTTATGAAAGAGCGAGATTACTACTTCCAGTTGCAAACTGCAACAGGAAAAATTCCGGAGTTTTACGTACCGATGGGACGCCCTAAAGAGAAATAATGAATAATTTTTTATCACTTGTGGTTATTTAACGCGGAGAATATGCATGGTACACGAGAAGTTTGCAACAACATTTGATAAACCAAACACGAACGCGAAGCTTCCCTACTAAAGTGTAACCACGGCAGAAATGCATGCAGGAAGCATCGACAACGAGACACAGTCAATTTCTACGACAGGATGAACGTGCGTATACGGTATACTAGCAAAAACCTACGCGACGCACCGCTGCCTTCTTTTCAGGTTTTAATTTTATGCGTGATATACAGCTTCACTAGTTCAGGGCGAATTTAGACAACGATGACGACGACAGTTAAAAGAGAATGATGATGACAATTATGGCCTCCAAGGCAGTGGCACACACCCACAAATTAATGTCACGAGAATCGGTGGTGTTCATAAGCGTATTATAAGGAGGGACCTTGAAGTGCTGCATCATTATTGCAAGATGCACAAGCTACTGCACCATTGTCACAAAATCGACATATCAAAATGCATCTCCATCACGTAACGAAGAGTTTCTACAAGACATAACTATTAAAAAACGCTGTCGAAGTACTTCTGAAACCTTGGCACATTTAGGTAACCGATGTTCCTCCTCGTAATTAGGGAATAGAATTAGCTAGACTTTTCCGTTATCGGTGCAGATTGATTGCCAGATTTCAGCAGTAAATTACATCTGACACCAGAATGAAATATGGTATTGACGCTAATAGCATAAACTTGTCAAAGTTAGTTAACTGTTTCCGGAATAGTAGGAATATCTTCGAGTCTTCTTAGTTCTTCAGAAGCACCCTATTGGTGACAATGTTTCTTGAACCCATGTACCTTAGTATTTCTTATGTATTCTGTAGCTTATTTCATTACATGGTATTTTTGCGATTTCGGTGGGAATTTCTCTCAAATTTTATTATGCAACAGTTAGTGTCGACAGGCACTTATTTCATATAGTGTCTTCGACGTATTAAAATTTAATTCGAACTCGTCCTATATACTGCTATAATTGTAGACATGTAAATTAGGTTCTTTATGAAACTTGTATGATTGCATCGCAAAAATTGTGCATTTTTCTTTGTTTTCCCTTTGTGTTAACAGAGCATCAGTCCTGTTTGCACTTTGCCCACCTGCTCGGGTAGCATCTGCAAAGCTGCAGTATTGTAAATAAAAATAAATACCACCACAAAGAGTAACTATACCGAGTCCTTGAGTGGTCAGACGGGCCGTATTTAGGCTTATATTCTATGAACTGGACGAAAAACTTAGGCAAACTCGAAGAATAAATACTTTAGTCAGTACTGAATGTCATTTATTCATTTCATCTCACTGTTGGCCACTCGCCCACAGTGGATATGTGCCATCACTAGAAGGAAATCAAAAGAAGTTGGTAGCCATCACACGATACTTGGCCATTATGCCTTGATCTTGGCCATGGTCTTCGCCTTTGTCTTGCATTAGGGACTTGTGCGCTTGACTTTCAGATCAACAACTTGTTGGTGGCATTTGCAGAGGATACTACCAATGATTGCGACCTAGTAATGTCACGATGTAGTGGCGGTGAAGTCGCCGTGAGTCATCACAAATGCACCGAAAGAAAACAAAAAGAGCTTGTTCAATGGCAGCCTTAGCTGCAAAAATGAAACTTCCAAAGTCTTCCTTTTCCTTAAAGAAGGTGAAAGGACGACAGCGTAGTTTAGAAAATTCGGTTGATTAAGTTTCATTGCGTAAAAGATAGAACAGAGAGGCAGTCAGATCACATCTGTGCATCCTAAAATTTTGGGTTGGCAAAGCATAATACTGCAATGCAATCTCACTAAGGTTACTTTGGACTCGCACGTTTTGCAATATATAGTGCTCTATGATAACAGTAGTGCTGGTACTCAGTAGACAATATAGCAGGTTGTCATCAAAAAAGGCTTCCTACAATACCTGATTGAAGTGGTATGGAAGTCGAAGCCCTTATTTTCATTGATAACACCATTTTCCTCAGCTTTGTGCTTGTTTTCGTATAAACTGCTTCGTACATACCGCGAGCAACAACCAAAAGGGAGGCTCTTATTCGTTAGTTGTGTTGGGCTCATCCAAATTTGCGTACATGAAGCCCATCGTTGAACACCATGACCAATCAGTCAAACTTGATGTCGTCCCGCGCTATCCTTTCGAAACTCATAAGGCCCATAACCACGGTACATGGCACGTAGCCAGTCAAGATACATTGCATTTTGACAATGTGAGTGGCGATTGATTACGGCGTGTTCAATGAAAGTTTACTCTATCCCTACATAGCACAAGGGACATATAGTTCGTGTTATAAAAAGATTTTATGCGTTGATGCTTAAAAACAGTCAATTGAATAAAGAGTGCTAAGGAAACAATGCATGCTCACTGACTTGGACAGGCAAAGCAGAAGGGTGGGTACAACGTTATTCTGCAGAAAACTGAAGTAATGCTTCAATGAATGTTTGATGTTTAATGGCGCAAGAGCCAGGTATGGCCAAAAAGTGCCATGCTAGTGTTAATGGGTTCGCAGTGGACTGATGAGTTCTGTAAAGTTAATGTAATGTGGTTGTAAAGGGCCTAAAACAGTTGATGAAAAAAAATCTACGTACTAAGATTATGGCAATCACCAATGACGCGTACTATGAACACTAATATGCATTGCAAAATATATGATACCATATACAAAATATGTGAGATGTTAAAATTGGCTAGAGCACTGCTGTCTCCCCCGAGCCCTTGAAACACAAGGGCCTAGAGCCACGTGCTATACGAAACAACTATCACAGCGGCATCCTCTGAAGACAGTAAGCGCTACGAATGTATGGGGCTAATAACATGTAACACAACATCTTTCAGGAAACGTAGGACTGCGTTAGTGTCAAAGAGCGGTTCTGGCCCGAGTAACATTGCAGGATGAAGGGAGACGTGCTGCCGGTATGCTAGGGGAAAATTTTTCTTTCTCTCAGATTCGGCTTCCCAGCACTCCAGGAGGGCGTGGAGGACGGTCAGCCTCTCCCTGCATGTACCACAGAATGGAGGTTCATTTCCAGTAAGTAAAAAGTTATGGGTGCCAAATGTGTGTCCTATCTTAAGACGACAAAATAGGACAACTGTTCGGCGTGATTTTGTTGTAGACGGCCAGAAAACTAATTGCGGCTTTATAACGTGCAGCTTATTACTTGTATCCACATCCCACAAGCTTTGCCAGACGTTGCGCAGTTTCCTGCCCAAGAAGGCCCTCCGATCTGTGACAGAGACTGCAGCGGTAGGATTAACAGAATGCGATGCAACTGACGTGGCCATCTGGCCCGCCAGAACGTTACCTTCGATGCCCCTATGACCCGCACCCAGCCTATGATGACATGCTGGTTAGATGTATAAGTCTTACACAGGATGGAATAGAGTTCGTTAATTACTGGATTTTAGCGCTTACAGAATGACATCAAGGCCTTCACAACACTTAGGGAGTCAGTATAAATAAGTGATGTTTTGAGTTTTGTTTTCCTTATATGCTTCACAGCCGACAAAAGTGCGTAGGTCGCAGCCGTAAAGATACTTGTTTTCGGATGCAGTTCATCGGATTCCAAGAAGGATGGACCGAAGGCTGCATAGGACACCTTGTCGCGTGACTTTGATGCGTCTGTCTAGAACTTCGTGCAGGAGTGCTTTTACTGGAGTTCCAGGAAATGCATTTGGATTTCAATTACTGGAGCGTGCTTTGTAACTTGCAGGAAATATATATGACATTATAGCAGCTGCCACTACCAAGGAGGTAGCAGCTTAGCTGGAGGCATTGAGCGGTTTTGAGGAGTGGGACGTCCATTTCAACGCTAATTTTCGTCACACGCCGTGATAAAGGCTTCTTACAGAGGGACGATTACGGAAGAGTGTAGAATATGTAATATCGTTAACGGTATTAAAACACGGATGTTGAGGAATAGAGCGAATTTTATGAAAATATGTTTGGCTGATGCATGTTCTCTGCAGACGGAGTGACCACTCATTTGATTCTACATATAAACTTTCAATGGGACTTGTTCTGAAAGCGCCATTGGCCAGTCGGATTCCTAGATGGTGGACCGGAACGAGCATTTTTAACATTCTCGGAGTGGCGGAATGATAGATCATGGCAGCATAGTCCAATCGTGATCGAATGAGGCTCTTGTAAAGAGTCATAAAACATTTTCGGTCGCTTCCCCATGTTGTATGGGATAAAATGTTCAGTAAGTTCATTGTTTTTAAGCATTTCACCGTGAGATACTTTATGTGGGGAACAAATGTTAGTTTAGAGTCAAGTATGATGCCTAAGGACTCATGCTCTGTGTTCACAGGGATGTGCTGACCATACATTTCAATAATGGGATCTGCAATGAGCCCTTTGTTTCTTGTGAAAAGCACACAAGAACTTTTGTTCGGGTTCACTTTAAATCCGTTTTCATTTGCCCATTTGGACACTTTGTTCAAGCCCTGTTGTACTTGCCTGTCACAATGCAAGGTTGCAGGATTTGAAACCTATTTGAATGTCATCTACGTAAACAGAATAAAAAATGGCTGGCGGTAATGAAGCCCGAAGCGTGCTTATCTTCACGATGAAGAGCGTGCAGCTAAGCACACTTCTTTGTGGCACACCACTTTCTTGTATAAAAAGTCACGGCAATACATTGCCAATTTTCACGTGGAAGGTACGTTTGGACAGATAGCTTTCTAGTATGTTTAGCGTATTTCCACGAATTCGCATTCTTGACAAGTCTCGCAAGATCTCGTATCACTACGCTGTGTCATACGCCTTCTCCATATCGAGGAATATCGATAAGAACAACTGTTTATGTACAAATGCATCGCAGATATTTCCTTCACTGCGTACAATATGATCAGTTGTGGACCGCCCTTCTCTGAAGCCACACTGATAGGGATCAAGCGTGTTCTTCAGTTCAAGGAAATGTATTAGTCTACGATTAATCATTTTTTAAATAGCTTACATAGACAACTTGTAAGAGCTATCGGGCGATAACTAGCCGCCAAGGAAGGATCTTTACCCCGCTTCAAGACGGGAATAACAATAAGAATAACAATGGGAGGTATCCAGCAGCCAGGATAGAGTTGAAAAGTGCCACAAGTGTCATTTGTGTGTCTTTATGTCAGTTCTTAATCGTGTAATACATGATTCTATCAGCACCCGGTGCAGTGCTTCTACATGCGTTCAACGCAGCTTTAAGCTCGGCCTGGACTTTCAGTGCTGTTCACAAATATACGCAGTGTTGTTGTTCGCAATCGCGATGACCTTTGTTGTGCCGCCGATACCACATCGGCCGACATTATTGTCCTAACGGAAACATGGCTGAATGATTCTGTTAGAAGCACGGAAATCCTCGCTACCCAAAAGCGGTATTCCATATTTCGCTGTGATCGCGCAGCCGCACGTGGTGGCGGTGTTCTGGTCGCTGTTTCTGATCATCTCGAGAGCCTTCACATTGATATTCATACGACGCTAGAATTTTTGTGTGTGCAGATCACGACTGAATATCAAAAGCTTCTATTATGTGCATGCTACCGTTCGCCCTCTACTGGGATTGGTTTTTGCAGCGACCTTCATGACGCGCTGAGCGCTGTGTGTGCCAAATTTCCGAATATTCCAGTTTTTTTATTTGGCGATTTTAATTTCCCTAATATAAAATGGTCTAGCACTTCGTATACCACTATCACCTCTTCGACAGAATCGTCTAATTTTGTAAATCTTTGTTCCGACTTTTGTTTAACACAAGTAATAACGCAGCCTACGAGGGTCACATTTTCAACATCCAGTGTATTAGACTTGTTGCTAACAACGGCCCCTGATGCTGTTTCCAATATTTCCTATTTATCAGGTATAAGCGATCATTCTTTACTACATGTCATGTTGAACTTCCCTGCTCGAACGTCGCATAACAATATAAAAGTAATATATGATTATGCTAAAGGAAATTACACTGCAATTAATAAAACACTTGCAAACTTCCTTGACGAATTTCTGACTAACTTCAACGAAAGATCCGTAAATACCAATTGGCAACTTTTCCGAAACAAGCTTTGTGAATTGGTCGACTTATATATTCCTCGAAAAAAGCTTTTAACTAACTGCCACTATCCATGGTACAACCGCTCATTAAAACGTCTGGTAAACAAAAAAAGGAGGCTTTTCCGCAAAGCTAAGTCTTCAGGAAAGCGTGAGCACTGGTCAGCACTGAAAAAAACTGTTACTAGCTACAAGAAGTCTTTGAAGGAATCGAAGCACTACTACTTCAATGTGACGTTGCCAACGTTTTTAACAAGCAATCCAAAAAAATTTTGGAGTAGTGTCAATAAACGAGAGCAGTCACTTATATCTCTCGTTGACCCTCAGTCAAACCCTATTTCAAGCACTGATGTCGCCGAGATCCTTAACGAGACCTTTTGTGCCGCTTTTTCAAGTACCGTAACTAACATTACTAATGTTAGAGACTATGCATGTAACATAAGCTTTCCAATGGACCCTGTCAGGTTTAGCTATGACGGCATTGTCAACATAATTAACAATTTTAAAATCTCCTCTTCTTGCGGGCCTGATAACATTAACACCAAAGTCCTGAAAAATACTAAAGTGTACTCCGCAATTTTTTTACTAAAGATATGTGAGCAATCGCTTGAAACAGGAGATATACCACACGAATGGAAAGTGGCGAAAGTGATTCCACTCCATAAATCTGGCGACAGACATTCACCCCTCAATTATCGTCCCATATCATTAACTTCCATTTCATGTAAAATCATGGAGCATATAATCTTTTCTCAATTATCTGGTTTTCTTGAATCATTTTCGTTTTTTACGCCTACACAACATGGTTTCAGGAAGCAGTTTTCCTGTGAAACACAGTTATTATCTTTCAGCAACGAGATTTATTCCATTCTTGATGAAGGTTCTGAGGTCGACGTCATCTTCTTAGATTTTTGCAGGGCTTTCGATAAAGTATCCCATAGTCTGCTGTTGTATAAGCTTGCTCATCTTCACATCGACCCGAATGTTCTAGCATGGATTCGTTGTTTTTTGTCTAACCGCTTGCAGTTTGTCCACATTAATGGTCTTCAATCATCTTCAATGCCGGTTAGGTCTGGGGTACCACAAGGATCGGTACTCGGACCCTTGTTATTCCTTGTGTACATTAATGATCTGCCTAACAATATAAAATCTTCCATCAAACTCTTTGCAGATGATTGTATACTATACCGTGAAATTAAAAACACTAATGATGTCCACTTATTGCAAGCAGATCTTAACTGCGTTACTGATTGGTGTGCTAAATGGAAAATGGTTTTAAACACATCAAAATGCAAATCCATGCGCTTTTCACGTCAAGGTGTGTCGCCACCAGCCTCTTACAGCATCAACAATGCTTCGTTAGCCCCGGTTACCTCGTATAAATACCTCGGTGTACATCTGACATCAAATTTATCCTGGAATCAGCATATCACCTACATTACTGGAAACGCAAACCGCATGCTCGGTTACATAAAAAGAAACTTTTCTAATGCGCCCATTTCCGTCAAACTCCTACTTTATAAAACACTGGTTCGCTCAAAGCTTGAATACGCCGCGTCGATATGGGACCCTCAAGCTAAGTCACTTATATCTGTGTTGGAAGCTGTTCAGAACCGTGCCGCTCGTTTTATCCTCCACAACTATGACCGCACATCAAGTGTAACACTAATGAAAAACACTTTGTCACTACCATTACTTTCATTGCGCAGGAAAATTTCACGACTCTGTCTTTTTTTTAAGATCTACAATCTGAATCCTGTTTTGAAAAACGCTTTGCTCCTTTCACCCGCCTATGTTTCATCGCGCATTGACCATCCACGCAAAGTGGGCGTTCCACTTTGTCACACTACCGCTCGCTTAACTTCTTTCATTCCAACTACGTCATCCGAGTGGAATCACTTGCCAGCAGATGTGGCACTCGCCGATGATCTCGAGCACTTTAAGAATAAGTTAAGTGTCTACGTTTCTTCTTCATGACATGCGTGCCTTTCGTTTCGTGGTCCCTCATGAACTCTGTGTTGCTGATTTTCAAGTTTGCGTTGTTAGTTGTTTTCTTTTCTCGTTTTTTTAGCCTTCCATGAATGTGCACAATTGCTTAAATCTGTGAAATCTGTAAAACTCAGTGCAGTGAGCTTTGTAATGTTATGTATGCAATGCTATAATGCAATGACATGTAATGCTGTGACCCATGAATGTATTTACATATCTTGTTATCTGTATTATTGTATGTCTTGTTCCACTCCCCTCAATAATGCCCGCAGGGCCATGAGGGTACTTGAAATAAATAAATAAATAAATAAATATTAAAAGGACGGCTGTATGGTTCATCCGGACGGCATTCGCGATCGAGTGCCTTAAGTTCAGCTAATTGTTTATATTTGAAGAATGATTTGGTGTAATGTGTGGAGCTTGATACATATTCGAAGTGTTTGCCCAGAGCGTTGGCCTGGTCTTCCAAGGTAGTCCCTTAGTCCTCCATTAAGGGCAAAGGGTGGATTTGTTGCTCCTTTATCTTTCTTACACCATTCCATGCTTTGGACTCTTGGGTGTAGGAAGTGATGCCTGAGAGAAACTTCTCCCAGCTAGCCTTCCTCGCCTGTCTGCGCGTGCGCCTTCCTTGCGATTTTGCCAGTTTAAATACTCTAAGGCTTTCTGCAGTCGCGGAGTGGCGCAGCAAACCCTACTCTTTGTTTTGTTGCCTTCGCGGCAGTCTGCACTGCTTATTCTAGCAGGCTACCCGTCTTTTACAAGAGACCCTGTGTTTGTGGAATAAACGTTTCAGCTGCGTCGAGTATAAAACAAATAAAATATGCTACTGCTGCATTTATGCTTAAATCAGTGATAGGGCATCGTGATAGGTACGTGGACGCCTTAAAATTATTCCATCCGGTTGAGGCTAGTTTCCACCGGGGACCGTGTGTAGGGCATTTATGTTGATGTACTAAATTTAACATTATAGGAAAGTGGTCACTTCCATAGGGATTTTTGGTTACATGCCATTGCAAATCAGGGAAAATTGAAGCAGAGCCAATCGACAGGTCTGTTGATGAATGTGAATTATGATGAATATTCAAATACATTCGCTTCTTCTTGTTGAAGAGGCATGCACCAGAGTTCACAAGAAAAGTTTCAATAAAACAACCTCTCGCATCGCATCGCGTGTCTCCCCACATGCTGTTGTTGGCATTAAAATCGCCTGCGAGTAGGTAGGGGTCCGGGAGCTGATCAATTAGGTTAGAAAACTCGCTTTTTCTGAGTTGATAATTTGTGGTTATGTATATGCAACATACTGTGATTAATTTATTAAAAAGAATTGCCCGAACTGACACTGCCTCAAGGGGCGTCTGAAGGGCGACATAATGACAAGCTACTGACCTGTCAACAACTATTGCTACGATACTATTGCTACGGTCTTTACGATAGATTGTGTAGTGACGAAGAAAATTTGTGTTTGTAGGTTTTATATGTGTCTCTTGAACGCACAGCAACCTTGGATTATATTTGTGTAGGAGTTCTCTAATATAGTCAAGGTTATGAAGAAGACATCTAACATCTCATTGTAGTATTTGTGTCTCCATTATGGTAAATGTGTTGGGTGCTGTGTATTGCAGCTCACGGGACTTTTGGAAGCGCCGTGAAGCGAGCTTTGTCTTTTTTGGAGCCGTCGAAAGAAGCTCGCTGCTCCTTAGGCGCTGGTGGTGCCCTGTTGCTGGTGGTTGTGTCCATCGCCTCTTGCGAGGCGCTGGACATGCGCTTTTCCGAGTGCTTTGTTTCACGTGCAGTAATCGGTACGTTGGACGAGACCTTATAGGCCACGTGCCAGGAAGTGGATGGCCCTTTTTGCTGGGGTGACGGAGCAGCGCTAGCTGCAACCGTCGGGGAGGGTGACGTCACTGCCGACTCACTGTGTGTGGACCGGATAGTCGCCGGAGGCCGTTGTGGCGCTGCCCCCTGACGGGCCACATCGCCAAAGCTGCTCTTAGGCAGGTGTTACACCCGCCTACGTGCCCCTTTGAAAGATATAATTTTTTTTACTTTGATTGTCACAATTTATTTTTCTTTTTTCCAAGACGGGCAGGACCGCGAGTCTGCGGCATGCTCGCCATCACAGTTGACACAATGTGGAGTGTTCTGGCACGTTTCAGAGGAATGCTCATTGTCACTGCACTTGGCACATGTCAGCCGGCCTCGACAGTTCTGTGAACTGTGGCCGAACTTTTGGCACTTAAGGTTTCTGTGAGGATTCTAACACGAAGTTTGATATAACCAGCCTCGATGGACTCGGGAAAGACACTTGAGCCGAAGGTGAGTATCAGGTGTTTCGTCCAGATCTCTTTACCATCCCGCCTCATGTTAATTCGTCTAACATTTATGACATTTTGTTCACTGAAGCCCTCCAAGAGTTCAGCTTCAGTGAGCTCCAGCATGTCATCGTCCGAGACAAGGCGGCGGGTCGTGTTCATGGTACGATGCGGGGTTACTGCTACTTGGGTCTCCCAAAATGGCACAAGTTTCGTCAGTTTCTCATATTGCTTCTGATTACGAAGCTCCAAGAGGAGATCACCACTTGCCATCCTCGAGGCCTTATGTCCCGTATCAAAAACTTTAGTCAAAGACTTAGAAACAAGAAACGGTGAAATGGTTCGCAATGGTTTGTCTCGTTTTTCAAGTTAACAACATGGAAACGAGGGAAGTTGTGGATTTGGCGCCCGAAAAACGGAACGACATCTTCGGTGCACCCTCGTTTATGAGGGTGATCGGGGAGTTTAGGAAAAGCATTTTACATAAGTATGGTTGGGTTTTCGGCCCGCGATGCCAACCACCCACCATGGAACCCAACGAGGGGACGTGACGGAAGTTCCTGCAAAAAAATGTCCTGCCAACGCGAGCCACACATCGCTGCTACAGCCAAGTACAAGACTGGCCAGACACACAAGGTTAACCCTTGCCACCGGCAAACTAGGAAGTGAGGAGAAGTGAAGAGCAGAGAGGAAAGATGAAAAACGCGAGAGAGAAAGATGAAGAATGGAGAGGAGGACAGGGAAAGGCGACTGCCGATTTCCCCCAGGTGGGTCAGCCTGGCGGTGCCGTCTATGGGAAGCAGATGCCAAAGAGGTGTGTTGCCTCCGCCGGGGGGCCTTAAAGGTCCAAACACCCAGCATCAGCTCAATCACCAGGATACGCCTTTCCCCAGACACGGCTATGCCGCGCACGGCTACATGCGGGAGGGTCCAACCCTCTTGTGCTCGGGTACGTGGTGTCGCAACACACCAAACGCCTGCTTACGCATACGCCCCTGCGGGGTTGAAGTAATGTTTAACAATACTTCAACCCAAAACAAACATTACTTCAACCCAACAAAAGAACAGCAGTTTGGGATAGATAGCGAGGCACTGGAAGTGGTAAGGGAAGGCATCTACTTAAAGCAGGTGGTGACGACGGATCCGGATAATGATACTAAAATAATCAGAACATGAATCAGGTTGTCATTATCCCTCAAGAGAAAAGTGTATAACAGCAGTGTCTTGCCTGCGTCTTACCTACAGAGCAGAAACCTGGAGGCTTACGAAAAGGGTTCTACTTAAATTGAGGACGACGCAACGAACTATGGTAAGAAGAATGATGCGTGTAACATTAAAGGATAAGAAGAGAGCAGATTGGGTGAGAGAAGAAACACGAGTTAATCAGATCTTAGTTGAAATCAAGAAAAAGAAATGGACATGGGCAGGGCATGGGCAGGGCTGTAACGAGGATTGAAGACAACCAATGGTCATTAAGGGTTACGGACTGGATTCCAAGAAAAGGGAAGCGTAGCAGGGGCCGGCGGAAAGTTAGGTGGGCGGATGAGATAAAGAAGTTTGCAGGGATAACATGGCCACAATTTAGCACATGATTCGGGTAGTTGGAAATGTATGGGAGAGGTCCTTGCCCTGCAGTGGGCGTAGCCAGGCTGCTTCTGCGGTGGTGATGATGAAGAAGAAGGAAACAATGAATCCGTCTGTAGAGCCGAATCGCAGCGTTCATTTCAGGTCCTTCTGTAAGGGGACGTGAGCAGCCATGCTAAGCATCTAAATTGACGAGCTGCTTACAGGCGACATTGAAACATGCTTCGTTCGCTTGTGAGCTTCGCTGCCAGTTGTTTCCGCGATTGACTTGGGAGCGCGGCCTTGCGAGTTACGGCTTGATCGTCACCTGGAAGACCACAAAGCACCCGGCTGTCAACCGATGTGCTTCCATTGCGTCATCCTCAAAGCGACGAACCTCTTCGCCACCGTCTTCTTTCTGGCACTCCAGGATGGTTTCCAAATTATCAACGTCGTAGACAGCCCATGCAGCAGCAGGCTGGATCGCTGGCTCGCAAATGAAGGTAGCCGTTCTAGGTGCGCGTAGGGGCAATGTAAAGACAGGCAGCTGGCGCCCGTTACCACGTGTCACCGTTCGGTCCAGGAGTTCTAGCTGCTTGAAGCATTTGGTGGATCGGGACCTCCCTGCGCCATCATTTCTCCGGGAAACGCTTGAGCTATCGTTCCGAAGAGTAGTGCGAAACCTGCGCCTGCTAACTTTACTACCAGGCCAGATATCATCATACCTCCGAAGGAGCATGTGAACTCTGTAGATTCGGCAGTAGCCGTGGTTCGGAGCCGATGTCAGCGGGATGCCAAGAAGGACCACTGAAGTTCGAGGACGCCCTTGATATCGCTTCGTCTTACGCTTGAACATGTGCCCTTGCATATCCGTGAACAATGGCCTCTTTGTAGTAGCGACCAGTGTTTCAAGGACCGTGGCCTTCTTGTACTGGCAGCGCTTTCACCTAATGCCGTTCGGAAAGGGGAGGTGGCCGGCGGCTTGCTTACGTCGCTACCTGTCGCCACTAGGGAGTGTAGGCCATGCAGCGCATGTGCGAAAAAAATGATGTGTCACTTCGGCGGTGCGGAATTGGTGACGAATCGGGTGGTTATATGATGATGATAATCACGGACTTCTTATGCGGCGTGTACCTACTCAGGGAATAGGCGAATGGCTGTAGTGCCTCATTCTTTCTTTTTTGATTCTTGTAGCATTGCTTTAGCCCACTAAGGGTTACAGGAATGTTTTAAACAGGAGAAAGAATAAAACTTAGAAGCGAAAATAATGCATGATAATGCGGCAGTTTTATGATGTAGGGTATAATCATTTTAGAGAGCCTATTATCATAACTCGTAATTTTCATATACGGATAGCAAACTTGGAGCTTCAATATGAAATCATTTTCAATTGGCGATTCTTGCAAAAAATCCAATCAATAAATGGTTCATTGTCTTCTACATCAGTGGTACGGCTGTAGAAATGAAAGTTAAATACTTCCTTCTATTCATTTCCTCTACTACACATCGGGGAAAGGGATCTACTTTAAGCGACAACAGCCACGACAAGGCGACGCCGGCGGTCTTCACTGGAGACATGAGGGTACTAAGAAAAACCGGAATACCACTGGTTAGTGGCCTTTACATAAAACGCTTTCAGTGTGCGCCCTGTCATTTGCACGCCTAGCAAGTCATCACGGTCTACGAAGACAACTGATGGTGTGGTTACGAGTGTCAGAAAGTTGAATGAACCCGTTCAACGCTCCTCGTTACGTCCAGTGTTTTTCGACTCACCCGTTGGCTCTCACCATCGTGCCAAGTGGACAACACGAACAGCAAGAAGAGACCCAAGAATACACAAAGCATGCCTTCATTCGATGCATCATCAACTCGTAACATGACATCCGTGCAACCGTGTGAAATTGTGCTATTGGTGAACTCACATCGTTGCGAACATTGCCATCTCTGGCGATTTGTAATCTGAAGAAACTGTGCTGCGAGTGGTGATCGTTAAGTGTAGTGCAAAAGACCAACGTACACGTGTGCTGCATCTAATAAGTTCAATGTGCTTTTGTGTCTCATTGAAACAGATGCCAGACTTGCACCTGGACATTTGCGTGATTACGTGACACTTATATGAACATTACATCGCACTGGGGTCATCGCTTTTACATTTGTGTAAACGATTTATCACAGCTACCTTAAAGGGACACTGAAGAGAAAACTGATTTCTTCTGCATCAGCAAATTACCTTTCTACAACACCAAAACCACCACTCCTACCACGATAAGACTCTTGGTAAGCCAGAAAAAGGGCTAGAACGAAATACTTGTGGCGACGCCTTGTTGCAGTTCCCGCACCTAGTCGCTGTGGCGTCATGGATTTTGATGGCAACTTCTAGGGCCTACTTAATTATATATTGGTAAAAAGCGACTAAATTGTGCTCTAAAGGAACCGAATATTAAACATGGCAAGTTTCGGAGACCTTTACTCAGCCGACGTGGCCCAAATGCGAAAGCGTACTTTGGAATCACTGACGTCACATTGACGTACCGGCGTTGGGGCTTCGAGGCAAAATTCAAATGCTGATACTTCAACTTTCATTTTCTCATCTAAAAGTTAAACTACTATTTTGAAAGGACTGCCTTCAGGGTTTTCAAACAATGCTTTATTAGTCCAAAGTGATTCATTCTTTCGCTTTAGTGCCCCTTTATTATGTATAAATAGTTACGCCAAAAATGTTCCCTCTGCTCAACCTCACGCAAATAATTAACGAAAGCTGCGTGAATGCGTGAAACAACTTTTGGCCAATGATCAGCACGCCAGGTCACAACGCGCTTTGTAGCCAGAAGGACCAAGCTTAGTCGAATCCATGTATTACAACACATCATTCCCATCACTGACTGAATCAGGCATCATACGTGCAACAGCCATAGACACTAGCGCCAGAGTTTCCTTAGTCATTTTTGCGGGAAAACTTTTGAGTTGCAGAACTCGCCGCACACTCTCGGATGTTGGCGCCACCTAGCGCTGTGCCAGAACAACGATCACGCATGCGATACCGTCAAGTGCAGCTTCCTGTCGTACAGAAAATTTGCAGTGGTATAAAGCAGCGATTTTAAGTAAGCGTTTGCGTTTTTTGTCTCTTTTGCTGTGGTCGGCGTTTTAGGGCCATATTTTTTTCGACGCGGTTTCACGCCAAATCGCGCAGTATTTCTTGTTTGTACAGCCTTGACCGTCTGAATCCCTCAGTGCCAGCACACGGGCGATATCTACAGAAGTGTTCGACAAGTGCAGCTGAGAACAGCACTGCGCTTCCAAGTGAATGCGTATGCGGGACCATGGCCCCGTAATTTTCGGCGCGTAACAAAACACTGAAAGAATCGTACAATGGTTTCGTGGGGACTGAACCTTAACCCTGAGCACGCAGGACATTTACGCATGTCTGTAATGCAAGTGGTGGTTAGGAATCAATTGTAATTTCTTGACGATTCTTTGTGCTTGCCGAGAAAGCGAGATAGACGCTTACTATTTTCGTGCATTGTGTCGTCAGTTCTGTACGTTTACGTACCTCCTACCAGTCTCCCAAACTCACTTTTTTGGATACAGCGTGTTCTTGCAAATACGTTTTCTTGATTCCAGTAAAATTAAATGAGAAAGAAAAATTTACAAAATCATGACGAGAAATTTTGTCGCGAGAATTCTCCAAGCAGAAATAAAGTACATGGCCGATGCTTTTCCTAGAGACCGCGCGTTCTCCTCAAGACAAAAATAACACAAATTGGTCACAAATGCGGTCGTAAACTTTCAAGAGATCGCATTCAGTTGTGGCATGTGCAGAAATCTAGCTTCGCAGCTGCCGGTGCTTTCAGCTGTTGCATTGTTCTTATATCTCTTCGGCAGTGGGCAAGGATTCAAGCCATTTTAACGTCGTTGTACACACGGTGCATCAAGTAGGTGCCTATTCCCAGAGTTGCACTCATTATGCTTTTAGACATTTTTCGCAAGACAGGGTTCTACAGTTTCAAGCACCTTGCCACTTTTCGACCTCATGACAATGAGGAGGAGGAATAAACTTTTATTTTGGAAACAGTTTTCCGGGGTAAGCCCTGGACAATGAATCTTGCAAAAGTTTCGCTTAGCCAATTCCCTGTTCCACATTCAGTCGCTTACTCAGGCAATACTTTGTTCCTATTTCCAGCAATTTGTTTTACCGAGGCTCTTCTTAAGCTCATTAGAAGATATGAAGAATCGTAGGTTTGAGTCATGGGCATCGCCAATTTAGGCGTCATCATCCTTAATACGTGACGCACTGATATAAGTTAAACTGTCCACCAGACCGATTGAAATATACCTTATTTTCACGTGAATAACGCGACAGTGAATATAACGCGAAAGGGAATTATCAGTATCAGAAAAAAAACTGTATTAGTATTATAACGTGAAGCGCATCCGAAGACAAACAGGAGACAACGTATAAAATTGGAATGCAGTCGGGCTTTAATCAATGTTACAGCGAAACGCCAGTGCAAAATAAAGCAGAAGGAGGAGTGCTGATGTTTCCGTCACTGTCGCCGTGAACAACACTAACCAATGCATCCTACGCACCAATATTATTGGACAGGTAGCACTCCGAAAATGCCTGCGACATAATCGAGCACGGCAGCGTCTTTCAGGCATGGCGCTCTGTTTAGTGCATGACTTCGAATACTGCTCGCTTGACACGCCTACACAACAGCGCCCATCCTGCTTCTCAAGATTGCTATTAAGCCGCCATAATTAACCCAATTGAAGTGGCACAAAAAGCGTTCTAAATCAGGATAAGATTAACGGCGCAGAATTGACAGTGACAGCCCCTAGCTCGTAGCTGTGGCGTGAGGCGATGTGGCAGCGGACACGGATAGCGCGGCGACCAGGCCAGCCGAGCCAGGCTCTGCGTGGGAAGGTCATAGTTCAAAAGCCGTGTTTAATTCGAGTCACGCACCCGTATATAACGCGAGGCACGTCCTCAAGCCAAAAAATTCGAAAAAGAAGAAGAATTCGCGTGAATACGGTATACAATTTACCACCTTTATATCACAGTGCTTGGCGCTGCCGAAATCATTTCTTGTAGAGGTCACATTGTTGCAAAGGTCGTGCGCTTTGCTGCTCACAATAGAACCGGGGAAGAAGTACTTATTCGTCTACTGGTACTTCCGCTGTATAAGCGTTTGCTGTAGAGGCGCTTGATTCTACCTATGTACAAAGTTTGGAGGATGCTTAAGCTTAATATTTAAGAGTGGGATATTTAGCATTCAAAGACTCTTGACTGCTTCTCATGCTTCCCGGCTGCTGGAGCGTATGTACCCGTAATGCTTACCGGGAACTGCTGGCCTCGAACGCAATGCACGAAGGCGGGCTTTGTGGTAGAAACGGGGCCTCATGCGTGGGCCTTGATGTGACGGAGGCGAGCGCGAGCTGGAGGTATTTCAAGGAACCAGGTGCATCACTTGGTGGCCCCAGGACACCTGCAAGCCGGCGCGTGCAAATGGCGGACGCCGCGGCTGGTCTGTGAATGGTAGAAACGCTGGAAAAGGGGCTTCTTTGAATTTTCGCGCAACAGAATTATGTTTTCCCGTATGTCAAATTACAATCCGAGAGATATCATGGCCGGGCCACTGTATCTTGAAAGCCATTTGCGACGAGTACAGAGTCCGGACTGCGCTGTGTTTTCGCGGCTTAGTTCGCGTTGATGCGAGCGACGGCTGCTAGCGCTGTGAGATGCTGTGTTAGACTGCACAGCCTTCGGGATCAGCCGGAGTCGCATCGAAACAGCTTTTAAAGTTTCTTCACCCTTATCATTATTATTTGGTTTGCACACATTAAAACAGTCACAGTGAAGAGGAAGAACGCTAGCTGTAAATCGCCACAAGGAGGGACACAACGCATGAAAGCTTTCGAAGAGAAAAGCTGCGGAGTCCAAAAAAAAAAGAAAACCGTTAATGATGCGATCACCGTCATGGTTACCTCGTCGCCATTGTCGGCGCCTTGGTGCGGTCGTGACACAAACACTCGCGTCAGACGTCGCCTGACGTGTGCAAGAGTCCTGCTGATGCAACGTCTATATTGGAATTAATAGAAAGCGAAGCTATTCTGAAGAGGATCAATAAATGCTATACAGCTGTTCACCTTCTGTACCTTGTTTCGCAGCAAAGTGATTGCTTAACTGCCCAGCAAGGTGCCGAGCCGTTTACGGGTCCGTTACCTCCATTACGGGTCCACCGAATACACTGTCTCTTAGGTCGGCCAACTTTGCTATGACACCTATGATGACACACTCTTCAGGCTGGGTTCACTTCAATATTGTTCTGTCTATAGAATCGACCCGTTCTATTAGGCAATAAACTAACCACAGAAAAGAATATCGCTGAACGCAGGGAAATAATGCACAGAAAGCTTCGCTATAAGAGAATAGTTGTGTGCTTGAAGGGGTCTAGTTATTGCAGTGAAGGTATTCATGCTGCAGGCACCACTTTTTGTCTCACTATGTAATAACGCAAAGAACGGAGCCGCCCGTGAGAAGAAACTTAGGATCAGCACTTAAGGGGCTATAGATAAGCCGGTTTCATAAACAAGGTGTGTCATGTTTGAAGAAATCGACAATGCAGCAACCGCCACCACAAACACAGTCATTAAGAATTTTCAAAGAAATCTTTGCTTAAGAAACGTTGTTACATCTGGTAAGGCTTTACATAACATTAGGCGGCGTTCAGTAGCTAGCTGGCCGCAAGACGTTTCGTGTAACAATTTGTCTCTTCGATCTGGCTGCGTTTTCCGCACTATTTTGTGCATTTTGTGGACAAATGTTAGGTAGCCTAATGTGCGCACATCAGTCGGCTTCTCACGCAGATTCCCCTTTAAGTAGCACGAGGACCGGGAAGCGTTGCCGCAGGTATTGTTGTTATGTGTCATCCAGGGGAGTTTTGGTACCCGGGTTACACGTAGATAGTTTAAAGAGGTAACTTCAGACACAGGGTTGCTATTACTATAGTGTGAAAAGTTTCCACTGAACTGCTAATGAGTGAAAGTGATTTATTATGAGTGATTTATTTGGATCAAGCGACATTAGCCACGCGCTCAACCAATCGATAATAAGGTCACGATCATATCAAATTTTTCGTGGTCATGAGTACTTGTAATCACCCCGTAAATTGTACAATCATCAGCAAAAATCCTGACAAAAGAAGATATATATCATGTGTACAACGCATATATTAATCTCATTCGGTAAATCATTAATATATATGTCAGAACACGTAGGCGACCGAGAATAGTGCCCTGCGGCACACCAGAGGAAACGTGAGAGAGGGAGGAGGAAAATTATTAACAACGGTGAACAGCAGCCGATTGATAAGAAAGTTCCGCATCCAAGATAGCGTTAGTGAATCTAAGCATGAAGAAGAGAGTTAAAAATTAGTTGGAAGAGAGCTAGCTACGTGATCAAAGCTCTTCGAAAAAAGGCAGTCAGTTTGCGAGCTTTTTGTCCAGGTTAAAATGTAATTCAAGCGCCCATTCAAATAGTTGGGCTTTGCATGGTAAACCCATCTTAAGTGCACCTTGGCCGGAAAAAAAGGTTATTATGCCCTCAACGATCGTAAATATGTGAGTCGATATGCTCTCTCATCTTGCAGCAGATGGAAGTTAGTGAAATAGGTCTGTAATTGAGGGGTGAATTTCTATGCCACATTTAAAAATGGGAACGACGTTCGTGATTTTCCATTTACGGGGAAACTTTCCTGTCAATAGCTATTTGCGGAATGTATCATATAATACTTTATTTAGACTTGAGATCGTATTTTTAGTATCTTTGAGTTAATCCCGTCAACGCGTGCTGATGTGGACACTTTCAGTTTATTTATATCGAAGCTGCCGTTGATAGTGATGTCGATTGGCTACAAGAAGGGTAGTGAAGACAAGCCATCCCAGACACGTTTGAATGGTCCTCTATGGCGAATATTGATGAAAAGAATGCATCGAACGCGTTAGGCCAATAATGATATGGAATAGAAATGTAGTCGTCATCATGCAAGATGACGTTGCTGTCGTGTCGATCCGGACACATTGATTCCCAAATACTTTTTTGTTGTGTGCAGTGATAGAAAATTATGAGAAAAATATTTATCTCTGGCAGTGGGGACTGCTGAGCAGTAGCTTATCAAAAAGTCACAGTAGTCCTTCCAAGATGTTGAAGTGCACGCGCGTTTTAGGACTGCACACAATCGCTTCTTCGTATTTCTCAGTCCGCTAAGTGATTTAGCAAACAGCGGGTTGTTTTCAATTGATATTTTAATTAACGAAACGTGTTGACTAACCAGTGACATTTACTTGTTTCTCAACAAAGCCCACTAATCATGAAGTGATCAGTTAAGAAGGAAGTAATACACCGGCAGGACGATTTTCAACTTTAGCATTAATAATGTTGTAGTTTTTTCTGTTATAATCTCGAATTATATTTCTTCTGGCACCAGCAAAACGGGACGGGACTTCCCAGTTTACTTGCAGTCACTTGCGGTCACTGAAGCCATCTACATACGTTGTACTTTCAACCGTATTATGGACAGATAGTACTAGATCCGGTATACTAAAATCACAAGTGGGCTGGCTGACGATTTGCGGCAGGTCGAAGTCCAATGTTAAAGCAATGAAATCAGAAGAAAGGCAGCACGTCGACCACTACTGCGTCCAGTTTATGGAGGGACGGTTTAAGTCGCAGAAGCGACAAATGCTTTCGGCCGAACAAGTCTTAAAGGCGTGAGTTACGCTGTTTCACTGGTCGCCAACAAACAACAGATTTGAGTCTGGAGTACCCTTAGAACAACGTCTTCATAATTTCTCAAAGCCAGTCATGCACGCAACCAAGACGATTTATAGGTTAGCGTATAACTCAACTAAATAGGATAGTGCATTGTCTTCTTAACGCCTATAAGTACGCCTCCGCCTCGTTCATTAGTGTGATCACATCGGCAAATATTATGCATGGTGTGTATGGGGCTGATTTCATTGTCTGAAATGTCAGGATGGGGCCATGCTTCCGTGAAGATGATACTGTCAAATCTTGTATCGTCAAGGAAGGAAGGGACTTGATCGAGCATTCGCATTGCGCTTACATTATTCTTGAATGACGATGGTAGTGACTGTACGTTCCGAGGTTCTGGAGACTGCTGGAAATCGCGGTTGCTCTGTAAGGATTGGGGTCGGGCATGAAATAGATGGTAGCTGGCCCATGCCGTTGTCCAACTCATCCACGCTGAGGACTTTGTTGAAGGGAAAGACTTGTTCTCATCGAGAACGAGGAATATGAGATCTATTTACAGGATCAACATGAGAACGTTACAGTTCATCAGTCTAGCATGACTGAAAGAGAATGCACCCTCAGCAGTCGCGCAACCGCTGCTTAAAAACACTCTGTCCTCCCTAGATTCCTAGGTTGGGAAGACTTCCGTTCAACCTTCTACCAATGGGAATGCCCAAAGTCGCCGTCGTTGACCCGCCTTTGAGGGGGAGGGTTTACGCATTCTCTTCCGCACAGGTTGCACTGAACACATCGAGGTGAGCGGGTTCTGGCCCTGAGCAGGCGCCTCTTGATCTCAGAGTTGACCCCGCAATCAGTGGCCGCCGCGTCTGTCCACCAAGCGACAATTTCTGGGGCCCGTGAGGCCGCACCGCAATATATCCCCTTCCAGGAATTCCCCCACCCCAAGCAAACCGTAAAGGCGACCGCGAATCGACCAACAATACTCGGCCCGCCAACCACGTCTAGACATGCCGGCGCCGACGGGTTGCTGACGAGGCTCAATGTTGTTTTTACAAAGTGAGTCGTCGTTGTGGGTCGGGAAGGGTTCCGAGGTTGCTTCTCCCAAGCTTGCCACCCTCGCAGCTGCAGCGGGCTTGGGAAAATTTTGCAGGTTGGCGCCCCTGCAGGCTGATCGTAACAGCCCGTATCTGCTCTACTTCAGCTATCTGCTCTGTTGCACTACTGTGCTTGTGACGTGGTCCTACACGTAGGTTGTGTCTTCTACGCGCATTCTGTCGACGCTGAGATCGGAAAAAGTTTTTTTTCTCGATTTCGCGAGTTCTATCAGGTTCCTTCTTGCTTCTCCAGTAGCTGAGCAGAAGTCTTGTAGCATCGAAGACCCAGACCCTCCAAGCTTTCGCAAAGCTAAGATGCGTTCTTTACCCTTATAGCAGGTAAGCCTCGCTATCATGGGCCTCTTTTGTTAGGGACATGCTTTCTTAATATGTGTGCCGTTTCAAAGTGCGTGTCTGATAGGATTACGTCAAGTTTTTGAGAACGGAATCCCACAATTTTCTGCTCGAACGCTGCCCAGTCCCTTCCTTCATCGTCCGCTATGTTAAAGAAGAGATGTTTTGAGCATCGCATTCTGTTATCAGTGTCATCGCACCATGAGGAAATGGTGGCCAATCACTCAGATACACTGCACAGGATATCAGCACTAACTGTGGTGTCAGCCGACCTTCCGCAAACGGGAGTGCCGACCAGCGAAGTGATTTTTGCGTTCAGCAGGCTTGAGTTCGCCTTCAGCGGCCTCCTGTATTTATTTCGAAGCAGTTAGTTCAGCGAGTATTGTTAGCTATTCCTCTTCTAGATTTGGAAGATTGTTTATAACTATCGTATTACTGACACTGACACTAGTTAGTTCAGAAAGGAAGTGTGAGCGCGCTTCCTCTAATTGCTTAATTGCTTCTAGCGCAGACGCAAGTGCTTCTTCAGCCTTCGTTAGCGGAAAAATTAAAATAATTATCAATATTGTAGAACCTTCAGCTGCCTCATTTTTGTTCCTGATGCCCCTGGGCATGTGACACATTGCAGATCATGGGCTGGTCCAACCTGCTCGTCGTTTTTGTACACGCCGCAAGTGTGCTCATAGCGCTTCGTGGAGCGGCAGGGAAGCTGTGCACTCCGGGCTTCTGTTCGAAGGTGACGTGCAAGCCGATCAAGGCCAGCGAGTGCAACGGGAAGGTGGAGGCCAACGCCAGCGACTGCGGCTGCTGCGAATTCTGCGTCAAGCAGCTCGGTGAGCGGTGACCCGAGGTCCCAGTGCTATGTTACAGACTGTCGAACACATAAAACAAGACAGGGACCTTACTATTAGGTAATGACTATTATTTGACTATTCGATATAACTACGCCTTAACAAGTGTCCTTTCGTGCGTCCGTCTTTCCCCTTGTGAACATGCCTTAGATGTTCTGGCTCATGAAACAATAGCTAACGATAACTGTAACTAAGAATAACTAACTCTAATGTCACGCATTGAGGTTGCAAACATAAAGTGATAGCCAGAATTTTTTCTCTGTTTTGTCGATTTCGTTGCCCCACTCAAAATTGTCACTATCTGTATCGAACCACCAAGAGCAGCAGCACGCACTGGCAGCAGTGGCGTAGCTAGATCGTCTGGCACCCGGGGTCCATAAGTCTTCTTTCACTCCCCCCTCCCCTGATGTAGTCGAGGAAGGCGAGGATATCGACAATTTCCGGGTTTCATACTGGGCGCCGCCCGCAGTGCCAAAGTACTGTAGGTTGTAGCACCCAAAACGATTTTGTTTAAGAAGTTTTTGTTGAGTTAATAATATGACTTTGAGTCCTCAATTGTCGAGTTGAAGTGCTTCCTCTATAAGTACTAATTACGGGATTATTAAGGATATGGTTATTACTTATCTGCCATATTTTTCGCGCTACCGAGTTCCTAGTAATCACAAAAAGACATAACTTCATAGAATCTCGATCGGGAAATATCCTTACAAAATTCACCTTTCTTTTTTCATAATTTTCTGTGCAGCTGATACAGACACTGTACTTGTGACATGAAGTCACACAACTGTTTTCTGAAACTTTCGAGGGTAAGAAGTAAAGCGTGAAACATAACAGCAGGTTTCACAGCGGCTTCTCGGAGCGAGCGGGAGAGGGGAAGTAAAAGCGAGCCGGACATCGCGGCGGGCCTGTGACTAAAGCCTGTCGAGTCATACGCCCCCAAACTCTTCGGATGCACCGAGTCTGAAGACGATCCAGAGAATCCCATTCGCGACTTTTGACGGCCGCACTTAGGCAACGTCGCTCTCAACGAACGCTTCGCCGTAAATGCGAGCGCCGGGCGCGCTGGTTGAATGCCCTCTTGCTGCTGTCTTTGTTCGTCTTCGTTGCGCGTTCTGAACGGAAGAGTGACCCAAGAGCCCCAACGCTTTACAACGCCTCACTGTATGTTTCGCGACTCCTGCTCCCAGCATGAACGCACAGCATGAGCGCACCCCACATGAAACGTCCCGCTAAGGCGAGTAGTTGAGCGACCATTTCACGAATTAAATTTGTTAGCCCGCACATTCGTGCAATTATTTCTTGGGGTGTTGATAGAGCTGCAGTCGACAATTCTGCGGCGCAACGCATCGGGTGCCTGAGCTCGGGCTACTGGATACCGGAGCATTCTTTGCAATTTGCGCCCAGTCAAGCCGGCGGAAAGAGGGGTGCATTCAGGCGTAAATTACACCTGCCCCTTTCACTGGCCCCTTGCACCCGGGGCCCACGGCCCCCCGGCCCCCCCCCCCCCCTTTTGCTACGCCACTGGCTGGCAGACCCAAAATTTTAATACTCAGTAAGGAGTACTGACATAAGGTCACGGATGCGGTACTGTCCAATTTAGAGCTCCCGTGAAACTCTTGCTTGGGCTAGTTGGTTCATGCTTGAATTAGCAAAGGCAAGGCGCAGAAGACAAGGACTCAAGATGAAACACAAACGACAGGACTGGCGCCTCACTGTGTTGCTGAAGATAAGCAAATTGTGGTAATTCTCGCTTTTTTTAATGTGTCCGATACTCAACAATATATAGGCCTCGGTGATCCCAGTGCACACCCAATACGGAGTTATACAAATCGCGTATCCAAGAGACCAATATAACTTTAAAACCAAAATGAAGCTTTGTTTTTCTGGCACGTATCGCCGATTGCGTGCCTTGCCTTCGGTTTCTCTATAAAGCTGCCTATTGAGAACATTGATCTGGCATGCGAGCGACCGATTCTAGTATGCCAATTTGGGCACGCCGTGAGCGCCTTGTATTTTTTATACTTAATTGCGATCGCACGTTTCAATGGTTTTGGTACTGCTGGCCTCAGGCTCTCTTTTTCCAGAAAGTGGAATGAGTGCGTAATTGGTCACAAAGCATTAAGGCATTCGGTAATCGCTAAGAGGAATTTGAATTTGAGCGAACCCTTTTCACATCATCTCGAAATCAGCGCTTTATTGTATTGCAGGCTTGGTGACCTGCACAGTGATCTACTAAATTAAACCAAAAATTTTAGAATGCCCTAGCACAATAGAAGTTCACGTTTGTCATTAAGCTCCCGTACCGTAATATTTGCTGCCGACTGAACGTGTGTTTTTTGGTTTAGTTATTGGGTGCCGGTAGCGGAAAGCAACTTCAGTAATCAGGTGTCGAGGCTGGTAAGCGTCTCTTGCGATATCAAATAGTGGTATCTCTCCACACATCCAGTCATGCCTCTTGGGTACTGAAGCAGAAGACGTTAGACAATTTACGGGCTATGATGCATGCTTAAGGAAGCAAAAAGTATTGCAGAAGCCCACGCTGGAGGCATTATACAGTGGAATGCGAACAGCATCTCATTGAACACGGCCGCGTTGCATGAGGAACCGAGCAGAGATTGAGCATTTCAGGCCGCAAATATCCGTGCAGGAGTATAAGGAGATCATGTATTTCTTCATTGCACTAAAGGGGAATAGCTGCGCATAGGGAAAAACAGCTAGGCGGAGAAGAAACCATTTGCCACAACTTGCTGTTTGTAATCACGCAGTCGCAATACGTTGTACCTCCTGAATTATTGTTCCTACTGACATAGAGACACACCTGAATAGGCTCACAATGTGCCCCTTCCCACAGCTAATCGTTTATGGAGGCTGTACAGGACCCATCAGAAGCAGCTTTGCATATGACACAGCTGACAGTCACTGTGCCCTCCCGACGACTACTTTGCGCCATTGCGCCACTTAACTCTTCGTGTGAAGTAAAGAAATGCGAAAAACAGAAAAGAAATAAAGAAACCCATGGAAATGAGCAGGAGCAAAAGAGGGGGAACAAGTCATAAGCCTAGCAATTATGAGAACTTCATCTGCTTAAACTGCGTGAATAAGATGATAAAAGAACGTCGCACATTGTTTAAATACGTTTAGACACAAACTAAAGACATCTACTCCACTCTAAGACGCTGTGTGTACAGATAACGAAAACAGAGCATGCTTGAAATCACCATTAGTTACAGAGGTTTCGGTAATGATAATAATATCATGACAGACTTTGCACAGTGACATAATCTGTTGTTACGTTCGCTGATTACCATAAAAAGTGCGCCATCTTTCCTCTGCAAGAGAGCTCTGACATGAAGCACACCCTGACTTTAAATAATGATTTGTAAACTAAGGCTTCCTTTGGATTAACTCTTAAAAATTTGAGTGCCTAATTTGAACTCTATAGAAACTTCGAAACCGATAAGAGGAACAAATAAACTTCAGATAAGACGAGGAAATTTCAATTGTCTTTTCGAGTTCGGTGAGGAAAGTCTTCTGTACTGCACCGTCTTCGCACTGAAATAGTGACTTCTCTTCAGAACAACAAAGCGCCTGCTTGTCTTTCTCTCATTATTATTTTTTCCTTTCTTTCAGATGAAGGTGACGTGTGCTTTTCTTTCACCAAATACGGTCAGCGAAAGTGGGCAGTGTGCAAGAAGGGCTTGATGTGCAGCGAAAGCACCTTCAGGTGCGTGAAGAACTTCACCCACCGTCTTTTCGGCGACGACGACAAGCCAGCCGCAGAAATGGATACGCTCATCGCATTCCAATAATATAGCTCGTTTAAATTTAATAACAGTCTCTTTTGACATAGTTGCCTAAGCTCGCGAACAAACGTAACAAAACTGCTGCTCTTGCACGTGATGAATACAGACACAGAAGCGCACGCAGATGCGGTCCCGACACATTTGCAAGGTTCTCAAGGTTTCTGATTAACTGAGATGTGCAGGGAGAGCACAGATTTATGACGTGGTGATCAGAATGTCAGACTACTGCCCAAAATCAGTCGCACTACTAAGCGCATATGCGTTAGGAGGACCGAGGTAGATTTTGTGATTGCATAATGTAACCACGCAAACGACAACGGACGAAGAAGGAAACATACTGCCCCATTGCATTTTTCGCTTGCATACGGAGGTTCTGAATGAAGTTTTTCATAAAATAAATAAAGCTTTTTCACACCATTCCATACGGGGTATGAGCCATTGCATCTGCTTGCCCACGGGGCGGGAGGGTGGGGGTCATGAGCAATTGCTGATGATGATATTTGTTGTACCACTTGACTAGACGCCACGTTTTTTTCAGGTATGAGTAATTGCAAGGAGCCACTTAAAGGCTGTTTCACATGCTGCGACTGCAACGATGAAAATCAGTGCTGTCGCACGCGACCCAATGCGATTTTTAAAGGGCTCATTTCACATGATTGCGATTTCAACAATGCGACTGGTGTGACGCCCAGGGTTGCTTACGGCCAGGTTTCGTGGCACACGCTGCATAATCCTTTTATTGCAATAAATAAAACGTTTACACTATAATGTTGTTGACTTCTCTTGGTTAGAAACAAATAATATGTACGTTTACTAATTTAAATACGTTAGTAAAGATTTGTCTTGGAGTGCACGATGGCGGTTTATGTAGTTCCGTGTGGCACCGCGCACGTAAACAGCTGTTCGCAGGTGGTTCAGCGGTTCTTTATTCTACGGTTCAGCACTGTGTGTTGTCTTATCTACCTTCTATGACTGTTTCGTTCTGCCTGCGCTACAACAATCTACAAGATGACCTGTCGACAAGTTTATATAGCTACCCTTACCGCATATGGAGCATTCAGAATTCGGCTGCCACGAAGTCGTGTCAGCCAAACAAGATTCTCGTGCTACCCGTGCTAGGCGTCAGCTTCTGGAGAAATTATGCGTGTATATTGCCCTTGATTACGCATATCTGGTGCCTGCTCCTAGCCATATTCTTACGCCAAACGCAACAAGCAGCACCAACCCGAACGCCCGCGTGTGCCCCTGAACGAAGCCTCAAACGATCTGTGTGATTACGACGTGGAACGAAAATTGCGTTGTGAAATCCAATCTTAGCGCTAGCCTGGTTTGTCCATCACCGTGCTTGCGCTGCGAATATATATATATATATATATATATATATATATATATATATATATATATATATATATATATATATATATATATATATATATATATATATATATATATACGGGAGCCCTCTCTAAATATTTCTAAAGGCACAAAAGCCGACGCATCAAACGTTTCGAGTGGTTACCGTTACTTTTGTAGAAACCTGTACGTTGTAAGATAGCATTCTAAAAGACACGCTGCCCTTCCATTTTGTGGTCCTGTGTCTCGCGCTGGTAGTATACTCGGAACTTCTAGCAAGTATACCATATCAATACGCGCTATTCATAATGCAGGATCGTAGGTCCACAGCAGGCGCACTTGCCGTAGAATTTTTCAGCTTTCTGCTCAGTCTCACATGCCTCTCACGGTTAGCCTGTTTTGTGGAAATATGTATTATTATTATATGACTAATGTTATTAGATATTATAGCTTCTTCACTGTAATTTATAGCAATCATCCAGGTTTGTTAGGCTAGTCGTACATTTAACCTATATTAGATCAACATTGTTACGACATGCTTATGGGAGTCATTTATAATTAGATTACTCAGCCAGAGAAAGTACAAATGAAAGTCTCAATTTTTATTCCAATTTGGTATTCCTAAAGAGATTATATTGGCAGAAGTGTATGCCTGCTTGCATTTTTTGCAATTCAATGTTCAGTGCTGGAGAAACTGATTCCTTTTCTTGCTGTCGAAAGGCTGCTTCAATGTCGGTAGTAAGCTATAATTATTCATTTCGAAAGTGTTAAGCAATGGCTATATGTCTAAGCTTATCAATGCGTTTTTGTTCCATGAACACAGTTAAGTTTTTCTCTCCCTCTCATTGACAGCCATGCAATGAAACCGTTCACTTTCATAAGTATCAGGATGCAAACATTCTGGAGTTTGTCCTGAGCATTTGTCTGCATCCTATAGTGTGTATGTTTCTATCAAGTTCTGGTGTACAATCGCAGTGATCTACACACATTGTTATATAGCAACAAACGAATTTATTTAACTTTGTTTTCAAATATACAATGCGGCTATGCAGTAAAGACTACATTATTAAGCAAAAAAAAACAACTGTAGATTCAGTTTACGTGTTGGAATCTATGTGATGTGAAGTTTTTGTCAAGTGGTCAATTAAATGCTGTTCAAGTAACTGCGATATATGCAATTTGTCTTATTTTCAACAATCCAACATGTCATCTTTTCCAAGGATTGCTTATGCACCGCATAGGTCACAACTTTAATGTCATGTAATCTTTATGCATTACACTGTTCACAAACCATGCCGAAACGCAAACGGCGGTTAATGTAGATGCACGCTGCGAGACATCAACACAGTGACGTTTGTTGAGCAAGGAATGGTGCGAGGTGTATGCAGATGAATGAATGACGTGCTTATGTACTCATTTATTTGTATACCTCGCAGGCTGCAAGGTTGAAGTATTATGTAAGGGGGAATAAAATAATTGTTACAAAAGGAAGAAGGGCACAACATTAAGAAAAAAAACCAGCAAAGCAAGCAGTACCAATACATTGCACCAACTAGTCCAACGTGTTTTACTGGCACAACATTACACAATACTTAACAAACAATAACAGATAAAATTATTGTCGGTGCACCTTGTACCGACGGTAAACCAGCGAAGCTGAAATGTGCGGCCCCGGTGTTTATCACTGGGTCAATTTCCATGGTTTATTCACGTCTTTCTATATTATTGGTTATGTCTGTGTTTCTTAATGAGGTTGTGCACATGTTCGGCTTGGGTTTATCACATTGTTTATTTGGAATGCCACACATCGCACTTTGCAAGATCACCATCATGGAATGTGCAATGGGTGGTTCATTGTGTTAATCCAGCGGGTCTATCAATGTCTTTCTAAATTATGTTACGCATTTGTGTTTTGTAATACGTTAATCATAATGCTTGTGGCTCAGTTATGCACTGTAGTCACCAAGTGACACACCGGGGCTGTACATTTCATTTAAGTAAATATAGGGACACATTTTTGAACCTATCGGGAAGTCGGAGAGAGACTGCTGCATGCGCGCTCTGCTGCTAGAGAGAAACGATGTCACTATCGGTCTAGCCAATGGCCCACCACACCTTTGCTGCGAGATAATAATGACATCAAGATCTTGTCCTAGCCCCGTCCCCCTCTGTGTCCCTTCCCCGCAATAATACGTAGATAAGCGTATGTTTGAAATGCATAAGCATTTCTATGTCTACCCAACAAGAAATTTCTCTGTCCATCGTGCAAGACGAATGCAATGGCTCCCAACCCCTTAACTAATGGCTCATACCCCTGCACTAGGGTTTTTGGGACCGGACGATGAGTGCTTTGCCTAGGCATATACAGCTTCACTGTAAAATGAATGAACACCTTTCTGCTAGAGACCAAGGCATACTAACAAGTGAAAGTTTATTGAACATGCCGTGCAGATGCTGGTTGACAAACAATAAATCGAAGTTACACAAAAAGCAGAAGCAAAAACTGATGTGTGTTCATACAAATCCCAACAGAAAACGCATCCATCTTTGAAAGTGTAACAGAGGCCATGCTGACAAGATTCTCCCAGTGCATTTGCGTCTACAGCTTCCATAATTTCTCTAGGCAGCCGATCTCCACAGAATGCCAGCTTCTTCCTCTACAATGCACTCTCCACATCTGAGCGTGCATTCTAAAGGAAGAAGCTAGCATTCTGTGCAGATCGGCTGCCTAGAGAAATTATGGAATCTGTAGATTTACAAATGCTGGGAGAATCTTGTCAGCACGGCCGCCGTTAGAAATGGATGCATTTCCTGTCAGGAAACGCACATGAATTTTCGCTTCTCCTTTTTGTGTATGTTCGGTCTATTGCTTGTCAGCAAGCATTTACTCGGTGTGTACATTAAACTTTTGGTTGTTAGATCATCTCGATTTTCTTGTTCGTCCTATGTGTTCTCTGGTGCCATTTGCAGCCAGGCTATTCATTATTTTTTTAGACTCCAACGAGTCACTTTAATGACCCTTGTGATGCTTCTATATACCTTATAAGATCTTTTATTTGGCCAATGTAGCAAGAATGTATAGTGTGAAGCAGTAAGAACAGGGTACGCTGACTTCTAAATTAAAGGTATATTGTGAAAATTCAGTGATCTATATAGGTTACCAGAAAATAGTACAGCAATAAAACCTGATAAAGACTAGTGCTTGATGAAACGAAACATAAAAAGGCTAAAGGGAGAAAACACATATAGATATGCAAGCCCAGGGAAAAAAACATTGTGATCACCAAGTTTGCATGTGGCTACATTCCAGGAAACTTTTTTTTCCAATGGCATGGAACTGGAAGAATGTGCTTGCATAAGCAAGCTGTCAGTCTGTCTACTGGAATAACAACAGTGTTTCTTGAAAGGTGCTGGCATGCAGGATTGGTAATTGTAATGATTCTTTTCCTGCACTTGGAATTTTTCTGTATTTTCTTTCTGTAACATTTTTATTTATGTTTGGCAGCATCAAGCACCAATTTTTATCTATCCTTCAAAGACGTCTTTATTTTTCTGGGGAAAACGCGGGGAAGGCGCAAGAAGGAAATTCAAGACGATGAGCAACACGAGAACAAGGTGGAAGTAGGAGCCAACATTTCCACAAGTGGACGTTGAAGAAGGCAAGTCCACTTGTCGAGACGTTGGCTCCTGCTTTCACCTTGTTCTCGTTTTGCTCATTGTCTTTTTTTCTGGTAATTTGTATAACTCGCCACATTTTTGCAAATGAACCTCAGTTGAAAGTTAGTCCTCATCCATCTCTAGTACCATCCTGTTCATACTGATTCATGCTATGCACTCTTGCAACATTTGTGTGTGTGTGTGTGTGCGTGCGCGTACATGCGTGGATTTGGATGTGAAATAGGGCCCTTGGACAGAGGTATCATTTTTCCCCTGTGCAATTTTATCAATTCAATAACTATAGTGCAACAGAAATACGATGGACAAGAACAAAGTGAACACACAGAGCGCTTCGTTCTTGTCTGTTGTCTATCTGTTGCACATTAGTTATTAATGAATACACACAAACTCATCCAGTTTTCAGTTATTATGTCGGGCTTATAGACCCGCTTGTGTCCTGGAATATCTGCATGGCTATGTATCCTGTAATTTAATTTCTGGCCGTGTGCTTACAAGTTGCGTGTCAATCTCCTGATTTTCCTGACAATCTTGTGTGATGTGCAGGCCCAGACAGTTTCTGGTGAATCCATGCCGGGTGTTGTGCAGGTGCTGCTTTGATTGCTTTCAGTTCAGCTTTTCTAGATGTAGGGTGACCTGGAATGGTACTCACTTATATGGGATTTAGTTTTATGTAGTGTCATACAACTGTTAAACTGCTATTGCCACATCAGTGTACTATGTGTGTCTGATGTTTGCTTGCATATTCATGATTAGCAACCTCCTCTCTGTGTCTGGAAGTTGCATATAGTCTCCTTGTCTAACTGTTTGCCCCCATATTTCACGGTATGGGCCGGTTGTGTTTCAAGTTCACGCGCTCCCGACGTTGTTTCTAAAGGGAGGGGTAGCCGTCCTTGCATCTCATATGCTAGCTGGCACACTACCTTGGGACCTGGTTCTGAGCTCTTGAGGCAAACAATTTGTGCTGCAGGCTGCAACTCTACTCCGTCTAGGTGCTTGTTCGTTTGCTCTTTCCTATAGAGGTCTTCAAGCGTGGTAAAGCTTGAAATACTTGTTACCCGATGCCTGTGTTCGATGAGTTGTCTTTTTTGCGTGCTGCTGGTAATTCATACCGTACCATACCTTGGACACAAGCACAACATCTGCAATCTTCCATAGTATCCACTCGTCCAGCCCCCATGATTTCAATATTATTGTTTTCACCAGGTGTAGACTTTGCATCCAATCATCGGCATAATTCTTTCACCCACATGCTGGCTCTGCTGTCATGGTAGGATTTGTGGATTTTGACTTGTAGGTATGTTTCTCCCGCTATTGGGAGCACAATGTGCAATCTCGAGTAGTTCTTGATTCCAGTCTTTTTTCCGACGTCGATGTAAGCCGACTTATCAGAAAGTGAGAGGCCAGGCTGGCCAAGGAAGTCTGCAGTGTTGTCGAGGGCTTGTTGCATCATTCTTGATTTCTATATAAGATAGCTTTCCCATAGACTGTAATACACCATAGGCTGTAGTGTTTCTTGTAGTATGCCTGTGTTGTTGGTGTGGGTGGGCCAAATGTACCAAAAACTCTCACCTGGAATTTTCTGTTTTTCAGAAAATTACTGTTTAAGTGCTCTACCAGAAATGTTTTTGCTCATCGTACCTCTTATTAGAGTAGCATGAGCTACTGCTGTTAAAAGCCTCTTCACTTTCTTCATTCTTTCATAAGCGGTATTACACAATGTCCTCCAATAATGTTTCTGCTGCTTATGGCCCACTCATATCTGCCAGAAGGGGCAACTCTTGAAAAAGGTTTTGTTTGTGCTATGTGTGTGACATACTATAAGCATTCATGCCTTGACATTTATACATCTGTAGAACCAGCTTCCTGACAGAGTACTTGCTATACCTGATTATGCTTATTTGTGCACTGCTGTTGAACAATACATATTGATGCAATGAATATTTACTCACTCGAATTATCACGAAAGATGGTTGTTTTACAACTCTGCCCTTTGCTTTCTATTGGTGTTAGATTATGCATAAGCATGCCCCCCCTATGCAATAGCATGTTGAAGTTTAAGGGTTCAATAAAAGGTGATGAACTAAATCTAAGTGGTAGAGCTTTTTTTTAGCTATGACTCCCATCGAAATGCGACCTCCGTGGCTGGCAAATCAACCCCTTGCCTTGTGTTAGCAGCAGATCTATAGCCACAGTGGCAGGTGAATAAAGTGAGGAACAATGTTTTTGTCTATAGATTTTCTTTCTTGCCTGCACGTAAGTAAAATTTGGAGTAAGTTTGTCATTGCAAAAAAGCCCAGTTTGTAGTCCTTTATTGAATAAACCACATATTATGCATAGTTGAAATGCAGAAATCTGTTCCAAAATCCTCGGTGATATGTTCTTGTAAGTAGCATGGTATTTCATTACTTATAAAGAGTAATCACAGCAGGTATCGTTGTATGGGTTTACATATAACGATATATGAAACATGTAATATATAATATATGTGATCACGAACTTATTAGAAACATGTAAGGCATAAATGCTTCTGCACACTTCATCAGCTGTGAAGTGCAATAACTGCTTGTACTGGCCGACTTCACTGCACAGTTTCGATTTACGTTTCTTCAGCGTGTCGTTTTATACTGTTTTAGCTCCACAAGAACAGGCCGTTTGCCTGCTTTTCGCATTGTCGCACAAGCTTTACATAACGGTGCAGGAGCATACGTTGTCACGGTGCCACTATAGCAAGCAAGTAGTTTACTTAATCTACTAGGTGTAGAGTTAATTACCTTTCAAAGCAAGTGTTATTACAGATGCAGTAAGGATACAAAGTCTGCAACATAGTTAATGTTTATTGATTTCTGTGCAAGAAAAGAATCTTCTCCAGAGAAGGGGTGCAACTTAACGTGCATGTAATATTTATTCAAGCCACGGATTTAATGCTATTCTAGCAACTTCATTACGAAAGCCTACACTTTTGCTTTGCCAAATTTAATAATAAGTAAGCTTTCAAGATGCATCGGGAAATTCACGCTTGAAAACCGACAAGAAAATGCAACTGAACCGTACCGCGTTCAGCACAACGTAGAAACTTCGGGTACTTTGCTGTCTTGTAATTTGCCCTTGCCGAGGTTGAAGTAATTCATGCTGCTCCGTAAGCGCGATTTTTGCATGCAACTGAACAAAAGAACGACAATCTTGTGGACATCATTAAGGAGTGTGCAATGGAAGTCGGTGGTAACTCCGTTAGGCAGGATACCAGTAAACTATCGCAGGAGACGAAAGATCTGATCAAGAAACGCCAATGTATGAAAGCCTCTAACCCTACAGCTAGAATAGAACTGGCAGAACTTTCGAAGTTAATCAACAAGCGTAAAACAGCTGACATAAGGAAGTATAATATGGGTAGAATTGAACATGCTCTCTGGAAAGGAGGAAGCCTAAAAACAGTGAAGAAGAAACTAGGAATTGGCAAGAATCAGATGTATGCGTTAAGAGACAAAGCCGGCAATATCATTACTAATATGGATGAGATAGTTCAAGTGGCTGAGGAGTTCTATAGAGATTTGTACAGTACCAGTGCCACCCACGACGATAATAGAAGAGAAAGTAGTCTAGAGGAATTCGAAATCCCACAGGTAACGCCGGAAGAAGTAAAGAAAGCCTTGGGAGATATGCAAAGGGGGAAGGCAGCTGGGGAGGATCAGGTAACAGCAGATTTGTTGAAGGATGGCGGGCAGATTGTTCTAGAGAAACTGGCCACCCTGTATACGCAATGCCTCACAACGTCGAGCGTACCGGAATCTTGGAAAAACGCTAACATAATCCTAATCCATAAGAAAGGGGACGACAAAGACTTGAAAAATTATAGACCAATCAGCTTACTGTCCGTTGCCTACAAACTATTTACTAAGGTAATCGCAAATAGAATCAGGAACACCTTAGACTTCTGTCAAGCAAAGGACCAGGCAGGATTCCGTAAAGGCTACTCAACAATAGATCATATTCACACTATCAATCAGGTGATAGAGAAATGTGCGGAATATAACCAACCCTTATATATAGCTTTCATTGATTACGAGAAAGCATTTGATTCTGTCGAAACCTCAGCAGTCATGGAGGCATTGCGGAATCAGGGTGTAGACGAGCCATATGTAAAAATACTGAAAAATATCTATAGCGGCTCCACAGCCACCATAGTCCTCCATAAAGAAAGCAACAAAATCCCAATAAAGAAAGGCGTCAGGCAGGGAGATACGATCTCTCCAATGCTATTCACAGCGTGTTTGCAGGAGGTATTCAGAGACCTGGATTGGGAAGAACTGGGGATAAAAGTTAATGGAGAATACCTTAGTAACTTGCGATTCGCTGATGATATTGCCTTGCTTAGTAACTCAGGGGACCAACTGCAATGCATGCTCACTGACCTGGAGAGGCAAAGTAGAAGAGTGGGTCTAAAAATTAATCTGCAGAAAACTAAAGTAATGTTTAACAGTCTCGGAAGAGAACAGCAGTTTACAATAGGCAGCGAGGCACTGGAAGTCGTAAGGGAATACATCTACTTAGGGCAGGTAGTGACTGCAGATCCGGATCATGAGACAGAAATAATCAGAAGAATAAGAATGGGCTGGGGTGCGTTTGGCAGGCATTCTCAGATCATGAACAGCAGGTTGCCATTATCCCTCAAGAGAAAAGTGTATAATAGCTGTGTCTTACCAGTACTCACCTACGGGGCAGAAACCTGGAGACTTATGAAAAGGGTTCTACTCAAATTGAGGGCGACGCAACGAGCTATGGAAAGAAGAATGATAGGTGTAACGTTAAGGGATAAGAAAAGAGCAGATTGGGTGAGGGAACAAACGCGAGTTAATGACATCTTAGTTGAAATCAAGAAAAAGAAATGGGCATGGACAGGACATGTAATGAGGAGGGAAGATAACCGATGGTCATTAAGGGTTACGGACTGGATTCCAAGGGAAGGGAAGCGTAGCAGGGGACGGCAGAAAGTTAGGTGGGCGGATGAGATTAAGAAATTTGCAGGGACGGCATGGCCACAATTAGTACATGAGCGGGGTTGTTGGAGAAATATGGGAGAGGCCTTTGCCCTGCAGTGGGCGTAACCAGGCTGATGATGATGATGATGATTATGATGATGAACAAAAGAAAATTGTGACGACCTCGTCGTCTGGTGGGGATCAAACACCTGCTAGTACTGACAACTCGCAAAGGCCTACGAAGCAAACGTGAAAATGCACTTCATTTGCTGCGCAGCGTGTCAACAAACGCATAGAAACGGGAAAATGGAATCTGCAGGACCAGGTTTTTATTCTCCCTACCCGTACGTACCGAATTCGGCAATCCACGTCTCCGGCATTGCACTTGTTGTGCGAGACGCCATTTCTCAAAACAAACCAGCGAAATAGCTCCGCGATAGCTCTCCGCGCAATTTCGACGGAAAATCGCAGCGATCGCTGCGGCGATACGACTGTGCGACCAACCGGTTGGTCGCAGACGAAAATTACCGGGTCGGCACTGCGACTGCGATTTTCATCGCAACCGATGGAAATCGCACCTCCGGTGCGACGAAAATCGCATCATGTGAAACACGCTTAAGGCTTTCGCCTTAAGAAATGGGTCGTTGGGTTCACCGCCCTCCACATCAGCCGTTCGGCTGCGGAAGCGAGAGTTCAAGGCTTCATACCCCTCTGTGTCCAGTGCGCACAGCGGAAAGTGATCTATTGCTACGAAGACAGTAACGACAAGGTGGCGTCGTCGGTCTTCACCGGAGACATTGGGGTCAATTTACAAAAACTGGAAAACTGCTCATTTCTAACCTTCCCATAAAAAATTTTCTTTGCACCTTGTTTAGTGATTTCCGTTGTCTGTTGTTCTATTAGCTGCCTCATTTGTTCTTCACTAAGCAGTGTGCAGAAATCACTCGACTACAAAAAAGACAACCGGAGCATAGTCAGACGCCGCGCCCAACGCCACCATCTAATCCCTCACACAGCACCACAGCACCACCACAGAAACGTAAAGCAGAAGATCATACACACAACTTTTCAGACATATCCCCAAGCTTCGAGAAACTAGGACACATGATCACTGAACTTGCCAACCAGATGCTTCAGCAACATCAGGAGAATGGTGCCCACTTGCAACAAATAAGCGCACGTCTAGACGCTCTCGAAACCAGAACCGCCAACCTAGAGTCTCGGGTAACCGCGACCGAAGCCAAAGTACTTCGCTCGCAGTCGAGATTTACATCCACGGCCTCCGGCTCCCTTAAGGGCGTGCCATGCAAACCCTATGACCGTCCATCCCTATCCGAAATCACCAAACCGATCGCTGAACCCCCGCCACTTCAAAATGGGTCACACTCCTAACTACAAGATCTGGCAGTGGAACTGCCGTGGGTTTCACCGCAAACGGGGCAACCTTCAGCAGTTCCTTGGGGGTAAGGCGGCCCCGGATATTGCTCTTCAGGAGACGGGAGGCCACGCGAAATTGGCAGGGTACAAATCCTATAATGCTTCTGGGTCGGATTCCACCACCGCTATTCTTGTTCACAGAAAGCTAACTGCCATAAAACATGATATTGAAGAAGTCGACATATACCATGTCTTTATTGAAATCATTCTAAAACGTAAGGAGGATGAAAGCATATTCATTTTTAATGTCTATAATAGCCGAAAGTGCCGACGTCACTAGTTCGGAACTCTATTCAGGAAGGCTCTCGGAATCTCCCAACAAAAAGCCATATTATTATTAGGTGACGTTAACGCTCCCCACTTGCATGGGGATACCGCACAGAGGTAGTCACAGGTCGTAATCTTTGGCTAGAAGCCCAACAACAGCGACTGATTCTCATCGCAGACCCACAGACACGCACCCGTATCGAGAATAGTGTCAGTGTTGACACCACTCCCGACCTAACTTTCATCAAAAACGTAGGCAACTATGATTGGACTAATACCAGGGAAAGCCTCAGTAGCGATCATTATATCATAGAAATCCACATTTAGGCGGGTCCATCCCGCAAGAAAGGCAAACGGGTTTCGCTCACGGAATGGGACCGCTTCCAGATTCGGGAGACAACCGCCACCAAGCATATAAACGATCTCGAGGCCTGGATCGCGGATCTCAGAGATTCCGTGAAACGCGCCACGAGGGAAACAACTGAAGACGATGGTCTGATCAAGGTGGATAGCCACCTCCTACACTTGTGGGAAGCCAAAAGAGCATGCAAACCTGCTGGAAAAAGAATAAACTAAAGCGTACATTCCGCTTGCGCATCGCGCAAATCAACATAGAAATCGAGGAATACGCTAACCAATTAACAAAAAGCAATGGGAAAAGATATGCGACAGCATGCAGGGACAACTCGGTCTAGCCAGAACGTGGAATCTTCTCCGATGTCTTATGGACCCGGATAAGAGTATATCCGAGCAGAGTAAATGCGTCAATAAGATCACGCACCAATACCAGGGCACGAACGACGAGCTCCTAACAGAGCTCAAAACCCGGTACATAGACACAAATGCACAAATCCCCCAGAAGCGATACACTGGTCTGGACAATCTTAACCTAGACGCACCCATACTAGAGGCTGAAGTGCGAGCCGTCTTGAGGAAACTCCGAACTAAATCTGCACCAGGCCCCGATGGCATAACAAATAAGACCCTCCGTAATCTAGACGACGTATCTATCACTGTCCTAACAGAGTACTTCAACCGCTGTTGGGAAACCGGTTCTATCCCCTCGAAATGGAAGCATGCACAAATAATATTCATACCAAAACATGGTAAGCGACTACAGCTTGAGAACTTACGCCCGATCTCTCTGACCTCATGCGTAGGAAAACCCTTGGAGCACGTTATACTTAACCGCCTCCACAATTTTGCGGAGGGCAACAACTTATTCCCGAACTCCATAATTGGCTTTCGTCCAAAACTTTCCACGCAAGACATCATGCTTCAGCTTAAACATCAAGTTCTGGACCACATACACAAGAATGGTACCTGGGCTGTCCTGGGCCTTGATCTTACAAAGGCATTTGACAACATAGCGCATCAGTTTATACTAGAGAATCTGCAGTACCTAGGTGTGGGCCAGAGGGCCTACAAATACATCAAAGATTTCCTCAATAACCGCACTGCTGAAATAAGAATAGGAGAACTACAAGCGGACAAGATCTCTCTTGAAGTCGTGGCGCACCGCAGGGATCAGTTTTCCGCAGGAATCACCACCTTTCCTCTTTAATTTAGCGATGTTCCGATTACCGGAACAACCTAATCAGATTCCAGATCTACACCACAGTCTGTATGCCGATGACATCTCCCTGTGGGTGGTTAAAGGTAGTGATAGAGATATAGAAACCCCGCTGCAAGAAGCTGTAGACACGGTTGAAGAGTACGTTACCGACAAAGGCCTCACCTGTTCCCCGCCAAAATCAGAACTGTTCCCACTCAGAGCCTCTAGAAACCGCAAATCCAACACTGCGCCACCCCCAGAAATCACTGTGCGAGCCGGAGGAGGCACGATCCCGGTGGTGACCACCATCCATGTACTAGGCCTCTTCATGCAAGCTCACGAGCGCAACGGCAGCACAATTCATAAACTGGAAGCATGCGTTCAGCAGACGATGCGACTCATTTCAAGAATTGTCAACCGACACTCTGGAATGAAAGAAGCCAACCTCATAAGCTTGGTACAAGCATTCGTTCTCAGCCGCATCACCTACATCACCCCGTAGCTCTGCCTCAAAGCGGCTGAGCGAGAGAAAATAGAGGGAATTATCCGGAGGGCCTATAAACAGGCTCTTGGGCTACCTATAAGAATAGCCAATGCAAAATTGCTAGCCCTAGGTGTTTTGCAACACCCTCGATGAACTTGTAGAAGCGAGGGTAGTTGTATAGTTGAAAAGGTGTATCCCAAAAAGTTGATCAAAGTTGCCAAATGTGATCAAACATACCGAACATGCACCACGAGGTATGAATGAAATGGGAACACTAACCAGTTTCTTGGGTTGTGTTCATCCAAAGTAGCATTCGAACAGCGCGCATCGTAAAGGGCAAAGACCTACCAACCCAAACTGACGTTCTCCCCGAACTGCTCTAGACGCTCACACCACACATTCCCAGGAACTTGCATTGAGGATGATCTCATTTAAATCTTGACAGAACATCTTTACAATGCCAATGCCTTTGGAGGTTAGTTGCTGTGCCTGTAACGACAGTTTATTATCTAGGTATCCAGCCCCAAAGAGATATGGCCGTCCTTTCATTAGTTCTTTTCATGTTGACGCTTAAATAGAGTGACCGGCCATTTGTGTTGAAGTTGCAGCCATCAGATCTGTAAAGCGGATCATGGGAGGCATTTTATATCCTGCCTTAAGGGGAAGTAAGGAGGAATGTCTGCATCAACAGTGATCAGCTGCTCGGATGCGAGATTCAAACGAGTTTCTTTCACTTGCGAGCTTTAACTGGCCGTACTTTGCGCGATCAACCTGGGTGCTGGCCTTGCGGGGTACGGCTCGATCGTCGACTGGAATACCATACAACTAGCGCATGTCAAGCGATCTGCTTCGATGCTGACATCCTCACAGTGACGAATTTCTTAATGAGCGTCTTCATACTCGCAGTCCAGGATGGTTTCGAAACGACCAACATCGTGGGGCGCCCAAGCAGCACCAGGCTGAATGGCAAATGAAGGTAGCCGCACTGGGTGCACTTGGGCGAGTGGCAAAGGAGGCCACTGGCGCCCGTTACCGCACGTCACCGCTTAGTCCAGACGTTCTAGATGCTTTCAGCATTTCGAAGTTCAGAGCAGTGTTTCTCTACACCAGCTAGGATGGCTTCGTGGCTCACGTTGTCAAATGCTTCTTTAATGTCCAATGCCATTATCCCGTTCTCTGCGTTCCTGGGAACGTTGCTTAAGACTTCTTCCTTGATCTGTAATAGTACGTCTTGGGTCGACAGCTTCGCCCTGAATCCCAACATACTGTGGGGGTGTAATTCGTGATCCTCTATGCATTGTTGTAGCCGTATCGTCACCACTCGCTCATACAACTTGCCAAGGCATGATGTGAGGGAGATTGGTCTTAGGTTTTCGATTTGTAGCTTTTTGCCGGGTTTTGGTATCATATCTACCTCTGCATGTTTCCAATCCTCGGGGACAGTCTCCGCTGCCCAGAGCCTATTAAGGAAGTCTGCTCTGCGACTAGCTCGTCACTGAGATTGCGGATGAGTGCGTTCTTAATTTTGGCCGCCCCCGTTGTCGTGTTTCTAGTTGTGCTTCTGATTGCTGCATAAACCTCTTCACGAGTGATGGGTCTGTCTAAGCTCGGATTTTCTCTTCCCCGGTAATCCTCGCTATATGCCGCCGGGTTCGTGTCCCCGAAGCATTTGACCCGCACTTTTTCCAAGAGTTCCTCGTCGGTTCCCTCTAATCGGTGGATTATCCGGTATATTGATTTGTTATTCTCTGCCTTGGTTTTACACGTATCGATGAGCGCTTTCAGGATATGGCACGCCCTAGCTGTGCTCAGGGTTCCGTTCAGGAAGTCGCTGAAGTGTTGCCAGTTCGTTCTTGCCAATTGTGCTGCGTACTCCTCTGCTTTCACGGTAATTTCTGCTATTTTAGGTCTGAGCTTCCTGTTGTGTTTCTGCCTTTTCCCCCTATTGGTTAAGCCGCGTCTGGCGTCCCATAGCCTGAGAAGCCTGGCATCCACCTCGGGTGTCTGCGTTGTTCTTTTGACCTCTTTCGTCTGCTCGCCTTCTTTCTGCTTGAGTATGTTTCCCCATTCTTCAATCGATTGGATCCCTTCCTCGCTGATGCGTTCGTCACATGCTTCTTAAAATGCGTTCCAATCAATGATTTTGACTGTTCCTAGCTGCCGGTAAATCTGTCTGAAGTCACTTGGGTTTTGAGTACGTAGTGGTCGCTCCCCAGATTTTCCATCAGGTTCTCCAATTGCGCCTGCCATAGTCCTTTGATGAAGGTGAGGTCCGGACAAGTGTCGGTACTGACGCTGCTGCCCATTCTGGTCGGAGTTTCCGGGTCTGTGAGGCGGATGTAGCCTGCATTCTCTGCCGCTTCTGCTAGTGTCTTTCCTTTACCTTGGAAATTATTGTATTCCCAGCTCTTGTCTCTGGCATTAAAATCGCCTAAGATGACTAGCGTGTTGCCCTTTGCCAGTTTGCTGGCGCCTTGGAAGAGCTCTTGGAATTTGGCTTTCTTTTGTTTCGGCGGGCTGTAGGTATTTACGACGAAGATGCTGCCCCCTTTCTTCTTTTTCTTTGGGATAATTTCTACGATCACGTGCTCTATGTCTGTTTCGGCTATCATATTGTGGCTTAGGCCTGGACGACCTAAACTGCGGCAGGAGGGTTTTCGGCTACGTCAAAGCTTTCCTCTCCAACAGAACAGCTACGATACGGCTAGGAGAACGCTCGGAGAAGTTCCATACCCCCAACAAAGGAACCCCCCAGGGATCGGTCATTTCACCAGCGCTATTTAACATAGCAATGATCGGCCCTGCGAAACAACTCAAAGAGATCGAGGGCATACACCATGCCATGTTTGCCGATGACATAAACATTTGGACCAGCACGGGATCACTTAAAGAAAAAGAAGAAAGACTACAAGAGGCTGCGACCTGCGTAGAGAACTACGTGAGGGCAAGAGGGCTAGCCTGCTCCACCGAGAAATCTGAGCTGCTCAGAGTCTGGAGAGGGAAACAGAATCGCATGGTCCCGACTAGCGACGAGCTCAAGCTTGGCGTCTACCTCGAGGGAAAACTCGCATGATGATAACGCGCATCTCCCACAGACGCTCAGGCATGCGACAGGAAGATACGCTAAAGCTGGTTAGGAGTCTGGTGATCAGCCGGGTTACCTACAGTCTCCCGTACCACAACCCAATCAAGAGCGAGGTTCAGCAGATAGACGCGATCATATTCAAGGCATACAAAACCACGCTCCACCTACCACAATGCACATCCACGGTGAAGCTCTTGGCACTAGGACTTCATAACAATTTCGAAGAACTCAGAGAGGCACAACATGTTGCTCAGCTGCGCAAACTACAACAGACTCCGTCTGGCAGGGAGCTTCTGCAGAAGTTGGGAGGCAGCGAACAGATGCAAGAAACCCAAGGAAACGCGACTATCCAGGACAAAATACGAAACACAATCAAGGTGGCTCCCATTCCCAAGAACATGGACCCCAACCTACACGAAGAACGTAGGAAGGGGAGAGCCGAATACATCCAAAAGTCACTAGCTTCCCAGGCAACAACAGCCACATATACCAGAAGGGCGAGACAGACCAATCCCAATGCAGTAGCGGTGGTGATAAAGTCGGATATGCGAGAAATCGTCAGCGGATCTCTACGGGACTGCATGGTAGTCGAGGCTGAAGAAGCGGCCGTCGCTCTAGCGGCAGCGGAGGGCTATCGGACTAGGCGGTCCTTAACAATTCTAACCGACTCCCAAACAGAATGCCGAAAATACATGTTCGGCAAAATAGGTCACAGAGCGCTCCGCATACTCCGCTCTGAAGTTCCCCACATGCAAAACCGAGAAAAAGAACAACCAATTAGACACACGATAATGTGGACGCCGGGTCACACGGACGTGGAAGGCAACAGGGTAGCTCGAGGATACACAGCATACCGAGCACCCTCCGCCAATGACCTCGAGGAAATCGAGCCAGTCTCCAGAGAATTCTCGGCTATACTGAACCACTATAAGGGCAGCAGAAAGCGGTACCCCTCGCCGCATAGCTCTCTCACTAGAGAGGACTCCGTAGCTTGGAGGCTGCTACAGAGGGGTGCATATCCGAACTTAAACACCCTCAGCAAAATACAACCCACACAGTACACTGACAAATGCCGATGGTGCCAGGAAACACTCACGCTCTACCATAAACGTGTGCCTAGCTGCCAGAAAACAACTGCGACACCAATAATACCAAACTCGAGTGCGGAGCAATCGGAAGGAATGCTCTCCAGCAACCGTCAGGACGTTCAACTAGGGCTAATCCGACGGTCCCAGCTGGCAGCGGCATCCAGCGGAGCCCTGGACTAGGGGCAGACGGCCATTGCCAAGAAGATGGAAGACACCATCTGAATCCGCGAAATTCATAAAACTTTCTAGAGCTCAATAAACGTTTTTCCTTCTCCTCCTCCTCCTCCTCCTCCACGCCAGCGGTTCTCCACGCCAGCGTTTCCCCGGTAACATCTTGAGCTGTGGTGGCGAATAATGGTACGAAACCTGTGCCGTTTAGGTTTTATACCACACCGGATATTAATTAAATTATGAGGTTTTACGTGCGACAACCACTTTCTCATTATGAGGGACGCCGTAGTGGAGGACTCCGGGAATTTTGACCACCTAGGGTTCTTTAACGTGCACCTAAATCTAAGTACATGGGTGTTTTCGCATTTGGCCTCCATGGAAATGCGGCCGCCGTGGCCGGGATTCAATCCCACTACCTCATGCTCAGCAGCCCAACACCATAGCCAGTGAGCAACCACGGCGCGTCCACAGCGGATCTTATCATGCCTCAGAAGGGGCATTTGAACGCTGTAGATTTGGCAGCAGCCATTGTTACAAGCGGGTGTCAGTGGGATATGAAGAAGGACCACTGCAGCCTGACGACGCTCCTGATATCGCTTCAAATTATACCTGGCCCTGTGCCCTTGCATGTTTTAGTAGAATGGTCTCATTGCGGTGGCGACCAGTGTTCCAAGGTCAAGGGGCTTCTGCTGGAAGCGCTTCCGCTTTATTCCTTGCATAGAGTAGGCCAACTGCTTGCCGACGTCGCTGCCTGTATGCACGACAAAGCATTGGCCTCGCAGGGATTCTGCCAAGAATCAACGTGTCACTTCGTTGGTGGTGAACTCAATGTGAGGGCTAAGCCACGAATCGGGTGGTTATATGATGATGATGACGATGTTCTTTTCTGGCACTTACGCACTCAGGAGGATAGACCAATGTTGTTCTGAGTGGCTGTGGCACATTTCCACAATGTGGGATTGGCCATGAATCGGGTTGGTAAATCACGTTTATAAGGATACGTGAGTTAACAATTTGAACGTTGAAGCTTAAAAAGCAAACGTATTGTGTGTGGGAATTTCAGGAGAGTTTCATGAGGCACCTGTTTCCTCCGGAGTGCCACAGACCTCAGTTTTAGGCCCATTACTATTTTTGATTTACATTAATGATTTACCTACTAGCACCACTTCTTCTACCTGTCTTTTTGCTGAGGATTGCGTTATCTACCGCACCATTTCTAATTATACTGACGCAATAATCCTTCAAACTGACCTAAAGAATATTTCTGCTTGGTGCGAAATGTGGAAAATGAAACTTAACATTCTTAAATGTAAATCAATGAGAGTATCGCGCAATAACATGCCTTGCCCGAACTACCTTCTTCACAGCACGGTGCTTGAATCCGTAACTACCTATAAATACCTTGGTGTACATATTACTAATGACCTTTCATGGAAGTACCACATCGAGCACGTAACATCAAAAGCCAATCGCATGCTTGGTTAACTGAAAAGAAACTTCTCTCTCGCACCTTCATCACTCAAGCGACAGTTATATATCACTTATGCCAGATCTAATCTCGAATATGCCTCGTAAATCTGGCACCCCAGCCTTGCAACTCTTACCAATAACTTAGAGGCAATGCAGAATCGCTCAGCACGTTTTATTCTAAGTAACTACCATCGAACCTACAGCGTAACTAACATGAAATCGATAGTTAATCTGCCGCCGCTTGCAAATAGACAGAAACTATCTCGACTTGCGTTGTTTCATAAGATCTATCATCATAATCATGTTCTTAGGACCCAGCTGATTAAACCACCTAATTTTGTTTCATCTCGACTTGATCACCACCACAAAGTCCATGTCCCTCACCAAAACACTGTAACGTACTCGCACTCTTTCCTGCCGAAAACCAGCCTTGACTGGAACCGTCTTCCCGCCTCATTAGTTTGCATTACCAACTGTGACCCTTCTCGTGAAACTCTTGGCAGCGCAATTTAACGCATTTGAACATTTTTCGTGTCGGGGATTCGTTAGAAAAAGGTGTCATGCGGCATTTCACCACGATACACGACTATGTATAATTCCCGGCGCCTCATCATCTTCCAAGGCTCAACATCGTGGAGGAGGGAGTAGTCGCGCCTCGTATTTCATTGATGCACACATGGCGTTTGACGCACGGCAATGGACAGTTTGAAATTAAGGGGCCCACATACACAGCATCGCTGGTCCTCCTCCTTCACAGAGTGGAAGGGCACTGATTATTTTTTAATTCTTTGGGCCGGCAGACTGAGCGATATACGCGCTAACTATTTTCGTGCACTTCGTCGTCGGTTCCGTACATTTATATAGCACCTCCCCGCTTCCCAAACAGACTACAGCAAGTACGTTTGCTGAAATCGAGAAAAATAAAGGATGAAGAACAGCTTACAAAATTTTGACACGAAATTTTGTCGCAAGAATCTTCCAAGTGAAAAAAAAGAAAATACAATGCTTTTCGTGAAAGACCACATGTTCTTTTCAAGACGAAAACCTTGCAAGCTGGTCATCAATGCAGTCGTAAAACTGCCGGAGATCCTATTATGTAACGACGTGTGCAGAAATATATGTTGGCAGCTGCAGGTACTTTCAGCTCTTGCATTGTTCCTTTAACCATTGTACAGTGAGCAAGAAGTCAAGCCATTTTAACGTTGTTCCATGCACGGCGCATCAAGTAGGTGCCTATCCCCAGAGTTCCGGTCATTATGATTTTACGTTTTTTTTAGCAACAATGTGATATCCAGTGATGTACCTCATAAGAATGAATCGTTCAAAAATTTAGCTTAGACAACTCTCTGTTCCATATGCACTCGCATACTCGCTCAATACCTTGTTCCCATTTCTAGAAATGCGCTTTACCGAGGCTCTTGTTACCGAGGCTCTTGTTTACCAAGGCTCTTATTAAATATGAAGAAACATTGGTTTCAGTCACAGGCACAGCCACTTCATACACGCCAGCATCCTAAATACGTGACGCACTAATATCGGCTAAACTGTGCATTACACCGACTGCGATATGCCATATATGCACATTATTATCCCACCACTAATATACCGCGAGGGGGTACATGGGGTATCAGAAAAAAGAAGAAACTGTATTATTATTATTACGCGATGTGCTGCCTCAAAGAAACAGAAAGCGATGAATAAAATGGGATGCCCACAGGGCTTTGTTTAATTTGATAGTGACATGCCATCGTAACATGCAGTATAACGGCAAGTGCCGATCGTTTTATACACTGTCCGGGATACTAGCCAAGGTTATTGGACAGGCAGTTCTGAAATGTCCGCTGCATAATAGAACGCGGTTGAGCCTTTCAAGGATGGCGCTGTATCAAATGCGCGACTTCGAATACTGCTTGCCTGACATGGCAGCACAATAGCGCCCATCGAGTTGCTCAAGATTGCGATCAAGAGGCCGCAATCACATGTTGAAAAGCGTTTTAAATAAGGTGAAGAAACGGCGCAAACTCCACAGTGGCAGCCCCCCAGCTCGCCACTCTGGCGTCAGGCGATGTGGCAGGGGCGATCAGCAAAGCCAAGCCAGGCTCAGCGTGCGAAAGGTCATAGTTAAAAAGCAGTGTTTAAATGGCATCACGAACCGAATCTAACGCGAGGCACGTTCTGAAGCGAAAAAATACGACAAGGAAGAACAACTCTAGGTATACAGTCCAACGCCTTCATAACGAATTGCTTGGGGTCGCCCAAATCATTCGTTATAAAGGTCAGTTCATTGTAAAAGTCGCCAAACTGCGCCGATCGCAGTATAACCGGGACAGCATTAATTCGTTTAACAGGTAATTTAGTTGAATGAGCCCACGCTGTAGAGGGGCTGGATTGTATCTCTATACAAATAGACGACGACCTAGAGAGATCATGGTGACGGGCAACACTAAGAAGTGGGCTGCAGTTCGGCTGCAATTTCCTGTGGAAATTAAGAAAAGATTGCCAATACATAGAAGTTTGCAAGATTTCAGAGAAATCAAGCTTTCATTATGCGATCCTACCACACGCCTACAAACTGACGCCTTTCTAAGGGCCTCGAAAGGACGCTGTAAGGACGATGTGCGGCATCACAGCTGATTACAAATTCTTTATTACTTCAATTTCGCAGTGACAAAATGAATGCCTTTTACATAGCACTCAAATATATTACGATAGTCATCCGAGTGAAGTGACGACGCGGATAAGCCTGTTTCCTTTCGGTCCTATAAGCTGCTATCGCTTTGAGGCGCTGTGCTAGATTGCACAGCCTTTGGGATCAGCGCGAGTCTTGACGAAACGGCTTATAACCGTTATTCGACCTTTATTATTGTTATTTTTATTTTTATTGTTGTTACTTGGTTTGCACACATTAAGAGAATCGCAGAGAGGATCAAGATAGCTAGGTGGAAACTGCCATGAAGAGGGGCACAACGCATGCCGGCTCTCGAAAAGAAAAGCTGCGGAGTCCAAAAAAAAATTCGCAGTTCCGCCCGAAAGGTTCAACACCGAATGCGTTAGCAAATTACTAGATAGCCGTACGAAGTAAGGATAGTGGTTTTATCGCCCGCATAAACTTGTAAACATTAACTTACTAACTAAATGAACAATGATAGAATGTGTAAGCGTGACTCAACGAGGTCGTAGAAACAATCAGACACACAGAGGCAGCGCTGTCTGTGCCTTTCTGCTTCTTTCTACGTCCTTATTCAGTCGCGCTTGCCCATTCTATCGTGCATTCAAACCAACCAGCCCATAAACGTGTTTTTACTAAATTAACCAGCACGGCGTCACCCGCGCATAGGTAAGCGTGAACACATCTCGCTCTGTGACAGCGAAAACTGCCTGTCAAAACGCTGGAGCGAGGAATCGTGGCAGCAGCCAAGAGCCAATTGACCTCCGTGCATCTGGCGCTTCAACGGGAACGAAACATCGAAAGTACAGCGCATACAAAGCTGTCGGCACTACGCGCACTCCACAAACATCGAAGATAGCTTTGAGGAATAGGCGCGCACGGGCGCGAACTTTGCCCATGTCTCAGCAGATTGCTTTCAGCACACACTAGCGCCGGCAACGCGTCCCTGCTGTCCCTACGGCGTCTGCCAAAGACGTCTACTACGGCGTCCGCGATTCGCCTGGCCAACGCCCTAGTAGACGCCACGATGTCTCCACTCTGTACAGAGCGGCGGGCGAGGAGGACATCGGGACGGCCTGGAAGCCGCCGCAGAAAGCCCCTCCTGTATGGCCTGACTCCTCTAGCCTCGCGCGCCACAGGAGGGGGCACGCATCAGGGCCGCGTTCCTCGCTCGCGTACGCTAGATTGAACCGCGTTCGCCGGCTCACCCGTATGCCAGCTGCGTTGTCCGTAAACTCGGTTCCTGGCCCTCCCCCTTTACTCTCCTCCGCGAAAGGGCAACGAGCGCCGCTTGTGGCGGACGTCTGCAACCTAGATAACGTGCTGCGGCCTCTGAGAGTACCATGGCGTCTGTTACCATCTCGGAGGCCCGCGATAACGCTCGCTAACAGACGCCCGCGCATATAAAGCGCCGGCGGAGCATTCAGCCGCCGCTGCTACATCCGCCGGAAGTTGAAAAGGTAACGAGCACCGCCTCACGGAATTTATGCTGAACTAACTTCAACTAAGGGAACCGCCGCCGCAATGGGAAAGCGAGCAACGCGACTGGCATCCAGTAAAGGAGGCATCGCCCTCAGACGCTTTCACTAATGCGAAACCTCACGGCGACGGCGACGCCGTTGGCAGAAATGTGCCTGGAGCGTTCATGTAATTGCTATCGCAACATAAAAAGAAAATCATTGATGCTGCGATCGCTGCCGTTGTAATGTCGTCGCCATTGTCTTCGTCTTGGTGCTGTCGTGAGGCAAACACGTGCGCTGAACAGGCGCAGGTGCCTGACTGGCTCAAAAGTCCCGCTGATCAAATGCATGTAATAGAATTTATGGAAGGCGAAGCTAGTTAGAGGATGATCAGTAACTGGTATAGCACTGTCCATCTTCTGCAGAGCGTTTGGCAGCACAGCGATATCGTAAGTTCCAAGCAAATCGCCGAGCCGAGACTTCCAGTGGGGTTCCAGGGATTGCACTACCTCTCAGGTTGGCCAACGTTGTTATGTCACCGAGGACACCGTATACAGGGTTGGTTCACGTTACTGTGCCCAGAGTCGACCCGTTCGACTAGCCAAGAAACAAACGGCGGAAAAGAATATCGCCGAACACCGGGAAACTATTGATGGGTGATTGGATACAACTTTCTTGTACGTCCGGCAAGGTTTAACGCGACCGGGGCTCAAGTCTCCCACAGGGGAACGTCAAGGCCCTGCCTCAAAGCCGCCTCACGGACTTGCTGCGAACTGTCTATGTCTGGATTCCGAGGTCGGAGCTGCGCAGAGCCGCGGCCCACCTCGACGACAGGTTCTCCGGAGTAACTGCTATCCCTCCTATAATTACATTGCACTCTTACAGGATGTGTTGGAGTGTTGCTGGTCCTGCCTGGCTCAATTTACACGTGTCGTCCTGATGCTTATCTGGGAAGATACGTTTCAGACGGAATAGATTAGGGAAGGCGTTCGTCTGGAGTTGTCTCCAGGGGACGGCCTGCTTCCTGTTCAATTTTGGACGAGGTGGTGGGTATATCCTTCAGGCGTTGAAATATGCACTGGTTATGTAGTTGTATCTGGTGAGCCTGACCCGTTCCGCTTTAGAAGCGTTCGCTATCGTGCGAGAGGCGTTGCCCTGTTCGGCGTGTCAGGTCATGTCTCGCGCCGTCCGGTGCGCTGTCTCGTTTAGGTTCGGAAGCCTGTCGCCTTCCGTGGTGACGTGCGCGGGGAACCATATGATCCTCGAACTCGCGGTTTTGGATCTGCCCGCTTTGGCCAGAATGGACAGGGCTTCCTTGGAAATTTGGCCTTTGGCGTAATTCTTTACTGCCGTTTGCGAGTCCCCTAGTACGACTTCGCATACCTGTCCTGTGAGGGCCAGCGCAATCACTACTTCCTCCGCTATTTCCGAGTGTTCGATGTATACACTGCATGTGGTTTTTGATTTTGGACTCTGCGTCTATGACTACGGTGGTGTATTTTTGGCCGTTCTGATATTAGGATGCGTCGACAAAGCACGCGTTTCTCTCCCTGCCGAATGAACGGAGCAGAGCCTCGGCTCTTGCCTTTCTTCTACCTCGGTTGTAATCGGGGTGCACGTTTCGTGAAGGTGCACGCGTCGCGGCCCCTTCACGTTCTCCTCTAGCAGCCAATTATCCACATACAGAGGCTGGCAACCCCTTTCTACCCTTCACTGCTGTGGAGAAAATAGTGTGAGCCATCGCTCCTTGACGGCATCGCCCTCTCGCAGCCGAGTGTGTGCTATTCGGCGAGAACGCACGAGTAGCAGCAGCAGCAGCAGGTGGTAGCCACGATCGCTAAGAGAGACGCCTGGGGGTTCGTAAAGAAAGCTTCGCTCTTAAAACAGTATTCAAGCACATCATTCCGTTCTTACAACGTAGTACTATCCCAATGGCGATTATTGCCATAGCTAAAAGAAAATATCCTCTCTTCTCCATCTTTTACAGCACTTTTTGGAACATGAACAGGCGCCTGCTTTATGTGATTGCGAAGCGACATTTTTGCAAGGTTGATATGGCACCTAGTGTAGCACCTAAGAGCGCACCTTTGGGCGCCCGTTCTTGTGGCGAGCGTCGGCGTTGGTTTTGTCCCGGGTAACCAAGCGAAAAAGCTCAGTGCAGGATGAAAGCGAACGCGGAGAGCAGCGGGAGATGGAAGACGGCGTTAACGAAAGACAGCTCGAGGACGAAAGCAGAGGAGAAGGGTGCAGCGGAACCATCAGGCGGAAAACAGAGGAGCAGGATATGGCGAAAGCGTGAAAAGAATTGCGTAGTGCCGCGCAAGACGGACGGCGCGACGATGATGGCTACGAGATGGCGCCAGAGTAGCGCGCATCGTCTGTTGGCCAAAGCGCTCCATGAGTGGAGGTCCGTCTGCGGCGGCTGCTGCGAATTCGCGTCCACGCGTCACCGTAGACGCTGCCTCTCGCGATCTCTCCATTAGTGAAGCAGTCGTGCCACACTTCGCTCCGTTTGGAACGTGCCGCACGAGACCGATTGTCAGCCCCAGCCAATACATCGCGAAATGAAAACCCGTATAGAGCTCATAGTAAAATATTTAGCGCGCACAATTGACAAGGACACAATGAAGGGGAACACACGAACGCTGACTCGCAGCTATTTTATTTTCGGAAAGATACAGACATATATACGCCGGCTATCAGCGCTGAGCAAGTGCAACAAGAGTCGTCAGCAAAACAGAATTAGATTAAAAGAAAGTCAAAAATTCACAAAATGCAGAACAGGTGTTGTGTACCGGCTTCCGTTAACCTGTGGCAACATGTACATAGGACAAACCGGTCGGTGCATAAACACCCGTCTAAAAGAACATGAACGCTCTCTCGGTAAATAAAACTATTCGCACCTGTGGAACCACTGCAATCCATGTCATAGTGATCAGGTATTTTTCGACACTGACATTCTGTTTTCAGATAAAAACAAACACGTGAAATCACACAAGAATTTTATATTAAAAAGTGTGCTGAAAAATGCATAAGCCAACCATCGGTTGCAATCACTGAAAATCAATTTGCTTTTTTAAATACTGGTTAAACCTTCCTAATCTGTTTTTAATCTGTTTCTGTTTTACTGACAACTCTTGTTGCACATGCTCAGCGCTGATAGCTGGGTTATATATGTTCTGTATCTTTCCGAAAAAAAAAAATAGTTGTGAGTAAGCGCTCGTGTGTCCCTTCCCTGTGTCCTTGTCAATTGCGCGCGCTAAATATTTTACTATGAATTTGTACCAACTCGCCCAACTATCAGTTCTGTCACGTATAGAGCTGCACTGAAATTTCGCGTTAGTGAGTGTCGTAATTGTCGGTTAATTTTTCGGTTGTGTAGTTCTAGGATCTGGAGGGAACTCTGGGCATGACATTTTGATTGCAGTCTATGTGTGAGCAGGCGAGGGTTGCAAGGATTGACGTTGTGATGTGTATAAGGCTACCGTTACGTGAAATAAGTTCAATTGACAGTCAGCTCCCCTCCTCTGTTTTCGCCTGTCCATGCATGTATAGAAGGGGTATTGTAAATATATTAATCGGTAACAACTCACCGCATTTTTATTCTCCCTGCAGACCATTCTGTTCGACTAAAAGTCGAAATGGTTCCCGAATAGGATTGCTTTACTTTGATGAGAGGGCGGCCAGGTTGCAGAAGCTTGCGCGCACAGGATTCAAGTTTTGAGAACACCGTAGTTGAAACAAAAACATATCCCGAACCGCGAGGAGCCGCACCAACTGAAAAAATGCCAGTCACTGCGATGTGGTGACAACAGGAGACTCTATTGCACACGACAGGAGCCGACGCTGTGAAACAATGAGCTAAACACGCGAAATACACCTAGTAGAAGACGAGGCTTGCATCGCTATATTCATTGTTGTAATAAACGCGAAGCGCAAGTGTAGGTACTGCGATTGAACTTTGTGAGGTCACAGGGCACTCTGCTGCACTTATACTATATGCTAACAAAAGTAGTGCCGAAATTGCAGCCACATCGAAGAGACGTATTGATTCGCACAGAGCTTGGGATCTGTCAAAATTGCAATATTTGTCGAACCTTATTTTTTTTCCTGATGCACAGGACGTGTTGCACATTGCAGATCATGGGCTGCTCCAACCTGCTCGCCGTTTTTGTACACGCCGCTTCGGTGCTCGTGGCACCTCCTCGTGCTGCAGGTAGTCTGTGCACTCCGAACTTCTGCTCGAACGTCACGTGCAAGCCGATCGAGGCCAGCGAGTGCAACGGGAAGGTGGAGGCCAACGCCACCGACTGCGGCTGCTGCGAGAAATGCATCGTGCCGCTCGGTGAGCGGGCACTCGAGATCCTCGTGCTTTATCTCAGTTGTTGCGGTGGGAGAGCCCAATACAGAAAACAAAGCAAATACCTTACTATCAAGAAATGTTTATGGCTAGATACTTAGGAATTATTACGCCTTAATCAGGTGTCCTTTCGTGCGTGAGTCTTTCGCACTGTGAATAGGCTTTTGGTGTTTTGTACAATGAGGCAATGACTATATGATAACTCCTTAGAGGTTTTTGGACAGTGAATCAATAACTAACGATAATTGTAACTAACGATAACTGTAATGTCAAGCATTGACATTATAAACGTGAACTGATGGCCAGAACTTTTTTCTGTTTTATCAATTCTGCGATCCCCCTGAAAACTGGTACTATGTATATCGAACCACCTACCTGAGCATTACGTACTTGCAGACCCAAATTTCCAGCACATAACAACGAGTATGGACGTGAAGTCACAGATCTGTATTGTTGTCCAAGTTACAGCTTCAACTGCGTTGCTGAAGATAAGCATATGCTGATAAAGGAAGGTTTTTAACGCGTTGGGTACTCAACAGTAAATTGGCATCGATGACGTCAGTGCAAACCCAGTACAGAGTTTCATAAATGGCTTATACCCCTGTTACACGGGCACTTTAACGGCCGTTAAGGAAAACGGCAGCTGGCCTTAACGGCCGTTAGGCGGACTTACACGGCAGCGCGAGCGCCGTTGGAAATCCAAGGGCGATTGAAATCAACGGAGCTCGCCGGTCTCCGTTGCGCCGCCGCTTCCGTCCGTTTCGTCGTGCAGTAGACAAGATGGCAGCCCCCAGCAGCAACGTGTCCGCGCTGCAGGTGAGCGCGCCGGCGCAAAAGCGCTTTGCTCGTAGTGCGCAACCAGGAGAAGCAAATCGGGTGGACAATCACGGTCGCAATCATAAGGTGGCCGGCTAACCGCCATTCCGCGGCTGTTCTGGGGTGCGCGTCGCAAAGTCGTTCCACGTTCAACCCTGCACCTGCTGAATCGCGCAGACGGTCACTCGCGGTACGAAAGAAAAAAGGATATGCACAGTGAAGCTGCGGCTAGTACAAGCGATGAAACGTGAAATGGGACGCTTCACCACGTTGCAACCACAACAAACGCAGCCATATTGCAACGCCATGGATCGGATTGGATCGGCTAATTGAGCTTCTTCGCTAGTTTTGCAAACAACTTTTGCAAATAGTTAAACAAACACGTTGTACAGCATGTAGCGCAGAAAATAATTGGAGAAACAAAATTTTTTTAGAGTTGGCGAGGTAAAAAGTTCAAGAGTCACGTGATCAATCGTCGAAACGGAAGTGAACCGACTGAGCATGTAAAGTGCCGTGTGAGCGCTGCCACCACCGTTCCGTTCCCACTGCCGTTACGGCGTTCAACTGCCGTTTGCGTTAACGGCCGTTGCAAGTGCCCGTGTAACAGGGGTATTATCCAAGAGATTTGTTGGATTCTTAAAACTAGACTTGGCTTTGGTTTTCTTGCACGCACTGCCAACTACGTGCCGTACGGTTGCATTTCCTATTTATAAAGCTGCCGCTTATAAGCAGCTAGCTGGCATTTGAGCGACCGCTTCTGATAAAAAAGAGATATATATATAACATTTAATGTCGAAGAGGTGGAGAGGTCAGCCTGAGTGAAGCGCCTCTAGCCTGCTACTCCACGCTCGGGAAGGGGTTTGAGGGAATAACAGAGATAGGATGCGAAGAGAAAGGAGGATGGTGGTATGGTGTATATGAAGAGGGCTGCACAGAACACTGTTTCTGGGCAACGCGCACGTGTACACTTCACTTCAAAGAACAGTCATCTTCGTGGACATAGGTAGAAGTATACTGCAGTGCAGCTAGGAGACTGTGTATAGGTTCCATGATTAGTGCCACTGCTTGCGCCACTGGCGTATTTAAACCAGACAGTAGCAGCTGCAGGGCGTCGACTATTTGTCGCGGCATTGCTTTGATGACAGAGTCCGATCGTGACATCTGAGTACACTGTCCTTGCTCAACCTGACAGTCTAAGGCCCGTGGGCGCGGCGGCAAGCGTGGTCATACGTTCCATTCCATACGTGCGCGGCTGGCATGAAGCAATGACTTGGAGATATCTATCGATGCGTATTCAACTGTCGTCTGCTGGACCTGCGGAATTGGAGCTCGGGAACTCTCGTTTGGACCTACAGCTTTACCACACCGACGACGCGTTCGTCTCCTCCATTACTGTGCTGACGATGCCACCTCACTTTGGGGCATACGTGTCTTGCTCCTTTGGTTCAGCATTTTTATCAGCTTTTTCTGTTTAGAACAATCCTTGGAATTGGCCTCGTGGGGTCCATCGCAATTCGAGCACTTATTTCTTTTGGTATGTATGAAGATGCATTATGGCTGCCGGGCCACAGCGGTAGCATGCCGTCTGTCCTGTGCATAGAGTGCTGACGTGACCTAGCTTTAGGAACTTGTGACAGTGCAGCGGTAGAGGCACATAAGGACGCACCAGGTGTCTCACGTATCCCACCTTGACGTAATCAGGTAGTGTGTCTACCTCAGAATGAAGCTTTACGATCGTCGACCGAAGCAGCGAAAAATCGATGACCTTCACTGTTGAAGACAGACGCCTTTGTAGCTCTACGTCGCAAATGCCACGCACGACATGGGAAATAACACCTGACTTAGCACGACCACCGTGCACGATGAACGACGGGACTTCTATTTGTCCTGGCATGAGCACGGTTTTCAATTTTTGTAGGGTGGCCTGCGTCGTTACTTGCAGTTTGACTATGCTTTTATTTGTGTTGAAACGCACTTCGTTAATTCCGTGCGGAGCGACATTACCAAGGTAGGTATTAAGAATCTGTGTACAGAATTTAAATTCTTAGAGACATCGAGAGGCACAAAGTCAATACTGTAAGTCGGAGTAGGCGGTCCGTTGGGGCCTTGCTCACCCAGGTCTTTGTTTGTCTTGCGGTATTTCCTCTTCAGTCGTTTGCCCTCCGCGGCGGCGTAGTTGTCGGAGTCCATTGGCTCGCTATTGGAGAAACAGGAACCGGAGATCTCCATGGCTACGTGGCAAGCCTTACACTACATCCCTGCTTGACGCAGTGCGAAGAGGTGTGCTCTACGCAAGTGACGCCTTTCATTGCCATGGACGGCTTCTCGTTCAAGAAGCACAATTAAGTCTCCACTATGACAAAACTATCGCGCAAGGCAAGAAGCTACGCTTGCTCACATGATTGCGTTTTTGTACTTCTCCCTGATAGGCAAATTTTGTACCTCGTGCGCGCCTTGTGTTCCTTACATTTATATTCAATCGCTTGTCTCAATGATTTTCGTCTTGCTTGCTTTCATCTTCTGTTTTTCCAGAAAAAGAAATGAGCGCATAGTTGGTCACAATATTTTAAGGGAAACGGGGTCACTTCAGAAAGTCTCAATTCCTGTGAAGCCTTTTCACACAACCTCGAAATCCGCGCTTTACTATGACGCAGTCCTGAGGACCTTCACATAGATATACTAAATTACAATAAAAATTGTACAATGTTTTGAGACAGCAGAAATTCATGTTTGTCGTTAAGCCCTGTTCCCATAACCTTTGCTGCCAACTGAACGTGTACTTTTTGTGAAGTTGTTGGGCGGCGATGGTGCATTGCAACTTGGGTAATCAGATGTCGAGGTCCACAATTGCTACGCCTGAGCGTCTCTTGCGGTATCAGTATTGGTATCTCACCACACATCCTGTCCTGTCTGTTAGGAATTAGAAGACGAAGAAACTTTGCGGGCTATAATGGACGCTCCAGGAAAAACACAGTATTGCAGAAACCCAAGCAGAAGTCATTCTACAGTAGGTTATCAGGAGCGTTCTATTCAACTCGGTAGCTAGGGTACAAAAGAAACGGTTCTGTGTTGCCTGTCACATTCCAAGAGGAACAGAGCAGAGAAGGAGCATTTTATGCAACAAGTAGCCGTTCAGCAATATACGCAGATCATGTGTTTATTGAGCGCACTAGAAGGAAATCACTGCGCACAGTGAAAAATAGCTAGGTGAATAATGCCACAATTTTCTTAAATTATAATCATGCACTCGCAATACATTGTACCTCCTCAAGTATTGTTCCTGCTGATTAGATATATACCTCAGGAGCCTCACAATGCGGTCCTGCCGAGAGGTAATTCGTGTAAGGACGCAGCCCAGGAGGCACCAGGGGCACCTTTGCATATCACACTGCCGAGTTTTCAAGGTCCTTTCGAGTTCGTCGCGGAGAGTCCACTGTACTGTACCGCATTCGTAGTGCAACAGTAACTTTGCTTCACCCGTCATCAAAGCAGCGACCACACACCCCCAATCCCCCGCCGATGAACCGCAGTCCAGCAGATGGAAGACGAGGCAGTCGTCTCCTGGCGCGGCCACCCCGAAGACAGAATGGTTACCTATGGTAAAATCATCATGCGTTACAGTAAGGCAAGAATGAAGTGCCCATTTCCTCACAAGTCACTCAATAAGCACCAGTCGACAACATTACAGACGCTATTACATTACGCTGATTATTACGACGCGCACATTCCCCACACCCTCGCTGCACCGTCACATCTACCCAGATGTTTACGCAACACAATGCCAAGCGCGCGGGGTGGCTCGCGTCGACCTCGACCACATGATCTGCGCATGTCCCGCAGCGACACATACCATTAAACACAGCGCCAACCCTAAACTTATTGCCACCACGCCCGAGCAGTGGGAGGCTGTGCTGCTCAGCGCATGCCCGGTGAACCAACTCTGGGCAGTCCGGCTAGCCGAAGACGCCGCCGAGACTCAAAGTCTGGCAGCTGCAAGAGGAAGGGGAGCTCCGGTGGTCCTAGTCTGCCGCACCCCGCGATTCTTGACCCTAGCAAGGGCATTTAAGTTTTTTTCTCTCTCTATCTCTGTGAAGAGGATGAAGAACGCATATCCAAGAAGTACTCGGATATCTTGGCGCACTACAGGAAGCAGAGGCGTCGCTACCCGCCCGCGCATAAGACGATGAGTAGGGACCAAGAGGTAACCTGGAGAAGACTACAGGCTGGAACGTACCCACACGGAACACTGCTGCACGCCATGTACCCGGGCATCTACGGGCGAGACTGCAAGTTCTGCCCGCCGGACACGCCGAACACCTTGCGCCATATGGTGCTGGAGTGCAGAAATAACCGCGAAGTACCACCGTCATCATCGCCACCAAGCGATAACAACCAGGAAGAAGCGGATATGGAGGAAGAATCGAAAGACCAGTGGGAGGCTCTGCTGGTGACGCAAGACCTTGACAGCCAGCTGCGGTTGGTGAACAGGGCTCGGGCGGCGGCAGCGAGCCATGGCTACCTGGACTGAGGAGGCCACCCACCTTTGGGCTCAAGAAGCCTGGTCTCAAAATAAAGTTTATTTCTCTCTCTCTCTCTCTCTATCTCTGTCTTTTTGCTTCGGAATAGCTATGCGTCTGCGTCACCTTCTCTGAATATTATTTTATTGTTTCTTTCAGACGAAGGTGACGTGTGCTTGTCCTTCGTGAAATTCGGTTCGCGAAAGTGGCCCGACTGCAAGCAGGGCTTGATGTGCAACGAAACCACCATGAGGTGCGAGAAGAACAGCAGCCGCCTTATTTCGGGCAACGACGACGAGCACGCTGCAACAACGGATGTGCCCATCGATTTCCTGTAATATAGCTTGCTTGCGTCTAATAATACTGTCTTTTGGTACACGCCCGCCCGTGCACAATCCTAACAACGCTGCTAGTCTTGCAGCACGTGATACGTGCAGACGTACAGGTGCACGCATCTATAGTCGTCACAGATTTGCAAGCTTTTCCAACTTTTTTTTTTGATTAGGTGGGACGTGCAAGGCATGGTAGAGCTTTATGATGGGCTGATATCTGTCAGCACTACTGGGCAGAATCGGTTGCACTAATAAGTGCATATGTGTTAGAAGGACGGAGGTGCTCCTTCAGGCAGCCTAAGAGAAGTAAAAAACACAGGCTACAGTTTTCTCAGTAAACGCAGCAATATGGGTCGGCTTTAATTAGCCTTCATTCATTTCTACAGTGGCTGGTGGAAAGGGAAGATAAATGGTTTCGTAAACTACGACGAAATAGACGAAGTCGAAACCACAAAATCGTTATCGCAGTATACAACTTTGTGCATGAGGGCACAATTTTAAGCAGTGCTGACGGGCATTCAGACATCTTTAAATAAAGCTTACTCTATCAATGTTGAGAAACAAGTAAAAAAAAGTGTAATGCTTTTTACCGGCAATATTAAAGTAATGCTACCTTGCGTCGAGTGTATCTATCGTCTTCTGGCATCAAATTTTTTCTGCTCGGTGTGCTCTGTTGTAGAACATAAGGTTACGTCACTTCCGCCGGCAGGCGCAGTCGTAGGAGAAACTTATGGCTCGAACATATTATGCAGATCCCGCGCACTGTGGCAATAGATGGGAGCGAAGCATTCCGTGCTGGATGCTTTCATTAATGATTATTAGGGGTAATGTTGACGGGTAAACCCTAATTTCTTGAACGTTTTGTCTAACAGGAGAGCGGTGAGTTGATGTTAAACGTTACCTAGCGGGCACCACTCCTGTCTGCGTAGTACGCAGAACACACAGGGATAGGTGTTTGCTTGAGGCGTTGTTGTGCGCCATATTTCATAGCCTACGAGATGAAAGGGTTGATCATAGTCATTGCCTCACATGGCACATCGTAACTGTGGCAGAAGTATTAAACTTGAATTGGAATATGGGAGTGTACGTGCCAAAACCCCAATCGGATTAGGAGGCACGCCGTAGTGGCGGACTCCGAATTAATTTTGACAGCGTGATGTTCTTTAGCTTGTCCCAAAATCTAAGTGCACGTGCGTTTTCTATTTCGCTCCCGTCGAAATGCGGCTGCCCTGATTGGGATCAAATCCACGACCTCTAGCAATGCCAACTTCCGCTTGAGATATGTGCATGGTGTTTATTTTTCAGAAATAGTAGCAACGTACTGTGTCGTACTTTGAAGTTAAGCTAACCCAGTTTCCCCGCAACCGCCATCGTATAGTGGTAGAGTTTGCTTGCCTTCTCACGTTTTCTTGATCGATGAAAGTTTTTTTTTTAATTCATGTTGTTAAGGACTTGGTAACTGAACGTTTTATTTGCTTTGGCTTCATTCCCGTGCAAGATACCCATTAAAGCCAAACTAACTTTGGAATGGTTTAAAGCTGCGGGACAACTGAGCGTTCGAATTTTTTCTTCGGGAGAACTTATGCTTTAAGGTGGCGGACCAAGCTTGGGCAAAACACGGCAGCGCGTGGCAAGAACTGTCTTCGCCGCGTCGTCTGCTGTGAAGCGTCAAACGTGGCCCGACTTTCTACGAACGCAAATTCGCTCATCGTAAACGAAAGCTATTCTTCTTTTTGGTTTAACTCATAGTCGGGAACATCGCACATTGGCAAAGTGGCAAACACGGAGTTTCTTGGCGCAAGCGGAGCAAATTTTGCTGCGTCACGCCAGAGGGCAGCCGGCGCCGCTAAGATAGCGCTCGCCGTGCTCATGACACTTTCGCCGTGCCCTGTCATGTGATTCCTGTACGAAAATAAAAAAAAAATTATGGGGTTTTACGTGCCAAAACCACTTTCTGAATATGAGGCATGCCGTAGTGGAGGACTCCGGAAATTTTGACCACCTGGGGTTCTTTAACGTGCACCTAAATCTAAGCACACGGGTGTATTTGCATTTCGCCCCCATCGAAATGCGGCCGCCGTGGCCGGGATTTGATCCCGCGACCTCGTGCTCAGCAGCCCAACACCATAGCCACTGAGCAACCACGGCGGGTTGTGTACGAAAATAGTGAACTAAGGAAGGACAGCTTCGCAACCACTAGTAACGTGTTTTCATTACCTTCATCGATCAGGGACCGCCCCTCCACTCCAACATTTTGCCCAGCCGATCACGACAGGGTCGGCGTAGTCCCTTCCACTGAAGTGGTCCGAGTAGAAGCCGTAGCCATTGTACGTCTACTCCCATGTCAACCCCGCCAGGACTCCCCATTTAGCTTAACTTCGCCATATGTCCCATGTTAAGAATGGGCCAAATACCGCGTGTTCCTGATTAAAGAACAGCTGAAAGGGAAGCCGAAGTTGAAAGTACGAAGAAGTGACGAAAAGTTTTGTCCTTCTAGGCACATGATGAAAAGTGAAGCCAACCTATATCGTCCGATAGGTATGTTGAATTTCTTGATGTAATTAAAGAGGGGGGGGTCTCCTTGGCTTCTTGGGGGGGCTTCTGCCATGTTCATAAACCTTCAAAGGTGTTAACGTCACAAAGCAAAGCTGGTCACCGGAATTCTCTCCAGCGTAACCGGTTTGCGCAGCAAGCATCAAAATACATTCGTAAGACATAAATTGCAAGTTTTCTACACGTGGAAAAAATAAACAGCAACCACTACCATATACCGAAGCGAAAAATCCGTTTGCACGTCTGACCATCAAGCGGCCCATGCGCAACTTTCAACAAGTCGCTCCATTTTCTTACAATACCGCAGAAAATTGCGCCGCGCCAAACAAAAGAATACATTCCACTTGAAAACAACCGCGGAAGATCTTTCGTTTCGTCCTGTTGCTGTTTTGATAAGCATAGCGCTTGTTTGTTCATAGCGACAGCAGAAAAAAGTGTGCGTACCTCTCGTTCGCTGGGAAACGCGACAGGTTCGCCCTTGTGTTCTTCCCCGAGTTGCCGCACCACATAGCCGCACAGCAAGCCTTGTATCCTTTCTTCAGTTTTTCTGACATTGCCGGGAAAATCAGAGGCACAGATATTTCTCAGCTGCAGAGCATGCGAAAAAAACCTGAACCCGCATAGAAAGTGACTGAAGCAGACGAAGGCAGTCGAAGCGATAACAGCGATAGCACCACCCGTTGGCGCAATAAATGGGGCGAAAAATTAAATAGCCAAAAGGAAATTTTATTTCTACACATAGTTCGATAACTTGGCTTCACTGATACGCATGTTGAAAAGAAAAGCCACATATGCAAAAGCTATTGAATTTTCCTTTGGCTACCACAGTCATGGCGACGATTTACTGCCAATACGAAAACTGTAGCCCCACTGTCTCTGCCCAGCAGTCTACGCGTGCGTCACGCACGTGCCTTGATACGGTGACGTCACGACAACGACAGCGTCGACGAAGCAAACACGCCTCCGATGCCTACACTGATCCTTTTCGGGAAGTAGTTTGCCCTAGAGAAATCAGACGGCGCTTTCGGAGGCATGCCACACGTTGCCTCCGCGAAGGCGCATGAATACAAAACTATTAGCCCTTCTGCCCCGCTTCTGTGCGATCAGCTGTCCGAAATGCAACTGGGTTTTGGCTAATAAACTGTGCTCCATTCATGCTGCAAAATATTTAGCGGGGTAGTTAAGACGCGTGCAGTAGTTGGATGCAAAAGATTCAGTTTCAGTTTAGTTAATTTCTTTAATAAGGAGGAGACATACATGTATACAGAAGTATACAGAAGGAGGTCCCAGAGCATGTGGCTGAATGGGGACCTCCTGTCAGAAAAACAACCACGAAAGATCATTCGTTTCGTCCTGCAGCTGGTTTGATAAGCATAGCGCTTGTTTCTTCATAACGACTGCCGAAAAATTGCGCTTACCTCCAGTTCGCTGGGTGTGCATTGGGGCTGAAATATTAAGGACTGGAATGAATCTGTGTGTCCAAGTTCACGGACCGCTGCTACGTTAGGACTGCCTGTGCTGTCGACTGTTCGTGGTCAGCCAAGGTTGTAGCACTGACCTAGAAAAGACTTGAAACACGAAACACCTCCGCGAGTACCTCTGGTTGGGCAATGACAAAGAAAGTAGCGCCTCTTCTTGGCATATAGTAAGTTTCACACGCCCGCCCCAGCTCAGACGCAAATTCACGCCCACTTTATTGCCAACGCATGAATAATAAGCCAACGGGCGCACATTTGAATCAATGCGCCGAAGAATGGGCGATGACGACAACACCCACAGCGCACGCTAATGTTGGTCCCCACAGTGAGCGAGTGACCAGCGATAATACTTATTTGCCGCAAGCTATGGCAGCATACAGAATATCTACCTTGCAAGCCTTGTGCATAGGAAGAGCAAGTCTATCTCAACTGAGCCCACCCAAGAGAGATAAGCAGACAATAAACGATCAGATAGTGGCCCCACTGTGAACTTCACTGAGTCAGAAACGTGACCTGTCTCCTATTAAATGTATTTGCTAAATAAAACCGATGAACTAAACACACTGACCGTGATTCGATTAAAAAAAATTAAATTGTGGTGTTCTACGTGCCAAAACAACTTTTTGATTATGAGGCACGCCGTAGTGGAACACTCCGGAAATTTCGACCACCTGGGGTTCCTAAACGTGCGCCTAAATCTAAGTAAACGGGTGTTTTCGCGTTTCGCCCCCATCGAAATGCGGTCGCCGGGATTCGACCCCGCGACCTCGTGCTCAGCAGCCCAACACCATAGCCACTGAGCAACCACGGCGGGTGTGATTCGACTCGCAAGCGGAAAGATGGGATAGCTTGGAATACATATTTAGCCCCGCTTTGATTACAAACACCGTATACGCTGCTCGCGCCGTTTAGACAAAGCGTAATGAGCTCAGAAAGGGCTTACATGTTCTCTGAAGCTGCAGCCAAAGCTTCACGTGTCGTCCACACAGAAACCTTCTACGATATCCGCGAAGACAGAGATTAGCAGAGCCGCGTTGGTTCCGTGCACACCCATAGAAAACACAGAAGCAATGGAGGCAGCTGAAGCAAGCAATGGACCACGTGACGTCACCACGTGACGAAACATAACAGCGCCAAAGGGATTGCCGTGAAGAGGGTCAGAAATTGTTGTCGAAATCGAGAGCGCATAACAGTACTTTTTACTACCCGTAACGTCCTCTTTAGAAACGTGTACATGGCCACCTACACAGTTGCCGCCAGGACCACGTGCATAAACATGTGGACTATTGAAATCAAGTATTTCCATCATCTGTTTGGGGCAGCGGACGCGTCCACTGCATGTTGGACAGCCTGGCCGCTGTTTGAATGAAAGCCCATGGCGGGCTGCGAAATAATGCCTACTGAATAATAGCAGCTTTGGGAATAATAAAAAATGGCTCGTCATTGTGACCGTGCGAAAGTCGACATTCAGCGAAGCTGTGGAAAATCGCCACTACAGCGCTTTACGAATACGAAAGCATTATATGGGGTGACCCACGTAATTTGAGCGCATTATATTAAAAATACGCAAATGCCACTAAGCTGAACACAACTAAGGTAATTTTAGTCGTCACTTGGAAATGCATTATTTTTTGCACTCCACATAATTAAATAACTAGTTTTAATTAATTATTCAACTTCTAAAATATTATAATTGGGGGTCCATGAGAAAAGTGCAAAGCAGCATGAAAAACTCCCGATACAGAGTTCTGTTGCTCAATGCGTGCTACATAAGTGTTTTTCCGAGCGTGAATGCATCCCCCAAATGCACGCAAAATTGCCGCTCGACAGGCCGCTCCAGCCACCTTGCGTTTATTTGCGGTATTCGCGGGCTTCTTTCACGCCTGGGGGGAAGGGGGGGGGCAACGTTCATCTAGCACCTAGTGAGATACAGAAAGCTGTGTCGGGAGTTTTTTATGTTGCTTTACAATTTTGTGATTGAAACTAATTATATTTAGGAGAAATTATCCAGTTAGGCATGGTTCAAAAATTTCTCAGTATCTCCATGCGAGGGCAAACAACATCACCTTGGTTCTGTCCAGCTACGTGGCATTTGCATACATTTAATGCTTGGCTCACGATACGTGCGACACCTTGCATATGGCCGATAAAGCGAAAAATCCGGCGTTAACATCCGATGGTACCAAAGCGATGCGACCAGGTGCTGACGTTATGTTTGAAATGATGGTGAAACGTGAATACCTCATCAGTTATAGCGGTGCGTGATGACTTCGTTACATCAAAGGTCGCGTGGTGACATAATCTCGCCAAGTGTTACGTCAGGTGATAACGGCATCGCAACGTCCCATTATTGCCTGATGAATTCAAGTGATGACATCAACACATCAAACACGACGTCACGCGATGACGTCATCTTCAAGTGTCGGTGTAACCTGATGACGTCATGTGATGGCTCTCGGAAAAGGTGCGCACGGCATCCTTCTCGTTTCTTTGCACTGTCTCCGGCATCGGCCCACGGTGAAGTAACGTGATTACGTGATCACTTCAAGTGTCACGCGATGACGTCATCATACTAAAGGTCACGCGATGAGATCATCAAGTCAAACGTTACGCTGTGTGATAACGACATAGTCAAGTGACAATATCGCCTCATGACGTCATCACGTCAAGCGTAACGTCACGCGAAGACGTTATCTTCAAGTGACAATGTCAGCTGATTACGCAATCTGCTGCTTCTTGGAGAAGCAGCACATGCGCTTCTCGCTTATTTGCACGGTCTTCGGGATTTGCCAACATTTTTGCGTGAGCATAGGTCGCACATGCAAACAAGAAAAATCCCGACCAAATGTAGGCTAACAACTTCGCTGCAAAACGAAAGTCTGTTACCAATGGTGGAATGAAATCTCGACCGCCGGGCCGTGCAGCCCGATGCTCTAACCATTAAGTCACGACCGCACGCATACCTTCCTGTGTTCTAAACATATTGCGCATATTTGCCTCACCAGTTTCCCGCCTTCACTCCTCGTTGCAGCTCGCGATTCGGGGCGCTCCGTAAGAGTGAAAAGTGTTCGACATCGGCTAACCTTCCATAGTACTTTACTCGTAGTAGATTATACTGCGTAAAAAGTAAGTCACGTTTTACCGCCTTCAGGATATACCTAGGTTGATTCTGTTTAAACATTTCTCCACCGTTAGCGCCCCAGGAAGTTGGTAATGATGATGGCATCACCATTACTACGATGATGAAGGTCAAGCATCTGCAGCGATGAAGACGAAGACCGAACGCTAAACCCTTAATGAACCAAAAAAAGTTTTCTCTCTCTCTCTCTCTCACCGCAGTAGAAATGCCACCATCGCTTACCACACACCGCATGGCAGAGACATGGTATGTGCCCTTGCACAACACTTACAGATAAGGTCGTAAAGCGTGCGCGCCTCGCTTACGCTCGTTACATAGTCATGGTGAATAAAACGACTACATAAATATATGCGGTAAACGGCTGCAGTATAAATTAATCAGTCGCTGTCATATGGTTGTGGTCAACATGTCATCGTCTTGCTGCTGTCGTCACACCGACAGGTGCCCTAGCGTCGCGCATAATAAATCGATGTACACAAATACGTTGGTCCATTTTGTAATGCCTTGAGGGACAACCCGAAGTACGCTACGTAGCTAGGTACTTGCGAAGTGCATCGTATACCAGCGATTCCCACAGTGTGCGGGATCCACACAATTGTTGCAACATCAATTACATGGGCGCTTCCAGCAAACCTCCTTCGTCACTGTCGGCATCGGTGTCGCCGTGGGGCTTCGCATATGTTTAGTTACACGTATGCCTTCATTTCTTTATTGTCGTTTTAGCAACAATACGTACGCACGTATAATGCAGATCACTTGGTGGTAAGTAATATCAATGAATCGTTTGGCTAGATTGTACTGATGTAAAACCCTTAAAATCGGTCATTAGCGACACTAAACCGCCAAGCTCCTGAAGCCACTCAGGTGGTTCAAAGGTGCACTTTAGGGCATCGCGGGTGTACGTACAACTTTTAATTCTGTGTTGCCTCAGAAACCTTGCATCTACGCGGACATATCGGACATCCATGCACGTTTCTCACACTCTTCTCATACGGAAAAAGGATTAGCGGGTCAGCCGGCACTCCCCATGCGTCTGCGCATGGTGAGAAACGAATACCGAAAGGATTATCAGCAGTACTTATTTCACAGATCGTTTGAGAAAGTCCAAGAAAAACACGGTTTGTGGCAATCTAAGAAGATGTGCTTATTAGGTTAGGCTTCGTTACATAAGGTGTAGTTAACACACCACGCAACAAAGAAACTCTTGCTTTGTTGCTAGCAATTAAGGTTTTAAGTTATAAGTCGTGCGAGATACAGATAGCGGCAGAAGGCATCAACATCGCGATATAGTTTCGTTCTCGTCGATGAAGACAATCCCACCGAAAAATATGGTTTTAGTAAACAAAGGAGATAGCTTGGCATAACAAATCAGTTGGCGTGGCTGTTCGTTCAGTTCATGAAGAGACTACCCACTTTGGCATGGAAGAACTTAAGCTCACTGGAACAACAGCAGCAAGAAATAGATCACTTTAATCCCGTAAAAAAAGATCCTACTAACACTCAGTCTCAACAAGTAACGTATCAGTCCGAGCCCCCCATTATTCACCGAATAAAAGAAGTTAAACAGATAAGTTCTTTCCCAAGTGGATACCAGCATGCGTACCGCAAACAATACATGAAATAATTTGTGCATCGAAATGTATACCATGCACAACACTTCTGGTATACCACTTAACAAGAAGCCAGCAAACAAAGACACCAAGGTCAACATAGGGGAAATTGCCTTTACTTTCCCTGTGTTGTCCTTGGTGTCTATGTTTGCTGACTTCTGATGATATGATTAATAAAAATCGGGCCCCTCGGTTAAGCCCCTTTCTTCTCATCAGTAGTATACCACTTGTAGTATATGATACACTTTCGTAACTAAAAGCAAATAGTTAACACAAACTTTTAAGAACGTCGAAAAATTATGTGCGCCCCACTTTTCTGTCTGATCTCTAAATATTTTTTTGTTTTTTTTTTATTCAGTACTCTACACTAACACTACAATGTTGTACTGGCAGGACAAGATATTTTCTAGATATAGCGCTCCAGTTCATGCTACAGAAACACTCGGGTTTCCGTGGCCAGCTCCCTTGCCGAAATCCTAGGCAGTTACTAAAGCTGGCAGCACCTCTAGTTGCGGCAAAAAAACAAACAACCCATTTCATAGTTTTATGCCCAGTCATCGCATCTCTGCAAAAAATTTACCACGTGATGGGCCTAAGCCAGGACACCAGTCTCGATTCCTGAATAGATAAATCCACGAAATGATTTACTTTTGACTGCTTTCGAACAAACTGGCTGAATATACACTGCGAACAAAAGAGGTGACAGGGACCGTCTTAGTTTTACTGCTGACTTCATTTCTATACCCTCGCCTAATTTCCTAATCATTGTAAAGTCCGCAGTGTAATCTTTGTACAACATTCTTACTCCATCTGATCTCACTCCACCCGCGCCAACATGTTCTAGTAGCAACAATATGTCATCATGGACAACTCTATCGAAAGCTTTTTCGAGATCAATTTCTATCATGGCAATTTGGCTCCTTGTTTCGTCACAATGCTTTGTGCGCCCTACCGAATTTTTCGTCTTAAGAGAAAAGAAGGATAGCAAAGGCCAGAAGGGAGGTCAACCAGAAGAGCATACGGTTGTCTTAAACAAATTTGAAATCAGGCTCGGTTCATTGCTAGGAGACAGCCATAGCATAGGTAGTTCACGTTGCGTTCATGAAACAATAGTTTTGCGGCCACCCACTCTGTAATTTAATGATGAGCTTTTGTAAGTAGCGCTGCACTGCTTGACACGTTCGTGTCAAGCAGTGCTAAACCAGCCAATGATTTCATCTGGTTGCTTACCATCCCGGGCATACGTTCACGGACAGTCCTTTAACACCGTTCTATCACGTTTGCCTCAGCAGCCAGCCAGTAACTACTAACTCAGCCGGACAGTAAATTCGGTTGTGCTCCGTCGGTAAGCGCTCACTGAAAGTCATATTTGTATGAAGTTGTTACGTCCCTGGTTTACCCAATTTCGCGCACAAGTTTTCACACCAAATAAAAGTGGTATTTCACCGCATCAGGAAAGGTATATTGACTATCACGTTTGCGTCAAGCAGTGTTAAATCCAGCCAGACAGTTCATTCGATTTTGCTCAGTCAATGCGCGCACTCAAAGTTATTTTGCTTCGAGTGATTACGACCCTGTTCACCGAAATTTTCGTAGAAGTTTCCAGTCCAGCTGTCGAGGGTTCACGTTTATGGAGCCAGAATGATAAGGAAAAGCGCACTCTTGCTATATTACAGGAACTCCATTGGCGCCCTGCGATGTTTACATCAGTTTCACTGCAGTGCCATAAAGGTACTCAACAAATGCAAATGGAGATCAAAAAATATTTACATAATATATCCAGAACGTATGTCTCTATATAGACATTTTGTTTTCTGCTATTAAAAAAAAAATTAATCCTCTCCTTTCTGCAAAGTATACTTCCCCATTCACTAAGTAGCTTATTAGAAGACAAAGGTACCACATCATAATTATTTTGCCACTAAACGAATCACAGTAAATCTGTACGAAAAAAAGTGGCAACCGCTAAGGCGCCGCCAAGTTTGAACTTCTAATTTTTGTCAGGCTAAAAATATTCAAAAAACGCTGCGAAAAGTAGCATTTACGAGTAGCACGTACGTTTGACAAATGTGTAAAGGGTGTTCCATATCTTTTTAAGAATGATCGTATTTCCACATTGATAAAAGCTTTAGCTAATTTTCAGCTAATCTCCAAACGCATTAAAGGATCCGTTTGGAGGCACCTCAACTAAATCGCACCACCAACTGGAGAAGACTCCATGTGGCGATGATCGCGCGTCTTGTCTAAATTGCATCTCGTCTTGTACGCCTGCTCGTCGGCGCAAAGAAGGAACATGACGGCGTCCTTGCAGCTGCCGATTTCACTACACGGGCACGGTGGGGAGGTTTTTTGCCAATAGTATTGGCTATATTCCCTGAGTGGGGCGAAGCCTCGGAGACTTTCTAGTGTGATACCCGCCGAGGTAGCTTAGTGCCGTCTGAGCTCAAGGTCGTCCATTCAATCTCTGCCACGTCGGCCGAATTTCGGTGGAAGCGAAATGACAAAAAGAAAAAAGAAAAGTCACGCGTGTACTAGGACCTATGGGCAGAATAAAACACCCTAATTCGATAATGTTACTTCTTAATCTCCCATTGTATCACACCTAATTATCGAAGTGGTCTTTCGGCATCTAAATCCCCATCATTAAATTTATAGGATGTCGGGCGAGTGAAATTTCAGAAGTATCAGTTTCAGTCACTAAAAAATTGCTGGAGCATGTGCTCGAAATCGTTACACGGGATTTCTCGACGTGGTTCCGTGTGTCCAGGGAAATTGCTACGTCACTCCGAGCGTGCGTGTAAGCAAATGGGGCCGATAGTAATTTTAATGCACCGCGAAACTTATAACGTGTGTAGCTATGATTATATTAGCAAATAAAACTGGGCCCAGGCATTTCCGCCATATTTATCATGCAGGGCTTGTAACATCACCCATAATAATTGGTGAACTAAACAAGGCACTTTGATTAGATTGCCTGAATCTAATGGAAATGTTGTGGGTAATGCGTAGACGAAGTGAAAAGCCTGTGAGGTAAACGTCTTATTTTTAGTAAATTACGTATTAGGGCAGCGCGGGAGCATTTTAGCTGGGCTCCACGAACGGCGCCCTGAAGATTTTAGTACGTTTTCCTTGGACAACTATTACTGCCGGCGACCCAAATTTTCCTTAAGGACGGGCAATAGCGTAGCCGTTGTACACGCTAACCCTAGTAGGCTTCCTAAACGGCAGTTTTTCGTGACAATGCAACATTGGCTTTTCAACGAAAAGGCGAACAATTTCATTGTGGTATCAAAGTGCTAGACAACCACACATACTAGCGTTCGTAGTTATATCGGCAGCATAAGTCGAAGTAAACACTCCCCTTTTTGCTAAAATTATCAAGCTCGATGTCACGCCCGCGAAAGCAAACACGAACAACGCTGCCATGATGAAGAACGTCAGCATCAGGAAAGAAACACCTGGGGCTGCCTTTTGCTTCAACACCTGTCGCAGACGTGTCATTACGCGATATCGAACATCAGGTACGCGGGAAAACTGTGCGTGAAGCCGCAAGCCATCGTGGCTTGCCTATAGATGTACCCGCCGCAATATACATACAAGTTACATGGCACGCACGCACACACACACACACACACACACACACACACACACACACACACACACACACACACACACACACACACACACACACACACACACGCGCGCGCGCACACACACACACACACACACACACGCACACACACACACAAACACACAAACACACGCACACACACGCACATACACACACCCACACGCACGCACGCACGCGCACACACCCAAACACACACAAACACACACGCACACACGCACATACACACACGCACACACGCACACACACACACACACACACACTTCAATCATAGTTCGTACAGCGTGTGCCGCGGCTAACGGTAAGACGAGGTTTTCATTATATCACGAAGATTTAAAAAAGACGGTTCTAAATATATGTGTGTTTATGTATCAAACGTATGCTCCTCAGCCTTTCGTAAACTCTGCTTTCTTAGACATAAACTAAAACTTGCCCCACCTGAACTTAAAAAATTAACCTACTTTTCAATAATAAGGCCATCACTAGAATATGCGTGCACCGTCTAGGATCCCTACACTAAACGTGACATCGAGGCCTTTGAAATGATTCAACGCAAAGCGGTCCGTTTTATTTTTTCAAAGTATCGTGTAACTGACTCACCAACGACGCTCATGCGAACTCACGGTATTGAAACATTACAGCTGCGCCGGAAAATTCAAAGACTGAAACTACTTTTCTTACTAAAAAACCATAATTAACTGTCTATGAATGCAGACCCCTTCCTTAATCCTAACACTACGCGCCAAACACGAAATCATCATGCACAATCATTAACCCCTTACAGTGCTAGGATTAACGCCTTTAAATACTCATTTTTTCCACGCACCATTGAGGAGTGGAACAGGTGTCCGCCAGATCTTTTAACCAGAGCTGATTCTTTTGACTCAATGTTTTATTCACAGCATTTAATTTGAGAGCCATTTATTTCTACGTTTACTTTTTGTATTTTGCATCTAAGCCTTGTATTTATTGCTGTATTTTGTGTTACAACTTTTATTTAACATTTTTCAATTTTTGCTAATCCTGTTCTTTTTGCATATATTATGTATTCGCCCCTCCTGCTTGGGCCTACTGTAGGCTTGCTGTATGTTCTAAAATAAAAATAAAAATAAATAAAAATAATTATATAACGTACGGTATACGGTAGCCAAAGTTGGTAAGAAGCAACGCCATACGTGTTGAAATCGTAACTTGCACTGTACATTCTAACCTATTTTTCTCCCGTTAATCAACGTGGACAACGTTGGCTGGCATTCCCTATATATATGTATATATAGTAGCCTATACAGTGATCTCTTAACGCTTTAAGTTAGCTCGGCGTTGTGTTGCGGCGATTCGAGAACGACTTGCGAAGTGTCACTGGCATAAAAAGATTCTAAAAAAATCTAGAACTGCAATCTTATTTCTTGAGTTATAATTTCAGCAATCATGAGCCGTAGCTTACAGTAAGCTCACATATATTATATTTAATAAATTATCCACTAGATCTGCTTTTGTGCGTAGGCCAAGAACTGCGAACTGAAATGTTATATCAGAGCGCAGACTTGCGTAGAGTCTTAAAGACTAACCTTCATACCTACAGCAGCGCAATAAATTGAAGCCTCCATAACTGGGCTACTACCGTACGTAAGGGTTTCGTTTACGTAGTCAGTGTGCACCTTAGGCTTGATACGGCATCAAAATAATGTCCATGTTACATAAAAGAAGGCGTTAACGGTAGAGATATGCAAAAACACACTATGCACCGACAATCATATTATTTAATGGTCACTTCTAGATTAATAGTCTTATGTGGATTTGTGAAACACGCAAAGGGAATTATTTTTCTTTATTTGATTATTTTGGCTAGCATTTTACCGAGCAACCACTCGTTTCGCTTCTTCTTGAAGTAGTATTTCGGCTCTGGGATATGATTCGTGAAATATAAGTGGTGCAGTGTTACCAGAATATTCAAACATTGCAACATTTATTTGAATGTTGGCATTGCCATTGACGCAAATGGCAAATAAAGAGGTCCCAGAGACGATCTTTGAAGTATATAATTTCTAAATGACGTAGAAGCGCTGTATGTATTCTCTATGCACACTACTTCAAAATGGCATGGAAAATATTTGTAATTAAAATTCAATTAAGGGCCTCGCAAAGCGATACTTCCTAGTTTCCGTAACATTATGTCTTCTACAGTTTCCGAAGTTGTAATCAAATCTGAAAATACCCAAGCACAATGATATACTTATCAGATTTTCTGCACACGTATTAGGTTCTTCATATGGATAATTTGTAATTTACGTTGAAAACCTTATTGGGTAGGTCTTATGATATCAAATTTTCCGCAGAAGAATGTCATGCAAGTGCCAAGAAATTTTTCCACGATTCGCACTAGCACGTTCATTATGGAAGTTGTTAAACCTCTTTTTTCTACTTTCCTAACCTAATCTTAGCTGATTGACCTAATTACTGAGATCTTTGGACCCTTCGCTATTATGGTTGTTTGGGAACGTCGATAAATAAAAAAGGACATTTTGCGAGATAAAGGAATTGTGACATTTGTCTTGCCTCTTTATTATGTTATAACTCACGGGTTAAATGGGACTGCATTAATGAACACCCACTTCTCCCTTGCAATACCGGATGGTGGAGTAAAGAAGTTGTGAATCTTGTAAACTATGTAGCATGAACTCAGCGTTCCAGAAGACTGCTGTTTTATGCTTATCGGTATTTGTTCAAAGCCGCATACAGACAAGTCAGCAATGTGTAATTACTTTATAGGCGCAAATGTCTTCAGCAAGCTATCATGTAGAATGTTATGCGCAGGTTTTCCAGCAATATTAATGTTTATGTCTGCTGTGGTAATCATGTTATGACGGGCCTGTCTGGTGAGGAATAGAGACTATTCAAAGAAAAGCAATTTAAATATGACATAGCAACCCTGTACACTACGAATACAAGCAATGTAGGTTTAGGCTTACCTAATATACAGGCAACGATTCTCGCTGATCTCAGTAAATATTAATTTCAGTATCCACTGGTACCTATCAAAAACCCAAGTGCCAGCACCCTTACCCACATTACGGTAGGTTGAACGTGAGAGAAAGCCTTTGTGAACATACGCTACAGTTTCAGACTGTGCTGTCCTTATGTACGTCAATACAAGGATGCCTAAGTATTCCAATACGCCGCTAAAGTGCCCAGTGCTTTCTAATGTTTCTAATATTATAATGTGCCAGGTCTAGAAATGGTGCGGCGCAGGTGTCATTTCAGTGTACCTTTCATTCTACCCATTCCACGAACGAATTCAGCACAATGGGCATCCCTACGCCAGTCTTAAGAAATCAGCGTTGCTAACAATACTCTTTACGCCAGATGCTACTGTGTTCCTCACGAAGACCATAACACTATTGCCCCACAAAGACTTGAATGCTTTAACATCAGTAAGTTCCTTTGGTTGCCAAAGTAGTCTGCTCGTTTCAGTCGTAAAATTCTCAAAGACGAAAATCTTTTCCTTTATCAAGACTATACGCTTGCAGAACCATTTGCGGAATGGTGCTCAGAAACAGAAGTTGATGATTATGGGTGGTGTCTTTGCTTCCCTAGCTGGATGCCTATGAGCTGCATCAAAACAGTCAGCAGACAGTGATGTTATATTGTGTTTTCCTGCTAGTGAGCTCAAAATTATGTTAATGTCTTCATTGGAACTTGCTTTCCCACCGTGAATTTTATTATTATTCCTTTTCGAGGTCCAGTAATCTATGGTCCACCAGGCTAAGCCAACGAGTCAAGTAAACAGGTGATGGGAATGGGACGTTGTGCGCTAACTGGTTTAGGATATTCTTCCTTTGAATGCCAGCTAATCCTACCAGTGGTATTTGTTTCGTGACGTTGAACGTGCGTGGACTAGGCGCCCGCATAAGCCACTGCCAAATTAATCGTATTCTTTAAAATAATACTGATGTATTGACCGTTCATAGAACCCAAATTTACAGCTATGAGTAAACAGAGGAAATTGTTATAGGTCGACTGCAAGAGAATTTCACTTGCGCTAAATTTCCTATGAATGCTTAGCACATGCTATCAATGTAATATTTGCAAAGCTATATGGTTGATAATTGTCTATTTTCGTTATTAGAGCCCTTTAAATAGTGCCTGCAATGCACCGGTCAATGTGCCTTTTTGCATTTCGGCTGCGTCAAAATGCGGCCACTCCGGCTGGTATGGCGATAGCTTCAGTTTCCGTACACGATTTCTGATCTCTCAGTTGCGACCTCAGTGCTGATATCTTGCTAGCTCATCGTTCCGCACGTGATTTGAGCTGTTTAAGAATGTCGACGCGTTCCGTGGCCGTCGGTTGCTCGAACGCGAGCTTGAACCCGAGTGATATGACTGTGCAGTTCACCACTCTGCGTCAAGGAATCGCGAACACGTCTTTCCTGTCCCAGATTTTGGATCGCATACGGGCACAGCGCCGCAGCAGGCAAGTGTGACGCAATACAGCCGATGCGCACTATGTGCGTAAACCGCATTTGACTAGCTGCGCAAGCTACGTTTGACGACCGCAGTAACTAAGCCATACATGATCGGCTTGCGAAAGGCTTTCCCGGGATCCCTATAGTACCAACGAAATCCGCAATGGAAGTCTAAGAGCAAAGGGAAGTTGCATTCATGCGTGATACACTCAAGCAGTTATTTACGGCGGTGCACCATGTTCCAGGCATTTCGTGCATCTCTACAACGGTGGCGTCGATGTAGACGAACGAAAGCATTCTTTATACAGCGTCTCAAATGCTTTCATTAGGAACTGCATGCTGCGTTTGTCAGGAAGTAAAAGGCGATGTGGAGGCCACGGTGAAAATCGGGTGGCAAGCGATGCAGGAATGCGATGACACCAGAGCGAAATGTACGAAACTTTACCACGCCCGGAATCCGGCCTGTCTGGCTATGAGTTTATTTGCACTCTGCTGGGAGCCCACAGGCAAACTGGACCGGGCTAGAAGGTAGACCGCTGCACTGCGTATTAGAATACTGTAGAAAGTGTCCTAGACCCACGTACAGTGTACTAGAATACTATGAACAGTATTCTATTACCCAATAATGCTTCTATCCGGGCCGTGCCGAGTTTCAGGTAGTCATCACACTTTACTGCAGTTGGTGCTGGTTGTTTGATCAATCGATAAGTTCGGCGATTCCAGCGTGGCTTGATTCCAGCGTCGGACACGCAGCGTTACCAGCTCTAGGGAAATTTTTCTAGAACTAGCAATCTTAGCCCTTGTTGAAGGAAATAAAGAAATTTGTTCAAATCTCTGGAACTTTAGCACCGAAATATTGAAACGGCTAAAAAACTGAGGTCGCGGCCCGTGTTTTTATTTTGGTCACCTCAAACTAATTTCGCACTAGCACGTGTAGAAGAATTTTGATCTTAATGCAACGCAGTGAACGCATCTCGCCAGGGAAAGGAGAATGTGGTGATACGCAGGACCCTATAACTATGACCTGCTAGTACGACTTTGGAGATATGCGAAAATATCCCCTGCACATAAGTTACCTTTGTTTTTTGCCGCATCGCGGCCTTAGTAGGTGTAGGTACTCCGAGAAAGTGCTTGGCAAATATACTTTGCATGGGTAAGTGACTGCACTCGTAAAATGTAGCTTGTGCTGCTTGAAGTGCAGTTTACACGCTTTTTGCACTCTGGCCGATCTGCTTCGCGCTTATCCGCTGCAGCGTGTTTCTCCCTTGCGCAGTGAGAAAAGGTGCAGGAGAGATGTGTTCGGCCTTCCTCTATGCAGCGTTGTGAACTAAACAGCGATCGCTCGTGTTCAAGCGTGCGTCCGAGCTCGCGACGGCCACGAAATCCTCGGGCATTCCTGCAACAGCTCAAATCACGTGCGCAACGGGAAAGCACGCCAAGAGAGACACCCATCAAGTTGCTCAGCTTTATAGAGAGACGTGCCTCGTCACCTTGGGCCGCTGAAAGATCAGCTGCCACGTGGGGTTCTGAAGCTCCCGCCATATCCGCATTGACAACGCTCCCCACCACCTGCGAAGGTCGACTGCTAAAGAGCTAATTAAAGGCTACTAATAGGAACATGAAAAAATTACCAGCCCTACGGATTTATAAAGAATACATGGTACTATGTGCTAAGCAATTATAGGCAACTTGGCCCAAGTGAAGTTTCGTTGAAGTACTCCTCTAACCATTTGTGCTGTGTCATTGAACTGCCTGTGCGTCAACATTATTTTGATCAAAATTTTGACCATGGCAATGCCTTATACGCGCGACAAGTTCACGCACGTTCAACGGCGCGACGCAAATACAATTTGTAAGCTAAGCTGGCATTTAAATGAAAAAGAATCTAAACCAGTTACCACACATCGTTCCATTCACATCCCCTGCATAGTTGATTTGGGGGCTTATTAAGGAAGGCCATGGCTTTCTGGACTACGAGAATGAAGGATGTCGATATTCATGGCGGGATAGAAAGTGCGAATGAAGATGTTAACGCTAGTTTTGAGATCACTCGTAGGAAAACTCGATACCCCATCGCTGACTGCTGTGTGTAGTGATGCAGATAATAGGCTCTCAGCTGGCGAAGGAAAGATATCAAATATAATTACCAATTTTACTTCCAGAACACAGTGAGGCATATGGTTCAGCAATCTAAGAACCTTGATGATGGAAAACATTTTCATCAATGAGATTTTCAAAACGGAAATGAGAAAACTGCTTCGGCAAACAAAGGAAGTAGCTGAGGCTAACGCATTAAAATTCTTATAGAGCTATAATTGAATGGTTTTCCTGAGGATCACCGAGCAATCTGGCGTGAAGAAAATTGTTAGCAAAGCTGATCTGTTTCGAATAACCTCGACGTGTCCACTGTGCTGTACCGAAGGTTAGGCTGAAATGACACCTGTGCCGCACCATTTATAAACCTTGAACACCAAAACACCCTAAGTATCAGAAGCATTGGGTACTTGAGTGATGTATTGAAATAATTAGCTATCCTCGATAATGAGACAGATAAGTATAACGCAGCCTGAATCTGTAATGAATGTTCTCGAACGTGTTCAGTGACATTCAAAGTGATGTGAACGGCAGTGACCTCTGCATATTTGTTCGGAACGAATGCAAATTAGAAGTAATATATACTGAGTTCACTGCTGCAGAAGTAGTTGCCTCTACAGTATTCAAGCCTAGAGCCACTGTCTTGTTATTCGCAGGGCAGAGGGGTCCTAATTAATATCTAAAGACGTTTTTATCTTAATGGTCCATAGCCTTCACCAAGTATGCTCGTCATAACGTAAAATAGCTTGAGGCATAAACAGTGATATTTCGAAACCAATAAAACAGGAAGTCGCTGTCTGTGTAGAATAAATTTTCGCTCATGGTTTAGTACATGTAGCAGACGAATTAATCAATGAAGAACTTGTAACTTCACTGCTCACTAGATCGGGCATTGATCCAGTGGCGTTGAGATGATCACGTTTTGAAATAACTGCTGCATTTGCACAAAGAAAAAAATGAGCCATGCTTAAATATTTTACAGTCTTATCTATGACAGATGCTAATTCTTCTGAAGATGACGTGAATTATGCGGCATACTTCATAGACTGCAGAAAGGTAGAAAGGGTAATTATAAATTGTGACCGGACGAAATGAAATACTATAATACATTTGACCGCATGAAATCAATTGGTAAATCAATTTAAAAAGTGCATTTGAAACGGAAACATCCCACACAGAAAACACTGATTGCATCTGTTTAGAGCTATCTTTTCAAGAGTGTTGTTATGAAGGTTTCCTAAAAGTTGCCCGACAAATCTAGATCTGCAAGAAAAATGTAAAAGCGAACGTAAAAATGTCATGGCACAGTTTCAGATATGTAAATGGCGATACTACACTGTTACATGTTTACACTTGCAGTAACGTAAGAAACAGCTTGGGTTTGCCAAAACATTTGGCTACGAAGGTTCAACGTAAAACGCTAGATGATAGATTGCTCCACACATTTGTGTCAGCTGGGTCATTGGAAAATGCAAACTTCTTTATTATCACTTTGAAAAAAACATTAACACAACTAAAATAGCAGCGTTTTAAGAAGCTGGGTCATACGATTCAAAATTACTCTGTTCTATAATCTGTGATTGCAAGTGAGCAGTGGATGCTGATTTAGACAATTCTATTGAGCATACCCGCAGTCATCATGTAATAAAAGGGCGAGACGGCAAGCACAATTTCTTTATTCTGCAAAATGTGCTCTTGTTTACGTTGAATGTAAGTTTCCAAACAGCCACACTGCGGAAGGGTTCAATATCTCCATAATTGAGCCAACTTTTTAAAGGAGGATAGTATAGAATAACAAAATGAGGATATTCTAATTTAAATAACAAATTTTAACCCAAATACCGGAGAAATTTTTTTTTCACTTGCGTGATATTATTCAGCGAGAAATTTGATTGTATAAGTGCTCCCCAATATTTATCAGTGGGTTCAAAGGGGCTGGTTGGTTCACCATTGAAATAAAACAGAAACAGCGCGACACTGGACGAACAAGTCAAGAGGGCATGACAGAGCGCCGACTAGCAAACAAATGCTTTATTTGCAGAAGAAGCAGATAAAAACATCATTGAAGGTGACATAAAAGAAAAAAAAAACGAAGGTTAGGCGTTAGTCACGAAGATAACCAGGTGAGAGAGAAACAAATTCATTTAGTCGCCTGCAGAGCGATGCCATGTCTACATGGCGCCGTGACGTTAGCACTGATGTCTTACCATCGGGTGGTCTGTACTCAACTCCAGTGCGTGTTACTACCGCGGTCTGGCGCCCTGAGGGGCAACGTTCCGTCGGTTTCGCTCGGCCTTTGTCTTTCAAGAGCCGCCAAGACCTGCTTGGTGACCCAGGTTTGGCTTTCATGATCGTAGCATACCGCCACAGCCGCGAGTCGCGGCGGAATCGCTGTACTTGTCGAAGCTTCGTCGGGGAACTTGGTGCAATCCCATAGAATGTGCGTCAGAATGGCCCTCTCCCGCTGGCACACGCGGCACACATCACTCACATATAATTTCGGGTACAGATGATTCATTAATACTGGGGTGGGTAAGGAACCAGTTTACAGTTGTCTGAACAGCACCGACTCCGTTCGGCTCAGACCCGGGTGCGGGGATGGAAAAGTCCTTCGAGCCAGGCGATGGAACTGTGTAAGTTCGTTGAACGTCGCCATGCGGTCCTTGGCACTACGCCACGTTGGACGGTCGGTTGCAGCGGCGCGGTTGGTTGGCGCTCGCGCCACTTCGTGTGCCGTCTCGTTGTGGTTATCGTGCTTCTCTGACGCAATGTTGCCCGCTTGCGCCGGGACCCATTTGATTCTAACGTACCTATTGTCTAATTGCAAGTCAGCCGAGCACAAAACGCGAACAGCCTCACCACACACTTTGCTCTTGGCTTAATTCCGCACTGCACTTCGCGAATCAAACAGCACCGTCTGGCACCCTAGGTCGGCAATGGCCAGGGCAATGGCCACCTCCTACGCCTGACACGCTTCGCGGACCCGTAAGCTCGCCGCTGCCTTCGTCGAGCCGGACGACGCCTCGATGACGGTAGCTGCGAACACCGCGCTCTCTCCCTGGTATTCTGGCGCATCCACGCACATTGCGTGGTCATCCTTGGCGTGAAAGTCGATGAGGGCCTTGGCCCTCGCCGCTCTTCTCTTCTTGTTAAACTCCGGGTTCATGTTTCTCGTGATGAGGTGTAGCTGAATCCGGCGCCGGGTCCCGTCTGGGACAGAAACGTCACTACTCGCTTTTTTCGCCCCGGGCGTGAAGCCAAAGTACTGAAGTATGTGCCTGCCGGCTTCGGTCACAGGGAGCCGCTCCAGCTGGGCGGTCCGTGGCGCTTCCGCAATTTACTTGGGGGTATTGCGTACCCCCAGGCTCAGGAGCTTATTGGTGTTCGTACACTCGAAAAGTCCGAGCGCCGCCTTGTAAGCTCGGCGTATCAGGGCGTTGATCTTACTCTTTTCCCACTGCATCTAGTTGTGGAAGGCTGCAACCTAGGTGACTTGGCTGATTACGAGGGAGTGCACAAGCCGAATCAAGCATTCCTCCTTCATCCCAGCCTTCTGGTTGGCGACTCATTTGATGAGACGTATTGCGTAGGTAATCTTGGCTGTAAGGCGGGAAATGGTCTCGCCGTCACCCCGTCGCTTGTCTATAATCATGCCGAGCACCCGGATTTTGTCGACCTCCGGGATCACTTGGCCGTTCCTCGTCATGATCTTGATGGCCTCGTAATCCCTTGGTTCGCTTTTGTTACGTCTGACGTACTTCGGTGGTAATACCAGCAGTTCTGACTTGCTTGGTGAGCAGATCAAACCGTAACCGTTCAGCTGGTCTTCGATCGCGTCGACAGTTTCTTGCAGCGTGCACTCAATGTGACCATCGCTGCCTCTCAGACACCCTCGACACGAGAGGGTCGCTTGGCCATGCCGATCATACGAGGTTGAATAAAAACGGTGAGAGGACCGAGCCCTGGGGGGCCCCGACATTGCCGAGCCTCTTCGCTTGGAGCCGTAGATCGCCGCCGCAGAGCTCGGTAGTCCGCCCCGTAAGAAAGTCCTTGATGCAATTGCACGTTCTCGCGCCAATGTTTTGGTATCTTCGTGGGCAGACCTGGCAGCCTTGTCCGCTAGGTTGTTGCCGATGATGCCGCAGTGAGCAGGAATCCATTGAAATTTAATGGTTTGCCCTCTTTCCAGAGCATGGTGGTGCCAGGAAACTTCGCCTACATGCAGGCAAAAAGTCGCAAGATCTCTGGAGTTCAGGTGCCTTCAACTGCCGATTATATAAACTACGATACGGCTACAACTGCCATCTAGTCTTTCCTGCGGCGAAGCAACCTTGCTGTACTGCTTGTGGCTGGGAGTAGCGTTCACAAACACATACTTCTATTGTTTGGGAATGGCCGAGAGCCCGATGTGCGATTCCTGTGGGTGCCAGGAGACCATCGAGCATCCATTGTGTACCTGCCCCCGCTACGATGTACAACGCCTCTCTCTGCGGGAAACTTTGCACCGACAGGACTTAAGACCGTTCACCCAGTCAAAGATACTCGGACCATGGCCGCACCCTTCACTGGCACGAAAAGCAAATCGTGTATTAGTGCAATACTTGAGGTGCACCGGTTTAAGAGACCGTTTATAGTGTACCTGTGCATAGTGTCCAGCCCACACGCACTCTGTGCTCACTCTCTCCCTTTTTCCTCTTTCTATTCCCCTTTCCCCAACCCCCAGTGTAGGGTAGCAAACCGGGTGCTCCCTGCCTTTCCTGTCCTTGCTTTCTTTCTCTCTCTCTCCTGCGCCCATATTGAGTCTGGACACCGGGGCTAGGATCGCAGAGTGCTTCACCTTGTCGAAGGCGTTCTGTAGGTGCAGCCCCAGAGTGGCCTTGTCTTTCGTTAGGGTGTCATCGTCAATGATACCTTTCTTCAACAGAATCATCGCGTCTTGGGTGCCGAGGGAGCGCCGAAACCCGATGATCATGGTGGGGTATGGTCCCGACTCCTCCGGGTAATCCTGGCACCTACACATGAGGACGCGCTCCAACACCCGGTTCTTTTGTTCACAGCGTGAGGAACGCTGTGAACGCTGAGGAACGCTGTGAATTGAAATTCGTCTACGCATTATGCACAACATAGCCCATATTTCGTCAGTTCTTCGTTCCTCACGCTGTGAACAAAAGAACCGGGTGTTGGAGCAATCGTGGCCACGGAGGACAATTTTTGATAAGACCGAAATAGACAAAAAGGAACACTCGTGCACTTGGGTTTAGGCGCGCGTTAAACAATCCGAAATGTTAGAGTTACTTCAGATTCCGCCATTACAGCGTGCTTCATAATCAAAGGGGGTTTTCGGCGCTTAAAATTGCAGTGCAATTTTTTTTCTAGAAATTCGTCTACGCATTATGCACAACATACCCCATATTTTGAAGCAAAATGATCAAATTGCGTTGTTGACTTCACCAGTTAATATGGGTGAAGGTAAAAACCCCGCACAAAAACTAAAAGTAGACATTGAATTTGCGATTTTAAGCGCCGAATGGTCGAAGTCGTGTGGTGAGGTACAGAAAGTATCACTTGACTTAAGAAAGGCCAGAAGCGCACCAATGTCCCGCGGTGTAGAAATAATGATTATCAAGGTAATTAAGGATTGACTAGTGAATGTGCTGAGCTTGATTATGATGAATTAAAGCAGATTAAGGTTGATTCAGGTTGATTATGGTGCATTAAAGGGGATCAAGGTAGATGAAGGAGGATTTACGTGGATTTGCAATGCGTGGATTAGGATGAATTAAGGTGAATTACGGAGTAATAATGAACATTGACGAATGATGATGACCGAAGTAGTTGGAGAAGTATGGGAGAGGCCTTTGCCCTGCAGTGGGCGTAACCAGGTTGATGATGATGACGAATGAAGAATAATGTGGATGCAGGCTGATTAAGGAGGAAGAAGGAGTATTAAGGTAGAATAAGGCTTATGATAGTTAGGTTTAGAAGGCTGTTGCCTTCCCCTCTCTTCGAGGACAGCTAAGGACACCTGGGAAAATTTAGTGTTCCAAAATTCGGTCAGAAATATGGCGACGGCTTTAGAGCAGCCGTTTTTAGCCCAAATTTACTCAAATGCATTAGGCTCTCAAATATTTAAGATGTCACAGCTTAGTGCGGAATAAATCTAGAAATAGTAGATACGGAAATAGGCTTTGAAAAGAAAAAACTGGTTGTGGCTTAGCTAAGGTTAAGCCCAGGATGCGAAGCATACTAGCCTTTATTTTAACGCGACAGCGTTAAGAAGCTTGTGTCGCAGAAAATCCGGTGTCGTCGGCGTCGGCTCAGGCGTGCGGTGCGTGCTCAGGCGCACATTTCGTTGTCGCGCCAAACGCCGCGTTTTCCCGACGCTCACCGCGTCCGATGCGGGGCGCGTAGTTGCTGCGCCGTAGCAAAGCCACCTAGAAACAGTCTCTGTAGCACGCCGCAACCTTCGCTTCTCTTTCCAACAAGAAGCTCTGTCTCCAGGAGGCATCTCACCTCGTGAGTGTCTAGCAGAGGCAAGCGCAGCTGCTTATATGCCGCCGCGACGCCGCGAGCGACGGCGCGAGTTGGAGCCCCGTTTCTCCTCTGTCGTGACGTCACGGTGTCACGTGGTCAGCCTTGAAGGCGACGCCGCGAGCGACGGCGCGAGTTGGAGCCCCGTTCCTCCTCTGTCGTGATGTCACGGTGTCACGTGGTATTGAAGGCGACACCGCCGCGCCTGAGGAGCTGGGTTGAGCTCTAGTAATATGCTTCGCATAAAAAGAGAGGACCAATGTTTTTTAATAGCGGAAAAGAAAATTCTCAATATAAAGATATACGTTGCGGCTATTTCAAGTAAGTAATACTTTATCATCCCTTGCATTTTCATCGTACCTTTCAGGATATGAAGAAAAACTGATGTAATGTTCCCAGGGCACCCATAGAGTCTATGACCCATAGCGAGAGCTCGCTTTTCATTAGGCCGCCGGCTCCCTGTGCAGCGGTTTGAGCTGGGTCGATGTACGCGATAGTGAAAGAACAGATCTAATGCATTGGTGTTGCTACGATATGCTATGCGAAATATCGTTACTAGGAAACCCAAGACTGTTTTCACGTAAGTCAATTTCAGTGGGTGTACACACATGAATATCTTTGCGCAAGCTCTCATTTCGTCCACGACGTGTGAGAAAAAATGACGCGCTGTGCGACCTAATGCTTTTTCCTTATGAAATAAACTACAAATGAGGGCGCATTGGGTGCTAGCAGACTACCAGAGCACAGATATTTCACGTACTTTTAATTTACGAGTAGGTTCGTGGCACCCACTCTATAATTGAATGATTTGCTTTTGTAAGTAGTGCAAGTGAAGCATCTGGCTTTCCGTTCTGGGGACGTATTTTGGTACGATCACTTTCGGCAATACTATTGCCTTTGCGTGAAAGAGTGCTCAACTAGCCAATCACTTCATACGGTTTCGCTCATGCAGACAAATTTGCGCGCACTGAATGTGATTTGGAGAAAGTGATTACGTGCTCTGTTATGCAAGTTTTTTACGTTTTCGGCTAGCGACGGCTCAAAAATTTCCAGTGTGATCAACTCACTGTTTCTGCCATAAGTGAGGAATAGCTTTTGCCGCAGGAGTGTACTATTAGGCATTTCATATGAGCTAGAGAAATAGCAAATATTCAGTAATTACTTCTTGCTTATTCGCTTTTAGGCTCGAGCCTGAACTGCAGTAGTTTATGCGGTCAGGCCAATGGGGGAATTGTGAGAATAGCGCTACTTCTGGTGTATTCGTCTTCAGCACCTGTCACAAACTACACAGGTGCTCCACATTGCTATGCATTGCTCGATGTAGGCTTCTTCGAGCATTGTTATATGCAACTATTTCTCAGCAAAGTTTGGTATAGGACGCCGAGTAAGTGTGGCTAGTCACTGGTGCAACTTTAATGTCGCGACAAGCTCTCTAATCCTCCGATAAGGAGGCTATTTGAAAGGCATATCTAATAAAGTGTTCCGTATTTACCACATATTTAGTCATACTTCCTTTACGAGGCACCTGCATGTCTTCACGTACACTGTCGAAACTTTTGCACCCATTTGAGAGTTTTCTTGTCGCATGGTTTAGGGCCTCAAAAATTTATAGGACGACAACGGCCCTCTAACTATACGTGCTATTATAAAAGGCCCAATTGAAAACTATGTAATCTTTCTGCCAGCCTTTGCACACACAAATATTCTAAAGAGCAGTTTCATAACCATCCCTTTGAAATTCTCTTATGGGATATTTCCTTGCGCCCAAGATTGTCAGAATGATTACATTGTTTTCAACTATTTCTTTTGTTATCCCAAGTCAAGGTAGATATCTGTTGTCGTCCTCTATCACCCATGCGTCACCCATGCGACAAAAAGACACCTTTAAGGCTTTGAGTACTTTTACCGTGTATATGCGATAAAAAATTATATGCAATGCTTCGGGCTGTTTACTTCACTCACAGCGAACTTTGTGGGTTCTGTATTTTCAGTCTATTTTAGAATAGCTGATTCAAGGTGTTAACGAAGAAAAACAAAAGAAAGTTATGCGTCGCTGACGACGCATTCAACTTTCTGGTGTTTAGAAACTTGTCGATTCACGGCGCCATCATGAAGGAATGCCACCGTTTGGACCAGGTGAAGAATCGTTGTATATACAAACACTTTACACGGCTTGAAAATACTACAGTGACCTCTAACTGTACCGACCTTACCGACCAATCTTACTCGTTATCACCAAGCGAAAACGTGACCCGAATTGTGCGCCGTGAACTCGAAGCAGCGTTTCCTGCCTTGCCTCAACCGACGTCGTGGAAGAACACCGCTGAGACGATAACGCTAATTAAGTCCATGGTTCACCAGGAAATCGCTAATATGGGTCTTCCGAGCGCCTCCTCCTTGATTCGCCCTCACACCCACGCTGCTCCTATGGGTCGTTCCTATCGCAGTCCCCCTCAGAGGTCCGTTATCCCTGCGCTACCAGGAATCCACCGGACTGGCGTACACCTGACGACTGGCCGATCTGTTTCTGCTGTGGCTGAATATGCCACGTTTCCCGTCACTGCCATAGCAGTTGGCCGTCCCCTCCTCGAAACGCCTTCTAGAATTAACGTTCGCCCTGAAGTTCCTCACGCCGTCGCTTCTACGACGCTTCCGACGCCACTACCTCTACTCGCTGTTATGCTCGCTCGCCCTCGCCTCAACGTTGCCAGCCACGTCCGCCTCAGCTTCACCGCTCGCCGTCGCCTACCTACCCCGGACCGGAAAACTAGGCAATGCGGCACCTCGAGGTGGTGCTGCGATCTCGGATTCGCCGCAAACTCCTCCTTTGACGCTGTTTACAAAACATGACTTCTTGAAGTCCAAGTTGATGGCACACCAGTCACAGCCCTGATAGATACCGGAGCACACATATCGATTATGACCATCCGCCCCAGCCGCCACCTAAAGAAAACTGTTAAGCCTTCTGTTACTCGGTTCGTACGAATCGCCGACGGTAGCACGGTGACCATGGTCGGAATGTGTACTGCACGTGTGAGCATTTCCGGCCCCCATACTGTCGTCCTTTTCACTGTGCTTGACCAGTACGCCCATGACCTCATACTAGGCCTAGACTTCCTCTCCGCCCATTCAGTGCTCATCGATTGTTCCTCAAGCACTGTGCACCTTGACCTGCCTCTGCTGGATATTCATCCAACATCACACGAAATTCGCCTGAGACCGACTGATTTTGTTCACATTCCACGACAGGTGTTCACATAGATCGAGATGTCGCCTTCTGCGCCAGTTCCTGATTGTGAATTATCTTCGCTCCGTTTTCATCGTTCTCACTCAGAACGTTACTGTCTCGCATACAATACTGAGGGTCACTGAATATCGCACGTACCTCCCTGTGGTGAATTTCGGGCTCACTAAGCAAATTTTGCCTAAATATATCACCTTGGCTACAATCACTGCTTTAGAAGTTATTTACGTTGACTTTTGCCGTTGACCCTTCCTATGAGCGTTTCTGGTCAGCCAAATGTACTGACAAAGACATTAGGAAATGAACGCCCCAGATCTCACTCTTGCGGGGACTGAACAGCTCTGAAGTCTTTTGCTTTTCTACAAGGACATATTCGACCTCAACAACCAACCCTTAGGCCAGACGTCACTTGTCAAACATCGTATACATACAGGCGATAGTCCACCCATCCATCGGAGACCCAACAGAGTTTCAGCTTCGGATCGTCATCAAAACGGAAGTAGACAAGATGCTAGCGAAATACACCATAGAGCCATCGTCAAGTCCCTGGGCGTCGCCTGTCGTGCTGGACAAAAGAATGGACGGCTCATGGAGATTCTGCGTCGATTGTCACCACCTCAACCGAACTACGTGGAAGGACGTCTACCCACCACCTCGTATCGATTACGCCCTCGACTGCATATACGGGCCACAGTAATTTTCGTCTATCGACCTACGGTCAGGATATTTTCAAGTGCTCTCGATGATCTAGATCGTGAAAAGACCACGTTTATAACGCCTGATGATTTTTACCCCTTCAAAGTTATGCCTGTTGGGCTATGCAACGCTCCGGCTACCTTTGAGCGTGTGATGGACTCATTACTCCAAGGATTTAAGTGGTCGACTTGGCTCTGCTACCTAGATGATGTTATTGTGTTCTCGCTATCATTCAACATACAGATTGAGTGCCTTTCAGATGTACTTGCCGTTTTTCGCAAGGCCCGGTCTACAGCTCAACTCCAAGAAACGTAACTTCGGCCATCGTGAGGTTGCTATATTTGGACATGTCGTCAACGCGACTGGCATCCGACCGGACCCAGAGAAAATTCGTGGCGTGAAAGAGTTCCCTGTTCCACGGTTCGCCAAAGATGTCCGAAGTTTCGCGGGACCTTGCTGTTACTACTGCGGCTTTGTTAAAAATTATGGATGCCACCACTAAATATTATTGATGACACCACGGCTCCATATTGAACTTCGCTGGTTCGTCTTGACATACCCCTATAATTCTAAATTTCAACTACGGCAATTTTTCGAGTTCGACATCATTACACTGTAGATGTTCTTCTTCACATGCACGTAGGCGATGTCTTTAATACAGCTAGGTTGAGCCTTCATATAGTTGCTTTGATCATGCGCATGTGAAATCAGCCATTCTTCATTGCGTAGAGAACACAACTAAATAGAGAGAAGTAGTGAGACGGCGCACTATAAACATCGGTACATCACCTTTCTGAAAGACTGCCAAAAGCCCTCGCCGGTCCTTGCAGTAATAGATGTTGCTACATATACGGGTTTATTTGTGCATACAGTTGGGCTGACTCATTATTTACCTTCCGAAACGCACTTTTTTGCCCCTTATCCCAAAGGAGCAACAAGCCATGGTTCACTCAATACAGCAGCGTGCAACAACCGCCTCGTTCAGCTGCCAACGGCATCAATTTTGGTATCGGCGAGCATTCCTGCAGGAATGTTATGCGTTCCGTAAATGAGAGATCATATTCCAAAATTCTTAACCTAATAAAAGTCTTCTATGGAACAAGTGAGCTGTCCGCATTGAAATTGCACGGATAAGAAAAAATATTTTGCAGCTTGTATGGTCTCCTGCTCCCTGTTTTTGAAGGTGTCTTGTCCCCAGAGTTGCACACGTTAGAAAAATAATGCGACCGATCAGAGCGACTTCGTTTAAAAAATGGCGGTGATTACAGTTACCAATGGCTCCATCGCTGCCCCACAAAAATGATTAAGCAACTGCTTTAAATAATGCAATAATTCGTCGTTAGTTCCTAACTTCTCGTCTCCTCCATCATTGCACAAATACAGTATATAGAACAAGCTGGAATGAATTTTTCAATGCGACCTCTGCAGCCCTTGACACGTTGTTTACCTTGTTTTTGAAATTTCTGTGGAACTTGCTACGAGAACCTCGCTTCGTTTTTTTTTCGTGAAGGCATCTGCAGACACACTTAAACCCCATGAGTGTTCGCGTTGGAGCGAAGGCTGTGTTTTAAAACACGAGGATCTTGCTTACAAGGTTGTGATTACTCAATACTATCATGGTCAGATATGGGTCTTCTGTAAAATGAAGTCTTTCACTGTTAATGGTGATAAGGCAAGGCGGTCCCGATGGGGCCAGAGAGAAACTGAATATTTGCCCATGCATGCGGCATTACCTAGCATTAACGTCAGAGGTGGTCATCGCGATGTAGAAGCGAAGTTTGAATTTATCGGGGTACATCTGATGGACCTCCTACCGGTTCCCTTTACCTACTTGACCATTCAGACTTAAAGGACTAGCTGTAACAGATGCCACGGGGTTTTCGCGTTACGTGAAAAGCTGGCCAAACCTGCAATGTAATTCATTATAAAACTGCATCATATTAAGCCCTAAAATTCTGTTTGTATGTTATATCGCCAAAATAGACGTTTATTTTACCCATATATGTCAAACAGATATAAAAAATATAGCACATAACAAAGAAAGCTTTTGTAAAATTAGGTCTTTTAAAGCGTCGTTTGTCGACGTCCAATGCCGAAACGAAGCTACATGTCTACTCAACACTAATTAGGTCAGCATTAGAATATGCTTCCATAGTATGGCATCCAAATTGCGCTGATCTTTCAAGCCAGCTTCAATCTGTACAGTACAGGACAGCCAGGTTCATTTTGTCGACATATTTATTCTATCAAAGTGTAACCATTATGAAGCGAAGTCTTAACTCTAATCTTGACTCACGACACAGGATATCTCATTTGGCATTGTTTCACTCGATGTGCTATAGCAATACTGATTTTGCAACAAAGAATATTCTGCCGGCGCATCATATCTCTTCACGCAGATGTCATCGCCTGAAATTACAGTCAATTCTAACAAGATTATTTAAATATCATAACTCGCCATTTGTCTTGTCAGTAAACGAGTGAAATGATCTGCCGTAACAAACAGTTAACCGTACTGACGTGTCAACCATTAAGAATTGCTGATACATACATGCATACATACATACATACATACATACATACATACATACATACATACATACATACATACATACATACATACATACATACATACATACATACATACATACATACATACATACATACATACATACATACATACATAGCTTTATTTGAGCTGCTTAAAACATATTGCAATATTCGTGCCCACCGAAATGCAAGGTGCTTGCAAGCGACAGGCACGAGGTCCTAGTTCGTTACATAGAAGGTAGTACTACAATATACATTAGGCATATCGCAACAGCTTCAAATGTAGGCTACACAAAATTACTTTACTGCGTTAGTAACGGAAAAAGAACAATCTTGATTAATTTTTTCCTTCAATGCTGCCCCGCTATTTCTTCAAGAAATTCATAAAAATATAAAAAAAACCAACACAAGATTTTTGTTCTTTACAGGACAAGAGTGAAACCAGAGTCAAAGGAATGGAACAGATTAACAAGAGAGCGCCGATGCTTTAGTTTGTTGTATGGCTCTATTAATGAATGTTATACAATTAGTACTTTTGGTGAATGGTCAAAATAAGAAGGACCATAATATTGTCGACATTATTTACCGTTGGTCGTACACCGTGTGCGGCAGCGAACTGTCAGCCAAGCTATTCAGCAAATAAAAAACATTTAAAAAAGACGGCTCAAGATACAATTGTGTAACATACGGTATTCGGTCACCGAATTTCTCAACACTAAACACCATGCGTCTCAAAATGGTATCTTTCACCGTACATCCTAATCTATCTTTCTTTTTTGAGAAAACGCTTTGCTAAAGTTTGCTGGGACGCCATATATATATATATATATATATATATATATATATATATATATATATATATATATATATATATATATATATATATATATATATATATATACACTAGGAGGATTTACAGATTTAGAGCTCTTTCTTGATGCGCTGGACGGCGGTGCATGGCCGTTCTTAGTTGGTGGAGCGATTTGTCTGGTTCATTCCGATAACGAACGAGACTCTAGCCTATTAGATAGGTGCGAGGTTCCCAGCACCTTACAACCTTCTTAGAGGGACAAGCGGCTCCTAGCCGCATGAAACAGAGCAATAACAGGTCTGTCATGCCCTTAGATGTCCGGGGCCGCACGCACGCTACACTGATGGAAGCAGCGTGTCTTCATCCCTGTCTGAAAAGACTGGGTAACCCGCGGAACTTCTTTCGTGATTGGGATAGGGGCTTGTAATTGGTCTCCTTGAACGAGGAATTCCCAGTAAGCGGGAGTCATAAGCTCGCGTTGATTACGTCCCTGCCCTTTGGAAACACCGCCCATCGCTACTACCGATTGAATGATTTAGTGAGGTTTTCGGACCGATGTCCGGCGCGGCCTTTCGGTTGCTCCGGTCTGTTGGAAGGATGACCGAACTTGGTCATTTAGAGGACGTAAAAGTCGTAACAATCCAGGTGTATATATATATATATATATATATTATTCTTTAAAAATGTGATCCCTTTCTTACACTTTGGATTTGCAATGTGTTGTGATGCGACGATTCGTGACCAACTTGCGAAGTGTCACTTGGATCACAATATTAAAAATAACGCACCGTAATATCATTTCTTGCTATATTGTCTGAGCAATCATAAGCAGTAGCGCACTGTAAGTTCACATATGTTTTTATTTATTAGCTTATCCGCTATATTTACTTTCCTTCGTACTCCGAGAAAAAGCAAGCCTAAGGAAATTAATCTGGGTAAAACTGAAGAGTCCATACCTGCGCTGCTACGGTTCGTAAACGTTTCATTTACGTAGTGAGTGGGGACATTCCGCATGACACGTTTTTCAATATAATGTCTGAGTTATATGGGAGAAGGTAATAGCGGTAGAGAAATGCAAGGCCACCCTAAGCAGTGACAACCATATCAATATAAAAGATATCACACGAGTTTCTTTTCAATATTTGAATATATTTGCTGAACATTTTATCAAGCAACCACTCGTTTCGAGTATGCAGTGTAGATAGCATATTCATATATTGCATCACTGAAGTGTATGATGGTTACGCAGTTGACGTAAACGGCCAGTAAATGCTGTTCCAAAAATGCTGTTTAAGCACACGGTATCCAATGATGTAGAAACATATATGCGTTCTCTACGAACACTGCTTTAAAACGACATGAAAAAGGAAATTCGAAAAAAATTGCGGTTGAGGATTTGGCAGACCGATACTATCTAATTTTTGTTGCATGATGAAACTTGCCAAAGTTAACGACTGGGCGCGTTGGTATAGCATGCCAACACGCCTAGCGTTTTGCTCACAATCTGTTGTGTTGGGGCATTAGGGTGGATTAAGGTCGAATATTTGTTATTAATGTGGATGAAGGGGGATTAACATGGATTTTGGTGGAGTAGGATGAATGAAGGCAAATTAGGGTGTATTAATGTTGAATAAAGTAGATTCAGGTTGATTAGGGTGGAAAAAAGAGGACTAACCTGAATTAGGGCTTAAGAAAGTAGGCTTTACAAGGCTTTTGTCTTCGCCTCTCTTTGAGGATAGCTAAGGACAATAAGGTAAGCTTAGAGGATACCTAAGGGAATATTTAGGGTTCCAAAATTGAGTGAAATATTGCGGTACCTTAAGAGTTGCCGTTTTGTAGCCCAGATTTACTCTGATGTATTTAGCTGTAAAATTTTTATTATATCATAAATCAGTGGCCGTCCTCGGCTGTCCACCACGCCGGCCGGCAGGCGTATCCTTGAGGAGCTCGTACTCGCACCAACCAAGAACTTGGCTGAAGACACCCAAATCCCCAGAGAAATAGGGGAGAAGATCGTTGTCGCCCCTTTGCCCCGCAACGTTCATCCCGTTCACAACGCAGGTCGTCGCAAGGCAAGAGCATTGAATATGCTAAAGCAAGTAAACAGGGACAAACGTGGACAGGCGTGGAAGCAGCTGCATACCGAGACGGCTAGGCTTTTGCGGTTTCCGTCGTTGACACGCTGGGCAAAGTTATCAACTGTGCTTCCGTCCGGACGACGAACCCAGAGGTGGCCGAGCAAGTGGCCATTGCACTCGCCATGCAAGACGGTCGGAGAGACAGGGTGTATAGCGATTCGAAAGCCGCCATCAGGGCATTCCAGAAAGGCCGGGTAGCCCGGCAGGTAGTTCAAATTCTGAAAGGCGCCAAACGCGGCAACACCTCCATGCACTCGATCCTTTGGTTCCCTGCACACGTCGGGGCGATTGAGGGGGTTCCGCTGAACCTCAATGAGCCTGCCCACGAGGCTGCGCGTGGCTTTACCGACCGCGCTGCCCTCAGGTCGGGCGACTCTCTACCCGGACACCGAGACGCTCCTCTCACACACAATGAAATAACTAAGTTCTTCTACTTAGAGAGAAGGGTTTTCCCCCCGCCTCACTCCAAGTTAAGCAGGCCGCAGGCGGTCACACTAAGAGTTCTGCAAACGAACTCGTCCCCAAATCCGGCGTCCCTTAATAGCATATATCCATTTATACGTATACGTATACGTATAAATACGTACCATTTATACGAATTGTTCTTGCGTGGCCTGTGGTGAGGTAGCTACGTTGCCTCATATGCTCTGGGAGTGCGGGTCGCTGGGCCCGAAGTTCACCAAGGAAGAGTGAGAGGAGGGCGGCTTGCCATCTCTCAGCGAGGTGCCCCGCTTCAGAGGGTTCTGCTGTTGTATTCCCCCTTCCTCTTTGTCCTTGTTCCACGTGGCGTCGGCATTCCCAAAGCACATGGGCCATATCGGCCCGTTCGTGTTCGCACCACGGGCAGCCGGGCGACGGGTGCAGCGCGGGCCACAGGCGGTGCAGGTGGTAGGGGTTGGTGAAAGTGCCCGTCTGCAACCGTCTCAGGTCGACCACCTGGGACCTGTCTAGGCGCCCGTGGGGTTGTGCATATTTTCTTCGTTCTTTCCTATAGTGACCAAGCACGTCCCGGTACGTTGCCGGAAACTCCTTGACATCGCAGTCGGCGTCCTCGTGATCCCCAGCTCCGTCCGCCGCGATTTGTGTTGTATTGATAACAACAGTGGCCGCGCCAGACGGGCTGGCAGCCGCCGTCGCCGTCACTTCTCCACTGGGGTTCCGCACAACAACGGCAGCGGCTGCCCTCTGGGTGACCGCGTCGCGGCGGGTAAGCTGCCTCGCGACGAGGTGGGCGCACTCGTTGTGGTTGGGTGGAGTGTCGTTGCGTCTTCGGCCGTTAGCATTGTTGGTGTCATTATTGTCGTGGCTGTTGTTGTTACTGCCAAGTTCCCCGACGTGCGCGGGAAACCAGTTGAGGGACTTGTTTGTAATCGTGCCGGATGCGAAGTCCCCGGCCCGGGCGTTGAGCATGCGTGCCACATCCGCGGACACCCAACCTTTGGTGTAATTCCGAATCGCTGATTTGGAGTCGCTGATGATCAGGTTATCCCCCGTACCTCCGTGGAGTACCGCGAGGGCTATGGCCATCTCTTCCGCTGCTTCGGCCGACGGCAGCCTCGCTGATGCCGTGAATCGGATCATTCCCTTTGTATCTACGACTGCCATGGAGAAGGCGGGCGCCACTGCCGTCGGCCGGCCGTGTCGATGTTGCCGTTGTTGCTGCTGCCGTTTTTGTCGTAGTAGCAGTAGTGGTGGTGGTGCTGGTAACTGCGGTTCGTCTCGCACATTCCCTTGTAGCGGCGGTGGTGGTCGACGTTCCTCGTCACCATGAGTCACCGACTGGTCGCGGGTACCTGGCTGCATCGACGAAGAGGACGCCTTCTTGTCTTCCATGCTTCTCGAGGATTGCTACCGCTCTGCGTATACGTCTTTGCACGTCATGCAGCGGGTGCATATTCTTCGGCATGTTTTCCGTCTGTATGGCGTCCCTGACTTCCGGTAGCAGTGATTCTTTCAGTCCACGCGCCTCGTAATATCGAATCCCGAGCAAGTCTAGGATTCGTCTTCCCGTTACGGTGCTCGACAGCCTCTCCAGCTGCGCGATTCTCTGCGCCTCGGCGATCTCCTGGAGCGTGTTGTGTACGCCCAACTCGAGGAGCCTGTTGGTTGGCGTGTAAGGGCGGTCTTGAACACCCTACGGATCGCCACGTTCAGCTTGGCGGTTTCGCTCCTGTTCCAGTCGGCATATGCGGCGACGTACGCTATGTGGCTTAGCACGTACGCCTGTATCAGCCTAGTAACGTTGTGTTCTTTCATTCCTTTCTTCTTGTTCGCGACCCGCCGCACGAGGTGTGTGGCGGCAGCCACCTACTTCTGAAGTCGGGCAACCAGCTCGCGGGTGGCACCGTTCTCTTCCAGCCACAGGCCGAGCACTCGCAACTTGGACACCGTCGGTATTCGGGTCCCCTCCCTCGTCATGACGCGGACGCCCAAATGACGAGCGTCTAGCACGACCTGCGGAAGGGGCCCTTTCTTGCGCGGCCTGTGGAGCAGAATCTCCGACTTGTCGGGTGAGCAGACGAGTCCCATGTCTTCGAGGTGCCGCTCCACCTCCCGGACGGCCCGCTGCAGTCGGTCTTCCATTTCGCCGACGCTCGTGTTCTCCGTGGTCCACACCGTCACGTCATCTGCGTATATCGTATGATTGATGCCCTCTATCGCGTCAAGGCGCTCCGGCAGGCCGATCATGATGAGGTTCAAAAGCATGGGGGAGAGTACGGAGCCCTGCGGCGTTCCCGCACCGCCCATTCGGACCGTTCGTGGTGAAGCCCCGTCGATCTTGACTGTCGCCTCGCGCCCATTCAAGAAGCTGCTGACATATCAGTGGAACCTCGCCCAGAGATCAAGTCGGCTGATCTTGTCCAGTATAGCCATGTGCTTCACAGTGTCGAATGCGCTCTTGAGGTCTAGCCCGAGGAGGGCGCGCACATGCGTGCTCGGAACGTTCACGACCTGTTCCTTGATCTACAGCATGGCGTCCTGTGTTGAAAGTCCCTTCCGGAAACCGATGATGTGGGAGGAAGATTACGAAAATTTCGACCTCCTTGGTTCCATGCACTTAAATATAAGTAGAAGGGCGCGCTCGTATGCGGCCACCGTGACCAAGATGCGACCCCATGACTTCGTGCACAGCAGCCCAACTCCATGGCCGCTAAGCAACCACGGCGGTACATTCTTACTTCATCTTATCACTCCAGCGGTGTCAATATGTTCTAATAACAATAGTAGGACATCATGAACAACACTTTCAAAAGCTTTTTGAAGATCTAAACTTTGTGCGCCCTAACGTATTTCCTGTCTTTAGAAACAAACAAGAAATCAGACTGAGTTCATTGCTAGGAGACAGCCATAGTATAGGTAGTTCACGTGCCGTTCAGTAATCGATACCGTTTGCCACATACACTCTGTAATTGAATTATTTGCTTTTGGAAGTAATGCAATTCAAAGAGTATAAACAGAAGCGTGAGGCTTCCCGTGCTAGGGACTTATTCACGGTCGATCACTCACGGCGAAACTACGACGACTGTGTGAAGCAGTGCTAAGCCAGCCAATTAATTCATCCAGATTCGATCAGTCAAAAAGCACGCACTGAAAGCAATATTGTGTACAGCGATTACATCCCTATTTGTGAACAAGGTTTCGCGTGAGATGAATGTGGTATTTCAGCTCCTTAGTAGCGGAAGAGTCCCAATGGAGCCAAAATTGTAATGAAAAGCGCACTCTTGCTGTTACAGAAACTCCGTGGGGCCCTAAAGAATGTTGTGTAAAGAGATTACGTCTATGTTTTTGTACACGTTTTTGCGTGAGATTCATGTGGTATTTGAACGTAGTAGCAAGCCACGAGTGTGAGTGGAGGCAGGTGTGTTATGAAAAGCGGACTCTTGCTATATTCCAGAAACTCATGGTTGGCACTGGCAGTTCTCCCATTTATATCCAGTTCTCCTAGCACACTGCGCAAATGCAAACGATGATCAAGAAATATTTATGTAAAACAACCGCAACGCTTGCCATTAAAAATGCTAGTCCCCCCTTTTTATGTTTGGAAAATATATTTCCCTAACTACCACATAGCTCGATGGAGCACGAGGTATGCAATCGTAATGATTTTACGACTAAACCCATTACCGGAACTCTGTGCCAAAAAACAAAAGAAATATGGCAACCGCATGGGCGCGAAGTAGTTGCTACCTCTAGTTTTTGGCTGGCTAAACATATCCATAATATGATGAGAAAACTCGAATTTACACGAGCACGAACGCACGTAAATTGTGTAAACCTCATTGCGTATAATTTTTAGAAAAATCGAATGGCCATTTATAAAATCTTTAGCTTATTTTTAGGTGGCCTTAAAACATTGGTTGGCGGACGCCTGAAGTATATCACACCGCCCTCCTGTGAAAGACCCCGTATGGAGTTGATTGTGCGTCTCGCCTGAATCGCATCTGGTCTTCTACCCCTAATCGCCAGCGTGACGTAGCAATATGACGACGCCCTTGCAGTTGCAGATTTCACTCCATGAGCAAAATGGCGACTTTTTCTCATGAAGTTGGTTACATTAACTCAATAGCTAAACCTCGCAAACTTTCTTGTGTGATACCCGCCGCGGTAGCTTAGTGCCTAAGGCGATCCATTGTCCAGATCAAGGTCTTCCATTCAATTGCGGCCACGGCGGCCTAATTTCAATGGGAGCGAAATGAAAGAAAAAATCGCTCGTGTGCTTCGATTTAGGTCCACGTTAGACCACTTCAAATTAATAAAGTTACCCCGAAATCCCAGATTTTATCGTACCTAGTAATCAAAGTGGTCTTCCGGCATGTGAAACCCCATAATTAAATTTCTAGCTGGATGGGTGAGTGAATTTTTAGAAGCGTCAGTTTCAGTCACTATAAAATTCCTTGGCAATTCCGTCTTGGCAAATTGCTACATCACTCTCTGAGTTTGCATGCAATCAAAGTAGGACTCACCTTATTTTTAATATATCGCGAAAATTATAACGTTTGTAGCCATGATTATAATTGCAAATAAAACTTGGTACACGCATCATCCGTATTTTTATTTTTATGCATGGTTTGTACCATCACCCATACTTATTGGGGAAGTAAAAAAGGACCTCCGTAAAAATAAGGGTTATGTTGTGCGTAATGGCGTTGACGAAGTAAGAATTATCTTAGTTAACCACACCCTTTGTAATAAATTGGGTATTTGAGGAACGCAGTCAATTACTGCCATTACTGTTACTGCCACAAATTTTTCTTGAAAAGGGGGGAATATCATAGCTTTTGTACATGAGAACTTACGTGGACTTCCTCAATGGCAATTTCTTTCAAACAACAACGTTGCGCTTTCGCCGAAAAGGCGAAGATTTTCATTATGATGGGAAAGTATTAAAACAATGCGCACAGTAATGTTCGTAGCTTTATCGGCAGCATAAGTCGAAGTAAAGATTGGTTTATAACTAAAATTGGGAAGGACGATGTCACGCCTGCCAAGGCAAACACGAACAACGCTGGCCTAATGAAGATTACTGGCATTAGTAATCAAACGCTTAGCGCTGTTTCTCGCTTCAATGCTTGCCGGGCACGTGACATTACGCGATATCCAACACTAGGCACGCGGAAAACCAGTGCGCGTGAAGCCACAAGCCATCGTGGCCCGCCACCGATGCACCCGCCGCAATATACCTCCACAATACAGGGTCGCATTTCGAGTCGTGGACCAGGAAGAAATTTTCGTCAACTGCGAAGCTTTCCTTTCAAATAATCCGTATCAGTTTCCATTGTAGCACTTGTTTGGGCTGATGCTTCATTTTCCCTGTATTATTTATTCCTCTCCAACTTGCGGGTTTCGTTAACATACAGGGTGCGACCAGTGTATGCGTTCAATCACGCAAAGATCCAATCCAACCGATGTACGCCGCCTCCACACTATTCTACCATAAATACACCATCCATCCATCCATCCATCCATCCATCCATCCATCCATCCATCCATCCATCCATCCATCCATCCATCCATCCATCCATCCATCCATCCATCCGTCCGTCCGTCCGTCCGTCCGTCCGTCCGTCCGTCCGTCCGTCCGTCCGTCCGTCCATCCGTCCATCCGTCCGTCCGTCCGTCCGTCCGTCCGTCCATCCATCCATCCATCCATCCATCCATCCATCCATCCATCCATCCATCCATACATACATACATAGATACATGCATGCATACATACATACATACATACATACATACATACACACATACATACATACATACATACATACATACATACATACATACATACATACATACATACATACATACATACATACATACATACATACATACATACATACATACATACATAGCTTTATTTGAGCTGCTTAAAACATATTACAATATTCGTGCCCACCGAAATGCAAGGTGCTTGCAAGCGACAGGCACGAGGTCCTAGTTCGTTACATAGAAGGTAGTACTACAATATACATTAGGCATATTGCAACAGCTTCAAAGGTAGGCTACACAAAATTACTTTACTGCGTTAGTAACGGAAAAAGAAGAATCTTGATTAATTTTTTCCTTCAATGCTGCCCCGCTATTTCTTCAAGAAATTCATAAAAATATCAAAAAAACCAACACAAGATTTTTGTTCTTTACAGGACAAGAGTGAAACCAGAGTCATAGGAATGGAACAGATTAACAAGAGAGCGCCGATGCTTTAGTTTGTTGTATGGCTCTAATAATGAATGTTATACAATTAGTACTTTTGGTGAATGGTCAAAATAAGAAGGACCATAATATTGTCGACATTATTTACCGTTGGTCGTACACCGTGTGCGGCAGCGAACTGTCAGCCAAGCTATTCAGCAAATAAAAAAACATTTAAAAAAGACGGCTCAAGATACAATTGTGTAACATACGGTATTCGGTCACCGAATTTCTCAACACTAAACACCATGCGTCTCAAAATGGTATCTTTCACCGTACATCCTAATCTATCTTTCTTTTTCGAGAAAACGCTTGGCTAAAGTATGCTGGGACGCCATATATATATATATATATATATATATATATATATATATATATATATATATATATATATATATATATATATATATATATATATATATATATATATATATATATATATATTATTCTTTAAAAATGTGATCCCTTTCTTACACTTTGGATTTGCAATGTGTTGTGATGCGACGATTCGTGACCAACTTGCGAAGTGTCACTTGGATCACAATATTAAAAATAACGCACCGTAATATCATTTCTTGCTATATTGTCTGAGCAATCATAAGCAGTAGCGCACTGTAAGTTCACATATGTTTTTATTTATTAGCTTATCCGCTATATTTACTTTCCTTCGTACTCCGAGAAAAAGCAAGCCTAAGGAAATTAATCTGGGTAAAACTGAAGAGTCCATACTTGCGCTGCTACGGTTCGTAAACGTTTCATTTACGTAGTGAGTGGGGACATTCCGCATGACACGTTTTTCAATATAATGTCCGAGTTACATGGGAGAAGGTAATAGCGGTAGAGAAATGCAAGGCCACCCTAAGCAGTGACAACCATATCAATATAAAAGATATCACACGAGTTTCTTTTCAATATTTGAATATATTTGCTTAACATTTTATCAAGCAACCACTCCTTTCGAGTATGCAGTGTAGATAGCATATTCATATATTGCATCACTGAAGTGTATGATGGTTACGCAGTTGACGTAAACGGCCAGTAAATGCTGTTCCAAAAATGCTGTTTAAGCACACGGTATCCAATGATGTAGAAACATATATGGGTCTCTACGAACACTGCTTTAAAACGACATGAAAAAGGAAATTCGAAAAAAATTGCGGTTGAGGATTTGGCAGACCGATACTATCTAATTTTTGTTGCATGATGAAACTTGCCAAAGTTAACGACTGGGCGCGTTGGTACAGCATGCCAACACGCCTAGCGTTTTGCTCACAATCTGTTGTGTTGGGGCATTAGGGTGGATTAAGTTCGAATATTTGTTATTAATGTGGATGAAGGGGGATTAACATGGATTTTGGTGGAGTAGGATGAATGAAGGCAAATTAGGGTGTATTAATGTTGAATAAAGTAGATTCAGGTTGATTAAGGTGGAAAAAAGAGGACTAACCTGAATTAGGGCTTAAGAAAGTAGGCTTTACAAGGCTTTTGTCTTCGCCTCTCTTTGAGGATAGCTAAGGACAATAAGGTAAGCTTAGAGGATACCTAAGGGAATATTTAGGGTTCCAAAATTGAGTGAAATATTGCGGTACCTTAAGAGTTGCCGTTTTGTAGCCCAGATTTACTCTGATGTATTTAGCTGTAAAATTTTTATTATATCATAACTCAGTGGCTGTCCTCGGCTGTCCACCACGCCGGCCGGCAGGCGTATCCTTGAGGAGCTCGTACTCGCACCAACCAAGAACTTGGCTGAAGACACCCAAATCCCCAGAGAAATAGGGGAGAAGATCGTGGTCGCCCCTTTGCCCCGCAACATTCATCCCGTTCACAACGCAGGTCGTCGCAAGGCAAGAGCATTGAATATGCTAAAGCAATAAACAGGGACAAACGTGGACAGGCGTGGAAGCAGCTGCATACCGAGACGGCTAGGCTTTTGCGGTTTCCGTCGTTGACACGCTGGGCAAAGTTATCAACTGTGCTTCCGTCCGGACGACGAACCCAGAGGTGGCCGAGCAAGTGGCCATTGCACTCGCCATGCAAGACGGTCGGAGAGACAGGGTGTATAGCGATTCGAAAGCCGCCATCAGGGCATTCCAGAAAGGCCGGGTAGCCCGGCAGGTAGTTCAAATTCTGAAAGGCGCCAAACGCGGCAACACCTCCATGCACTCGATCCTTTGGTTCCCTGCACACGTCGGGGCGATTGAGGGGGTTCCGCTGAACCTCAATGAGCCTGCCCACGAGGCTGCGCGTGGCTTTACCGACCGCGCTGCCCTCAGGTCGGGCGACTCTCTCCCCGGACACCGAGACGCTCCTCTCACACACAATGAAATAACTAAGTTCTTCTACTTAGAGAGAAGGGTTTTCCCCCCGCCTCACTCCAAGTTAAGCAGGCCGCAGGCGGTCACACTAAGAGTTCTGCAAACGAACTCGTCCCCAAATCCGGCGTCCCTTAATAGCATATATCCATTTATACGTATACGTATACGTATAAATACGTACCATTTATACGAATTGTTCTTGCGTGGCCTGTGGTGAGGTAGCTACGTTGCCTCATATGCTCTGGGAGTGCGGGTCGCTGGGCCCGAAGTTCACCAAGGAAGAGTGGGACGCCCTCCTGCGAAGTCCCGTCTTTGAGGATCAAATCCTGGGCGTCCAGCGCGCCCGCGATCGGGCTAGCAGACTAGATCTGTCAGTCCCGTCGTGGGATTAGCCAGGTGCGCGTTTTATCGCGCTTTGCTGGACCAAATAAAAGTTTATTCACTCACTCACTCACTCAGTGGCCGTGTAAGGCTAGAAATAGTAGAATGGGAAGGATACTTTGCAAAAAGAAAAGGAGACAGCAGTATTTTTTTCCATTGCAGTAAAGAAAATGCTCAACATAAAGATACACGTTGTAGCTACTTCAATTGAGTATTGTTTGATGATCCTTTGCATTTACCCAGTACCTTTCGGGATTTGAAGAGAAAGTTATGTAAAGTTCCTAGGGCAACCATAGAGTTTGTGACCCATAGGGAGAGTGCGCTTTTCATTAGGCTGTCGGCTCCATTCGCACTTCATGTCAGTAGCTGCTTTAGCGAAAATGTAAAAACAATTCCAAACAGGGGACGTAATCGCTTCCGCCTAATGACATGCAGTGCGCGCTAATTTGGCTGCATGAGCAAAACCGGATGAACCGATTGGCTCGTGGAGCATTGCGTGCGCAAAGGCAATACTATCGCCGAGGGTGATCGTCCGCAATTGCGTCCCCAGGACGAAAGGCTGATGCTGCTGCTTGTACTCTTTCACTTGCACTACTTGCAAAAGGAAATCATTCAATTACAGAGTGGGTGCCGCAAAGCTATAGCAGCAGCCCAACACTATAGCCACTGAGCAACCACGGTGGGTTCTCAGGATTCTAGGCTGCTGTTTATATAAGCCTTGTAAATACATCATGCAAATAGTTTTATGCCCGTGGCATTTTGGTGCACGTGCGGGGTACGCGTCTTCGCCACGGAGCTCGGCAGCGGACGTCTCACCCAGCCTGGGACCATGCTCCCTGTGGAAGGCACCGCGTCTGCAGCTGCAATGCCGGATACGCATACTCAGTACGTTGCTCTACCTCAGCCGCAAGACCCCGACAAGTTCACCGGCCAGGATGGTGTTGACGCAGAAGGATGGTTGTCGATTTATATGAGCGCGTCAGCAAGGTGAGCAGCTGGGATCCGACCATAATGCCGGCCAATGTCGTGTTCTACCTCGACGGAACACCGCGAACGTGATTTTACACACACGAGGAAGAGGTAACCAGCTGGGACTTGTTCAAAGAAAAGCTGTCCGACATTTTTCGCAATTCGACCGGTCGACAACTAGCCGCCAAGCAACAACTCGCCACGCGCGGCCAAACTGCTACCGAGACGCATGTCTCTTACATTAAGGATGTCCTAGCCCTCTATCATAAAATCTACGCGTCCATGCCAGAGGTCGACAAGGTTGGACACATTATCAAAGGCATCGCGGACGACGCATTCAACCTTCTGGTCTTTGGAAACTCGTCGACTCTCGACGCCATCATGAAGGAATGCCGCTGTTTCGACAACGCGAAGAGTCGTTGTATATACAATCAGTTTATACGGCTTCAAAATACTGCAGCGACCTCTTACTGTACCAACCCCACCGTCCAATCTTGCTCTTTATCACCAAGCGAAAACGTGACCCGAATTGTGTGCCGCGAACTCGAAGCAGCGTTTCCTGCCTTGCCTCAACCGACGTCGTGGAACGACACCACTGAGAGGACAACGCAAATTCAGTCCATGGTTCGCCAGGAAATCGCTAATATGGGTCTTCCGAGCACCTGCTCCTTGAGTCACCCTGACACCCGCGCTGCTCCTATGGCTTGTTCCTATCGCAGTCTACCTCAGAGGTCCGTCATCCCTACACTACCAGGAATCCATCGCACTGGCGTACACCTGATGACAGGCCGATCTGTTTCTGCTGCGGCTGAATAAGCCACGTTTCCCATCACTGCCGTAGCAGTTGGCCGTCCCCTCCTCGAAACACCTTCCAGAACTAACGTTCGCCCCGAAGTTCGTCACGTCGTCGCTTCTACGACGCTTCCGACGCCACTAGCTCGACTCGCTGTTATGCTTGCTCGCCCTCGCCTCAACGTTGCCAGCCACGTCCACCTCAGCTTCACCGCTCGCCGTCACCTTCCTACCCTGGACAGGAAAACTAGGCAATGCAGCACCTCGAGATGTTGCTGCGAGCTCGGATTCACCGCAAACTCCTCCTTTGACGCTGTTTACAAGACACGATCTTCTTGACGTCCGAGTTGATAATCAAGGAAGCAGCGTGTCTTTATCCCTGTCTGAAAAGACTGGGCAACCCGTGGAACTTCTTTCATGATTGGGATAGGTGCTTGCAATTGTTCCCCTTGAACGAGGAACTCCCAGTAAGCGCGAGTCATAAGCTCGCGTTGATTACGTCCCTGCCCTTTGAAAACACCGCCCGTCGCTACTAGCGATTGAATGATTTAGTGAGGCCTTCGGACCGATGTCCGGCGCGGCCTTTCGGTTGCGCCGGTCTGTTGGAAAGATGACGAAACTTGATCATTTAGAGGAAGTAAAAGTCGTAACAACCCATATATAACAATATATGTATATATACAATCCATACTAATAATATTGTTGCGTGTGAAGGAGACCGTTTGTAACCCTTACGGATGAAGGGGACCGTTTACTTTAAGTCGCGGAGGTGAGCGCAAGAGCGGTCATGGTTTATCAACTGAGCGTCGTCCTCTTCTTCCTTCCTCCACCCGGGACCGCAAACACGTTCACTGGTCTTCGTTTTCTTCATGCGTAACATTCCTCTCGTCGCAGACGAAGCCCGCCGGGCGAGTCAATCCATGTGTCTTGACGTGAACAATTTCAAGCGGGCGACATGGACCACTTGTTTCTTGGCAGCTCTTCTACCACTCGCCGTGAGGTGAGCTTCGTTATACGTGACTTCCGTGAGTCTGTCAATAATCACAAACGGTCCATCGTAGGTGGCCAAAAGCTTTTGGCATAACCCGCGTTTCCGTACTGGAGTCCACAGCCAGAATAAATCACCAGGGCGATAGGTTACCGGACGGTGGCGAATGTCGTAGCGCGCTTTTGATCTGTCCTGCGATGCCAAAGTGCGCAAACGAGCAATACGACGAGCTTCTTCGGCGAAGCAGAGAGTCTCGGCGACAGTGGGATTTTCATGACTGCAGAAGGGGAAAACAGTGTCGATTGTGTACCGGGGTGGCCATGCGTACAGCAGGAACAAAGGGCTATAGCCGGTGGTCTCGTGCTTGGCGGTGTTGAACGCGTACGTGATAAAAGGCAGTACGTCATCCCAGTTCTTGTGGTCGGATGAAACGTACATAGATAGCATGTTTACAATTGTTCGGTTGGTGCGCTCCGTAAGCCCATTCGTTTGTGGATGGTATGGTGTCGAGTGACGCAAGTGGGAATCACACAAATGAAGCAGCTCCTCTACGACGTCTGCTGTGAATTGTCGGCCACGGTCGCTGATGATCACGCGAGGCGGACCATGTCGCAGGATCACATATTGCAGCAGGAATGTTGAAACGTCAGTGGCAGTTGCGGAGGGCACTGCCGCCGTCTCGCAGTAGTGTGTGAGGTAGTCGACGCAAACAACTATCCAACGGTTTCCCTTGGCTGATTTTGGAAATGGGCCTGCGAAGTCAATGCCCACTTGTTGGAAAGGCGTGCTTGGAGGCGGGATCGGCTGCAGAAGACCTGCTGGAGCAGTAGATGGCCGTTTGTGGCGCTGACACTGCATGCAGCTGGCCACATACGTCTCAACAGATTGTCGCATGCCAGGCCAATAAAAGCGTTCCTGAATCCGGTAGAGCGTCCTCGCCGAACCTAGATGGCCAGACGTAGGGTCGTCGTGCATAGCACTCGGAATCCCTGTGCGAAGGCTCTCCGGCACCACTAGGAGAAAACGTGCGCCAGTGCTGGAAAAGTTCTTCTTATAGAGCAGTCCATCACGTACACAGAAATGGTTTGCTGTCGTCGAGGTGGTCGTAGCGATGAAGAGCGGTGTTAATTTACCGTCTTTTCTCTATTCGGTTTTGAAGCAGTCGACGTCTGGAAAACGCGGCGACACAGAAGCCACGAGGTGATCGAAGTCGTCGGCGTCACAGTCCGTAGTACTAAGTGGCATACGCGAGAAACAGTCCGCATCAGCGTGTCGTCGACCACTCTTATAAGAGACGGTGAAGCTGTATTCTTGCAGTCGGAGCGCCCAGCGCGCAAGGCGGCCACAAGGGTCACGAAGATTCACAAGCCAACACAATGAGTGGTGGTCGGTGACCACTGTAAAGGGGCGTCCATACAGGTAAGAACGAAACTGCTGAACCACAAATATTACTGCGAGGCATTCTTGTTCCGTCACAGTGTAATTCTGCTCGGGCCTACCTAATGAGCGGCTTGCATATGTTCGCGTGTTCGCGGTCACCGTAGCGCTGAACTAGGACGGCACCAATACCTATGCCACTGGCATCTGTATGGAGTTCTGTCAGAGCTGAAGGACTGAAGTGTTGAAGAACCGGTCGTGACGTCAGCAGGAACTTCAACTGACGAAAAGAAGAGTCACACTCCGGATTCCACTCAAAGGGGGTGTCCTTCCGTAGCAGGCATGTCAGCGGATACGCAACGTCGGCGAATTTAGGAATAATTCGGCGGAAATAGGAACAAAGCCCCAGAAAACTACGGAGCTCCTTGACACAGCGCGGTGCACTGAACGCTTCAACGGCTGCTGTTTTCTGGGGATCAGGGCGGATGCCATCCTTGTCGACGAGGTGCCCAAGCACAAGGGTTTGGCGGTCTTCGAAGTGGCATTTCTTAGAGTTTAACACTAGACCAGCGTTTCTGATGCAGTTCAGGACAATATCCAGACGCGAGTTGTGTTCGCTGAAGGTGCGGCCAAAGATGACGACGTCGTCGAGGTAGCACATGCAGATGTTCCACTTCAAGCCACGCAATACAGTGTCCATAAATCTCTCGAAAGTTACCGGAGCGTTGCACGATCCAAATAGCATCACATTAAATTCGAAGAGCCCGTCAGGGGTTACAAAGGCAGTATTCTCCTTGTCGTCAGGATGCATCAGAATTTGCCAATAGCCGGATCGTAAATCTACTGAGGAAAAGTAAGAGGCGGAATGAAGGCAGTCTATTGCGTCATCATTACGTGGGAGTGGGTACACGTCCTTTTTTGTTACAGCATTCAAACGGCGATAGTAGACGCAAAATCTCCAAGATCCATCTTTTTTTAAACAAGAATCACTGGAGCTGCCCACGGACTTGTTGACTCTTGCACGACTCCCTTTTTAATCATTTCTTGCACTTGTTCGTTGATAATCTGGCGCTCTGATGGTGAAACACGATATGGCTTTTGTCTAATCGGATTTGCCGAACCCGTGTTGATGGTATGGCGCGTCCGAGACGCAGGGATTGCAGGTATATTGTCCTTCTGCGCAAAGTCGAATACAGAAACGTGCTTCGAAAGCACACCCACTAACGTTCGGCGTTCACTCGTGCTGAGTGATTTATTTACCATCGACAAAAGGGCCGTTTCCGAACTGTGGCCATCAGGTTCTTCCGGCACATCTGTAAGTACAGCCGCTGATAAGGACGCGTGTTCCCTGGCGAAGGCTAATTTCATGCCATCTGATAGTATAACCGGCTCCTTAGAACAGTTTACGGTCCATAAGCCAGTGCGTCCACCTTTGATCGACACCACACAATGTGGCACCAACACATTCTTCTTCATACAGTTAAAGTGCATCGGTTCTACGGTAGCTTCGAAGCAGTCGGAATCGGCGCCGCAGCAGACAACGGGAACGCAAACGGTAGATGATGCAGCTATGACCGTATCACCACGAACACACAGTGCAGTTTCGCGATCTACAGGGTTCTCCAGGAGTCCTCATGGAATCCTACCACTTAAGAATACTTTTCCTGTGCGGCAGTCGACAGTAGCACCACACTCCAGCAAGAAGTCCATGCCGAGAATATCATCATGAGTCGACCGAGGAATAATTACAAACTCTGTCGTAATGAGGAGGAAGAAGAAGAAGCCGACCAGTGCGTATGTGGAATGTTCGGCTCCCGCTTCTGTGCTCGTTTTCGGACTGATTTCTGTGATTCCTAGCAACGAAATGTGCACTATTCGACGCAGTTTCTTCTAAGGAACACGCCGATGTCCGATTTTTCTTCCCGTCAGTGAACTCTTTTCCATTTCCGAGGCTTTTTAGTTCGGACCACGCCGCGGCTCAGCTAGCCTTACCCGACTAGGCCTATCGTCGGGGGCGAGGAGCGAGCAGGCCCAGGCCTCGCTCGTACGTGTGCGCGGTAGTATGCCCGCTATGGAGACCGTAGTGCCGGGAGAGGACATCTCCCCAGAAGAAGCGAATCGCCCTGGCTGGACGACGGCCATGGGCAGAAAAAATAAGGCCACACCGGTACCGACCGTTCCGGACCGAGGCAACGAGGGACGAGCAGACACGAAGGGCGGCCGCCGCACGGCCGGCCCGCAGAGCGCGGTCAAGCGCCTCGTCGCCGCATCGAGGCTCCCCCGGCTACCGAGGGACCACATTCGCATCAGGCCGAGGCCGAGGCCGAGGCCGAGAGACGGCCTCGACGTAAAAAAAGTGAGTCAGATTCGCCTGGCGCAAGCACTAGCAATGGCGGCCTCACTCCCGCCGAACGAGACCGAGGAAGATATCGTTTGTCCGAACGCAACCCAAAACGAGGCCAATAGAAGAAGACTGGGTGGACGCCCTGCAAAGCGACGACCACCAGACCCAGCTCCGGGCCGTCCAGAGGGCTCACGAAAGGGCGGAGGCTCACGGGCTTCCCGTCCCAACGTGGGTGCGGCCCGCGACCCCTGCCGCCCACTAAACCAAGAGTGGGTGGGGAGGGGTTCCTCAGGACACATTAAAGTTATTTCCTCCTCCTGTCGTAATAACATGGCCTCCCAAAAATACGTCAGCACTACACACACCAATAGGTCGCAATGGCTCACCACTCACTCCACAGAACTTTGAATCTTCGTCCCATTTAAACAAAACCTTTCGCCCTAACACGTGTTTAAACGAGACACTCATGACGGAAATTGTTGCGCCTGTGTCCACCAGAGCCATCACAGGGACATTATCTACAAGCACGCGCACTTTGTTTTTCAGCATCAACACAGGAGGTATTTCTGTCAGTAGCACGTCTCCAGCGACCTCACCTCCATCGGCCGCGCTAGCTAGTTTTCCGGTGACGAAGGGGACGTGGTGCGATGCCGCGGTGAGGGAGAACGGGGAGCACGATGTTGCGGTGGGGGTGTCAAACTCCTGTCAGATGCCGGGGAGCGATTCCGGGAGCTGCTGAGCCAATACTCGTCGCCAGATGATACGTGTGCTGGCCATGGGGCAGCGTGTGACCGTTCGGAGGGCCGAGAAAACTCTGAGGGCTGGCCATACCACGTGGTCATACGCTGGCTGCAAAACCGCGATATATGACCCGGGACACCACAGGAATAACACACCGGGAGAGGTCGAAACCTTGGTTGTTCGTCGATGAAGCGGATATTATCATTTTCCCGCGTGTAGTGGGTTGGTTCGTGGCGTGTGTCACGACGATACATCGGGCGTCGAGTAGGCGTGCGTTGAGCGCGTTGGTCATAGCGCGGAGTCGGAGGGCGTGTTGTAATCCTCGGCTGTGAGGCTGCGCTGTACTCTACGGCCGCTGCGGTAACCATCGGTTGCCAAGGGGCCGAATGTGGCGTCGTCATAGCCTCACGTGACGTGTGCACGCCATGGTGGTCAGCAGTTGAATGCAACTCCTCGCGGCGGGAAAGTTCCTCGCGGACGATCTGTCGGATGGTGGAAGGAAGGTCGAGGCAAGGACTCCTGTCCACACTGGCAACCGTCGTCACGTTTGCCAATCGACCAAACTTTGGCGCAATCCGACGCATCTTGAGCGTTTCAAAAGTTCTGAAGTGCCGAATGACGTCAGACACAGAACTGAGGCTCTCCTTTCCAATTAGAAAATTGTATACATCCTCAGCCACTCCTTTCAGCAAATGTCCGACTTTATCTTCTTCTGACATGCGAGCACTGACCACCTTGCACAGCTTTAATACTTCTTCGATATATGTTGTGCATGTCTCACCTCGTAGCTGCGCCCGTTGAGACAGTGCCTGCTCCGCACGCTTCTTTTTGGCGACTGAGTCCCCAAAACAAGCCTTTAGCTCGTCCACAAAATGTTCCGACGTCGTAAGCGCGTCCTCGTGGTTCTCATACCACATGAGGGCGGTATCGGTCAGGGAGAACACCACATTGGTGAGCTGAGCGGTTGCATCCCACCCGCTGGATTTGCTCACTCGTTTGTAGTGTACGAGCCACTCGTCGGCATCTTCCCCCGCTTTGCCTCCGAAGGTGGGTGGAACTCGGTAGTATGGCCGTGGACTGCTAGGCGCTGCCCTCGGAGTGGCTCCTTCTTCTGGCATGTCGAAGATGGTCACGGCTGATGGCGGGAGGCCGGCAAGTCGACGGCTTCGACGAAGCTGCGGCAGTGATGGTTCCGTTGTTGTGAGCGGTACCCCGCACCTCCACCACTTTGTTGCGTGCGAAGGAGACCGTTTGTAACCCTTACGGATGAAGGGGACCGTTTACTTTAAGTCGCGGAGGTGAGCGCAAGAGCATTGTTGTTGTTGTTGTTGTTGTCCTTAGTGGCCGTGGCACATACCCACAGTGGGAGATGTGCAAGAGCGGTCAGCTGGTTTATCAACTGAGCGTCGTCCTCTTCTCCCTTCCTGCCCCCGGGACCGCAAGCACGTTCACTGGTCTTCGTTTTCTTCATGCGTAACAATATATACAATATATGATATACACAATATATACAATATACAATATATTGTGCAGTATATACAATCCATAATAACAATATATATATATATATATATATATATATATATATATATATATATATATATATATATAAATGTGTATACATATATATTTATATATAACTTTATAAAGTGATCTCTTGCACTTTAGATTTGCAATGTGTTGTGATGCGACGATTCGAGAACAGATTGCGAAGTGTCACTTGGATCACAATATTAAAAAAATAAAGCACCGCAATATAATTTTGTTCCTATATTGTCTGAGCAATCATAAGCAGTAGCGCACTGTAAGCTCACATATGTTTTATTTATTAGCTCATCCGCTTTATTTACTTTGGTTTGTACGCCGAGAAAAAACAAGCCTAAAGAAATTAATCTGGGTAAAACTGAAGAGTCCATACCTGCGCTGTTACCGTTCGTAAACGTTTCATTTACGTAGTGAGAGTGGACATTCCGCATGACACGTTTTTCAAAATAATCTCCGAGTTACATGGGAGAAGGCAATAGCGGTAGAAAAATGCAAGGCCACCCTAAGCACCGACAACTATATCAATATAAAAGATATCACATGAGTTTCTTTTCATTATTTGAATATATTTGTTTAACATTTTATCAAGCAACCACTGGTTTCGAGTCTGCAGTGTAGATAGCATATTCATATATGCATCACTGAAGTGTATAATGGTAATGCAGTTGACGTAAACGGCCAGTAAATGCTGTTCCAGAAAAGCTATTTAAATACACCGTGTCTAATGATGTAGAAACATATTTGTATTCTCTACGATGACTGTTTTAAAACGGCATGAAAAAGGGAATTTGAAAACAATTGCGGTTGAGGACTTGGCAGACCGATATTTTCTAATTTTTGTTACATGATGAAACTTGCCAAGGTTGACGACTGGGCGTGTTGGTATAGCATGGCAACACGCCCAGCGTTTAGCTCACAATCTGTTGTGTTGGGGCGTTAGGGTGGATTACGGTCGAACACTGGTTAATAATGTGGATGAAAGGGGATTAACGTGGATTTTGGTGGAGTAGGATGAATGAAGTCAAATTAGGGTGTATTAATGTGGAATAAAGTAGATTGAGGTCGATTACGGTGGAAAAAAGAGGACTAACCTGAATTAAGGCTTAAGAAAGTAGGCTTTACAAGGCTTTTGTCTTCGCCTCTCTTTGAGGATAGCAGAAGACAATAAGGTAAGCTAAGAGGATAGCTAAGGGAACATTTAGGGTTCTAAAATTGAATGAAATATTGCGGTGCCTTAAGAGTTGCCGTTTTGTAGCCTAGATTTACTCTAATGCATTTAGCTGTAGCATTAGAGCATGTAGCATGTAGCATTAGAGCTGTAGCATGTAGCTGTAGCTGTAGTAGGAAAGCGTAGCAGGGGACGACAGAAAGTTAGGCGGGCGGATGAGATGAAGAAGTTTGCAGGGACGGCATGGCCACAATTAGCACATGACCGGGGTTGGAGAAATATGGGAGAGGCCTTTGCCCTGCAGTGGGCGTAACCAGGTTGATGATGATGATGATGATTTAGCTGTAAAAGTTTTATTATATCATGCCTCGGTGCCTGCGCAAGGCTAGAAATAGTAGATTGGGAATGATACTTTGCAAAAAAAAATAAGAGGAGACAGCAGTATTTTTGCCATTGCAGTAAAGAAAATGTTCAATATAAAGATACACGTTGTAGCTATTTCAATTGAGTATTGTTTGATCATCCTTTGCATTTGCCTAGTACCTTTCTGGATTTGAAGAGAAATTTATGTAAAGTTCCTAGGGCGCCCATGGAGTTTGTGACCCATAGGGAGAGTGCGCTTTTCATTAGGCTGTCGGCTCCATTCGCACCGTATCGCGATGGTTGCTGTTGCGAAAATGTAAAAACAGTTCCAAACAGGGGACGTAATCGCTTTCGCCTAATGACATGCAGTGCGCGCTAACTTGGCTGCATGAGAAAAACCGCATGAACCGATTGGCTCTTGGAGCACTGCGTGCGCAAAGGCAATAGTACCGGTGAGGGTGATCGTCCGCAATTACGTCCCCAGGACGAAAGGCTGATGCTTCTGCTTGTACTCTTTCACTTGCGCTACTTGCAAAAGGAAATCATTCAATTACAGAGTGGGTGCCGCAAAGCTATACGGAAAACGAAAGTACGTGAACTATGTGGGCTCTAGTACTCTCCTAGCGCCTAATCCGCCCTGAGCTGAAGTTTATTTTATAAGCAAAAGTGCTAGGTCACACAGCGCATCATTTTCTTCCCAATCTTAGTGGACGGAACGGATAACTTGCTCAAAGATATGCATGTGTTTACGCCCACTGAAATCGACCTACACGGATACATTCTTGAGTTTTCTAGTAATGATATTTCGAAAGGCATATCGTGCCAACACCAGTGGTCTGTTGTTTCATTCTCGCAAAGTACCACGGTTGCTAAAATGTGCAAAATAATCAACATATGGTTTCTTCCATATGTTAATAATAGCTTTTCTCCCGGAAATCTCCTATTAGTAATTTCCTATGAGCTAGAGAAAAAAACAAATATGCTGTGTTTGGTTCTTGCCGATTTGCTTTTGGGCTCGTCCTTGAATTTCAAAAGATAATACGGTCACCGCCAATGCAGGTCCCGTAAGCAGGAATTGAGACAAAGGCTACTTATGGTGTATTCACCCGCCGTGGTTGCTCAGTGGCTATGGTGTTGGGCTGCTGAGCACGAGGTCGCGGGATCGAATCCCGGCCGCGGCGGCCGCATTGTGATGGGGGCGAAATGCGAAAACTCCCGTGTGCTTAGATTTAGGTGCACGGTAAAGAACCCCAGATGGTCGAAATTTCCTGAGTCCTCCACTACGGCGTGCCTCATATTCAGAAAGTGGTTTTGGCACGTAAGCCCGATAATTCATTGTTTTTATCTTGTATTCGTCCTCAAAATCTGTCACAAATTACACAGCTGTTCCACTTTGTTCTGCACTGCTCGACGCAGGCTTCTTCGAGCATCCTTAAGTGCAACTATTTCCCAGAAAATTTTAGTGTGGGACACCGCGTAAGTGCGGCTAGTCACCGGTTGAACTTTCCTGTCACGACGAGTGCCCTAATTGTATGATCTAAAAGCTACATGAGAGGGCTATGTAATGAAGTATTCAGTATTTACCACATAATAATTCATGTTTACTATTCGATGCACATGCATGTATATACGTACATTGTCAAAGGTTTTCAACCCATGAGAGAGTTTTCTTGTCCCACGTGTAACACCCGATTTTTAGGGCTTTAAGGAAATTCCCAGGACGACAATGGCGTCCTAAGTAAACTTGCAGGGAGAAAAGCCACAATTGAAAACTATGCAATCTTTCTGCCAGCCTTTGCACACATATATATTCTAAAAAACAGTTTTGTATCCATCCCTTTGAAATTCTCTTGTGGGATATTTCTCTGTCAGAAGACTGTCAGAATGATTACATTGTTTTCAACTATGTCTTTTGTTATCGTAAGTCTAGCCAGATATCTGTTGTCTTCTGTATATTTTTATAAGACACTAACGGTATGGGTTTTGTGAGAAGACATCCTCAAGGGTCTATACATTTTTACAGTGTAAGTGTGATAGAAAAAATGACATGCAATGCTTCAGGCTGTTCAGCTCTCTCACACCAAACTTCGTGCGCTCAATACCTCTAGTCTATTTCGGAATAGCTGATGCAAGGCCTTAACGAAGGAACATAGTCCTCATTATGATATAGTTGCTATATATTACGGATACCACCACTGCTCAACGTGGAACTTCACATATTCGTCTTGACTAAACGTATACAATTAATTGTCAACTCCGGCAAATTTTCTTGTTCAAGGGATGTTTTAATAAAACTGAAATGTTCCTCTCCACATGCGCGTCGACAATGTGTTTAAAAGAGCTGGGTTGAGAGCTGCAGAGACTTTTCACAAATTAAATTCATCGCTCACCTGAAACCACATAACTTGCCTTCTCTTGAGTGATAGGGGTACTGTGTTGTGAGGTAAAAATTGTAAACGCAGAACATGCTGGGAAATAATGGCAAGTGACAAGGACGAGAAGTTCGCAATCGTGAGGTAAGGTTTCACGTTAGACGTTTCTAGCGGGATAACCTATGTTTCATTAGAACGGGCGAGTGATGGTTGAAAAGTGGTAATGCATTGTTGGATGCAGAAGATTGAATCTTCACGGGCCACGAACGCAGTTTGAGCGAATGTTTATAGCATTAATCGGAATTGGGTAGGCCTGGCACAGTCCCCGACTTTGTGCACCTGCTACTGGCAGACGTCCCCTGAACTAGAAGCCATCCGGATGAAAAAAAGGATTGCTGTAGGATAGTTGCGTTCACAATAGGTATGTGAAATTGACCATTCTTTATTGCGTATACCACAGAAGCAAATAGTCAGAGGTTGTATCACGACGCACTGTGGAAATCTGTACATCGCCGTTCTCGGATCATATTCGCCGGTGCTTCCCCTAAGAAATGTCACTACGTGTACGGGCTTATTTGAGCGTACTATTAAGCTGACTCATTACCTTCCGAGACGCACTTTTCTGCCGCTAATCCCAAACGAACAACAATCAGTATCCCATTATTACAGCGGTGTGCAACAACCGCCAAGTTCAGCTGCCAACTGCTTCACTTTTGGTATCGGTGCGTGTCCCTGCGGGGAAAGTATGCGTTCCGTAAAGGAGAAATCATATTCCAAAAGTTTTAACCTAATAAAAGTCTTCCGTAGAACAAGTTAGCTCGGGGCATTGAAATTGCAAGTAGAAGGAAAAATATGCTGCATTGTGTATGGTCTCCTGTTCCTTGTTTTCGAAGGTGTCCAGTGCCAAGAGTTGTACACGTTACAAAAATGAAGCGACCAGTCAGAACAACTTCTTTAAAAAAATGTTTTGATTAGAGTTACCAATCGCTCAATCTGGTGGATCTCATCCCGTTTCCTTTTACTCGTTTAGCCATTTAGACTTATACGACTAGTTGTAACAAACGCCACGACATGCTGGCGTTACGTGAAAAGGGGACAAACCTTAAACGTAATTAATTTTTACACTTCATCATATCGAGCCGTAAAATAGTGTCTCTGTGTTACAATCACCAGAACAGGCGTATATGTGATCGGTATATGTCAAACAGGTATAAACGAATTCTTCTAAAGGCTAAGAGTATCTCTCTAAGTCAGAGTAGCCATAGACTGCCCTAATAGAGGAACTGAGTAGATGCTAGTACCATCTATGAAGACCGATTGAAAGCGCTTCCTAGATGGAGAATGTGAAATTGATTGTATGAGAAAAGCTGAGGTCGGCCGTACAAGAGAGGGTTGCAATTGTGCAAACCTTCCAGGATTCAGTGGTCGAGGAGTACCTGCAGGGCGATATATTTAAAATAAAACGATAGAAAAGCTGCAGGATGCTGATTCAGGAAATATGGTAACATATGCACCTATGTTCATCCCACTGGATTTTTAGTTCCCGCATAATGCAAGTGTTCACAGCTGCCTGCCTGTCAAGCCTTATATGTCAGAAAATATAACGTGGTAGGTGTAATTGATGACTAAAAAAAGAAACTAGATTACAATGAGTGTCAGCAATAGTAAACAAAATTATTATTTAATAACGAAATTACCAAAAAGCGGATGTGATTACAACTAATGCATTACACGTACTTGGTTACCTACAGTCCAACCTAAGCTGCCTGTATTAGGGATGAGCGAACAGATATTGTTAGAAACACGAACAACCCAAATGGAAAAGTTAGGGTATCTTGCCAGGAAAGCGTTCCTGTTTTTTTTTTCAAAAATAAAATTGCCAAAATCCTGAAGTTGCTAGTCGAAATGTCTTTGAGCTTGCATTTCGGCATAGCGTGTAAGTGGCGTTCAGGGATAGCACGGGTAAGTCGGGAGATGGAAATTCAAGACGATGAGCAAAACCGCAACAAGGCTAAATCGGGAGCCAAGGTTTCGACAACGGGACTTGCCTTTTTCAAGGCAATATATGCTTTTATCGGCAGAGTGTATATATATATATATATATATATATATATATATATATATATATATGCTTTTTCTTCGGCGGAGAAGGAAAGGGCGCGCGGTGAGCATTTCCTGTTTTGTGGCTTGTTAGATCCGGCGCGGCGCTGCTTGAAAGTATTGATGTCGCGTGCTGCGGAATGATTTGGAGATGTTTCAGCTCATACTTTGTGAAATTTAGGCAATGTCCGTTCATACAGGGACGTCGCGGAAGCAGCGTGTAGCCTTTCGGTGCATCCGTAACTACAGTATGCGGCAATAGGGACCTTTAGCGCGTCCGGTATTCGGGAAAGAGCGGGCGGTTTTCCGGTTTAGCGGGGGCGTCAAGGTGAGCGGCCCGGTCAGTGGCGCCAGCTGGTGGCGCAAAGCTCAACCACACAAACACAGAGCTAATTACTGTATTCTGCTTAGCTGCTGGGGTAAAGTTTTGACAGTGGCATAATCGTGTTCACAATTACGCCGCTGCCAAAAATTTGCACGAGTGGCGAAGCAGGATATGGTGAGTTACTACAGTTTTTGCTATGCATTTGTCTGGTTGAGCTCTACAACACCAGGCGGCTTCACCGCTCACGTTTACGCCCCGACCATGCGGTAATCCACCAGAACCGCTCCCATTTACCGGAATAGCGTACAAGCTAAACGTCTCTAGTATCTCTTGGGGGCAGAAACATGTGACGCTCATCGTCAGTCGCCGTGTGTGTATTAGTTGTGAAGTATTTGGGGTGTATTGGTGTTAATTCAATGAAGAGAACCGCTGCCTGTGTATTGCCAGGAAATGGAAGATATCCTCACTATCTGATTGTTTGGTGTAAGAACTAAAATATAAGATCGCATGCTCGTGTACGGGCAACCTAAGACAACGCTGGAACTTCTAAGCGTCAGCCGCTATCAAATATTTGTGATGCAGTGCCATCGTTCTCGCGCATTTCCAATCTAGTAGACTTGAAATCACTATGATATATGTACGTTAGCCTCCTTTATGAGGCCGATGGCACTGCTCAACAGAGCGATGCTGGCGGTTGGTGAACCAGCATGATACAATTATATAAGCTAAGTCCTTCAGCCTTGCCTTTTTTTGCCCTTGTCAGGATTGGGGGCTCAATCCCGTCACTCCCGATCCGTTGTCAAGATTGGAGCCCGGCATGAATTAGAAGGTAGCTGGCCCGTGCCATCGTCCAACTTATCCACGGTGAGGACGTTGATGAAGGGAAGGACTGCTTCTCATCGAAAACGAGGAATATGGGTATATTTACAATATTTATTTATATCAATCTAACATGACTGTTTGAGAAAGTACATCAGTCTAACATGACTGCTTGAGAGAGAGTGTGAGTCCAACATGACTGCTGAAGAAAAAAAGTGTCAGTCCAACATGACTGCTTAAGAAAAGTGTCTCGAGCATTCGCACCACAGCAGTTTTTAAACACTAGGTCCTTCTCTGATACAAGGTGACGCGAACGCTCGTTTACTCATTGTAAACTCGCCGCCGCCCCGCAGGACGGTTTACACACACAAAGGCACCCACGGGCGAATGTCCGGAACCGAAATCAGAGGGAAGCCGTTCCGGGTAGCTCGGAGCCATTCTGGGTAGCTCGTTGTCCTGCGTCCCGGTCGGCGCGTGGGAAGCAACAAAAATCGGCTTTCACGCGGCAGCTCGCGCACGCGTAGCAGATCAGGCCCGCGCTGGGGAGTTTGGGCACAATAGTTCACCCGCCGAACTCATTCCTTCACAACGGCGATGAGGCTAGAGGATGGCGGCGGTTTCAGCACAAAGCCCGCTTCATCGAACGCATCCTTGCTGAAGCGACGGAGAGTGGGGGATGCGCGTCTTGTTCCCCGACACAAAGTCGTTTAGTCACGCTGTGGCTAGAAGTTCGCGGCGATGCTCCCGAGATGTTGCTTTCCCCAGTCGTAACTGGGCGGCAATCTTGCATTGCAGCTCGCCATTCTTGACACCCTTTAAAGCCGTAATATCCGAGAGGGATTGCACCAAAAAAATGCTATCCTATTTGTGAGGAGAAAATTGCCGCGACATGGGTGAGTGCATCGTGGAGAACGGGGCAAACAAAACCGAAAAGAAAATTCGAATATCTTTTTTCTGAAAAGTAAAAGAGAGGGAGGAATGGGGCTAACGCCGTAATATGACCTCGCATGGTCAAGGTGCACAATGTTTATAGATCTGCATATGTTGATGTCGCCTGCTCGGACCATGCGTTATACAGAGCAAAGTTATCTATAATCCATATGCCACTGCTTCGGACGTTCGCGCAATGCGTAAACGGTCACTTTGCTGGACAAGTGTGATTCAAACGGTAAGGTATGCTGTTAGTAAAAAACAAAACTATTTTATTCCTCGGTGGGAATCACGTCCGCCGAACCAAGTAGTCACGCAATGTAATCTACAGCTAACCATTTGAACGGTTCTCAAAGTAAAGCAGCACAACTTCTATTGTAGCAGAACCGTACCCACGCTGTTACGATCGTAGCGTACGTTTTATTTCTCCTAAACCGCAGCTTATAACTCAAGAAGAATACTGATATAAGGTCACATTAGTGAATGGAATTTTCAGAAATGCACAATTGATCTCCGAGGCTGACCGTAGGCTCAAACACGCGGCCGCACATCGCGCTGCATGCTCTGTCCGCCTCAACGCGAGCAGAAAATACGGCCTTGCCGACTTATACCACTTCAGTATGTGTCGCAGAATCGTTTTCTACGTAGAAGACGCCACGTCACACTATACATACTGCGCGAGCGTGAAAACAAACAACAGAAATACAAGACGGAGCACTCGCCAGAGCCTACATGCCAACTGCCCATAGATGGCGCCACTGCGTACACAACGTAGTGGCGCCCATGAAAAAAACAGTCTATTGGTAGGGTTCTTCTAAAGGGGAGAGACTGCAAGGCGGGTGGGCGAGAGAACGACCGAGTGTGTGCGTGACACGGCCGTGCGTCAGCCGGCCGTGTGTCATTTTGTAGAAGGGACCTGGATGAACGGTAAAGGGGGCGGGAGGGGGGGGGGTATCTCTGCTCTGCTGCAGGCCAGTGAGCTGTCGTCTCTTAGACAGGGAGAATAAAAAAAGCGGCAGAAAATGGTGCTCATGAAAGAAATACTCAAATTGAATAAGTATATCAACAAGAAAATGGAACGAAAGCAAAGAAAACAAGAAACGCTAAGCAATCCAATGAAAAATAATTAAGTGTTGGTGATTATAACTGGAAATTAGGCATAGCGAATAGATTCTAAAACTTCCTTTGAGAACATGTTCGCCTATTGGTTGCAATATGCATAACAGCTGTGTGGTATAAACACAAATAACTAACGAGCTTGAAGTAGAGTAATGCTCATGCAGGCTTATATAAGCTGCTTACATGAGTGGTGCATATTGTGTCAAATGGAGACCAACATCGACAAGACAGAGCATATGACGTTTTCCGCGCTCGCTAATGCTCCCGCAGATACCGACATAATTGTCAAAACTCAGTCACTTAATTATCTGGATGTCAACTTCTTGTCTAATCTAACATGGAAAGTTCACATATAGCATATACCAAATGAAGCTTTTAAAAAAGGTCTTTTGAAGCATCGTTTGTCGACTGCCAATGCCGACAGGAAGCTACATGCATGCTCAACACTAATTAGGTCAGCATTAGAATACGCTTCCATAGTATGGCATCCGAATAGTGTTGATCTTTCAAGCCAGCTCTAATATGTGCAGAATAGAGCAGCCAGGTTTATTTTAGTATCATATTCACCTTATCAAAGTGTAACGGGGTTGAAGCGAAGAATCTCTCTAATCTTGAGACACGACGAAGGATATCTCGTTCGTCATTTTATCACTCGATGTGCTACAGCAATACTGATTTTGCAACTAAGAATATTCTCCCGGTGCATCATATCTCTTCACGCAGAAATCATTGCTTGAAAGTACAACCGATTCTCGCAAGAATATTGAAATATCGGAACTCGCCATTTGTGTTGTCAGTAAAAGAGAGGAATGATCTGCTGCAACAAACACAGAACCTTACTGACATGTCATCCATTAAGAAGGAACTGCTGATGTATCTGGATCCAATGAACATTCCGCAACCCTAATTCCGTCAATATGCTTGAACTAAATATTTTCCATAGTATACGTCTTGATTATGAGACGACATCCAAGCAAACGTTTGCTTGGATGCCATCCATCCATCCATCCGTCCGTCCGTCCGTCCGTCCGTCCGTCCGTCCGTCCGTCCGTCCGTCCGTCCGTCCGTCCGTCCGTCCGTCCGTCCGTCCGTCCGTCCGTCCGTCCGTCCGTCCGTCCGTCCGTCCGTCCGTCCGTCCGTCCGTCCGTCCGTCCGTCCGTCCGTCCGTCCGTCCGTCCGTCCGTCCGTCCGTCCGTCCGTCCGTCCGTCCGTCCGTCCGTCCGTCCGTCCGTCCGTCCGTCCGTCCGTCCGTCCGTCCGTCCGTCCGTCCGTCCGTCCGTCCGTCCGTCCGTCCGTCCGTCCGTCCGTCCGTCCGTCCGTCCGTCTGTCTGTCTGTCTGTCTGTCTGTCTGTCTGTCTGTCTGTCTGTCCGTCCGTCCGTCCGTCCGTCCGTCCGTCCGTCCGTCCGTCCGTCCGTCCGTCCGTCCGTCTGTCTGTCTGTCTGTCTGTCTGTCTGTCTGTCTGTCTGTCTGTCTGTCTGTCTGTCTGTCTGTCTGTCTGTCTGTCTGTCTGTCTGTCTGTCTGTCTGTCTGTCTGTCTGTCTGTCTGTCTGTCTGTCTGTCTGTCTGTCTGTCTGTCTGTCTGTCTGTCTGTCTGTCTGTCTGTCTGTCTGTCTGTCTGTCTGTCTGTCTGTCTGTCTGTCTGTCTGTCTGTCTGTCTGTCTGTCTGTCTGTCTGTCTGTCTGTCTGTCTGTCTGTCTGTCTGTCTGTCTGTCTGTCTGTCTGTCTGTCTGTCTGTCTGTCTGTCTGTCTGTCTGTCTGTCTGTCTGTCTGTCTGTCTGTCTGTCTGTCTGTCTGTCTGTCTGTCTGTCTGTCTGTCTGTCTGTCTGTCTGTCTGTCTGTCTGTCTGTCTGTCTGTTGTCTGTCTGTCTGTCTGTCTGTCTGTCTGGTAGCTTATTAAGCGATCTTTCTTAACGCCTGAGATTAGCTCTATGCTGTGATGCGGCGATTCGAGAACAACTTGCGAAGTGTCACATGAATCAAAATATTTAAAAAATAAATAAAAAAACTTCAATACTATTTCTTGATCTATTGTCCGAGCAGTCACAAGTAGTAGCCTACGGTAAGCTCACAGATACTTACTAGCTTACCCGCTAGATGTACTTTCGTTTGTGTGCCGAGAAAAGACAAACCTACGGAACTTATTCTGGGTAATAAACTGAACAGTACATAACTGCGCTCCTACTGTTTGTAAAAATTTCATGTACGTAGTCAGTGTGGACGTTCCTCATGATACGGTTGTCCAAAGAATGTCCGAGTTGCATAACAGAAGGCAGTAACCGTAGAAATATGCAAGACCACCTTGAGCACTGACAACTATACAACCTAAAGGCCACTTCTAGGTTTAGCGCCTTATGTGGATTTCTGAAAGATATCACGTGAGGCTTTTTCTCGATTTGAATATATTTGGTTCACATTTTATCAAGTGACCACTCGTTTCGAGTCTTTCTTAAGTAGTTTTTGGGCTCTGGAATATGATTTGTGTGATATTTATAGTGCAGTATAAATAGCATATTTATATGTTGCATCGCTCAATGGTATGTTGTCAATGCCATTGACGTAAACGGCAAATAAAAGTGTTTCGAGAAGCGATCTTTAAGTACACCGCATCTAATGACCTAGAAACATATATGTATTCTATGTGAAGACTACTTTAAAATGGCATGAAAAATATTACAAAAAATTTGCCGTTGAGGACTTCGCAATGCGATACTTCCTAATTTTGATTACATGATGTCCTCTTAGGTTCCAGACTTCTAATCAAATCTAAAGCGGCTCAGGCGCTTGCCTTTGCTTCGTGTTGTCGACAAATTCGACTTCGCCCTGCCATCTGCTAGCCGCCTGCTTAGCTCAGATGGTAGAGCGGCTGCCCCGGAAATGCGGTGGTCCCGGGTTCGAGTCCCTGATCAGGACGAATTTTTCTTCAACCATGAGGATTTTCTTTCGAGGAACCCGTATGGGTTTTCTTTGTAGCAATTGCTACAAACGGGTGGATGTCTCATTTTCCCTTCATTGAATACTTCTCTCCACCTTGCGGGTTACCGCAGAACCTTACTACTTCTTATATTATAGTGCGCCAGGTCTAAAACTGGAATGGCACAGGTGTCATTTAAGAGTAATCTCCTTTGTACACATTCCACGAACGCATTCAGCACAGTTGGCAAGCCTAAGTCAGTCTTAACAGATCAGCCTTGCTAACAATATTATTCTTGCCAGATAATTTTGTGTTCCTGACAAAGACCATTAGATTATTGTCCCAGAAAAACTTCAATGCTTTATCCTCAGTAAGTTCCTTTACGCGCCTCAGTTGTCTCCTCGTTTCAGTTGTCGAATGCTCGACGACCAAAGTGTTTTCCTTTATCAAGACTCTACCCTTGTAATTCCATGAGGCGAATGGTTTTCAGGAAGTAAATTAGATGGTTATGGTTGGTGGAATTCCTTCGGTAGCTGGAGGCCTATGAGCTGCATCAAAACCATCAGCCGTCAGCGATGTCAAGTTCAAGTTCAAGTTTAATCTTCTTCTAGTACAGACTAGAAACGTCCTCCCGCGCTAAAAGCTGCCGTCAGCAGCTTTAAGACATTAAGACTTTAACATTGTTTGGAGATCACTAGCAGGGAAACCTCATGCCACATTGCTGACTGCTTATTGTCTTGATGCAGCTGACAGGCTTCCAGCTAGGGAAGGAAAGATACCGCCCATTATCATCAAATTTACTTCCAGGAAACAATTCGGCACATGGTTTCGCAAACGTGGAATCTTGCTAAACAAAAACATTTTCGTAAATGACAATTTGATGACTGAAACGAGTGGACTACTGTGACAAGCAAATGAACTGAAATGAAAGACCGAGCACGTACAGTTGCCAGCAAAATTAACGTGGCCTTATATTTTTTTATTGAGAGGCTACCTGTTCGGAAACTCACGGGGAAATAGCTTTCTTGCATTTCCTGTATTGCGTGCACTTTTGTGGGTGAACGTACCGTCCAAGTGAATGGAACACTACGTCGGTCGCATGTATTACTGTGGGCAGTTGTGCTCCAAGCCCAATGTGATCTACAAAAGTGGACACTTGCCCATTATTCAAAGGCAACCAACAATATTTGCCTGAAATATTTGGGCTGTTCTGTTAATTGTGGTAATATATCTACATAACTCTAATAGACAAAACAAAGTAATGTGGGACCTGAGGTTTACGCTGTCAATAGGAGCATAATAAACAGGCAAGAAGAACATGTAACTTCAACGCCCGAAGGCATGGTACAGCATGTGTAATATGACACCTGGAATTAAAGTTAAAAAGGCACTAAACCGAAAGTAAAAAAATAGAATATATGCTCCACAACTTCGATGTAAGAGGTTGTTCACTTAAATACATATTGAAGGCTAAACTGCAGTTCTTAGAGTTTCGTGCTGTAACCACAGCGCTATTATGTGAGTGTGACGTCATGAATTTTCATTTAACTTCGCATGTTCGGACCACTGAGGCCCAGTAAGTGCTCTCAAACTTTGCCAAGTTCTGCATTCACAGCTTCGGAACGGATGGGATGTTCCTCTTTTGTTAATATGGAATTAAACAAATCACCTCTTGGAAAGTGGGCGATGCCAGTTTATGAGCTGGAAATATCAAGAAGGCGCACATTACTTGCTCATACACCAGATTGTGTTTTTAAATGACTATGAGGAACCACGTAAATAACGTTTTAATTCATTACTTCATGGCGCATTACGAGTTGATAATTATAACCGGTGAATTCACAAGCTGTATTCACTTGGAACGAATCGTGTTTCACGAGCAATTACGGTGACCTTGTATCCTGCAGCGTCGACACTTGGTTAACTTGTTTGTTATTGCGTATTTATTATTATTATTTGCCTGAAGGACAGGCGGGCAGATCCCATAGATAGTAAAGCGTATGGCGGAACATCTCTAGTTTTTACTACAATGGTGCTAAATACACCCACACCGCTTATTATTTGGAGCACCAGTGAAGCCCCCTTCCAGAGAGCATCGCATAGTGCGAGCCACGCTTAACCTAAGCGAACTCTCATCAGTATTCAAAAGTGTGCAGAACGGTGACTTTGCTTCAATCCAACTACGTCTGCGGCGGTGCACTCTTTACAGGGGTTAAACGAAATTGATTTTTTGACGGCATTGGCTCTGACTACAACCTACAACCGCAACCGCACAGCCGCAACCTACAACCGCACAGCTATCTTTACCCCCTCTACGACGAATTCGAAACTTTTCTGTCGTTGAAACCAACATCTTCGTAGCATTTGCGACTCTGTACGGCACTTTAGAAGTGCGCAGAGACGCTTGTTGTGTGAAGTTCTTAAAAAAATATCCAGTTCCCAGAAACGCTGTATCCCTTTCAAGTCAGCTAGCACCTTGACATTTCTCGAAGGTCAACTTTACGATTTGGTAACGGTGACGGAGGTAGTAGCGCTACTTTGTTCGTCTTGTGACACCTGATGAGGAGGGCGTGCAAGGTGCCGAGCATGGTCCACACGGGCGATAACACCATGGGCCTAATCGCCAATGGAAGCTTTGGTGGACTGAAGCAGTGTTTCTTGGTAGAGTAGGTTCTCCGCCATACTAGAGTGAGAACGGGGAATGGGCAGCAGTTTCGAGGGCTATCGCCCATTCACAAAGCAACTGGGAGGTTACCCAATCGTTATTGAAGTACTAATTACGTGAACGTACCCGGAAAGAAGTCACCAGGTAATGTCTCTCGCCTGGCATAGTTATACAGTAGGGGGACTGTTAATGCGTTTCGAGGAAGGATATCAAATCAATACCCTAAGAAACCGAAAAAATGCAGTAAATATACACTGGCGCTGCCTTACAATATGAAGGTTCGGATAAAATGTATGCGATATCGCTTATTTCAGCGTAAATGGGCAGAGACAAGACGTGAGCTACAGCAGCTATGCTAAGTCTACAGCCAGCGAGCTAGAACTACAAAGCTTGCAAGAAGCCATTGAACTGTGTCAGGGGCACACAGAAGACCCGGTTCACATCTACACTGAATGTCAAGAGGCCCTCAAGTAGCTGAACTTCCGATCCTACACGACTACCACAGCGGATCGCATAAAACATGCCTGCCACCACCTGAGGCATAATAAAAGCGTTCACTGTCTCGTTTACTGCACACCAGGGGACAAAAATTAGAGAGGACCCCAAGGCAGCATTCAAGTGCGCCTACCACTGCTGGAACGTGCCATTAGGCACCTTGCACTGAAGCTTTTTAGACAAGACAGCAGCGCCAGAGCACAAGATGTAACGAGTGGTGGAAGCGAAGTGGGAGAAACGCTGTACACATTCGCTGTCGCACTCTTGATCGCTTATCGAGGCAATACTGTCCGAGTTGTGAAAAACGTCCAAGTGCACATGCAGCGTATGTCATTGCACAAGTTTGCGACCGATGTGAGAAGCGTGAAGAATCGTGAGCTTGATCTCGTTAAAGCGTAGGGCATAGCACTTGAATAAGCAGCGAAAAGTGGTCGCTATCGTTAAGAATATGGTCGATTTTTCGTAAACTCTATAGCGCCCGATAGCGGTGACGCTGGGGGGAAAAATGAAAACGTCGTGGAACCCTCTGAGCAGTGCAGGGTGCCCAAACTCTTGGTCTACCGTCCGTGCACCACATTACCCGACAGAGCACGAGAGGAAGGTTCTACTATGGAATCCATTCCTAGCATCCTTCCGCCCATTTCCACTCGTTTTCGCAAAGCACACCCGCTTCTCATCCAGAATGCGTTCATCCAGATAGGTATCCATTACAAATGATGTTCTGAGCAAGTGGAGAGAAACAGAAGAGGGATGTCTTGACTTCGCTGCTATGAACGTCAGTATGAAAAAATCGGATCTGGTCTTGTCATGCCATAGCCAGCTTCAGGGAGAAACGGACCCGACCTCTAAAGAAAGCGTCCTACGACGATTTCGTCGCTCTCCAAAAAGACGCCACCAGAAGAATGAAGCTTTGCTATCGTTCCCTAAAGAGGCAGGCATGCTTCATTTTACCTTATCCCTTACCCCCATCTTAGAGCACACATTGTCCTTTGTATTACGTTTCAGTCAATCAATCAATCATTGAGTCTCTAAATTAATCATAACTACTACACAACAATTTAATAAATGACCATCCCGCCATTCAGATATATCGAAAAAATTTCTGACATTTTCTGCACACGTACGTGCTACTTGTATACGTATGTTGTCAAGGAAGCTTGCATTGACTCTCAAGTGGGGTTGTCGTGGTCACGTAAACACCGAGTTGCTCCCATAGCAAAGGAGCTGCGGGAAAGGGCGGTTTGATGAGTTGGCAGCTTTGCAGGCGCCGGAGCTCGATCCATTAGTACGGATACCAGTTGCATAGGTGCGCGCTCCCGCCACGCGCACACAACTAATCAGAACCGTTTCACTTCAGCCGGGGAGGGTAAAGGCAGGAGTGGGTTTCGCCCACGCTGCGCCGGCTTCGTGCCCGTACAGTTCAGTCTCAGAAAGTGGTTCGCACGGCCACGCTTTGTATGCTTCCCCGAGGAAGGGATAGCGTTCCTCGAGCGGCGGCGAGAACTCGCCCCTGAGAGGACTTACCGTCGGCGCGCAGATCCAGCCGTTAGCGCCACCAGAGCCTATAGGCAATCCGACAGGAACGAGACGAAGCTCCCGAACGGAGGGAGTGGGAGGCCGAAGCAATGCGGCACCATTACTTGTGGGTTACGTGACAGGGACTAAAGTCATGTGCGCACCGGACGAGCTTCGCATACCCCATTTCCCGGTAAGGGAAGGGTTGATCATTTATTTAAATATTTGGAATATTTTCATCTTTACAAATTACTGCCATAGAAGCATGGCGGCTCTTCTGCGGCTTTTACCATTGAGCCTAGCTTTTCCTTGAATGCATATCGCGGTAAAAAAACATTGCGGTGTCATACCTTAGTGCTCTGTCAAGCTGCGCAGTAGATAAGAACGTATAAATATTGCACAGAAAAAAGAAAAACCTGGCATTCTTTAAAGACCAAGTAGACAAGTTTCAGTTTTTTTCAGTTTCAGTTTCAGTTTATTATTCGTTCATAGCAATTTGTTAGAAGAAATGTTATGCAGACAAGGGTCCCAAAGTCAGAGAGTGCACCTGAATCCTTGGATTAGAAGTTGTATATGAAAAATAAAGCGGAATACAGAGCAGAGAAAACATATAAGACAAAAGTAAGAGAAAAGATGCGTAATCAATGCTAATTACACAGCTTCTAATTAGCAAATAACATTAGAGGAGACTAATCAGGGAGTAGATAAGTTGAGTTCATATTTGAAAGAGTACAAGGTAGATGACAACTTAATGGAATATGAAAGACTGCTCCAAAGTTTAAGCGCGCAAAAACAGGAAGCCATGTTTCCGTAATTAGTATGACCTAAACCTAAAGGTAACAGAAAATTTCTTTGTGCTGAAACCTTGTGTTATTAGGATCAAAAAAGAGATCAGAACTAATGAAGTTGTAAGAAACTTGCTGAGTTAGTAACTTGCAAAGTAATATCGCTAAATGATAGTTAAGCAAATCAGTAACTTGAAGACTGTGGTTCGTACGTAGTTGTGAAGAGGCGTTAGAGAAAAAATGGCTTTGCGTTATGATGCGGATAGCCTGATTTTGAAAGTGCTGGATAGAGGGAAGATGCCAAGGATTACTATTACCCCAAGAAGCAATACCATAAGTGATATGGCTATGAATGAAAGCGAAGTATAACGATAATAATGCTTCTTTGGAAACAAAAATGCACGTTATTTGAGTAGTGCTCTAATGCCAAATGCTGTTTTTTGTTTGATGTGTGCAATGGGGTTAGTAAGCTTAACGTGAGGATCTAATTTGATGCCGAGGAAAGAAACACAGTGGAGGCAGGAATGTCATGCCCATTGAGAGTTATGGTCAGATAGCAAGGTAAATGTCTCTGTGATTACTTAAACAACATGAATTGCGGTTTCGTAAAGTTTATAATTAGAAAATTGGCATTACACCCTTCAGTAACTCAGTAACATCATTCTGTAATTGTGGAGAATAAAGATATGAGCGGTTGACGTTTTACGTAAGTATTCTTTCATCGCCCATTGCATATGCCCAGTAATCTCTGAAAAATGAAAATAAAGTAATGTAAATCTCCCTGGCCATTCACGGAGTCCTTGTGACGTAGCATGAGTGCCATTTACGCTACAATGATGGTTCCATTGGCAATGCGTTGTTTGTAGGACTATTCAATACCCCATACCACTGAATCGCTTTTCGCCCGAAGCTTGGCGACCCATTTGGATTGATTTTGCATCTTCTTCGAAGCGGTAGCGAAAATTTCGCGTGTCGTCCACCCAATCACCTTTATCATATCAACCGAAACAGAGGTTTGCACAGCCACACTGGCATCATGTGCATACGTTACATGCACAATTGTGACAGAGACAGCTGAGGCAAGCGACCGACACGTTCCCATGTCACGATATATGGTAGCGCCAACGGGATCGCCGTGAAAAAGGTGAATAATTATTAACAATGTAAGCAGGGCATAAGAGTACTTTCAGCCAAACCTTACAGCCTCTGCAAAAACGTCAACAGTACCACTTACACAGTTGCAGCCAGGACCGCACATATAAACATGTAGACTGGTGCAATTAACTGGTTTAGATATCCTTTTTGAGGCAGCGGACGCGCCTGTTTTGAAGAGCCTGGCCACTGTCTTAATGAGAGCCCACGACGGGCTTTGAAAGTATGCCTACTGAACGAAAGTAACTTTGGACACAATAAACAATAACGGCGGGGGTCGCCATCACCACCCAGGGAAAGTGCATGTCTAGTGAAGGTGAGGAAAGATGTCCGTACAACTGCGAATGGGGGCATTGTTTAGAAATATGTCATCATTCCATGGCCCACGAAGCGAACAATCCGACGTTGACATCCGATAGTAGCAAAACAGACATGACGAAACGGAGACATCACGGAATTAATTGCGTCATCAGCTGAAACATCGCGGGATGACAGTATGTCAAGTGTTAGATTACGGGATAAAAGCAATAGTGACACTATTGCCTGTGATCACTCCGTCAACTCGAACATGACGTTACGCGATGACGACATCTTCAAGGGACAATGTAATCTGATAATGTCATCTGATGGCTCTTGCAGAAGCAGCGCACTACGTACTTGTCGCCGCCTTATTGCACTGTCTCCCGGACCAACCAATGATGACGAAACGGGATTACGTCACCCCATCAAACGTCCCGTGATGGCGTCATCACATCAGAGCTTACCTGATGACATCATCAACTCAAACGTTACGTTACGTGATAACGGCACTGTCACGATATCGCCTTATTACGACATCACGTAAAACGCGACGTAGCGTGATGGCATCATCGCCAAGTGATTCTGTCTACTGATGACGTCAAGTGATACCTCTTGGAAAAGATGTACACCATGCGCATCCCGCTTCTTTGCGCTGTATTCGCGATCGGCCCACATTTTTCTCTGAGCAAAGTACCCGCTCGCAAGCACAAAAAATTCCGAACTAGAGGCAACGAGCTTCCATGTAAAATGAAAGTGTGACCGATTATGAAATTGAAACTTTGCCGTCGGGCCCTGCAGCCTGGTGTTCCAGCCATTATACTCCCTTCCATACATATCAGTCAACACTGTGAAAGCTACGCAAGAAGTTCGGCCAAGAAAAGTTGTGACTCCACACATTCCGTGTAGGCTTGACTGGGCTTTCCGTCCTTGCTTCGCTGCGAGAAAACAGCGTTCGCTCGCGCTAGCACGCACGTGAGCTTGTTCGCGACAAGTTCGAAATAATAGGCCCGAAAATAACAGAAATAAAAGCTCTCTATTAAACAACGAAATCGCAGCCGTACACCATAGCGTGTTTACTACTAAGGACTAAAACATGCTTGTCTCAATACTGAACCTATGTAAAAAATGTAGCTGCTGTTAAGCACAGCTAACCCTGGATATGCAAAGTGAAAGTCTCATTTAGCTTGTTTAAGTCTTGCTTTCACTGGGTAAACTTTGATTTAGCTGTAATTTTTATACTTAGGTATACAATCATCGTACAGCCAGGTATGACTACTGTGCCTAGGTCGCTTGCTAGACATGACTGCGATAAGGCTTGGGTAGACACGCATCGTTCTACGGTGCGACGCCTGTTGTGCTACAGCCAAAGCGCAACTGCTAGACATGCAAAGAGACGCCGCGAACATGCGCAGCGTCGAAGCACAGACAGAAAGGCCACGAACTCGGTCGCTACATTGATCTCGAGGTGGAACGCCTGTTGTATTCCGGACCCTCGCCAGTGAAGGTCAGGCGCCGCTTGGCGACAACAGCTCAAAGCCTCCCGCTTAACGCTCAGAGAAGACGGCCCAGCCTCGCTCTCATCCATCAACAAGGTCGCACTGACCAGGCGAACGTGGTGCTGTGCGGCGAGTCACGTGGTCAAGCGCCGACCCAGCTGCGGAGGGCAGAAGCGCCAACCCGGTGGTGGCGGCGGAGCATGGCTCGGCGCGTTGCGACGGCTACTGCACAGCTGCGGTCAAATGAAGGTCATTCTGCTGTCGAGGGCAAAACTTGGCTCCACGCGTTTAGTAAAGCTTGCACTTTAAAACAGCTGCTCACAACTGCGATCAAGTAATACCGAACTATATCCAAGTGCGAAAAATACGCGTTCAGTAAAGAAAAGGTTGTATCTTGCCTTAATCAATCAATTGGTGTGAGTGGTAGTTTATTTCTTGATAAGACCACCCACTCATGCAAGCAAGAACTTGATAACAGTCGCAGACGTACCTCACTTTGATCCCGCAAGAAGATCTGACTAACAGCCTTTCTCGTACATATATACGGAGATATATATATATATATATATATATATATATATATATATATATAGCTCTCTACGAAATTTGTGCACCGAAATATATGCCATGCGTAACACTTGTAGTAGATGATACATTTCCGTAACGAAACCCAACTTATAAACACCAGCTCTTAATGAACATCGAAAAATTAGGCCCGCGCCACTTTTCTGTCTGATGTTTAACTCATTCTGTTTGTTGAATTCAGTACTCTGCAGTATCACGATAATGTTTCACTGGAGCCCCAAGAGAGAGAAAACATTTATTCGGACCATCGATGTGGTTGCTCTTGAGGTCGAGTGGGTGGCCATGGCTGCTTGACGTACTTGCTGGACGAGTGCTTCCTGTCCCGCCAGGGGGAACCCCAAGATATTTGCTGGGCGCAATTCTCCAGTTTATGTTAGGAAAATACTCGGGGTCCCATGGCCAGCTGCCTTGCCAGCTGACAGCACTTCCGGTTGTGGCGCAAACAGAAATAATCCCTTTCATATTTTATGCGGACTCTCTGTGTCTGTTAAAAAATGCCACGTCATGAGCATAAGCCAGGACCATAGTCTCAATTTCTAAATAGCTAAATCGACGAATACATTGACTTTTGATTGGTTTCGAGCAAAGTGGCCCTAAATACAGGGCAAACAAAAAAGGCGACAAACAGCATGTTTCTTTTTCTGATGACTCAACTTTTACACTGGCACCTAATTTCAAAAGTATATTTAAACTACAACATTATTATTGCATCTGTTGTCACTGCACCTGCCTCAGCATGCTCTAATAGCAAGAATACGACATAATGAACAACTATATTAAAAGATTTTTCAGGATCAATTTCAATCAATGCAACTTAGTCCTCCTTTTCGTCACATTGATTTGTGCGTCCTAAGGCATTTTACGTCTTAAGAAACAAACTATAAATCTGGCTGGGTTCGTTTATAGGAGCCTGCCATAGCACAAGTTGTTCGCGCCTTATTCAATAATCGATTCTATGGCGGCACAACCTCTGGAGTAGAATGATTTGCTTTTGTGAGTAGTGCAAATGAAAGTGTATTAAGCAGAAGCATCCGGCCTTTCGCGTTGGCGACTTATTCTGGGACGATCACTCCCAGCGAAACTATCGCGTTTGTGCGAGGCAGTGCTAAAGCAGCCAGTCAGTTCATCCGGTTGCTTCCCGAATGGAGCACGCATTTTCGTACGATCACTTACCGCAATCCTATCGCACCTGAAGCAGAGCCAACCAGCCAACCATTTCATAAGGTTGTGACCAGTCATACAGCATGCACTGATAGTCATAATGAGGAATGCGGTTACGTCCAGTGTTTGCTAAATTTTCATGCAACGGCAGGAGTTATGATTGCCAACGGAGCCAGAAGCCTAACGAAAAGCGCACTCCTATACGTGAAAGAAACTCCATGGATGCATTGGAAGCTCCGCGCAAATCTTTCTTGATATCCCAAAGGGTACTCGGCAAATGGAAAAAAGGAGTAAGTTGTGTTTCTGTAAAATATCAGCATCGTATGTCTTTATGTAGTCATTTTCTTTTCTGCGATTAAAACATGCTACTCCTCTTTCATGTTTGCAGTGTATGTTTCATTATCAACACAAATCTCGGCAGCGCACTCAGGTTACGACGTCGTAATGTTTTTTAAGTTTAAAGGCATCGAAGTATATCTATGCGAAAAAAAAACAAAGACAGGCAAGCGCAAAGGCACCGCCAAGTTGCCAGCTCTCATTTCTGTCAGGCTAAATATATTCAAAATACGCATCAAAAGCTATCACTTACACGAGCATATACGTATAAAAAATGTCTGACGCTCATTTGTTATATTTTTTTCATGAAAGATGGCATGGCCATTTCTTAAGGCTTTAGCTTGTCTTTATGTTGCTTTAAAGGGTGCGTTTGCAGGCCCAACTAGAACGCACCATCATACTGTGAAACACTCTGTATGACGCTGGCTGCGCGTCTCGTCTGAATTGCATCTCGTCGTCTGCGCCTGCGCGCCGGTGCAAAGTAGCAACATGGCGCCGTCCTTGCAGTTGCCGATGTCAATGGGCGCTATGGGGAGTTTTTTCTTTTTTTATGCTAGGGTAAATGTCCCAGGGCATACGGGGTATGGGATGGGGGTGAATAAGGATGATTAAATCAATGAAAAAAGGTTTTCTTATCTAATGGAGTCCAAGAGGGATCGATAATGTGGTCCCTGCGTCCAAGCAGTGTAATCGCTCGGATTATGCGTCGAAAGCCCCGCAGCTGCGAGGTAGCGGAACCCTTATCCCTATATGAAACCCTTATCCTTATAGGTTATCAACATCGGACTTGATCCAGGCTTTATCAATACTAGTTGGTAGGTATGAACCTTATCGCAATTGATCCAATCTTTATCAAAACTTATCTGTCCTTATCAACCTTATTTGGCATTATCCGACACTTATGAACTCTTATCGGTCCTGATCAATATGCTTGGACTTGATCCAACCTTCCTCAACCCTCATGGGTGCTTATTAACCTGATCACAGTTGCTCCGACCATTGTATGCCCTTATCGCTCTTTAACGCCGTATGCATCAGCGTCGATCCGTTATCAAGGATGCTAACACCCTTTCTACCCCTCAACAATCCTTATCACCCTTATCAACTTGTTGACTGCTCAGAGATTACCACCGACGCTTTTTTCTCTATTTTTACATTAATTTCTTTGTAGCCATTCTTCTTATGAAATAGACGAAAGTGCCGAAAGTGCGGATGGACGGACGGATAGGTTTTCTCCTGGGTAGGCATAGAAGTACTTACGCATTTAAATATATAATTTGTGAGTGGGTACTTACGAATTTCTGTGTGTGCGTGTGTGTGTGTGTGTGCGTGTGCGTGTGTGCGTGCGTGCGTTTGTGTGTGTGCGTGTGTGTGTGCGTGTGTGTGTGTGTGTGTGTGTGTGTGTGCACCCCATCGAAACGCGGCTGAAAATCCAGCGGGCGACCAGCGACATAACGCTAGTCACTGTTGCAGAGTTGTAGAATATCAAACAAAATTTCGCACCTTTCCGCAGTCCAATGGTGCAGTGGTGTCGTGTATAAGTGCAGAAGGAAGGCAACAATACGCCAGGAGCCCGACAGACTGTCTACACACAAAAGAGACAGGTCGCCCTACAGGCGAACTTCACATGCACAACCGGCCTGGCTGGCTTCGATCGCCTATCTGACGCATGACGTATGCAGCTGCCGCGCCTGGCTTGTTGCTAGGTAAGGCAGTTGAAATAAGTCGCAAACTATAAGTTCTTTATACGAAAACCTTTTTAGTTTTAGTGGGAAAGAAAAAAAAATAGAACGCTATCCGAAAGTTAATTTCCCATTCTTGTTTATTTTTTTCGACGATGCTCCGTGAACTAACGAATGGGAGTAACACAAGGGCGTGACGGCTTTACTGTTGCCAGATTTCACCGAGTGTCCCGTCTTGTTTAACATCTTTCTTTATGGTGTCACGTGGTGGGTAAATGCCACAGTAGCGTTATCACATTTACCAGCTGGTCACGGGTAATATGATACCGTTCCCATCGCGCATGCGCACAATGTCGAAGAAGCGTCAGTGCGGCAGCTCAAGACGAGACACCACAAACGAGGAATCAGAACAACGGTTCTAAATTGGAACTGTACTAAGCTGCTCACAGCGCAGCTGCAAACTTACTATGCGCATGCGCAAATGAGAGCGAAGAGCCAGAAAAGCCCGGTATTCGATTATAGCGAGAGAAACAGGTGGCAAATGAGAAGAAGAGATAAATTGATAAGATAACAATCACAACAATATTATATCAAATAATCAACAGTCCTATGTCAAATGTAGTGCTTGTAACACTTAAAGGTTAGACACTGGCAATGGCGCAGGAAACTATATAAGGCGTGTGAAAACGCACGTCCCACGTTCGTCTCTCGATATGCAATGGGCGGAGCATTGTGACGCATTGTTTCGCTCCATGACGTCTCAGAGTTTTATACTTAGGCATGCCCTGAGGTCTGCGGCGTTATCGAAGCGATCCTTGAAGAAATTTCGTAGCTTGTGGACCATCTGCAAGCGCCGGTATTGACCGCTGATGGTCAGGTTGGGACAAGCCAGATCAGCGGAGTCGAAATCGATGTCGTACACTGCGAGGCTGAAATCGGTCCTCAATTGACCCTTCTTCAAGCGGCAGAGCTGCAAGAAAGATGAGCAAGCAAACGTGTGAAATATACGAGTGTGCGGTTGTTCGAAATCCTTCGTATCCCGAATTTTATTTTTTAAGTTAAAAATTAAATTATGGGTATTTATGTGCTGAAACCAGTTTTTGATAATGAGGCACGCCGTAGTGGAAGAGTCCGGAAATGTCGAGCCCCTGGGGTTCTTTGTCGTTCACGTAAATTCAAGTACACGCGGCATTTTTGGCATTTCGCCCCCGCCGAAATGCGGCCGCCGTGGCCTGGATTCAGTCCTGCGATTTCGTGCTTAGCACCCCAATACCATGGCCACTGAGCAACCACGGCAGGTTGATGTTTTTACTTGTCGAGACTCTTCTGAGCAGGCAGACAATATACTGTGTTAGGTTTTCTTCGGATCTGTCTAATCGGCACCGACATCAATGCACATCAGCTTTGTTTAAATACCGGAACAATACATTTAGGCACTCTCTCTTTTTTCGAGCAGTAATTGAGTGGTATGATCTTAACGCTAATGCACTCGAACAAAATAAATTGGAAAACATTTAGGGTTCTTTTACAACTAGTTGCTTTTGTTGTTATGTGCATGTTTTGCCTTGTTTCTTTTCCTTGTTATTTCTATTGCTCTTATGTTTTATTTTTTTGCCGAGAGTGGCATCTTATCAATATGTCTTTTTTTGACAAGTTCAAGTAACATACCACAGAGAAGCTGACTACCGCTATCCCCCAACGGCAGAATTGTGTCCGCGGACAGAAAATTTCTAGCAAAAGCTATCATCATCAGTAATGGCTCATAACCCCCTAAGGAAGAAAAAGATGTATCATAAAGAATAACATGTCAAAAACTGTTATCATCAATGGCTCATAGTGCCATAAGGACATCTCCCTCAACCCGGCCAGATCGGACATCGAATTTTTCATGCCAACGCGCTTCACGGCACTGCCAAGTGACCACATAACACCAGTCATCGGTGATTTTAACGTGGGAATTTTCAAGCCACAAAACAGATGGTTTTTCCAGTTCGTCGCCGACGACTTTGCCTTGATGTGCTTCACCGATGCCACTCAGCCAACAACCACACATGGTACGTGTATTGATCTTACGTTGCCCAAGAACGTTTCTGCAGCCAAAACGGGAAATTTGACCGTACATCAGTGACCACGAAGCAGTGGTGACGATTGTTCCAAAATAAGATGTTTGTCAAAGTTTAGTGTTTGTCTCTTCGCCATATCACATACACTTTAATGGGTACTTATGTGATAGCACTAGAAGTAACCGTGGCAGTGTTAGCCAGCGCCACCACTCACAAACCTTGGAGGCCGATGTGGAACATCCTTTCCGCCGCAGGCGTCAGGAGTACGTGAGCTTTCTGGGTGAAAGCAACTGATCAAGAAACCCGTATATGTTACCCGAAGACAGCAATGTTGCCGGATTCAAGATCCTCGTTATGTAAGAACGAGAACAGAGGTGGTTAACCGAGGGCCGCGACTTTTATTAATCCTTTATTGGTGCCGGCAAATCAGCGAGACGTTAACCTCTGCCACTAGTCCCACGTGATTCTCCGCCAGCGATTCACCTTACTGCGATGGGCAATTACACGAACACACCAGGCAGGCGAATTCTCGCTGTGGGCATCGCCGTCATGTTCCACATACACCGCATGCGCAAGGTAGATGCTGTATAATATTTAACAGCCAAGGTTGCTCAGACCAGCTACTGCGTTCATGACTGAATGATTGTTGAAAATTCTTTTCTTCAGAATTGCAGTGCCCCGCTCATAAATAGATTGTAAGAGATTTCATTCACAGCCCAAACCTTTTATTCTAACTCTTATCAGACCATTAAACAGCGCGAAACGATGTTAGCGCCCCCTATCTGAAAGTGACGTAATTTCAGTGGCGCCGCTCTTCACGGACAGCGCAGTTTTGTGCTGTAATGGGCTCTGCGTGCGGTTTGCTAAAAGCGTCCAAGGGCGCTGGAAATTTTTGGCGCAACCGCGTACGTGACACCCGCGTACATTATAAACAAAGTTTACACCCTTTTGGGTGTATATTTGCCGCACAACGATAATCACCATCTGTCTTGCCTGCATTTCCTTTCTTTAACGCTGCGAGCCCGGTACTTACAAGTCACGAACGGCGCACGCGTTATCAGCATGACTGAGCATTCTCGACCGGTAAGTATCGAGCGCAGCGTTTTCATGGCAGGAAACGCAAGCAAGACAGATGACGATTATCGTTGTGCGGCAGACATACACCCCAAAGGGTGCAACTGTTTTTAGAATGTATTAGTCGGCCCGACGTGTACGTAAACACCGTCCAAAAAACTTCGGGAACAGCGTTACGGACGTTACTAATGACGTCACTGCGTTCGCCCTTCTGGCAAAAGAATCAGTACTTATTATCAAGCCAACCACGGTGTCAGTCTACGTTGCTATCGAAAGAAGTTCGCAAACCGACATACCCCACTCGGCAAGAAAGTGAACGAGCAGACAGGCCAAACCCCGATAGAGAAGGCTTCTAAAGTTTTTGCCTCGATATAGGCACTATGCGCTCGAATGCGCATAATTATTCGATGCACCGATGACATTGATGCACCGGTTGCTGCTTCGTTGCGTAATTGCCTAGAAAACTGTCAACCGGCCCATCGGTAGGTGTAGTGCGAATGGGGCTTCGTCTTAGATGACTCGTGCGAGGGCTAGGGTCCTGAGTGTGAGACAACTATTCAGTCAGACACCAGCAACCGCAGCAGCCACGGTCACCAAAGTTCGACAGTGTTCGGCTAGGGAAACATTCGCTTGAAAAGTGCGTTTTCTTCGTGGACTTCCAAATAGGGGATCGTCGGAATGACCAGGATGTGAATGCTTCAATTCTCGCGAGGTAAAAATTACCTGTTAAAGGGGCCCTCTGATGTGGAAATATCCAGCTTGTTTGGTAGCTTAAAGAGATGGATGAACAATCAAGCCAGTCCTAGCGACAGCGAATGCCTAAAGAGGCTCTAAATTTCAGCGCACTATTAAAGCGTGTTTTCTTGATTTTGTCTACGCTTACTTGGAGGACAATGCTTGATTTCCAGCGGTGAAAGTCCAGATGAAATTTAACGCCTTATTGATTTAAACGAAGGTCTCCGACCCGAAGAATTCCATCCCAAAAATACTGGCAAGCCTCAGAGCGCTCTAAGCAAATTACTATAAGAGGTTTAAATTCTACGAACAAGTTTCTGTTCCGTTTTAGATATGGTTCATCTCGGTCATGACGTAGAAGGTGGTCACGTGGCAGCACAACGTGGCTATGTATTGGCACACATGCAGGCTCACGTGTTCATCCGCTATGCTGCCAGCTCTTTTTTTTTTGCATGGCTCAGAGTATAAAGCATAGCCAACTGCCGAGCGAACCGGGGCATCTGCCAGAAACGTCACCGTGTCCCGTTTCCACGTGACCACTTTTCTCCCTCACGACACCACGACACACCTCGTGGGAAACGAAATCGAAACCTGCTCGCAGAAAAGTACGAGCAAATCATGCACGGTGCTTTGAGGGTTGCCAGTATTCTCTTCGAGGGTTTCCTTAGGTACAGGGCCTCTACTCAATGAAGAAAAAAGTTGCAGGTAATGCCAGTTTAAAATGCATTGTTATCACGAGGTGGCACTAGTGTGCGGGCATCAAGTCAGTGTCACCCCCTGTCTTAAAATTTTTGCTGTCGGTGCTCTTTACTCTGCGCACTGCGCTACAGGTACGCGCCGACGCTACGAATACAGCAACCGTCATCAGCCTGTGACAGAAGCGCACCATCGGTCGCCCAAATTGTGGGCCAATATCGCAGTAGCGGATTCGCAGCGGCGGAGTTGGGACGATTCTACAATCATTCGAGTTTTCAACCGCCCGTAAATATCCACGAATGTAGGTGGAATCACGGCACCACTCGCGCAGACGGAATGGGAATGAATTGAGAGCCTAACATTCCGGAATAGATTTAGAATGAAATGAGCAAGTAGACGTGGAATGCCAAGCGTCTATTTTATTCACGTCTACAAAACCGGTATATTTGCCAATTACTCTCAAATGGAATAGGCTAATTTGTTACATTTGTCAATTTTTACTCAATACTTTTTTTTTCAATTTCTACCTGTAGGCAGACACTGAAGAATAAGTCTGCTACGGTTATTTTAAACAACATGGTCTTCTGCATTTCTGAAGACCCGTAAACTTTTATTTTTTTGCGTTACATGGTTTAAGTGCGCGTAAACACGCGCACTTAAATAGCAGCACAGCAGCTTTATGTTCCCAAGAATGATGTGGTTTAGCAAGAGCATGCTTAGTTTACGACACCAGGATGGAAGCGAAAAGCAAAGTCGCAAGCGATACCACACTGCACTAGACCACGGTGATTTGATACGCGCGCCATGTTTTTTTTCGCACATTTTCCTGTACGCCGGAGGCGCGAAAAGAGGTGGTTACTGAGGTGCACTAAGAAAAATAAAGGTTCTATTTAAACTACGCTAGCAAATACAAAACAAAAAGATCGTTCTACAAAGCATAACAGTTCGCTTGCTTCTCAAAGTACCGAATATTATTACGTGCGGGCAAAACGAATTGTGTGTAACGTTATTGGTAAAGTTGTTGAGACTAGAAGTTGTAGACAATTATAAGCAAAGCATTTGATTCAATTGAATAGGAGGAGGGGAGTGGATCAGTTAAGCCACTCCAGGAACTGAAGTAGTCCAACTGTCAACGATTCTGCGTTGTTAAAAAGGAGTAGAATTATTACGAGGACTTCCACGCTCCGTAATGGAGTGTGCAAATGGAGAGCCCCCCCCCCCCCATCTGCGTAATGGTGGTCCACATTCGGGGTAGAAAAAAAAAAAGAAACGTCCACTATGGACGTGCCACGCCACGGCCGATTATAAAGAAAGCCGCAACCTCGTATGAGTAGTGGAATAGATTGCCACGGCGCGTCGAGTACACCCTGCAGGCCCACCTGACTCACGCCCAGGAAGCCGCCGGCATCCTGCCCTACACCTGACCTGGCCCTTCATTTCCCTCGCCACAGCCCTTGTCGTTAAAGCACCTAATATAACTACTAGTACGCACGGAATAGACTTAAGGAGAATGCAACGCTGTGATCACCAACCTTATCTTTAAGGCTCTTCTCAGTTTCCATCGTAAGGGTGCGTAGCAGTGTCTTGTCGAACGAGATGCCAGCCCGGGGGTCCTTGTCGTATCTGTAGTTGTTCTTTATTGTCTCTAGGGACGTTTGGCAAACCTGATTGTGTGCAGAAATCAATGGCGAGAAGGAGCGCATTAAAAAACTGTGCACGGAAGACGAAGATGTTATAGAGAAAGCTTTATCCTAGTGGCATACAGTTTTCTGTAAACATTACTACACTGAACTCTGGCGCGGGTGTATAACGGAAGATGCGACTACACCAAACTGTGCCAGTATGTGAATTACGCGTATTATATAGATTTGGCTCAACTTCGCCATTTTTTGGCTTTAGACGACCTCATTGCTTTGAAAACTGATTATTCACAAAATATTGCTTTGTGAGTGAGAGGATTTGCAGTGATTATTCCTGTCCGAAGATACTTATTGTCTACATGCGTTTAGAAATACACGACTGCTTGGCAATTCGCAAAAAAAAATAACCTCAACAAATGACACCACAAGAACGTCTGAAGCCACAAGCACGATGATTAGGCAAATTCATATGAACATGAAAGCTATCATTGCGAGTATACAGCTGAACTATCGCAAAGCCAGAGCTCCCGTGTAGCATGTTTTTTTTTTTTCATTGGAATCTTTATGCCGAACGCTACATGCACTGAAGTTTACGACATTCCGGGACACCAGAGTGCGACACGGACGGCAGCGGTAGCAATTGCAGCGACATCTAATCTTAGTCGACTCAACCACAACGCCTGCGAAGCGTTTCTGTAAGGCGTGGTTAATCTCGTGGACGTAAAATGAAAGAGCCCGTTCACGATTCTGCTGCTGCCACACGCCGTTACACCAATTGCTACGTTGCCTGCCATTGCATTAATAGCTTTATGTGGCCTGGTTGAATGCGGCGTCGCAAATGGCTGCTGCTGCCGATGCCTGCGCGTACCGCATTCGCGAATGGTAAGGTACGTGTAAGCACAAGCTAACGACCCTACAACACATGCAACGCTGGCGTGGGCAGCTGAGGAGTAGGTCGAAACTTCATAACTTCCTACTACCTCCAGATACTCGCCAGCCCTGCATCAGTCGTGACAATGACTGCTAATGAATGGTGATGACACGAATGGTAATGGACATTAATTACTAATGGATGTGAATCGCCATTAAAAACTTCATTGCACGCCCTCCACTGCGGCGTCTATTAAATGCACTGCGTTTCGTAAGGAACGTCAACCTAGGAGATTACCTCCTTTGCAGAGGTTGCGTGATCTCCGCAGCAAAAGTTTGCGCATTTCTGGTCTGATTTTTCCTGTGAAGGAATCACAATGCCACGCAGAGAATATGCGACACGCGAAGAAACAAACAAAAAAAACAAACAAAAAGATCGGTAGTCATTCAGCAGTAAATGCGAGAGAAAGGCATTAGCAATACGTCGCTTTTCTTTGAAGCACCGTATCCACGGTTTAAACCGCGTTCACAACATTACAAGGTGTTATTTCACGAGCTCATTCGACATATATCCTACATCTTTGAGAGGCGATGTACAATTGACGGGGGCCTGTCGGAGCGGAGCAACATCAGTTGCAATGAGCACAATGTATGTATGTATGTATGTATGTATGTATGTATGTATGTATGTATGTATGTATGTATGTATGTATGTATGTATGTATGTATGTATGTATGTATGTATGTATGTATGTATGTATGTATGTATGTATGTATGTATGTATGTATGTATGTATGTATGTATGTATGTATGTATGTATGTATGTATGTATGTATGTATGTATGTATGTATGTATGTATGTATGTATGTATGTATGTATGTATGTATGTATGTATGTATGTATGTATGTATGTATGTATGTATGTATGTATGTATGTATGTATGTATGTATGTATGTATGTATGTATGTATGTATGTATGTATGTATGTATGTATGTATGTATGTATGTATGTATGTATGTATGTATGTATGTATGTATGTATGTATGTATGTATGTATGTATGTATGTATGTATGTATGTATGTATGTATGTATGTATGTATGTATGTATCACCTTTCCGCACTTACACACTTTCTCTTTTGACACTCTTAAAGAAAATGCTTCACAAGTCTAAACTAACTTCAGAAGTCAAAGTGCCCGAAACTCAGTCACACAATTCATGTATCGTTTGCAATGCACGTCATCGGTTCTTTCTGAAGTTTAGGGAAAGTACAGATGTTGCCGCAAGCGGCGAATGAGTGTCTGACTTGCATCAACGGACTATGTCACGTAAGGTGTGTAAAATGTCTTAGGCGCGTTATGAAAACCTTACGTCAATACCTAATGCATGCCCATTCTTTGTGCACGTTTGGCTGAAATTTACACGTTTGAAGCCCCAAATCTCCCCGCATGATATTAAATTTGCTCCAGACGGCTCCTAAATATCGCGGAAAACTGATCACAGCATTTTAATTCCTCGCTCATTCCTGCTCTTTCTTTAAATTTAATTTTTGATTCCGTGTCACACAATATAAACTTTCTGCTTGAAAAAAAATCAGACCAGAAGTGATTGGCTGGGTCTGCACCGTGCAACTGTTTGTTAACGCAGTACTCATAAGCGTATTTGCATTCGAGAGCCAAGACTTACAAATGCGGGTGGGACGTCCTGGTCGCCCTTGAAATCTGTGCAGTTCTGGTAGAACGTAAAGTTTCCGATGTCTTCGGACAACACGTCGGGATACTTTGGCCGGTACCAGCGGCCTTTCAATGTCACGGAGGTGGTCCTGGCCGTGTGGAGCTGGTTGAGGACCAGCTGCCCGAGCTGCGTCACGGACTGGTGCTGGCATAGCCCACAGCATGCGACATGGAAAACATCAGACAGACGGATACCTTAATGAAAATATCCGTTCGCCTCATGCGCCCTGTGTCTGTATTCACATATGGGATCTAACCCTTATGAGCCAGCCAAGCCAAGCCAAGCCAAGCCACGCCAGCCACGCCAGCCAAGCCAGCCAAGCCAGCCAGCCAAGCAAGCCAGCCAAGCCAAGCAAGCCAGCCAAGCCAAGCAAGCCAAGCAAGCCAAGCAAGCCAAGCCAGCCAAGCCAAGCCAGCCAGACACGCCAGCCAGCCAGCCAGCCAGCCAGCCAGCCAGCCAGCCAGCCAGCCAGCCAGCCAGCCAGCCAGACAGACAGACAGACAGACAGACAGACAGACAGACGGACGGACGGACGGACGGACGGACGGACGGACGGACGGACGGACGGACGGACGGACGGACGGACGGACAGGCAGGCAGGCAGGCAGGCAGGCAGGCAGGCAGGCAGGCAGGCAGACAGACAGACAGACAGACAGACAGACAGACAGATAGATAGATAGATAGATAGATAGATAGATAGATAGATAGATAGATAGATAGATAGATAGATAGATAGATAGATAGATAGATAGATAGATAGATAGATAGATAGATAGATAGATAGATAGATAGATAGATAGATAGATAGATAGAAAGAAAGATAGATAGATAGATAGATAGATAGATAGATAGATAGATAGATAGATAGATAGATAGATAGATAGATAGATAGATAGATAGATAGATAGATAGATAGATAGATAGATAGATAGATAGATAGATAGATAGATAGATAGATCAGCGCGATAACTGTGTCAGTACATCATCTCTCGCCCCATCAGATAAATATATTTTCGAAAAGAGTGTTAGTGACATTCTTTTATACTCATATACGCACATTTGAGCTCGACACAGACTACAAAAAGCCAAAGTGGCACTTCTCCGGTTTCAGGGTAAGGCCGGCGCACCGGATGGACTGCGGAACCGCTTCAAGCCATTTGAGGCAGAGCACAAGCCGAAAGGCAAGACCTTAAATTAGTATAGGCCATCTGGTGTCACAAATGAAGTTTTTTCACGGTCTCTCGGGTCTACCTCGATTTGCAAATATCCGCCTCTTGAATCCATTGAAGAGAAGTAACGTGCGTGTCAAGGCCTGTCGCATGAATCGTCCATACGAGGAAACAGCTGCACGTCTTTCTTTGTCACCTGATTTAGTTTTCGGTAGTCCATGCAGAAACGCAAGCTGCCGTCCTTTTTATTGACTAGAACTGCAGGAGATGCCCAGGGACTCATTGATGGTTGGATCACGTCGCCTTCAAGCATTTTTGTCACTTGTTGTAGTATGTTGTCACGTTCTGTAGGAGCAACTCAATAAGGATTTTGGTGAATTGGTCCTGTCGTATCCTCTGTAATTATTCAGTGCTTTGTTAGAGGTGTAATACCGATGCTGGACGTCGACGCAAAACAGTCGCTAAATTTGGTGAGTAGCGTAAGAAGCCGTTCTCCTTCGTGCAGCGACAAAGCAGTGCTAACGTCAAGTACAGGAGCTGGGTCTTGCGTGCGTAGGTGCTTCTTCGAGTAGTAAACAGCTGCCGTGGACATCCGAAACGCGGTAAAAATAACCCATAGCCGTGCCCTTTGGAAGGCGCCGTCGCTCTGTGCTAAAATTTGTTAGCAACAGGCACGTGCGCCCGTCTCTGACATTTACGATTCCTCGTGCGACCGAGCAACAAGTTGGTTATTATGTCGGCTACGCCCTCCCAATGAAACGGTACGTCACATGCGACCGAAACAAGGGTACATGATTGAGGTGGGATGACAACGTTGTCTTTTGTTAGACGAAACGAATGGTGCTGCGGCGATAAGCAATGGACTAAACCAGGACTCTTATAAAACGTCCCCATGCTATCGGGGATGTTAATTACGGTGCCATATTCTTTCAGAAAATCCATTCCGACAATCAAATCTTTACAGCACACAGGAAGAACGATGAATGCGGCCACGAAAGAAGAATCCCCGATGTTATTTCTTGGCGTACATCTTCCAGAAGGCATCAGTAATTGGCCCCCTGCCGTCCTTGTGTGAGATCCCACCCATGGCGCCATTAATTTCTTCAGGCGGCAGACGAGCTCCTGACTGAGAAGCCGGCACCAGTGTGGACTAACGCTGTCCCCGGCTGCCCGTCCACGAAAACATCAATGTCGGGGCTCGCAATTTCTTCGGTGTTTATCGGCTTAACAGCGTTCTGCAGCGGGAGTGTTGAGGGCTTTTTGTTGCCTTGCGGTCGGCCTGCAACTTTAACCCCAGAGGTCGCCGCATTCAGTTTCCCCAGTGTGGGCTGGGTGACCTTCCTCCTCTGGGGTCAGCAAAAGTACGTCCATTAGGTGAAGCCATCTGACGTGGAGGGGTTGGAGAGCTCGACCGACGGCCGAAATCAGACCTATCATTGGGCACGGATTCGTCATTCGGGTGCGCTATTGGAGGTACCCGAAAGGCAGCGTCGTCGCGGCGTAGCACGGAATCGTCGTTTGCACGTCGACCATAAGACCACGGACGATGACGGCGAAATGATGTGTCGCGATGCCAGCAATTACGTGAAATATGACCGGTGCCTCCGCAGTGAAAACAATGTGGTGGCCTACCGACGTTGCGCCATACGTTGGTTCTCCGAAATTGCGGCCGTCCCGTAGCTTCGTTTTGCGGCGTCGACCCAGGCGCGGCGAACGACGGCTCGTGGTGTGACTGAAGCGGCATAATGGGCACGCGCCTCGAAGCCTCCTCTTGCGGCAGCGACCAAGGAGCGGCTGTCGGAGGCTTGTGGTACGGCGGTGTGGTTGTGAGGGCTGGTGGAGATCGGACAGCGGCGGCGTAAGTCATGGGATGCTGGTCATGTGGACGATCGGCTGCCGGGAACGCATGCCTGGTATTATGGCGCACCACTTCGGCAATTGATGCTACGGTTCTATCTAATGTCGGCGTCAAAATCTTTTGCGCTTCCTCTCTGATAAGCTCTCTTATCAATTCACGCAAGGAATTCTGATACTCGGCAGTTCCAGCGGCGGCATTGATTGTAGTGCTGGTGGAGAACGGGGCAGGCAGTATAGGTACTGCCTGCCCCGTTGATGAAGGGCCATCTCAAATAGCCGTTCCCTCTTTGATAAAGTCAGCGACGGTGACTAGTGGATTCCGCACAATCCCCGCGAACAACTGCTCTTTTACACCTCGCATGAAGTAGGGCAACTTCCTATCTTCGGTCATGCTCGCGTCGGCTCTACGAAAGAGGCGGGCCACGTCCTCGGCGAAAATTGTGACCGATCATTGGGTTGTTGCACCCGTAGCTCAATCATCTGCTGGGCCCAGTCGCGTCGGTCGGCACTTGCGAAAGTATCTTCTGCCGAACGAAAGTCATCCCACGTCGTTAGGCTAGCTTCACGGTTCTCGTACCAAGGGCCAAATAGACGTGGGAGAGCTTTTGCGGCTCATTCCACTGGTTAATCTGTGCGATGCGTTCATACTTATCAAGCCAGTCTTCAATGTCTTCGAAGACTGTACCGGGATAGCGATCGAGAACCAGTGGATGCAGAACGGTGATCTGATGTGGACTGGGAAACCGGCTGTTTTGGGGTGCTTGCGGTGGGCTGGCTTCGGCCATTGCGAGATGTGTGCTGCTCCTGGAGAGAGCTGGTTGAAGAGGTAAGAACTCCGGGGCAAGGCCTAGCGGTCGACGACTAAAGCGATGCACGGGTATCGCAACTGGTGACAATGCGTCCGGGCTAGATGAATGAGTCCCAGAAGAACTCCGGAGCATTAGGCGAGCTCATGACCCCGCACCTCCGCCAGTGTCGCAGTAGAATGTGGACAGAAGACAGAGAGACGTTCTTCTGAACAACAGGAAAGCCTGTTCAAAAACAAGCGGAACAGAGGCACGTCTTCTTCGTTCTCGCTCAATCTCAGCCACCCACTAGACGCAGTCTGTTAATGTCCCTATCGTCGTGTTCTTCTGTATAAAATATATGCGTCAATATGTTGTGTGGTACAGGTTTGCGTTTCGCTAATTATACTGTGTCAACTTACTCTCTGAAGATAGAGCAGCGATAACCACCAGACCAATGGCGCAACTCACCAGCGTGTGTCCGTAGAGCAACTTGACGTGGTTAGGATGGCTCAATACGCTGGGCGGCATTGTCTGGCAGTCCGGGCGGTCGGCATCGCGGTATGAGAGGTGCGACACGGCCACAATCAAATGAGGCAGATATATCTTCCTGCGGACGCGGGAAAAAGTAAAACCGGCCCGGTTTAGTTATCTGATAGCCTTTGGTTTACAGGGTGTCAGAACAATCATTCCCCAAGATTTAAAAAAAGTGCAATTGAGTTACCCAAACAAAACCTAGTGCGCATTGTTTCTAGTACAGTGGAGTAAGTAGCCGCCAGTAATTTCTTTTTCGTTACTGAGATTTATTAACGTAATGGTTATTAATGATCCCTTGCATCCGGCCACGAATTGCTGCTGCTAAAGTCACTTGATAATATGAAAGTACCGCCACTAGCGCTTCCTCTTCACGGCAACTATTCTTGCCCCCCTTTTTCCGCACGGCGATCGGTCTCCCTGCCGTTACTCGTGGAAACACACGTATCTTGCGTTTTGTTCGTGTTTTGCTTCTTTGTTCGCGCCATTTTTCTCCTCAGCTCGGCTGGCTCGGCGCTTTAGCTCGGCGTAGCGAACGTTGTACGCTGTGTTTCCTGCTCTATGTGCTAGCGCTATGCCGTGGTGTTGCACACTTAACTGCAGCAACAAGCTGAAGGTGGTTTTGCCGTTTTCATGATACCGCAAGTAAAGCGTGTCGGCTTGCGCAGGAAGCAGTGGCTGCATAATATTGGCCAAAAGAACTTTAAAAAGAAAGAACAGCGTTGTTTGCGAGGTCAGGCGTCTTTCTTATTGCTCGTACCAAAGCATCCCGTAATGCTGCATTTTCTTCATTCTTCGGGCCTACTCACCAGCGTATTGGCTGCGGCAATTTGTACGTTGCATAAAATTGGGTTTGTCCTCGGTAGGCTAAATATTTTGCGGCGGCCCCATCAGCTCACGCGTCGCCAACTGCTGCTATTCAGTCGCTAACGCAGCCCTATAGATTCTGCTTGCCAATGTGTGCAATTACGTGCGAAGATACAGCTTCTTAATCGCACTTTTTCTCCTGCCTGTGTTACTGAAAATTGAAATAGCTGCTCGTAGAAGAAATTTTATTTCTAGTTTACGTGGATCTGTGGGTCAGTGAGATAGAATGAATGCAAACCCTGAAAAAATTAGTGGCAAGTATGTCCGTGGTATTGCGGATGATGAAAACAAGCTAGTCCGCATTGCTTTCTTTTAGGTTATAAAGCGAAAGCCCAAATATTTATGATTCAAGGTCGCGTTGTGAGCAGAAAATATAACGTTACCCAAGATAGTCCAGAAACGACCCAAAGCATGTCCACTCCTGTACAAGAAGGTGATTAGGTGATTAGTGATCCATTAGTGATACAATTAAGGTGGATTAGGGAGGGTTAAGGTGGAATAAACTGTGTTAAGAAGGATTGAGGTGGATTAGAGCGTATTAAGGCGGAATAGGGTGGATTAAGGCGAACTATGGTTGATGAAGCCGTATTAAGAGCGATTAGATTGGATTAAGGTGGATTAGGGTGCATGAACAGGCGTTAGGGAGGATTAAGATGGATGAACGTGTATTAAGCACGTTTACGGTTGATTAAGGTGAATTAAGGTTGATAAAGGAGATTTAAGACCGATTAGGATGGATTAGGGTATATGGAGCTTGATTAGAGTGGTTTGAGGTGTATTAAGCAGGATAAAGGTGGATTAAGGTACATGAGTGACGATTAAGGTGTATGAAGGAGGATTAAGTTGGATGATGGAGCATTAGGGTGGAATAATGTGCATTACAGTTGATTAGGTAGTATTAAGACCGATTAGGGTTCATTAAGGAGGACTAGGGTATATTAAGGAGGATTGAGGTGCACAAACAAAAATTAAGGAGTATTAGCGTGGATTCAAGTGGATGAAGGAGGGTTAAGGCTGTAAAGCCTTCTGTAATAAACCTTAATCCATACTAAGCTTTCGTCCACCTTAATCGGCCTTAATCCTCCTTAATGTATCTTAATCCATCTCAATCCACAATTGTCCACCTTCATCCTCATTCATCCATCTTAATTCACCTTAATACTCCCTAATGCATCTTAGTGCTCCTTAATCCACCCTAATCCTCCTTCATTCACTTTGATCCAGGATAATCATCCTTATTGCGCGTTAATCCTCTTTAATCCACGTTAATCCTTACATATATGGGGTTTTACGTGCCAAAACCACTTTCTGATTATGAGGCATGCCATAGTGGAGGACCCTGCAAATTTTGACCACCTGGCGTTTTTTAACGTGCACTTAAATATAAGTACACAGGTGTGCTCGCATTTCGCTTTCATCAAAATGCGGCCGCCGTGGCCGGGATTTGATCCCGCGACCGCGTGCTCAGCAGCCCAGCACCTTAGCCACTGAACAACCTCGGCGAGGCACCCTAATCCTCCTCCTTTGACCATAATCCACCCTATTCCTACATATTCCGCCTTAATCCACTTTAATATGCCTTACTGTACCTTTTTTCTTTCTTAATTCACCGTACTTCATTCACTTTATTCCAACCTAATCCGCCATAATCATCCCTGATGCACTTTAATCCATCTCATTCACCCTTATACAACTTCATCGACCTTAATCCTCCTTATTACACCTTAATTCATCTTAATCCAAACACTAATAAATCATTAGTTAACTTTGCTAATGAGTAATCATCTCCTATACACGGCTGCACATGCTTTGGTTCGCTCCAGGCCCTCCTCCCGTCACGTGATATTTTCTGCAACTCAAAACGCGACCTGGAAACATAGATCTAAAGCTTTCCCTTATTAAGCCACACACAAAGGAATGTGCCACAAGCAATGCTAGATCAGACGCAGAAAGTAAAGCATCTGATCATGTAACAGGAAAATTGTTTGGAGTATAGAACTCGCATCAAATCTCCCTTTACATCAGTATGGCCCGTTCATACGGCTTTAAGAAATAAACGCAACCTCCTCATAAACGTTGCCTTCAGCATTGAAGATGCTATTATCGGCATTTCTCAAAATTTTCAACACAACTGGGGCGCACAACTGGCCCAAAATAACACGCCTCCATAGAATGCTGCGGCCCGTCCGCGGGAGCCCAGGAGAAAAAGCGTGCCGTGCGCAGCCGGCGGGCGAGGAGCATCGAGGAGGAAAGCGCCGTGAGAAGGAGAGCGTCGCTACTTTCAAATTATCAAGGGACATTAGCTGCCGCCGCACAACGCCGCTCCCTCCTTCCCTCCTTCCTTCCCTCCCATCCGTCCACGGCCTTTAGCGCGACGAAAAACGGCGCGTTTGCTTTCCGCTTTCTTCGTTCGCGCGCGCCAGCTTCCCTCACGTGCTTTCACTCGCACATACAGCGTACGACGCGCGGCGACGATGTTATCGCCCTTAGACTTTGTACAGAACATCACGCCGATGGCGACGGCAAAAATGCGTTTGGGGTGTCCATATATTGCCATCGCAGTAAAAAAACCATTGTCATTAAAGAAGTAAAACCAGTATAGATACTGTTTAGTATGGATTTCGGATTGACGTCACGGGCTCTATTGGCAAACCATGCAAGCTTATCAGTTTCCATCCACCCGTGCCATGGGTAAGGCCGCGTGCGGTGAGGCCTGCGAAAGAACAGTACGCTTATGAAGAACGCCGTCGCGACCAGAAGCGGGATTCTGCGCGGCGACGCAGCGCGGCACGTAATGCGAACAAAGACCGTGCCCTGTAGACTCCAAGCACAAACGCAAACACCTTTGCTTGCACCCCCCCCTACCACTGCACTGCCACGGTAATTGTGGGCGATTTCAACACATACGTGTCTCGGCCAGACGGAAAGTGGTTCCTGGCGTTTCTCTGGGAAAGGTTCGGCATTCAATATTACGAAAACATCAGTGTGCCCACGATGCGCCATCGGTCGTGTATATAGACCTCACATTGGTCAAAAACCTTTACAATGTCGCCACAGAGCTTCTGGACGTTTAGAATAGCGATCATAAGGCCTTAGGCACATTGATGACCAAATAATAAGTTTATAAAAACTAAAGAAAGATGGTTTAAACACAAAGAAAGCATTGAGTATGCGCTTTAATAAAACAACAAAATCTTGAAAAAACAAAATTCATTGTGGTATGTCTCGTATTTTCGTTCAACGTATTTATTACCGACATATTAATCAACATATATACAGGTCCGCTGCTCATCTACCTTCATATATAGTGGAATGGCTCAGATTTCTCCAGAGACGACATGGCCACAATTAGTACATGACCGGAGGTGGTATTTTTCGTATTTCGCGGGATTTATTTATCAGTCGGACAAAATTTGTATGCATTTAGTACGTCGCTGAAAATACCGCAGTTAGATGTTACTTAACTGTGCCTACAAATGCCTCATTGACACTTTGAAAATTCGTATAGTACATTTTTGGGGGGAGGAATCGAAAGAAGTGCCCAGAGCCTACTGTTGCTCTGGGCCTCTCGCTGTTATGCATTTCTTTACGTTCTTGCCATTTTCGTGAGAGTCATTCCGTTAAGGATGAGCAAGAAGATGTTCCCACGACCACCTGTACAAGGTCAATCGTCTACTTCATCACTCATGTTTGGACGATGTGCCTTTGGAAGCTCGGACCAGCTCGATACCTGGGAGAGCTCAACGCCAGAAGCCATGGACTCTGACAGCGAGTACACCGTAGTCATGGACCGCCGCATGAAGAAGATGCGCCGTATGTCGACTGAGGCGACTTCATCGCATCAGAGTGAGCAGGAATCATTCATCGTTTCTTACGTGCCGCTCTCGGCGTCGCACAGCATGAACTCCCTCAGCAGGCAGTTTCTAAACGAATATCTTGAAAGCGTGGCCCCTGGGCAAATTAACTAGATCAGCATCAACGCTCGCACGAACCTCCTGACAATAGATGTGAAAAATTCCGCAATACTTTAGAAGTTAAAGACCATTCCATAGTTAAGTGCAATCACCATCCGCTCCTTTATTAGTTACGGGAAGGAGACAACAACTGGAGTGACTTCCGACGTGGAGCTTGAAATCGAGCATGCGGACCTCGAGACTCTTTTGAGGTCATCGGTGTGCATTCTTGAGATTCACCGCTTGGGACACTGCCGATGTATCAAGTTAACGTTTGCTTCTTCGACACTACCAGCGTCTGTCAAAGTGGGCTAGGTTATAGACCGAGTACGACCATTCGTTCCGAGGCCTATTCAGTGCCGGAAATGTCACAAGATAGGACACGTGAGCGATGTTTGTAGAAGCAAAGCCACCTGCTTGCGTTGCGGTGGAGAGCATGATACCATCGACTGTGAGGCGTCCTCATTTAAATGTCCCAACTGAACTGGCTCTCACGAAGCGACTTCGAAGGAATGCCCGAAGATGAAACAGGAGGTTCATATTCTTCGAAAAATGGCAAGAGACAAATCTTCGCGGCTGCTGAATCTGTTCGCCAAAGTGACCAACGCTCGCGACAGAAGCATGACAAAACCATTTCAGGAGAACTACCTAGCATGGCACAGGTACCACGACCATCTTTGCCTGTGCGTGCATCCAGGACGATAACGGCGTCTACTGATAATTCAAGGTCGACGAGAGCACGCGGCAAACATTCACCTCCACCCGCTGATAGAGACACGGAATGGCCTTTGCTGCCCTCTAGGCCTACGGCCATGCCAGCGGGCACTAGTGGTCCTCTGCGCCATGAAGCCAAGGATTATAGGGCCATTGAAACCGGTGACACTACGGGCAAGCAAGGAGATGATACAATGAGAAGGAGAGTGTACAAAAAATGTTGAAGCACCTAGTAGAATCAATGCGCGTGATTCTCGGTGGTCTCGAGACTCCGGCCGCTAAAGGTGCCCTACAAGTGCTCGCCGTGCTAGAGCCGCTTATCGGAGCTCTTTATACGGTATAAAGATTTTGTTTGGCGCTTGTGCCGTTCACGCAGGGGAGGCCCACACCAGCGTCATGCTAACGCCTCTATTTTTAAGTTCACTCAAATTGATGACTACAGACCTGAGGCGAAACCTGATTATGACTTCATGGATGACATTTGTGAATGTTTATCGTCAGAGCGTTGAACTTGCTTTCAACTTTTCGCATCCATCTTGCTATGTCATCATCATCCCTCATCCCATCTTTATGTCCCCGATCCCCCTCCCCATGTGCAGAGTAGCAGGCTAGAGCACCTTAGCTCAGGCCGACGTCCCTGCCTTCTTTCAATTAAATTATCTCTCTCGTATAGTGCTTCTCGAGTTCATAATTAATCACAGTTACACAATTAAATCTCACTAACGAAATATACTGGCTGTTACTCCATTGTAGTGGAAAGAAGATATTTGCACTAGGTTTTCTTCGAGTAACGCAATTTTTTATCTTTGCGGACGATAGTTGGGACACCCTGCATAATGCATCAGCCAGATAATCTGGAAAGCATGGAAAAGCGGCCGCCATTGGAACTGTGGCTTCGGGCACCACTTAATAGATGAAATAATATCAAAGCTTTTTGTTGTTCTTTTTTCATCCTGTTGAGATAAACTCTTAAATCTGCCACACAACAAAAATCATGATCTGCCTTGCTTGCGTTTGCTTTCTTGAAAACGCCGCGCCCGCTACTTCCCTGTCGGCAATGCTATGACATGCAGATAACACGCATGCCGTTCGTTACTGGGAAGTACCGGGCTCGCAGCGTTAAAGAAAGGGAACGCGGACAAGACAAATGAGGTTTATTGTTGTGTGGCAATATACAACTGAAAGGGTGTAAACTTATGCTATCTTCGGCTGGTCGTTTCTGAGCGCTCTGTAGTGCTCTCGCGAGCGGTGTTGTCTTCGGCTGGTTGAAAGAGGGTGCGCGCCCTGCGTTCGGCTGGTTCTCCTCGATTGCTTTCCCCCATCTTGGAGCGCTCTGAGGCGCTCTGAGCCCTGTCGTCGGAGCAGTCATCGAGATTGAAACGTCATCGCAGAGCCGCGTCGCTGCTGTCGGCGACGGCCCACCGTAACCTTGGCAACCTAGGCCACTGCATCGCCGGGAGCTTTGAATAGGCGAATCATTGGACGCAGTAGTCACGTGGTTTCGCATCGGCAATTTCCTCCTCCGAGAGCGAGTCGCACGTTCGGCTTGCGCCCTTGTTCTCTACCTTTGAGCTCGGGAAACGCCCGATCTACCCGACTCTGCTTCGGGGCGTAGAGGCGACCAGTCGAAGATATCATTAGAGTGATAGGAGTGTGGTGCGCCGTGAGCCTTTCCTCCTCTCTGGCTTGTGCGAGCGGTCGCAGTCCTTCTTCGAATATATTGGCATCGCGCGCTGCGGAACTATTTGGACATACTTCAGCGCGTCCCGCGAAAGACTTGCTTGATGCGAGTTCATGCAATGTTGTCGGGGAACCACTGCGGACAGGCCTTTGGGTACTGCGGCAGTTACAGTATGCGAAAATTTATCATGCTTGTTGCAGCATGCAACTTGCATCGGCAACCGCGGGGCACGTACACGTGTTCGCCAACTACACTCTAAGAACAGTTTACACCCTTTGGAGGGCCTCTTCTGCCACACAACGATAGTCGTCATCTGCCTTGATGCGTTTCCTTTCTTTAACGCTGCGAGACCAGTACTTTCTAGTAACGAACGGCATGCGCGTTATCAGCATGATAGCATTGCCGACAGGAAATGTTATCATGTGAAATGCGAAGAAACAGTTCGCGACAGCACTCACCTCATTCTGTCCATGTGCCAGTTGAATACTTTGGGCACATCCACGCTGACTCCCAACGCGATGATGGGGGACAGTGTCGGCGTTGCCGTCGACGCCGCGTACTCGTCGAACTTCTGTCGTCATGGCGAAGCAAAAAGAGGCGGGTACTGTTTTTCCAGAAACGTTTTACGCCAAATAGTTAGTTACAAAAAACAGCCGCGTGAGCTATGAAACCTCGTCCAGTGGAGAATAGTATGCAAAAAAATAAAAAGGAAAACCAAAGCGGGAAAAAAAATATTTTCAATTTGGCACCGTGTTCACACAATAGCGCGTGCCAAACGATAGTGCGTGAGAAAGGGAGAACAGCGATGAAAATAATGGCACTTGAAAGAGGGCGCGTACATTTCTCGAAACACTTCTGATTGCACCTGTGCTGCAAACTTGCATGATGCGCGCACAGCTGGATGCTCACTGCGCCCCGAATTTCGCGTGCGAGCGTCACGCGACTCAGTTCTGTCCAATCACGCCGCACGCAATGACGAGGCAGCTAAGCTGCTGGCGGCGCAATTCGCCGCGGCTCGGCCATGTGATGCCCGCCCCCCGCGGAATTTGGTCCGTGTTTGAGCACAGTTTAGGGAGCTATAGCGAAGCGAGTTGGAAAGGCCGACAGCTGGATGTTTGCTTGTTCCTGCGTCTCAGTATGACGCCACGCAGCACTTTAACTTCTTTCATCGTTTCTTCACAACGTTTTACATCCGTCGAATATTTCAAGTTGCCGTTTAGGTGCTTTCCAAGTATGTTTATAGATATGAAATATAGTTGATGTATCTTTATATCTGACGTTCCTGTAGAGGTCGCTCCCATGCAGTCCACTTCAGAAAACTTGACAAAACTCACTGAAGCGTAAGTTTTTATTCTTCAAGAAGCAGCGCTCCTTTCGTAATATCAACGATGCGGGAAATTGCAGTGAAGCCAGAATTTTGATGGGCAGAATAACTTCGCGCGTGAAATGGCCAAAAAAGTGCATCAGACCCCAACAACCGTATTCAAAGGCGAACTGTTAAACATTCTGCGACGATTAGCCTTCTTTAACATTGTGATTCCTTGGACATTGACATGCAAGCCTTGTTCTTGAAGAACTGTTCAACGCGGTTGAACACTGAGCCATGTTCAACGTTGGAAACAATGTTAAATGATGCTGGAAGCAATTATGAGCATTGTAGCTCTTGTGCTCGAGCCAGTGAGCCTTATTCAACAAGGTTCGCTGTTAAACATTGTTGAAAAATTCCTCATGAACAAAGCTGCCATTCTGGTACTAAACACCGTTTTTTCATTATTTAATTAATTATTGAATTAATATTAACAGTCCCTTTGTCCGGATATTGTAGGCTATTACCGTTTTAATAGGTTTTCAATTTGGTCGGCATCTTTCTTGCCCTTAGCTATCGATAATATTTTTAAATGAACCCTTGACGATGTCATTTCGCGTAAATATTCTTTAGATATTACACTGAGTGTACACTATAGTCCACTTAAAGGGGTCACCAAAAGCGTTCAGCCTCCGATTGCAGCTGAGATATGCGATGAAAGAATGAACATTATTTTTATGCTTGATTGTCTGCCTAATATATCACATCAGCCTCCTATCGTGACCTAGCTAAAGAAATCTTCAGCACACAATGCATTTATTCTATTCATTTTGAGAAAATGTCCGTGTTGTACCCACTAGTGTCAACGTTTCTCCGAATGGTAGCAAATATTTCATTCGGGGAGTCCGGGATAATAGCATACGTGATATTAACTGACAATATTTTATTATATTGCCGAGAAACATTACTGCATAACCTTCAATATCAACACCCCGGCAAGAAAATTCCTCTTCCGATTTTACTGCATGTACCATCGAAATTCATTCTTGATTGCCGTTCGAACCAATCGCCATAAGGCATTACTTTATCGATATCGAGATGAGCTTGTGGTCTAACAACTCCTAGTCAAAAACGGTCACCGAGAAACTTCGCTGCAATGCCTCCAACATCTGAGAGGCTATGGTTAATTTGGTTACTTCTTTTATTACTATGGTTACCATGGTTACTTTTTGGAGGCTACGGTTACCACAACGAAATTACTAGTGCAATCACGTGACGGTGCTAGCACACGCCCTCATGAATGCCACCGTCGAGTAGAGCTGCGCTTTTAAACGAAAGTATGAAATGGCGAATATCTGAAACTTTCGAGCAAGCAATCAAACTTTGTCCAATTCTATTGAGTCTTCGAGATCAATTAGTCACTATTTGTATGCAATAGACATTTCCCGAAACACTGCAGATAAATAGCCAACTGTGCCCAAATAAACATACAATTGGAGAAAAATTTAGATAAATTTTCATCTTGGCGCCCGTAGCAGATATAAGAGCCGTGATGCTACGTACTGCATCACGCCCTACTTAGCTCGAGGCGCAAGCCGTTCACGGTTAATCCACGGTCATCTGCATTTTCACCGCAAGGTCCCGAATTCTCGAAACAGCACGCGTATTTGTTCTCAATGCTCCATTTGTCTTTTCATATGAATACAGCTTCAATGCATGCAATGTAATGTAATGACAAGCTTGACAATTTACTGCATGTGTCACGCCATGAGCACCACTTTATATACAATGGAAAAAGCGGCTTCTCATAATTCGTGCATTGTTCAAGAAAAAAAAAAGGAAAACACTGGAGATTGGATTAAGTCCGCCGCGAGGCACTATTCGGTTCGTATTCGAATTGTTTTCTTTTTTTTGAGATCACTGTTCGCGCAGCCCTGTAGACTTAAGCGCTAGAGAAGTCATTTGGATCTTGCGCGCTGTTTAGGTGGTGCAGCGGCTTGTTTTACCAGCAATATCTGCAGAGCCTGTTCGAACGTCGCGTTGTCCGTGGTGTCGTTGAGCATGTTCAGAATGCCCAGGTGGGGCACGCCCTGTTTCCCGACCTCTGTGACCTTGGCTTGGAACGCTGGCGTGGCGTAGTCGCTTATAAAAAAGCTGCTCCTGGATGGCATAAAAAAAACTATATATATATATATATCAATCAAGGTCCCCAACTGAATATGTGGTCCCTAATTTTTTTCCCCCTAGCTTCCCACGATTTCTCTTCAGTTGGTGGGTCAATAGTATCTGAATAAATAGTACACAAGCAACCGACTAACGCATTCCGGAATTCGCCAACAAAATAGCGTAAAAGTGAGCCCACCTGTGTTCTGCGTAATCAGGCATTCTATGCCGTCACAGCGCCTGTACATGAACTATAGGTTTATATTATTCTCCACAAAAGATAAATCCCTTAATGCAAAGACGGCATGATACTAAATGGCTTCCTTGATTTTCTTAAGTTTCTTCTATCTCTGCTACCTCCTTTTCTATGCATTATTTATGTGCCACTGGGTTAGGCACAAATTTCTGGACAATCCTCCATAAGAGCTATGTGCAACTGTGACGCCACGAAAGAGGCATAACATCCTTAAATGTATTTATTTATACGCCGGATGTATCTACGAAGATTTTAGGTGAACTTCAAGAATAGCCGTTCGGAAACAAATAGAAGGTGCCTTCGGAATCGTACCCTGAACTGCGCCGACCACGTGGTGACGGGTAACGCATAATTAATTATTGACACATCAGTTACTAATTAACAAACCGAATATTAACGAGCTCTTATTTCATTTTTTAGTTTCAGCGAAATTATTGTAGTTGGAAAATTCAAGCGAATTATCCGTACAAGCTGTATCAAATTTCGGATCTGAAAAAAAAGCGCGATTACCGGCGAAACTGTGGCGCGACCAACCCGGCCATCAGAGAGCGCGAAACCGAAACTATATGCGGCTGCATCGAGCAGAAGGCTGCGCCTGTCGAGGCGACGTTTTGCTTACGTCACCCAGCAGCGAAGCCAATGCCTAATACATATGCTAATGCGCAATAATATACCTTAGTGCAAATAGGACGACACAACGAGGAGACAAGACAAGACGCTGAAGTTAGCAAGTGTCAAGAACTTTAAAAAAACTGTATTTCTTGCGCATGTCATAAAAACCCAACAGCACCGAAATCTTTCTGCGATGATTTGCATGATGTTCTAAACAACCTAAGTGTTCGGTATTCTACGTCACCGTAGTTTATTTTGGGAGACTATATTTTCATAATGTGTTGTGCACAATCGATTTTGGTTATTCTGACTGGGCAAGAGGGTTCATCTGAGGATTCGGAAGTTCTGGATCTATTTTCGTACTTTAAACCTGTCTAATTTAGTGCGGGAACCCAGCCGTACAACTTCCCCGTCATCTGAGATACTTGACCTAAATTTCACCGCTGTGCTCGATTTTGTATCGAAACTGATTTATCTCCAGGGTTTGAGTGACCCCTTCATTATTAATTTCACGTTGAAGGCAAATGTAACTTCCAAGACAAGAATTGACGTTGCCGTTGACTACAACCGCGCTGACATAATCTCAGTTAATGGTGAATGGGAAACATTCATCAGCAAGCACATTACTAAATTTGATGAACGCTCTGTCGAAGAAAACTGGCAGCTCTACGAAAAATCCTCTATTGAATCAACCGATATGCACATCGAAAGCAGATTATTCATAACTCACGCTCGTCCGGCTTTAATAATTCCCTTACGTGACTAGGCAACAAAAGGAAACGTATTTTCCGCCATGCCAAACAAACCAATCTTGCCGATCGCTGGAATGCTGACTATCGTGTGAAAGCTGAGTACATTTAGCTTACGAGCAATGCTGCAAAAAGTTATTTTAATGTTACACTGCCATCCATTTAGTGATTATTCCGAGGAAATTTTGGAGCATAGTTAGCTACAAGAAAGCCGACTCCATTATATTAGTTCGCGTTGATGGCAGCAATGATGAAGAAAACCTGAGTTGCGCTGCTAAATCAAGTGTCTACCTTATTCCTTTCTTTTTTATAATATTTCCACCGATGTACCGAATATCCCTCATTCCTTGTTTCATACTATGGATTTCATATGAGTTGGCTGGGTTGGTATGAACCGTTTGATTAATAATGAAAAGATTTCGTCCGCTGGATGTCCTGATCTTATTAATTCAAAAGTGCTAAAATGTACGGTACTATTTTCATCTGTTATTCTAGCTAAACTGTTTACTCTGTCGTTACAGTGCTCCTGGATTTCTACAAACTGGAAAACCGCAAGGGTGGTTCAATTTCATAAATCAGGTAATGCGCATTGCCCCAAGAACTTCAGCACCATTTCATTTACTAGCGTTCCACGCAAACTTTTATAACAAATAATATATTCTCATCTCTTCGATTTTCTTGAAAGTAGCTCTTTCTTCCATACATGTCAGCACTGTTGTAGAAGAACGTCTTCGTGTAGTACTCTTTTGTTTTACTACTGATTTGTTCGCCACCTTAGATCAAGGATATGATATTGACTGTATTCTGTTTGTTTTGTTAGATTTTGCCAAAGATTTCGACTCCGCATATCATGACCTACTTATCCATAAGCTTAATCAGCTTATTATTGACCCATATGTGTTGTCGTGTATTAAGGAGTTTCTCTCCAATCGAACTCATTATCATCGGTCATGGCATATGCATGCTGGTTATAGTCCTGCTAATGTCAGTCGCAAGTTCGGACATCTTTCTCGTAATTTTTCTACTGTTTCTACTTCTGCAAAACTGCCACCTAATAAAACCCTAGTTGGCTCAAAATCAGAACGCGCATCTGCCATTAGGGATAACAATCAAGCATCCCTAATCCTTACCCTTGAAGCGATTCAAAATCGAGCAGCTAGTTATATTTTATAAAGCTATTCTTGCCATTCCAGTGTCATCATCATCATCATCATCATCAGCTTGGCTACGCCCACTGCATGGCAAAGGCCTCTCCCATACTTCTCCAACTACCCCGGTCATGTGTTAATTGTGGCCATGTTCTCCCTGAAAACTTCTTAATCTCATCCGTAGACCTAACTTTCTGGCGCTCCTTGCTACGCTTCCCTTGGCTTGGAATCCAGTCCGTAACCCTTAATGACCATCGGTTACCTTGCCTCCTCGTTATATTCCCTGCCCATGTCCATTTCTTTTTCGTGATTTAAATCAAGATGTCATTAACTCGCGTTTGTTCTCTCACCCAATCTGCTCTCTTCTTATCCCTTTCTGTTACACCTATCATTGTTCTTTCCATAGCTCTTTGCATCGTCCTCAATTTAAGTAGAACCCTTTTCGTAAGCCCCCAGTGTAACATGCATGAAACACCCGCAACCTCCAAGTCTTTTCATTACGCCGGAAATGTGCTCGCCTTTGCCTATTCCACAGGGTGTAACATTGCAACCGCATGCTGAAGAAACAACTTATCACGTCACCTTTCCACGTTTCATCCTGACCTGACTACTTATATAAAGCGTAATGTTGCCGTTCCATCCCTGACGAAGTAACAGGTACCAAGTGTCGCCTGGAACCACCTTCCTGATTCCACCGTTAACATCACAGATACATCTTTATTCAAAACAGGCAGTCTACCACGCTATCGCCTAACATTTCTTTTCTTTATATATTTGTCTGTATATATGTACATAATCATTTTGCTTTGTTACCAATGCCTTCTGTAATGCCTTCGGTCCATGAAAATATGCATATTAAATACAAAATAAATAAATAAATGGCTCTAAAGTCCCAAATAATAAAAACCTGTCCGAAATTTATGATGTCGCGCTGACTTGCCATGCTTGAGGCTTCAGCGGGAAATTGAAAAAAAAAAGAAAGGATTAAAATCTGAACTTGATTTAATCGTCTAATTTTCAACCAATAACCATGAAATTAACGAATACCAACCCCTTCAGGAATGCTCTATCAGCCTACACGGATCTAGTCTGTCTCTTCAAAACTTGCCTCCGTGAAATGTCAAGAATCGTTCTCTGCCCGCATTTCCCACTTACTCGGACTCGAAGGACAGGCCGAATTCCGTTGCGTTGTACTGAGCGGCACTTTGCACGAAGTGGCTCACGTCGGCACTCAGTGGTTCCGTCAAAATGTTCACGTTTCCCTTGTACAGCGATTCGTAGAAGAGGAAGTCGCACACCCAGTCGCTGGGAAGCGCCGTCGACTGCCGGAAGAGGGTGCTGACCGTGCAGAGAAGCGGGAACGCCAGCTTCGGGTTCGGGGCTGAAAGTTGGACAACGGATAGTGTGAAAGGGAGCGTGCAAGTTTGTCTCGGGGGGCTGCTCGAATAGAGAAATCTTAAAGCGAACAGTATTCTTTGTCTCTGTCACCCGTTTTCGTGGTTGGTCAGCAGTCGACGGTCGGACTCGGCAAGGAAGGCGTGCGTGCGTGCGTGCGTGCGTTCGTTCGTTCGTTCGTTCGTTCGTTCGTTCGTTCGTTCGTTCGTTCGTTCGTTCGTTCGTTCGTTCGTTCGTTCGTTCGTTTGTTCGTTCGTTCGTTCGTTCGTTCGTTCGTTCGTTCGTTCGTTCGTTCGTTCGTTCGTTCGTTCGTTCGTTCGTTCGTTCGTTCGTTCGTTCGTTCGTTCGTTCGTTCGTTCGTTCGTTCGTTCGTTCGTTCGTTCGTTCGTTCGTTCGTTCGTTCGTTCGTTCGTTCGTTCGTTCGTTCGTTCGTTCGTTCGTTCGTTCGTTCGTTCGTTCGTTCGTTCGTTCGTTCGTTGGTTCGTTCGGACAGATTACATTGACAATCATCGTCGATGGTTTCTGCACAAGATTTGTAATCGTATGCTATACGAATGTTTGTAAAAACACAGACTGCGAATAAGAAATCGAACTTGTAATGTCCTCCTCAGTTATAAATATTATAAGCTCGTGAAAACATTTTTAAAATTTTTGGGGGTAGTGGCATACTCAAATAGGAATATATGAAAACATGTGCGATTAGAACAGGAGTCTAATATGTTTCCTGTTCTGAAAGTAAAACGAGGGCTTTAATGGAAGTGCCGTCTAGGAAATATTCTAACGCTTTAGAATATTCCCAACGCTATCTGGGCAGTTCTGAGCAATTTGCATATGACCAAAAGGGAAGAAAAAAACGCTACTCCTACTAGATGGCGTACAGTGCACACGTGAAGTAAGCGGTGTACCACGTGACAGTTTATTATGATAAGCTGACGCCAATAATCGCAATAACGCGTATCCTCGACACCAATCGAATATTGAAACAGATTGGCTGTAGCATATTTTCGGGCCTGGGGGACACTGCATATGAAAAAGATATAAAAGTATGTTTGACAGCGCATGCGAGTTTTGGCGGTGAAATTGTGCATAGACGCGATGACTGCTGAAAACCCTTAATTATTACTTTTGATTTTCAAAAAGAAATCTTGCATTTGATAATCAGAGATTTGTGGTGTGCCTCTGTCTGAGAAGTTTTCTGGCATTGTTTATACTATTTACCATGACAACTACTGTTGAAATTTTATAGCGTTGCGCGATTCCGTAAACGCCTCATAGATTGATAACTTAGAGCATCGTTACTTACCCCTTGTCGTTCTGATCGTATGTACGGTTGTTGGTCTCGCCGGCGTGGGTGTTGGGGTAGTTGTCGTTGTCGTAGTGGTAGTGGTGGTTGTTGTGGTGGTTGTTGTGGTGGTTGTTGTGGTGGTTGTTGTGGTGGTTGTAGTAGTTGTTGTAGTGGTGGTTGTAGTAGTGGTTGTTGTGGTGGTTGTTGTGGTGGTTGTGGTGGTTGTTGTGGTAGATGTGGTAGTTGTTGTAGTGGTCGTGGTAGTTGTAGTTGTTGTCATGGTGGTTGTTGTGGTGGTTGGGGTGCTCGTCGCCGCGCTTGTAGTGGTTGTGGTGGCGGCTGTTGTGGTTGGAGCCATCGTTGGCTTGCTTGAGGCTTCCGTCGTCCCTACGCGCACCAGAAAATCGTTGAACTGTTGAATCAACAAGCAATAATAAACTACTGCTTTATAACTGACTTTTCTTCCGCTGTAACTGCTGAGTGTTGCTTCATTTAAGCCAACCTAGCGCCATCCTATTTTTGCAGCCAGAACGCTGTGCTACACAACATCGACCAACAAATATCACACATCATAGTGAGGTAAGAAGACAAGAGAATCCGAGGAGCTCGATTATTTGTTGTTAACAACCATGCGAAGAGAAAAGGAATTGAAGCCAAAGAAATCATAGGGGAAGTTAGCAGCTATTTTTATTGAAATGCAGCAATAATGAGGTAAAGGGGAAATGAAACCGGGCGAAGGCGTAACTTTCCGCTGGTTGGGACCGAACCCACATCCTCCGCAATCCGCCTGCGGTGCTTTAGCAACTATGAAAAACCAACTTTTGTGACTAACAAAAAAAAGACCAGGGTTCTTAATTCCCCATTTTTTTCTTCGTTCCCGTCGTTTAGCGAGGGCCTCGATTTCGGCAGTCTTGAAGCCATGAGGCTGCATACGAGGACTTCTTGGCCACTAGCAAGCTTCTCAGATAACATACGTGGTACTTGCTTTTGAAAGGGGCGTTCCCCGTCTGCCGCCTTGGCCGCGAGAGATGCGGGCCAACCCGTGTGGGCTAATCTTGTACAAAAAACACCCAGAGGATGGCCGCCGCAGTAGCGTAATCGGTAAAGCACAGAACGTATAACGGAGACCATGTGGGTTCGGTCTCCGCCCGCGGCAAGTTATCTTGTCGTCCTTTCTCATTATTCCCGTTACTTGATTATTTCTACATTTCTGAGCCTACATTGTCCGTTACTTCGTGTGGTTGTGGACACGTGGAAAGCTGCTTTTATGTCATCTGGTGTTCGGTTATGCCATCTGGTGCTTTTTTATCTTTCCCATAAAAGATGAACATCAACCAACTAGCCCGTCCCGCACGTCTGCGGCCCTGTGCTACGCTAATTGGGATACACGGTCACGGCGGCACAAGGGAAGCTAAAGTTTTTTTGTTCTTTCTTTATTTTTATTTTCTTTATTGTTTTTACAGGGAAACTGTTAGCCTCTAGTTGGTCCGGTTTTTCGTGTCTCCGTGCGCGGTGCTCACATAAAAACAAATGGCAGCTGGAAGGCTCTGTGTTTCAGTTTCCGCGTGACGAAATTATGTTTTCGCGTGTATTAGGATTACAATCCGATGCTATCATGTCTGGTGGTTGTGTGAAAGTCCTTCGTTACGAATTTTCCGAGCCATTTTACTTCCAGAAATTCAATTATTTGAATAACGCACTTGCGCTAGGCGGAGGGCCTACAAGGATGAGGATGTATGCTGGGCTAACCGTATTGCCAGCTATCGGCCGCGGCAACTAAGAGGGACTTCGAACGGCAGCTGAAAAAATGGGTTTTGTGTTTCAGCTTCCGCGTTACAGAATTATGTTTTCCAGTTAGTTGAATTACAAGTCGACCGTGTGCGCAACTTGTGTGTAAGTCGTACTCGACGTCTTTTTCTGGTGCTTTTTACGTTCAAACGCTCATTTAGTTCAATAATGCGCTTGGTGTAGGACCTAGAAGAATGAGGATGCGTGGTGTACTTCCGCACACGTGCGTGCGTGACGTACGTCCGTTGTATGACGTCGTCTACAACGTCGGTTTGTACTTGCCTAAGGTAGGCAACAACTTCGCTGTACATACACGTTCACAGGGTGGAATGGAGGTTCGGATCTTCTTTTTTATTCGCAGCAACGCGTTCGCAGGTGCGCACTTTTCATGCAATCAAATTACCAGGACGTGGTATTCTAGCCCATTTCCGCAAATCCCGCTCCCCTTCTGCCTTGCGCGCGAGAAGACTACGCGCATCAAGCCTGCACCCTTCCTTGGCGCAATCTTCCGCGCTTCCCCTCGCAGCCACAGCGTGTAAGGCGGGTGGGGCGCGATACAATCTTATCGCACTATGACTTTTCATAGAACATCACGGCGACGGCGAAAACTCGCCCAGAGTGTCCGCGTAATTGTCACCGCAACAACAGAACTTTGCTTTTGGCACGGAACAAAGCTCAATGATACTTTGACTGGGGCGAGTTGGCACGACGTCGTCATGTTTACTGCGCTATACCGTTACACAAAGTACAAAAACAGAAACTAACACAGATGTGCGCCACCCTCTTCGCAATACTTCGCAAGTCCTTCTTCGTGCGCATGTGTGTCAGTTTCCTTTTTTGTACTTTGTGTAACAGCATTGCGCAGCACACCGAACGATGGAATAAGGCGTAGTTCAGACATTGGAGAGATCTTTAGGAAGGTGGAAAAATAGCTTTGATGATCTTATCTAGTCTTGGTAGAAACGGTAGGACGCCTGAATTTCGCTTAATGCATGGGGAGTTTGTAGAAAGGGACAAAACTACCCATGAATAATTTTTTTTCTTTAAAAATACAGATTTCGGAGCATCAGTCTGTATTGAACAACCCTCGCATTCCGATAAGAGCTCCTGAAGCAACGCTTCCTCTTCGGGAAGTCCGTTAGGCTGGATTGACACGACGAGAGGGATCGCTTAATCGGTGCGCAGACGATTGCGATGTGCATAGGACCTACAACAAATCGTGCCGCATGCCATAAGTCCATGGCATTCTTACGTGTGGGGGGGGGGGGGGGAGGGGGCGGGTATGATTCTGCAGCACTCGGCCACGTGATGTTAGCCCGAAGAATTAACCGGCTATTCGTTCCTTAACCTGTACGGGAATCGAGCATTGTCAACGAACGTAGCAGCGCGCAGTAATTGACGCGACATGATACGCACCTGCGTTGGTCAATAGGAGCAGTAGCAGCAAACAAAGGAGCAACAGTAACAGCAGCAGGCACAGGAAGCACACCAAGCATGCCCGCTTTGAGGACTCTTGGTCGCTGAGAGAAAAACGTAAGAGAAAAAACAAAAACATTTTAAGAAATGCCGGCAGAACCGATTGCATATCGACTAAATGTCGACGTTAACGCAATTAGCATTGAAGCAGCGTATCGACGCACAGCACTTCCGTCGCCCAAATGCTTCGTGCGAGGCGTGTAAACTGCAGCTAGGCTGCTCTCTGGAGCTTCCTGCTGGACGCGCCGCGCCATCTGGCGCCGCCGCCACGAAGTCCGCGCGTGGTGGCGCATGTGTAATTATGCATTCAGACATGGTTGCCTCAATGTATGTATAACGCGGGTACGGTTCCCTTCGGCACGACAGAATCTTTAGAATATCTTTGTTTCTGTCATTGAAAAGCGGCACGTACCTCGATGGCACATACCGAGTGAATCAAGCCGGCGTGAAAAAAAAAATATTCATTCACGAACGGCGCATACCGATTGTCACGTGCCCAATTTCGCAAGCTGGTCGGAAGGTTAATGGTTTCGAGCCCGGTTCCCTCAGCACAACAGCCCGCGCTCTGCCCACCGATTAAACCACGGACTACCCAGTGACCCAAGTTGGGGGCAAAGTGGTTAGTTAGTGAGTTAGTTAGTTAGTTATTTCTTATATATAGCAACTCTTATAGTAATCTCCAATCAATGCTTTTTTGCGTCTGCTCCGTCACATGCCTTCAAATTTGGTACACTCATAGTAAGGGGAACCTATAAACCCGTGCGCACCATTTTTTTTCTGCCGTGTCTGTGTTTTGCCTCTTTCTTGCGCTTTTTATTCAAGTCAAATATGCACTACTAGGCCCTCTGAAAGTCCTTTCAAGAAAGCTATATTTCGTGGACAACTTCGATATCCCTGTTCAGGTATACGAATATTTACTAATGCTCTCAGTTGCTCTCACCATATCAGTCAGCCTGTCAATAAGTCACGTTAAGGCACTGAATATTTTTGTTAATGGTTCCATTCCACCGATTTCTTTTTTTAAGCGTTTGTTGTCAAACGGTACAGTCATCGTTGTCAATGTCGCGATGTCCCAATGTCGGGTGAAGCCGTTAAGCAGGACGACAGCGGATAGCGACACTCGGGTAAGTGACATGCAGTGGTTATGCTTAACCGAATCTGCTCGTAGCTAACCACAGCAGTTAAGAAATCAACTTAGAAACTGTGTTGGCTGCCCTTCTTTGATGCAGAAACGATCGCGTTCATGCAAATTGTATTTGTCCCCAAGAGGTTATGTGGCGAGGACGAAGCCCGATGCAAACTTCAAGACTAGTGGGATATACATGAAAAATTTTTTTTTACTTAGAAGGAACTTTACTTTTATAAAGCTTTCGCTGTTTCGAAACAATACAAAGTGCTATTGGATGCATTATTTGGAATTCGTTCGCTTACTTGTGTCAGCCCAATACGGATAAATATATGCGGTAACGCAGTCCTTTATCTTTTTTTGCCATTTTTGGAAATTTATTGTCACTTGTGCACCGCGACAAGCTATGCCCACCTAGAAGAATTCTTGCCGGAAACTACAGGTCCTGAACACATGCCTAACAGGAAACATAAGCTCTGCTCAAGGCCACTTTTTTTTCAATGGTAGAAAGGGAAAATTTACAATCTCATAAAAAAGTGGAATAACAAATAATTGATAAATGCCACAGTTATTGCAAACACCTTTTTCCCTCTCTTAAAAAAATCGTGTCTCATACGCAAGCAACCGGTTTTTTGGCAACATCTGTTATAACGCCTAGTTTCATGCCTGATAACAAAATTCGGCGGTTGCTTTATATATATATATATATATATATATATATATATATATATATATATATATATATATATTGACACAAGATGACATATTGTGTTGTACTGACGGCCGAATTTTTTTTTTCGCTGATGGCTGAGCGCCAACTTTGGAACAGTTGACATGGGGAATGAGCCAGCAGTGAAAAAAGTGAAATCACCATTTTGTACACTGCATGTATTGCTCGACATCAAAGCGAACAAAAGTTTGTTTACTATGCGTCGCTCTGAAACATACATACTAATTTGCCAGTAGCACTTTTGCTCTATATACCGTGGTAAGGATTTTAACAGCGTCAAGCAGTTTATAGCCATGCATACCTCACATTTGCTGTATTTCATTATTCTGACAGAACAGAACTGCGTTATCAGTTTCTGGTGCAGAGTTACGCATATGTATCTTACGCGCTCAATTCCTTTTCTTTAACGATTTTCGAGACCTAGTCTAAAATAATTTGAGGGACAAAACCAAAATTTCCTGCGGTATGCATTGCCCCATAAATTCAAAAACATTTTATTCATATCGGTTCACCGGATATTTCACAGCGTTTCACATGCATCCGAGAGGAAAAATCGAGCTTGTTTCCAAACTAAGCCTTTCTCTTCATCTTCGTCATCCTATCTATACGTCCACTGCAGGACAAAGGTCGCTTCGATAGCGATCTCCAATTAACTCAGCCTCGCTCGAGCTGACGCCATATTATGCCAACGAATTTACTAATTTCATTACGCCGCCTAATTTTCTCCCGTGCTCGGCTGCGCATCCCTTCACTTGGTAACCATTCTGTGAATCTAATGGTCCACCGATTGTTCATCCTATGCATTACATCACCTGCCCAGCTCTATTTTTTTTCTCTTAATCTGAACTACAATATCGGCTATCCCCATTTGTTCTCTAATCGACATAGCTGTCTTCCAGTCCCTTAACGCTACGCCTGTACAATAATACTTTCTATCATTCGATCGCTCGTTGCGTGGTCCTTAAACTCTTCCCAAGCTTCGTTGTTAACCTCCAATTTCCTGCCGCATATGTTAGTACCGGTTTAAAGCAATCATTGTACACTTTTCTTTTTCGACGACCGAGGTTAGCATCCAGGCATGATTTGCTAACGCCTGCCGCATGCACTCCAGCCCATTTCTATTCTTCTGCAACTTTCCTTCTCTTGACCACGATTCTCCGTGAGTAATTGGCTTAGGTAAACGCACCCTTACCCGGATCAGAGAGGCTTACTGACAATCACGAATTTTCGTTATCATGGCTTTTTTGCTTCCTTATAACAAACTTTGAACTTTTTCGAAAGCTTTCTCTTAATTACACCTTCAAAACCGCAGTGCCCAACGACTCTTTCACGGTATACGCTGGGTCTGATGCCCCAAAATGCTGACTCGAGAGCGAGAAGCCTATAATTCGAAGTTCACGCTTGCGTTTTGATTTGCTAGAGTGAAAATGTTTCCCCAGTTGTGGTTTGTTCAACGAATCAATTACCGGTTCCGTGATAACTGTAGTAATTATGCCTTATCTTAAATAACCGTTTATTGTTTCTTTACTTTTTTCCCTTTACAAATGTACTCTCCGTAGCCGGAAATAAAGGAGATCGATTTGTTCCAATTTTTCTTTGAACGCGCAGCTGTGTTTGTTGCACCACGTGGTTTTAAAAGCAGGTCATCGACGAGGGGGGTGCTCCCGATTTAGCGAACAGCCGCGCTGCTGTTGGCGAGCTTACGCTTCCGCCCTGACCCGACGCGGTTCCGCCACTCGTCTAGGTCGGGCCGGGGGCGCCAGGTCCGTCAGCGAGCGCCGCGGCGTCCAGACAAGCCCCGTCGTCGTGGTCGCCGACGGCTCCCCCGTCGTGGCCAGCGACGTGGAGCCCCTCGTGCTCGAAGTCAGCTCGCTCTCGGAAGTGGCGCCGGTGGTGGTCGTCGTCTCCCCCTTGCGAGAGCAAAGCAGTATACTCTGACGGGAACGTTCGGTATAAAACAAAGTGCGGCCTCAAGAGTGAACGCTTTGACTCTGAGCCAACTGCGATCGCCCGATTCAAAAACCTGTGTAATAGGCAGAACAGCGTGCTCTCATTATAACGACACGTGAACTGACTATAGAGCAACGTTATCTTTCTTTTCGAACTTAAGCGAGATATATGAAATCTAGCAACTTCAGGAAGCTGAATATTGATTTACGGCATTATTTTTTTTTGCTAAAATGGCCGTAAACGTTTCAGTTTAAAAAAAAAATTCAGAGCCCTTCCACCATCCTAATATGGAAGATCAGAGAAGCTGTATTGCTCAATATCTATATTATATCGTCGAGGGTGGGGATGCTACATTGCTTGAATAAAGCCACGAACGCAATTTCGTTCTTCCTTTCGTCTTTCTTTATTTTGGTATTCCCTCCTAATTTATCTTTATTTTTACTATGTTTACTTTCTGTTGTTCATTTCTTTTTACTTGTTCTACATCCCTTTTTTATATTTTTTATTTATAAATATACACTGCCGTTTTCGACAGGCATCGTCATAGACTAGCGTTTGGGAAACAGCGCTTACCGCTCCGGCGCATTGTTGTAGAGCCAACGCTCTACTCCTCGAGGTACAACTCCCAAGGTAAATCTCTGCGCGCGTTTGACATTCAGCCGCCGACAGGCAAGTGTGAAGGTGTGACGTCACGTCACGTGATCCGCTGCGGAGATGCGTCGCTACTGGGCTCGCTCGAGCCTCGCCGCTGTGTACCACGTGACTAGGCGAGGCTTTATTTGTCAACATCTCGGACACATTTTTTTTTATTTCAGATCCTAGCCGTAAACAGCTTCGTTGTAAATTTAGAAGTGCGAGGTTTACAAATACGTATTTGTATAACTGTTAGAAAACCCGCCATGGTGGCGTAGTGGCCATGTCGTTCCGCTAGTAAGAGCGAGGGCGCGGGATTGAATCCCGGTTGCGGCGGCTTCGTTTCGATGGAAGTGAAATGCACAAAACAACGGCCCGTGCACTGGGAACTGAGTCATCATCATCATCCTGGTTACGCCTACTGCAGGGCAAAGGCTTCTCCCATACTTCTCCAACTACCCCGGTCATGTACAAATGGCGGCCATGTTGTCCTTTCAAACTTCCAAATCTCATCCGCCCACCTAACATTCTGCCGCCCCCTGCTACGCTTCCCTTCCCTTGGAATCCAGTCCGTAACCCTTAATGACCATCAGTTATCTTCCTTCTTCACTACGTGTCCAGCCCATGCCGATTTATTTTTCTTGATTTCAACTAAAATGTCATTAATTCGCGTTTGTAGGCTCACCCAATCTGCTCTTTTCTTATCCCTTAACGTTACGCCCATCATTCTTCTTTCCATAGATCGTTGCGTCGTCCTCAATTTAAGTAGAACCCTTTTCGTAAGCCCCCAGGTTCCTGCAACATACGGGGGTCCTGGTAAGACACAGCTGTTATACACTTTTCTCTTGAGGGATAATAGCAACCTGCTGTTCATGATCTCAGAATGCCTGCCAAACGCACCCTAGCCCATTCTTATTCTTCTGATTATTTGAGTCTCATAATACGGATCCGCGGTCACTGTCTGCCCTAAGCAGATGTATTCCCTTACCACTTCCAGTGCCTCGCTACCTATCGTAAACTGCTGTTCTCTTCCGAGACTGTTAAACATTACTTTAGTTTTCTGCAGAATAATTTTTAGACCCACCCGTCTGCTTTGCCTCTCCAGGTCAGTCAGCATGCATTGCAATTGGGCGCCAGAGTTAACAAGCAAGGCAATATCATCAGCGAATCACAAGTTATTAAGGTATTCTGCATTAACTCTTACCCCAGTTCTTCCCAATTCAGGTCTCTGAATACCTCCTGTAAACACGCATTGAATAGCATTGAAGTGATCGTATCTCCCTGCCTGACACCTTTCTTTATTGGGATTTTGTTGCTCTGTTTATATGGGACAACGGTGGCTGTGGAACCGCTACAGATTTCTATAGTATTTTTACATACGGCTCGTCTACACCCTGATTCCGTAAGGCCTGCATAACTGCTTGAGGTCTCGACTGAATCAAACACATTATCGTAATCAATGAAAGCTGTATATAAGGCTTGGTTGTATTGTGCACATTTCTCTATCACCTGATTGATAGTGTGAATGTGGTCTATTGTTGAGTAGCCTTTACGGAGTCATGCCTGGTCCTTTGGCTTACAGAAGTGTAAGATGTTCCTGATTCCATTTGCGATTACGTTGGTAAATAATTTTTAGGCAACGGACAGTAAGCTGATTTGTCTATAATTTTTAAGTTTTTAGCGTCCCCTTTCTTGTGGATTAGGATTAGGTTAGCGTTCATCCAAGATTCCGGTATGCACGAGTTCATGAGGCACTGCGTATACAGGGTGGGCAGTTTTTCTAGAATAATCTGCCAACCATCCTTCAACAAATCTGCTGTCACCTGATCCTGGCCAGCTGTCTTCCTCCTTTGCATAGATCCCAAGGCTTTCTTTACTTCTTCCGGCGTTACTTGTGGGATTTCAAATTCTTCTAGACTATTCTCTCTTCCATTATCATCTTGGGTGACACTGGTAATGTATAAATTTCTATAGAAGTCCTCAGTGACTTGAACTATCTCATCCATGTTAGTGATGATATTGCCGGCTTTGTCTCTTAACGCATACATCTGATTCTTGCCTATTCCTCGTTTCTTCTTCACTGTTTTTAGGCTTCCTCTGTTCCTGAGAGCATTTGCAATTCTATCCAAATTATACTTGCTTATGTCAGCTGTCTTACGCTTATTGATTAACTTCGAAAGTTCTTTCAGTTCTATTCTAGCTGTAGGGTTAGAGGCTTTCATACATTGGCGTTTCTAGATCAGATCTTTCGTCTCCTGCGATAGCTTACTGGCATCCTGTCTAACGGAGTTACCACCGACTTCTATCGCACACTCCTTATTTACACTCCTATCGCACACTCCTATCGCACACTCCGTAAGATTGTCGTTCATTGCTTCAACACAAAGGTCCTCTTCCTGATTTAAAGCCGAATACCAGTTCTGTAGCTTTATCCGGAATTCCACAATTTTCCCTCTTACCGTTAACTCATTGATCGGCTTCTTATATACCAGTTTCTTCCGTTCCCTCCTCAAGTCTAGACTAATTCGAGGGGGAACTGAATGCCAGTTAACAAAACTCAGGTGCTTAAAATTAATCCAGAGTCCTTCATTGCGCGGCGTGCCTCACAAACAAACCGTAGTTTTGGCGCGTAATACCCCGGAATTTAATTGTTCTGTTTTTGTAAAAGTTAAACAGTTAGAGCCTCTTCAACTGCCAAATGTGATATATGAATTTGCAGCTTGCGTGAAATTTGTACAACCTTTACGATGATCTCGCATGTTCTACTCACAAAATAGTGTAGTACTCACAAATAGTACGCACAATATGTATGTACCCTTCCTACAGTTCTGTTTTTTTAACTTCTCTTATGTGCAAACATCAAAATCAGTGCAGTCGATATCGAAACCGTCCATTTATTCAATCCGGTGTAATCAGATTAACACTTCCTCTGAAGCGGAAGTGTTAGCTCGGGGTCAACTCCAATTTCCTTATTCAAGTAAGATACAACATACATAAGTAACATACTTATGCAACGTTGTATGTTACTTATGTTACAACAAACATAAGTAACATACCAGTATACATGTAAACAGTAACATTTCTGACGAAACAAGCTCTGACAGGTGACGCAGCTATGAACACTTAAATTTCGCTCGAACTGCAGAGTCCAAATAAATATTTTTTTTAAATATCGACTCGCCATCCCGGCCACGCGAAGAAAGCGGATGTCCAAGAAAGCTGTTGAAAACCACAGGTAGAAATGCTAGGGGGGGGGGGGGGGGTATGCAATGCTTTGTTGCTTTAAGGTAATGGTATGAATGGAAAGCTGGAGGAATTGCAGTAATGAGAATAATAGTAATCTTTAACAGCACGCCGCCACCCATAGGGGTGCATATATATATATATATATATATATATTGTTTTGTTGTTGCTCACGGACGCGGGCACGTAAAATGCCGGCCAACTAGAGGCTAGCAGGCTTCACCGCAAAACATGTACGTGTTTCAACTCGACCCGCAGTCAGCTTCCTGCAGCTACACCTCAGTCACCTCAACATGGCAGGCTTGCAGATTTGAACATTTCTCTTGAAAGTCCGACCTCTTGGCTCTGTTAATTGTTGTTATAATATATCATTCATATCCCTTCGTAGGCAGCTTCCGCTGGCGTTAACGACAGCCGCTAAATTGTTCTTCGCTCAGCGTAGTCTACGACTTTTCTAATACAGACACTAGCTTATGGCCATTAAACGCATATACTTATATTTGTCTAATATAACATAACTCATATAAACTTATTTGTGTGATTGTAATACAAGAACGGTGTATATAGGGTTCAATGATATGCAGATTTATGACGAAAATTTTACAAATTTGACCACCTTCTCAACGAACGGAAACGTTTGCTGGAGTATATCATGAAATTGGTCGTTTGTGTCTAAATGGTTAGTAGGTGACCAGCCCCGACGGTAGGTCCACCAGATGTCGGCCGACAAATTTAAATGGCGCTTCTATGGCTAGATGGCGTTGGCATCTTTCGGGCGTCAATGCCATAAATCAACTCTATACGATTTTTCCTGTTTTTTTTTTATTTCTCCTTATTTGAATTGCCTTCACTATATAGTCCTAGCAAGACTGAAACGCTGCACTTCGCATAGAGAACCAAGACCCAGGCATTGCGGCATTCAGTAACCACAACCTTGTGAGCAAGTGTTCGTGTGTTACTATATATAGCTCTTCTCTCCTGCGCTCGCATTGATCAATTTTCCAGTGTCGCTGCAGATATCCTTACAGGAATGTGAGGAAAAATTACCGCATTTTTGAACAGTAATTCTTAGCGAAGAGAAACAACGAGTGAATGAAGGGCTGCAGAGGACGTGTTGAAAGAACCAGGCAAGGTCGTCCCATTTGCGCTATTTATGCAATGTTATAAAAAAAGTATAGGGAGGAAAGTAGCGTTTAATTATTCGATTGCTTTCAATTATTATTGCTCAGTTACTTTTGTGGGACCCTAATCGGTAACTCCATCAAATTATAATTTTCAAAGTAATGGCAATTGCAATCAGTTACCTTTATTTTACTGCAACGCGTACAAGTCCGGGTTAGATAAGAGCCTCCTGGTCAAAGCTTCCTTTAAGAGCCAGCTCTAGCTCCAAGAGGGTCATAAATTTGAAAATAAATACCACATAAAGGCTTACATTTGAGAATAACTTGCCGTACGATTTGGACGAGTAATTCTGCGGCAGACTTTAGTGGCCAACTTTGTTCAGTCAAAAGAGCCAGGTGACTGAGGGCAATCGAAGACGCGGTGTTCGTCTATCGAGGCGTTCGATTAATCGTTTCTGGCCAGACAAAGAGTGTCCGGACTCTGCTAATTTTCGCGAAGTAATAAATTCCAGTGGATTTCGCGCTGAATTTAAAAGCGAGACTCTAGTGCCGAAGAGCGCAAACGCCGCGCCTAATCTGTAAAATAATTTACACCATGAAAAGTGAAAAAGGGCGTAAATGTGTCCATAACTAACACCCTTAGGGTGTGCTTTATGTAACACACACCCTAAGGATGCGAGTTATAGACACATATACACCCTTTTTTACTTGTAGGGATGTAAATTATTTTACACCCCTAATTGAAGACGCCCACGAGCGACCCGTGGGACGATCGTCACACGAGCGTCGATGCTTCTCAAGGCACAAGCTTTATCGCCTCCGGTCTTCCAGACTGTTATCAATCACGTGGATCTTTCCGTAAAAAAGGTTAATCCTAATTTGCATAAATATTTGTCTGATCTCTACCCCAAAGTCATGTTATAATATACTCCTCCGCGACAGAAGCTATGCCGAGGGAAAAATCTTAATTAGACACCTTCCCTACATTTATTGAATTCTCTATCCCATTTCATGAAACGCCCGGTGTATACAAGTCCTGAAACATGCTGGTTCTTTTTTTTTTCGTTCGTTTAATAGGCTGAGTATATTGCAGCCTATAAAGTGCGTTGCATTGAAACATGTGACACGGATGTGTGAATAGAACTAGTGCGATACAGACGTAAAAAAAGAAACGTAAAAACGACTCCACGGGAACTACAAAATAGTACGCCTCAAATTTGCCCAATTAGCCGGCCTTAGTGCCACAGTGTCGAAAGATTGTTCCACCCGTTTTCGGCAAACAAAAAAAAAACACGATTGCATCCACGATTCGGTAACAGGGTCTTTAAAAAAAAACTCAGGCAAATAACAGCAGTTTCAGCGCACCCTTGATCCATCTAGTCTATATTACACGATGCAGGAGGCGAATCTGACGAGTTTTCAGCCAACTCCGGGCAGATACTTACCCTCCGATACGGGGAATTCGCGCGCACTGCAGACACAAGTTTACAATGATCACGTGAGCAAGGGCGTCTCATAGCTGGCATATTTGCCAGAAAACTGTATTCCACCGCGTAAGTAAGATCCAGAATCTCAATCCCCATTGAAAACAAGCTACTGTTAGCATGCATGCTAAGATTTGATACATGTTGCGTTGTTAGTCGCTGGCAATATCGCTATCTATCACTGCACATTTATTTAGTAATATTCAACTTCATATCCCTTACACAATGTTGCGTCCTAGAAGATGATTATGCGTATGTTGGTATTTTCAACGCAAGTCTGAATAAAATTATATATTAAAACTTCAATCCCCTCCGGCATAAAAGATTCGCTATTACACGACGCTATGGAGCTGCTATTATTTTTTTGCTTGTTTTTTTGCCCTTCGGGATTTACGCAAGTCTTAGCTAGTACGGCCAAGGGCAATTCGAACTCCCCATTTGCCTGACAAAGGAAGTACAGTACTCAATGCAGTGAAGGGCAGTAGCAGAAAAGTACACATCAGAATAAAAATTAACCGCAGCTTCACTGAAAGGGAACTATCTCAAGTATGCATGGCAGTATAAGACCGCTGGCGTTGCGCAGAATGTGTTATGCTAGGTAATGATGCGTGCGGGGGTTATGCTGACATATTATGCGGTATTTATTTATGTATGTGTGAGGAGACGAGCAGAGAAATGCTTAAACTTATACTGACGCACACATACACTGCGCACCAGGCCACCCGCCATTTAATGCTACGCATAATCTTCGACACTCCGCGGTCGGGGGGGCTCCGCTTCATGTTTGCACAATGCCCGGCATGGCTTAACGAACGCGTTAACGTCGTCATAGGAAGCAAATGTGGGGTGGGGGGGGGGCAGCACGTGCTTGTGTTTAATTATCGTTTCGGGTTCCCATCATTGACCATCCAACCTCACTCACAGGGTGTTTACCATGGCGTCCCATACCGCTTGCTGTGCCCCTTTTAGTGTAGGCTTGGAAACTTCTGGCCTCCTTTCTACGCGTATGAGGAATAGGAAGGGCGAAAGCGGACGGGCTCGTAGAGCGTTTAGCGCTAGCGCACCTATTTTGTTGTCGCGGACAATGAGTTGTTTTGTCACTGTGCTCGGGATGATAGCTTTCAGCCGAGCACGCAATGGGCTTGCTTAAACTTCGCATCCTTGTCATGTACTGGAAAAGGGGTTTACCGGCTTCACATAGAATTTTTCGGCCGATACGCCATGGAATGCTAGGCGTTGATGTCACACCCCTATGTACCATAGTGGCATATCGCTTAATATACTAACCAAAAGAATGTTTTCAAACAGCTGCGATACTGCCGAGCAATTTTGATAAAAAAGGTGTGATAAGCGTCATGCACATCGACTGTGACATACCTACTAATTTCAAACAAAATGTATCATGGCACAATTTCCACACGCAAAAACAATGCGACAGAGTTAAACAGGCACCTAAGAAGCAAATAAGCCGATATTTAATTAGCCCTTAAAAGCAAATGAGCGATATCATCAAGATCAAATAATAAACGCAGGGAAGTGCTTAAACGAAATAGTTACTAATATTGCAGTGTAACTGCGAAGGAATATGCTTGCTGTTGGCAAATACGAATTATTATTAAACAGGTGACAGGCAGGTGACAGAGAGATGACCAAGAAGTGTCCTGTGGTGGTTTCTCTGTCCATCTCTCTCTGCTGTCCTTCGTGTTCTACGGTACTATTTGCAAGCAACGACAAAGCAACCAAATGAGACACTACGCTTTCACTGCGTAGAACATAAATCTCATGCGCTACAGCACGCCTGAAGCGTGAACAGATCAGAAACAAAAAGACAAGAAAGAACAAACAGGTCAGCATCCTTACCGTTCCTAGTACGACGCACATCTGAAACGACGTGTCAGAGAGAGTTCCGCGGCAAAGAAACTTGTGTTGCCTTTCACGAGAATGGGTCTGTCCTCCACCTCGCCAACTACGCGCCGTGGAAGGATAGCTACGAGTTCAGTCAGGCGTAAAAACTGTGCAGAATCCCTCGGTGTTTATTGAGCTATTCACTTTATTAAATGAATGAATATTATAAATAGATGAGAAGTGTCAATGGGAAAATTGTAGAAGAACATTAAAAAAAACACAGCACAGCTTTCGGTTGCTCAATACGTGCTACACACAAAAGTGCTTTTCCAAGCATGAAAAAAGCCCGCGAACACACGATAAATTGCCGCGCGACTGGCCGCTCTCGAAAGGCACTTTGTAGACCTTTCTGTTGAGAGCCAGCGTTTCTGTTGTCCGGCTCGTTCTACTTGTGCTCGCGTTTTACACACCACTGCTTTTCCGTATCTTGAATCTGTACAAGATTTTTCAGTTTTCTCTGGTTCCTGTCGTAGAGAAAGCTCGTAATAAAGCGCAAAGAGTCACTTTGCTTCCCGGAGAGCCGCGTTTAGCCGGAACTGCAACGTGAACGCGCCTCGCCGCCGGCCGGGCCAGTGTCATCGCCTAAAACTGTTACCTTACTGCGTGGCCGGGACAGATACCGGCACAATTCAGTGCCATAACCCGACCACAGGACACGCAAGTGTGTCTGAGACTTAACTTTAGAGTAATTATTTTGGCACAGCTGTATATCGGACTAATTGGAGAGGCCCATTCAATCTGGTTTCCCTCCGTCTCTTCTTTTTTTTTTCTGCGGAACGAGCAAGAATGATATAACTCACCCATGAGAGAAATTGCGAAATCAAAGCGCTGAAGGAGAGCTTCTTCTTCTTCTTCTTCTCTTTCTCTCGCGTTGCATGGCGAGAGACCTGATTTGATCTCCGTCGAAAATATGGCCAACCCCTACGCTATCGCGGATTGGCCAGGAATCAAAATAGGAAAAACACCGAGTTTCGTCTAGAAAGCAAAGACAGGGGAGTGAAAAGTTCAAAGGGAGTAGGAAATAACAAAATTTCAGTGGCGACTTAGCGGTATATGCGCGGGAAATGCGTAAGCTTTAAATACGTCGCTCAGAAGGCCAATCCGCCGTTTTTCATTTTCCTGTGCTGCCCTCTACCGCACGCCGCTGAAAATGTTTTGGAAGGGGCCCGGGGCTTTTGCCGGTTGATTTGTGCACCTGCGTGCGCGTCGGTTGTGCGTTTCGTGGATCGCGAATCATTATTAATGGCTTCTTCGGGGCAGCAAGTCGTTCCTGGAAGCCATGTAGCGCTCACCGACCACTGGGTGAGCAGGCCTGAGTGCGCTGTTCCGCGAACAGTGCGGAACGCAGTACGCTTAGTTCCGTTAGGCGACATGGCTGCCTTAGAATTTGTCACTGGTTTCTGCACTTGGACATCGCTTTCTGTATTCTTTTCACACATTATTTAGGCATTCCGCATATTCAAGAAGTCTTCGAGCGCAGCCTTCTGCGTCGGATTTATTAAAGCGGTGCACTTGTTTACATCGACATCTATAGCCGCAGATAGTTGTCATCGTCAAATATTGTGGACAAGGTGCATCACTGATATGAAACAGTGTCAAAGCATAGCAAAACATGCATATCCAACATGCGCATATGTGCCGTGTTGTTACACCCTGAGATGAGTCAATATGAGCGGCCGAACTACTTAAACAACGGCGACTGTGATCGATCGAGATACCTATATTACGGGCTGTTAATTAGCCGATTCACGCTTTTCTTTCACTCCATCATACTTACAACTTTAGAGTGCCATAGAGCGGTATTAGAGAAAATTGTGGTCGCATAAGTGCTCATTTGTAGGCCGTATTGTTCTCACGAAAACGCGCGGATGCCATCGCTCACACGGCGTTGGCATAACTGAGGGAAACGGTTGTTTATGCTGGTGTACACCGAACACACAGTCTCTTGTTTGCCGCTATACGCAGAGGCAAACAGTGCATCCCAGAAATTGAGAAATGTATTGGCAAACAACACGTACAGGCCCACGCATTTACGTGGCGAATGCGACTGACAGCCAACAAGTACGGTGACGTGCAGACGTTGGCACAGCGTCTACTCTGCGAAATTGGGCGACGAGGAAAGGGTGCGCGGCATGTTTGTCTTACCTGGCTTGTGCGAGCAGGCGTGGCGCTGCGAAATGATTTGGAGATGTTTTAGCGCGTTCTCCGTGAAATTTACGTGATGCCAGTCTATTCTGCGATGTCATCGAAGAACCACTTTGTGTCCTTTCGGTGCAGCTGTAACTGCAGCACGCAGAAACTTCCCTTCGCTGTCTAAACATGCGATGTGCATCATCAGTTGCCGCGTGTCTGCGAGTTGTGAACTATTTTGGCTGTACCGGTTTTCATGCAACGAAGAGCAGAGGCGACTCCGAATTGTAAGCGTGAATTGGGAGGAAAATCTTGCTATTTGATCACATGGCGTAAGAAATAAAACATATGGGTAACTGCACGGCCAATTGTGTGACATCGGCCCAGCTTTGTGAGTCTCTCTCTTGTCTTTCATGCGCTACAATGTGCCATGTTCGTCCGTGTCACTTTTATTTTTTTTCCTTGTGTCTTCATTGCATTGTCCTGCAGGTAGCTACTACGTGAAGGGTTATCGTGGGCATGGGGAATATTTCTTGAATTGCAACCCTTGGCGAGGCAGATTGAAAATTGTGTGTGGTGCAAATACTGCACAGGTATGCAAGTTTTGCTACTGCCACGTTCCGCTAGTTTGAAGTTCAACGAAAGAGGCGAGAATTGGATCTGTTTCGCGGCAGGCCCTTTGGCGTTGGCTCGGCCCCGAGTGGGTGTCGGTACAGCTTTTAACTCGTCTCGACGTGAATTTGGTAATTTTTAGATGTGTTGGACGTACTTCTTTCGCACGAGGGTGCTGTTGCCTTGAAATTAATTGTGCACTTGCTAGTTTACTCAACTGCGGTTCAGAATCGACTGAGCGTGCAGCCATGTTTTGTCAGTGTTTGCCTCTTTTTTTTCTCCTTGTCTCACTCTCTTTCAGGAAACCACCGCAGTGAGGGAGAGCTGTGCCATTGTGCAGGTGATGAGGCCACAGTTGTGTGAACTTCGCCCGCTGGTGCATTGCTTTGGAGCCAAGCTTCGTCATTTGGCGTGGCGTGATATTGTAAATAGACCATTGCCAGGTCTCTTCCTGTGAGGAACGGGATTTGTCTTCAAGGGGCGCCCCCTCCCCCTTCTGAGCGTGCAACAAAGCTTGCAGTGGTGCAAGGGAAATCGTGACGGATGCGACGCTTGTCTCAAGAGATGTCTCATCTCTCTTTTGTACAGTGACTTTTTATTTCTGCTTGTAAATGACGTCCCTTCTAAAGTGATTCGACTGAGCACACTCTTGCAGAGAAGACTGAATAAAAAATGTGAACTTCGAAAGAAGCAGATGTTTTTCATTCGTCTGCCTTTTCCCGAAGGCTCCGAGATATTTCATGCTTGTTGCGTGCTCTTAACGATGCTGTTAGGTGGGTAAGTCGATGGCATTTGTGTAAACAAGCACACAGGGTTTGTCAAATCTTAAATGGGGAGCAACTAGCTAGTAGCAGTACAACATGTGGAGTGATGCTTTGTATACCTTGATAAAATATTTGTGATAGAGGGAGGATGGGGGAAGAAAAAAAAACGAAAAACAGAGCGCTAAGATAAACTTTCCATGCAAGTAAGTAACTCCATCATTATGGTGGCGTCCATCTTCTAGACAAATTATGAATGTGTGGCATATCCCAGCCATCATTGGTGCTGGTACACCTGCACAGTGTCCGAGGAATGTTAAATGGCGAGTGCCTTTTAGTCGTAGAGTACCTAAATCCAGTGGTGACGTGCTGCCAAGGTCCGTGCATGTACGTGTCAGTTCACTTCAGGTTGACTTGCCTTTGCGTGGTCCTAGCTTTACAACCTAGAGGGAAGCCTAGTGCCACCGTACATGCAAGTCCGTTTAATGGCACTGCGACACTGTAGGAAGGCTGGGATATAGGACGTTTGGCTAGTGTTCAACGTGGCATGGACTAAACTCTCGTGTGTGCTAAAATGTGCTGCTCGCCCATTAAGTCCTTCCTGCCTCTTCCACTATAGGTCTTGCAGTGTCTTGAGACATACAAAAATTAAATGAAAAAACATGATTGAGGGGTGAAAACGTAACATGGAGTGCGTTCAGCGTCTTTTCTCCACATTTAGAAACCCGCCAGTGGCGTTGGCCCACCAGTGGCATTAGCTTGCCAGTGCCAGGCGGCACTTTCGCTGTTATCGCTGCGGTTGCCATTCTGTCTGCTTCTGCTATCCCCTGTGCTCATGCGCGCTTTTTGCATGTACTGTGTTTTGCAAGATGTTTCTATACTGGCCAGTGTTGCGGCAATGTCAGGACAGCAGGGCATATTTTTCCCACTTGTCGGAGAGTGATAGATAAGCCCGCTTCTGCAGTGTTATGAAAGTAGCAACTTCTAACTTTATTGAAACAGCTACAAGGCGAAAGAGTGTGCTGTAGCTTTTTTTCATGAATGTCTTGTTACTCGTTACAATCTCCAACAACCCACTGGCATCATAGGGATGTGCTAAGACGGTTCCATGCGGTATGTTGCGGACATTCAAGGGATGCCCTAGAATAATCTCGGAAACTGCCCAAGTGAGGCTAAAAAATACCTCCCTGAGACGTCTGAAAGTCGCTGCATGTGTACCTTATTGGGATGATAGTTGAATTCTGGGTTTTTATGTGCCAAAAGGACGTTTGATTGAGGCACGCCATGGTGGGGCTCTCCGGATTAATTTTGACCGCAAGGCGATCTTTAACGTGGCCTCAATGCACAGGACGCGGGCGTTTTGCACGTCGTCCCCCATCAAAATGTGGCCGCCGCAGCCGGGATTTCAACCCATTATTTCGTGCTTTGCAGCACGACACCATAGCACCTAAGCCACCGCGGTGGATCCGTGGGATGATAATTGTATCGTTTGTTTTCACACTACAGCAATTGATAACGGTGCTGTCCTGTAAACCTTTCTTTCCCCATTGGCGCCGCCATATTGTGCAGACATTGGTGGCAGCTATGAGCAGTCGGCATGCTGGTTTGGATTAGTGCTCATTTTAGTGTGCCAGGTAAACGCTCGGCGGCAGTTTCTGGTGGTGGTTATCGCGCTTAAGCGATCTGTTTCATATGACATGGCGTCTTAGTGGGAAAGAGTTCTGTGTGACGTAGTGAAGTGATTTAAGTTGACATGGCCATGCCGAAGCCATACCAGTAAACCAGCCATACCTTGCTGGTTTACCAACCGCAGGGATTGCTCTGTTGAGCAATTAATGCCATCGGCGTCATACAGGAGGCGAACGTAGACGTAGCATGGCTATTCAAACTCTTATACTTGAAATGATTGAGAGCGATGCCGATGGCTGACTCAAATATTACAGCGAAGCTGTATATGGCTAGCTGATTTGTCCGTCTGTTGCCTGTAGGCCGAAAACTCCGCCGGCGCAGCCCCATGCGCATGCGCGAAAAAAGCGTGCGATTGGCTGAGCCTGTAGTGACGTCATTGGTCGCCGTCGCACCCGAGTGCACGCGCAGCAGTTTCTTTCGGGCTCCGAAATGGGTAGGCCACGCTTGGCACATGCTCCTGAGGAGCAGGCACCTTTCGATCAGCAGCACTGAGAACAGAACCGGGAACGAGCTCGTCTGCGGCGTGTCGATGTTGCAGCCCGGGAACAAGAACAGGCTCGTGCAGCTGAGTGCAAGCAGCAACTGTGTACCGAGGATCTGGCAGCCGACCAAGCCGTCGTTTAATGAATCGTCAGGATTAACCCAGTGACAAACACCGGAGCCACACGTTTCAGCTTCGCTGGTTAACCATCTGTACAGAGTGCTTCGGCGGTGATTTTTTTTTTGTAACGATTGCCACCTAGATGTTCTGGAGTTGGATTAGGTTGGCCGTACAGTCACTCATATGTTTTATTTCTTACACTATGTGGTCAAATACTGAGATTTTCCACTTCACGCTTACAATTCGGAGTCGCTTCTGCTCTTCTTTGCATGAAAACCGATACAGCCAAAATAGTTCACAACTCGCACACACGCGGCGACTGATGATGCACATCGCGTGTTTGCACAGCCAAGGGAAGTTTCTGCGTGCTGCAGCTACCGCTGCACCGAAAGCACAGAAAGTGGTTCTTCGACGACATCGCAGAATAGACTGGCATCACGTAAATTTCACGGAGAACGTGCTATAACATAATGAAATCGTTTCGGAGCACCGCGCCTGCTCGCACAAGCCAGGTAAGACTAACATGCCATGCGCCCTTTCCTCGTCGCCCGATTTCGCAGAGTAGTTCGCTCTATAGGAACGAGATGGCGCTTTCGGTGGCGCCCCGTACGTTGCCTCAGTCGAAAGCGAACGAATGCGAAATAAATACCGCTTCTGCCCTAATATTGTGCGATCAGCTGTCTGAAATGTGACTGAGTGCTCGGTAACGCTACGTTCATGCTGCAAAATGCGTTATGGTAGAGCGTAGACTTGTGTAGTAGTTTGCTGCAAGAATAGTGACTGGCATATCAGGGAATGGAATGTTTCGGTGTGGCCATGTTCACGGACCGCTGATGCTCTACAGGACTGCTTGCGTTTTTGTCCCTTCGCTATGCACGGCTTTTCTCGAGGATGAAAGAATTCACTCAGGCAACAGCGTGGTATCGCTAACCTCCAAAAAAAAGGACTTCAACACCGGAACGTAGGCAATGGTGAGTACTGCACGTTAAACATATAGTGGCCAAGGGATTAACGCCACTTCCTGGCATAGCGAGTTACTCGCACGTTACCTATACACACCCACCGCAACACACTGATATAACTTACGCCCACTCTATCACCAAGGTATCTATTATAAGTGAATGGGCGTACTCTTGAGTCAATGCACAGAGGCTTGGCCGACGTACTACGCCGACTGCACACGAATGTTCGAAGCTGAGTGTTTCGTGACGGACCACGGGGAGCAAGCGACTGACTGGCTATGATGCGTTTTTGCTATGCGCAAGGTATGACAGAGTAAAGACCCTTTAGTTTCAAGCATTGCATGTACACGAGAAACAATTTAATCTTCCGCAACGGAGCCCACCTGCCAGCGATTGGACAGAAAGTGAACAATCAGATGGTTACCGTACTGATGAACGTCATTGAGTCAGAAGCACGAGAAGCTATTCCAAGTGATTAGCAAATAATTAACTAAGAACTAAATGCTCTAAGTAAATTGATATTAAATTGCTCTGAATAAATAGAGAAGTGGAAAGTACGGCCAAAAAGAATTCTGTGGTTTCACTTGCCAAAACCATGATGTGATTATTAGGCACGCCGTCGTGGGGGGCTCCACTTTTAATTTCGACCACCTGGTGTTTCTACTTGCATCTAATGCACGGTACACGGCTGCACGGGCGTTTTTGCATTTGTCCTCAATCGGAATGTGGGCGGGCCGTTAAATCCGTTCGCTCTGGCTTCGCAGCACAAGGCCCCAACGGCGGGTAAAACTTGGACCGCGCGGAATGCATTTTTGACCCAGCTTCCGTAGTACGAGCACCGTACCCGTTGCTGGCACCGTTTGGACAAGGCGTAATGAGCTCCGAGTACGCTTACATGTACTCCGAACCTGCGGCCAAAGCTTCGTGTTGTAAAGGCAGCCCACGTGCCTGCGATATTCACCGAAACAAACAGTTTACTGAGCCGTACCGGCGTCATGCAGACTCATTGTAAACACGGAGGCACCCGAAGCAAGCGATGGACACGTCACCAGGCGACCAGACCTGGCGGCGCCGCAGGCGGTTGCCGTGAAAGAGGTCTTTATTTCGATATTGGACGCTAGAGCACGCCTCTTTCATGGCGCGATGGCACATGCGCCCTGTCCTAGCAGATTAGTCGCGAAATGCTTTGGCAGGGTCGCATGCTAGGGCGCGCGCCAGGAAGCCCCCCCACCCCGGAAAAAGAAGAACGCTGGGACGTTCGCCGCTGCAAACACTCGTGCCGTGCACGCGTTGAAACTCTACTGTGAGCTCGACGTTGGTACGGTGCCGAAAACGTGCGTAGCGTAATACTGCAACTCCACTTTATAAGAGAAAGCGTTCAGGGCATCGTCCGAGTTGTCCGGACTGCACCGTGAGTCAGGTGACTGATGGCTATCAAATTTAACTAACAACCCATGCGTTACACTTGGGCGACAGTTAAGTACATTACGCTGCTGACGAAGTCTTCTTGCAGCGTCGGTCCTCGCTTGCTGGCGATGGCAGCGCGTGCCTGACTGCACGTACTCGTAAGGCGCGGCAGCACTGGGTCGACACGAGACCAGGAAGACGCTCACTCCAACGATCGACCGACTATTGCGCATCAGTGAAACCATTTGATCATACCAGGTTTACAACGACACAATCGACGAGCGCGAATTTGTCTGCGATGGGCTTTCTTGCCAACGGCACCGGCAAAATCAGCGTGCCGACCATCGTTAATTCGACGGAACCCCGCGCTATCGGGCGTCGAACCGACAACACAATAGCGACAGCGTCTTCGATGGTATATATAATTAATCGTGCTCAAGATGAGTCAAACACGCCTGCAAAGTTGAAATGCACAAGCTTTAACCCTCTCAAGCCATACCCATGAAGTTTGAGCCAATGTCGATCCTGTTCAGCGACGGCTAAGCCTGGCGCCGTCGAGTTCGTGCGACCGCTACCGGTGGACCTGAACTGAACTGTGAGCAGTTAGGTCGAAGGAAACTGCTTTTATAGTTCAGTTCTGGCGTTAGAAATTTCAAATCAACCACACTTCACTTCGCACGGCACGTACACAACAAGCTGTAAGAGGCGACACAGCGCTGCGCAAACATATGTATGTCACCGTGCCTGTAGGCTGTCGGTCGCATTCACCACGTATATGGGTGCGCCTGTACGTGTTGCTTTGGCAACACATTTCTGAATTACTGAGATGCACTGTTTGCCTCTGCGTCTAGCGGCAAACAAGAGACTGTGTATTCGGTGTACACCAGCATAAACAACCGTTTCGCTTAGTTATGCCAACGCCGTGTGAGCGATGGCATCCGCGCGTTTTCGTGAGAACAATACGGCCTACAAATGAGCACTTATGCGAGCACAGTTTTCTCTACTAACGCTCTATGGCGCTCTAAAATTGTAAGTGCCATGGAGTGACAGAGAAGCGTGAATGAGTTAATTAACAGCCCGTGATATAGGTATCTCGATCGATCACAGTCGCCGTTGTTTAATTAGTTCGGCCGCAGATATTCACTCCTCTCCGGGTGTAAATACACGGCACATATGCGCAGATATGCATGTTTTGCTACGTTTGGCACTATTTCGTTTCAGTGATGCACCTTTTCCACAATATTTGACGATAACAACGATCTGCGGCTCTAGATGTCGATCTAAACAAGTGCACCGCTTTAATAAATCTGACGCAGAAGGCTGCGCTCGAAGACTTCTTGAATACGCGAGATGTCAAAATAATGTGTGAAAAGAATACAAAAAGCGGTCAAGTCACCAAACGGTCCAAGTGCAGAAATCAGTGACCAATTCCAAGGCAGCCGTGTCGCCTAACGGAACTCAGCGTGACTTTATCGGGAGCACTGTTCGCGAAACAGCGCACTTAGGCCTGCTCACCCAGTGGTCGGTGAGCGCTACATGGCTACCAGGAAAGACATGCTGCCCCGAAGAAGCCATTAATGATGATTCGCGATGCACGAAACGCATAACCGGCGCGCACGTTGACAAATCTACCAGCGAAAGCCCCGTGACCCTTCCAAAACGTTTTCAGCGACGTGCGGCAGAGGGCAGCACAGAAAAATGAAAAAGGCGGATTGGCCAACTGAGCGACGTACTTAAAGCTTACGCATTTCCCGCGCATTTAGCGCTAAATCGTCACTAAAATTTTGTTATTTCTTATTCCCTTTGAACTTTTCACTCCGCTGTCTTTGCTTTCTGGACGAAACTTGGTGTTTTTCTTATTATGATCCCTGGCGAATCCGCTATAGCGTAGGTGCTCGCCATATTTTCGACGAAGATCAAATGAGGTCTCGCGCCATGCAACGCGCGAGAAAGAGAAGAAGAAGAAGAAGAAGAAGCTCTCGTTCAGCGAGTTGATTTCGCAGCAATTTCTGTCGCAGCAATTTCAATGGGTGAGTTATATCATTCTTGCTTGTTTTGCAGAGAAAAAAGAGACGGAAGGAAACCAGATTGAGTGGGCCACTCCAATCAGTCCGATATACAGCTGTGCCAAAATAATTACTCCAAAATTATGTCTCAGACACACATTCGTGTCCTGTGGCCGGGTTATGGCATCGAATTGTGCCGGTATCTGTCCCGGCCACGGTGTAGGGTAATAATTTTAGGCGATGACACTGGCCCGGCCGGCGGCGAGACGCGTTCGGGTTGCAGTTCCGGCTAAACGCAGCTCTCCGGGAAGTAAATTGACCCTTTGCGAGCTACGAGTTACGAGCTTTCTCCACGACCGGAACCAGAGAAACCTGAAAAATCTGGTACAGGTTCACGATACGGAAAAGCAGTGGTATGTAAAACACGAGCACAAGTAGAACGAGCCGGACACCACAAACGCTGGCTATCAACCGAAAGGTCTACAAAGTGCCTTTCGAGAGCGGCCAGTCGCGCGGCAATTTATCGTGTGTTCACGGGCTCCTTTCATGCTTGGAAAAACACTTTTGTGTGTAGCACGTATTGAGCAACAGAAAGACGTACTATTTTTTTTTATGTTGTTCTACAATTTTCCCATTGACACTTCTCATCTGTTTATGATATTAATTCATTTACTAAAGCGAATAGCTCAATAATCGTCGAGGGATTCCGCACAGTTTTTGCGGCTGGCTGAACTCATAGCTATCATTTCACGGCGCGTAGTAGGCGAGGTGGGGACAGATCCATTCTCGTGAGGGGCAACACAAGTTTCTTTGCCACTGAACTCTCTTTGACACGTCGTTTCAGATGTGCCCCGTACTCCGAGCGGTAAGGATGCTGATCTGTTTGTTCTTTCTTGTCTATTTTGTTTCTGATCTGTTCACGCTTCAGGCGTGCTGTAGCGCATGAGATTAATGTTGTACGTAGTGAAAGCGTAGTGTCGACTTGGTTAATTTGTCGTAGCTTGAAGTAGTACCGTAGAAAACGAAGGACAGCAGAGTGAGATAGACAGACAAACCACTACAGGACACTTCTTTGTCATCTCTCTGTCACCTGCCTGTCCCCTGTTTAATAACAATTCTTATTTGCCAACAGCAAGCATATTGCTTCGCAGTTACACTGCAATATTAGTAACTATTTCGTTTAAGCACTTCCCTGCGTTTATTATTTGATCTTGATGATATTGCTCATTTGCTTTTCGGCCTATTTGCTACTTAGGTTCCTGCTTCACTCTGTCGCAATGTTTTTGCGTGTGCAAATTCTGCCTTCATACATTATGTTTGAAATTAATAGGTATGTCACAGTCTATGTGCGCGACGCGTATCATACCTTTTTTAAGTAAAATTGCTCGGCAGTATCGCAGGTGTTTGAAAAACATTCTTTTGGTTAGTATATTAAGCGATATGGGACTTTGTTACATAGGGGTGTGACAATAATGCCTAGCATTCCATGGCGTATCGGTCGAAAAATTCTATGTGAAGCCGGTAAACTCCTTTTCCAGTACGTGACGAGGATGCACAGTTTAAGCCCATTGCGTCGTGCTCGGCTGAAAGCTGTCACCCGGAGCGTAGTGACAAACAACTCATTGTCCGCGACAACAAAATAGGTGCGCCAGCGCTAAACGTTCTACGAGCACGTCCGCATTCGCCCTTCCCATTCGCCATACGTTTGGAAAGGAGGCGTTAAACCTAGACAAAAAGTGTGCAAGCCTACACTAAATGGGGCACAGCAGGCAGTAATAGCACGCCATGGTTAACACGCCGTGAGCGAGGTTGGAAGGTCACTGATGGGGGCTCGAAACGAGAATTAAACACATGCATGTGCAGCCTACCCCCCCCCCCCCCCCATCTACTTCCTATGGCGACGTTAACGCGTTCGTTAAGCAATGCCGGGCATCCCGCAAACGTTCAGCGGAGCCCCCCTGAACGCGGAGTGTCGAAGATTATGCGTAGCATTATATGGCGGGTGGCCTGGTGCGCAGTGTATGTGTGCGTCAGTGTAAATTTAAGCATCTCTCCGCTCGTCTCCTCACACATGTATAAATAAATACCGCATAATATGTCAGCATAACCCCCGCACGCATCATTACCTAGCATAACACCTTCTGCGCAACGCCAGCGGTCTTATACTGCCATGCATATTTGAGATAGTTCCCTTTCAGTGAAGCTGCAGTTAATTTTTATTCTGATGTGTACTTTTCTGCTACTGCCTTGCACTGCACTGAGTATTGTGTTTCCTTTGTGAGACAAATGGGGAGTCCGGATTGCCTTTGGCCGTACTAGCTAAGACTTGCGTGAATCCCGAAGGGCAAACAAAGGAAAAAAAAAAGATAGCAGCTCGATAGCGTGGTGTAATAGCGAATTGTTTATGCCGGAGGGGCTTGCAGTTTTAATATCAAATTTTATTCAGACTTGCAACGCGAATACAGCAAAATCATAATCATCTTTCAGGACTCAACATTGTTTAAGAGATCTGAAGTTGAATGTTACTAAATAAATGTGCAGCGACAGGTATTGATATTGCCAGCGACTAACAACGCAACATATATCAAATCCTAGCATGCATGCTAACAGCAGTTTGTTTTCAATGGGGATTGAAATTCTGCCTCTTCCTTACGCGGTGGACTACAGTTTTCTGGCAAATATGCCAGCTATGAGCCCGCCCTTTCTCATGTCATCATTGTAAACTTGTGTCTGCAGTGCGCGCGGATTCCCCGTATCGGAGGGTAAGTATCTGCCGTGAGTTGGCTGAAAACTCGTCAGATTTGCCTCCTGCATCGTGTAATATAGAATGGATCGATTGAGGGTGCGCGTGAAACTGTTGTTATTTGCTTTAGTTTTTTTAAAGACCCCGTTACCGAATCATGGATACAATCGTGTTTTTTTTTCTTTGCCGAAAACAGGTGGAACAATTTTAGGAAACTGTTGCAGTAAGGCCGGCTAAATGGGCAAATCTGAGGCATACTATTTTATATTCCGTGGAGTCGTTTTTACGTTTTTTTACGTCTGTATCGCACAAGTTCTATTCACACATTCGTGTTACATGTTTCAATACGACGCACTTTATAGGCTACAATAGATTCAGTTAATTAAAAAAAAGAAAAAAAGAACGAGCATGTTTCATGATTTATATATACTGGGCGTTTCATGAAATTGGATAGAGAATTCATTAAATGTAGGGAAGATGTATAGTTAAGATTTTTCCCTCGGCCTAGCTTCTGTCACGGAGGGGTATATTATAACATGACTTTGGGGCAGAGATGAGAAAAGTAGTTATGCAAATTAAAATTAACCTTTTTTTTCGGAATGATCCACGTGATTGATAACAGTCTGGAAGACCGGAAGCGACTAAGCTTGTGGCTTGACTAGCATCAACGCTTGTGCGATGCCCTTCCGACGGGTCGCTCGTGGGCGTCTTCGAGTTGGGGTGTAAAATAATTTACACCCCTACAGGTGAAAAAGGGTGCATATGTGTCTATAGCTCGCACCCTTAGGGTGTACGTTACATAAAGCACTATTAGGGTGTATGTTACATGTGATAGGGTGTATAGGGTCGCTCGTGGGCGTCTTCGATTAGAGGTGTAAAATAATTTACACCCCTAGAAATGAAAAACGGTGTATATGTGTTTATAACTCGCATCCTTGGGGTGTATATTACATAAAAGACTGTCAGGGTGTATGTTACATGTGATAGGGTGTGTGTTACATAAAGCATGTATAAAGCACTGTTACATAAAGCACTGTTACTGTCGCGGAGGGGTATATTATAACATGACTTTGTGGTAGAGATCAGACAAATAGTTATGCAAACTAAAATTAACCTTCTTTTTTTGGGAACGATCCACGCGATTGATAACAGTCTGGAAAACCGGAAGCGATTAAGCTTGTGGCTTGACAAGCATCGACGCTCGTGCGATGCTCGTCCCAGGGGTCGCTCGTGCGCATCTTCGATTAGGGGTGTAAAATAATTAACACCCCTACAAGTGAAAAAGGGTGTATATGTGTCTATAACTCGCACCCTTAGAGTGTGTGTTACATAAACCACACCTTAAAGGTGTGAGTTATGGACACATTTAAGCCGTTTTTCACTTTTCACGGTGTAAATTATTTTACAAAGTAGGCGTGGCGTTTGCGCTCCTCGGCACTAGAGTCTCACTGTTAAAATCTGCGCGAAATTCACTGGAATTTATTACGCCGGGAAAATTAGCAGAGCCTCGACACTCTTTGTGTGTCCACAAATGAATAATCGAATGCCTCGATCGATGGACACCGCTTCTTCGATTGCCCTCAGTCACCTGGCTCTTTTGACTGAACAAAGTTGGTCACTAAAGTCTGCCGCAGAATTACTCGTCGGAATCCTACGGCAAGTTATTATCAAATGTAAGCCTTTATGTGGTATATATTTTCAAATTCATGACCCTCTTGGAGCTAGAGCCTGCTCTTAAAAGGAAGCTTTGACTAGGAGGCTACGTGTACAAGTCCGAGTTAGAGCCTCCTAGTCAAAGCTTGCTTTTAATTTTAAAAGGAAGCTTTGACTATGAGGCTCTTAGTAACTCGGACTTGTACGCGTTGCAGTAAAGAAAGGTATCCGATTGTAATTACCATTACTTTGAAAAATATGATTTAATAGAGTTACCGATTAGGGTCCCACAAAAGTAACTGAGCAATAGTAATTGAAAGCAATCGATTACTTTAACGTTACTTTCCTCCCAATACTTTTTTGTTACATTGCATAAATAGTGCAAATAGGACGAGCTTGCCTGGCTCTTTCAACGCGTCCTCTGCAGCCCTTCTTTCACACGTTGTTTCTCTTCACTAAGAATTACTGTTCAAAAAATGCGGTAATTTTATCTCACATTCCTGTAAGGATATCTGCAGCGACACTGGAAAATTGCTCCATGCGTGCGCAGAAGAGAAGAGCTATACATAGTAACACACGAACACTTGTTCACAAGATTGTGGTTACTGAATGCCGCGATGCTCGGGTCTTGGTTCTCTATGCGAAGTGAAGCGTTTCAGTCCTGCTAGGACTACATAGTGAAGGCAATGCAAATCAGGAGAATTAAAAACTGCGAAAATCGTATGCAGCTGACTTCTCGCATTAACGTCCGAAAAATGCCAACGCCATCTAGCCGTAGAAGCGCCATTTAAATTTGTCGGCCGACATCTGGTGAACCTCCCGTCGGGGCTGGTCACCTACTAATCACTTAGACACAAACGACCAATTTCATAATGGACTCCAGCAAACGTTTCCGTTCCTTTAGAAGGTGGTCAAACTTGCAACATTTCATCTTTAATCTGCATATTATTCTGACCTGTATATACCGTTCTTGTGTTACAATTACACAAATAAGTGTATATGAGTTATGTAATACCAGACAAAGATCAGTATATGCGTTTAATGGCCAGAAGCTTGTGTCTGTATTAGAGAAGTCGTAGACTACGCTAAGCGAAGAACAATTTAGCTGCTGCCGTTACCGCCAGCGGAGGCTGCCTACGAAGGGATATGAATGATATATTACAACAATTAAGAGAGCCCAGAGGTCGGACTTCCCAGAGAAGTGTGCAAATCTGCAAGCCTACCATGTTGAGGTGATCGAGGTGTAGCTGCAGGAAGCTGACTGCGGGTCGAGTTGAACGACGTACATGTTTTGCGGTGAAGCCTGGTAGCCTCTAGTTGGCCGGCATTTTACGCGCCCGCGTCCATCAGCAAAAGAATAAAATAAAAATATGTGGGCCGATCCCGGCGACAGCACAAAGCCAGGAGCAGTGGCTCGTACACCGTGGTAGGGCAGATGCTTTAAGCAGTCAGCAAAGCGAAGCGAACAGTGCATACATTCCTGTGAATCACGCATACAACATTCAGAACAGCATACGTTTCAATAATTAGGAAGCCCAAAACTACCGTTCTAACCGCACAATTGATGATAAGGCGCTCCTGATAACAGTGAGCACGAGGTAACGCTCCCCACATACGTTTGCCGGTAAAGGTGAAGGTTGCGCAAGCCGCCGCGGCGACGGCAGCTTACGACGTGGGGAGTGGCGTCACTAGCTTTTCGTGTATAAAAGAACGAGCCTAGCAACGATTTTCAATTTCGTCGCAGCACCGCTATGGGTGGCGGTGTGCTGTCAAAATTACCATTAATCGCATTACTACAATTACTCCAGCTTTCCATTCATAACATTACCTCAAAGCAATAAAGCATTGCGTACACCCCCCCTCCCCTAGCAGTTTTACCGGTGCTTTTCAACAGCTTTGCTGGACATCCGCTTTCTTCGTGTGGCCGGGATCTTGAGTCGATTTAAGAAAGAAATATTTATTTGTACTCTGCAGTTCGAGCCAAATTTAAGTGTTCATAGCTGCGTCACCTGTCAGAGCTTGTTTCGACAAAAATGTTACTGTTTACATGTATAATGGTATGTTACTTATGTTTGTTATAACATGAGTAACGTACAACGTTACATAAGTATGTTACTTATGGGTGTTGTAAGTTACTTGAATAAGGAAATTGGAGTTGACCCCGAGCTAACACTTCCGCTTCAGAGAAAGTGTTAATCTGATTACACAGGGTCGGATAAATGGACGTTTTCGGGATCGACTACACTGATTTTGATGTTTGCATATAAGAGAAGTTAAAAAAACAGAACTGTAGGAAGTGTACATACATATTGTGCGTACTATTTGTGAGTACTACACTATTTTGGGAGTAGAACTTGCGAGATCATCGTAAAGGTTGTACTAATTTCACGCAAGCTACAAGTTCATATATCACATTTGTCAGTTCGAGAGGCTCTAACTGTTTAACTTAAAAAAAGAACAATTAGGTTCTGGGGTTTTACGCGCCAAAACTACGGTTTGTTTGTGAGGCATGCCGCGCAATGAAGGACTCTGGATCAATTTGACCACCTGAGTTTTGTTAACTGGTACTCAGTTCCCCCTCGAATTAGCCTAGACTTGAGGAGGGATAGGAAGAAACTGGTACATAAGAGGCCGATCAATGAGTTAGCGGTGAGACGGAAAATAGAGGAATTTCGGATCAAGCTACAGAACAAGTATTTGGCTTTAAATCAGGAAGAGGACCTTAGTGTTGAAGCAATGAACGACAATCTTACAGGCGTCTTTAAAGAGTGTGCAATAGAAGTCGGTGGTAACTCCGTTAGACAGGATACCAGTAAGCTATCGCAGGAGACGAAAGATCTGATCAAGAAACGTCAGTTTATGAAAGCCTCTAACCCTACAGGTAGAATAGAACTGACAGAATTTTCGAAGTTAATCAACAAGTGTAAGATAGCTGACATAGCGAAGTATGTTTTGGATAGAATGGAACATGCTTTCAGGAACGCAGGAAGCCTAAAAACAGTGAAGAAGAAACTAGGAATAGGCAAGAATCAGATGTTTGCGTTGAGAGATAAAGCCGGCAATATCATTACTAACATGTATAAGATAGTTCAAGTCGCTAAAGACTTTTATAGAAATTTATACAGTACCCGCGGCACCCAAGACGATAATGGAAGAGAGAATGGTCTAGAGGAACTTGAAATTCTACAAGTAATGCCGGAAGAAGTAAAGAAAGCCTTGGCAGCTATGCAAAAGAGGAAGGCAGCTGGGGGGATCAGGTAGCAGCAGATCTGCTGAAGGATGGTTGGCAGATTGTTCTAGAAAAACTGTCCACCCTGTATACGCAATGCCTCATGAACTCGAGCGTACCGGAATCTTGGAAGAACGCTAGCATAATCCTAATCCATAAGAAAGGGGACGCTAAAGACTTAAAAAGAATAGACAAATCAGCTTACTGTCCGCTACCTACAAAGTATGTACTAAGGTAATCGCAAATAGAATCAGGAACATCTTAGTCTTCTGTGAGCCGAAGGACCAGGCAGGATTCAGTAAAGGCTACTCAACAATAGACCATATTCGCACTATCAATCAAGTGATAGAAAAATGTGTGGAATATAACCAGTCCTCAGCAGTCATGCAGGCATTAAGGAATCAGGGTTCAAACGAGCCATATGTAAAAATACTGAAAGAAATATGTAGCGGCTCCACAGCCACCGTTGACCTCCATAAAGACAGCAACAAAATCCCAATAAAGAAAGGCATGAGGCAGGAAGATACAATCTCTCCAATGCTATTCACAGCGTGTTTACAGGAGGTATTCAGATACCTGGATTGGGAAGAATAGGGGATAAGAGTTAATGCAGAATACCTTAGTAACTTGCGACTCGCTGATGATATTGCCTTGCTTATTCACTCAGGGGATAAATGGCAATGCATGCTCACTGACTTGGAGATTCAAAGCAGAAGGGTGGGTCTAAAAATGAATCTGCAGAAATCTAAAGTAATCTTTTACAGTCTCGAAAGAGAACAGCAGTTTACGACAGGTAGCGAGGCACTGGAAGTCTTAAGGGAATACATCCAGTTAGGGCAGGTAGTGACCGCGTATCCGGATCATGAGACTGAAATAATCAGAAGAATAAGAATGGGCTGGGGTGCGTTTGGCAGGCATTCTGAGATCATGAACAGCAGGTTGCCATTATCCCTCAAGAGAAAAGTGTATAACAGCTGTGTCTTACCAGTATTAACGTACGGGGCAGAAACCTGGAGGCTTAAGAAAATGGTTCTACTTCACTTGAGGACGACGCAACCAGCTATGGAAAGAAGAATTATGGGTGTAACGTTAAGGGATAAGAAAAGAGCAGATTGGGTGAGTGAACTAACGCGAGTTAATGACATCTTAGTTGAAATCAAGAAAAAGAAATGTGCATGGGCTGGACATGTAATGAGGAGGGACGATAACCGACTAACATTAAGGTTTACGGACTGGATTCCAAGGGAAGAGAAGCGTAGCAGGGTGCGGCAGAATGTTAGGTGGGTGGATGAGATTTGGAAGTTTGCAAGGACAACATGGCCACCATTTGTACATGACCGGGGTAGTTGGAGGAGTATGCGAGAGGCCTTTTCCCTGCAGTGGGTGTAACCAGGATGATTTTGATGATGACTCAGTTCCCATTGCAGGTGCCTTTGTTTTGTGCATTTCACCTCCATCGAAACGACGCCGCCACGACCAGGATTTGATCCCGTGCCCTAGCTATTATAAGCGCAATAACATATCCACTACGCCACCATGGCGGGTTTTCTAACAGTTATACAAATACGCATTTGTAAACTTCGCGCTTTCAAATTTACAACGAAGCTGTTTATGGCTAGGATCTCGCCTAGTCACGTGGTACACAGCGGTGAGGCTCGAGCGAGCCCAGTAGCGGCGTGTGTCCGCAGCGGGTCACGTGACGTGACGTCACACCTTCACACTTGCCTATCGGCGGCTGAAGCTAAAACGTACGCCGAGATTTACCTTGGGAGTTGTACCTCGAGGAGTAGAGCTTTGGCTCTACAACAATGCGCCGGAGCGGTGAATGCTGTTTCCCAAACGCTAGTCTATGACGATGCCTGTCGAAAGCATCAGTGGATATCAATAAATCAAAAATGTCAAGAAAGATATAGAACAAGTAAAAAGAAACGAACAATAGAAAATAAACGTAGTAAAAGGTAAGATAAATTAAGAAGGAATACAAAATAAAGAAACACGAAAGGAACAACGAAATTTTGTTCGTGCCTTTATTCAAGCAATATAGCTTCGCCACCATCGACAATTTGGTATAGATATTGAGGAATACAGCTTCGCTGGTCTTCCATGTTCGCATGGTGGAAGGGCTCTGAATTTTTTTTAAAGCTGAAACGTTTACGGGCATTTTAGTAAAAAAAACTATGTCGTAAATCAACATTCAGCTTCCTGGAGTTGCTAGATTTAATGTTTCTCGCTTAAGTTCGAAAAAAAAGATAACGTTGCTCTACAGTCAGTTCAAGTGTCGTTATAACGAAATCACGCAGTTCTGCGTATTACACACGTTTTTGAATCCGACAGTCGTTGCTGGCTCAGTGTAAAAACGTTCACTCTTGAGGCCACACTTTTATACCGAACGTGCGCGTCAGAGTATACTGCTTTGCTCTCGCAAGGGGGAGACGACGACCACCGCCACCGGTGCCACTTCCGAGAGCGAGCTGACTTCGACCACGAGAGGCTCCACGTCGCTGGCCACGTCGGAGGAGCCGCCGACGACCACGACGACGGGGCTCATCTGGACGACGCGGCGCTCGCTGACGGACGTGGAATCCTCGCAGGTTTTCTTGGCGCCCCCGGCCCGACCAAGACGAGTGGTGGAACGGCGTCGGGCCGGGGCTGAAGAGTAAGCTCGCGAACAGCAGCGCGGCTGTTCGCTAAATCGGGAGTACACCCCCCCTCCCCCCCCCCCTTCGCCGCTGACCTGCTCTTAAAACCACGTGGTGCAACAGACACAGTTGCGCGTCGAAAGAAAAATTGGAACAAATTGATCTCCTTTATTTCCGGCTACGGAGAGCACATTTGTAAAGGAAAAAAAATAAAGAAACAATAAAAGGTTATTTAGGTAAACGCATAATTACTACAGTTATCACTGAGCCGGTAATTATTCGTTGAACAATCCACAACTGGGGAAACATTTTCACTCCAGCAAATAAAAACGCAAGCGTGAACTTCGCGTTATAGGCTTCTCGCTCTCGAATCAGCATTTTGGGGCATCAGACCCAGCGTATGCCGTGAGAGTCGTTGGGCACTGCAGGTTTGAAGGTGTAATTAAGAGAAAGCTTTCGAAAGAGTTCAAAGTCTGTTATAGGGAAGCAAAAAAGCAATGAAAACGAAAATTCGTGATTGTCAGTAAGCCTCTCTAATCCGTGTAAGGGTGCGTTTACCTAGGCCAATTACTCACGGGGAATCGTGGTTAAGAGAAGGAAAATTACAGAAGAATAGAAATGGGCTGGAGTTGATGCGGCAGGCGTTAGCAAATCAAGGTTGGAAGCTTACCTCGGTCGTAGAAAAAGAAAAGTGTACAATCATTGCTTTAAGGCGGTACTAACACAGGCGGCAGGAAATTGGAGGTCAACAACGAAGCTCGGGAAGAGTTTATGGACCGCGCCACGAGCGATCTAACAAAAAAAAGTGTTATTGTACAGGCGTAGCATTAAGGGACTGGAAGACAGCTGTGTCTATTAAAGAACAAACGGGGATAGCCGATATTCTAGTTGAGATTAGGAGAAAAAAAAAGAGCTGGGCAGGTGATGTAATGCATAGGATGACAACCGGTGGAGCATTCGATTCACAGAATGGTTACCAAGTGAAGTGATGCGCCGTTGAGCACGGCAGAAAATTAGGCGGCGTAATGAAATTAGGAAATTCACTGGCGTAAAATGGCGTCAGCTCGAGCGAGGCTGAGTTAATCGGAGATCGCTATCGAAGCGACCTTCGTCCTGCAGTGGACATATAGATACGAGGACCAAGATGAAGAGAAAGGCTTAGTTTGGAAACAAGCTCAATTTTCCCTTTCGTATGCATGTGAAACGCTGTGAAACAGCCGGTGAACCGATTTGAATAAAATGTTTTCGAATTTATGAGAAAAAGCATACCGCAGGAAATTTTGGTTTTTCCCTCGAATTATTTTAGACAAGGTCTCGAAAATTGGTAAAGAAAAGGTGCTTGAGCACAAAAGATACATATGTGTAACTCTGCACTAGAAACTGATATCGTAGTTCTGTACTGTCAGAATATTGAAAGACGGCAAATGTGAGGTATGTTTATAAATTACTTGAAGCTGTTACAATCCTTACCACGGTATATAGAGCAAAAGTGCTACACGCAAATTAGTGTGTATGTTTCAGAACGACGCATAGTAAACAAACGTTTGTTCGCTTTGATGTCGAGCAATACAGGCCGTTTACAAAATTGTGAATTCAGTTGTTTTATTGCTTTCATTCCATATGCCGACTGTTCCAAACTTGGCGCTCAGCCATCAGCGAAAAAAAAAAAAAATTGCCGCGGTCAGTACAACACAATATGTCATCTTGTGTGAATATATATAGTCATATAATAAGGCCTTGGTGTCATAACACTGACACCAAGGACAACATAGGGGAAATTACTTGTGCTCAATAAATGAAATAAAGAAACAATAAATTCTTCGAAACTAAATGAATGAAAAAACAATATACATACATACATACATACATACATACACACACACATATATATATATATATATATATATATATATATATATATATATATATATATATATATATATATATATATATATATATATATATATATATATATATATATATATATATATATATATATATATATATATATATATATATATATATATATATATATATATATATACAACAAGGCATTCACCGTAACAAGCGACATCCGAACTTTCTTATCGGGCATGAAACTAGGCGTTAGAACAGACGTTGCCAAAAAACCGGTTCCTTGCGTATGAGACACGATTTTTTTTTACGAGAGGGAAGAATGTGTTTGCAATAACTGTGGCATTTATCAATTATTAGTTATTCCACTTTTTTATGAGATCGTAAATTTTCCCTTTCTACCACTGAAAAAAAAGTGGCCTTGAGCAAGAGCTTCTGTTTCATGTTAGGCATGTGTTCAGGACCTGTACTTTCCGGCAAGAATTCTTCTAGGTGGGTATAGCTAAATTGGCAAAAAAAGAGAAAAAACTGCGTTATTGCATATATTTGTCCGTATTTAGCTGACTCAAGTAAGCGAACGAATTCCAAATAATGCATCCAATAGCATTTTCTATTGTTTCGAAACAGCGAAAGCTTTATAAAAGTAAAGTTCCTTCTTAGTAAAAAATTTTTTTTTTATGTATCTCCCACTAGTCTTGAAGTTTGCATCGTACATCGTCCTCGCCGCATGACCTCTTGGCGGCAAATACAATATGCACGAAAGCAATCATTTCTGCGTCAAAAAACGGAAGCCAACAGAGTTTCTAAGTTGATTCCTTAACTGCTGTGGTTATCTACGAGCAGATTCGGTTAAGCATAACCACTGCATGTTACTTACCCGAGTGTCGCTATCCGGTGTCGACCTGCTTAACGTCTTCACGTGACATTGGGACATCGCGACATTGACACCGATGAATGTACCACATGACAACGAACACTTAAAAAAGAAATGGGTGAAGTGGAACCATTAACGAAATTATTCAGCGCTTCAACGTGACTGATTGACAGCCTGACTGATATTGTTAGTCAGCACCATCTTGTGGTGTAGACACGTAACGCTGGTCATCTAAAGATATGCTCATTTCTGTTTTTCATTACAGAGTAGTTGCAGTTCAGTCGATTTCCAAGCTGCGTAACATGCTCTCTGAACAGGATAATTAATTTAGTCATATCTGTAGCATGGTGTGGGTGCCACTGGAAAAGAAAAACGCATCCGTGTACGGTGAACAATTATGTGTTCGTTCAAGTTGGACATTAAAAAATTTATTTTGCACATTGCACATGCTCATATAATGAGACTGATTGCATTCACAGGTACCAGAGGTAATAAAGATTAATGTTATTTAGGTAGGAGGAAGCTACAGCTAAAATTGAATTCTGGGGTGTTACGTGCGAAAACCACGATGTGATTAACGAGGATTGTCGCAGTGGGGTAATAATATTGACTGCCTTGGGGTACTTTAACATGTACCTAAATCTACGTGCAGGATCGTTTTCTTTTTTGCAATACGCCCAAATTGAAATGCGGCCCCCGCCGCCGGAATCGAACCCTCGACATCGAGCTCAGCAGCGCACTTCTCCGAGAAACATTTAGCTCTGGAGAATGCTGCAGGGGGTGTGCTGAATTGGGCCGGTTGGTTTCATCGACGACGCCGTACACAGCGCTGTGAACGTCGTCTCTGCTTCCGTTCTGTCCTTCACGCTCATTTTTACCCCTTTCATCTTCAGATCCTATCTTAGTACACGGGAACGAATCATTTTTTTCTTGCCCGCACCTGTTCCACCGAATTCGATGAGGTCTGGTGGAATCTTAGGGCGTTGCGATAGGGTGACTTTGTGAAGTGGAATTTTTTTAACGCGATTAGAGTTATTGGGGAACTTGGGGTATGGCTTCGCGGTATGTCTGTTTGTGCGCCTCTGACCTCTTTCCCGCCATCTTGGGTCACGGGGTATGTAACGCCTGGTATGTGCCCGCTCTTTAGCTAACCTTTTTGAAAGCCGACTTCGGTCACTGAATATGTGGCGCTCTTCGTTCAATGACATACACAAAAAAAAAATCGTGAAATTTTTGTCCGGTGCTCCTGGGCGGAATCGGGGTGGCGTGATGTATATTCAGACACGCGTTACGCGCGAACTTCGTGGGGGCACGCCCAGATGGCGCTGCGTGTCCAGAGGGAAGCGCGAGTAGAGGAGCTCGGCTCCCGCGCATGCGTGACGCGTTTTGGCGATGGCGATGCGGTTTGTCGCTGCATCACTTCAACGGCAATCACAATAATGTTGGCAGGGATCCTGAGATGGTTCCTGCCCGAAATTGTTTATATTTTCATTGGGCCATACATTTCATACAGCATTTATAAATTTGCAATAATAAATAAAAAAGATAAACGAAAGCAAGGCAACTAATGTACCAAGTTTTTCAACCCCACTAGCTCAATAATAAACAGATATCCCAATTAAGTAAACTGAAACTGCTGAGACATCTAAAGTGAACAAAATTGGCGTATTAGACACCGCAGTCGCACGTGCCACTAATTTGTTAGAATTTTGCGAAAGAACCCTCGTAATTTTTTTTTTAATATTTGGGGTTTTACGTGCCAAAACCACTTTCTGATTATGAGGCACGCCGTAGCGGGCGACTCCGGAAATTTTGACCACCTGGGGTTCTTTAACGTGCACCTAAATCTAAGTACACGGGTGTTTTCGCATTTCGCCCCCATCGAAATGCGGCCGCCGTGGCCGGGATTCGATCCCGCGACCTCGTGCTCAGCAGCCTAACACCATAGCCACTGAGCAACCGCGGCGGGTTAAGAACCCTCGTAAGCAGCGTAATATTTCACGTAAGCTGAAGAAAGGTAGAATAATTTTTTTCTTGCTTTATATAGTCTAACAGATGGAGTTTATAAAGAGTACGGTATCTATCTTGGTTGTAGAGATACTGAAGTGTAATGATCGTGCCTCACGATTTTTTTTAACTTTACGATTTTTGGAAATTCTGGTAAAACAATGTGAGCACACAAATGAAAATTCTGCTTTTCACATTAGGTGGAATTAAGCTTTCTCTTGTAAATTCAACAAAATTTACAGTAATTAATTTGCAGCTTATAAAACTGAGAGCTTTAGTAATTATTCGTATATCTGAACAGGGATATCGAAGTTGTTCACGATATATAGCTTTCTTGATAGGACTTTCAGAGGGCCTAGATAGTGCATATTTGACTTCATAAAAAAAGCGCAAGAAAGAAGGAAAAGACAGACATGGCAGAAAAAAAAAGGTACACACTGGTTTGTAGGTTCCCCTTACTATGAGCTTACCAAATTTAAAGGCATGGGACGGAGCAGACGCAATAAAGCATTGATTGGAGATTTCTATAAGAGATGCTATATATAAGAACTAACTAACTAACTAACTAACTAACTAACTAACTAACTAACTAACTAACTAACTAACTAACTAACTAACTAACTAACTAACTAACTAACTAACTAACTAACTAACTAACTAACTAACTAACTAACTAACTAACTAACTAACTAACTAACTAACTAACTAACTAACTAACCAGCTAACTAACTAACTAACTAACTAACTAACTAACTAACTAACTAACTAACTAACTAACTAACTAACTACTTTGCCCCCAACTTGGGTCACTTGGTAGTCCGTGGTTTAATCGGTGGGCAGAGCGCGGGCTGTTGTGCTGAGGGAACTGGGCTCCAAACTATTAACCTTCCGACCAACTTGGGTAATTTGGCACGTGACAATCGGTATGCGCCGTTCGTGAATGAATCTTTTTTTTTCACGTCGGCTTGAGTCACTCGGTATGTGCCATTGAGGTACGTGCCGCTTTTCAATGACAGAAACAAAGATATTCTAAAGATTCTCTCGTGCCGAAGGAAATCGCACCCGCGTTATACATACATTGAGGCAACCACGTCTGAATACATAATTACACATGCGCCACCACGCGCGGACTTCGTGGCGGCGGCGCCAGATGGCGCGGCGCGTCCAGCAGGAAGCGCCAGAGAGCAGCCTGGCTGCAGTTTACACGCCTCGCACGAAGCATTTGGGCGACGGAAGTGCAGTGCGTCGATGCGCTGCTTCAATGCTAATTGCGTTAACGTCGACATTTAGTCGATATGCAATCGCTTCTGCTGGCATTTCTTAAAGAATGTTTATGTTTTTTCTCTCACGTTTTTCTCTCAGCGACGAAGACTCCTCAAACCGGGCATGCTTGGTGTGCTTCCTGTGCTTGCTGCTGTTACTGTTGCTCCTTTGTTTGCTGCTACTGCTCCTATTGACCAACGCAGGTGCGTATCATGTCGCGTCAATTACTGCGCGCTGCTACGTTCGTTGACAATGCTCGATTCCCGTACAGGTTAAGGAACGAATAGCCGGTTAATTCTTCGGGCTAACATCACGTGGCCGAGTGCTGCAGAATCATACCCGCCCCCTCCCCCCCCCCCGCACGTAAGAAAGCCATGGACTTATGGCATGCGGCACGATTTGTTGTAGGTCCTATGCACATCGCAATCGTCTGCGCACCGATTAAGCGATCCCTCTCGTCGTGTCAATCCAGCCTAACGGACTTCCCAAAGAGGAAGCGTTGCTTCAGGAGCTCTTATCTGAATGCGAGGGTTGTTCAATACAGACTGATGCTCCGAAATCTGTATTTCTAAAGAAAAAAACATTAGTCATGGACAGTTTTGTCCCTTTCTACAAACTCCCCATGCAGTAAGTGAAATTCAGGCGCCCTACCTTTTCTACCAAGACTAGATAAGGTCATCAAAGCTATTTTGCCACCTTCCTAAAGATTGCTCCAATGTCTAAACTACGCCTTATTCCATCGTTCGGTGTGCTGCGCTATGCTGTTGCACAAAGTACAAAAAAAAGGAAACTGACACACATGCGCACGGAGAAGGTCTTGCGAAATATTGTGAAAAGGATGGCTCACATCTGCGTTAGTTGCTGTTTTTGTACTTTGTGTAACGGTATAGCGCAGTAAACATGACGACATCGTACCAACTAGCTCCAGTCAAAGTCTCATTGAGCTTTGTTCCGTGCCAAAAGCAAAGTTCTGCTGTTGCGGTGACAATTACACGGACACTCTAGGCGAATTTTCGCCGTGATGTTCCATGAAAAGTCATAGTGCAATAAGATTCTATCGCGCCCCGCCCGCCTTATACACTGGGGGTGCGAGGGGAAGCGTGCAAGAGTGCCTCAAGGAAGGGTGCTGGATTGATGCGCATAGTCTTCTTGCGCGCGCAAGGGAGAAGGGGAGCGGGATTTGCGTAAATGGGTTAGAATACCACGTCTTGGTAATTTGATTGCATGAAATGTGTGCACCTGCGAACGCGTTGGTGCGAATAAAAAGAAATTCCGAACCTCCATTCCACCCTGTGAACGTGTATGTACAGCGAAGCTGTTGCCTAGCTTAGGCAAGCACAAACCGACGTTGTAGATGACGTCACACAGCCGACGTACGTCACGTGCGCATGCACGCGCGTGTGCGGAAGCGCACCACGCATCCTCGTTCTTCTAGGTCCTACGCCAAGCGCGGTATTGAACTAAATGAGCGTTTAAACGTAAAAAAACACCAGAAAAAGACGTCAAGTACGACTTGCTGACAAGTTGCGCACACGGTCGCATTGTAATTCATATACACTAGAAAACATAATTCTGTTACGCGGAAACTCAAAGACAAAGCCCCGTCCGCTTTTTTTTTTTCAGCTGCCGTTTGAAGTCTCTCTGAGTAGCTGCGGCCTATAGGTGGTAACACCGTTAGACCAGCATACATCCTCATCCTTGTAGGCCCTCCGCCTAGCGCAAGTGCGTTATTGAACTAATTGAATTTCTCGAAGTAAAATGTCTCGGAAAATTCGTAAAGAAGGACTTTCGCACAGCCACCAGACATGATAGCATGGGATTGCAATCCTAATACACGCGAAAACATAATTTCGTCACGCGGAAACTGAAACACAGCGCCTTCCAGCTGCCGTTTGTTTTTATGTGAGCACCGCGCACGGGGACACAAAACACCGAACCAACTAGAGGCTAACAGCTTCGCTGTAAAAAATAAATAAATAAAAAAAATAAAAAGAAAACCTTTAGCTTCGCTTGTGCCGCCGTGACCGTGTATCCCAATTAGCGTAGCAGAGGGCCGCAGACGTGCGGGGCGGGCTAGTCGGTTGATGTTCACCTTTGATGGAAAAGATAAAGGAGGACCAGATGACATAACCGAACACCAGATGACATAAAAGCAGCTTTCCACGTGTCCACAACCATACGAAGTAACGGACAATGTGGACACAGAAATGTAGAAATAATAAAGTAACGGGAATAATGACAAAGGACGACAAGATAAATTGCCGAAGATGGAGACCGAACCCACATGGTCTCCGTTACGCGTTCGGTGCTTTACCGATTACGCTACTGCGTCGGCCATCCTCTGGGTGTTTTTTGTACAAGATTAGCCCACACGGTTTGGCCCGCATCTCTCGCGGCCAAGGGCGGCTGACAGGGAACGCCCCTTTTAACAGCAAGTACCACGTATGTTATCTGAGAAGCTTGCTAGTGGCCAATAAGTCCTCGTATGCAGCCTCATGGCTTCAAGACTGCCGAAATCGAGGCCCTCGCTAAGCGACGAGAGTGAGGAAGAAAAAGGGGAAGTTAAGAACCCTGGTCTTTTTCTTGTTAGTCACAAAATTTGGTTTTTGATAGTTTCTAAAGCACCGCAGGTCGATTGCGGAAGATGTGGGCTCGGTCCCAACGTGTGGAAAGTTATGCCTTCGCCCGCTTTTATTTCCCCTTTACCTCATTATTGCTGCATTTCAGTGAAAATTGCTGGTAACTTCCCCTATGATTTCATTGGCTTAAATTCCTTTTCTCTTCACATGGTTGTGAATAACAAATAATCGTGCTCCTCGGATTCCCTTGTCTTCTTACATAACTATGATGTGTGATATTTGTAGGTCGATGTTTTGAAGCACATCGTTCTGGCTCCAAAAAGAGGATGGGGCTAGGTTGGGTTAAATGAAGCAACACTCAGCAATTACAGCGGAAGAAAAGTCAGTTATAAAGCAGTGGTTAATTATTGCTTGTTGGTTCAACAGTTCCAAAGACGACGGAAGCCTCAAGGAAGCCAACGGCGGCGCCTAACACAACAGCCACCACCACAACCAGGACAAGCGCGGCGACGAGCGCTCCAACCGCCGCAACAACCACCCCAACCACCAGGACAAGCCCGGCGACGAGCGCTCCAACCGCCGCAACAACCACCCCAACCACCACGACCACAACTACAACTACCACGACCACTACAACAACTACCACATCTACCACGACAACAACCACCACTACAACTACCACGACAACTACTACAACTTCCACGACCACTACAACAACTACATCTACCACGACAACAACCACCACAACAACCACAACAACCACCCCAACCCCCACGACAAGCACGCCGACGAGCGCTCCAACCGCCGAAACAACCACCCCAACCACCACGACAAGCACGGCGACGAGCGCTCCAACCGCCGCAACAACCACCCCAACCACCACGACCACAACTACAACTACCACGACCACTACAACAACTACCACAACTACTACCACCACCACAACGACAACAACTACAACTACCACGACCACTACAACAACTACATCTACCACGACAACAACCACCACAACAACCACAACAACCACCCCAACCCCCACGACAAGCACGGCGACGAGCGCTCCAACCGCCGCAACAACCACCCCAACCACCAGGACAAGCCCGGCGACGAGCGCTCCAATCGCCGCAACAACCACCCCAACCACCACGACCACAACTACAACTACGACGACCACTACAACAACTACCACATCTACCACGACAGCAACAACCACAACAACCACCACAGCAACAACCACAACAACCACCACAACCACCACAACAACTACAACTACCACGACCACTACAACAACTACCACATCTACCACGACAACAACCACAACAACCACGACAACAACTACAACTACCACGACCACTACAACAACTACCACATCTACCACGACAACAACCACAACAACTACCACAACAACCACTACCACAACAACCACCACCACAACTACTACGACCACTACAACAACTACCACATCTACCACGACAACAACCACAACAACCACCACCACAACTACTACGACTACCACTACAACAACTACCACATCTACCACGACAACAACCACAACAACCACCACCACAACTACTACGACTACCACTACAACAACTACTACATCTACCACAACAACCTCCACAACAACCACCACAACTACTACGACAACGACGACAACTACCCCAAAACCAACGCCGAGGAGACCAACAACCGTACATACGATCACAACTACAAGGGGTAAGTAACGATGTTCTATGTAATCAATCTATGAGGCATTTACGGAATCGCGCAACGTTATAAAGTTTCAACAGGAGTTGTCATGTTAAATAGTATAAACAATACCAGAAAGGTTCTTTGGCAGAAGTACACCACAAATCTCTGATTATCAAATGAAAGATTTCTTTCCGATATCAAAAGTAATAATTAAGGGTCTTCAGCAGTCATCGCGTCTATGCACAATTGCACCGCTAAAACTCACATGCGCTGTCAAACATACGTTTTTATCTTTTTCATATGCACTGTCCCCCAGGCCCGAAAATATGCTATAGCCAATCTGTTTCAATATTCGATTGGTGTCGAGGATACGCGTTATTGCGATTAGTGGCGTCAGCTTATCATAATAAACTGTCACATGCTACACCGCTTACTTCACGTGTGCACTGTGCACCATCTAGTAGGAGTAGCGTTTTTTTCTTCCCTTTTGGTCATATGCAAATTGCTCAGAACTGCCCAGATAGCGTCGGGAATATTCTAAAGCGTTAGAATATATTCTAAACAGCACTTCCATTTCAGCCCTCGTTTTACTTTCAGAAGAGGAAACATATTAGACTCACTGATCGAATCGCAGATGTTTTCATATATTCTTATTCGAGTATGCCACCCCCCCAATTTCTTTTTTTAATTTTACTACCTTACATTATCTAAAACTGAGGAGGACATTGCATGTTCAATTCCTTATTCGAAGTCAGTGTTTTTACATATATTCGAATAGTATTCGATGAAAAACGTTGTGTAGAAACCATCGACGATGATTGTCAATGAAATCTGTTCGAACGAACGAACGAACGAACGAACGAACGAACGAACGAACGAACGAACGAACGAACGAACGAACGAACGAACGAACGAACGAACGAACGAACGAACGAACGAACGAACGAACGAACGAACGAACGAACGAACGAACGAACGAACGAACGAACGAACGAACGAACGAACGAGCGTGCGAACGAGCGTGCGAACGAACGAACGAACGAACGAACGAACGAACGAACGAACGAACGAACGAACGAACGAACGAACGAACGAACGAACGAACGAACGAACGAACGAACGAACGAACGAACGAACGAACGAACGAACGAACGAACGAACGAACGAACGAACGAACGAACGAACGAACGAACGAACGAACGAACGAACGAACGAACGAACGAACGAACGAACGAACGAACGAACGAACGAACGAACGAACGAACGAACGAACGAACGAACGAACGAACGAACGAACGAACGAACGAACGAACGAACGAACGAACGAACGAACGAACGAACGAACGAACGAACGAACGAACGAACGAACGAACGAACGAACGAACGAACGAACGAACGAACGAACGAACGAACGAACGAACGAACGAACGAACGAACGAACGAACGAACGAACGAACGAACGAACGAACGAACGAACGAATGCCTTTCTTGCCGAGTCTGACCGTCGACTGCTGACCAACCACGAAAACGGGCGACAGAGGCAAGGAATACGGTTCGCTTTAAGATTTCTCTATTCGAGCAGCTCCCCGAGACAAACTTACACGCTCCCTTTCACACTATCCGTTGTCCAACTTTCAGCCCCGAATCCGAAGCTGGTGTCCCCTCTTCTCTGCACGGTCAGCACCCTCTTCCGGCAGTCGACGCCGCTTCCCAGCGACGGGGTGTGCGACTTCATCTTCTACGAATCCCTGTACAAGGGAAATGCGAACATTTTGACGGAACCACTGAGTGCCGACGTGAGCCACTTCGTGCAAAGTGCCGCTCAGTACAAAGAAACCGAGTTCGGCCTGTCCTTCGACTCCGGGTAAGCGAGAAATGCGGGGCAGAGAAAGATTCGTGACATTTCACGGAGGAACGTTTTGAAGAGAAATACTAGATCCGCGTAGGCTGATAGAGCATTCTTGAAGGGCTTGGTATTCGTTAATTCCATGGTTATTGGTCGAAAATTAGACAACAAAGTGAAGTTCAGATTTTCATCTTTCCTTTTTTTTTCAATTTCGCGCTGAAGCCTCAATGATGGCAAATCAGTGCGTCCTCATAAATTTTGGACAGATTTTTTTTATTTGGGACTTTAGAGCTATTTATTTATTTACTGATTCAATATGCATACTTTCGTGGCCCGAAGGCATTACTGAAAGGATTGGTAACAAAGCAAAAAGATTAAATAGATATATGCAGACAATTACATAAAGAAACAAATGTTTAGCGATACCATGGTAGACTGCCTGTTTTGAATGAAGATGTATTTGTGATGTTAATGGTGGAATCAGGAAGATGGTTCCAGCCGACACTTGGTACCTGTTACTTCGTCAGGATGAAACGGCAACATTACACTTAATGTAGGTCGCCAGGTCGATATGAAACGTAGAAAGGTGAGGTGATAAGTTGTTTCTTCAGCACGCGGTTGGAGTGTTACACCCTGTGGAATAGGCAAAGGCCAGCACCTTTCCGGCGTAATGAAAAGACTTGGAGACGAGGATGTTTCATGCATGTTACACTGGGGGCTTACGAAAAGGGTTCTACTTAAATTGAGGACGACGCGACGGGCTATGGAAAGAAAAATGATAGGTGTAACATAAAGGGATAAGAAGCGAGCAGATTGGGTGAGCGAACAAACGCGAGTTAATGACATCTTGATTTAAATCAAGAAAAAAAATGGGCATGGGCAGGGATTATAATGAGGAGGCAAGATAACCGATGGTCATTAAGGGTTACGGACTGGATTCCAAGGGAAGGGAAGCGTAGCAGGGGGCGGCAGAAAGTTAGGTGGATGGATGAGATTAAGAATTTTGCAGGGACAACATGGCCACAATTAACACATGACCGGGGTAGTTGAAGCAGTATGGGAGAGGCCTTTGCCCTGCAGTGGGCGTAGCCAGGCTGCTGCTGATGATGATGACGCTGGAATGGCGGGAATAGCTTTATAAAATAAAACTAGCTGCTCGATTTTGAATCGCTTCAGGGGTAAGGATTAGTGATGCTTGATTGTTATCCCTAATGGCAGATGCTCGTTCTGATTTTGACCACAGCAGAAAATTTACGAGAAAGACATCCTAACTTACGATTGACATTAGCAGTACTATAACCAGCATGCATATGCCATGACCGATCATAATGAGTTCGATTGCAGAGAAACTCCTTAATACAAGACAACACATATGGGTCAATAATAAGCTGATTATGCTTATGGATAAGTAGGTCATGTACGGAGTCGAAATCTTTGGCAAAATCTAAAAGAACAGAATACACTCAATATAAAATCGTTGATCTAAGGTGGCGAACAAATCAGTAGCAAAAGAAAGTAGTATCACACGAAGACGTTTTTTCTAAAGCAGCGCTGACATGTGTGGAAGAAAAATTTAATGTCCAGAAAATTGAAGAGGTGAGAATATATATATTTTTTTAAAAGTTTGCGTGGAATGCTAGTTAATGAGATGGTGCCGAAGTTCTTGGGACAATGCGCATTACCTGATTTATGAAATGGAACCACCCTTGCGGTTTTCGAGTTTGTAGAAGTCGAGGAGCACTGTAACGGCAGAGTAAACAGTTTAGATAGAATAACAGATGAAAATTGTGCCGTACATTTTAGCACTTCTGAATTAATAAGATCAGGAACTCCAGCAGATGAAATCTTTTCATTATTAATCAAGCGCTTGATACCAACCCAGCCAACTCATATGAAAGCCATATTACGAAACAAGGAATGAAGGATATTCGGTAAATTGGCGGAAATATTATAAAAACGAAAGGAATGAGGTAGACACTTGATTTAGCAGCGCAACACAGGTTTTCTTCATCATTGCTGCCATCAACGCGAACTAATAAAATGGAGTCGGCTTTCTTGTAGCTAACTATGCTTCAAAATTTGCTCGGAATAATCACTAAATTGTTGGCAGCGTAACATTAAAATAACTTTTTCCAGCATTGCACGTAAGGTAAATGTACTTGGCTTTCACACGACGGTAAGCATTCCAACAATCGGCAAGATTGGTTTGTTTGGCATGGCGGAAAATACGTTTCCTTTTGTTGCCTAGTCGCGTTAGGGAAATATTAAAGCAGGACGAGCGTGAGTTATAAATAACCTGCTTTCGATGTGCATATCGGTTAATTCAATAGAGGAATTTTTTTTGTGGAGCTGCCAGTTTTCTTCGACAGAGCGTTCATCAAATTTAGTAATGTGCTTGCTGACGAATGTTTCCAATTCACCATTAACTGAGAGTATGTCAGCGCGGTTGTAGTCAACGGCAACGTCAAATCTTCTCTTGGAAGATACATGTTCCTTCAACGTGAAATTAATAATGAAGGGGTCACTCAAGCCCTGGAGGTAAATCAATTTCGAAACAAAGTCGGGCACAGCGACGAAATTTAGGTCAAGGATGTCAGATGACGTGGAAGTTGTACGGCTGGGTTCCCGCACTAAATTCGACAGGTTTAAAGTAGGTTAACACACGTTGGTGGGCTAGCTGGTTAGAATCCATGGTAGAGTGTATAAGCGCGACTGTACGACGACGAAGAAAGAAACAGATACACAGACACAGCGCTTCACTTTCAACTATAGATTTTATTTTCGCGCACATCGATAAATATGTACCGTGCGAGATTGAGATTCGTTGACGATTTTCCAATCATATTAAATAACAAATCAGACAATTTTGACTCGCTGGTTTCAAAAACCGTAACCTCATTCACTAAAGTGTTGTCTCCTTTGTCTTTGACACATGAAATCCCCATAGGCAATTTTATAAGGTTTTTAGGCTTGGGATTGTACTTTTATCCACAAATGACATGCTGGAGTTATCAGCCGAGAGGCAATGAGCCAGTCCTACTATTTCATTCCGCTCATTCAAATCTTGTAAAATGCGCAGTAGTGACATCGTGTTTCAACAATTCTTCGATGAAGTCATGTGACCGCAAAATGAAAGCCAGTTTCAAAGAGCAGGCGAAGCGCCTGGCAGACTCTGGTTACCCGATGCGCATGCTAACTTCTGTCGATGAGGGCTTAAGCAAAAAGTGCAAAAACGCGTCGAATCCAAGCAGTATCAATGCTAGAGCAAGGAAAGTTGCTGTGGTACCGTAGGTTCATTGCATTCCACATAATCTCAGAAGAATAGCGGCGAAATCGGGAGTAGACGTGGTTTTCTCTGCCCCTGAGCGTCTGCAGAAGCTATGCAAACAGGTTAACAAAGAAAATAACAAAAGGTACTCATGTTCTACGCAACATCGCAAACAATTTGTAACCTGTACTCATAACGTTGTCTATGCCATCCCACTTTCATGCTGAAGTACGTATATTGGTCAAACCGGCAGATGCATCAACGAGAGATTAAAGAAGCATCAATATAACGTCACTAAGGTAATCTCGGGTCATTTGGGTATTCACTGCCGAGATTGTTCCTGCAAGCCCATGTTTGAAAGCACTTACGTTCTGTATAAGGCTCATAGCAGGATGACGAGGGAGATTGTAGAGGCCTACGAGATAGCAAAATTAGAGCTAAAGTGCGTAAGCAAGCCTTCGGTGTCACTATCGCAAAAGGAGATACGATTCCTTGGTTTGTCTTTGCGACGATTTTAGTACATGTTTTGCTTTTTTCCCTTGCCTTGCACACGTGTCCGGTTCAACGAAGTGTACCACTCAATGTTCTCTTTTGCTGTTACGTTTGTTTCCGCTCGCAAGGTACATATTTATCGATGCGTGTGAAAATAAAACCTGTAGTTGAAAGTGAAGCGCTGTGTCTGTGTATCTGTTTGTTTCTTCGTCCTCGTCCAGTCACGCTTATACACTCTACCATGGATTTAACGTGGGACAATTGATCCAGAACTTCCGAATCCTCGGATGAACTTTTTTTGCCGGGTCAGAACAACCAAAATCGATTGGCCACAAAACATTAGAAAAATTAATGTCCCCCAAAATAAACTAAGGTGACGTGGAATACCGAACACTTGGGTTGTTTAGAACATCATGCAAATCACCGTAGAAATATTTCGGTGCTGTTGGGTTTTTATGACGTGCGCAAGAAATACAGTTGTTTTAAAGTTCTTGACACTTGCTAACTTCAGCGTCTTGTCTTGTCTCCTCGTTGTGTCGTCCTATTTGCACTAAGGTATATAGTTATTGCGCATAAGTATTAGGCATTGGCTTCGCTGCTGGGTGACGTAAGCAGAACGTCGCCTCGAAGGGCGCGGCCTTCCGCTCGATGCAGCCGCATATAGTTTCGGTTTCACGTTGTCTGATAGCCGGGTTGGTCGCGCCACAGTTTCGCCGGTAATCGCGCTTTTTTTTCAGATCCGAAATTTGATACAGCTTGTACGGATAATTCGCTTGAATTTTCCAACTACAATAATTTCGCTGCCACTAAAAAAGATTATATAAAAGCTAATTAATATTCGGTTAGTTAATCAGTAACTGATGTGTCAATAATTAATTATGCATTACCCGTCGCCCCGTGGTTGGCGCAGTTGAGGGTACGACTCCGAAGGCACCTTCTATTTATTTCCGAACGGCTATTCTTAAAGTTCACCTCAAGTCTTCGTAGATACATCCGGCCTATAAATACATTTAAGGACGTCATGCCTCTTGCGTGTCGTCATAGTTGCACATAGCTGCTATGGAGGATTGCCCACAAATTTGTGCCTAACTCCGTAGCACACACACAATATCGAGAATGAGGTTGCAGATGTATAAGAAATTTGAGAAAATCAAGGAAGCCGTTTAGTGTCATGCCGTCTTTACATTAGGAGTTTTGCGTTTTGTGGAGAATAATATAAACCTGTATTACATGTACAGCATTTGTGACGGCATTGAATGCCTCATTACGCAGAACACAGGTGGGCTCACTTTTACGCAATCTTGTTGGTGAATTCCGGAATGCGTTAGTCGGTTGCTTGTGTACTATTTATTGAGATACTAGTGATCCACGAACTAAAGAGAAATCGTGGGAAGCTAGCAAAAAAAAAAATTAGGCATCACATATTCAGTTGAGGACCTTGATTTCTATCACTCTTTTTTTTTTTTTGTTTTTCATGCCATCCAGGAACAGCCGTTTTATAAGTGACTACGCCACGCCAGCCTTCGAAGCGAAGGTCACAGAGGTCGGGAAGCAGGGCGTGCCACACCTCGGCATTCTGAACATGCTCAACGACACCACGACCAACGCGACGTTCGAACAGGCTCTGCGGATGTTGCAGGTAAAAAAAAGCCGCTGCACCGTCTTAACTGCGCACAAGATCCAAATGACTTCTCCCGCGCTTAAGTCTACAGGGCTGCGCGAGCAGTGATTTCGAAAAAAAAGAAAACAATTCGAATACGAACCGAATTGTACCTCGCGGCGGACTTAATCGAATATCCAGTGTTTTCCTTTTTTTCTCGAACAATGCACGAATTATGAGAAGCCGCTTTTTCCATTGTATATAGAGTAGTGCTCATGGCGTGACACATTCAGGAAATTGTCAAGCTTGTCATTACATTACATTGCATGCATTGAAGCTGTAATCATATGAAAAGACAAATGGAGCATTGAGAACAAATACGCGTGCTGTTTCGAGAATTCAGGACCCTTCCAGCATCATTTAACATTGTTTCCAACGTTGAACATGGCTCAGTGTTCAACCGCGTTGAACAGTTCTTCAAGAACAAGGCTCTCATGTCAATGTCCAAGGAATCACAATGTTAAAGAAGGCTAATTGTCGCAGAATGTTTAACAGTTCGCCTTTGAATACGGTTGTTGGGGTCTGATGCACTTTTTTGGCCATTTCACGCGCGAAGTTATTCTGCTTGTAGACGACTAAAAACTTACACTTCAGTGAGTTTTGTCAAGTTTTCTGAAGTGGACTGCATGGGAGCGACCTCTACAGGAACGTCAGATATAAAGATACATCAACCATATTTCATATCTATAAACATACTTGGGAAGCACCTAAACGGCAACTTGAAATATTCGACGGATGTAAAACGTTGTGAAGAAATGATGAAAGAAGTTAAAGTGCTGTGTGGCGTCATACTGAGACGCAGGAACAAGCAAACATCCAGCTGTCGGCCTTTCCAACTCGCTTCGCTAGAGCTCCCTAAACTGTGCTTAAACACGGACCAAATCCCGCGGGGGGCGGGCATCGCGTTGCCGAGCCGCGGCGAATTGCGCCGCCAGCAGCTTAGCTGACTCGCCATTGCGCGCGGCGTGATTGGACAGAACTGAGTCACGTGACGCTCGCACGCGGAATTCGGGGCGCAGTGAGCATCCAGCTGTGCGCGCATCATGCAAGTTTGCAGCACAGGTGCAATCAAAAGTGTTTCGACAAATGTACGCGCCCCCTTTCCAGTGCCATTATTTTCATCGGTGTTCTCCCTTTCTCACGCACTATCGTTTGGCACGCGCAATTGTGTGAACATGGTGCCAAATCGACAATATTTTTTTCCCGCTTTGGTTTTCCTTTTTATTTTTTTTCCATGCTATTCTCCACTGGACGATGTTTCGTCGCTCACGCGGCTGTTTTTTGTAACTAACTATTTGGCGTAAAACGTTTCTGGAAAAACAGTAGCCGCCTCTTTTTGCTTCGCTATGACGACAGAAGTTCGACGAGTACGCGGCGTCGACGGCAACGCCGACACTGTCCCCCATCATCGCGTTGGGCGTCAGCGTGGATGTGCCCAAAGTATTCACATGGCACATGCACAGAATGAGGTGAGTGCTGTCGCGAACTCTCTCTTCTTAAATTGCTACCTTCGTCATTAAGTTCATTTTAGAATGTGTTAAAAACGTCGCGTACGTGGAGACTTTTCGCACTCACATCTACGAGGCTCGAGGCCACCTGCATCACAATGCCGCCCATCTCGACGAAGACTCCACCGTTTCTTCGAGCACTTGTGTCGTAGCTGGGGTTCCGCTCGCTGGTTTTTTTTTGGTAGTTGTAATTTGCACCAGGGTTTCTATTATTCCCGGGTGCCTGAATTAGACTTGGAAGTTTCGCCCGCCTTTATTAGTTGTGATGTTGGCTTTGCCTGTTAACTTCATGAACCGCATCGATAAGGAAAGACTCTGGTTTCCATAAATATAGTCTCCCGTTTTGCGATCTACAGGAAGTTTCACTTGCCCAAGGCAATTTTTTAGTTCTCGTCTATTCAATTGCGTATATTATATTGTTCTCCTGCAGCGATAGCTTCTATGACGTCGTTCTCTAAGTGCTTTTTATCACTGCCGCCGTCCGTCACAAGAATCCCAGAGTGCTTTAAATGAAACTTATAGGGCAACAAAAAACAAAAATAATAAAATAAAAATAATGATGCACACTACAGCGGATTCGAACTCCGGTCTCGCAGGGTGGCAGTCGGATGTTTTACCTCTAAGCCAGTTGGTATCTTTTTTTCTCGTTATTGCCTGGATTTGGTACACAACTTTTCCCAACGGGCAACAATCACCATAACGACTGCCAACGTGCATTTGGTGAATGTGTATTCAACCAGCATCGTGCTAGCTCCATCGAGTTAAAATTCGCGCAAAGCAACCAACGGCTCTAATCTTGGCACCCACTCGAGTGATTACGCTGCTGCTTTAAGGGTAGCGACAAACCAGTGCATGTTTTCCCGGAAATACATTCGTGCAGGCCGTGCATCTTTATCAACATAGTATCCTGCCATTATTGCGTGCCTTACACAGCGGAGGCCTAGGAGCGTAATTAAATCAAAAGGCACCCCATCCTCATCATCTCATTACGATAATCAGCCTGGTTACACCCACTGCAGGGCAAAGGCCTCTCCCATACTTCTCCAACTACCCCGGTCATGTACTAATTGTGGCCATGTTGTCGCTGCAAACTTCTTAATCTCATCCGCCCACCTAAATTTCTGCGGCCCTCTGCAACGCTTCCCTTTTCTTGGAGTCCAGTCCGTAACCCTTAATGACCATTGGTTATCTTCCTGCTTCATTACATGTCCTGCCCATGCCCATTTCGTTTTCTTGATTTCAACTAAGTTGTCATCAACTCGCGTTTGTTCCCTCACCCAATCTGCTCTTTTCTTATTCCTTAACGTTACACCCCTCATTCTTCTTTCCACAGCTCGTTGCGTCGTCCTCAATTTAAGTAGAACCATTTTCGTAAACCTCCATGTTTCTGCCCCGTACGTGAGTACTGGTAAGGCACAGCTGTTGTACACTTTTCTCTTGAGGGATAATGGCAACCTGCTGTTCATTATCTGAGAATGCCTGCCAATGGAACCCAGCTCATTCTTATTCTTCTGATTATTTCAGTCTCATGATCCGGATCCGCGGTCACTACCTGCCCTAAGTAGATGTATTGCATTACCACTTCCAGTGCCTCGCTACCTATCGTAAACTCCTGTTCTCTTCCGACACTGTTAAAGGTTACTTTAGTTTTCTGCAGATTAATTTTTAGACCCACCCTTCTGCTTTGCCTCTCCAGGTCAGTGAGCATGCATTGCAATTGGTCCCCTGAGTTACCAAGCAAGGCGTATCATCAGCGAATCGCAAGTTACTAACGTATTCTCCATGAACCCTTATCCCCAATTCTTCCCAATCCAGGTCTCTGAATACCTCCTGTAAACACGCTGTGAATAGGATTGGAGAGATCGTATCTCCTTGCCTGACGCCTTTCTTTATTGGGATTTTGTTGCTTTGTTTATGGAGGACTACAGTGGTTGTGGGGCCACTATAGATATCTTTCAGTATTTTTACATACAGCTCGTCTACACCCTGATTCCGCAATGCCTCCATGACTGCTGAGGTTTCGACTGAATCAAACGCTTTCTCGTAATCAATGAAAGCAATATATAAAGGTTGGTTATATTCCGCACATTTCTCTATCACCTGATTGATAGTGTGAATATGATCTATTGTTGAGTAGCCTTTACGGAATCCTGCCTGGTCCTTTGCTTGACAGAAGTCTAAGGTGTTCCTGATTCTATTTGCGATTACCTTAGTAAATACTTTGTAGGGAACGTACAGTAAGCTAATCGGTCTATAATTTTTCAATTTTTTAGCGTCTCCTTTCTTATGGATCCTTTCCTATAGATTTCTTATGGTGTTTTCATATAGGAGGTTGTGGCCACGTACTGCACCAGGGTGGCCAATCCTGCTCTCGTGAGGGAGTGCGTTACCGGTTCTGGTCACCGGGATCAGGCCACACTCCAGGCCTGTTTGTGCAGTTTTATCAACACGCGGATTTTTTTTTCCTGTGGAAAATTGCCGGCACCTGGATCTAGCGACATCTAACTGCGGTATTTTCAGCGACGTACTAAATGCGTGCAAATTTTGCTGGACTGATAAATAAAACCCGCGATATACGAAAAATACCACCTTACTGCGCTCCCACCCACATCATAAAGCAGCGTCCTCGAATAGGCTCCCTATGAGTTAGCCAGAATGAAAGAAAGGAAAGAAATAATAAAAAAATGGCAGTGGCTTGGCTCGGCTATGCCACGATATACGTAGCGAAAGCTCAGGCATAGCATGGGTAGCCTTGGTTAGGCTTGAATGCAAGTTAACATTAGTCTGGTTGTCTTGCTATGTTACGGCATTAAGCCAGTCATTCGGCGCGCTGTTCGGCTGTTCCCTGGGCGTTTCCTTCCCTCTCCATCTCGTTCCGATATCAATTCCAGGCCTCCTCCTGTTTATCTGAATTGTTGCCGTACATACTGCCGCTTCAACTGTGGTTGCGGTGCAAGCGAGCTCTCCTTCTCAATACTCCGAGATGTTATCAGGCATGCGACGCAGCTGGCGAAGCGAGCGGAGGTGAGCGCAGCGACGAAGAACGCAATGTGACGTCATGTGCCTCCTCGGAGCACGGCCATTGCGGAATTGCAAGTTCGCGGCCAGTAAAGATTTCGCTTTAAAAATCAGAGCCATCATCATCACTACCACCACTACCACCAACACCACCACCATCAGCCTGGTTACGGCCACTGCAGGGCAAAGGCCTCTCCCATACATCTTCAATAACTCCGGTCATGTACTAATTGCGGCCATGTCGCCAATGCAAAAATCAGAGCCATTCCAGTATATATGAAGGTAGATGAGCAGCGGAGCTGTATATATGTTGATTAATATGTCGGTAATAAATATGTTGATCGAAAATAAGACACATACCACAATGAATTTTGTTTTTTCAAGATATTGTTGTTTTATTAATGCGCATACTCAATGCTTTCTTTAAATTTAAACCATCTTTTATTAGTTTTTGTAAATTTATTATTTAGTCATCAAGGTGACTATGGCCTTATGATCGCTATTATAAACGTCCAGAAGCTCTGTGGCGATATTGGAAAGGTTTTTGACCAATGTGAGGTCTATATACACGACCAATGACACATCGTGGGCACACTGATGTTTTTGTAATATTGAGTGCCAAACCTTTCCAAGAGAAATGCCAGGAACCACTTTTCGTCTGGCCGAGGCACGTATGTGTTGAAATCGCCTACAATTACGATGGCAGTGCAGCGGTAGGGGGGATGCAAGCAAAGGTGTGTGCGTTTGTGCTTGGAGTCTACAGGGCACGGTCTTCCTTCACGTTACGTGCCGCGCTGCGTCGCTGCGCACATTCCCGCTTCTGTTCGCGACGGTGTTCTGCATAAGCGTATTGTTCTTTCGCAGGCCTCACCGCACGCGGCCTTACCCAAGGCACGGGTGGAAGGAAGCTGATAAGCTTGCATGGTTTGCCAATAGAGCCCGTGACGTCAATCCGAAATCCATACTAAACAGTGTTTATTCCGGTTTTACTTTTTTAATGACAATATTTTTTTACTGCAATGGCAATTATATGGACACCCCAAACGAATTTTAGCTGTCGCCTTGATGCTCTGTATAAAGTCTAAGGCCGATAACATCGTCGCCGCGCGTCGTATGCTTTATATGCGAGTGAATGCACGTGAGGGAAGCTGACGCGCGCGAACGAAGAAAGCGGAGAGCAAACGCGCCGTCTTCCGTCGCGCTAAAGGCCGTTGACGGATGGGAGGGAGGGAAGGAGGGAAGGAGGGAGCGGCGTTGTGCTGCGGCAGCTAAAGCCCCTTGATAATTTGAAAGTAGCGACGCTCTCCTTCTCACGGCGCTTTCCTCCTCGATTCTCCTCGCCCGCCGGCTGCGCACGGCACGCTTTTTCTCCTGGGCTCCCGCGGACGGGCCGCAGCATTCTATGGGGAGAGAGAGAAAGAAACCTTTATTTGAAGTAGTGATTTGTCAGTCGAGGTGGGAGGGTCTTTTATTCCAGGAACCCTCTGGCTTGAATCGCCCTCCGGGCCCGGGCGACGAGTTCGCGCTGGTCGACCAGGTCCGGCTTGGAGATCGCAGCCTCCCACATTTCAGCGAGGAGGTTTGGGTCTGCGTCTGTTGCTATTAGTTGTGGCGCTGTGATGCTTGCTTGGGCGTTCTTGCATTGCATGAGGATGTGCGCCAGGGTGTCTGACACGTTGCAGTGTGGTCAGATGTAGCTGTATAGCGTCGGGTGGAAATGATGCAGTAAGCTTCCGTGGTTAAAGGTATTGCTCTGGAGTCGCCTTTAGTCGGTGCCTTCGTTTCTTGTTAGTTTTGGATGTGGTGGTGGGTAGACCCTGCGTTCTAGCCGATAGTGTTCTAGCAGCGATTGGTAAGTTAACGGTATTGTTTCCCTTTCTTCCTCTGATTTGGGTGTGTGGGACCTGTCTAGAATACTCCTCCCCCTTACACCTGCGTCATGTGGGTTCCAGGACACGAGGGACTCGAGGGGAATGTAGCGGCACACACCGCGGCCCGCGCAAGCATCAACCGAGCTTCCCCGCACGACATTCTAGCATTCTATGGAGGCGTGTTATTTTGGGCAAGTTGTGCGCCCCAGCTGTGTTGAAAATTTTGAGAATTGCTGATAATAGAATCTATAATGCTGAAGGCAGCGTTTATGAGGAGGCTGCGTTTTTTTCATCAAGCCGTATGAACGGGCCATACTGATGTAAAGGGAGCTTTGATGCGAGTTCTATACTCCAAACAATTTTCCTGCTACATGATGAGATGCTTTGCTTTGTGCGTCTGATCTAGCATTGCTTGTGGCACATTCCTTTGTGTTTGGCTTAATAAGCGAAAGCTTTATGTCTGTGTTTAAAGGTAGCGTTTCGAGTTGCAGAATATATCACGTGACCGAAGGAGGGCCGGGAGCGAACCAAAGCATGTGCAGCCGTGTATAAGAGATGATTACTTATTAGCAAAGTTAAGTAATGATTTATTAGTGTTTGGATTAAGATGAATAAAGGTGTAATAAGGAGGATTAAGGTCGATGAAGATGTATTAGGGTGAATGAGATGGAATAAAGTGTATCAGGGAGGATTATGGCAGATAAAGGTGGATTAAATTGAATGAAGTAGGGTGAAATAAGAAGGATTAAGGTCCACTGAGGAGGATTAGAGTTTATTAAGTGAGATTATGTAGGACTGGGGTAGATTATAGTCAATGAAGAAAGATTAGGTTGACTCGACAAGGTTGTTCAGTGGCTAAGGTGTTGGGCTGCTGAGCAAGAGGTCGCGGGATTGAATCCCGGCCACGGCGGCCGCATTTTGATGAAGGCGGAATGCGAAAACACCTGTGTACTTAGATTTAGGTGCACGTTAAGGAACGCCAGGTGGTCAAAATTTCCAGGGTCCTCCACTACGGCGTGACTCATAATCAGAAAGTGGTTTTGGCACGTAAAACCCCATATTTTTAAGCATTATTGTGCATAAAGAGGATTAAGGTGCATTAAGATGATTATGGTGGATCAAAGTGAATGAAGGATTAGGGTGGATTAAGGAGAATTAGGTCGCATTAAGGTGTATTAAGGTGGATTAAGGTAGATGAGGGAGGATGAAGGTGGATTATTGTGGATTGAGATGAATTAAGGTTCATAACGGAGGATTAAGGCCGATTAAGGTGGACGAAAGCTTAGTATGGATAAAGGGTTATTACAGAAGGCTTTACAACCTTAACCCTCCTTCATCCACTTGAATCCACGCTAATACTCCTTAATCCTTGTTCGTGCACCTCAATCCTCCTTAATATACCCTAATCCCCCTTAATGTACCCTAAGCGCTCCTTCATCAACTGCAGTGCACAATAAATCACCCTAATGCTCCTTCATCCCCATTTATCCTCTTTCATACACTTTAATCCTCACTCATGTACTTTTATCCACCTTTAACCAGCTTAATACACCTTAATAGACCCTAATCTACTTCCATATACCCTTATCCATCCTAATGGGTCTTAATCCTCCTTTGTCAACCTTAATTCACCTTAATCAACTGTAATCGGGCTTAATACTCCATCCATCTTAATCCTCCCTAATGCCTGTTCATGCACCCTAATCCACCTTAATCCAATCTAATCGGTCCTAATACGGCTTGATCAACCATAGTGTGCCTTAATCCACCCTATCCCGCCTTAATACACTCTAATACACCTTGATCATCCTTAACACAGTCTAATCCACCTTAACCCTCCCTAATCCACCTTGATTATATCAGTAATGAATCACTAATCGGCTAATCAATCCCTTGTACAGGAGTGGACATGCTTTGGGTCGTTTCTGGACTATCTTGGGTAACGTTATATTTTCTGCTCACAACGCGACCTTGAAGCATAGATATTTGGGCTTTCGCTTTATAACTTAAAAGAAAGCAATGTGGACTAGCTAGTGCTCATCACCCGCAATACCACGGGTATACTTGCCACTAATTTTTCAGGGTTTGCATTCATTCGATCTGACTGACCCACGGATCGACGTAACCTAGAAATGAAAGCTCCTCTACAAGCAGGTATTTCAATTTTCAGTAAAACAGGCAGCAGATCCTGACAATCACAAAAAGTGCGATGAAGAGGCTGTATCTTCGCACATAAATGCTCAGAGGGGAAATCAGAATCTATAGTGCTGCTTTGGAGACTGAATAGCAGCAGTTGGCGACGCGTGAGGTGATGGGGCCGCCACAAAATATTCAGCATACCGAGGACAAACCCAATTTTATGCAACGTACGAATTGCCGCAACAAAAAACGCTGGTGAGTAGGCCCAAAGAATGAAGAAAATGCAGCATTACGGGATGCTTTGGTACGAGCAATAAGAAAGACGCCTGACCTCACAAACAACGCTGTTCTTTTTCGGAACAAAGTTCTTTCGGCCAATATTATGCAGCCACTGCTTCCTGCGCAAGCCGTCACGCTTTACTTGCGGTATCATAAAAACGGCACAACCATCTTCAGCTTGTTGCTGCAGTTAAGTGCGCAACACCACGGCATAGCGCTAGCACATAGAGCAGGAGACACAGCGTACAACTTTCGCTACGCCGAGCTAAAGTGCCGAGCCAACCGAGCTGAGGAGAAAAATGGCGCGAACGAAAAAGTAAAACCCGAGCAAAACGCAAGATCCGTGTGTTTCTACGAGCAACGGCAGGGAGACCAATCGTCCTTCAGAAAAAGGGGGGCAAGAGTAGTTGCCGTGGAGGGGAAGCGCTACTGGCGTGGAGGAGGCGAGGAGGTCGCGCGGTGGCGGCAGAGTTAAATTGTGGCGGTACATTCAAAATATCAAGTGACTTTAGCGGCAGCAATTCGTGGCCTGATGTAAGGGACAAATAATAACAATTACGTTATTAAACCTCAGTAACGAAAAAAAATTACTGGCGGCTACTTACTCCAGTGTACTAGAAACAATGTGCACTAGGTTTTGTTTGAGTAACTCAATTGCACTTTTTTTTACACCTTGGGGAGCGCTTGTTGGGACACCCTGTTTACTAGAGGCTATGAGATAACTAAACCGGGCCGGCTTTAATTTTTCTCGCGTGCGCAGGAGGATATATCTGCCTAACCTGATTGTGGCCCTGTCGCACTTCTCGTACCGCGATGCCGGCCGCCCGGACTGCCAGACAATGCCGCCCAGCGTATTGCGCCATCCTAACCACGTCAGCTTGCTCTACGGACACACGCTGGTGAGTTGCGTCATTGTTGTCGCGGTTATCGCTGCTCTATCTTCAGAGGCTAAGGTGAAACAGCACAATTAGTGAAACGCAAACGCGTGCCACACAACATATTGACGCGTGTATTTTATGCAGAAGACAACGACGATGGGGGCATTACCAGACTCCGTCTAGTGGGTGGCAGAGATTGAGTGATAACGGAGATAACCTGCCTCTGTTCCGTTTGTTTTTGAACAGGTTCTCCTGTTGTTCTAGAAGAACGTCTCTCTGTCTTCTGTCAGCGTTGTACTGCGACACTGGTGGAGGTGCGGGGTAATGATATGGTGCCTAGAATATACTGGCTAGTGTGCCGTCCACAAGCTCTTTTCAATGGGCGAGCGTGGCGCCGCCTGCAATGAATGCCCACGATGGCCGGCAGAGGTCGCTGCCACACGGGTGGGTGCAGACTGCGTGTGTCGTCTGCTTCGCATATCAGTTTCGCAGCTGTTGCGTCGGTTTCCGTGTTTGCGTTTTCAGTGTTATAGCAGCGTTGCGTGTTTGTCCTTGGTGTTGTCAAAGAGTGAGTGCGTGGCTGTTATGTTCGTGTGCCTGTCATTGCGAGATCTATGCGGCGGTTGTGAAAAAATGCCGAAGCTATAGAGACAGTGCGAGGAGAGGACCTGGTTTGTGCCGTTGTGTAGAAGCAGTTACCGCTCGAACAAAGGGCGTGTATCCTTGTTCACTCTACCATCTGATACGAAGCGGCAGCAGAATGGGCAAGAATGATCAGGAGAACGGACAGAAGGCCGGCACCAACTGCTGCGGTTTGTGAAAAACATTTCGAAAACAGCATAGCCGAGCGCGCGTTCTCTATCACCGTGAATGATGTTATCCACGAGATTCCCCGCGATAACACACGCCCACGGTGGAAGTATTCTTCCATCGTATGCTAAGCATTATGCTAAGCATTCAGCTTACTTTTCCTGAGTACCAGGGGAAAAAACAAGAAAAAATGAGCAGTAGTGCTTTGATCTACTATACTGCAGGTTATGTTGCACGAAAGATCACTGCCCAAAATTCTTGACCACATCGTGCAGGCTTCTTTTACGTAAGTAAAGCTGAAGCTAGTAACGACGCTGCTTCATTATTGTACTTCCCATTTTGACAATGGAGGCCTTGCTTGTCTATCTTAGCAAGACGTTGTCAACCGCTGTGAAGGCCGTGGAAGATGCTTTTACTGTGTTCTTCAGCAGAAACAAGGTACCAGTAGCGAGTCTAGCTGATTTTTGAGGTCAGCTGCAGACAGCTGGCATTTTCCCAACTAGGGTGACCAGAGCGTGAAAAACCAGCTTTGACAGCACGTGCAAAGTTCTTTATTTTCTTGAGGTTTTGGTTTTTTTTTTTGTAAAAGGCATCAACAAAGAGAGGGAAGCGCAAAGGCAACGGCAGAAGCTCCTTAAACTACGTCACTGCGCGATCTATTATCTTCATGTATGTGTACATTATTTCATCTAGGGCTGTCTTATATGCCTCCGTTCGACTGTTCTTACGCGTGACTAAAATCTTTGTTACGCTTAAATGAAAGATCTGTTTCCTATTTTTGTTCACGTATATCAAACATAAAAATAAATCTGCACGTATTTACCAGGTATTAAAAAATGTATAGTACACAGAACACCACGTGCAGTCCATTTTACAGGCATTTTTTTGCTTGTTATCTTATCCTCAGGGTCCAATGGGAATTATGAGGAGATGGGTACATGGTTTACAAACAATCAAAAAACATTCAAACCTATGAGGACAACAATAATAGGCAGAAATAGCAGCAAATAAAATAAAAAGAAAGAACAGACAAATTCAAGTCATTTCAAAAGATGATCGGTTACAGCGGTTTTGAATGGTTATGCATTATTATAACATCAATAGAACAGTAACGTAACCTTAGAATTCCTTTACTTTATTAGAATGAAAAATGTTACCTAAAACTTACCCTTAAAAATTACGCTGCCATCATCGCTAGAATAAAAAAACAAGTGTCCTTAGCTATCGCCAAAGAGACACGTACGAAGGCGATCGCTTTGTAAAGCCTACTCTCACCCTAATCCTCCTTCATCCACCCTAATCCTCCTTAATTAATACAGCTTAATCCCTCTTAATCCCATCACAATTATCAATAATTAAATTTGCTAATCATTTAGCATCTCTTATATACGGCTGGACATGCTTTGGTTCGTTTCTGGCCTTCCTTGGATCGTGTGATATGTTCTGTACCTCGCAACATGGCCTTGGAAAATGGAGATCAATGCATTTGCCTTAAAAATTACGTTTTCCAGCATAGAAACACACCAGGTTCCCACCTCGAAGCCCAGCTGAGCACACGCTTTTCATGCAAGCGACAAGCGCTAGAGAAGCCTGTTGTAATCAAAACAAACCCTGATTTATAAATCAGCTGCCCACATTTGAACTGTGCTGCTGCTACAGCTTAATAAAAACAAAAAGCGCAGCAGCCCGCTTGCCGATGCTGCGGAGACACGGCGGGCTACGAAGACCGGATTGTGCCGCGGCACCCACCTGCACTGCAGCGCCCCTAGCGGCAGCCGCCGGCATTCATTGCATTTGGTGCCACCCGGGAGGCTGCGGACGGCACACTAGCCAGTATATTCTAGGCACTATAGTAATGAGCTCGCCTAATGCTCCGGAGTTCTTCTGGGAGTCGTTCATCTAGCCCGGACTCAGCAGTTGCGACATCCGTGTGTCGCTTTAGTCGTCAACTGCTAGGCCTTGCCGCGGAGTTCTTCCCCCTTCAACTAAATTTCTCCGGGAGCCGCACACATCTCGCAATGGCCGAAACCAGCCCACTGCAAGCACCCCAAAACAGCCCGTTTCCCAGTCCACAACAGATAATCGTTCTGTATCCACTGGTTCTCGATCGCTATCGCGGTACAGTCTTTGAAGACATTGAAGACTGGCTTGATAAGTATGAACGCGTCGCAGAGATTAACCAGTGGAATGAGCCCCAAAAGCTCTCCCACGTCTATTTGGCCCTTGGTACGAGAACCGTGAAGCTAGCCTAACGACGTGGGATGACTTTCGGCAGAAGATACTTTCGCAAGTGCCGACCGACGCGACTGGGCCCAGCAGATGATTGACCTACGGGTGCAACAACCCAATGATCGGTCACAATGTTCGCCGAGGACGTGGCCCGCCTCTCTCGTAGAGCCGACGCGAGCATGACCGAAGATAGGAAGTTGCGCTACCTCATGCGAGGCGTAAACGAGCAGTTGTTCCCGGGGCTTGTGCGGAATCCACCAGTCACCGTCGCTGACTTTATCAAAGAGGCTACGGCTATAGAGATGGCCCTTCATCAACGGGACAGACAGTACCTATACTGCCTGCCCCGTTGTCCACCAGCACTACAATCAATGCCGCTGCAGGAACTGCCGAGTATCAGAATGCCTTGCGCCAATTGATAAGAGAGCTTATCAGAGAGGAAGCGCAAAACATTTTGACACCGACATTAGATAGACCCGTAGCATCAATCGCCGAAGTGGTGCGCCATAATACCAGGCAGGCGTTCTCGGCAGCCGATCGTCAACATAACCAGCATCCCATGACTTACGCCGCCGCTGTCCGATGTCCACCAGCCCTGACAACCACACCGCCGTACCACAAGCCTCCGACAGCCGCTCCTTCGTCGCTGCCGCAAGAGGAGGCTTCGAGGCGCGCGCCCATTATGCCGCTTCAGTCACACCACGAGCCGTCGTTCGCCGCGCCTCGGTCGACGCCGCAAAACGACGCTATGGGACGGCCGCAATTTCGGAGAACCAACGTATGGCGCACCGTCGGCAGGCGACCACATTGTTTTCACTGCGGAGGCACCGGTCATATTTCACGTAATTGCTGGCATCGCGACACATCATTTCGCCCTCATCGTGCGTGTTCTTATGGTCGACGTGCAAATGGCGATTCCGTGCTACGTCGCGACGACGCTGCCTTTCGGGTACCTCCAATAGCGCACCCGAATAACGAATCCGTGCCCAATGATAGGTCTGATTTCGGCCGTCGGTCGCGCTCTCCAACCCCTCCACGTCAGATGGCTTCACCTACTGGACGTACTTTTGCTGACCCCCGAGGAGGAAGGTCACCCAGCCCACACTGGGGAAACTGAATGCGGCGACCTCTGGGGGTAAAGTTGCAGGCCGACCGCAAGGCAACAAAAAGCCCTCAACACTCCCGCTGCAGAACGCTGTGAAGCCGATAAACACCGAAGAAATTGCGAGCGCCGACATTGATGTTTTCGTGGACGGGCAGCCGGTGACAGCGTTAGTCGACGCTGGTGCCGGCTTCTCTATAATGAGTCAGGAACTCGTCAGCCGCCTGAAGAAATTAATGACGCCATGGGTGGGATCTAACACAAGGACGGCAGGGGGCCAATTACTGATGCCTTCTGGAAGATGTACGCCAAGAAATAACATCGGGGATTCTTCTTTCGTGGCCGCATTCATCGTTCTTCCTGAGTGCTGTAAGGATTTGATTATCGGAATGGATTTTCTGAAGGAATATGGCACCGTAATTAACATCCCGGATCGCATGACGACGTTTTATAAGAGTCCTGGTTTAGTCCATTGTTATCGCCGCAACACCACTCCTTTCGTCTAACAGAAGACGAAGTTGTCATCCCACCTCGATCATGAACCCTTGTTTTGGTAGTATGTGACCTACCGGTTCATTGGGAAGGCATTGCCGACCAAATAACCACCTTGTTGCTCACTCATGGTACCTCGGTCACACGAGGAATCGTAAATGTCACCGATGGGTGCCCGGACCTGTTGCTAACAAATTTTAGCACAGAGCGACGGCGCCTTCCAAAGGGCACGGCTGTGGGTTATTTTGACCGTGCTTCGGATGTCCACGGCAGCTGTTTACTACTCGAAGAAGCGCCTACGCAAGACCCAGCTCCTGTACTTGACGTTAGCACTGCTTTGTCACTGCACGAAGGAGAACGGCTTCTTACGCTACTCACCAAATTTAGCGACTCTTTTGCGTCGACGTCCAGCATCGGTATGACACCTCTAACAAAGCACTGAATAATTACAGAGGATACGACAAGACCAATTCACCAAAATCCGTATTGAGTTGCTCCTACAGAACGTGACAACATACTACAACAAGTGACCAAAATGCTTGAAGACGACGTGATCCAACCATCAATGAGTCTCTGGGCATCTCCTGTATTTCTAGTCAAGAAAAAGGACGGCAGCTTGCGTTTCTGCGTGGACTACCGAAAACTAAATCAGGTGACAAAGAAAGACGTGTACCTGTTTCCTCGTATGGACGATTCATTCGACAGGCCTTGACACGCACCTTACTTCTCTTCAATGGATTCAAGAGGCGGATATTTGCAAATCGAGGTAGGCACGAGAGACCGCGAAAAAACTGCATTTGTGACACCAGATGGCCTATACGAATTTAAGGTCTTGCCTTTCGGCTTGTGCTCTGCCCCTGCTACGTTCCAATGCCTCATGGACACTGTGGTTTCAGGCCTGAAGTGGAAAACCTGCTCAGTGTACCTCGACGACGTCATCGTGTTCTCTGCAACATCTGAAAAACACCTCAAACGGCTTGAAACTGTTCTGCAGTCTATCCGGTGTGCTGGCCTTAGGGCCGATTTACGCTCGAGCCACCCGTCGCCGCAAGCCGCACCGCACGCTTGCGGTCGCGCGAAAAATTGCACGCATCCAGCACTTGTGCACAAATTACCATTTACACTGTGTGCACAGTGTATACCTTACACATTGAAAACCGAAATTTGTGCACAAGTGTTCGATACGTGCAATCTTTCGCGCGACCGCGCGCGTGCGGTGCGGCTTGCGGCGATGGGTGGCTCGAACGTAAATCGGCCTTTACCCTGAAACCGGAGAAGGGCCATTTTGGCTTTTTGTTGTCTGTGTCGAGCTCAAGTGTGCGCATATGAGTATAAAAGAGTGTCAGTAACACTCTTTTCGAAACAATTTTTATCTGACGGGGCGAGAGATGATGTACTGACACAGTTATAGCGCTGATCTGTCTGTCTGTCTGTCTGTCTGTCTGTCTGTCTGTCTGTCTGTCTGTCTGTCTGTCTGTCTGTCTGTCTGTCTGTCTGTCTGTCTGTCTGTCTGTCTGTCTGTCTGTCTGTCTGTCTGTCTGTCTGTCTGTCTGTCTGTCTGTCTGTCTGTCTGTCTGTCTGTCTGTCTGTCTGTCTGTCTGTCTGTCTGTCTGTCTGTCTGTCTGTCTGTCTGTCTGTCTGTCTGTCTGTCTGTCTGTCTGTCTGTCTGTCTGTCTGTCTGTCTGTCTGTCTGTCTGTCTGTCTGTCTGTCTGTCTGTCTGTCTGTCTGTCTGTCTGTCTGTCTGTCTGTCTGTCTGTCTGTCTGTCTGTCTGTCTGTCTGTCTGTCTGTCTGTCTGTCTGTCTGTCTGTCTGTCTGTCTGTCTGTCTGTCTGTCTGTCTGTCTGTCTGTCTGTCTGTCTGTCTGTCTGTCTGTCTGTCTGTCTGTCTGTCTGTCTGTCTGTCTGTCTGTCTGTCTGTCTGTCTGTCTGTCTGTCTGTCTGTCTGTCTGTCTGTCTGTCTGTCTGTCTGTCTGTCTGTCTGTCTGTCTGTCTGTCTGTCTGTCTGTCTGTCTGTCTGTCTGTCTGTCTGTCTGTCTGTCTGTCTGTCTGTCTGTCTGTCTGTCTGTCTGTCTGTCTGTCTGTCTGTCTGTCTGTCTGTCTGTCTGTCTGTCTGTCTGTCTGTCTGTCTGTCTGTCTGTCTGTCTGTCTGTCTGTCTGTCTGTCTGTCTGTCTGTCTGTCTGTCTGTCTGTCTGTCTGTCTGTCTGTCTGTCTGTCTGTCTGTCTGTCTGTCTGTCTGTCTGTCTGTCTGTCTGTCTGTCTGTCTGTCTGTCTGTCTGTCTGTCTGTCTGTCTGTCTGTCTGTCTGTCTGTCTGTCTGTCTGTCTGTCTGTCTGTCTGTCTGTCTGTCTGTCTGTCTGTCTGTCTGTCTGTCTGTCTGTCTGTCTGTCTGTCTGTCTGTCTGTCTGTCTGTCTGTCTGTCTGTCTGTCTGTCTGTCTGTCTGTCTGTCTGTCTGTCTGTCTGTCTGTCTGTCTGTCTGTCTGTCTGTCTGTCTGTCTGTCTGTCTGTCTGTCTGTCTGTCTGTCTGTCTGTCTGTCTGTCTGTCTGTCTGTCTGTCTGTCTGTCTGTCTGTCTGTCTGTCTGTCTGTCTGTCTGTCTGTCTGTCTGTCTGTCTGTCTGTCTGTCTGTCTGTCTGTCTGTCTGTCTGTCTGTCCGTCCGTCCGTCCGTCCGTCCGTCCGTCCGTCCGTCCGTCCGTCCGTCCGTCCGTCCGTCCGTCCGTCCGTCCGTCCGTCCGTCCGTCCGTCCGTCCGTCCGTCCGTCCGTCCGTCCGTCCGTCCGTCCGTCCGTCCGTCCGTCCGTCCGTCCGTCCGTCCGTCCGTCCGTCCGTCCGTCCGTCCGTCCGTCCGTCCGTCCGTCCGTCCGTCCGTCCGTCCGTCCGTCCGTCCGTCCGTCCGTCCGTCCGTCCGTCCGTCCGTCCGTCCGTCCGTCCGTCCGTCCGTCCGTCCGTCCGTCCGTCCGTCCGTCCGTCCGTCCGTCCGTCCGTCCGTCCGTCCGTCCGTCCGTCCGTCCGTCCGTCCGTCCGTCCGTCCGTCCGTCCGTCCGTCCGTCCGTCCGTCCGTCCGTCCGTCCGTCCGTCCGTCCGTCCGTCCGTCCGTCCGTCCGTCCGTCCGTCCGTCCGTCCGTCCGTCCGTCCGTCCGTCCGTCCGTCCGTCCGTCCGTCCGTCCGTCCGTCCGTCCGTCCGTCCGTCTGTCTGTCTGTCTGTCTGTCTGTCTGTCTGTCTGTCTGTCTGTCTGTCTGTCTGTCTGTCTGTCTGTCTGTCTGTCTGTGGCTGGCTGGCTGGTTGGCTCGTAAGGGTTAGATCCCATATATGAATATAGACACAGGGGGTATGAGGCGAACGGATCTTTTCATTAAGGTATCCGTCTGTCTGGCTGATGTTTTCCATGTCGCATGCTGTCGGCTATGCCAGGGCCAGTCAGTGAGTCAGCTCAAGCAGCTGCTCTTCAACCAGCTCAACACGGCGAGGACCGTCTCTGTGACATTGAAAGGCCGCTGGTACCAGCCAAAGTACCCCGACGTGTTGAGTGATGACATCGGAAACTTTACGTTCTACCAGAGCTGCACAAATTTCACAGAGGACCAGGACGTCGCGCCCGCTCTTGTAAGTCTTGGCTCTCGAATGCAAATACACTTATGAGTACTGTCTTAACAAATAGTAGCACGGTGCAGACCCAGCCAATCATTTCTGGTCTGATTTTTTTTCAAACAGAATATTTATATTGTGTGCAACTGAATCAGAAATTAAATTAAATAAAACAGGAATGAGCGAGGAATTAAAATGCCGTAATCAATTTTCCACGATATTTAGGAGCCGTCTGGGGGAAATTTAATACCGTGCTGGGAGCTTTTGGGGCTTCAAACTTGTTAATTTCAGCCACAAGTGCACAAAGAATGGGCATGCATTAGGTATTGAGATAAGGTTTTCATAACGCGCCTAAGACATGTTACGCACCTTACGTCACACGCTCCGTTGATGCAGGTCAGACGCCCATTCGCCGCTTGCGGCAACATCTGTACTTTTTCTAAACTTCAGAAAGAGCCGATGACGTGCATTGCAAATTATACATGAGTTATGTAACTGAGTTTCGGGCACTTTGACTTTTGAAGTTTGTTTAGACTTTTCAAGCATTAGCTTCAAGGGTGTCAAAAGGGAAACATGTGTATGTGCGGGAATGTGATATATATATATATATATATATACATATTTCAAGGAAAAATTCTGTAGGTCCAGTGCATAGGTAGTTGAAAAAACGAAGGCGTACACTGCTGCGTTTCGCAATCTTCTTGTTTTCTATTCTTTTCTCCCTCCACTATATATATATATATATATATATATATATATATATATATATATATATATATATATACCGTTTGTGGCTGTTGGAAGTCGCGAACCGCTGCTATCTTTTCAGGGTCTGGTCGTATGCCGTCTTTGTCGACCAGAAAGCCTAGTACGAGGGCTTGACGCTCACCGAAATGACATTTCTTCGAGTTTAAAATAAGGCCAGCTTGCTGGATACAGCCAAGAACGATCGACAGGCGCTGATTGTGCTCGTGAAATGTCCGGCCGTAGATAATGACGTCGTCTACCGCGGCCCCGTCGTCGCCCCCGACGGTCATCCTGGCCCAGCCTCGCGACCCTGGCATGTTTTCCGGGATTGACAACGTTGACGTCGATGACTGGTTACAGAATTATGAACGGGTCAGCGCACACAACAGGTGGGATAACACGCTTATGCTGGCTAATGTAATATTCTACCTCAAGAAAACAGCACGGGTCTGGTTCGAAACACATGAAGAAGAGATTACGAGTTGGGACCAGTGCAAACAGAAGCTTAGGGATTTGTTCGGCAAACCCGTTGGCCGCCAACGTGCTGCAAAGAAGGACCTTGGGACCCGTGTACAGACGTCCACTGAATCGTACGTGGCCTATGTCCAGGACGTCCTCGCTCTTTGCCGCATAGTAGATAACAATATGGCAGAGGCAGACAAGGTCAGCCACGTCTTAAAGGGCATCGCGGACGACGCGTTTAACCTGCTTGTTTATAAGAACATCACAACGGTCAATGAGATCATTAACGAGTCGCCGCTTTGAAGACGCGAAGAGTGACCGCATAGTTCAACAGTTTACGCGTCTACCTAATACCGCAGCTTCGTCGACGTGCGAAGACATTTGTCCACCGCGTGAGCCCACCTTCTCCGAGAACGTCGTCCGTATCGTTCGGCGAGAAATCGAAGCAGCGTCTCCGGCCACGCCTGTGACGCAGTGCTTTGACGATTCCCGGCCGCTTGTGTCACTCATTCAGTCGGTCATTCGCCAAGAACTTGCGAATGTAGGTCTTCCATCCATCTGCTCCGCCAGCCGTCCTGACTTTGCTTCGTCTTCTGCCTCTGCCCCTGTTCACCGGAGCCAATACGGTCCGTATCCGAGCTATCGCAACCCGGCCGCATGGGGCACCCATGACGATAGACCCATCTGTTTTTACTGTGGAAGTGTGGGCCACATCTCTCGCCACTGTCGAAGTTCCTGGCCAGCCCACTCTCGACCCTACTTTCCCGCCTGCCGCCACTCCCCAGTGAATCCTCGCCCGCCATCACTCTCCACCGAGGTTGAAGACGCACCTGACAACGCTCGAGCCGACGCGACCAGCCGATCGCCATCACCACATAGTCGCCTCTCCCGTTCGCCCCAGCTGCGTCGCTCTCCATCCCCAGCTTACCGTCGCAGCTCTCCGACGGGAAACTAACTGGGGCAGCTCCTGGAGGTGACGCTGATCTAGAACACTGTCCTGAAATTCCTCTGCTCACCCTGCCAACTAATCGGAACCTTCTGGACGTGGACGTGGACGGTTTGCCCGTTACAGCACTCATCTACACTGGAGCCCAAATTTCCATCATGAGTGCGGAGCTTCGAACGCGCTTGAAAAAGGTACTTACTCCTGCTCCGACTCGACTGCTCCAGGTCGCCGATGGTGGAACTCCGGCTGTGCTTGGAATGTGTACTGCTCGTGTCAGTGTCGCCGGTCGCCACACGTCCGTTTTGTGTAGTGTGCTTGAACGTTGCCCTCACAATGTGATCCTCGGACTCGACTTTTTGTCCGCCCATTCTGCTCTGATTGACTGTTCTGCCGGTGTCGTACAACTTGACTTACTTCTACCTGTTCCCATTGACCTTGCTGCTCAAGCTCCAGCTCAGCTTTGTTCCGCGGATTTTATACGCCTGCCATCTCTTGCCGCAACCTTCATCCCTGTTTTCGCCAGCTCACCTGTTCCTGATAGAGACTATGTCCTCACTCCCGCGACGTCAGTCCTGCTTTCTCACAATGTCTCCTTCCCACACACCATCGTTTCTGTTGCGGACAATCAGACATGTCTTCCGATCCTAAATTTCGGACAGTGCCCGTAAGTAGTTCCTCGAGGCATGTCTCTTGCTTCGTTGTCACCAACACACGAGTGCCACATTTCTGCTCTATCTGTTGCGCCGTCTTCGACCACTGTTCATTCTGCGCCTTCTGCATCAGCCCCGACCATTGACTTTACAAAGACGATTGCACCGGACCTCTCCACCCAACAAGCCGCAACAGCTCCGTGGCCTCCTCGAGTCCTACTCCGACATTTTCGATCTGAACGATCGCCCTTTGCGTCAAACAACGGTCGTGAGGCATCGGATAAATACCGGCGATGCAGCACCTGTTCGCAGACGCCCATACCGGGTGTCGCCCTCTGAACGACAAGTTATCCAGAGCGAGGTTGACAAGATGCTTGCCAAAGGGATTATTGAACACTCTTCCAGTCCGTGGGCGTCCCCTGTTGTTCTCGTCAAAAAGTAGGATAACAGCTGGCGATTCTGCGTTGACTATCGTCATCTAAACACGATCACCAAGAAAGATGTGTATCCACTTCCCCGCATTGACGATGCTCTGGATTGTCTCCATGGTGCCACTTATTTTTCATCTATAGACCTTCGCTCTGGATATTGGCAAATTGCCGTGGATGACATGGACCGTAAAAAGACCGCATTCGTCACACCAGACGGCCTATATCAGTTCCGAGTAATGCCATTTGGCTTGTGCAATGCCCCGGCGACCTTTGAACGGATGATGGACATGCTCTTGCGTGGTTTGAAATGGTCCATCTGTTTTTGCTACTTGGATGGCGTCATCGTATTCTCTTCAACTTTTGCGACTCATCTTGAAAGACTTTCATCTGTTCTTTCTGTTTTTCGCACCGCTGGCTTACAGCTCAACTCGTCCAAGTGCCACTTCGGTCACCACCAAATAACTATGCTAGGACACCTTGTCGATTCGTCAGGAATTCGCTCCGACCCCGCTAAAGTCCATGCTGTACAGAATTTCCCTGTACCAACTTGTGCCAAAGATGTTCGCAGCTTTATGGGCCTTTGCTCTTACTTCCGTAGGTTTGTCGAAAATTTCGCCCATGTTGCCCGTCCCCTTACTGACCTCCTGAAGAAAGACGTTCCTTTCTATTGGGGCTCTGACCAAGCGTCTGCTTTCTCGCAGCTCATCACGCTGCTTACTACACCTCCTGTTCTCGCCCATTTTGACCCCTCCGCTCCGACAGAAATCTGCACTGACGCCAGTGGCTACGGAATCGGCACACTTTTAGCTCAACGCCAATGTGGCCACGACCGTGTTATCGCCTACGCCAGTCGCCTCCTCTCTCCCGCCGAGCGCAATTACTCGATTACTGAGCGCGAGTGCCTCGCCCTCATTTGGGCGGTGGGCAAGTTCCGACCCTACATATATGGACGACCATTTACAGTTACAACCGACCACCACGCCCTTTGTTGGCTTTCCTCCCTCAAGGATCCCACCGGCCGCCTCGGTCGCTGGGCCCTACGGCTGCAAGAATACACATACACTGTGGTCTACAAATCGGGTCGTCTACATCAGGACGCCGACTGCCTGTCTCGTCATCCCGTCGATGTACCGGACGGTTTAGTGGATGTCGCACCGATCAGCGTTCTTCCCCTCTCAGCCTTGCAAGACATTGGCGCTGAACAACGACGCGACGAGTCGTTACGCCCCATTATCGAACGCCTGCTCTCTGCTCCGTCTGACCCATCCCTTCACATGTTCGTACTACAAAATGGCATCCTGTATCGCCGCAACATGCACCCCGATGGGCCCGAGCTCCTAACCGTCATTCCGTCTCATCTGCAAACGATTGTACTGCAGCAACTGCACGACGTTCCCACCGCTGGACACCTTGGCGTCACGCGGACCTATGACCGAATTCGGCGACGGTTTTTCTGGCAGCGTCTCAACCGCTCCGTGCGGCGCTATGTTGCCGTGTGTGAGTCGTGTCAACGCCGAAAAAGACCAGCTGTGCCTCCTGCCGGACTGCTGCAGCCTTTGGATATACAGGCCGACCCGTTTTTTCGCGTTGGCCTTGATCTACTTGAACCATTCCCTATATCCAAGAACGGAAATAGGTGGATTGCCATCGCTACGGACTATACAACTCGCTATGCCATTACTAGAGCCCTACCGACCAGCTGCGCTACAGACGTCGCTGATTTCTTGCTTCACGACGTTATCTTGCACCATGGTGCACCTCGTCAACTTCTCACCGATCGTGGCAGATACTTTCTTGCCAAAGTCATAGACGACCTACTTCGACCCTGTGCCACTAAACATAAACTTACTACCGCTTACCATCCTCAAACTAACGGTCTTACCGAACGCCTGAACCGCACATTAACAGACATGCTCGCAATGTATGTTTCCTCCGATCATCGCGACTGGGACATTGCTCTACCATTTGTCACGTTCGCCTACAATTCCTCGCGCCACGACACAGCTGGCTATTCACCCTTCTATCTCCTCTTCGGCCGTGAGCCGACTTTGCCTTTCGAGATTCTCCTTTCGACCACACTCGAGTCGCCGACAGAGTACACTCGGGATGTAATAGCCACAGCGACCCAAGCACGCCAGATTGCCCGCATTCGTCTGTCTGCTTCCCAGACACGCCAGAAGTACCGTTACGACAAGCGCCATCACGACGTGAACTACGAACCAGGCGCTCTTGTGCTAGTATGGTATCCAGCTCGGCATGTTGGTCTTTCCGAGAAATTCTCTCGCGATACTATGGCCCTTACCGCATCCTTCGCCAGGTGACCCCTGTCACATATGAAGTGTCTCCGCTGAATGCCACGCCGCCTTCACCCCACTCTGACATCATCCACGTCAGCCGTCTCAAAGCTTACCTTTCTTCGACCGATGAGCCGCACCAATCAGGTGCTTTTTCCGACGGGGGTGATGTCACAGTCGGTGATGTGGAAAGAAGACGACGCTGATGGTGGTCTTGGAGACGACGAAGAAGTGTTTGAGCAAGATCGATGCTCTACGCTTGTTGGCTCAGCCATTAAAAGCTACCTTTAAATAGACGAACGCGTCTTCCTTCCCGTAACAATATATATATATATATATATATATATATATATATATATATATATATATATATATATATATATATATATTTTGGGAGCAAAGTGCAACTGAAGTCGCTCCACTCCGACAGGCCCCCGTCAATTGTACATAGCTTCTCGAAGATATCGAAGATGTAGTATATGTGTCGAATGAGCTCGTGAACCAACACCTTGTAATGTTGTGACCGCTGTTTAAATCGTGGATTCGGTTCTTCAAAGGCATGCGACGTATTGCTAATGCATTTCTCTCGCATTGAATGCTGAGTCACTACCGATGTTTTTTTTTCGTTTGTTTGCTCGTGTGTCGCATATTCTCTGCGTGGCATTGTGATTCCTTCACAGGAATAATCAGACCAGAAATGGGCAAACGTTTGCTGCGGACATCACGCAACCTCTGCAAAGGAAATAATCTCCTAGGTTGACGTTCCTTACGAAACGCAGTGCATTTAATAGACGCCGCAGTGGAGGGCCTGCAATGAACCTTTCAATGGCGATTCATGTCCATTAGTAATTAATGTCTATTAGCATTCGTGTCAGCAGCATTCATTAGCAGTCATTGTCACGACTGATGCAGGGCTGGCGAGTATCTGGAGGTAGTAGGAAGTTATGAAGTTTCGACCTACTGCTCAGCTGCCCACACCAGCGTTGCATATGTTATAGGGTCGTTAGCTTGTGCTTACGGGTGCGTCACTATTCGCGAATGCGGTACGTGCAGGCATCGGCAGCAGCAGCCATTTGCGACGCCGCATTCAACCAGGCCACATAAAGCTATGATTGCAATGGCAGGCAACGTAGCGGTTGGTGTAACGGCGTGTGGCAGCAGCAGAATCCTGAACTGGCTCTTTCATTTTACGTCGACGAGATTAACCACGCCTTACAGAAACGCTTCTCAGGCGTTGTGGTTGAGTCGACTAAGATTAGATGTCGCTGCAATTGCTACCGCTGCCGTCCGTGTCGCACTCTGGTGTCCCGGAATGTCGTAAACTTCAGTGCATGTAGCGTTCGGCATAAAGATTCCAATGAAAAAAAAAAACATGCTACACGGGAGCTCTGGCTTTGCGATAGTTCAGCTGTATAGTCGCAATGATAGCTTTCATGTTCATATGAATTTGCCTAATCATCGTGCTTGTGGCTTCAGACGTTCTTGTGGTGTTATTTGTTGAGGTTATTTTTTTGCGAATCGCCAAACAGTCGTGTATTTTGTAAACGCATGTAGACAATAAGTGTCTGCGGACAGGAATAATCACTGCAAATCCTTTCACTCACAAAGCGACATTTTGTGAATAATCAGTTCTCAAACCAATGAAGTCGTCTGAAGCCAAAAAAGGACGAAGTTGAGCAAAATCTATATAATACGCCTAATTCACATACTGGCACAATCGGTGTAATCGTACCTTCCGTTAGACACCCGCGCCAGAGTTGAGTATAGTAATGTTTATACAAAACCGTATGTGGCTAGGACAAAACTTTCTCTATAACATCTTCGTCTTCCGTGTAAAGTTTTTAATGCGTTCCTTATCACCTTTGATTTCTGCACACAATCAGATTTGCGACATGGACTTACCCACAATAGAGAAGAACTACAAATACGACAGGGACGCCCGAGCTGGCATCTCGTTCGACAAGGCCACCCTACGCACCCTTACGCTGGAAACTGAGAAGAGCCTTAAAGAAAAGGTGGGCGATCACAGCGTTGCATTCTCCTTAAGTCCATTCCGTGCGTACTAGTAGTAATAGTAAGTGCTTTACCGACAAGGGCTGTGGCGAGGGAAATGAAGGGCCAGGTCAGGTGTAGGGCAAGATGCCGGCAGCTTCCTGGGCGTGAGTCAGGAGGGCCTGCAGGGTGTACTCGACGCGCCGTGGCAATCTAGTCCACTACTCATACGAGGTTGCGGCTTTCTTTTTAATCAGCCATGGCGTGGCACGTCCATAGTGGACGTATCTTTTTTTTTTTCTACTCTGAATGTGGACCACCGTTACGCAGGCGGGAGCCTCTCCATTTGCACACTCCATTCAGGAGTGTGCAATGTGTGCTCCTGCCGTTATCATTCTACTCATTTTTAACAACTCGGAATTGTTGACATTTGGACTTCTTCAATTCCTGGAGTGGCTTAACTGATCCATTTCGCTCCTCCAATTCCATTGAATCAAACGCTTTGCTTATAATTGTTTACAACTTCTAGTCTCAACAACTTTACCGAAAACGCTACACACAATACTTTATGCCCGCACGTAATAATATTCGGTACCTTAGAGAAACAAGCGAACTGTTATGCTTTGTAGAACGACCTTTTTGTTTTGTATTTGCCGGTGTAGTTTAAAGGGAACCTTTCTTTTTCTTAGTACACCTCAGTAACCACCTGTTATCGCGCCTCCTTCGTACAGGGAAGTGTGCGAAAAAGAAAAACAACATGGCGTGCGTATCAAATCACCGTGGTGTAGTGCAGTGTGCAATCGCTTGCGACTTCGGTTTTCGCTTCCGTCCTGGTGTCGTAAACTAAGCATGCTCTTGCTAAATCAAATCATTCTTGGGCACATGAAGCTGCTGTGTTTACGCGCACTGAAACCATATACCGCAAAGAAAGAAAAGTTTATGGGTCTTCAGAAGTGCAGAAGACCATGTTGTTTAAAATAACCGTAGCAGAGTTGTTCTTCAGTGTCTGCCTACAGGTAGGAATTGAAAAAAAAGGATTGAGTAAAAAATTGAGAAATGTAAAAAATTACCCTATTCCATTTTAGGGTAATTGGCAAATATACCGCTTTTGTAGACGTGATTAAAATATACATTTAGCATTCCACGTCTACTTGCTCATTTCATTCCCAATGCATTACGCAATATTGGGCTTTCAATTCATTGCCATTCCGTCTGCCCGAGTGGTGCCGTGATTCCACCTACATTCGTGTATATTTACGGGCGTTTGAAAACTCGAATGATTCTGGAATCGTCCCAACTCCGGCGCTGCGGATATATTGACCCACAATTGGGGCGACCGATGGGTGCGCTTCTGACACCGGCTGATGACGGCTGCTGTATTCGCAGCGCCGGTGCGTACCTGTAGCGCAGTGCGCAGAGTAAAGAGCACCGACTGCAAAAATTTTAACACAGGGGGTGACACTGACTTGATGCCCGCGCATTAGTGTGGCATTACCTATAACTTTCTTTTTTCATTGAGTAGAGGTCCTGTACCTAGATCAAACCCTCGAAAAGAATACTGGCAACCCTCAAAGCACCGTAAATAACTTGCTACAACTTTTCTGCGAGCAGGTTTCGATTTCGTTTCCCACGAGGTGTGTCATGGTGTCGTGACGCAGAGAAGTGGTCACGTGGAAACGGGACACGGCGACATTTTTGGCAGATGCCCCGGTTCGCTCGGCAGTTCTCTATGCTGTATATTCTGGGCCATGCAAAAAAAGAAGAGCTGGCAGCATAGCGGACGAACGAGTGAGCCGGCATGTGTGCCATAACATAGCGAGGTTGTGTTGCCACGTGACTACCTTCTACGTCACGACAGAGATGAACCATAAGGAAAACGGAACAGAAACTTGTTCGTAGAATTTAAAACTCTTATAGTGAATTTCTTAGAGCGCTCTGAGGCTTGCCAGTATTTTTGTGATGGAATTCTTCGGGTAGAATACCTCCGTTAAATTTAAAATCCGTTAAACTTGATCTGGACTTTCACCGATGGAAATCAAGCATTGTCCTCCAAATAAGCGCAGACAGCATCACGAAAACACGCTTTAATAGTGCGCTGAACTTTAGCGCCTCTTTAGGCATTCGTGGTCGCTAGGACTGGCTTGATTGTTCATCCATCTCTTTAAGCTACCGAACAAGCTGGATGTTTCAGCATCAGAGGGCCCTTTTAAAAGGCAATTTTACCTCGCACGAATTGACGCATTCACATCCTGGTCATTCCGACGATCCCCGATGTGGAAGGTTTCCCTAGCCGTACTACCTAGCGAAGGTTTCCCTAGCCGTACACTGTGGAACTTTGGTGACCATGGCTGCTGCTGTAGCTGGTGTCTGACGGAATAGTTGTCTCACACTCAGGACCCCAGCCCTCGCACGAGTCAGCTAAGACGCCGCCCCATCCGCACTACCCCTACCGATGGGCCGGTTGACAGTTTTCTAGGCAATTAGGCAACGAAGCAGCAAACGGTACATCAATGTCATTGCTGCATCGAATAATTATGCGCATTCGAGCGCATTGTTCTTATATCGAGGCAAAAACTTTAGAAGCCTTCTCTCTCGGGGTTTGGCCTCTCTGCTCGTTCACTTTCTTGCCGAGTGAGGTATGTCTGTTTCGGGACTTCTTGCGATAGCAAAGTAGAGTGACACCGCGGTTGGCTTGATAATAAATACGGACTGTTCTGTCAGAAGGGCGAAGCGCAGTGACGTCATTAGTAACGTCCGTAACGCTGTGCCCGAACTTTTTGGATGGTGTTTACGTACACGTCCGGCCCCCTAATACATTCTGAAAACAGTTGCATCCTTCGGGGTGTATGTCGGCCACAACAACGGTAATCGTCATCTGTCTTGCTTGCGTTTCCTTTTTCTTGAAAATGCTGCGCTCGGTACTTTCCTGTCGAGAATGCTCAGTCATGCCGATAACGCGTACGCCGTTCGTGACTTGTAAGTACCGGGCTCGCAGCGTTAAAGAAAGGAAATGCAGGCAAGACAGATGGTGATTATCGTTGTGCGGCAAATGTACACCCAAAAGGGTGTAAACTTTGTTTATAATGTACGCGGGTGTCACGTACGCGGTTGCGCCAAAAATTTCCAGCGCCCTTGGACGCTTTTAGCACGCCGCACGCAGAGCCCATTACAGCACAAAACTGCGCTGTCCGTGAAGAGCGGCGCCACTGAAATTACGTCACTTTCAGATAGGGGGCGCTAACATCGTTTCGCGCTGTTTAATGTTCTGATAAGAGTTAGAATAAAAGGTTTGGGCTGTGAATGAAATCTCTTACAATCTATTTATGAGCGGGGCACTGCAATTCTGAAGAAAAGAATTTTCAACAATCATTCAGTCATGAACGCAGTAGCTGGTCTGAGCAACCTTGGCTGTTAAATATTATACAGCATCTACCTTGCAATGCGGTGTATGTGGAACACGACGGCGATGCCTACGGCGAGAATTCGCCTGCCTGATGTGTTCGTGTAATTGCCTATCGCAGTAAGGTGAATCACTGACGGAGAATCACGTGGGACTAGTGGCAGAGGTTAACGTCTCGCTGATTTGCCGGCGCCAATAAAGTATTAATAAAAGTCGGGGCCCTCGGTTAACCCCCTCTGTTCTCTTTCTTACATAACGAGGATCTAGAATCTGGCAACATTGTTGCCTTCGGGTAACATATACGGGTTTATTGATCAGTTGCTTTCACCCAGAAAGCTCACGTACTCCTGACGCCTGCGGCGGAAAGGATATTCCACATCGGCCTCCAAGGTTTGTGAGTGGTGGCGCTGGCTAACACTGCCATGGTTACGTCTAGTACTGACACATAGGTACCCAATAAAGTTCTTGCGATATGCGACACATAAGTACCCATTAAAGTGTATGTGATATGGCCAAGAGACAAAGAGTAAACTTTGACAAACATTTTATTTTTGAACAATCGCCACCACCGCTTTGTGTTCACTGATGTACAGTCAAATTTTCAGTTTCGACTGCAGAAACGTTCTTGGCCAACGTAATATCATTACACGTACCATGTGTGGCTGTTGGCTGAATGGAATCGGTGAAGCACATCAAGGCAATGTCGTTGGCGACGAACTGGACAAACCATCTGTTTTGTGGCTTGGAAGTGCCCACGTTAAAATCAACGATGACCGGTTTGATGTGGTCACTTGGCAGTGCCGTGAAGCCCGTTCGCATGAAAAACTCGATGTCCGATCTGGCCGTGTTAAGGGAGATGTCCTTACGGGACTATGAGCCATTGAGGATAACAGTTTTTGACATATTATTCTTTATGATTCATTTTTTTTTCTTCCTTAGAGGGTTATGAGTGCGGACACAATTGTGCCGTTGGGGCATAGCGGTAGTCAGCTTCACTGTGGTATGTTACTTGAACTTGTCAAAAAAGAGATATGGATAAGATGTCACTCTAGGCGAAAATACAAACAATAAGAGGAATAGAAATACCAAGGAAAAAGAAACAAGGCAACACACGCACGTATCAACAAAAGCAACTTTGCACGTAGCAACAAAAGCAAGCAAGTTGTAAAAGATCCTTATATGTTTTCCAATTAATTTTGTTGGACTATATTAGCGTTAAGATCATACCGCTCAATTACTGCTCGAAAAAAGAGAGAGTGCCTAAATGTATTGTTTCGGTATTTAAACAAAGCTTATGTACATTGATGTCGGCGCCGAGGAGACAGATCCGAAGAAAACCTAACATAGTTTATTGTCTGGCGGCTCAGAAGAGTCTCGACTACTCAAAACATTAACCCGCCGTGGTTGCTCAGTGGCCATGGTATTGGAGTGCTACGCGCGAAGTTGCGGGATTGAATCCCGGCCACGGCGGCCGCATTTCGGTGGGGGCGAAATGCCAAAAATGCCGCGTGTACTTGGATTTACGTGCACGACAAAGAAGCCCAGGTGGTCAAAATTTCCGGACTCTTCCACTACGGCGTGCTTCATTATCAAAAACTGGTTTCGGCACCTAAAATCCCATAATTTAATTTTTAACTTAGAACATTAGATTCGGAATATGAAGGATTTCGAACAACCGCACACTCGTATACTTTCACACGTTGGCTTGCCTATCTTTTTTGCAGCTCTGCGAATTGAAGAGGAATAATGTGGACACCGATTTCAGTCTTGCTGTGTACGACATCGATTTCGACGCCCCTGATGTGCTTTGTTCCACCCTGACCATCCGCGGTTCATACCGGCGCCTGAAGATGGTCCACAAGCTACGAAATTTCTTCAGGGATCGCTTCCGGCAAAAAGCACAATTCCAACAATGCAAAAACTTAAGAGTCTGACTGAGACGTCATGGGGCGAAACGATGCGTCACAATGTTCCACCCATTGCATATCGAGAGACGCACGTGGGACTTATGTTTTAAGGCGCCATATATAGTTTTCTGCGCTGTTGCCAATGTCTAGCCTTTAAGTGTTACAAGCACTACATTTGTCATAGGACTCTTGATTATTTGCTATAAAACTGTTATGATTGTTATTTTATAAATTTCTCTTTTCTTCTCATTTGCCACCTGTTTCTCTCGCTAGAACTGAAAACCGGGCTTCTCTGGCTCTTCGCTCTCATTCGCGCATGCGCATTGTAAGGTTGCTGCTGCACTGTGAGCAGCTTAGTACAGTTCCAATTTAGAGCCGTTGTCCTGATTCCTCGTTTGTGCGTGTCCCCTCTTGAGCTACCGCACTGATGCTTCTTCCAGATTGTGCGCATGCGCGATGGGAACAGTGTCACATCGCCCGTGACCAGCTGGGAAATGTAATAACGCTACTGCGGCATTTACCCACCACGTGACACCATAGAGAAAGAAGTTACACAAGACCGGACACAGTGAAATCTGGCAACAGTAAATCCGTCACGCCGTTGCGTTACTCCCATTTGTTAGTTCGCGGGAGCATCGACAAAAATAAACAAGAATGGGAAATGAACTTTGAGATAAAGTTCTATTTTTTTCTTTCCGGCTAAAGCTAAAAAGGTTTTTGTATAAATGAACTTATAGTTTGCGACTTATTTCAACTGCGTTACCTAGCAACAAGCCAGGCGCGGCAGGCGCATGTGTCACGCGCCAGATGGGCGGTCGAAGCCAGCGAGGCCGGTTGCGCAGGTGAAGTTCGCCTGTAGGGCGACCTGTCTCTTTTGTGTGTAGACAATCTGTCGGGCTCCTGGCGTATTGTTGCCTTCTTTCTGCACTTCTACACGACACCACTGCACCATTGGACTTCGGAAAGGTGCGAAATTTTGTTTGATAGTCTACAACTGTGCAACAGTGACTGGCGTTATGTCGCTGGTCGCCCACTCGATTGTCAGCCGCGTTTTGATGGGGTGGACACACGCACACAGGCACACGCGCACGCACGCGCACACACACACACGCGCGTACACACACACACACACACGCACGCGCGCACACACACACACACGCGCGCGCGCACAAACAAACACACACACACACACAGAGAGAGAGAGAGAGAGAAATTCAGAAGTACCCACTCACAAATTATATATTTAAATGCGTAAGCATTTCTACGCCTACCCAGGAGAAAACGTATCCCTCCGTCCATCCGCACTTTCGTTTATTTCGTAAGACGAATCGGTACAAGGAAATTAATGTAAAAAATACAGAAAAAAGCGTTGGTGGTGGTCTTTGAGCAGTCAATAGGTTAAGGGTGATAATGAGTGTTGAGGGATAGAAGGGGTCTTAGCATGCTCGATAACGGATTGACGCTGATGCATAAGGTGTGAAAGAGCGATATGGGCATACAATGGTCGGAGCAACTGTGATCAGGTTAATAAGCACCCATGAGGGTTGATGAAGGTTGGATGAAGTCCAAGCAGATTGATCAGGACCAATAAGAGTTCATAAGTGTCGGATCATGCCAGATAAGGTTGATAGGGACAGATAAGTGTTGATAAAGATTGGATCAATTGTGATAAGGTTGATATCTACCGACTAGTGCTGATAAAGCTCGAATCAAGTCCGATGTTGACAACAACCTATAAGGATTGATAAGGGTTTCACATAGTGTGATAAGGTGGATAACGAACGATAAGGGTTGATAATGGTTTATATTAGTCGGATCAAGTTTCATAACATTGATAATGACATAGGGCTGCGTGGAAATGAGAAAGTGGCACAATGCTTACGCTTATTTTGACAGCTCCCCAAAGGAGTTCCTGTGAGAATTCTTTTGCTTAGAGCTCACTCGAGCTTAGGCTCACCGAAATTCTACTGAGCCGAAATCACTCGGACTCAGCTATACCAGCTAGGCTCGGCCAAATTCCAACTCACCAGATCTACTCAGATGGGCTCACTCGGACTGAGACTCTCTAGAACTCTACTCAACCAGGCTAGCTCGCAGTCAGACTCAACAGAATTATACTCAGCCGGGATGACTCGGACTCACTAATACCCAGAAAGGTCTCCTTGGCCCACAGATCTCACGAACTCGGCCCTTCACTTGAGTAGAACTTATCAATGACAAAAAATATCTTCATAGCAGGCTAAGATATTAAGAATGAAGAGGGATTACGAACGCTAATGATTTAGAAAAGAGTGTGCACGAAAGTCTCTAATATGCAAGAAATTTTCTTGCTGCCTGTTCATCACGATTTCTTGTTGGAACCAAAAAATGGCTGTGGCTTAGCTAAGGTTAAGCCATGCTTAACCTTAGCTTAGCTAAGGTTAAACATACTAGCCTTTATTTTAGTTGTTGAGCCATTGTTTAGCCTGGTGAACTGCTGTTGCTTGGCTATATTTGGTTCGGCTAGACGAAGAAACAACTCATGAGTTACTCTGCTTCGCCTTCAAGAGTGGAACGCGACAGCGTTCCCGTCGACCCGCCAAGGGGTAACAATGGGCTACAGCACAGCGACTACGCGCCCCGCATTGGACGCGGTGAGAGTCGAGCAACGCAGCGTTCGGCGCGGCAACGAAATGTGCGCCTCAGCAAGCGACGCACGCCTGAGCCTTAGAAACAGCTCGTTTCTAAGGCAACACCATATTCACTAGATGCGTTTTTGTACCGCTTTGAAGCATCGTACTCGTGGCTCAGTGGTAGCGTCTCCGTCTCACACTCCGGAGACTCTGGTTCGATTCCCACCCAGCCCATCTTGCAAGAGTTGAGCCAAAGCCACCTAGAAAATCAGTCTCTGTAGCACGCCGCAACCTTTTCTTCTCATTCCAAGGAGCAGCTCTGTCTCCAGGAGGCATCACACCTCGTGAGTGTCTAGCAGAGGCAAGCGCAGCTGCTTATATACCGCCGCGACGCCGCGAGCGACGGCGCGAGTTGGAGCCCCGTTTCTCCTCTGTCGTGACGTCACGGTGTCACGTGGTATGAAGGCAACACCGCCGCGCCTGAGGAGCTGGGTTGAGCTCTCGTAATATGCTTCGCGTAATAACTATGACACTTGACCTTGGCAGTGCTTGATTTATTTCGGCTAAAGATATAATTAACAAATTCTTATTGTTTGTGGACGCGTACGCGGCTGTGGTGCTCACACGCTTTTGTTTCCGTGAAAGCAGTTCGAGTGAGATCAGTGTCCTTTCTTTCTAGCACTGCAGTGAGTGAAGGCTTGCCTCGTAAACGACAGCTTTCCCTGCTGGAAATGTGCTCAAAGAAGCCCGGCTATACGTAATGTCATTTGTACACTATTTTTCCTGTAGAACCACAGCAGGTCCAGCTCACCGTAATGCTTTTTGATATATCGGCCATAAAGCCGGGCGCTCAGCATTTCTAAAGCCCTGTTTGGTCCAGGAAATCAAGCGTAGCTTCGTCTACGTGACGCTACATATGTGCCACTTGCGCAGAAGCGCAATTTCAGCACTGACGCTGCTTACAACTGTATTCGCTGTCAATTTCACTGAACGCGAGCATCTAACATGGAGGATGGGAAAAGATCTAAGAGGGAGCGTGACGTGATGATATTAAAGTGTAGTAATAAGAAAGGTAAAGGAAAAGCTCATGGGAAATATGCCCTAACCACGTGACGCGAGAGCAATAACTTTTTATTCGCTGAGCACGTGAATTGGAGCGCTACCTCGACGAGGGAACCGTTAAACCCTACCGCGTAGTGCGCAGTGTTTGGAAAAAACACCGATGACCGTGCAGGGCCTACCCCTGAAAACTCATTGCACAGATTGGCTCCGGAGAGAACGTCATGGGGCGGCATGATCGGAGGCTGGCTTGTTTAGACCAGCTGCTCTGCGTCGCGCTCCCTGCTATTTGCATTTTGTCGTCGGTTAAGGCACCATGCTTACGCGCGAAAGCTACGTCGGACACGCACGATCCATCCACGATTCACCGGAGCAATTCCGAAAGTTCCCTTCACGTCGCTTTCTTCGAAGGTGGCGCTGGACACTCGACTTTGGAATAACCATTTGCTCCACAGAAGCGATGGCAGTACCACTCATCATAGGCGATGCCACAAGCGTTGCTTGGCAGCATGATCAGCGAATGAGCAGTGCCACGATGCCAGATCACACTCAACAGCAGTCCCCGCCGCATCCGCATCAAGGCTATTATCGCCCAGGGAAAATTTGGAATACGCTTAAGCTTCGCCTTAAAGAGTGGAACGCGCGAGCATCACTGATTGCTTCTCACGCTTCATGGCATCTGCAGCTTATGTAACCGTAATGTTCACCTGGAAGTGATCGCGGCGAACGTCTATACCTGCCAGATTTGTCTGGTCAGTCGAACCAAACATTTTGTTTCGTTCATGAATTAAAAATCCTGTTCTAGAGCATCGTTGCATCGCGAACTTATTTCTACTTTCGGTATTTTGTATGTCCAGCACCAATACAACAAGCACGCTCGGCTATGTGCTGAGCCTGCTCGACTGCGTTTTTCAAATGTGAGCAATAAAGTTGCTGTAGAAGCACTGGATTAGTAATTGCGAAATAACGCACATGTGTAAAGAAAAGAATGTCGCATTTATTTACATTTATTTGTGCGCGCTTGTTGCTCGAAGCGTCTGCAAAAAGTTGAAATTAATGTACTGAGCGATGCTGCAGCTGCTGCGAGAAAGAAAGATGCAGTGCGTAGGCACTGTAGGAAGCTTACTTTCGTTATGATCGCACGCTATTTGTTGCCTTGGAAAGCGTTTTCTGTTTTCTGCCCTGGAGAAGGCTATGAAAGGATTTACTCTCTGTAAATAATTGCGAGACAAAACATTACGATAACATACATAAAAATATTGGAGATACTTATTAAGTCTTGTGGTCAGGGCATATTCATTATGAAACAATTTGAAATGCTTAGATTTTTATGCTGATATGCCTATAGACAAACTTGATGCTCTCTGTACTTGCGAGTTGCAGCACGCCGAAATAACACTTGAGATTTTATTTTATATTGTACACGTACTTCGCCCGGCTAAGCTTCCTTTCCGAAGCGTTGATGGGCGGAAGAAGGCTTCCAGGTCCTTAATTTTTAGGAAACCGTGTCTCAACACAAACGAAAGAGAAGGGTCCATTGTGGTCTATGCACGTTCGCTTGCGGACAGCTCCCCTTGCACTACTCAGTTCGCGCCAAGGCTCCGATGGGAGCGCTGGTGACGGGTTTTTCCGCAGCGCCGCCTGGGCAGGGTCTGAGGTCTATACCTGCCACGACGTACACAGAAGTGAGCTGGTTCCGAAGTACGCGTTGTGGTGCAGCCCGAAGATTATTTTGTGTTATTTTTGTATCAGAATGAACGTAAAGATCGCAGAAGCCTATTCGAAATAAAGAAAAAGCTGCAAACACTGAGAAATAAAAGCTCTGAAAGTGCCTTTGGCTCCTCTGTAAATAAAGTTGTTCATACAAGATGCCATCAGTGCCTCGTTTTTTGTTTATTAAACAGGCTCAATGTCTCGTGGCCGGTTATGAGGTTTTTTACAGTGCCCGAGGGGGAAAAACTTAAAATGTGTGATGTTTACTTCACCATCAATGCTTGCACGCAATTCCTTCAATCCTCGGCGGTGAGCTGCCGCTGCCTCCGCTCTGTGACGTCAAGGCGGCAATCTTGAGACCTTAAGAGGCAGCTTTAGTTCGAGTGCTCCTATCTAAATACATGTAAAATGAGAATTCGTTTTTCTCGGCAACCGCTGCACCAAATTTCACGAGGTTTGTTGCATTTAAATGAAAAACGTAAACTCATGTGACGTGTTTCAAATTTTTTAGTAAGGCGGTCAATTTGTTATAAAAAATTGGCAAAAATCAAAAATGAGCAAAAAACGAAACTATGACGTTTACAGCTCTGTAGCTCAACAACCAAAATGATAATACAATTCTATGAATTGCATATAAGAGTACATATAAAGCGGACAAAATTGATATGATACGTATGAAAATAAAGAAATTTAGTAATGTAGAAATACAGCTTTTGCACAACCCTTGTGTCCAACGTAACAAATTCACGTAAAATGTAAAATTACGTATCAAATTTTTCCGCTTTGAAAGATCTAATGGATGCCGTTTACAGATCCACAATATCTGTTCTTGATGCAGAGCTATGAATTTGTAAACTTCATGCTCTTTTTTTTGAAATGGTACAATATTTGAAAATATATTGAGAGAAATCAAGACATAAATCTAAATTATGTTTCCAACAGTCACTAGAATTTAACTTTCTCTCTGAAATGCAACAAATTTCATAAAAATCGGCCCAAGGGTTATCTCAGAAAAACGTTTTTGCGTTTTACATGTATTTGAATAGGCTCGTCGAAGTTGGGCCCGAGGTAAGGCTTGTTAAGAGGCAGCTTTAGCTCGGGTGCTCCTATCTAAATACGTGTAAAAGGAGAATTCGTTTTTCTCAGCAACCACTACACCGTACCTCACGAGGTTTGTTGCATTTAAAATAAAGAACAAAAATCTAGGGACTCTTGGTTTCGAATTTTCGATATAGTTGTGAGTTTTTTGCTAAAAATTGGCGAAATTGCAAATTTTCTGAAGAAGAAACTATACAGTTTACAACTACGTATCTCAGCAATAAGACATGATGTCGTAATTCTGGGAATTGCGTCTCATAGCACACAGAAAGTGGATAAAATTGTTAGGTAACACATGAACATAATATAATTGAGTAATGTGTAAACGCAGCTTTTGCAAAACCCTAGTACACTGCGTAAGGAAATCATGCAATACATAAATTGACAAACACAATTTGTCCGTTTTGAATGATATAATGGATGCCGTTTACAGAAACGAAACATGTGCTCTTGATGCAGAATTATTAACTCTTAACCTTGGTGCGTGTATCTAATTTTTGAAAATGCTTATAAAAACTTCAGGCCGTAAATCGAAATTGTGCTTACAATAGTCACTAGAATTAAGCTTTCTCTCTTAAATGCAGGAATGTTCAATACATTGGTCCAGGAGTTATCTCACAAGAGCGTTTTTGTGTATTACATGGGTTTCAGTAGGCCGTGTCGGATTTGGGCCCGAGCTAAAGCTTCATCTCAAGCAATCCCCATACGTGGGCCAATCACGAAGATAGTGAAATGCCGGGCCGACCCACGGCGAAGGTGCAGTTCGCCATTAAGCGTCCCACATAAACAGCTTCGCTTTTAATCCTTCTTCACAGAGTGGAAGGGCACCGAGTTTTTTTTTATTTTACTCACATTTTGCTTCCCTTTGTAGCCGGAACGGTACTGGGGAATATAGCAGGTCTCCGGCATCATTGCTGAAGCTCCTGAAGATCGTTCGTGCTTCTCCGCACACAGTGGAAGGCACAAAGAGCATTTCGAGCCGCTACTAAAACCGCACCAATAAACTGGTCAGTTTCTGTGCCACTCGCCGAGTGTCGCTTCAGTACCAGTGGCGCCGTCGCGCGGTGACTGTTGCCCGTCTGCGAAGATCTCCCACAGTGTGACGAACGCTCGTGACCAGCAAAAAAATAATTAAATCAATTTGGTTACGTCCATCGAACTTGTCACCTATTCAGTGCTCATTCTGAGTTTTCATGTTAGCTGATTTTGAAACTTTTGGAAGCATATAATGACATACTTTCACTTGCATAACTATAAGACCATAGACCAGTCAGTAAGATCAAAAATGGCATGAACTTTTGGTGATCGCACAGCATACTTGTGCATATGTTATGCGAATCGGCCTAAACCATAGACTGTTTTGGATAATAAGAGTGCTTTGTAACAACATCGAAAAAGATCGATGACTTTCATTAGGAATAAAACATGTTTGCAGAGCTAAGGACTTTGAAAGAAAGCTATCCTAAAGCTGTGTGGCCCGACGCATGAAAAATACATTGAAAAATTTTAATATAGTAGTGTCCTAATAAACAAATGCTGCGCGTTGCATCAGATTTATTAACCAGTCTCTCTCACGTTTACATATTGCCTCAATATTTTGTGTCTATCACAATGTAGAATTTCAAGGTATCTTCGTAGAACCAGGTCTACGAGGCCCAAATCCTCGTTTGCTAACGATACCACAGCTCAAACTTCAAGAAAGAAATACCTTGCAAAAAATGAAGCAGTTACTTTGCGAGGAACTGCACTCGATGGGAAAGCTTGTTTGCGTAGACAAAATTACAGAAAGTGTGTCGGTGTTCCGCGATTAGCACAGAGCACTGTACACTGTTCGCATAAAAATCTACATCATCCTAAGCCTCCATGAAATGCACACCTCAGATACAATTACTGCTATATGTAGTAACTAAAGCTCGAGGTAATAGCCCATACAATATTTCATTGAACGGCTGTTACACTGAACATTCAAATAATAACCTTGCTTGAAATGAGCCGGACATAATACAGCGTTTGACATGGTTCGCTCCTTGGACACAATGTTAATTAACATAAATTTACACAAAAACAGCCTCCGCAAATGATCAAATCGGCATATGAAACTGCCGACACTGAAACAGCAGTATCGGTATACAATCACAAATACTACTTGAAAATTTGAGCAGCATTAAGTCGTCACAGGACTCGCAACACTTGTTTGCTATCTGAGCGTCAATTAGCGTTTTTGCATTGTGCGTTGCTGGAAAACAATAAGCAACAAAAATTGATCAGAGTCACAGAGTGACAAGCAAAACATAAAGAACTGGCACGTCTGCGTACGTTCTCAAAACAAAAGTCTGAAAAGCTCGAAAACTGGAGTTCAAGTAATCTAAATTCATTACAGCACACAATACTGTTGTGTCTGCTCTGTTGAGGTGTGCTTGCAATCAAACACCTTCGAAAACTCCTTCACGTTTAGCAGAGGGAGGAAGAAAGAGCTTGCAGAGGTCAGGCGCTGGCACTCATTTCCAAGGCTGGACGACAGAAGGCAGAAGCGTCTGTAGAACGTTTCCTGCGCTGACTGCCAACGGCTGTCACGAGCCATGGCCGCTACGCTATACTCGTGCGCTTCCATGAGAGCTCCGTAAGCGCTCCGAGCACTATGGGACCAGACGTAGAACTCTGGATGATCGTTGTCGCATGCATAATGAAGGCTCACATTGAGAGCTGAAGACGCCCGTGAGAGCAGACATTGGTCGAATCGGTGAAATGAGGCTTTTTCAAACTGCGCCCACGGTGCCTGAGTATTGGGGGGCAGCGCTGTCTGCAAAAGTGCTTCAGCCAGCAACACCCCGAGGGTGCCCATGTTAAATTCGGGTCGAACAGCACCAACATATACTGTGGGTTCCCGTCGCATGAAGGCCGCAGTGATGAGAGTGTTCTATAGGTTGTCGTAATGCACATCGCTGCTCAGAAATAAAGCGTCGTCGATGTTGGCTTGGTGAGGGACCGGAGGGTCTTCAAGGATGCTCTGCTGCTGCCGCTTCTTCAGTCGAATAAAGAGGCTAGGGAACTTGCTGACTATAGACGTCCCCGTAAGATGGTATTTGAATTGCTTCCAGTTATGTGATCGTGCGGTTCAAAACTGGTGTGTGCTGACCTCACGAAGCCTCCTTCGCGCCTCTTTTCTTCTGAACTCGCTCATCCAGGCGAACGCACTGCCATCTGAGACAACTTGCCGAACCTGCCTGAAAACGCGATGTACGTCAACGTCAGTGCTTTGTCTCGCGAACAGCATGTTTAAAATGGCACTCGTAGCCATCCACATCACAAGTCGAGTCGTCTGGAGGCAGGACGACACCATTAACTCTGAGTTACTTGTGTTCAGCCGGCGCAGATAATCAAAACATAGCGCGTCGAGCAACACCTGCACGTAGAGGTAGACCATGCCGTAGTCGACGATGCCCCTGAAGAAGACCATCAGCTCTCGGATGACGTCGACGTTGTCTATAAATAAAGTGGACCGGGTATCGAGTTTTTGCGCCTCCGGAAGGTGGGTGTTCAGAATGTTCAGCCATTCCTCACGATGAAGCGCGGTGTTCAAGTTCTGCAAGACGGTCGTACGCAGACGCTGCTCGTGACGTTCCCGACCCGTGAAGTTCCGCAAGTGCTGTTCAATATGCGAGGTTTAACTCACGGACATGGATTGTGGAGGCCTCGTTCAGCACTTCCTCCAAATGCTCCTGTAGGGGCAACACTCGCTCGACACCCAACTTCCGCGAAAAGGTCTGGGGCGCTATAACGTAAAACTATTCCAAACTTTTCTATTCCAATTCTGCTATCAGCCCTCCGCTATTGGTCAAAAACTTTTTTCGACCAACCCCCATTTCACCTGTCTGTCACGCGACGTTACAAAAACCGCAATACCTCCCCATCTGATATGATGTGTGCACACTGATTATGCATGATTTGACAGAAAAAAGAAAAACAGTTATTTCTGATTCGACCCCTTTTCGCCATTAGCCCTCGGCTATTGGTAAAAAGTTTTCGGGCTGCACCCACTTCACCTACCTGTCACGCGACGTCACAAAACCGCACGAACTCACCACGTCAAAGTGACGTGTACGCGATAAAGATGCATTAATATGCTGAACAAAACTGAATTTTTTTCGGAATAGCCGCAGGCTGCCCCGTTCCGAAAGGAATAAAAGATAGCTGCCGCTGATCGCTGAGACGCTGGCTATTCGCACCTGCCGGAGAGCATGGGTGTATTTGCGTATAATAAAACTTCTTGCGTGACCGTGTAACGTTTTTAAGCACTTTCGACACGTTTACTACCTCATTCTGCCAACTCTTCTTTGCTGAGGGTCAATTTTAGCTTCATTGTTAAGCTTCCGTTGCATGCCGCCGCGATTTTCGACCAGCCACCACAAGCTAAGTTAGGGAAAGCCGACCAATCGCAAACGCCTGCACCACCCTCTTCATCCGGTTATCGGTTTTCAGTGCACTGGCTCTGCCCTAGTGAATCCCTCTCCACTTGAGCGTTCTCCTCGCCTCTTGTCAGCCAATTAGATACAACAAGCCGCTCAGTGTAGGCAATGTTATTCGTTTTTCAAGCAAACAACAGGTACCTTCTATGAACGAGGAGAGCGTTTGATTGGTCTGTTCAGACAACCCTATGAGTGACCACCCGGTGTTTACGTTGGCGGTTACGCAAATTTGACGTCAGGAAATTGGAATAGAAACATATTGGAATAGTTTTACGTTATAGGGCCCCTGGCCACGCAAGATTCGCAAGAAAGCTCTATCTGGGAATCTGCGGAGCTGAATGTCGCGAACCGTCGTAATGCCGCGGGCCAGAGACACTTCGACGATATGGCGCACAACACTCTTGAACGAGGATTGCTTCAAAATTTCTTCGCCGTATTTCCGAAAGGGCAGCAACACTTCCCTCAGAGACACGTTGGGCGCGCTCAAAAAACGCTCACACAATCTGTAGAATTTCGTCGCGTAAAAGAAGTCGGCCGAGACTGGCTTTGCTCTCTCTTCGCTACTCAGGCTGTTGTTCACGTATCGTAAGAACAAGGTGACACGGCTGTTGAGGAAGTTGATGGCACCGTCGTCGACAATCCTTCTTCGCTACTCAGGCTGTTGTTCACGTATCGTAAAAACAAGGTGACACGGGTGTTTAGGAAGTTGATGGCGCCGTCGTCGACAATGCTTCTTTGCTCCTCCTTCCACCGGCGACAGACGTGATAGTAAAGGTCCTCGCACGGCTCCACGCTGTAATCGATCAAGCTTTCCAGGTCCTAAACGGCTTGCCTGCAAGCGGTGGTGTTGCACTGTCCGCGATGTGGGCTGTACACCATGCTCCGAGCGATGAAAAATAGGAATCCCGCACCGATGATTCCACCCGTCAGAACCAGCATGATCGACAACAAGATGAGTCTGGTGTGGCTGACGAGTGATTCGGGTGTTCGCGAAAGTTCCAAAATTGTGGCGGTGCCAACTACGAAGCAAGAGAATGCAGTCTAAATGAATACCTTTCGAATGTTTTCCCATAAAAATAAAGGGTTTATTGTTACATTCTTACAAAAACCACTGCCGCAAGGACTAATTTGCCAGCTGCCATGAAGCCACAGAGCGCTTACGTAATAATTTAATCAAAGATGGTGCGATCTAATGTAGAACTAAGTGTTTGAACCCCAGCACATGTAAAATTTACTTATCTGGAAGGCTCCAAGTGGTCATCATTACGGACAAAGAGACAGGGCACTCTGCAATCAAACTGATTTCATCGAATTTATAGGGCCTGGGACACGTTGTTGGGTGACTCCTTGATCATCATTTAGGAAGAGCTGACTTCTTTCGAGAAGTGTTATAAGTGATGAACATAATTACTGTCTTTTACTGGATGCCTTTTACGGGGCCTTTACTAAGGTTTATTTGGCACCAGCGTAGGTGTTTGAGCCGTACTGCATTCCATTAAATAAGTTTGATGTTAAACGCCTGCTGCTGAAAAAAAAAGATCCATGTGTTGGCGCAATTTGTAGAATTTCAAGCCAACTGTGTGAAAATATTGGCGAATGTCTTAGAAGTGCTTCAGAAGGAACTTCAGATGCAATGTAAAACATGAAATTAATATAACAAAAGTGCATAGCTCACTGGTTGGGTAGGCTCCTGTTTTTTCTAACAAATTCTAGGCAATTCCTGCAAGAAAATTTGAAGAAATTCGAACTGTGCGGCATACTGGCAACACTGACGGATGACGAAATGATTTCCTACCCTGGCAACACTTCCAATAGAGTAACGGAGGACGGTCGGAGAAGGCATGCTTTTGTGTGCTCTAAGCACCGAGGTTGCCGGTAAGAGCTAAACATGCGTCGTCGCTGCTATGCGTCCAATGTTTTAACGCTATTGGGTTAATGGCCACGTGTCACAGAAAATCCGGCGTCGGCGACTCCGTGAGCAAAATTTTCCCATAGATTTTTCCATAGATGTCCCATATGCAAAGCTTGGCTATATGACATGCGATATATGCTGGGTATATTGCCACTGCACTTTATCGCAAAATTTGCTTATACCAAGTCTTACTTTCTTGACAAAGTTATTACTTGGAACTTGAAGAATGACAGCCACAAAGACATGTCACGATACTAAACACCGACAGCGAATGCCTTTTATGGTACATATTTCCACAGTGAAATAATAAACGTGTGACACAATAACATAAACTGAAAATGATGTAGCTGTGCAGCGTGGCTGTGCACATCCTCCGCGGTCGGCCCACGAAAAATTCTATCAGAAAGCTCGCCTTCCTGTAGAGCCTTCGCCATCAGCGTTTCCCCGTAAATATTACTGTTGCACGAGCTGCAGTTACAATAAAGCACGAGAAGTGGTCATGGATCTTTGAATGTTCTCGCGTTCCGCTTTTAAAGGCGAAGCTGAAGTGTGCTCAAATTCCTTTACGATGTAGGTTTCGGTGGTCTCCTGCTGGTGTATATTTCACGAATGAAGGAATCACCAGCACAATTCAACAGCGACGCAGTCGTTTCAGGTATGGCAACCAGAGCCGGCAGATCAACACGTCCGATTTGGTATCGGACCTTACGGGAGGAGACGGCACGGAGGAGACAGCGCATTCGCTGGTGTCACGCATTGTATACCAAAATGGTGATCGCAGTTGGCAAGAGGGGCCATTTCAAATGAAAATTTCTAGGTAAAGTTTGTGCTGGGAGCACAAATTTTCTTCTGTTTGCAATCATGTTGGTTCCTCTATTGTCAGTTGCAATGGTAAACTGACAATAGGGGAAGGGCTGGGGTAAAGGCCGCTTTAGAAGGAAATTGCTACCAATATATACAGTGGATATAACATTAGTAAAGGCGCCCGGCTAGTGGCAAGAAACCCATTGGAAGGATAGCATTTGGTATTCGTTCCTTAGAGAGCTGTACATACCATTTTGTTAGGCCATTTGATGGAAGGTTTTCAATTGTTTATGACAAGGGCTTCTTAAATAATTTCATATGGGTTTGGCTTATCTGGGATCCTGTCATTTTGTAACCACTTTGCGAAAAATTCGACCCTTTGGCATTCTCTAAGTGTCGCAGCCAATCGCAAGGGGAATGAGACTACAGGTAACGATGATACAAGAAACGAGAATGAGTCGCAGATTAGGCAAAGTAAGCAGTACACGCGTAATGCCTGATTGCATATAATCAAAAATAAATCCCTTTGCGTTATATTCCTGTAAAGGGTGCACCGCCGCATATAGTATGCTCGTGAGGCAAAGCCACCATACGGCAGACTTTTGGGAAATGGGGCTAAATCTTTTGAAATAAACAATGCTCGCTAGGGTCAAGATAGTTTCGGTGATGCGTACAAGACACGAAAACATGTCGCAGAACAAGTAAGTTTAGCGGTGCGATCGTAATTAGTGCAAACATGGTAAAAACGTTAGCCAGATTTCACCACAGACTGCATTATGTCCGGGGTCGTCCACTTGGCATTTTGGCAAAAAGCATTGCCAGGCATGTGCCGATGCTAACGAAGACAAGGTCGATACTATTGCGCGAGAAATACTATATTAAGAAGATGCGAAGGAAATTGTTCGTTAATAATTAAAGAGTGAGGAAAGGAAACTGAATGGGGTGATATAACATGCACATTTAGTCATGGAATCAGTTGAACCACCATGTACATCGACCTCGTCATCTTTGCCATCCACAAATCACTAGCCCTTTCTTTCTTCTCAGTTGATGTCACGTGACCATTTCTCAGATTAGACAGCGTTGTCAAGCAAAACTTGCCTTTAGCGAAACGCACTAACGAGTGGGTGAGAATACCCACATCGAATGGAGGTCTTTCGGGCAGGCTGTTTGCTGGTGGCATCCTGTTATACGTTGTTGGGAACGTCAAAGCCAGGCTCATCCGTCGGCTGCGATGTAAATCGGTAATTTGTTATTCGCGACAAGTACTTTCAGACAGCCAGGCTTGTTTCTTGTTTTACATGGCCGATTCTTTAAGAACAATTTTGAAGGCGTAAGTTCCCGGCCCCTAGCAAAGTGACAGCGTAAAAATAGACGTCATTCAAAGCTGTTTCATGGTGATGAAAGACTGCGGTGAAAAATATTGCCTTCTTTTTTTGACGTGAAAATAAAAAAGTCAATATTTTCCCAGCGTGCTTGCTCAGTGGATATTCATGACGTAGCTCTGGTGAACACGAGGTTGTGGGTTGATGCCCCGTCGTGATCGCCATATCACTGTAAAGACCAGTGTATCTCCAAATAGGTCAATGTGGCGAATACGACAATGTATACAGTTTCATGACATTATGCGTCATTGTGGTTAGCAGCGAGATTGCAACTACATTTGCCTGTGTGTGTGCCCTTAAGTTTTAGTGGTTTACCAGCCACATCGGGATATGGCGTGGAGATGCAATATTCGTCATAACTATTTTAACACATAGGACGTATCACCAATCACGCACTCATCATAAGGAAGATTGCTCATGACATCAATGTAGCCAATAATATTGAAGGGATGAATGCGCCGTTATTTTTTTTCTCTTACAGTGACAGCTCCTAATTAGTCATAGTACGTGAACTTGGACCACTCCACGCCCACTCTAGCTAAACCGCTACTGGTATACAACATAGCTAATGAATTCAACAAGTTTTTCTCGCAAGTTTTGGGTAGTGTGCAACAGCATCCTTTATTTTGTAATTTTAGGAACAGCTCAGTCGAATCTGCACACCTACCTTTGCTAAGTGAGGATGAGCTAAGTTCAATTATTTTTGGTCTTAAACGCAAGGGATCTGTGGGAAGAGATGACATTTCAGGTGATGATCTGCGAACCTTGTTCGACATACTTAAAGGCGTGTTGCCATCGCTGTTCAACATGATTATCTCAAGTGGCGTGATCCCGGCGAACATGAAAGCGGCTATTATTACCCAAATTCACGAAGGTGGTGCACATAATAGGTATGAGAATTATCGTCCTATTTCAGCCTTGCCCTGTTTGACTCAAATATTATAAAGAACATCTGCTGTTTGCAATTACAAGTTTCTTAGATAAGCACAAAACCCTAGCTGTCACCGCGTCAGTTTGGTTTTGTACAAGGTAAAGGGACGGAAATGCTTTGGAGGACTTTTCGGACATGTTAAATCGTTCTTTTTAATGTAACCAAGTGGTGTGTGCACTGTTTCTGGATGTCAGCAAGGCTTTTGACGTCGATTGTCTCACTGTGTTATTATGTAAACTATCCAGGTTATGCTTCCGATGAGGGTTTCTTTCGCTTTTGGAATTTTTTTTACAGCAGAGAACGAAATACGTCTCGATTGCATGGGCAAGCAGCGCTTCTTTGCTAATGAAAGCTGGCGTTCCTCAAGGTTCCATAATTAGTCCCCTGTTATTTAACGTCTACGTGAATGACCTTTCAAACGCTGTTCCTGTAGGTTTGTATCAGTACGCTGACGATACTGTCCTCGCATCCCAGTCGCCGAACTACTCTGACTCCCTTTCTTCTCTTCAAGCTGCAGCAACTGTTGTTATGGACTGGTTCTCACACAACCTAATCAAAGTTGACAGCTCTAAGACTCAACTTATATGCTTTCACAGCTCGATGAAGAAGGTAGATTTAAACCATCAGTTGTTCTTGAACGGATCTGACTGCTCTCAATGTCAATGTCTACCCCTGAGCTAAAAAACTACGAGGAGTATACTTTGAGAGTGATCTTTCTTGGAATGGTCACTTATCCCACGTTTTTAAAAAGCTCCGAACCGTCTCCTGTGTGCTTCGCAACGTTAGGTACTACATGCCGCTTTCAATACGCAGAGTTATTGTGAACGCTCTCGGTTATACCGTACTGCGTTATGACATAACGATGTATGGTCACTGTGCAGTTCGTTGGAAAAACAGGATCAATTCTCTCCTACGATCCTTGTTAGAAAAATATTGGCCATGATTTAGGGCTGCACTCCAATTCTGGTGTTTTAAGGTATTCTCGGTACCTGATTTTGATCGCGTTTTGATGGAAACGATTGTCCTGAAACATGTTTGGTTTAGTGACTATAAGATTCCGAATGTTCCCACACGGTCTCTTCGACCGGAGGAACCTTTTTGTATTCCCCCAGTGGTTTACAAGATATGGAAAGCGAGTAAGAGATTTTACGTTCCATTTTACTTTAACAGACTACCTCCAAGTGTTCGCCTGGCAAGAACTTATTATATAATAAAACAGATGCTTCAATACACAAATTAGTGAGTTTACGACGTTGTACACATATTCGCCACCACTTGTCAATATATCCTCTGATTTCACTGGTTACTGCAGTATTTCTTGCACTGATCTGAGTATTGTCCTGCCATTTTGGTTTTCCTTCCTCGCTATATATTCTGATGAGATTTTGTATATGTAGTTCGCGTTTTGTGTCTATTTTTAGTTTGCCAGTGTGCTAATTTGATGTTCTGTAATTTTTAATGTGTGTTTATGACTGTGTGTATATCTGCGCGGTTCCGCTGCCTGTCGGGCTCTGCCACTCCATCCCAAAGGCTTTGGCAGGCCGGATTTTTGTACATTTTTATGCGAAGCATACTAGCCGCACAACCACGCTCTTCCTTGCTGCACCGCGCGCGGCCGCGTAGCTACCATATGACGTCATAACAGCTGCAAAAACGGAGGCTTAACTTGTGCGCTCGCTTGCGGCCGCGTAGCTACCTAGCCGGGTCTCAGCTCGTGCGCTCGCCTGCATGAGTAGTTTCTTCGTCTAGCCGAACCAAATATAGCCAAGCAACAGCAGTTCACTAGGCTAAACAGTGGTTCAACAACTGAAATAAAGGCTAGTATGCTTCCCATCCTGGGCTTAAGCTTAGCTAAGCAACAGCCATTTTTTTAATACTCGGCGCAATAAAGTATTATTATTATATCTTACGTAAATTTGTTAGTTTGTCTACAAGGGTTCAGCAAAAGCTGTATTTCCATGTTACAAAATTTTTGTAGATTCATGTGGAACAGATCAACTTCTCCGCTTTAGGTTTTTATTAGATAAAACTCCCATAAGTGTGATATCATTTTTGATTGCCAAGTAACATGTTTGCCAACCTAACGGTTTCAGTTTCAGAAAATTTTCGATTTCTGCCACTTTTTAGTCAAAAATTGACGATCTAAACGAAAAACTTGAAGCCAACTCCAACTTTTTAAATTTTTTTTTCCTTTAAATGCGACGAACCCCACCAAGTTTTGTGCTGTGGTTGCCGAGAAAAACGAATTTCCTTTTTACAGGTATTTAGGCAAGAGCACCCGAGGTAAAGCTTCCTTTGAACGCTATCGCGTTAGTACACCACAGCAGTGTGTCACGCAGGGAAGACGATCAGAGAAGCTCGTGTAAAGATTTACGCCGCGTCGCATCTGCGCAACGTCCTCTGGACGCCGTAACTAGGCCTGATACCTCACAAATACTGTGCAGGAGCTGAGGCGGTTGTCTCCGTGTGCACCTGCAGCGACAACGACAGTGGAGGGAGGAGGAGGGGTGAATATTTGCGTAGAGGGAATATATATATATATATATATATATATATATATATGAGAGAGAGAGGAGACATTGTGAGCTACATCGCAACAAAATGGCGCTTAAGCGGGCGCATAGTGCCGACAGGACGAAGGCTCGCATAAAGAGTCGAGCGGAGCAGGCAAGGTCGCATTTCACATCCCGTCGAGACTGTCGTAGGCCGTCGACATATCACCGCCAATTAACGCCCGTCAACGGAAACAGCAGACAAAGCTTCGCTGACACCGATTCCCACAGTGCGTGGGATCTGTCTATTTCTCCTTCCTTCTAGTCACCCGTGGACTTTGTGATTGGATATTTTCTGTTCATTTTTTTTATTGCCATGCTCAACGTGCTTGTGCCACAGTCGTTGTTGTTGTTGTTGTAGCCTGTGGCACGTGTGGCTCCTACCCACGATGGGGGATTGGCCAAGAAATGGGTGGATAATTCCAAGGTAATATAGAGCACAAATTACCTAATAACTAAGAGAATAGCATGGAATAGGGTTGAATTACCGGCTAAAATAAAATCAGGAAGGTGGTGTTGAATGAGTAATAATTAATTTTAAAATAATAAAAAAATAGAATTTAACAGGGCATTCGTTTTGAATCTACACAGTCACGCATCACGTCAACGTTTTCATCTTCATCGCGTGCAAAGCAAGCGCGGCGCCATGACCACGCAAGTGTCCTTGACGATCGCTGCATGGATATTTTGCACACATCTTGACAATGCCTGAGCACCTCGAATACGTATTGAATGGGTGTTGCTTTCAAGGCATTGGCTAAAGGAGTTTCTGTTTGACATATCTGATCGCCACTCACGACTGCACTGAAAGCATGTGAAAAATTGTCGAAAAGTAGCAGAGGACACCAGATCTTCTGCGGTGGCCGTGTGCCATACCAATTCCAGACCTTTTGAACAACTAACTGGCTCCGTTGGCGTTCGCAGTAATGGAATATATTGTATGCCTTGATTGTGACTTGGTGTTTGTATGGTCTCTTGTTAAAATACACTTTTTCTGAGCGCATGTAGCTTCGTGATTAACGCAGCAAGTTGCTTGGTTATTACGAAAAAGAGAGAATATATTGTATATTTAGTCCTATGCTGCTTAGGTTAGTGATGCTCACACTTGCGGACTACATGCATAGAGAAGAAAAAAGACTAAGAGCGGACACTCCGAGAAATGTGGCCTCAGGAACTACGTCACGGCTACGTAACGAACTAGTGCTCTCACCAAACGCCAGAGGACGCAGGCGCGAAAAAAGAAAATGTTTTAATGAATTCTGCTCAATCGTTTTACAAAATAATAATTACACGCCTAAATATGGCCTGTTTCTTAGGGATAAAAACAGAATTTATCCAAGACACCTTCTGTGATTATTGTTCTTCATTCGTGCTGCCATCGACACCAATCACCATTCTTCCACCGAGAAGAAGTCAACGATTAGTGTATCAGCGGCGTGCCAGAGGGAAGGTATCGTGAACGTCGGCTGCAGCAGTGTTTTCGTGTGTGAGACAGGTGAGTCGCGTTTTCAAGCGAAGCCTAGAGTAACTGACTTGTGAGCGCGACGAGGTTCGCAAAAAAAAAAACAGTTTGCGGCTCTATATGAGGCGGCTAGACACGAACAATACGAAAAGCATGCCCCCTCAAGAAACGCGTAGCGAGAGAGCTGCACCATGTGCTTTCTTGCTACCCCCGCCGAAAACGGAGTCTTTGTTGGTTGCGTTCCGTGAAAATCATCAAACAACGCGAGGCTGCCATCAGACAGCTTTAGTTACACGTACGTAGAGGCATCACGTACGCAAACGTGAAAAGCCTACGTACCTTACGCGCACGCCATCTGAAACGCTTTTAGCTACACGTGCGCGACGCACGCCAATAGGGACACCGTATCCACATCTATCGGGAAATGTGAACACGGCGGTAGCCAATTCGATCATGTCGCCGTGTTTCAATGCAAGCCGTCTGCGCGCGCGCGGCCCGCTATCGCTTTTTCGTGATCTCGCGGAACTCCCACGCGAAGCTGTCTACGTGCGCGAAAAAACGCACGCAAAGAATTGAATCTCACGTACGTCCGTGAGACGCGCGCGTGCCCGCTACGTTTCACGCATGCGCACTGCTGACACGTAGAAGCTCTACGTACGCAAAGCCTCTCCGTACGTGTAACTAACCCCCGTATTCATAAATGAAACTTAAGTCGAAGCACATGCTTGACTTGATTTAGATGACGCCTGGCGTTAACGTGCCCAAAGACGCTCACTGCGTTTCCTTCGACGCGTTCCCGATAGGCGTCACTCGGATCAAGTCAAACATGGGCTTCGACTTTAGTTGCATTTCTGCATACGGGGGTAAAACTGTCTAACTTGGGCCGGTTCATGGCTGTGCACTGCACTGCGCTTCGCAGCTTGTCAGACGCCATCAAGACGCTGCGTCTTGGTTTGCGAGGGTAAACCATTCTTGCCCAGCGCTGTTTGCGATAACCACGGTATCGCCGCCCCATTGAAATAGTTCGTGTTGGTGGACTAAAAACGATCTGTCGGACAACACTTAAGGTCAATATCAGGAATTGCACATTTCAGGAAAATTCTGGTTTCGAGAAAATTGAATTTGTAATCCGCGTTTACGTGATCGTGTGACGGTTGAGGGCCCTTTCGTTGGCTCGTTCTAGAGGCTGACGAACGCTGGAAAGAACATGCAAGGCGCCACGTCGATTGAGACCGAAAACGGCGTTCCGGGGATGGGCGCTACCTAAAAAAAAAAAGAAAAATCAGGACGTTAGGCACGCTGTAGCCAAGCTTTGCTTGCTCGCTTCTCCTATAGAGTAAGGGCTTCTGAATATTTTAATAATGTGTCTTTCCAACAATGGCATGTCACATAAACAGCGAGCGTAGTTTATTGCGTTTTGTACTGCAGCGAGGTGTGTATCTACGGCGCACTGACGGATAGTGGTGTATACGTCCGTGCGGTTTGTTTGTACAGAAAAGTAAGGGTGGGGAAAAGTCACCAATGACTACTGCATGTACTTATTGTGGCGGCTGTGTTGGGAAGTACGGCGTATTCTAGTTATTTTCAGTTCCTTACCATTTTTTTGCGGCGGAATACATTTCACAACGTGTCGGCTCGTAGGCGCGGCGTGGCGTGCATTTGAGCAAAGGCCTCGTATTTGGACGTTTCGAATTTATCTTTACCACGCTTATGTGAACTGCTATTTTGCCTGCCAATGTACTCCTTATACTGAGTACCTACAGGGGTGTCCAAGTGTTCACAAGACGCGTAATTACTTATCGTTCGTAATATCCCCATTGCACGAGAAGCTTTTGAAGTTATATGTTCAATATGCTGATGCCAATCAAGATTACCATTATAAATAATTCCAAGGTACTTGACCTTTTCCACTTGTGGGATAGCCGAGTGACGGTATGAAAGGGATATAGTAACTGGGTCTTGTAGGGGAAAGACAAGAACGGCACTCTTATTTACATTAAGGGACAAGCGAATACAGTCCAGCCATGCTTCTAGCTCGCATAAGTATTTCTGCAAGCATTCGCACAGTGACTGAATATCACTTGCTGATGCAAAAAACGCTATACCATCAGCGTAAACGTAGGTGCTTACATTTTGATGATGAGGAATGGAGCTGAGTAGGATGTTAAACAGCAGCGGGGAGAAAACTGCCCCTTGAGAAACCCCACGTGTTTGTCTGAATTTTCTCGATGAAATTCCGCTGTGTGCGCAGTAAAACTCCCTGCCCTGCAAGAACTCTGCAGTCCACGTCACGAAGTAGTCTGGCAATCCAATATCATCCATCATCTTTATTAATAAAGGGTATTCCACACTATCGTATGCTTTAGAAATGTCTAACGTGACTAGGGCAGCATATTGTTCTTGGTAACGAGCCAACTGAATTCGGCTTTCTAGGCCGATACGTGCGCACCAAATGGACATCCCTGGTCGAAAGCCAATTTGGCAGGGGCTCAATAATTCTCTTGTGGTCACAAACTGAACCATACGTGCGTATAATAATCTTTCTATTAATTTTACGAAATTTGATGTTAGAGAAATAGGCCGAATATTGTCTAGGACATACCCTTTGGTATGGTCTTTCAGCAGAGGAATCGCCTTCGCAATTCTCCACACAGGAGGGAACCATGCATATTGTACTGAGTAATTTACGGTATCTAACAAGCTGTTAGGAGCGACTTCAAAGAGAAGTTTATTCATCTTGGTAGTGACTCCATCGTGACCTGGGGCTGCAGCTGGTAAATAGGAAACGGCTTGGGACAATTCTGACATGGAAAACTCTTCGAAATCTTCTGAAGTGCCCTGCGCGTAAGGAGAGAAGGGAAGAGAGGTAGCGAAGCGGGTCTCTAACCCTTGCGCGATTACATTTAGGGAGTCAGCTTTTTCACTTGTGGTTAAAACTACCGACTCCCAGTTGAAGCGGCGTGGAATCATTTTTTGGGATCTTAAAAACCAAAATAATGCACGCTTATTATTTGCTTTCGAAAGGAATTCGAAATGTCAGACATTGTAATCGTCTTTTGCCTTACCTACCGTTTTTTTAAATGTTCCAGAAATAAATTTATAGTTTTTCCAGTTTTTCGGAGATTGGCTATGCATGAGTTGTTTCCATGCAGCCTTGCGTCGCTTGTAGTCCCGCGAGCAATCGTCATTCCACCAATTTGTAGAAGCAGTGTTTTTACATGCCTTTAACTGGAATTCTGATCTTTTGCGTGAAGTATCAGTGATGGAGCAAATATCCTCGGCTTTCAATGGAGAATTTTCCATTGCTTTGAATGTAGTCCGCAAGCAATTTTTAAATGTACGGTAATCCACAAAAGAGTGGATTCGAGCCTGCACGGTGGAGAGCGGAACTACCACTTCAAACAAAACAGGCAAATGATCGCTTGTCGTCCCGACATTCACAGTTTCCCATGTGGATGTGGGAATACCTGGACCTGAAAATGTAAGATCCAGCACAGACATCAATTGTCCGCGAAGAAACGTAACTGATCCCGAATTTTGACACGAAAAGTTATTTGTGATTGCCCAGTCCCATAGACGCTTTCCGCACGAGTCTGTTCTGGATCCCCATGATGCATGATGAGAGTTGAAGTCACCTGCCAAAATTATATCTTTAGGGCATTTCGCCATAGCCGAGGCTAGCGGGTGTGTATCCTGCACACCTGAGGGAAAGTAGATATTGACTAATGAAAAAGGCCTACTGCTAGGGAGAGTAATTTCTACTGCTAGAATTTCACATTCTGGAGACATCAGCTGGAATGATATATTTGCCCTGTGGCAAAACTTGCTTGAGACCATAATTAACAGTGCCCCACCTCTCGATGGGCGATCTAGGTGAAAGGACCTGAAATTGCGCAGAGAAAATTGTTTTTCAGGGGATAACCAGGTTTCTTGCAGTAAAATTACATCTGGAGAAATTTGAGACGATAGAACGTTTAAATCTGTAGAAGCAGCGAATACTAATCTGCAGTTCCACTGCAATCTACCTTCCAGTGATGAGAGCACCGCAGAGGCCACAGCCTCCTCCAATATATTACCTTTCGGGTTGACTTCAGGGAGGATTTTCTTGGATTTACCAACTGAGTGGGAAGGGGTAGCCTCAATGGGAGAACCCCTCCTTTTATGTGCCCTCACGTCAATTTCCATGTTTGAGGTATCTGGATGATCAGGGTTGTCTGGGCTATTAGTTGCCTTGGTTGAAGTACCTGCGGCAGACCTGACTTGCTCTATATGGGTTGCGGACGCAATTGCTCCATTATCCTGAGAGTGCGTTAAACAAGCATTCATGTCAGAGCATGATGGCAGGGCAGTAGCACTCGCTAATAATTTTTCTAACTTTGAGGTAACCAGTCCATTGAAGCATTCTGTGACGCTTTCTACTATGCGCTCCATAATTTTAGCCATAGACTTTTCAATAGCTTGTGCGATTACCTCTGACAGGCTTCCATCAACGACCGCTTGGGTTCGTGCTGTCACACTCGCATAACCATGGGCTCTTTCTTTTACCGCCGCAATTGCCTCTTGACGTGAGCAGCGCCTATTGTCCATAACCTCCATTATTTGGGCTTCTTGAGTTCTCGCAGAGCAGTTTGAGCAATCACCTTTGTGGGCTCCACCACAGAGGCAGCAAGAGTCCGGCTCGGCCGAGCAATTACTAGCGGAATGGCTCCCGCCGCAGACGCAACAACGAAGGCTGGATTTGCAACCACCCATGATGTGACCATAGCACCAACAATTTCGACATTATAATGGACGCGAGGCAAGCGGGTCCACTCTGAATATTAGAGGCCAGACTTTATCTCTGAAGGGCAAGACGTAACTGCAAACGTGGCAATTACTGACTCAGTAGGGACGCGTGTATTGTCTACCATTCTGTTGCACCGGTAAACAGCAATTACTCCAGCCGCGGAGAGCTTTTCTAGGGTCTCTGTCGGAGTTAAGGAGGAGTCTGCACCATGAACTATTCCCTTAGTGCAGGCAAGATGCGGGGGAATGAATGCACTTACTTGCATCGATTCAAATGATGAGCACTTAAGTAAGTCGTACACACACGCCTGGTCTGGCGAACGGCGAACAATCCCACCTCTGCCAAACTGTCGCACATCAGTGATGTGCAAGTAGTGATGCGTTGCCGCCTGAAGTTTCACCTGCACTGCCTTCGGGTTGTTGAGCCGGATGGCTCCTCCATGCAGAGGCACCAGCGCCACAGGAATGCTGCTCACCCCACTAAGAAAGAAAGCTTCAAAAGGCATTTGATCAGGTGGTAGCGAGGCCGACCAGGGCGGAGATCGCCCCGTGCCGTCCCTTGGAGAACATTTAGACATTTGTGGCTCTATCTCCGTAGCAGACAATGTAAATTTCTCTTAAAACCCTGCTAGGTATCTACAAAGCTGGACTAAGTCCGCCCGACACTTAGCCAAAACCCCGAAAGCTCACTGTTGCGATCCGAACGATCTTCTTCTTCTTGCACTTCTTCCTCAGTGAGCGCTCAGTGAGCCATCGCAACGGCGGACGAACGCTTTCGGCAGGTCCGCAGCGGGCTCGAGACGCTCCTGGTGCCTGAGCTTCCGAACACTGGTTCTGGCCAAGTAGCTGGCGGTTTTCTTTTATTCTGTCTCTTTAACGTAATTGTTTGTGGTCTTTTGTTTCAATATCTGCTAGCCTTCCAGAGTAATTACTTGTTTCTTTGCAATGTCACTCTCATCGCCAGGCCAGGAGGCTTCCTCCTGGTCGGCTTCTGTTCCTAACTCTGATTTGCCGGTGGAGCTTTTCTTACGCAGTGGGACGAGCAGCGTTCCTGTGGCTTTGGTTCCGAATGATGGCGGTGTGATTCGCCTGAAGAATCCCAAAGCAATTCAAAGCGAACTCCGGATGGCCTCGGCCAATTTTCAACAAATCACCGAGGTTCGTCAGTTCGGCCGAGGGGGCATTCTTTGCTGCTCGTCTGACCAGGCTTGTGTTCAAGATTTACTGAAGTGCGATGTTTTCGCGACACATCCGGTGAGCAGTTTCATTCCTCATCACCTTGCATGTACCAAAGGCCTAGTTCGCGGTGTCGACGTAAATCTATGTCCGGCAGACATCTTGGAAATGTTTTCAGCGGCAGGCGTGATTTCTGTGTATCGTTGCAGCCGTGTCGTTGACAATAAGCGCATACCCACAGAAACAGTCATTGCTACTTTTGCTGGAATGAACCGCCCATCGGAAATCAAGGCATGGCCACTTATATACCGAGTAGAGCCTCTATCACCTCGTGTCCTTCAGTGTCTAAAATGCTGGCGGTTTGGACACTCCATAAAAGGCTGCAGGTCAAACACACGATGCCGAAAGTGTGGAGAAGGCCATCATTCAAATGACTGTTCTTCCCGAAATGTATCCTGCTGCCTTTGCAGTGGTTCCCACCCAGCAGATGAGCCTAATTGCCCTGCAAGGTCTAAAGAAGTACAAATCCTTGAAATAATTGATAGACGTCGATGTTCTCGTCGTGAGGCCATTAGAGAAATTCAGAGCAGATCTTAAGGGTATGCTGGTATAACGGCCCGTCAAACATTGTCTATGGAAAACTCAATCTCTGAGGCTGTGGCAGCTTCCGTAGAAAAGGCATTGGAGAAAGCAATGGAGCGTATCATGACAAATCTCACCGACTCCCTTGTACAGGTGCTGTCTTCACAACTAGCTACGTGGCTTCAATTAAATAACAAAGCCAATATTGAGGATCTGGTGTCGGGTGTACCGCAGACTCCACCAAATGAAATATCGACCACGCAGACATTCACAAATAACAATTCATCAAAGCCATCAACTTCTGAGAGAGTCGACCAAACCTGTCTCTCCGACACAGATGGGATAGAAAATCAAGATGTAGATATGGACCCCCGATCTCTTAAACGAACAAGGTCACCGACAGGGAAAAAACATACCTCTCCCACCAACTCCAAGGCAAAAAAGTACGTTAAAGAGATTCCTACTAAGAAGGACTTCTTAAAAGAGAGCGTTTTAGACCAAGCAGTCTCTGCTGCTCGGATTTATTCACAATAGGAACTTTAACAGTAATTCAGTGGAACTGTCGTTCCATACTTTCCGCTGCAACAGATTTATTATATCTTATTTCTAAATATTCTCCAGATATTATTGTTTTACAGGAAACTTGGCTTGTTGCTGGTCAGACTTTTCATCTAAAAAATTTCCGATGTTTTCGATTGGATCGCCTTTCTCGAGGCGGTGGTTTAGTTTTGTTTGTGTCATCAAAAATCGGCCATAGAGCTACTATAGCATACCAGATAATGTCCCCAGACTGTGAAATCTTAGCACTGGATATAATACTCCCTGGCTGCACACCTTTTCTATAATAAACACGTACTTCTCCGCTGGAGTGCAAGATACCCGCTATCTGGATATCTCTATTGCTCGCAGTCAGAAGAACATCATACTGGTGGGAGATTTTAATTCTCATCATGTGTCGTGGGGTTTCCGAACGGACACTTGTGGAAAACGGTTGTGGGATTGGGTCTTAATGAATAATTTCTCTTGCCTAAATTCGAGAGCACATACTTTCGTACGGGGTCAGTCGCGATCTGCCCTAGATCTTACGTTTGCTACCTCGAGCATGTTTGTCACCTCCTGGATGACTGTAGACTCCGGAACTAGTAGCGATCACCTCCCTATAATTTTTGAACTGCTTACCCCATTGACTAGTTTACATAGTAATGTGCGCACTTTTGTTAATTACGAAAAATTTAAAAATGCGTTAAAATCAGCTTTACACGCTCAGGAGGGCATGGAGAGGGATATTAAAGCAATGAGCCTATGTTCAATTCTAAAACAGTCATCAAAAAAAGCTCAGTTTATCGTGCAATCTACTAAAGGTGGTTCATATTGTCCCTGGTGGAATTCTGACTGCGAGCGAGATTTTAGACGTAGAAAAGCTGCGTGGAAAAAGCTTTTATACAACCAAAGTCCTAATAATTGGGCTGATTATACATATATATCTAATACATTTAAACGAACAGTGTCAAAGGCTAAGGAGGATTATGATTCCAAACACTACACATACCTTTCGAAATCTTGCAATAAAAAGGCACTGTTTAAATTTCTTCGATCTCGTAAAGTTATACCGGCGCCCATGAATGTCGATTCTGTCGTTTTAACAACAAAAGAAGTATCGGAATCACTTGAGAAAATTGCTAAAGGACTTGCGCAACGTTTCAAACATAAATTGTCATTAGGCCTACAGAAACCTCCCTTAGGAGACGACTTTGAAAAAGTAACAGTGACAGAGCTTCAAGGCATTATTAGTTCGTTACCGACGTCAGCCCCCGGTCCAGATGGAATTACAACAGGAATGCTAAAAGTTTTATTTGATTATGCGCCTCAGGACCTCCTAAACATAATAAATTTCTCTCTCAAAAATGCATGGGTTCCAAGAGAGTGGAGAATAGCTAAAATTATTCCATTATTAAAGAAAAAAGCAGCAGGACTTTACTTAGACAACATAAGACCGATTTCTCTTACTTCCAATGTCGTCAAATTAATAGAAAGGGTTCTTCACGGCCGCATAACAAATTGGATGCAGGATGATACCCTTCTCAGTCCTTGCCAGATTGGATTTCGTCCCGGTCACTCCATATGGTGCGCCCATGTAGATTTAGAGAGCCGCATTAAACTTGCTCGCCGCAAACGAGAGTACGCAGCTTTGGTAACACTAGATGTATCAAAAGCATACGACTCTGTAGAACATGGTATTTTATTCGATAAACTTCAGTCTACGAATTTTCCTAACTATATAACCGCTTGGATCTATGAATTTATAAGAGATAGAGAGTTTTATTGTTACCAACACGGTATTTCGACTTCCCAACACAAGCAGACAAGAGGTGTACCACAGGGTTCCGTTCTTTCTCCTATATTATTTAACATTTTGCTAAGCACAATTCCTTTGTCTCCGGAAGTGCGGGTTTATGTTTATGCGGACGATATCGCATTTTTTACGTCCGCAAATACTATACATTCACTACAACAGTCGTTGCAGAATTACTTAGGAATGCTGGAAACATGGCTAGAGGGGTTACGTTTGTCGTTAAATATTAGCAAAAGTGCGGTATTAGTTTTCCCATTAACTGCACAGGTGCATATATCTTTACAATACCGACAGGAAATCATTCCCCAAGTTGACGAAGTCAAGTACCTTGGTGTCATTTACGATGGCAAACTCACCTGGCACAGTCACATTGAATATATTAAAACAAAGGCAGAACGAGCCATAGGCATGCTCCGCCGGCTCAGCCACCGACGCTCTGGATTACGCAGGGATACTTTACTGATGATCTATAAAATGTATATTCGGCCCATATTAGAATTCGGCTGCGTAATATTTTCCGGTGGCCCGGCCTACAAAATTAAACCTCTGGTACTTTTAGAAAGAGAAGCTCTACGGTCATGCCTTGGGCTACCTAGATTTGTTGCCAACATCGTTCTTTATCAGGAAGCTCATATACCCACCCTAGATTGCAGATTCCGCATACTTACAGTTCAGACATTTTTAAAAATTTACGATTATTTCAAAAGGCGTACACAATATATATTTATCACTGAACCGTCTGAGTTTTTCCAAGTATCGTGGTCGAGATTCCACAGTCCTCAGGTAATATTCGTTCAAGAACAGTTACAAAAATTGGATGTGTCCCTACACCATGTTTACCAATCAAATGATGCCTTCCCAGACCTCATAATTCAGTTGGATGACATATTTCCAAATCATGCTAAGCTATTACCAAGACGAGATTTAATTAATATCTTAAACGGCCACCTACACCAGCTAACCACTGACAATGTAATAGCTACGGACGCTTCTGTGTGCAATGAGAAGGCAGGAGTGGGGATCTTCTCTGAATCTCTTCAGTGGTCTTACTCCCTTCGCCTTCCCGACTTCACGCCTATATTTCAGGCAGAATTATTAGCGATAGCACTAGCATTAAGAAAACTGCCCCAAAATGACCCATTAGCTGTTATTGTGACCGACTCGCTATCTGTATGCACAGCACTAACTGCATCTTTAAATTCAGCAATTCAAAGAACATTTCGTTCGATGGTGCCTCCGTACTTACGAAAGGTACGTTTGCTTTGGGTACCCGGACATCATGGGTTGCATTTGAATGAAATGGCTGATTCTCTCGCACGAGCTTCCCTGAACGGCCCAATCATATCTGTTTTGCCGACATTGGCTTATGTCACCGCGGCTAGGTACAGAAATTTCGCTATATCTCAAAACTCTGCAATATCCATGCTAACACCCTCTTCTGATTTCCACCATCTTGGCTTCCCATGGCATACTAATTGGTGTCCTTCAAGGCAATTGGAAGTTTCCTTTACAAAATTGAGATGTCGCATACCTCCTCTAAATTTTTACTTACACAGGTCTGGCCTCGCAGTGTCCCCTCTATGTTCTTTTTGCAGTGAGCCTGAAACTGTCGAACATTACTTTCTCTCCTGCCGCCGCTTTCTAAGACAAAGAAAACTATTAGAATACTCATTTACTAAACTTAGCCTTTCGCTATCCTCGCCAACCATTCTTTCTTTTGGGGCGACTTCACTGGGATCCAGCCACAGGGATGCTTTTCTAGCAGTTTACAATTTCATCAGAGACACAAAAAGAGTACCTTGCTAACTTTCTAAAATTATCCATAATTTATATTATTTCATTTCTTCACGTTTACTTATTTTATTGGAATTCCTAACAATAATCACTTAAACTTCTAATTTACAGTACTCTCGTCCCACGCTCCACTATACAAATCTAGATTGTCTCTACTTCTAACCATACGGAAAACCGCCTGCTTCTTGGCCAATCCCCCATAGTGGGTACGCGCCACTCTCGAGGCCACAAGACAAGACAAGACAAGACTTCTTCCTCTTCGCTACTTTCTGTTATATAAGGCGTCGCTGCCTACCGCAGCGCCATGAGAAGGCGCGCGCTTGGAGCCGCCCAAGGAAGAAGAAAAAGAGGATAGAATAAATGCAGAGGATGAGTAATGTCTCCATTTCTGTCGTACTGATTTCATATGCACGATATAACATAATTGGCGACGAGGACTTAACAACCCATGTGCTACCGGCTTGCCCTTCATCTGTGCCGTCGATTGCTGCATATAATCCTCTACGATGAGTATTTCGGGGCTACAACCGCCACCCCCGTTCCTGTCATCACCTGGAGACCCAGTCATCCCATGGGATCAATGGATTCAAGCGTTCAGGAACTACATGGTGGCGTCGGGCGCCTCCGACCTACCTGCCATGCGTCGGAAGGCGATTCTGCTCAACTGCTTGGGCTTGGAAGGCCAACGCATCTTCCAGACCCTCACGTCGGAGGACGACCCGCGCTTTTTGGCTTCGAGCGCCACCGGAGGGCCGTTGACGACTCCTGCCCCAGATGAGTTCGACTGCGCTGTTGCGACACTTGAAAGTCACTACAAGAGCTCTGTCAATGTCACCGCAGCGCGTCACCGTTTCCGTCGACGTGCACAAGCCCCAGGTGAGACTGCGCTCGATTACGTCACCGCGCTACGAGGTCTCGTAGCAGCGTGCAACTTCGGTGACTTGGCGGACGACATGATGCGCGACCAGCTTATAGAACAAACTACTAGCGAGTACTTGCGTGAACGTCTTTTACTGGAAGAGTCTCTTACGCTTTCCCGGGCCCTCACCATTGCGAGACAGCATGATCAGACGACTAGAGAAGCGAAAGAACTTGCACGACATGAAGCACAAGTGCATCACGTTAAAAACACAAACACTTCAAATATGAGAGAAAAGCACTGTGGCACGTGCACATGCTATACGACGCCAACTGAAAGTCGTCGGGCTCTGAAAGAGCAAGAATGTTATCGTTGTGGTTCTTTGGACCATCTGGCGAATAGCCCTCACTGCAAAGCTAAGACACTTAAGTGTCGCAGATGTGGAAAGACTGGCCATCTGTAAAAGTTGTGCAAGTCTTCCCGAAAGTCGGAAAAGAAAATTCACCATGTCACGGAAGGCGACGCAGATACAGCTGACACGGACGATCACATAAGTGTTTGTCACATCTGGAGTCGTAAGAAGGGAATTTATGCAGTTTTGGAAATTGAAGGAATTTCCGTGTCGTTCCTGATTGACACTGGATCATCAGTTTCAATCCTAGCCGAAGAGCTTTACCGACGCCATTTCGATACTGTATTTTCCCTGACATCAACGTCCGTCCAGCTCCTCGATTATTCTAAGTCAGCAATTCCTATAAAAGGATGTTTCATTGCTCCAGTTTCATTTCATGGCCGATGCACTTCTGTCCTTCTGTACGTTGTGTCGGGAGGAACAACCATTCTTGGTTTAGATGGCATCGCGGCTCTGGATATGAAGATTCAAGGGTCACCTCTCAGGTGTCTGCTAACGACGCAAGAAACTCCTGTGCTCCCTCCTGAATTACGTTCCGAGTTCGAGCACTTGTTTGAAAAGCAGCTAGGAACTGTCAGAGGTTTCACTCACAAGGTCCGAGTTTGCGCATCTGTTCAACCAGTGGCCAGCAAACTGAGACGACTCCCACTCGTCATTCGTGAGCAAGTCTCGGCAGAAGTACAAAAATTAGAAGCCCAGGACATCATTGAGCGCGTCGATTCTTCAGAGTGGGTCTCGCCAATTGTCGTAGCCAGAAAAAAGGATGGCTCGATTCGCATGTGCGTAGACCTACGAGAGCCAAACAAATCTATAGTAGTGGACAGTTTTCCCCTGCCACAAACTGAGGAACTTTTGAACAGCTTGGCTGGTGCACAGCGATTCTCCAAGCTAGATTTAGCTTCTGCATACCATCAGTTACCACTAAGTCCAGAGAGTCGTGATCTTACGACGTTTATAACCCACGACGGACTATTTCGCTTTAAGAGGGTGTGCTTTGGACTGGCATCGGCACCGTCAGCGTTTCAGAAGATGATGCATATGATCCTCCAAGGATGCAAAGGTGTCTTGTTTTACATTGACCACATAATCGTGTACGGACGCTCCAGAGAGGATCACTTGGTCAATTTGCGCACTGTTTTGAAACGGCTCTCTGACGCTGGCCTCAGGCTCAACTATAAATGTGTTTTCGACGTCACAGAGTTGACTTTCCTAGGCCATGTTGTCAGCGCCAAAGGGTTATTCCCACTGATGTCATCTATCGAGGCGATAACCAAGGCACCATCACCTACAAATATTAATGAACTTCGCTCGCTGCTGGGACTCGCAGGCTTCTACTCGAAGTTCATCCCGCATTTTTCTGATGTTGTGGAGCCAATGCGTGCTTTGCTTCGCGGAAACGCGCCTTTCGCTTGGACTGCGGCAGCCCAAACCGGCTTGGAGCAGCTGAAAACGTTGATAACATCTTGTGAAGTTCTTCACCTTTTTGATCCTCAATTACCCGTGTACGTTACAACTGATGCCTCGGGATATGGATTAGGTGCTGTACTGCAGCAGGATAACGGAACATCACTGCAGACTGTCGCGTTCGCCTCACGCACTCTTCAACCGCATGAACGGAAGTATTCCGTCGGTGAACGTGAGGCCCTTGCCTGCGTCTGGGCGTGCGAGCACTGGCACGTTTACCTGTGGGGCCGACCTTTCACCTTGTGGACAGACCACGCTGCTTTGGTGACGCTCCTCTCAACGAAAGGCACAGGTCACCATTCTTTAAGGATTGCGCGCTGGTCATCCCGGTTGCTGTGCTACAACTACATCATGGAATACAGGAAGGGTAGCGAAAACGTCGTGGCTGACGCACTCTCCCGGCTGCCCGTACAGAGTTTCATCCATGATGCACCCGAAGAAGAATTTATATGTCTCTTGTCCCCAGTAGTTACCATGCAGGAGCTTCGAGAATCAAGTGCCGCCGATCAGGCTACCTCTCAAGTTAAGCAGTTTAACACTACTTCTTGGCCTGACAAGAAATCCTTGTCAAAAGAGCTGCTACCTTACTTTCACGTGCGATCTGAACTCTCTGTTGTTAGCGACATTCTTTGCCGGGGTGACAGGATTGTCGTGCCTTCAGCTTTGACCCGCCGTCTTATGGATCTGGCGCATGAGTCACACCCAGGAATTAGTCGTACCAAAGCTCGTCTTAGGGAGTCATATTGGTGGCTGTGCATGGATAATCACATTGAAGAACTTGTACGCACATGTGTAGCCTGCCAGTCATGTGACAAATCAGCACATACTTCTGCAGCCCCAATGCAACCCGTCACTCTTCCTGAGAGAGCCTGGGACAAAGTTGCTATCGACATTGTGGGACCTTTCACGCAAGCTCCAACGGACTGTCGATTTGCCATTACGCTTATTGACTACTACAGCAAATGGCCAGAGGTGACTTTCGTACGCGATGCGACCACGTCTACAGTGACCAAATTCCTACTTGAACTTTTCGCGAGAGAAGGATATCCACGTGGGATCGTATCCGATCATGGACCACAATTCTCTTCAGCGAATTTTCAAGATTTTCTCACAGAGCGCGGAATCACCCATTACAACTCTTCAGTGTATTACCCGCAAGCTAACGGTTTAGTGGAAAGATTTAACAGGGTATTAAAGTCCTATATTCAATTAGCCCTGTTAGAACGGCGTGAGATAAGAACAGCGATGTTTGATTACCTACAAATATATCGCTGTACGCCTCATGCGACTACTGGTGCTGCACCCGCTATTCTTCTTCACGGACGCCAACCTCGCACCAGACTTGACATTGTGGGATTCCCTGACAAATGTTTCACCAATGACCCTTCAAAGGCACTACAGCTGTTGAGAGAACGCATCAAGAACAAGCAAATGACGTCGAAGCGCTACACCGATCAAAAACGCGGTGCCAAGGAACCCAACTTCGCCGTTGGTGACTACGTGCGGGTTAAACTACCTGCAGTCCAGGGGAAGTTATCTTCACAGTTTTCTGCGCCCAAGAAAATTATTGGAAAGCGCGGACCCGCCTCCTACCTCTTGGAAGATGGGCAGGTGTGGAATGCTTCCAAATTAGCGGCCGTTCACCCTGAAGCTATCAGCAAAATGAAATTAGGTACTACGGCTGTCATGAACTGGTCACCGGCATCCGATCACTCAACTAGTGCGGCTGTAAGCCATCCGTCACAACCTGGCACATCACGCGCAGATAATGCACCCCCGATTCCTGAACCACGTGCTGCAGGGCACACGCAACAAGCTTCAGCTAATTTGCCAAGATGCGAAGAACGCGTGAGGAGAAGCGCCCGCAACAAGAAGACACCAAAGAAGCTGCACGACTACATCAGGAAGTAACGGACCATTTTTTTTTCACGAGGGGATATGTTATATAAGGCATCGCTGCCTACCGCAGCGCCATGAGAAGGCGCGCGCTTGGAGCCGCCCAAGGGAGAGGAAAAGGAAGATAGAATAAATGCAGAGGATGAGTAATGTCTCCATTTCTGTCGTACTGATTTAATATGCACGATATAACACTTTCCTTTTCCACGGGTGGTTCTGCGATGTCATTGTCTTTAACATGTAGAGGGGCTTTACTGGCACAGCTGGTATCCGCAGAAGAGGGAACGTCTCCCGCTGCGTCGAGAACCTCAGTAACATCCATTATGTGTTCCTGCAAGCTTTCTTCTGGAGGCCTTGTCTTGTGTCGTAACTTGTCGGCGTATGTCACAACACATTCTTCATCTGTGTGCCCAAGGCGTCGGCAAGCTTCACAACGTGGGGTTCTGCAGTTTCGACAAATGTGCCCAACCTTGTTACAGCGGAGACAGAGTGGGGGCCGGCCTGGAATCAATACAAGGCTCTGCACTCCACAAACGTGTAGCAGATGTGGAACGTCGCCCACGCCGACTTCATCGGCAAGAGTCAACACCACGTCACGATTTAGGGTACGCATTTGCTCCATTTCCGATACTCTCCAGCTTTCTGCTGATATGGACTTCACTTTCCCGTAACCCTGGAGCGCATCTCGAATGTAATCGTCTGCGAAACGCTCAGGAAGCCATAAAAGCTTCATTTTTACTTCTGTGGGCTCGGGGTCAATAACCAGGCAGCGTCTACCTTTTACGGATATTTCTCCGCACGTGACTAGCTTTGATTTTGTAATTGATGATTTGCACGTCACCACCCACACGTGCGACATCTGAAATTGACAGATGGAACTTATTTCCTTCAGGTCAATAACGTTCCGAAGGGCGTCCCTGAAGTTTTGGGCTCTGTACGGTCGACCACTTGTCAGCATGCAGGAAAATGGAGTCCACAACCAGCTTACCCGTAGGAAGACGAGGGATCACAACACGGTAGTCATTGCTGCTGGCTGAAGCCTGAGCAGCACCTCGGCCAAGGGCCGATAAATAAGAAGACGGCGTTCCGAACGGCAGCCACGAGTTCAATGCTTCAAAGCGGTACAAAAGAACCTCTAGTGAATGCGGTGTTGCCTTAGAAACGAGCTGTTTCTACGGCTCAGGCATGCGTCGCTTGCTCAGGCGCACATTTAGTTGCCGCGCCGAACGCTGCGTTGCTCGACGCTCACCGCGTCCGATGCGGGGCGCGTAGTCGCTGTGCCGTAGCTCATTGTCTTATACGACTTCGCGGGTCGACGGGAACGCTGTCGCGTTCCACTCTTGAAGGCGAAGCTTAAGCGTCCTCCAATTTTTTATGCAGCGGTGCAGCGGTGCAGGGATGCAGCGGCGGCGTAGAGGTAGAACACCCGCCTCGCGTGCAAGAGGTCCGTGGTTCGAATCCCGGTGCCGGCAATTTTCCACCGGATTTTTTAAAAAAATCCGCGTGTTGATAAAATTGCACAAACAGGCCTGGAGTGTGGCCTGATCCCGGTGACCAGAACCGGTAACGCACTCCATCACCAGAGCAGGATTGGCCACCCTGGTGCAGTACTTGGCCACAACCTCCTATGAACACAACAATCAAACCCCGGCCCTCAGTCCCCAGCAGCTGCAAAGCAACTGACCACGGCGGCGGTCAGACCTGCGACGCTGCAGAGGGTACTAAGAATCACTGGCGGAATCACGGGTGTTGTCGCTGGCGAGCCGCCAGCGACAACACCCGCACGTGACGTCACTGCACTAACCCTTTAAAACTAACACGCCGAGGATGACGAGGCCGCCTTTGACGAAGATAGGTCCACCTATCGAAACGTTGGCCAGCCTGTCTGAGGTACTTCAACCCTGTTTAAAAAAAAATTTATACCACAGTGATTACGAGAAAGCATTTGATTCTGTCGAAACCTCAGCAGTCATGGAGGCATTACGGAATCAGGGTGTAGATGAGCCATATGTAAAAATACTGGAAGATATCTATAGCGGCTCCACAGCCACCGTAGTCCTCCATAAAGCAAGCAACAAAATCCCAATAAAGAAAGGCGTCAGGCAGGGAGATACGATTTCTCCAATGCTATTCACAGCGTGTTTACAGGAGGTATTCAGAGACCTGGATTGGGAAGAATTGGGGATAAAAGTTAATAGAAAATACCTTAGTAACTTGCGATTCGCCGATGATATTGCCTTGCTTAGTAACTCAGGGGACCAATTGCAATGCAGGCTCACTGACCTGGAGAAGTAATGCAGAAGAGTGGGTCTAACAATTAATCTCCAGAAAACTAAAGTAATGCTTAGCAGTCTCGGGAGAGAACAGCCATTTACAATAGGCAGTGAGGCACTGGAAGTCGTAAGGGAATACATCTACCTAGGGCAGGTAGTGACGGCGGATCCGGATCATGAGACGGAAATAATCAGAAGAATAAGAATGGGCTGGGGTGCATTTGGCAGGCATTCCCAAATCATGAACAGCAGGTTGCCATTATCCCTCACGAGAAAAGTATGTAATAGCTGTGTCTTACCAGTACTCACCTACGGGGCAGAAACCTGGAGGCTTACGAAAAGGGTTCTACTCAAATTGAGGACGACACAACGAGCTATGGAAAGAAGAATGATAGGTGTAATGTTAAGGGATAAGAAAAGAGCAGATTGGGTGAGGGAACAAACGCGAGTTAATGACATCTTAGTTGAAATCAAGAAAAAGAAATGGGCAGGACATGTAATGAGGAGGGCAGATAACCGATGGTCATTAAGGGTTACGGACTGGATCCCAAGGGAAGGGAAGCGTAGCAGGGGGCGGCAGAAAGTTAGGTGAGCGGATGAGATTAAGACGTTTGCAGGTACGGCATGGCCACAATTAGTACATGACCGGGGTTGTAGGAGAAGCATGGGAGAGGCCTTTGCCCTGCAGTGGGCGCAACCAGGCTGATGATGATGATGAATTTTTTATGCGAAGCATATTACGAGAGCTCAACCCAGCTCCTCAGGCGCGGCGGTGTCGCCTTGAAACCACGTGACACCGTGACGTCACGACAGAGGAGAAGTGGCTTTGGCTCAACTCTTGCAAGATGGGCTGGGTGGGAATCGAACCAGGGTCTCCGGAGTGTGAGACGGAGACGCTACCACTGAGCCACGAGTACGATGCTTCAAAGCGGTACAAAAGCGCCTCTAGTGAATGCGGTGTTGTCTTAGAAACGAGCTGTTTCCAAGGCTCAGGCGTGCGTCGCTTGCTCAGGCGCACATTTCGTTTCCGCGCCGAACGCTGCGTTGCTCGACGCTCACCGCGTCCAATGTGGGGCGTCCAAGGCGAAGCACAGTAACGCATGAGTTGTTTCTTCGTCTAGCCGAACCAAATATAGCCAAGCAACAGCAGTTCACCAAGCTAAACAGTGGTTCAACAACTAAAATAAAGGCTAGTATGCTTCGCATCCTGGGCTTAACCTTACCTAAGCCACAGCCATTTTTTTCCTTTCTCTATGCTGCACGTGTTTAAAAAAGCTTATTTTAACAAAAGACGATACAAACAGTAAGTCGCAATCGTGGGTGTTTAGAAAAAGTTTATTTCGACAAGAGACGATACGAACACTGAGTCATAATCACGGCACAATTCCACGCGGACGATAACATGTAAGAAACGAAACATAGCGCGTTGTCAACGCGAGTAGTGTCAGAGTCCTCACGCACCAACATATAAACACGTATACCCACGGAAATGCACAGTTACACATAAACTAAATGCCACATGTACAAAATGATTTTCAATATATACAGTGTGCACAATGGTTATATACAATGATGATGTGATAGAACACTTTACACAATTTTGAAGTGATATGCACGAGATGTGTATATACAAAAATGATCATGTATACGAGAGGACACACACACAGAAATCACGGGCACCTGCATTCTATGTGAGTGGCAGATTGAAAAGGAAATTTATTCACCCGTAGGCATACTTACAACAGTGGTAGGAACGAAAGGTACAGTATGAGGTACATCACGTGTAATACATCATACTTGATGTAAACAAAAAAGATGAACAAATGAAATAAGATGCAGATTGAGAAGTTCGCAGCGCCAACGGAGCCAGCTATTTACCAAAAGGTCCCCAATCGTTATGGTACCCGGCCACCGCTGTAGTTCAGGTGCCCTCCGCAGCTTTTCTACAATTTTTCACATGCTTTCAGGGCAGTCATGAGTGGTGATGATATATATTGAACAGAAATTCCACTAGCCTATATCTTTAAAACAACACACATTTCAATACCTATTCGAGGTGCTCAGGCATTGTGAAGATGAGCGCAAAATATCGATGCAGCGATCATCAAGGACGCTTTCGAGTTCATGGCACGGCGTTAGCTTTGCGCGCAATGAAGATGAAAACGACGACGTGCTGCGTGATTGTGGCACGAGCGCGTCGAGCCTCGCAATAAACAAATAAAAATGAAACAAATATCAAATCGGAGAAGTCCACGGGTGGGTAAACGGAAAAAGAAATATGCAGACTCCACGCTCTGTGGGAACCGATGTAAGCGAAGCTTTGTCGACTGTTTGCGTTCATTGACGTTATTTGGCGGTGATACATCGACCGCGTACGACAGTCGTGACGAGATGTGAAATGTTACCTTGCCAGCTCCGTTGGACGCTTTATGCGAGCTTTCGGCTCTTAGGCACTAAATGCACGCATCGGTGCAATTTTGCATTGTAGCTCACAAAACTCTCATCCTGTCTCTCTCTCTCTCTCTCTCTCTCTCTCTCTCTCTCTATATATATATATATATATATATATATATATATATATATATATATATATATATATATATATATATATATATATATTTCCTCCTCCCTACCATTCTCCTCCCTCTACTGTCGTTGCTGTTGCGGGTGAGCACGGAGACAAACCCGGCACCTCCTACACAGCATTTGCGAGGGGTCACGGCTTGTTACGTTGTCCAGAGGGCGCTGTGCAGACTTCACGCGGCGTAACCCTTGACACGAGCTTCTCTGGTCGTCTTTGCTTTGTGCCACACTCCTGTCGTGTACTGGAGCGATGGCGTTAAGAGGAAGCTTTAGCTCGGGTGCTCCTATCTAAATACATGCAAAAGGGGAATTCGTTTTTCTTGGCAACCACACCACAAAATTGGGCGAATTTTGGTGCATTTCAAAGAAACCAATTTAAATATGGTGTCTGTTGATCTCAAATTTTTGATTTGGGGCTTCATTTGTTTATTTAGGAAGTGGCAAACAGTCGAAAATTCTCAGAAAACGAAACTATTAGGTTCACAACTCGGCAACTTGGCGATGTAAAATAATAATAATAATATTTGGGGTTTTACGTGCCAAAACCACTTTCTGATTATGAGGCACGCCGTAGTGGAGGACTCCGGAAATTTTGACCACCTGGGGTTCTTTAACGTGCACCTAAATCTAAGTACACCGGTGTTTTCGCATTTCGCCCCCATCGAAATGCGGCCGCCGTGGCCGGGATTCGATCCCGCGACCTCGTGCTCAGCAGCCCAACACCATAGCCACTGAGCAACCACGGCGGGTGGCGATGTAAAAGGATATCGCAATTATGTGAGCTGCTTCTAATAGTACATATAAAGCGGAAAAAATGAATAGGTTACACAACGTAACAAATTCGCGTAAGATATAAGATGACAAGCTCAATTTGTCGGCATTCAATGATTTAGTGGGTGCCGTTTATAGAACCGCGATATCTGTTCTTGATGCAGAGCTAATAGTTCGTAAACTTCTTGCTTCTCATTTTGTAAACTTTCAAATTCTTGAAAATATTTTTAACAATATTACGGCTCTAAATCGAAATTCCGCTTCGAACAGTCACTATAATTTAACTTTCTCTTTCAAATGTAACAAATGGCATTAAAAGAGTTTCTGGGGGATTATCTCAAAAAAATGTTTTTGCGTCTTAGATGTACTTGAAAATGCCACGTCTGGGTTCGGCCCGAGCTAAAGCTTCCTCTTCTGAGCCCCGAATAGTAGAAAATCCGGTGTTGACACCGCGGGTCTCGCAATAATCACTCTGAACAACAACCGCGCAGGCCCTCCACGTGGCGCATACAGTATATACCCCATCCATGCAAGCGATTTCTTGCGCGACAGCGACAAGCGACGCGATAGAGATGGCTGTCGCGTTCGCTCGTCGCCCAGAAGTCAAACTCCAAGCGAGCGACCGCTTCGCGCCACAGCTCTCCAGTGTTGCCGGTATTAGGGGATCGAATTAGCGCCAAACCTGGCGTGGCACTTGCCATAAATGTTTAAGTTAATTTGTTTGGCTGTACAAAGCAACGCAAAGTCTTCTGAAGGTCTTGCAATAGGTTTATTTTGTTTACACATCAAAATTTGGTAGTTTGCTCATTCCGTTTGTATACTGTGAAGGGCGCACGTGCGCGAACCGGTAGTACGTCACTAATGTACACCCTGTTCCGGCTGCCTACTATTGACTAGTCGCTCACAGTACTTGCGGGCAATGAGTGACTGATTCTCGATTTGCAAAACCGAGCGATCGCGCGACAAGATCGAGCGATCTGTTCAAGCGACGGCCCGATCCGTCGCGCGAAGCCGTCGCTCGTCGCTGTCGCGCACAAAATCGCGCTAATGGGGTTTAGCCTTACATTGGCTTAGACTATTTACAAAGTTATCCCTCGAAATTTCGAGAATGACAGGTCAAAAACAAAACTCATGAAATAAAACCACGACAACGCAGGCTGTTTGTGTTTTTGTGACGCGGCCACGTGTCGACCACGTCCCAACGCGGCCACCATGGCTGGCGTGCGCCTAAACTACGTCCTGACGTTTCCGGCATTACAGCAGCAGTGTGAAAGTCGAAGGACGATGAAAATAAAGCTTCGCACTTAAAATAATAGAGACTTTTAGCATGTACGCTATTCCGGTAAACGGGTGCGGTTTGGGCGGATTACCATATGGTCGGGGCGTAAACGTGAGCGGGGAATCCGCCTGGTGTTGTAGAGCTGAACCATAAAAACGCATAGCTAAAACTGCAGTAACTCACCACATCCTGCTTCGCCACTCGTGCAAATTTTTGGCAGTGGCGTAATTGTGAACACGATTACGCCACTGTCGAAAATTTACGCCAGCAGCTAAGCAGAATATAGTCATTGGCTCTGTGTTTGTGTGGTTAAGCTTTGCGCCACCAGCTGGCTCCACCAATCTGGCCGCTCACCTTGACGCCCTCGCTAAACAGGAAAACCAACCACGCTTGCCCGAACACCGAACACGCAAAAAGTATCTAGTGTTATGATGACCCCGCACACTGCGGGAAACGATGCAAGCATTCATTTCTGTGCTGTTTGCTTGGATAAACGATAATTATCGGTGACGTTGGCATCGAATGTTTAATTTGTTCAACGTTTAGTCCAACGCGAGAGTGGTGATTGGACGCGAAGTTATCGCGCGTGCACCACTGCTGTTTGTCTGAGTAGTACACAGAGCACACTGGGGGTGGTGTTTCGCTTAAGGTGTTCTTCTGCCCCATACTTCATAACCTCCGAGAGGGTCGAGCATATTCATTGCCTCACATGGCATATAGCATCGTGGGAGAATTAATATAGAAGGGTTAAAATCTGGGTTAGTCGGTACATACTTGAAAGGAAAAACAAGTCAAAAACACAAAGGACAAGAGGAGAGGTGCACACGACAATGAATGGGCTATCAACTGAGCTTTATTAGAATCGGTGTAGTCCCAGCAAGGCCAGCAGAGCATGCGCAACCGCATCATCGCTAATCACAGAGCATGAAAAGACAAGAATCGCTTCTATCGTGATCGACCTAAAATTGCAAATTCTTTTTCAAGTAAGCGCACCGAGGTCGTAGTAACGCAGTCGTCACCTAGTCAACTGATGTAGTACGCTTCCAGGATTTCTCGCTCTTGTTTGCCCTTGCCCCTACCAAGAATCGTTACATTGCTGAACAGTTGATAGTCCAGTCGTTGTGGTGTGAAGCTCTCCTCTTGTCCTTTGTGTTTTTGACTGGTTTTTTCCTTCGAAAATTGATATACTTTAATCGAATTACAGGGCTACACATAGCAAAAGCCCAATTGGATTATAAGGTACGCCGTAGTTGCAGACTCCGGAATAATTTTGACACCGGGGTGTTATCTTCAAGCGTTCTTAATTTTGCCCCAGCGAAGCGCGACTGCAGCGCTCAGGATCAAACCCGCGAGTTCCAGTAATATCATTGACATAAATCTGCGGCTGTGGGCCCAGAAGTGTTGATTTGATGTGTGACGGCTTACGTAGTTTCGCCTACACCATACGACTGCTCTAAGGCGGCTTTATTCCACTTTATTGCGGCTGTGTTTCTGCACGCCCTGGCTATATTGTGCGCGTGAGAAATTTACATGGCGTTTATATTTCAGAAGTAGCAGAAACGCACCGTACCGTATCTTGCAGTTAAGCTCATACTATTTGCCAGTAAGATTTCCTTGCATCCTCACGTCACCTTTACTCTATCAAGAGAGCGCGGAGGCGCGCTCTCTTGATGGGCACCTGGACCCTGGCTCCCAAAGACTTACACCCAGAGCAACCTGTCTGCCCGGTGACCCTTGGCGTCTCCCACATTGTGAGACGAAGCGGACGGCGTTTCGACAAGCAGACAGCTGTAGGACTCCGCCGTATTAGAGAGTCTGCGATCGTCGCTGCTCTAGCTTCTTCATCAAGGCCTTTTTGCAGCAGAGACTTCAAGGCGGTCAACTTTCCTTCATAAATTTTTCGAGCACATTTAGTACTTTATACGTAGCACTCTTTTCTACTGCGCTCAGCTCGAACGCTGTGTTTTGAACGTCGTGCTGTAAGTTTGTTGATATAACATAAGTGAACTTAGGAACGTTGAGGTTCGGTGAATTATTGCTTTGCATCTGCTCGCTAATGTTTAATTTTTTTCAATATCAAGAGTGTTTTGTGGTTGGTATTGGCAGCTCTCTTTGTTTCTTTTTGGCATCGAGTTAACACCGCGGCCTATTAAATAGGACACGAAGAAATTCGTTACAAATGGCGTCCGTGGCAGGACTGTACCAGCTGTAAATCTAGGATATTGGCTCCACAGCAAGAACTCGTGCCAGGGTTAATACAAATGCCGTCGAGTATAACCAAGTAAGAGTAAGGTTGAGGCTCACGGCAGAAGAAATCCGAGGAAGGCTTTGGAAGACTATGACAGAAATCGAGAAATATAGAATTGTGGAAAGATCGTTTGTAAGAGAGCCGAAAGAGAGAGTGAGAAGCAGCCCACGCAGCTGCGATTAAATTTGCCTCATGTGTTGCGTAAGAAGCATGCGCAAGGTAATACGGGCAACGAAGCTCCCTCATTGTCTTTCGAGTGCGGAGCTACTCACTGCGAGGAAAATGATGTCGAAGGCTCCATACCTTTATGGGAGCCAGCCTGCTTAGAACAAAATGTTCTGTTACTTAAAGAAGTCACTCGACCAGACCCCAATGATTATGGGCAGCTTACAAGTGATAGTAGTGACAGCGGAGAAGGTGAAATCGACTCTGTAAGGATGGTATCTAGATTGCGCATTGGTTATAACCACGAAGTTACTTCAATGAACGTAGTCACTTCAGGAGAATCTGGTGAAGCTAAAGATCCACAAAGATGTAGTCTCTTCATTGCAGAAAAGGAGAGGGTATTGCCGAGCTATGTCTCCCTCTAATCCGACAGTGTGACTGCCAATTGGGCCGGTCTATTTCCTGAGCACATTCTCTTTAGAGACGGCCAAATGATTGTGACGAACATTTTAATAAGCGGCAGCCATGCAAGCAAGCCTACACGCGTTATATGGCCAAGGGCTATCCAGAACTAGGGGTTTTTACTAAACAAGTCGGGGATCCTGATTCCTTCATTCGTAAAGCTCATGGCGTTTTGCATGTTGGCTGTTGCCCATATTTGAATGACGGGACTCAGCTACCCCGCAGTAATGTGACAACTGTTTCCTGCCATGAGTACCTGATGCCAAGATTGCAGCTGCTCTATACATCGTGCTCAGAAGAAAATGTGTTAACAGCATTACTGTACATTCTTTCCTGCCCTGGACAATGGTATACAGTCTGAAAATGCCTTTTGATAATGGCTAGGCGGCTGTTACAATCTTCAAGCGGTATATTTGTGTTCGCTGTGCCATAAAGTTTGCAACTCTTACGCGCCAAAAGTTGGTTTTATAGGATGTTATCAAAAAACGTGCAGTGTCGATAGCTGTGTGGAGTGTTTTTAATGTTACTTCAGATGGACTCCAGAAACTATCGTAAACGTTCCAGTTATCGTCAACTCTTTAAGGATTTTGATCCGCTTAAACATGTCACGCGCTCTTCGAAAAGGGGCACTTCTGGCATCATTTGTGCGAAATAGTCATGCAACGAACATCAAGGACACTTGCGTGGTGCGCTTGATTTTCCGAAGGGACATGCTCCTCTTAATCTAAAGTTGCTTGCACACACACACACACACACACACACACACACACACACACACACACACACACACACACACACACACACACACGCACACACACACACACACACACACACACGCACGCACGCACGCACGCACTCACGCACACAAGCTGCCTATACTCCGCTCCACATGTCGTAGTCAACGTTGTGGAGGGTAGAGAGACTTCTTGCAATGGCGTCTTTCGCGCTTTGAGATAGTTCGGTTTTTCTTAACCGCATTTGCGCTCAACTGCTTTTTATGTAAGCTCAGTTTTGAATAAAATAAATTGCATTCGTGAGGAACAAATAGACGTTGTATACGGCTGCTAATCCCTTGCTTTAGACCACTCTTATTTTTGTTGTTCTTTCCTGTTTTTTTTTTGTTTCAAACCTTTGCGAGGAGCCTCACGTGCGTCCTCACCCGAGCGAACGCTGCTGACGCGCAGCGAAGCATGGAGCGAACGCGCACAATGATAACCTTACTTGACTGAACTTCTTGCGCAAGCTTCCACAGCGTTGACTGCTATGTATGGAAATGGAGTTCAATTAACAACAAGCTGCTGCGCTAGGAGTCCTCTGTTCGCGTACTGCTATTAAATAACTTTATTTATGTTTAAGTAAAGTTCTAGTCTTTCCTACCGACTTTACTACCTTTTTTTCCGTACATATGTTTCAAGCTTTTTTCGTCGGCCGATACAGGAGGCGGTTCACACACCAGGTATGACGTGGGTTACTGATTCGCGCTTTTAAAATTTCGGTCTTTTTTTATGCCGTGGGAACAGAATGTCTGGATATTGTGAAAAATTCCCTGTTGCTGGATTCAAAAAGTCTTGAGCAATTGCATATCTCCTGAAGCTACTAGTAGTTAGGTAAGCTGATGCGGGAAGTAAAGACAGTACAGGGCCATTGAGGGCCGCTCTCGCACCACTCTCACTCATTCCCCTCACGTATAATCTCCTATGACCAGTCTGTTAATGACACTTATGTGGGCAGGCACTAGAAAAATGAAGTGTCTGTATATGGTTAGCACCACTGCTTGTTGTGCGCGATGTAGATAAAGATAAACAATCCGTTATTACGACAGCCGTCTGCATTGGTGATTTTAGTTTACGCAAGACCAACGCTAGAGATAACGATTCCGCCAGAAATACGGACATGTCGTCCGGAATGCTGACTGAGAATGACCAGTCTCCACATTACAGGGAGATACGCCGGCATTCCAAAGCCGAATGCGTCAGCGACGTTACGGGGTTGGCGCTATGCGCCCATTTCGATAACCTGCAGGAACTGCTTGGAAGAAAATGAATGCGGGCAAACGGTTTCACAGAGGTGACAGTGCCAGTAACCGCCTTCGCGCGGCCTTCCAGATTTATGCGAGATAGCGCTAAAGAGAATGAAGTCCGCTTATAATGCGATTAAATATTGCTTGATCGCCAGTGAGACCGAACGGCTCTCTTAGGGCTCAGCAGCCCATTGCTCTAAACATTATTCCACGATTGAACACATCCCCATACCATGTCCAAATGACTTTTGGAAACGTCTCACACGTGCGTAGCCGGCCGATTTGTCGTACGCTGCCTTCGGGATAGCCCGAGCTTTATTCAGTTGGTTTTGACGGCTCTCACTTCAGGATCAGCCCAGTAGTGGGAGTAACGTGCTACTTCGAAAGTGAGTTAGGTCCGCCTTTATTACCGTCTTAATGAAAGAAATCCCATACGGCCAAGCAGCCAGCAGGGTCACATGACATTGAATGTGCCAGAAGGGTTTCAAGTGCGCCTCCAAAATGAGAAAAGAATGTGAAGACAATGGGATCAAATTGTATAGGTTTTGGTGATAATTGCATTTCGAGCTACGTTCTTTCTTACTCCATGCGAGAGCTTGAAATAAAGTGCACTGCTCCCTTTGAAAAAATGCTATTTTGATCGCTTACCAAAAAGAAGCTTTGTACTTTGAATGCGTAATCTTAGAAAAGTTACGAAAGAACGTTGTGTAACTACTGCACCTGGAACGAAAGAGATATACGTAGGGGTGCTCAACGGTCTTCTCCACTAGCCGTACTGAAAATTCGAAATTCTTGAAGCATCCTTTTGCTCTTACTTTTCCGTAGCTTATGCATGTCTGCCCATCAGCCGTTGTCTGCCGTTGCCGGTCTGCCGATGTCTGCCGTTGCCGGTCTAAGTAAATGGAAACCGTCTACTGAACGGCGTTGAGATTAGTTGCCTGACAGCTGCATGGCCCCTCCAACGCAATTGTATGCACATAGCCGCAACGCTGTTTGCAACAGGTTTCTCCTTTGTTATTTCCCCCCTCGTTTGTTTTATTTTATTGATGCAGTCATAACCACACAAAAAAAACCTGGACAAATAACTTCGCACCATCCGAGAATATACTAAAAACAGCAGGCGTCACGCACGCATGATCGCCACGAGCAGTGTTTATGGACTTCTGAAATGCAGTTATATTCCGTTTCATGTAAGGTTAGGCTGGTGGTTGGTTGGAATGTAGGGTTTAATGGCGCAAAAGCGACTACGGCTATGATGCGCCAACCACAAGGTTGTGTCGTGTAAGGATAGTGATTCTTGGCTGACGCATGCGTACTTGCATTTTCTAATGAACACCCGTGCTAGTTTGCGGGTTATCTGGTCTTCACTTCTTTAGAGAACATAGCGGCCTGCTGGATTATGGTGTGCAGCCGCATTCCTGGCAATGAGAATTCAGGGCCAGACTGGAAGTGCCTCCTAAAGAAGCACTTCCCGTGTTAACACGTCTGCTAATTTGCCCTACAGTAACACATTAACCCGACATTAAGGGAACGTTTCGCGTTTTTAAGAAGTTCTAGTTTCTCGGTAGCTTCGCACTGCAACAAATGGAGATGCTCACCAGAATTCATCAGGTGCTTTGTATTGTAAAAAAGCAAAGATCCGAGAATCCGTCAACTAGCAGAGGTGCTATCATTACGAAACATACGTACGTCATACGTCGGTCAGCAATGACTAACTTTACTTAGCACGGAATTATATACAATTATAACTCGTTAAAGAGGCTCGTGGCGATCGTGAGGGCATGACCTCTGCTGTTTTTCGTATCTTCCAAGCATGGTGCGCAATTATTTGTCCTCGTTTTTTCTGCATTACGTCCTTCGTCTGTTCTCTTTACTCCCATTGGTATGTGCGTGCATATACGGGGCTTGCATTTGAATTGAGCCCTCAAGGAAATGGGGTCGCTGCCGTTGGAATCAAAGCCGCGGACTCAAGGAACGCCATAACCACTAAGCTGGTGGGGTGGGTGCAGAATTTGATTTGCTGTGCGGTAGCTTTTTCAGCGTGCGCTTTGACCACAAGTATTCAACTCGCGACCTTCATGAAAATGGCAAAAGCCAACCTATCGTGCACGAGACGTTGAGATCATTCAAAACATTTAAACCACACTGCCGAAGCATTATGAGACAAATCTAAAGCAAAGAAAGCCAACAGTTGAGGACCAATGAGCCAAACAATGCTGGACAATGACTCGGCGGCGATGTGAACACTTGTGTTCTCCTGCACAAAACTAAATTTGTCACGGAACGCGCACTAAAATGCCCCCTAATTGTTTGGTTTTAACGCACCTACGTTGCCGAGCACTGTTGAAAAAAAACTCCCTTATAAAGCTGAAACGTAGATAACATTGAGGAACTTTATTTTCATTTCTCATTACAGGCATACACGTGGGATATACAAAGGGTGCACTCGTACACAGACTCGTGGTAATCGTAAAAGCGATCATTCGTTTCTTGAGGACGAGTCAAGTAAACTGTCAGAATAGGCATGTTTCGCCTTACTGATTATTCGCAGTTATGAGTAATACAGTACTCCGCATACACAACTACACGGGCCGTTTTCTTTCAGCCTTGACCCGGTGCGGACGAGAAAATTCCATGCGTTGGACTACCCGAGCCCTGCCCGTTGATTTAAAGGTGTTCCTGTATCCGGCCCTGGCATGAAATATTCAGGCTCGAATAATCACGAATAATCATTTCGTGATTAGCCTAAGCCGTGCAAATTATTCTTCGGTATGCGAATGCACGTATACCACGGGCAGGGAAGAAGCCAGGGAAGGACCAGACTGGCAACCGCCACCTAGAGTGGCACGACGCCTGCTTACTTTTTGGGGAAGGCGATATATTAAAGGAAGTTGAAGATTGTTTCAGAGCGGCCAATTTCCATGCGTCAAGGTTTCAACCAAAGTAGCTGCTAAATAAAAAAAATGAAAGTGCATGCTTTGATCATCTTACTGGTGCTTTGAAGGGTGATGTAAACGACCGTACTAGATTTGCCACCTAGTTGTGCGGCAATATTGTCAGCAAGCAAAGCCAGAGACGAAGGTGAGGACAGCACAGAAGACAGCTATGCTCCCCGATGTCGCACGGACTGTCTTCCATATTGTACCCCAGTTAATGCGTTGTAAATACATGTAAATATATTTAAACCTCTCTTCTACGCGTACCAATATATACCGGAGGCATAGATAAGCACTTACGTACCTCCTGCTAGCCATTTCATCCTACCATTCAATGTCGTAAAAAACATTGCAATGTTTAGTGATAAAACTCAAGAGAGTAAACTTGGCTCGAATACAAATTTAAATACACCGGTGTATTTGTTTTCAGAAATACAATAATGGATGGCCACTGGAAGCCTTCTCATTAAGCAGGCATCGGTGACATGCGAGGGCGACGCTTGGTTCAGTCAGATGGAACATGTCATTTTATTGCTTTATTTGGTTTCGTTACAATGATGCAAATTTCGGTATCGTTTTTCGCAGCAGAAACTTATTGGGACTCCGTCTACTGTTGTCTCATCACGTACCCTTCCTGAGCTAGAATAATTTGGCAAAATTTAAGAAAACTTGATTTCAAATCCCTTCGTGATTTCTTCTAGTGATTGGTTTATTGCATTACTACTTAATACGATAGGATCAATACTGACGCGTGTGCTTATCTTTATCGGGCGACCACGTTTCGCCGCCTAACAAATGTAATCGCACAGCGCGGGATGCGCCTGCATGTATCCGAAGTTTCTGGAAAGTTATCGATGCTTCTATCCGGCTGTCTGTTGTCGCCGAACCCTGTCTTATCTGATTTCATCGCATGACGCGAATGGTGTAGAACTTTCTGGAAGGCACGCGGGTCCGAACGGTTAGTCTGGAACATTCGACGACTGCAGTATAAAAGCCGACGCGGTCGACCCGCTGATCAGATTTTCGACGATCGCCGACTGTGTTCACCGCTATCGTTGTGCTTTAAGTGTACCCTGTTTTGTGGGCACAGGTTCGCCCAATAAAAGCCAGTTTTGTCTTTCACAGTACTGCTACTGTGTTCTTTAACGTCACTACCACGTGACAATACTAAGCGTAGGCGGAAGAACTTTCTTACTGTATAGAAAACTGAACAACGCACGTTTATTTTTAAGGTTAGATAGGAAGTAAAAGAATGCTTGCAGTCGTATTCGTATTTGGCTCTTCAAACTGTATGTTTCAAGACGGCTCGAAAAAAATTATTATCCCTCCGATTTTGGGGATTCTGGTTGCGTTACTATTTTTTGAAGTCTCTTTTCACTTTCTATAATCCAGAGCGCATTCTTCATTGCTCCACGTGCTGTACGAATTTATGTCATTTACACGAATATCAAATTCATACATTCTTGCGGTAACTTTCTGAAGCGGAACAGATAATCGTGGTTTTTGTGCTCAGTGGGAGCGATAGCTGCGACGGAAACGGGTGGCAGCGGCATGCCCGGCAAACATCGCCAACGGAAACGGCCTTTGTAATCAGCTCACAACAGCTCACTCCGTAAAGTGTCGCGTCATTAGCAACGCAGCTTGTTAACGAACACGCAGAAATAAAAAAAAACAAAAAAAAACTCGTCGTACCAGTTTTCGTCGGCCTTCTTGGCGTCTCGCTGCGGATGGTAGGTGCCGATTGCGCAATCCATGGCTTCATGCAATTAGTGGCACTGTTCCAGGCTTACTGACCGACAGACGGCATTTCGCAAAAACAAACCGCGATATAGCTCTCGCGGCATTCGGCGTAATTTCGACGACAAGCGGTTGGTCGCAGTCGCAGAGAAGGGATGGGCGACGATGGACACTTGGGACTGTGAATTCGGTCGCACCGGAAGTGCGACCGAAATGGCACTTCCGGTGCGATGAAAGCAGCGTCATGTGAAACAGGCCTTACGCGTTTTATGTCGCCTGTAGCGGCGGCGCTGGAATTAGCGGCCAACTATAATAGTTAGCAACTTGTTAGTGGCTTACAATTGTTAGGCTATTATTAGCCGATAATCGGCCTCTTATAACTACTATATTATCACGTAGTAGTGATGGGCAAGAACGCAGCAGCGAAACTGTGAATAATTTAACATTTACAGCGAAGCAGTGTTACGCGGACCCTGTTCTGTCCTTATCGGACTTCGCTAAAAAGCGGTCACGGGACCTAGCGAGAGAAAAGAAAGAAGAGCTGAACAGGGGGAGAAGGGTTGGAGTGACGCCTGATCCCCCTGTGAGAATGCAATTTTCTACCTGAATCTTATACGATCGACACACGGTGCATTTTGAGCGATGAAGCCAAGCGGCATCGAATTTATCGACGATTCATTCCAACCTGCCACGAATGAAACAAATGCGACGCTGGTGGTTTGCGGCAAACGAGCTGTACTCAGCGATTGAAACGCGATACTAGGAGTGCGTGTATGCCGGACCTTCTTGGTGGCGCAAGAAGTGCCGTCAGCCAGGTCACTCGTCAAACAAAACCAACCAATCCGCCAAGCCTTGCTCTCATTACTGGGGCGCAATAAAGGAGTGGACCAACTTGGACGCGAAAAAAAAGAAACATTGCAAAACCTAAACAGAAGGCTCACGCGTAAAAGAAAAAGGGATGCTGGTAGAGAAAAAAACACTCCTAAAGCATGGTCACTACGCGAAGCACGCAAAAGCGAAAATGAGGTGAAAGAATGGTGAAACAAAAGATTTACAATATTGCATCTCCAGTCACGGAGTACACCTTCGTGGACGCCACTTTTGCCATTACTGTGCAATGGTTGCAAGGCACAGACAACGGACATTAACCTCTGAGTAAATTGAACATTTTGCTTTCCTAAAGTACACCAATTTCACTTCTGGGTGAAATTTATTGCTTCAGACGACCGCTTTGGTGAAGGAACTTGCGTGTTTGTAGGAAGAATTGAACTGAGGCGTTTCGGTACTAATTGGGAAATATTTTTTCTCTCGCTGCAATGGAATCATCAAATAACTAACATATGCTTGCAGTTCAAGCGGGTGATTCAATATATTTAATGATGAAACGTAGCATGGCTAACTGTACAATAAATGAATAAGTTATTACTAGGTAATAATCCGTGGCTGTCTACAAAATGCACCGAGTCATTCTCATCCCACCTTGACTTGCTTTCTATGGAGTCTTCAGCTCCGTGCCATAATGTTATGTAAATTTAAGCCATTTATCCGCAGTCGAACGTAATTCGTGACTAAAGGGGATAGACTGCTCACGATGTTTGACTTGCATGCTGTAACACTCGGTGTAACTAGCACAGCTTCGAGGTTGAACCATCTACGCAGACTGCAAGGGGGGGGGGGGGAGGGGTGATATTTTCTTACGCGAACCTGACCAAACAAATGTAAGCTACACTCAGAGCACAATGATAGCGGCGAAGTCAGTCGACGATGGTCGGAATCTGATCTGCGGGTCGAGCGCGTTGGCTCTCAGAGATCAGTCGTCGAAAGTTGCAGCGACCCGCCGTGGTTGCTCAGTGGCTATGGTGTTGGGCTGCTGAGCACGAGGTCGCGGGATCGAATCCCGCCCACGGCGGCCGCATTTCGATGGGGGCGAAATGCGAAAACACCCGTGTACTTAGATTTAGGTGCACGTTAAAGAACCCCAGGTGGTCAAAATTTCCGGAGTCCTCCACTACGGCGTGCCTCATAATCAGAAAATGGTTTTGGCACGTAAAACCCCAAATATTATTAGTTTCAGCGTAATCACTGGCACTCGCGTGTCTGTCAGAAACCACTTCACACTTCGTCTCGCGCCTGCGGTCATATTACACAAGATTCGGTGGGAACATACAGAAGATATAGAATCAACGATAAACTTCGCATCGGTTGAAAATAATGCGGGCTAATATTTGTTAGCCGGTGAAACGTGGTCACGCATGAAGATAAACAAGTACACGTGTAAATGTGCATAGTGGCTAACTATTCAAGGTGCAGCGCTGAGGCGTCTCGCGTGATAAGAGCATGGCCGGTATGGAGCATACCTCTCGCTACCTCGCATGCGTTCTCCAATGTGACCGTGGGTAGGGCCGGGGTTGGCTGACGCGTTGAATAGCGAGCCAAGACAACGCTCCTGCTACCGGCCCCTCTTCGTCCAGTACACGTCGCTCAGTGCACTGCGCGTACGTTTTTTTTGTCTGCAGCCTAGCTGGTCGAAATTATTCCAGAGCTGATCAAATTATTACCCCCCCCCCCCCACGGCTGCGGTGAAAGCCTCAGTTTCGTCCTTCCCTCGCTTGAATGGCTGACGCTCGGATATGCGACCACTGTAAGTGTGAGGAGACCATCCACCACCGCCTCTGCCACAGCACCCGCTTATACCCGGTACAGAGGCGAAGATCCTGAGTGCTCACAGGACAAGACAAGTGTTCACAGGACGCGATGCCGTGGGACTACATAGTTTGGCGGCCTGGGAACTTTGAACACCCCTGTACAGGGTCTTAACATTTATCCTTGTAAGTCCGAGTTTTATGGGTCAGAGGTCAGAATGTGTCGGTGGTTTTATATTGTGCATCGGTTCGCTATTCATTCAAAGCAGTTTCCTGGCTCCGACGTGACGCGTACATATGTTTTTGGTAATTAACGAAGCCTGCACTTATTGACATTTTCAGACCGTGCTGATGCCATGGCGTCCGGAGGTCCAAGCTACGGCAGCTGCTGCTGTGTGTCGTGGTGCTTTAACAACGGCGGAACCCAGAAGAAGCCTATCTTGCCTTGGAATAAAAACATTGCGGAAACTGTCTCTTTGATATATATGACCGCTTGTACTAAAACACAGAAGACAAGCGCGATGGATAAAGCCGTAGTGAATTATGATTACCTCTATCTCCATCTGTTATAACTTATTCGAAATAAAAATTGCGTCACGACCTCAATTCACACCGAGCATTGAACTCGACAAAATAGGGAATCGCTAAACCAAAACGATAAATAAAAGCGCTGCAATTTGGGTGACGAAAAGTGACCTGAAATGACAAGCTTCCGCTACAGCCTAACGTCGGTTATGCGGGGGTAATCCAAATTTCGCGCCATCGAAACCAAAACAGGAAATGCAGGCCAGTTGCTCTCACCAACCGCCAGGCGCGCTAGGGTCGATTGGGCCGCTGGCGTGTATGGCAGTGTCCACGCTTAACTTTTTAACGCGACAGCGTTAAGGAGCTCGTGTCGCAGAAAAGCTGGTGTCGTCGGCGTCGATGTCGGCGGCGGTGGCCGTGAGCGATAAATCCCAGCAGGCACCTCATGAATAAAAACAACTTGCAAGATGGGCTGGGTGGGAATCGAACCAGGGTCTCCGGAGTGTGAGACGGAGGCGCTACCACTCAGCCACGAGATTTTTTTTCTTTATTTCCAATGTGGCAACAAAAAACAGAGAAACCAACGCAAAAATGTTAAAAGCGCAAACCAGTAGCTTGGTGACGCGACATTGATAAAAACGTTTTAATGACACTAGGTCATTAAGTACAGGATACCACGTTGGCTGTTCGTCCTGGGTCTGGTACACATGTGGAAAACAAGAATGGCTGTCAGACATGCAGATCCTATTGTAAGATCGGTAAGAGAAAACTTCATTGAAAGCATTGCCTATATCCACTCAGCCACGAGTTCGATGCTTCAAAGCGGTACAAAAGCGCCTCTAAGGAATGCGGTGTTGCCTTAGAAACGAGCTGTTTCTACGGCTCAGGCGTGCGTCGCTTGCTCAGGCGCACATTTCCTTGCCGAGCCGAACGCTGCGTTGCTCGACGCTCACCGCGTCCGATGCGGGGCGCGTATTTGCTGCGCCGTAGCCCATTGTCTTCCACCCCTTGGCGGGTCGACGGGAACGCTGTCGCGTTCCACTCTTGAAGGCGAAGCTTAAGCGTCCTCCAATTTTTTTTCGTTTCTCTATGCTGCACGTGTTCAATAAAAGTTTTTTGTAACAAAAGACGATACGAACAGTAAGTAGACACGGACAGGTTCCTCGCAGCGCCAACGGAGCCAGCTGTTTACCCAGAAGGTCCCCAATTGTTATGGTACCCGGCCACCGCAGAAGTTCAAGTGTCCTCTGCAGCTTTTCTAAAATTTTTCACATGCTTTCAGGGCAGTCGTGAGTGGTGATGATATATATTGAACAGAACCTCCAGTAGCCTATATCTTTAAAACAAAACGCATTTCAATACTTATTCCAGGTGCTCAGGCTTTGTGAAATAGAGTGCAAAATATCGATGCAGCGATCATCAAAGACGCTTTCGAGTTCATGGCACCACGCTAGCTTTGTGCGCAATGAAGATGAAAACGACGACGTGCTGCGTGATTGTGGCACGAGCGCGTGGAGCCTCGCAATAACAAATAAAATGAAACAAATATCAAATCAGAGAAGTCCACGGGTGAGCAAAAGGAAAAATCAATATGCAGACTCCACGCTATGTGGGAACCGATGTAAGTGAAGCTTTGTCTGCTGTTTGCATTCGTTGACGTTATTTGGCGGTGATGCATCGACCACTTACGGCAGTCGTGACGGGATGTGAAATGTTACCTTGCCTGCTCCGTTCGACGCTTCATGCGAGCTTTCGGCTCATCGGCACTAAATGCACGCTTCGGCGCAATGTTGCGTTGTAGCGTTGTAGGTCACAATACTATCACCTCCCCCCCCTCTCTCTCTATCTCTCTCTCTATGTATATGTATATATATATATATATATATATATATATATATATATATATATATATATATATATATATATATAACGTTCCTGAAAGTTCCCCTTTTACATGTATTTAGATAGGAGCACCCGAGCTAAAGCTTCCTCTTAACGCCATCGCTCTAGTACACGACAGGAGTGTTGACACAAAGCAAAGACGACCAGAGAAGCTCGTGGCAAGGGTTACGCCACGTGGAGTCTGCACAATGCCCTCTGGACAACGTAACAAGCCGTGACCCCTCGCAAATGCTGTGTAGGAGGTGCCGCGTTTGTCTCCGTGCTCACCCGCAACAGCAACGACAGTAGAGGGAGAGGGAGGAGGTGGGGAGAATAGCAGCGAGGAGAGAATATATATATATATATATATATATATATATATATATATATATATATATATATATATATATATATATATATATATATATATATATATTTTGCTTTCTCATTACAGGCATACACGTGGGACGTACAAAGGGTGCCCTCGTACACAGACTCGTGGTAATCGTAAAAGTGACCATTCGATTGTTGAGGACGAGTCAAGTAAACTGTCAGTACAGGCATGTTTCGTCTTACTGATTATTTGCAGTTATTAGTAATACAGTACTCCGCCTACAGAAATAGACGGGCCGTTTTCTTTCGGCCTTGACCCGGCTCCGACGAGAAAATGGCATGCGTTAGACCACCCGAGCCCTGCCCGTTGATTTAAAGGTTTTCCTGTGTCCGGCCCTGCCAGGCTCGGTCCGACCCGGTTTGGTTCGGCGCATTAGCCCTTGAGCGTGTAGAAAGCAGGTGGACTTTTTGGTTTTAGTGAAGATACTGCCACGTGGTCGACGTGTGCCGGGATGTCTTCAATATTCGTGTGGGTGCTTCTTGCCATGCGTCCCCTCTTTCTAGTGAATCTTTGCCTTCGTGAGAAATAATCATTTCGTGACCAGCCTAAGCCATGCCAATTATTCTTCGATATGCAAATACACGTACACCACGGGCAGGGAAGAAACTAGGGAAGGACCAGACTGGCAACCGCCACCTAGAGTGGCACCACGCCTGCTTACTGTTTCGGGAAGGCGATATATTAAAGGAAGTCGAAGATCATTTGAGAGCGGCCAATTTTCATGCGTCAAGGTTTCCGCCAAAGTAGCTGCTAAATAAAGAAAATGAAAGTGGATGCTTTGATCACCGTACTGGTGCTTTGAAGGGTGATGTAAATGACCGTACTAGATGCGCCAGCTAGCTGTGTGGCAATATTGTCAACGAGCAAAGCGAGAGCCGAAGGTGAGGACAGTACAGAAGACAACTATGCTCCCTGATGTCCCGCGGACTGTCTTCCATCTTGTATTCCTGTAAATGCGTTGTAAATACATGTAAATATAGTTAAACCTCTCTTCTACGTGCACCAATATACACCGAAGGCATAGATAAGCACTTACGTGCCCCCTGCTAGCCATTTTATCCTACCATTCAATGTCGTAAATACATTGCGATGTATAGCGATGAAACTGAACATAGTAAACTGTGCTCGAATGTAAATTTAAGTACACCGGTGTATTGGTTTTCAGAAATACGATATGGCCATTGGAAGCCTTTTTATTAGGCAGGCATCGGTGAACTGTGAGGGCAACGCTCGGTGCAGTCAGGTGGAACGTTTCATTTTATTGCTGTATTTGGTTTCGTTACAATGACACAAACCTTGGTATACTTTTTTTTTTGCAGCATAAACTTATTGGGACTCCGTTTACTGTTGTCTCATCACGTACCCTTCGTGAGCTAGAACAATTTGGCAAAACTTAAGAAAGTCTGATTTCAAATCCCTTCGAGATATCTTCTAGTTATTGGTTTATTTCATGGCTACTTAATAATATAGAGTCAATACTAATTCAACGCGGAAGAGCTTTCCTACTGTAGAGAAGACTGAACAACGCACGTTTATTTTTACTGTTAGATTGGAAGTAAAAAAAAACGCTTGCAGTCGTATTCGTATTTGGCTCTTCAAACTGTATGTTTAAAGACGGCTCGGGAAAAAAATATAATCCCTCCGATTTTTGGGATTATGGTTACGTAACAACTTTTGTGAAGTCGCTTTTCGCTTTCTATAATCACGAGCGCATTCTTCATGCCACCACTAGCTGTGCGAATTTATGTCATTTACACGAATCTCAAATTCAGACATTCTTGCGAGAACTTTCTGAAGCGGAACCGATAACCGTGGTTTTTGTGCTCACTGCACGAGATATCTCCGACGGAAACCGGCGGCAATGGTGTGCCCAACAAACATCGCCAACGGAAACAGCCATTGCAAACAGCTCACAATAGCTCACTCCGTAAAGTGTCGCGTCATTAGCAACGTAGCTTGGGAACGAGCACGAAAAAAAAAAAAGAAAAACTCGACGTACCAGTTTTCGTCGGCCTCGTTGGCGTCTCGCTGCGGAATGTAGGTGCCGATTGCGCAATCCATGGCGCCACGCAATTAGTCACACTGTTCCAGGCTTACTGACCGCCGATAGACGGCATTTCGCAAAAACAAACCGCCAAATAGCTCTCGCGGCACTTGGCGCAATTTCGACGAAAAGCGGCTGGTCGCAGTCGCACAGATGGGAGGGGCGAGGATCGACACTTGCCACTTCGAATTTCATCGATCCGGAAGTGCGACCGAAGTGGCACTTCCGGTGCGATGAAAGGAGCATCATGTGAAAGAGACCTTACGCGTTTTATGTCGCCCGCAGTGGCGGCGCTGGAATTAGTGGCCAACTGTAGTAGTTAGCAACTCGTTAGTGGCGAGCGATTGTTAGCCTATTATTAGCCCATAATCGGCCTCGTATAACTATTATATTTTCACGTAGTAGTGATGGGCAAGAACGCAGCAGCTAAACTGTGAATAATTTAACTTTTACAGCGAAGCTGTTTTACGCGGCCCCTGTTCCGTCCTTATCGGACTTCGCTAAAAAGCGGTCACGGGACCTAGCGAGAGAAAAAAAGAAAAGCTCAACAAGGGGAGAAGGGTTGGAGTGACGCCTGATCCCCCTGTGAGAATGCAATTTTCTACCTGAATCTTATACGACTGACACACCGTGCATTTTCAGCGATGAAGCCAAGCGGCATCGGATTTATCGACGATTCCTTCCACCCTGCCACGAATGAAACAAATGCGATGCTGGTGGTTTGCGGCCAACGAAGTGTACTCAGCGATTGAAACGCGAAACTAGGACTGCGTGGATGCAGGCACTTCTTGATGGCGCAAGATGTACCGTCGGCCAGGTCACTCGTCAAACAAAGCCAACCAATCCGCCAAACTTTGCACTCATTACTGGGGCGCAATAAAGTGATGGACCAACTTCGACGCGAAAAAAAAAGAAACACTGCAAAACCTAGACAGACGGCTCACGCATAAAAGGAAAAGGGACGCTGGGAGAGAAGAAAACACTCTCAAAGCATGGTCACTACGCGAAGCACGCCAAAACGAAAATGAGGTGAAAGAATGGTGAAACAAAAGATTTACAACATTGTATCTTCAGTCACGGAGTAGACCTTCGTGAACGGGACTAACTTTTGCCATTACTGTGCTACGGTTGCAAGGCACAGACAACGGACATTAACCTCTGAGTAAATTGAACATTTTCCTTTCCTAAAGTACGCCAATTTCACTTCTGGGTGAAATTTATTGCTTCAGACGACCGCTTTGGTGAAGAAACTAGCGTGATTGTGGGAAAATTTGAACTGAGGCGTTTCGGTAGTAATTGGGAAATAATTTTTTCTCTCGCTGCAATGGATTCATGCAATAACTAACCTGTGCTTGTAATTCGAGCGGGTGATTCAATATTTTTAATGAAGAAACGTAGCATGGCTAACTGTACTATAAATGAATAAGTTATGACTAGGTAATAATCCGTGGCTGTCTACAAAATGCACCGGGTCATTCTCATCCCGCCTTGACTTGCTTTCTATGGAGTCCTCAGCACCTTGGCATAAAGTTATGCATATTTAACCCATTTATCCACAGTCGAACGAGATTCGTGTCTGAAGGGGATAAACTTCTCACGACGTTTGAATTACATGCTGTAACAGTCGGTGTAACTAGCACAGCTTCGCGGTTGAACAATCTACACTGACTGCAAGGCGCGGTGATATTTTCTTACGCGATCCTGACCAAACAAAAGTAAGCTACACTCAGTGCACAACGATAGCGGCGAAATCAGTCGACGATGGTCGGAACCTCATCTGCGGGTAGAGAGCGTTGGCTTTCAGAGATCAGTCGTCGAAAGTTGCACCGCAATCGCTGGCGCCGGACTGCCGCAGAAACCACTTCACACTTCGTCCCTCGCCTGCGATCATATTGCACAAGATTTGGCGGGAGCATACACAACAGATAGAATCAATGATAAAATTCGAATAAGTTGAAAACAATTCGGGCTAATATTTGTTAGCTAGTGAAACAGCGGTTAACGCATAAAGATAAACAAGTACACGTGCCAATATGCATAGTGGCTAACTATTCAAGGTGCAGCGCTGAGGCGGCTCGCCTGATAAGAGCATGGCCGGTATGGAGCATGCATCTCGCTACCTCGCATGCGTTCTCCACAGCGACCGTGGGTTGGGCAGGGGTTCGCTAGACGTGTTGATAGCGAGCCAAGACAACGCTCCTGCTACCGGCACCCCTTCGTCCAGTACTAAATCGCTCAGTGCACTGCGCGTACGTTTTTTTTTTGTCTGCAGCCTAGCTGGTCGAAATTATTCCAGAGCTGATCAAATTATTACCCCCCGCCCCCGCCCCACTGCTGCTGTGAACGCCTCAGTTTTGTCCTTTCCTCGTTTGAATGGCTGACACTCGGATATGCGACCACTGGGGGGCACCCTAGTGGCCGCTCCTGTTCTTATATTACTTACCTTTGACGCTTCGTGGCCAGCACAAAAGGATTAAATCACTTACCACTTACCTAATACTACTTGTAAAGAATACTTCGCAGTGTACAGTTCCCGCTATAGGCGGCAGAAAATTTATGCTTATGACCACGGCATAGTTTTTCAAACGTATTAGGAGTGCGCGTTACTCAAGGTAAAGTTGCCCATGAAAAGTGCAATGCATCACGCAGCGCAAACGAAGAGGGACACATACACACAGACCGCAACTTCTAAGGACGAGTTACTCCTATGTGAGTGTAGTAAATGCAAGGCACTGGGGACCGAAATGACTTCCCTCAAAATTTCGGGGTGCATAAGGGTTGAAGGCAGTCGAAATTTTGATTATGTCTACATCCTAAAACAGCGCTTGCGTTTGATGCTCTTTATAACTCAGAACGTTCACAAGTCACTTCAATGTGCAAGAACGTTTACATTTCACTGAACCCGTTGAGACCGCCTAAAACAGTCATGTTCCTTGCCTGGTAAACATGTGGATCCCACCCGCCTTGGCGCATTTTCGAATGGCGTCTGCCGCAACGATCTCGCTTGTCGCTACGTTGTAACTGCATCCTGTGATGATGACGCTGTCAAGGGCTGGTTTACATCCGCAAGTCTTGCAGTATATGGCGAGGGATCCCTTTGATGAAATTTTGTTCCTAATATCGAAACCGTGATCGCGCAAGAGCTGATTGATACATTTATTTGATGGCAAGGGAGACTTATGTACAGCTGCTCGAGTGTAGTTATATGGCCAGGTATGTGAACTGCACACTTGCCGACTACATTTGCTTAGAAAAGTTCCCAATATTATCCGCACTGTGCATCGCCAATGGAGCAGGCTAATTGTTCAAAAGGTGCACAATTGTTATGCTGCATGGCCAACGTAGATGTTCTGATGCACTCGGCAACTTTCATACAAATTTTTCACATTATTTCAGTGCCGTCGAGAGCGGCGATCAAATGTGTTAAACAAAAACTACAATAGATAATGTCTTTAAAACAATAATTTTTGCAATATTTATTCCTATTAGGCGTTCTTAAGATGTGCGCGAAATTGCGATGCACTGATAATCAAGGACACATGCGAGTTTCATCAATGCGGACCTTTGCGTGCGAAGCTGAATATTTGGAGGAAGCTTAAGCTTCTCCTTTAAGAGTGAAATGCGACGGCGTTCAAAGACTCCTTACTGCATTTTATGTTTCTCGGCAACTGCGGCATATGTAAAGGTAACGTTTACCGGGAAACCTTGGCTGCGGATGCTATGCACGAAGGCAAGTTTTCTAGTAGAAACGGGGCCTCTTGCGTGGGTCGATCTCCTGTTATTGTTCGTCACCTTTAATAATTCAGTCTGAGAAGACCTCACATAAACAATGTGAGCTTTGAGTGAGTTTTTTTTTCATGACATTTCTTGTGGTCTGTGTGACGAAGATCAGCATGCTAAAAAGCCCCGTCCCCATCGCGTGGGTCATACCCAGTTCACTCTCCTGCTGTGCCTTACCTGCTGGTGCTGCGCTGGTCGCTACTGATATACAACCCAAATAAAACCCCCTTTTCAAATGGTGGAGGTGCTGGGTTCAACACGAATTCTGGAACTTCGCATTCGGACACTGCAGCCTGTCTTCATTATGCAGGAAGAGGGACCACCGCAACCACAATGCGCTTCCCCGGTGTCTACCGTGGTCTACCCCGGCCCGTTGGTCAGCGCGACCCACCAATCTTCAGCGGTACCGAAGACCATGACGTCGAAGACTGGCTCGCTGAAAACAACCGGGTGAGCATCCACAACCACTGGGGCTACACCAAAAAACTGAATTACGTGTCATTTTATTTGAGCCGTGTCACCAGCGTGTGGCACCGCAACCATGAACGTGATCTCTCGATATGGACGGTCTTCAAAACTAACGTGACGGAGGTATTCAGGCGTGCCGCTGTTCGCAAGCTTCGTGCCAAGCATAATTTGCGTGGCTGTGCGCAACAGTACGAGGAGACATTTACCAGTTACATGAAACATGTTCTCGACCTCTGTAACTGCGTTCACGTCCCAATGGCTGATGCGGAGAAGATTCGCGCTATCTTAAAAGGCATTGAACACAATGCCTTCCAGATGCTGGTGGCGAAAAACCCGGCGATAGTCTCTGAACTCGTCGGTCTCTGTCAAAGCTTCGACGAACTACGCAAACAACACATAGCCAGCCGCCAATCTCCTCCTCAGGCGACGTCAATGTCGAGCTTGGCTGTTTCCCCGGATAATACGTCGCTGCTGCCACAGATCAAGGTGTTCTCCTTAGTCACTGCCGCGTTCTTTTACACCAGCTTTGCTAGTGACCTTACAACTACGCAGCGTGACGAACTTCTTCACTTGTTTGAAGGCTTCTCTCCTTCTTTTGACTGCCAAGCAATATCACTCGGCAGCACAGCGACTGTTTCGCACACTATCGACACTGGGAGCCATGCGCCCATTTGGCACCGTCCCTACCGAGTATCGGTGACTGAAAGAGGCATTATAAATGTCTAAGTGAAGGGTATGCTCAAATGCGGTGTCATCCAGCTTTCTAGTAGTCCCTGGGCATCACCAGTTGTTCTAGTTAAAAAAGAAGACGGCACCATAGATTTTGCATTGATTATCGAAGGCTTAACAAGATTACCCGAAATGATGTATACCCGTTGCCACGTATCGACGACGCCCTTGACTGTTCACGAGCAGCGGAGTTTGTTTCCTCTTTAGATCTCCATTGTGGGTACTGGCAGGTGCCCATGGCTGACGCTTACTGTTCAAAAAGCACGTTTGTAACACCAGACGGCTTGTATATGAATGCACTGCAATGCCATTCGGTATGTGCCACGTGCCCGCCACCTTGTGACGCATGATGGACGGCATTCTTCGGGGTCTGAAGTGGCATACTTGTCTCTGCTACCTCGACGACGTTGTCGTCTTTTCCCCAGATTTTCAGACCCGTCTTCGCCGTTTACATCAAGTGTTCACCTGTCTCCAGAATGCTAGTCTCCAGCTTAACTTAAAAAAACTATATTTGCAGTTCCAAAACTGACTATACTAGGCCATGTTGTCTCCAGAGAAGGCATTCTTCCTGATCCCGCTAAACTTCGCACCGTATCTGAATTCCCAAAGCCCACTAACTCGAAAGCACTACGCAGCTTCATTGGGCTATGCTTCTATTCTCGAAGTTTCGTTCGCAATTTCGCTACTGTGATCGCACCGCTAAACCAACTCCTACAAGGCGACAATGAATTTTCGGCTTGGTCGGAGGCCTCCGTTGATGCCTTTAGGACTCTTCGTCGCCTACTCACCTCTCCGCCGATCTTGCGCCATTTTGATCGAAGCGCACCTACAGGAAGTCACACTGACACCAGTGGTGTCGGCCTTGGTGCTGTGCTCGCACAACATAAGAACACGTGGTCGAATACGTTGTCGCTTAGGCCATTCGTGCCCTCGCAAAACCTGAGGCCAATTACTAATCAGTAACAGAAAAAGAGTGCCTGGCTATCGTATGGACTCTTCAGAAATTTCGCCGATATCTGTACGATTGGCCCTTTGATGTAGTGACGGATCATCGTGCTCTTTGCTTGTTGTGTAACCTCAAAGCCCCGTCGGGCCGCCTCGCTCAGTGGGCCCTAAAAATCCAGGAATATGGTATCCGCGTTGTTTATAGCTCTGGAAGCAGATACTCTGACTGCTCAGACTCTGTCTGCTCGCGCTTACCAGCTTCTTCAGACAGGAGTACTTCTACTTACAGACATGATATCTCACAACTTGACATCTCGGACATGGTCTCGGAGCAACGAAGAGATCCATGGATCGTCATGTGTCTCGCATTTCTCCACTGCATCTCTCCAGATACTTCCCTGCCCAGCTCAGCCATTCGACCATGTCGGCATTGATTTAGACTAGCCTCTTCCATCTACTAGCGCTGGCAACCGATGGATTGTTGTCGTCGTTGATCATTTGACACGATAAGCTGAAACCACCGCCTTGCCTGCCACATCAGCAAAAGACGTCACCTCATTCATTCTAAACAACTTTGTTCTCTGCCATGGCGCACCTCGTGAACTGCGGAGTGATCGGGGTCGCGTATTCCTCTCGGACGTCCTGCAGTCACTCCTATCTGAATGCCAAATTATTCACCGCACTACTACAGCTTATCATCCACCGACCACTGGTTTAACAGCACGATGCAACAGAAATCTTGGTGATATGCTATCAATGTATGTGGGGTCTGACCACTCCAACTGGGATCTTGTCCTTCCATTCATCACATACGCCTATAACAATGCCTCTCAAGCCCCACTACGGGATTTTCACCATTTCTTCTGCTTTACGGTCGTCATCCCGCCAGCACCATAGATACGGTTCTCCCGTACCGGCCGGACGCTGCTGAATATTCACCAGTTTCTACGGTCACTCAGTATGCCGAGAAATGACGACGACTGGCCCGTTTTTTGATGTCTGCTCAACAGTGCCGCCACCCCTTCCCCATCACTCACTCGATTGGCTTTGGGCACCACCTGTTGTTGCTCCTGGCCTTTCGTCCGAGCTCCTCCCGAAGTACTACAGACCCTACCGCGTGGTTGCGCCACCATCCTCAGATAATTACGTGGTCGAACCCGTATCGCCGTTTCCCGATCTGCGTCGCCGGGGGCCAGAGACAGAGCACATTGACTGACTGAAGCCGTATTACAGTACGCTCTCCTCTTCCTAGGCCGCCAGGATGGCTACTCCTCAATTCCGGGGGTGATGGTGACGAAGAAGATCGGCTGGCTAAAAAGCCCCGCAGCCATCGCGTGGCTCATGCACAGTTCGCTCTCTCGCTGCGTCCTACCTGCTGGTGGTACGTTGGTTACTGCTGATCTACAGGTCGTATAAACCCCCCTTTACAGCTGCCGTTTTGAAAAGTTTGAGGAATAGCTTTGTAAAGAATGAAACACAAAGTATGAGCAACTTTGGTGGTTGAGGAGTGGTCGGGTATGCGTGGTTCGAGAGTTGTTTTACTTTGTTTTTACCAAAGCGACGTACAACGCAGATAGGCGACGCCAACGTCGGATTTTCTACAACATAAATTCTTTCTATAATATCCAGTAACAGAAGTACAGGGGTGACTCGAATGAGGACAAAATTATGCCAATCGCACGCACTGTTGGAATGGATGCAAGGGTTGCTCTCCGTGCTGTTTGCTTTGATTGAAGATAATTAGCGGTGACGTTGGCATCGAATGGTTAATTTTTCAACGTTTAGTCCATCACGAGAGCGGTGAGTTAATCTTAAATGTTACTTTGCGTGTGCGACTGCTGTTTGTCTGCGTAGTACACAGAGAACACAGGGGGAGGTGTTCGACTTGAGGCTTTGTTGTGCACGATACATCATAAGCAGACATATTAAACTTTTGTTGAATTATGGGGCTGAAAGTGGCAAAACCACAATCCGATTATGAAGCACGCCGTAGTTGCAGGTTCGGGAATAATTTAGACCCCGGCATATTATTTACCGTGCCCGCAAAGGCTAAATCAAAGTGCACGAGAGTTCTTTATTTTGCCCCAGCGAAATGCGGCGGCAGCAGTGGGGAGCGGACCAGTGACCGTATTGCCATAGCCGCAAAGCTACTGCGGCGGGCACAGAAGTGTTGATTTGATGTGTGATCACTGCCGTTGTGTCACCTAGAGCCTACGTCTGTTTTATGCTCCTTAATTCTGCTTTATTACGGCTGTGTTTGTGCACGCGCTGCGTAATTTGTCCGCTAGAGAAATGTGCATGGCATTACTTTTCAGAAGTAGCAGAAACGCAACGTATCTTACCTAGAACTTAAACTCATACCATTTGCCACTAGCATTTTCTTACCTTCTCGCGTCACCTTTCCCCTATCCTCCTTCTTGTACGGGCACAGCGAGCGAAGAGTGGCAAGGCTGTTATTCACTCGTTTCGCGACTCCGCCTGTTCTACACATTTTCTGCATTCTCCACGCCTCTCTACAATTTTATCTAGCTTCCCTCTGGACTTGCACAGTAGTAGATTGGTCAGCGTAGAAATTTCTTCAATGCTTTTGCGAGGAGCCACAGGCAATTATATCTATCAAAGGAATCATGTGGTAACGTGTAGAAAGTTGTAGAGGTCATTGTGCACATTCAACGCCCTGAAAAGGTTCAAACTAAATTATCGCGTTGCCTGTCGTCGCTGTCCTGCTCCAGTCATGCACACACACGCTCTGAACCATTGCCTGACGTGGTGTGCCAGACGAGGACTTCGACAGCGATGGCGGTGGCGGCGGCAGCAACAGCTGCAGTGGGAAGGTCGAAGGCAGAGGTAACGAAAGCTTCGGTTTAGAGAAAAAGAAATGTAGGTGAATGCCTGGACACAGGAATGCCTGGGTTCGGAGCCGGAAAGATGGCTAGAGCGTTGAGGCTGGAACTTGTCGGGTGCTTGGGCCCGGACTCACGACGCCTCTACGCAGTCGGCTCTACTCTTCTCAATGGCATGTCGCCTCCCGACAACTACGTGACACGAACCATGCGAGGAAGGCGGCCCGGGCTGGGCGGAGGCGCGGATTTGACGGGCGTCTGGACCCCGGCCCAAGAACCCTTCCACGTCGATCAACGTGCCTCCCCGACGACCTGTCGCGTCTCTCAGATTGTGAGACGAAGCGGGCGGCGTTTCGACAAGCAGACCGCTGCAGGACTCGAGCGTCCTCGAGCGTCTGCGATCGTGGGTGCTCCACCTTCTTCCTCCCGACCTTTTTGCAGCAGAAATATAAAACCGGTGAACTTTCATTCCTTATTATGCGAAGCATACTAGCCGCACAACCACGCTCTTGCTTGCTGCGCCGAGCGCGGCCGCCTAGCTACCATTGAGGGTATGAGTCATTGTTCATTGCTGCGCGTCTCTTATGAGGGTCTATTCTCTTTTAAGTTTGCTATGTTTGTTATTAAGTTGCTTCTATTATCCGAAGCAAACTAGCCGCACAACCACGCTCTTCCTTGCTGTGCCGCGCGCGGCCGCGTAGCTACCATATGACGTCATAACAGCTGCAAAAGCGGAGGCTCAACTCGTACGCTCGCTTGCGGCTGCGTAGCTACATAGCCGGCAGTGGCGTAGCCAGAAATTTCGTTCGGGGGGGGCTCATTGTGTAGCTCGGCCTGATATATATATATATATATATATATATATATATATATATATATATATATATATATATATATATATATATATATATATATATATATATATATATATATATATCATTGAACAACCTTGTTTGCATTTTTTTACATATGCAACGACCAGGGGAAAATCTCAATGATGCTTTCCTTTGTTAGAATGTATTGCGCAGGAGCAGCTGTCAACGGTTGTGCATTGCGAGTACTTGCTCCGAAATTATAGTCGCAACAGAGGGCACGTATAAAAAGCAGGAGTTCTGCAACATATACGAGGGCAAGTCAAATGAAAGTGAGCCAATGCGAATATATGACAAACGGGGTACTTTATTTAAAAGTAGTCACCATGAGTATTTGGACACTTGTTCTACTAACGAGTCGCGTAATTCCCGTCTCATAAAACTCCTTGGGTTGCTGCCTAAAAAATCTGTAAATGACTAAACGTCATCTTCCGACACGAATCTGGTTCCCTTGAGCAGTTTCTTCAAATTTCACCAAATGTGGAAGACGCAAGGCAACAGGTCTGGGCTGCATGAGGGATGTTGCAGCGTTTCCCACTTGAACTTTGCCAGTTTTGTATTAACCACAACAGCGACGTGGGAACGGGCAATGTCGTGAAGCAAGATGTCCCCAATGCTCAATTTTCCACGTCGTTTGTTCGTAATTGCGACACGCAGCCGATCCGATCTTTCACAATATCTGAAACGATTTAGAGTCTCTCCAGGTTTAGAAAATTTGATCAATAGTGGCCCCTAACGATCTAAAAGGAAGTCAACGCTTTTCCGGCATAAATGACGGCCTTTGTTTTCCTTGGGAGTGCTGAATTCAAATGTTTACACTGTAAGATTTGCCGTAGTGTCTCAGGCTAGTAGTAGCGGCACCATGAGTCATCCCCGGTCACAATTGCAGACAAAAAGTCGTCACCCTCATCTGGGGTTCTTTGACGTGCACTTAAATCTAAGTACACGAGTGTTTTCGCCTCCATCGAAATGCAGCCGCCGTGACCGGGATTCGATCCCGCGACGTCGTGCTCAGCAGCCTAACAACCTAGCCACTGAGCAACCACGGCCTTTTCAATTGTGTTGGGGGTGATTGCACGGTGGCTTTGGTCCGGCCGCGGATCGTCTTTGTAACTTTCATGTGCTTCTTTGAACAGTTTGCTATAACGCTTCTTAGGCGCCAATGAAACGCAACGTTCAACGCATACGGCAGCCATACGGCGAATAATTTCTTTTTGGGAAACATCTTCATTTGTCAAAAACCTCACGACACCAAGCTGTTCAACTTTTGAAGTGTCCATTATGTCACGCAACCATGTTCAACCCCGTGTATGAGAGCATAAAAGAACATTAATTTAACCTCACCTCTGCATGTCACTTATAAATGAGATGCGTATGTGCTACGCGCATGCCTCGAAAATAATGAACCGAACCATTATTGCGCGGGGCGGGTTGTCTCACTTTCATTTGACTCGCCTTCGTACATTAGAAATGCGAAGATACAATGGAATATACAGATGTGAAGATACAGCTTGATACAGGGCGAAAAATTGTCACTGGAAACAATGTTCACTGCGCATATGCACAAAACCTCGCAACAAGATATTTAAATATACGCATAAGTCACCAATAAATCTACGTACCTAAGAAAAAGTCACTATATATAATGCGTCAAAAAAGACAAATAAATAGGTTGCGCAACCACAGATTCACAGATCACAGCACCCCCCCCCCTTCCCTCCACTCCCAAAATGTATCGCGTGCTACGGAAGACGGCGCGCTTCCTCCCCGCTTTTCTCCCTTGTGCACACAAGACTCAGCCACCATCGTCGGCTCAACCTCTCCGCTCCCCCCCCCCCCCCAGCACGCTTTCAGTCGCACATAAAGCATGCGGCGCGCGGTCACGATGTTATCGCCCTAGGCCTTTATTTATAAGGAACATGAGGGCAACGACAGGAATGCGCCTGGAGTCTTCATAGAGCTACCATCGCAATAATAAAGTAGTATCCGGCAACTGAAGCGTCCCGTTGCCCATTACTTTCCGCAAAAGAAGTAACAAAATCGAACTTTCCCCATGCGAAAATTCGCTGCGCCGCAACAATGTCTTCTTTTTTTGTGTGTGTGTGGGCGGGTGGCGGCGAAATAGAATAACGCAAAGGAAAGCATGTTGGCTACAATCGAATGCCTACTTTGGGCACCTAGTGTGGCTACCAAAGGAATATCGAAGAAAACGTGTGACGCTTGGTCCACAGAAAACCATACGCGTACTGCTCGGTATCCTACAACGGCGAGACAAAATTTTCCGGAGAGGTTGCGCTCAAGCAAACGCGTTGCAATCCATCGAGTCCCCGCAGTGCTGGCGGCGAACGACTATGCATTGTTTCTTTTTCTCGTCTGCTAGCCAGAAAGCGTCCAAAGCTCTGTCAGGTGAAAATGCAGTCGGCCAGAGAAAAACAAACGCGCAGCCAAGTGCGCCGCGCGGTTACCGATGCAGCACGAGAAAAACGCATGCGCTCTGGCTTGATCGGCAGCCCGCGGAATGCGAGAACAAAAAAAAATGAAAAGAAATGAGAAAGAGGCTCAATATATCCTCGCGAATGAAAGCCTAGGTAGAAGAATAAATAAGAACTTAGTTATAATGGAGGCTTTAGTGTCTTGACATGGATGCTTTGGCGCAGGTGAAAAAAATGTGTATATTCTTTTCTGTGACCTGACGGCACAAATGAATCACCACAACGCTTTGTCTCATCGGACCTCGCTGCGTGCTTTGTCAACTTGTCTGATAGTATGTTGATTTGGCTTGTCTCGTTTTATAGCCCGATGTACGACTTTAGAAAAGTCGATGCACCTTTGGCGTCAAATGTTTACAACAGCATTAAACCCAAAATGTTCCGGAATTGAAAATCTAAAGCACGACTTTGAAAATGTCAATGGACCTTTCGCATCAAAATGTTATGAGAACTTTTTACCCACAACGTTTCAGAATCGAAATCCAAGCGCTCCGTAGATTCCGCGTCCTCCGCGAGATGCCGAGACGAGCCCGCTCGCCTTCAAAACGCCCTTGAAATTTTGTGCCCGGTCGGTCTCTTTGCGTTACGATATGTGACTCCTGATGCATGGACGTTGCCCAGAAATCCAGCCCGATTTAGCAATGTTCGCGCTCAAATGTCTTTTAGAGCGTGAATTAAGGACATTCTAGACAAAATCGAGCATGATTTCTGGCGCCGGGAGTTGTTTTGGTCGGCGGCACATGACAGCACGAAAAAATTTCGGGGGGGGCTGAAGCCCCATAAGCCCCCCCCCCCCCTGGCTACGCCCCTGATAGCCGGGTCTCAGCTCATGCGCTCGCCTGCATGAGTTGTTTCTTCGTCTAGCCGACCCAAATATAGCCAAGCAACAGCAGTTCACCAGGCTAAACAGTAGTTCAACAACTAAAATAAAGGCTAGTATGCTTCGCATCCTGGGCTTAACCTTAGCTAAGCCATTTTTTTCGAGCAGAACTGGGACTGTTCATTTAGCATTCTTTTAGAGTGCGCCGAGCTCAAAAGCTGCGTGTTGAACCTCGCGCTGTCGGGTTCACGCACAGTGTTGCAAAGTAAGTTTGCTGTTATAACATCAGTGAGCTGGCATTCAGGTCTGGTAAGTTATTGCCATCCTTCTGCTCGTTATCTTTTAAGTGTTTTTTTCAATATACAGAGTGTGTTGTGTATGTTAATTCGCAGCTGGCTTCGTTTCTTCCTGGCACCGAGGCAACAGCCCGGCTTTTTAAGTCAGACGCGAACAAATTCGTTGCAAATGGTGTCCGTTACTGGACTAAGCCAGCTGTAAACAAAGGATAGTAAAGGCACGGCCAGGACTCGAACCGGCGTTCATTATGAATGTCATTGAGCTGGCCCAAGTAAGAATCAGGTTTGGGACTCACGGCAGAACAACTCAAAGGATGGCTTCAGAAATAGTTGACAGCAATCGAGGAATAACGGATTGTGGATGAATCGTTTGTAAAAGACGCGAAAGAGAAGCAGCCTGAGCAGCTGCCGTTAAGGTTGCATCAAGTGTTGCGCAAAAAGCATGCGAGAGATATATACGGGTAACCAAACTCCCTCATTGCGTTTCGAGCTTGGAGCTACTCACGGTGATGAAAACAAGCCAGCCTAGGTAGAACAAAACGTTACTTGAACAAGTAACAAAATCAGACCGAATGATTCAGAGTACCTTATCAAGTAATAGTGAGAACGGAGAGCGTGAAATCGACATTGTAACGAAGGTATCTAGTTTGGGCATTAATTACAACCACGAAGTTACCGCAACGAACGTACTCATTTAAGCGGAATGTGAAGAAACTAAAGATCCACAAAGATGAAATCTCTTCATTGCAGAAAAAAGAGGTTACTGTCGAGCTACGACTGCCTGAATTCAGGTAGTGTGGTTGCCCATTCAGCTGGTCTATTGCCTGATCACAGTCTCTTTAAAGAAGATAAATGATTGGGACGCACAGTTTAATAAGCAACAACCATGTGCGCAACTCTATACGTGTTTCCATGGCGAATTTCTACCCACAATCCGTGGCTGCTACTTGACCAGTCGGGGTCCCTGATTCCCTTGTTCGTAAAGGCGATGGCACTTCTCATGTTGGCTCTTGTCAGTATTTGAATGATGACACTTAGCTACTTTGCAGTGATGTGACAACCGTTTCCAGTAATGAGTACTTGATGTGAATACTGTAGGTGCTCCGTACATTGAGCTGAGACAAAAATTATCCTAATGGGATTACTCTACATCCCTTCCGGCCCTAGATGATGGTATACCGGGTATACGTGCCGTTGTACATTGGCTGGCGGGCTGTCACAATTCTCAAGCGCTATATTTGTGGTTGGTGTGCCACGATGTTTGCATGTGTGCGCACCTAAGTTCGGTTGCATGGCGTTATTGAGAAGTGTGAAATACCGCTAGATGTGTACATTGTGTACCTTGTTACTTGAGATAGGACTCTAGGAACTATCAATACCAAGTACGATTCCTACGCGCCATTTCATGTTTCTGTTAATGAGGACTGCTATCAGCGTCTAAGGAATCCTTCACTGTGGCTGCGTTCTGGCTTCTTCAAGCAATTCAGAGGAGAATATTATGATACAATGTTACTGAACATGTGCTCAGCAAGATGAAAAGAAGGATCAGTGATGCCAGAGTTTGCTATCAGAATATTCGTGGATTACACACAAAGGTTAACGAATTTTTCTCCAACGTCATTTCATCCTTCTTTCCCATTGTTGCCTCAACAGAGACCCGTTTGGGCCCAGAAATACCATCTAATTGATACTGACCACCCTCTTGTCAGGTTTTCCGACGAGACCTCGATGCTTCTCCCCCAAAATCAAAGAACGGGGAGGTTCAGATTGTGATGAATCATTCATTCAGATCTGTTGGGCACGCACGCTGATTTAGAATGTGCTACAGAATGTGCATGGGCAGGTAGTTTTGGTGCTGGTAGTAATAGACTGTTAGGTAATTTCTATGTTGTGCCTGATATGAATATTGAGATGTACGTGACTATCCTAGCAAATTTGAGAACATTATATCTGCCCATGCTAACCATAAAAAAACTCACAGCAGGTGATTCTATTACGCCTGTCATTTCCTGGTAAATTGGTGAATTTTCAACCTGGTCCTTTTACTTATATGCCAAGCGCTACTCGTTACTTGATTTTATATATTTTACATCTCTGTGTAAGATCAACATTATCCTCAACTCTTGTGGCAATGCACTGGCCCTATGCCTTAGTAACGCAGAGGCTGTGAATGTGTCCTGAGGCAACTTTCCCCTTGGTACGCCAGATAAATATCATCCCCAGCTTCATATTTCACTACAATTCGCGATGTTTATTAGCAGGAGAATAAAGCACACAGCAAAACCTCGGTCTTCTAATTTCTCATTCGGAGATTACGTGGGTGTGTGCCGCTATTATAACAATGCCGACGGGTATTCAGTATTAGAACTAAGCCATGCTAATGACCAATTCACGGCATTCACGAATATTATTCACGATGAAATGAAGAACTTTATACCACTAAAATTACTAAGCGCTCTAAATTTCTCCTGTGGTTTTCTGCTAATAAATGACCATAAAAGGAAAACTAACATCCATTGTTTCAAAGCCGTTGGGCAACTCGGTATTTTCGGATTTTCTGTGTAGTCACTCGTTTTTGTAACTCAAGTAAGTTTTGCTACAGAGCGGCAACCAATCTTAGCGACAACATGGCAGCGCGTGGCAACTGGCATCGCCGGATCGTATGCCGCAGCATCAAGCGAGGCTCAGCTTTTTACGACTGTGAATTCGCGCATTGTCCGCAAAATACGTTCGACTTTTTTTAGTTTAGCCAATAATCGGGAACATCGCACACCGCAGACGAGCAAGCGATAAAAAGAAACTGACAATCGCGCGGTTTCTTCTCGCATGGGGACCGAATTTTGCTGCGTAACGTCACATGGCAGCCGGCACCGCCGCGGAAGACGTGGGCAAGACAGCGCTCAAAGTAAATGTACCTGGTAGCGAAGCTTTCATAGGAGCCCATACGTTCAAAACATGGCGGTGCATCGGCGGTCCATGTGGCTTAGCGCCATCTGTATGTGGTGGGAACACTTCCGGCGGAAGAAAAAATAATGTGACGCCATGTCCGTTAAAAGCAGAAGTGACGTCCTTTTGTCTTCGAAGGCGCGAAATTTGTTTTGTTGTTCTTCCTTTGGAGCTATATATTCAAATGCCCTGCCATTCGACTGGATGGGCGTTTCGAGCTTTCAGCGTGGAAAGCGATGCAGGAAGAGGCCAGCCGTACGGTTGTCGAAATCGCATCCCTGCACAGAACATACTTTCTTTGGAGGCGGACGAAAGCTTTAGGTGTAGAGTGCTGATCCTATTGTTGGATGCCAAGCCCGTCGGCCAGCGCGGTCGCACGAAAACAACTACACAATTATCTGGTGGTCGTAACTCAACTTTTGACTGAACAGATTAAGAAGCAATGAAGCTACCCACGTCACCAAATTCAGACAAACTTTGACAAGCAAGAAAGCACAAACTGTGAGGGGGGCGTATTTCAACAAGTGATACGAGTGCGCCTTTCTGCCCATTTCAAGACGTGCGTTGCATTGCGAGTGATAGTGGCGCCAACGCCCCTTGTAGCGAAGGGCGCTTAAAAGCAATGCATTTATTAATAATAATAAAATTAAACTTGTATTTTCTTAACTCGTCAAGAATGTATACAATTGTCTAGGAATTTTATTTTCGTTGAATGAATCTAACTGTTTCTCATTTGAATTAAAAACGCGTTTTTCTTTCCCAATGTTTGTTCCTCCAAACATAGTCGCGCTTCAATCGCTGCTCCCATAACCCCCCATGCTGATGTCGGTGACAATCTGTACTGAACCGCTTTTCGCCCGAAGCTTCGCGACCTATTTGGATCGACCTCGCAGCGCTCGCCATGCTCACGGCAGTTGTGCCAGGCCCTGTCAACTGGTTTCTGTGCGAAAATAATAAACTACAGCAGCACCGCAAGCAATAATAACTTTTTTTCCTTACCTTGGTCGATCAGGGACTGCTATCACATTCGAACAGTCAACAGAGCCAACCGCAGCAGTCTTCTTTTAGCAGGGTCGGCGTAGACGTTTTGGGAAGTGGTCCGAAGGAGAGGCGGTAGCCGTGCTACTGGCTCTGGTCTCAGGCTAGCTTCTCCAAGATTCACTATTTAGCATAGCTTTGCTTTATGACACATCTGAAAAATGGACAATATACCCCGTGGTCATGATTAAATAACATCTAAACGGGAGACTAAAGTTGAGAATAAGAACAAGAACAGCGCGACACGAGACGAGCTAGTAAAGAGCACAGGACGACGCTCTGTCCTGTGTTGCGATGTTCCTGTTTTTAATCTAAAGATTAACCAACGAGCCCCATTGAACCCACTCCTAAAGTTGAGAGTATGCATAAAGGCGATGAAAATATATCAGTCCTTCTCGGCAAAGTTTGCAAAGTGAAGCGCACCTCAATTGATCCGCATGTAACTCAAGCTAGTTTTGTTTTGTTTTTTTGGTTCTGCAGTGTTCATGATAATTCGAAGGTGTTAATGTCACGACAGCAAACAAAAAGTTGGTCACCGGAATGCTTTTCAGAGTAAGCAATTTGTGCAGCAATCATTCAAATACGTTCGGAAAATATGAATTGCAAGTTTTCTACTCGAGGGGCAAAAATGAACAACCGCTAACCTAATGCGAAGACAAATTTCCGTGTGCGTGTCAGCCAGCACCAATCGGCTCATGAGCACCTTCCAACAAGTTGCTTCAGTTGCTTACAACGTCGCAGAAAAATGCCCCGTGACAAAGAAAAAGATACTCACTACAAAGCAGTCGCGGAATATATTTCGTTTCATCCTATAGCTGTTTTGATGTGGATAGATTTTGTTTCTTCAGAACGACTGTTAAAAAAAGTGTGCTTGCCTCTCGTTCGGTGGCAAACGGCAAACAATTTGCCAGTGTGTTCGTCGCGAAGTTTCCACACCACTCAGCAGCAAAGCACGCCTTGTACCATTTCCTAAGTTTTTCCGACATCGTCGAAACGTTCGCGGGCACAGAAAGAGAATTTTTAACTGCGGATCATAAGAGAAAAAAAAACGCCCACTTGGCACAGAAAGCGGAAGGAGCAAACGGATAGAACGCCAGCACAAGCGACAAGAACGAAAGCGCCACCCCTTGGCGCAACCAATGAAGCGAATAAATAAATATGTGTGACGCCGAGAAAGAAATTAGCCAAACGCACACTTTATTTCTACGCATAACTGCATCATTTTATTGCTATGTAGGTTTAAGAGTTGAAGGCCCATTTGCAAAAGGTACTGATTTTCCTTTGGCTGTGTCATGGCGACGCTTTATTGGCAGTAACAAAAGTAGCCTCACTGTCCACCCACTGGTTCGGTTTGTATGGCTCGTTTTTGACGCTCCGCTAAGGCTTCGCACACACAACAGACGTTTGGCATCGCGTTTACGTTGCATGCGTAAAACTAACCGTAGCAGCAGCAGCAGCAGCAGCAGAAGAAGAAGAAGAAGAAGAAGGAGCATGGACCAGTTCCATTTTCTATTATTACTTTTAAATTAATTATTTCTCATTCAACAGCACCTTCCTGATTTTATTTTAGCCGGTTATTCAACCCTATTAAATGCTATTCCCATAGATAATAGGAAATTTATGCTATAAAATATTTTGGAATAATCCATCCATTTGTTGGCCAATCCCCCATCGTGGGTAGGAGCCACACGTGCCACAGGCTACAACAACAACAACAACAAGCGTTTCTACCGACGCCCCTGCGTGTTCCACGTCGGGGACGTCCACCTCTCACGCCATGGCACCTACAGCGTCATGGACTCCCTCGAAGGCCCACGTCTTCGATGTTGTCCCTACAGGGAATGGTCCCGAGACCGTCCACGAGGTGACGTCCTCAATAGTTGGCCTCTCTGAGGTCTACTGCCTTCAGCACATGGGAGGCCTCAACTTCCAAGTCACCGTCAAGAGCATGGCTTCCATGACTCTAATCACCGACGCTGGCTGCCTTGTCATTGGTAGCGAGCGTTGTCCCGTCGTTCCCGTTGGCCCGCAGGTAACCAACGTAACCTGCCTCTTTATGCCGTCCTTCGTTCCGAACGAAGTCCTCGTCCAGGCACTATCACCATACGGCAAGGTTCTGCCTGTCAATGCTGGTCTCATGAGCGGACGACGTGGCGTGCTCACGGGCACACGCTTCTTGCGTATGGAAATGAGTGCCACAACCCCGGTCCCAAATTATCTGCGAGTCTCTGATCATCGTGTGACGTTTGACTACCGCGGCTTGCAACGCGTGTGTCGTCGGTGCGGTTCCAGCGACCACTACCGTGCACAGTGCACCACAGCGGTCTGTGGCCGTTGTGGCGTCCATGGCCAGGAAAGCGACGGGTGTGACCGTCCTTGTCGGCGTTGCGGGGATAGTCACCCTACGGTCGCGTGCCCTGTGCGGCGTTCATACTCAGACGCTGCTACTGGAGCCTTTCCCTCCTTACCGCCGGCGTCTGCTGCGGTTGCAACTGCGCGTGAGGCCATAACCAAAGAAATTGCACTCACACCGCAAGAACTAGCGTCAAGAAATGAAAAAGAGGCATGCAGCTCGAGAAGTCCCAGCGCGTCATGTTCCCCGGTCTCCTCTACTGAAAAAGAAGACCGTGACGTGGCGGATCGCAACACGCCATGTTCGCTGGCTTCCCAAGCAGCGAAGGACACGCGTGTTGTGGCCGAAAGCGCCTCCACTTCGGCTGCTACCATCACTCCTCCTGATCCCAGCAAAGTTTTGAACGCGGGTAAAGCGCCTGACCCTGCGATTGCTGCAGTCGATGTACCCACGAAGTCTGCTGCGGCTTCATCCGCCTCAGTTGCATCTCCTACAGCGGCGCAGCCATTGCATCTGGGTGGGCCCCCGGCTGCCGAGGTTGTCGGCGACGATGGAATCAATCCCGCCGTCCTACCGCTACCGACATCATCCTCATCAGAAAACAGCTTCATCCTCGGAGTTGATAGCAGCGTTGGACTGTCGCGAAGCCTGGATGAACTCGACCTAGAAATGGCGGCCCCACGAGACGTAAAGCGCGCTCATGCGTCAGCCTCTGGCTCGGACGGCGGCCCCGATCGCCGTGCCGAGTTACAGTGGCCCAAAAAACCTCGGACTTCTTCGAGAGGGTCGAAGAAGTGACGCGTGGACTGCTTAACTCCTGGACTTGTTCCCGGGGCACCGACTTGAACAACATGACCAGGTCAGTTTGGTGATACATTTAATTAATTATGGCTGACACCTTGAAGATAATTTCATTAAATGCACAAGGGTTTCGAAGTCCTGTAAAACAAGCCGAAATTATCAGCGTGGCCCGCGCAAAACAGTGTGACATACTGTGTTTACAAGAAACAAATTTTTTCACCATTCGACATGCCCTTACTTTCAAACGCACTTTTAACCTAGACTGTTTCTTCTTCGCTACATCACGATCTAGCGGAGTTGGTATTATTATTTTCAACAGAGCTCTCTTGCGAGATCCTCATGTCTTTTATGATGGGACTGGGCGAATATTGGCACTTGATTGTGTACTATCTTCACTTAGGTTACGGATTTTGTGCATATATGGACCCGCGCAGGCCATTAAGTCCAATGATTTTTTCCGGGACCTGGACGTGTATTTCCTTGACGGCCGTCACGTCGTGCTCGTTGGGGATTTTAACTGCGTCTTAGACACGCGAGCAGATGTGCACGGCCCGGGCTGGGGTCGCCCTGATTGGAACGCACGAGAGTTGCGTCGCCTCGTCCAGCATTTTTCGTTCCTAGATACATATCAACATTTTCATGGTTCTTTATTTGCCTGGACTTGGTGACGCGGTGCGTCGTCAAGCAGGTTACACCGTGCCTATGTGCAAGCAGTTTAGCTCAGTATGTCTCCCAGTCTGATGTGACAACGTTACGTTCATCCCCTGTTTATATTTCCGATCACAAACCAGTTATACTTGAATTTCGTTTCCTTGCTTCCTCATCAGTAAAACCCTGGCGTCTGCACATGCGCGTTCTACATGACGCGCGCTCGCGCTCTTGTTTGTCACGAGTTTTGGGCGCCTCTGTTTCTAGATCTGACCGAGAGTCATGGGATGCGCTCAAGGTGCAGTGGCGTCTACACTGTTCAGTTGAAGGACGTGCACTCAGACGACGTATGTCAGAGGAACTGGCGGATACTGCCATGAAGCTCCGCATCGCCCTTCGGGTCAATCAACTGACTCTGTTGATGCGATCCTGGCAGCGTGAGCTACGGAGGCGTTTCCAACGCCTCATCGAGGCGTCGTCTTTGTCAGCTGCTGCTCGGCGATGCAGACGTAATCCGTGTGCGCTTTTCAAGAAACTCGCTTTTGAGACAGCCGAATGCATTCGGTTCTGCGGCCGCAAGAGCACTTCCTGTTACACCACCTCCCACACGTGATTATTCGCTATTTGTAACGCATTTTGAAAACATGGCGCATACAACCATCCAAATAAATTCTGGCTCTCAAGGACTTCATACTTTGCTTAGTGGGCTGCATCAGGTTCCACCTGAGGTAGCTAACCATCTTTGCGCACGACCATCAGCCGAGGAAGTGAAAGCAACATTATGTTCTATGAAGCGTGGCTCGGCCCCAGGGCCAGACGGGTTACCCGTGGAGTTTTATCTAACGTTCTGGGAAGATATTGGTGCCACTTTCGTATCGGTTATCAGCCAATGCTTTGAGAACTTTAATTTCCCGTTTAGTTTTCGGGACGGTCGTATTGTGCTGATACTTAGGAACGATCCGTCATTAGTTCGTCCAGAGGAATGGAGGCCAATCACGCTTCTCAACGTTGACTACAAAACCTTCACAGCTGTTCTCACCCGGCGCTTGAGAAGCCTGATGCCTTCCCTAATAGGACACCATCAGGCATGCTCAGTCCCTGGCAGAGAGATACACAGTCTTTCGTTCTTTACTCGTGACATAATGACATACACGCTGACCAGGTCGGCACGTGGTCTCTTAGTTTCACTGGATCAAGAAAAGGCATTCGATCGCCTTGAACATAACTACATTTTTAATGTACTAACCTCGTTCGGCTTCTCGTCAAATTGTGTTGAACTTATTAGGAATACCTATTCAAATATCAGAAGTAAATTGTTCCTTGATGGTCGAGAAAGTGCACTGTTTCCCGTTACTCGTGGCGTTCGTCAAGGGTGCCCTCTATCCCCAGTACTTTTTGTGCTCAGCCTTGAACCATTTCTGCGCTCAATAGTGAGAGACCCTTACGTATGCGGTCTCCCACTGCCTGGTAGTGGTGTTGTGAAAGTGACAGCCTTCGCCGATGACATCACATTATATCTCAGGAATGAAGATAGCTTAATCCGTAGCCTTCAAATTTTCACTGAGTACAGAAATATTTCAGGTGCTGCGCTAAATTTTTCAAAATGTCGTTATTTGTTCATTGGTTCAACACAGACACGCCTAAGTCCCCTTTTCCGTCTTCAAAAGAGCAATTCTCTTCGCATTTTAGGCCTTGACTACACCTCTAATGGCATATCAGACTCTGTGTGGCTCTCAATTCTTGAAGATGTAAGGCGAAATATTGAAGATGTTCAAGGTTATGATTTACCCCTATCAGAAAGAAGGTACTTAGCGCAGCCTGTATTTTGCGGCCGAGTGAGGTACGTCTGTCACGTCGTACAGCCACCATTACGGGTTACTAGGTCCTTGCAATCCCTTCTTGGTGCCTTCTTCTGGTCGGGCCGTACAGAACTAGTCTGTCGCGCGGCCCTTGGGCATCCACGCTCTCACGGTGGGTTCGCCTTTCCATCCGTGTCTGTCCGCTGCCGGCTGCTTGCTCTGCTATTTCTGTTCCGTCTGTTACAGCATGATCAGTGTCCAGCGCGTGAACTCGCTTGCTATTTCCTTGGCACGAAAATTCGCTACATGTTACCGGGCGTACACTTAAATCGCGGCCCACAAGTGTTAAACGCACCTACATTCTACTGTACGGCCGTGGCATTTTATCGCCACATACAACAGGTATGTCTTGATGTAGACATTCTCCAAAACCGCGTAGTAGATACTATGTCAGCCTTACTGCTTCCTCTAGTTCCCCCAGCGCGCCTCGCACTTTCCAATAATGTGTCGTGGGATGCGATAACGGCGTCATTTTTGCCTGGCCACCTACGCGACTTCATGTGGCGTCTAGGGTGGCAAGTGCTTCCAACTCGGGACAGGTTTGAGCGGTGGGGCGTTGTCCCATCTTCGCAGTGTCCCAATTGCCCCCTTCAAGAATCCAATAAACATGTACTGCTGCAATGCGTCGTGGCCAGGATATTTTGGAAAGCCGTGCATACTTGATTTCGTGGCCTTGGAGTTAACCGCTTCATTACATCTGGTCGCTGCTCACGTGGCCGCTTCGGGTGACTTTTAATTGCTGCGGGGGCCTTCTGTCTATGGCGTAACCGGTGCGAGGCAGTTGCCATGGGACGTCATCACCGCGCTCTGTTTCCACTTATGGGGAGGCTCTACTCTGAGCTACTGTCGTTTCTGTCGGAGGAGTTGTTCTTCCTTGGAGAAGAAGAGTTCCTTCGACAGTGGTCATGTCGCTTCCTGTCGGTGGCTGATGGACGCGTATGGCTGAATTTTCGTCCAGCCTGGTTCTTGTAGCCTGCCAATCAGAATTTTCATTTAATGCACATAGAATGCAGGTGCCCGTGATTTCTGTGTGTGTGTCTTCTCGTATACATGATCATTTTTGTATATACACATCTCGTGCACATCACTTCAAAATTGTGTAAAGTGTTCTATCACATCATCATTGTATATAACCATTGTGTACACTGCATATATTGAAAATTATTTTGTACATGTGGCATTTACTTTATGTGTAACTGTGCCGTTGCGTGGGTGTACATGTTTATATGTTGGTGCGTGAGGACTCGGACATTACTTACGTTGACAACGCGCTGTGTTTCGTTTCTTACATGTTATTGTCCGGGTGGAATTGTGCCGTGATTATGACTCAGTGTTCGTATCGTCTCTTGTCGAAATAAACTTTTTCTAAACACATGCTGTCGACAGCGTATTGAAACGTATGCTGTTCTGTGGTGGGTGTTCTGTATGGATGATTTTAATGAATGTATGCACTGTTCGCCTCACTTTTGCGAGCGCTTGTAGCCTCAACCTTACGGGAGTATAAGCCATTGCAATTTTTGCTTGCTTACGAGGGCATGAGCAATTTAGATGATCACATGTTTTTTTATGACACTCAACTAGACGCCGTGTTTCTGTACGCTGTATGCAGGATTCCAATGAATGCATGAATTAGATCATGGGGTTTTACGTGCCAAAACCACTTTCTGATTATGAGGCACGCCGTAGTGGAGGACTCCGGAAATTTAAACCACCTGGGGTTCTTTAACGTGCACCTAAATCTAAGTACACGGGTGTTTTCGCATTTCGCCCCCATCGAAATGCGGCCGCCGTGGCCGGGATTCGATCCCGCGACCTCGTGCTCAGCAGCCAAACACCACAGCCAAATGCATGAATTGTACGCCTCACTTTGCTGAGTGCTTGTGTCACCGATCTAGGGGGCGTGCGTTCTGGAGATGAAAATGAAGGACGCTGAGCTGCACCGCAGACGTGATTTAATCACATGAAAAAAAATAGAAACAAAACGAAAGCTACCAACGCTCGATCAGCATGCACACCTGTAAAAAATACTGCCAGATATTCTAATGAAATCCCAAACAAAGCTAACAGTTACTTGTAGCGTTCTCCTTGCTGACCACGTTAATCCCAGCCCTCACTCGTCACAGCAGGCTGACCACCTTGGCCTCTCTTGCGGTGTCGCTACACAGCTGGAATACTTTTGCTTTCTGTCAAGGGCTTGTGTTGCCTCGAAGTTGGAGCCTGGTGGCAACTCCTTCATGGTCGGTACTCCCGACGATCCCTTAGGTGCCGGCACCTGAGCATCAGCCGTACAATCCGCCTGGCTTGGATACCTGTTTGCGGGTCGTCGTCGATTATCTGGCAGCGAATCCTAGCCGATTAGGCATAGCGAAGGGTTCGAACGCCACTTCCATTCAGTGTCTTGCTCATGTGACGAGGGGCTCCGGGGACTGTCTTACGTGACGTTGCTGGTCTCCCTTCGAATGGGTATTACTGCTGAAGCGCCCGGGACTACTGTGGGAGGCGGCAGCCACTCCGAGAAGCCTCATTCAAACTTCGTGGAGGTCGACGGCCACGCCTCAGGATGCCAGCATTACGGCCTCTGATACCGAACCCGTCGCCAGCACGGCGCTTGCGGGAGGAGGAGGAGGAGGAAGAACTTTATTTGCTCTAATTTATTAGAAATTAGCGGTGGCAGATGTGGTCGGCCGTCTTCACGGTCTTATTCCCCATCTGCGCAGGGTCGACGCCCCTATTCCAGGGCACCACTGAGGGTACAACCTTCTTCCGCCATATCCACGCAGGAAATGCCAGCTCAGTGCTGCTCCTCTCCCGATCACGATTAGGGTCACGTGCTTAGAGCACTTGTGCCGTTTCGAACGCTGCGGGCTCTTCATCGTCGTCGTCCTTCTTACTGCGAATGTCCCATACATATGACATCTTGCAGTCTGTGCATTACGAGAGGGATGAGCCATTGAATCTTTTGCTTGCTTACGAGGGTACGAGCCTTGCTGATGATGAGAGTTTTTGTACCATTGAGCCGGGCGACGCGTTATTTTTCAAGGTCATTGGGGGTGTGAGACACTTAAGGGGTTCCTGTCCAAAATAAAACGTTGTCGTTTAACTTCATTTCACATTCTGTGTTTACGATGCTCGGATCGGCTAAAGGATGACATTAAAACTGGCGTGACATATTTTCTGTTGGTAGTTTTCGCCGAATGTCCGAACTTGCTCAATTTCCTTCTCTATGGCCTGGTCGACATGGAGCCTTTTCGCACGGAAGAATTTGCCTCATGTAGCCGCCACGATGCCGTGCCTCCCAACTGCACAACCATTGACTCAAGGAGCGGTTGCGAGAATTTCTTGGGATAGCACCACTTTGGCGGCACGTTTCTCGCACAATAAAGCCCCATGAGGGCGACGCTTAAATTTTGAGTGCAAAGAATAGAACGACATGACTTTTATTTTCCGATTGAAAGGATAGCATCCAGGACATTAGGCTACGAAACTTAAGATGAAATAAAACACAAATAACGAACCATGCGGGATGGTTAACTGATGAAAACAAAACGCGAATGAGCAATAGCGTTCGGTCCTTCAAGTTCACTGCTGTGTTGGGGGCTACAATTTCACAATAGAAGCGGCAGCACGCGTCATAAACGACGTGTGTAGTTTACGTATAGGCTCTTCCAAATGGAGTCTTGACGGGTGCCTCTGTTTAGCATTTCCACATTGTTAATATGTGCTGAACTAAGCCCCCTTCTGAAGTGATGCCGCATTGAGACCGCTTCAAAATGTCTGCCCCTGCTCTCCTGACAATATTTTTGTACTGGGCTATTGTACTTTCTTTAGGGCGCCTGGTGTGGTGGTCGCGGCTCGATTTACACTGTCTTTGACGTATCGTCATAGAAGAAGTCGAGTGGAGTCACGTCCGGTGACCTTGCAGGCCTTGACACTAGTAGGTGCCGCCCAGTCCGCTGTCTTTAGAATGCAATATCAAGCCAGTCTCGACTTCACTACTTGACTACTAGGGGCATGCACTATCAAGCTGGAACTACGGGTCCCGAAGACCCTTCAGGTGAAGGCCATTGCTGAAACTGTCCACTGTACCATTACAAATTCCGTCGTAATTCAATTGAGCGAATGGTCATACAAAACAGGACTAACAATCCTGCTGCCGAAAATTCCACACCAGATATTAAATGACCCCTGGTACTGGTGGTGGGATTTTGCCAACCAGTGCGTGTTCTCGCTTCAATACTAGCCGGTATGGAGACTAACTTGTGCGTTCTGGGAAAGTTTGATTCCGTCACACGCACACGCACACGCACACACACATACACACACGCACACACACACGCACACACGCGCACGCACACGCACACACGCGCACGCACACACGCGCACACACACGCACACACGCGCACGCACTCACATGCACACACGCGCACGCACACACGCGCACGCACACACACACACGCACGCACACACGCGCACACACACGCACACACGTACCCGCCGCGGTTGCTCAGTGGCTATGGTGTTAAGCTGCTGAGCACGAGGTCGCGGGATCGAATCCCGGCCACGGCGGCCGCATTTCGATGGGGGCGAAATGCGAAAACATCCGTGTACTTAGATTTAGGTGCACGTTAAAGCACCCCAGGTGGTCGAAATTTCCGGAGTCCTCCACTACGGCGTGCCTCATAATCAGAAAGTGGTTTTGGCACGTAAAACCCCATAATTTAATTTTTTAACGCACGCATGCCCACACGCGAGCGCACGCGCACACGCGCACAAGCACAGACACAGACACAGACTCACTCACTCACTCACTCACACGAAACCTAGCTTACACAAACGCGCACACATACACACACGCACACTATACCTCGCTTACACAAACGCGCACACATAGACGTCTATGAACACACAAACACGCACACATTTATTCGCAGGCATGCATCCTGAAACACGAAAACGCAGGTTGGCGCACGTAAACATTCACATGCGCCCACACATGCATCGCAAGCGCATGCACACTTGCACTAACACGTGCGTAGACGCGCATGCACACCCAAATGCAGGCATGCACATAGGCCGCGAAAGTTCGCACACGCATACATGCACTGGCGCGCATGCAAACGTAAATACGGAGGCACTCGCATGCTCATACATACACGCGCGCCCATACGCATACAATCATACACACGCGCGCTCATGACGTGCACACGTATGATCTCTCTCCGTCCCAGCTGCCCTTCGTGCAAGCAGACTGCCTAACACTCGTCTATCGTTAGTGTTCCAACACCAGCTGTCATAAATCCCTTCACGATTTAAATTTGGGGCTTCTTCAAGTCAGTGTGCGCTCTGCCGGGTGGGTGCAAACCGATTTACTCCTTTCGTCGGACATATCACTGCCTATTTTTGTCCAAAACCCTGCATTAGCGTGCCACCAATGTTCCCAGAAGGTGTCGTAAATGCATACGTTTTTGGAAGGGGCTACCTACTCGTGGTACTCAGTCGAAACTTTTTGATCTTTGGCTGGTATTATGAAAAATAATTCTTAAAATAATTTTTCCCATTGAGTTAGATTTGTCAACTGGTGTGAAATTCCAAAGGAGAATGTTCATAATTCCGGGACACGAACACACACTAGCTCTCAATTATCTAAATTATATCTATGAGATCAGTGAATCTGATCAAGATTACAAGTGCCAACAATTACGCGAAGTGCAAAGGGAGCGGTAGTTCAGGATTGAACTTGACCTATAGCTTCAGAGATTACGGAATTACTGCTTGGCTGTCTAGTGTATATAGCCTGCAAACGCCGTTTAACTGCTCTGTGTCATCGCCTCAGTCGCAAGCGGAGCTCAGTGGCGACCTTGATCTTATATGTAAAGCGTTTAGTATTTGCGACATTTAGTCACATGAGGTGTAGGTATTCACGGCCCCGCCAATTGCGGCGACATTTCATGGAAACTGATACATATGATCTCGTAGAGGACGACAAATTCAGAGCCATTCTACTCTTTAAAAGTGGATGACCAGCGGAGCTGTGTACAACTATAAAGCAAATAAAAAACAACAAAATATTGCGCAAGTATGCACTTCTTTAGGTTTATTTGTATTATCGTTTGTCTCGTCACCACTGTCAATATTGCTTCATGGTCACTATGATAGCAGGCCAAGGGCTCTGTGAGGACACTGGAACTCTTCTTCGTGAACGTTAGGTCTGTGCACGACCGTGGGCCATCGCGTTGGTCTCGGGGTGACCTTGAAGGCCGAGCCTTTGCAAGAGAAACGCAGTGAACCACTTTTCGTCGGGACGAGACACGTAGACGTTATGGTCACCCACAATGCCGTCGGGATCGGGGTCCACTGGGAGGATCCACGCAAATGGGTCCTTCATAAATTCTTCAAGGTCCCTCTTTGTTGTTCCGGGATGAACGTATACCGTGATGACAATTCCGTTCTCAGTCTGTACGGTAACCGCATTAGCTGGAACTAGCGGAAACTGCCTTCTGTGGCAACTCGGTCCAGTCTTTCTGTTCAAGGCGAGGGCTAAGGTAGCCAATTCGATTGGCGACCACTCGGCCATGATCCTTATCCCCCGTATTCAAGCTGCATGCGCGAGGGGCTTGGATTTGATCTAAGGCCAGACGGCCAGTATATGGCACGTCAAATTTCACCCAAATGCGCACTGCATCACGAGCGTCCCCTTCCATGTACTCGATCTCTCGAAGTACGCCAACGGAACCGTTCACGACTCCGTCTTTTACGTCGATCTTGAACGTGACCATGTAGGGCTTGCCCCGAGCGAGCAGCACCGTAACTTGCCCATTTCTACACGCCTCATACCGACCACTTTGGCCTGTGTGGGAACATACTCGTCGTCGGACCTGTATCCGTGGTGCAGATGAACCGCTCTAGCCTCGTGTACCTCTCCCACACCCTGTAGGGCAACATCGATGTTGAACGCATCGACTTCCTTATTGGAGAATAGTCACACAATCCCGAGCGCAAAGACCAATGCTCTATCGGCGCTGACGAACTGACTCTCGGTGACGCCACCTTTACCGTTTGGAGCGCCCTCCGATCCCCGATTTTCGTAAGAATTGCCAAGAACGCGGGATCCTTTTGACGCAGAGCGTGCCGCAATGGGAAGTGGAAAGATGATACGATTTCCCCTCCGGGCTCTACACCTTGTGACCGCGTGCGGGCCTAAATATCTTTTCAGTACGAACCGGAGGCAGTTGTCGCAGATAACCGCACATTATGATGTCCAGACTACCGAACGGCTCGTCGTACTTGTACGTAATCTACACGTCGTTCACCTATAGAGTCGTACCCTCTACGGGCTCATACCCCCTTAAGCAATGGCTCATACCCCCCGTAAAAACAACCCACATTATGATAGTTTTTGCACATGAACATCACAAAATGATGGAAACTAGCTAAGGCAGCTCGAAATCACTAATGCATTAGGTAATTAATAAATGAATAGGCAATTAACCGTATTCTGAATAATAATTTTTCAAACACCCTTTGATCTTGGGACTTGTACAAATGAAGCAAGCAGTCTCTACATAGTGTTCATGCTTGTTACATCTGAGTTACATCTGCAAAGGTAAGAATACCTTTTACTTGGTTCGCTTCTTCCATGTGTGACACGTAGTTATAGGAATTGCACAGTACATTTGCACAGTTGATTTCCTTCAGGTTAACGATGTTTAATAAACATTTGGCTTCAACCGCTGACCATTTGATGCCATACTGTTAAATTTTATGTAAGGAGTTGGCTTCTGCTTCTTTTCAATATCGCTATCGTTATCACCCCTCTGTATGCAATACACCCCATGGCAGCTTGTGAGAACCTTGAATAAAAGAAATGAAACTGCCAATATTCACAAGCACAACAAGCGGTCTTTGCAAGTCGTGTCGGGGTAAACAAGTGGCTTCCATAGAACACATGCCGAAGTGGCTCCACCTGACAACGTCCACAAGAGGATGATTCGCCACAGACCACCTCCGGACAATATTGTTGCTCTTGTAAACTGTCATACAAGACCAACAATTTGTTTTTCAGATCTTGGTTGAAATTATGCGTACCAGAGTGGCGACACCTTTGGAGCGTTTCGATGAGCACAGTAGGCAATACGATGGCGAAAGATGATGAAATACGCATCCCAGATGCAACATCCTGAATATTTGGGGGTATCTTCCGCAAATTAGACTCACTTCCACATGCCAATGGTGGTATTAGTTGCAACATCCTGCTGCTGTCACAGTAAAAACGTTCAGATAGGGATGAATCAAAACATGCTGATCGTTAAAGCGCCTATGTACTTGGTATATCTTCCCTAACCACCAATATTTCTTTTTGCTAATTTATTGCACATTGTACGAAAAATATATAACAAAGCGAGCAGAAGGACGAAACTTAAATATTGAGAGCTAGGCAAGCAATATATAATAATTATAGAACAATATGATAAAAAAATTCCCATCATCCCTGTGTGTTGCCGCCTCAGGCAAGTGCTGCATGTCTTCACTTCTCACAGCAGAAACCGCCGCGACCTGGACGGGGCGTCACGTGATATTCAGCGTCGTCTTCACCACACGGATACGCCAAAACGGGTCAACCCTTGCCGGGTCGGTGTTGCCGCATTCGCTCGTGGCGTTGTAGTCGACGAGGTGAACGTTCAGCAGCAGTATCGCCATGTTCGGACGCAGGTTGGTTGACGGTCTTGTCAGGTCCTTGCACTGCGCAGGCAGCAATAAAGGTACTTAAAAAAAAACAGTTTCAGGCGCTGTCTGTGCCATTACGTCATGCATGCAATACGGTATCCCATGATCGTGGTTGTTGTTGCAGTTTAAAAAAATGCGCATAGTTGCTGACGATATGAAGTGACTTATACCAGACTAAAAAGTATAGAGACCGTTTTTTCATACAATACTCCGTGTCTCAAGTGTAGCAAGCAATGGTGTCGGGGCTAGAAAGAATTATCTCGCTATCGGCATTTGAAACCAAGAAAGTCGTTTGCCTCATATGATACAAACATATATGCATGCACTTTCATAATATGCAACGTTTACCTCTCATATTTTGATGCTGCAAGACATGCCCTAACTATTCAGTGAAACGCCTCGCAGAGACACGAACTTGTTTTATCGCACAACGAGTGGAGCGACACTATTTGCCAGCCAGCGGTCACAGCACACTGCTTGTCCTTGCGACCAAAATAAGGTACATCGCATTACCGATGCACAAAGCTGCACTGCGGTTCTAATTAATACATGAATCATGTAGAACAACACTACTTGCGTATGTCACTCCACTCCTAGACAGTACAACAAAAGTTATCGCAGATGCCCTTATAAGCACATGAATATCGCGATTCGGCATCCCATCCGTGATTACAACAGAGAGAGACCGACCGTTCGAAAGTGCGCCCGAGGCTACAGCCTCGCCATACATCACGTAAATCCGACTGCGTATCACCAGCAAACCTACGGACATGTCTAGCGTCGACACAGGCAACTTAAGGCAGCCCCGATGGCCCATGACGTCTCTAAAAACTGGGTGAATGTCCTTACAGTAGTACGTTTGGGTCTCCGTACTGCTCCTAAGAAAGTTTTTCACAGTTGCCTAGCCCAGATCGTTTATGGTGCCACACTGCGTCTTCAAGCCGCATTCCTCCAGCCCTTCTCGCGGTCCACAACCTGGGATGCACCCTTTTTTCTTCAACGACTGCAACACGTTCACCACGCTTCGAAACATCCTGCCTCGCCAGAAGACCGCAGAAGCTCCCTTCACCTTCAAGGACATGAATATGGCACCCTATGTTTTTCTAAGGACCAACGCCTCTAGACGGTCGCCGGGGCCTCCATGTACAGGACCACATTATTTTTAGACCGCAAGCCGAAGTAGTTCACAATTAGCGTCAAGGACAAGCCAGCAGTCATTTCCGTTGACAGGCTGAAGCTCCTTTCAGCGGCAACACCGCCGTTCACCGTTTTGTGATTGCCCCGTTTTCTCCTTTTTCTACTACTTCGACGTCAAAAGCGCGTTCACAGACGAAGAGAGTCCATCTCTCCAGGCGCGGCACTTGTGGAGAAGTCTGGGCATGCAACGCACCACGCCGGCAAAACAAGAAGCAGGAGAGGCACGATCTTGGTGTTCGAAAGAAAATAATCAGTCAGCAGGGTTAGTGTTGTCTTGTAAGAAGGTTGTGTCTTCGGTGTTTCCTGTTCTCGCGACACAAGTAACTAAGTTCTCCTGCGTTCATCTGCACTCGCCCAGCTCGCGGCGCGTCCAAACCATATTTTGGGGTAAGACAGATGGTCACTCCGGTTGGCCGTGGGTCATAAATCACTGCGGTGTGGAATGAGCCAAGCACTGGAACCTTCTGCCTTGAAATTTGAAGTAGCGTGATACAGGCACTGTTGAGCTGCACTCTGGCAGGAAAAACGTTTCTGGGGTGCATTTTAGTCCGAAGTCTGCCAGTTGCTTCATGCCTCGTTCAGCTTCACACATCTTACGTTTTATGGGCTGGTTCGAAATATGCAAGAACGACGCTGGAGTCTTGTTTCTCAGCATGCTTTCGCAGTGAAATGTACAGCAAACACGTCGCTGATGCATTGTTACCGTAAGTTTTTCTCGCCACACAGCAGCAGCGGAAACCGGAGAATGTCTGCGTTCTCAAGATCTCGGTTTGCATATCAGGCTGGCCGCCAAGGTGCTCTTATAAAAATTTAAAAAATACCCCACAGTGAGCACTTTGGCCAGGAAGAACACAGTCCATTTCTTCAACTGTTACTGTTGACAGACTGATCTACCATTAACTGCTAGCAAAATGGAAATGCAAACTTTATACCGCACTGAATGCCCCTATGCTGAGCGAGCTTGCCATGAGATGCTCATGGTTTAACAAGCACAGATTCACTTCAGCTCAAAGTTTAGTATGCCATGGTCCCCTCAAGCAAACAAGCTGTATACAGTTTATGACTCTTTCAACGTTGTTTACTGCGATGAACTAAGAGTCGGTGACACTCAGATATAAACACCTGCTTAATCCGTCGGCAGTCCTTAACACTGTAATGGCGTCTAGTGTGCCGAGCCAAGAGGAAATAAACTAGGAGGGATCATTGCGTCATCCAGCCTGCGTGGAACCCTCCATGAAACCAAATCCTTTGATGTTCAAAATTGCGCCGTGTTATGTATTCAAGCTCAAATTTGGTGAGGAATTATAATTGGTGTCGTACTATTTTCAGCACATGGAGCTTTTCAAAGTTAATCCAGAGCTTTCCCTATGGAGTGTGGGCCCAATGCTTGAAATCTGATACCCGGCGTATTGGCCGAGGACGCATTTCATCCACAGCTTTCAGTGCGGAGCCCTTTAGAAGCCTGGGATGTTGTCTGTCCAATGTCGTTGGGTGTCACACAGCAAGGCTGATAATAAAACTAGTCAAGAGAGGGCGCCACAGCCTCTTGGACGTCATGCACTCAGCTTGATATCAAGACTAGTTGAGAGAGGGTGCCATAGCCTCTTAGACGTCATGGACCCAGAGTAATCAAGTAAGCAAGTAAGTGATGCTGATCCCTTTTGACCCAAGGCAGGCGTTTGTCAACGCCACAGGAGATGTTGAAAGTATGAAAAGGAAAGAAAGTAAGGCGTAGAAAGTAAGGAGAGAAAGAACATAAAACGCAGTTTTGTCACAGTCACAGTCCGAGTCCGTCTGGTTGGGCCGGTTCGTTGTGTTCCAGGCTCCAGTTGCCTCGGATTTCACCAATTAAATCTAGTTGAGAGTGGGTGCCACAGCCTCTTGGACGTCACGCACCCAGGTTGATAACAAAACTAGTCAAGAGAGGACGCCACAGCCTCTTGGACGTGACGCACCTAGGTTGATACCAAATCTAGTTGAGAGAGGGTGCCACATCTTCTCTGAATAGAATCGACTCATTTGGTTGTGGAAGTTCATAGTGTTTCGTTTTTGCTCGTTTAACCTAGGTAGGACATTAGGCAGTATAACAGCAAGAGCTTGGTGGCGCAACCGACCACTCCGTACCAGAGGGGTTGCTTATAACATCCATCCATCCATAGACCCTGTGAACAAAGAGCCGGTCTTTCTCGCCACGGACGCCTAACAATTGGCATGAATCGATCGACAACGGGCACTTGCTCGCGAAAGCCAGCGACGCCAAAGGGCCGATTCGTCTGTGCGACAAGGTGAAGCAGAAGGCAAGCGCCAGCGAAGGGTGGAACATCCCCAGCTTCGTCAGGCAGCAGTCAAGGTTCAGCAACAGTGAAGAAAAGCGAATCCTACCGTTAAAGCTCAGGAAGGTCAAGCGAAGCGGCTGAAAAAGCAAGCTAACCCTAATTTGCTTAAAGGTCAAATGAAAGCTGCACGCAAACATAGACAAGTTAATCCCGAACTTATAGTTCAGCAAGCTCAAACCAAACGGCAGAAAAGGCAAGCGAATCCCCCACGTCAAGTTCGAGACACAAAGGCGAAACTTCGGAGAGCACCAGCTAACCCCCGCGTCTTCAACACGAAGTCGAGGTGAGACAGCAGCAATGGCAGCTTCTGGAGATTGGCGGAGTGGACGTTCCACTCAAGCGGGACTACTTAAATCGATCCTTTGGCCATAGAGTAAGGCGTGTGATAGGCTGTGCTTCAATAAAGCGTTGATGAAGATCGGCAACATTTGCAACCTTGAATCAAGAGCCAGTGGCCTTGGAGTACTCGGACGAGAATTCTCCGCAACATTGAACACGAATTTCAGTGAGTACCAAGTTAGCTCAACTTGTAAAGATTCAGTTATAGCCGGAAGAGTGCCAGCGATGAGTGTGACATGTAGCTACACTTACGTAATCCAAGCGCCCAACAGGCCTCGGCTAACCCAGTGGTGGAAAGATTGATTGCGCCTCGCGTAACCTTCATGAGCACATTCGCCAACTAACCCATGGCAGTAGCCAATATAGAATCAAAGGTCAAGTGGTTAATGTCCCGATCGATGAGCAAAAGACGGTCCAGTGCCTGCCGCGCAACATTGCCGACGATGTAGCGATAAACGTGCAAATTAAACGTAAACTCCTTAGCAAACGGTCCCGCTCGTGAAGAAATATAGCTTCCATGCATGGTTGAAACATTTGGAAATATCTACCCTATATCGGTACCTAAATATCAAGATTGATTGGACCCGCTTGGCCCAACTTGACCACAACGAAAGCTGTAACAGTGGCGAATCACTGCTCCGCTCTTCCGACAGCTTCCATGTTGACTGGAACTGCATCAATTTTTTTTAGTGGATGCGGCACTTCTTCGACTGCCATGCCATAGTTATGACTGCAGAGGGGGATTACTAAAACCTACCGTGTGTTTAGACGCGGCCATCACGCGTTGCGCTGACTCATGCCCCGTCAGTCAATTTGCGCAATGCTCTCTCCTACCTCTGTATTTCTCCAATGGCCCTAGTAATGTGAGGCGTGTTGATAAGTATGCCATGCTAAACTATGCTATGCAGAAACATTGATTTTAGTACGGATACAATGCAAATGCCGAAAGGCTCACCTTTTTCGCTAGAGTATCCTCGTCCTCAAAGAGGAAAATTAGGGATGGCACATATCTCCTAAATGCCATATTGATGTCGGGGTGTACTCGGATACGAGATGAGGTTGAACCTATTTTACATGGCTGCGAAAAAATAAAAGCATGAAATGGCGTAAATCTACCCGTACATGTCCCTTCCATTGTATATGCGATCCAAACGGTACTCTAAATACTGCGGGTCTGTGAGCGGCACCGGAGTTCTCTTCACGAAGTTGTCACTCAGTGGCCGTGCGCACGGGCACGGCCACTAAGGAAATCAAGTGAGGAAAAAGAGCAAAGCACTTCCACAAAATGCAAAATATTTTACGCCCTCCTAAAAGTGCTAATTTGAATGAAATCCGGCAAGGAACTGTATGAATAGCGATTCCAGATATTTAAAAACCACGCTAACACCCAATAAGGGAAGAGCCACTGAGTCTGCCCTTTAACCTTAAAATATGTATCAGCTTTCAATGAACCATGGAACTTAATAACTCATTGTAAGTATGACCGAGCCAAATCGGAAGGTTTAGGCAGCTGCTATATGACGAACTAATGAAGTGAAGAGTTGAAATCACTAACTACCCGTTAAACTTAAAGTATATTTAAAGTAAACGTACGCATTGTGAACACAACGATATGATAATCTAATCTGGCGAGTATCAGCATTCCGTGAACCATGGTCACCGTGACCTTAATAACTCAATGCAAGTATGACCGAGCCAAATAGTACGATTGAGGCGTCTGCTCCATGAAGAACTAAGAAAGGGAAGAGTTGAAATCACGCCTAGAAATATAGATAGTGCTATAGGTTCACAGGTAGAAAAAGAATTTGAATTTATTAACAGTACGCGAAGGAAAGCATCAGGGTTGAGACGACGTTTAGACGTGGGCACTTGTGCTTAGTCAGGGAAACAACTGCTTTTCCTGGCTGCGTTTGCAGGTACAGATATTTTTTTTCCGAAAAGCGAGCAATGAAAAGACAACCAAGGAGAAAAGTAGAGCTTACGAGACGGCAAATATTCTAAGCGGGCTAAAACAGATTTAAAAGTATTCCCAAGACGGCGGTTTTTATTGTGCCAGGGCGGGCGCTGGGGAGGTGGTGGGTTTCACATTCGGTCTCATAACAAACCGATAATTTACATGTCTCGTCCTTTACATTCAGCTCTTTCTTTCCTACATTTGGGACCACGACCAAGACTTTTGGATGATGCTTCAAAATTGTCTACGAAAAAGTGAGTTTCGCGTAGTTCGTATATCTATTTCCTAACAGGATGAATGAAAGGTAATGCTGGTTGCAGGAACAGATAAACTTACCACGACGTCAAAGCTCGTCGCAAAGAACTGGTTGCAGTAGCTGTGGAGCAATGCGATATTCACAGCCCTTCGATATGTATAGGCTTGTGACCTATTGTACACAAGTGTGGCCAACTCGAAAGAGAGGCCCACCTGGACCTTCGAGTTGTTGTAGCGGTGGTCTTTCGACATCAGCGCTGCACTCCTCTTCTGTGGACAGAACAGAAACAACAATATAAGCGATGTAAAAAAACAAGTTCAGTGCTAAAATTACGTATGCCGAAAGCATGCTGTAATGAGGAGTCAGAATTCACTTTGACCCTCTCAGATTTTGTACGACCAACATGAATCTAGGTGAACAAGTGTTCTTGCACTTTGCCCCATCGAAAAGCACCTACCCTTGCATGGTTCCGACCTTCGACCTTAAGTTCAGTAGCGCAATACCAAAGCCACTAAGCCAGAATGGTCTGTTAAACATGTTTTCAGGAGGGTCGTCGGCTGGCTAAGACCCAAACTTATTCAACAATTATTACTTTCGTGAACCTGTCTGTTCAAAGAAGTCGAGAGCTCAGTCTGCATTTAAAATACGCGTCCCATGGCGGCTGCTTTGCGTATGCAACCAAGTCTCTGTCTTCGCCCTAAATGGTTAAGCACTTTGCAGACGCAGAAGCGTTCGCGTCATTACCTGGAACGAATTATTGACGTTTCGTCATACTCGTGAATTGGGTTACGATAAACATATTGGCTTATGTCTCAACACGCAACACAGTGTGCCACAGAGCACACTGCTAGACATTACAAGTATCAGTGACGTTCTAACACGTTGAAGCGCAGCGCGAAGTTGCACGAAATCAGCGATTAGTAGACAAGAGGTTGGGAAAATTAAATGGACGAGATATAAAACGTCATGAGGAGATGAGGGCGTCTTCTCACCTGGCACATCACTAGAGCGTCAGATATAATGCACACATTTCGCATTGATGCACACTAAATTAAGGTGCCCTTAGAAGGGAGTAGACGCGCCATTGTAATGTATACTTTATTGAAAATTATCGCCCTATTTCGTTAACTTCAACAACGTGCAAATTATAGGAACACATCATTCATAAGCATCTAACTAATTTCCTCGACGAGCATAATGTACTGGCAGCTGCTCAACACGGTTTCAGACGAGGGTATTCCACATGCACTCAGCTGGTCGAAACAATCCATGATCTTGCAACTGCAATCAACGAAGGAAAACAAACTAATGTTATCTTTATGGACTTTCGAAAAGCTTTCGATAAGGTTTCGCACAAGAAACTGCTTCATAAACTCAGTTTTATTGTAACTAATAAACAGATATTAACATGGATACAATCGTATCTATCTGATCGCCGTCAGTTTGTCGAACTGCATAAAACTTGCTCCAATTATGTTCCTGTCGATTCTGGTGTTCCCCAGAGATCCGTCCTCGGCCCCCTACTGTTTTTAATGTTTATTAATGATATTGTTAAAAACCTGTCAGTACGTGTTAAGTTATATGCGGACGACTGCGTGCTGTATGAGAAAATAAGTTCGACTGATGATCAAGTTAGGCTGAATAATGATTTTGCAAAAATAGTTTCTTGGTGTGAGAAGTGGCAAATGTCAATTAACATTGATAAAACCGTATTTATGATAATAACACTTAAAAAGATCCCTCTTCTATATTACTACACTGCAAATAATAATTTTCTTCATGAAGTCACAGAATATAAGTATCTAGGTCTATGGATCTCTGATAATCTTTCTTGGACCAGGCATGTCGACTATGTTCCAGCAAACGCTCTCCGAAAGCTTTTTTTCTTACGACGCTCGCTTAAGCTAGCAACCCCTGGTACACGCCTCCTTGCCTACAACAGTATTATTAGAACAATCTTAGAATATGCAGTCATTATCTGGAACCCTTTTACAAAGGTAAACATAAATAAACTTGAAAGAATCCAAAAGAAAGCAGTAAGGTTTATCTATAACACTTACGGGTGAGCATCAGTCAGTGACCTCCTCAAAAAAAGTGGTTTACCCTCTATTCCTAACAGAAATCGCATATGTCGCTTAAAGTTTTTCTATCAATTAATTCTTAATAATTTCAAAGTTCACACCTCCAATATCCTTATCTATTCCTCGGGGTACCAAACTAGAAATCGCCATTCTGTTTCTATAACACCATTAAATCCGCGAGTTAATTGTTTTAAATATTCCTTTTTTCCAAGGACCATCACTGATTGGAATAACCTCACGGATGATGTTGTCAGACAGACATCATTACATTTATTTCAAGAGCATTTGAATTGATTGTTGTTAATTGACCTTGTCGCTGTATTCTCTTGTTGAATTTTTATGTGCAATTTTGTTCTCTTTATGTCTGTAATTCTGTATCTTAACACAATGTTTCCCACCTGCTATGATCTTATGTACAAGATCGCAGTATCCATAAAAAAATAAAAATAAATAAATAAATAAATAACTGTCTTGCTTTCGTGCCATTGGCGGTGTTTAGTATAGCGGGTTCGTAACGACTGTAGCGCGTAGCACACAAAGTGCCGTGTAATGTAGAGCTATTCCATGCTCACTTTATTCCAATCTCTAGACGTCAAGTTTACCTAAGCACCGATGAATGCATAAGCGTTGACTCACAGCATTGTTTGAACAGTCCAATCGAACGCTCTCCTAGGTATTAGAAGGTAACCCTAATTTGCTTTAAAATCAGAAAGCACTACTTTCTTGATAGGGTTTTTCGGATCTGATTGGCTGACAAGAGTCCAAAACAGCACAGACTTGGTCAGGAACTAGGCGGGGCCGAGCGCAGTGAAAGTAGATAACCGGATGGGGAGGGTGGTGGCAACGTCAGCGATTGACCCGCTTCGCTTTCATTAGTTTAAATTAACTTGTTAAAAATTACAGTGGTGTGCAAAGGAAGGTGAAAAATGCCACTAAACTTGGTCCTCAGTGAAGAATAGCTGGCAGAACTATGTCGTAGGCATGCCGAATGGGCTCGACAACGTTATACCTTCCCGCAAAAGTTGTTATTATGCGCAGAGAAATCTATTTTCCCCAGCAGCTCCGAGTAGCCAGTGACGATGTTCTTGAGGGACATCGAACTTTTCTTCCTTTCGGAAAGGGGTAGCTTTCGTTATCGTAAACGAAAATCTGTCCTATTTTGCATATTAATGCATGTTTAGTGCGCACACGCACTGTATCCGGGGCGCGTGCTCTCGGGTTGGTGACATCACTTGACAGACAGGCGAAATGGGCGCAGATATAAAAAAATATTGAGCAAAACTAGGATGGGTGATGGTGAAAAAAAAAGCGTAAATAAGGAAATTATTCTTTTATTTCTTTCAGCGTAATAATTAATAATCTGTGTGGACGTATCCTATCAGATGGCAGTTCTCACAATTTTCCTGAGGTCGCGTGAGAAACAGGCGTAATTGGGGTCGTCGCAATTTTTTTTTTACTTATCGTTCGTGAGTAGTGGTGGATATGTAATGGGAAGAGAATTAAAAAGATTTGGGTTGTACTGACCAAAGTTTCATGGAAAAATACGGATTCCTGCACTGATACGGAAGTTTTGCAATACTAATATTAAAGTTGTACGGGCAGCGTTGCGGTATTTTATACTTGTTATTGCGGGTATATGTTGTAAGCCTCGCGCGTTTTCTAAAAGACGCGTGTAGCATGACACCCTTCTTTTAAATACCGGCACTTAACAATTAAACTAAGCTAAATTGGTGCCCCAGCATGCGCTATGAACTGTATTTCCCACGACACTTGTATTCGTGTTAAAAGTTCATAATTAAGAACACTGGTGCACAAATTTTGATATACACCATATGTGCACACCCAGTGTGAACTGACGTGCGTGTTCCATCCTGCGGAATGGCAAACGTTTTTTGCCCGATGCGTGCGGTGGGTGGGTGGTGTGGCGCGCGGCTCAAACGTAAATCAGCCCTTAGCACGCACTGCTATTGTAAGGCCACCGAGTAGCTTTTTAACGAGATAATCAAGTCCATGCGCTCCGCAATAGAGTACTCCCTAATCTGGAACATGTCGGCATAGCAGCGTCAGAGTATCTGCTAAAAAGAAGCGAAATAGCCCAAACACAAAGTCACACGGTGCTGGAGCGCTGGCCCTGATACATCCACAAAAGGCTGCAAAATAGAAGTGAGGCGTGCAGACAGGACGCAAGAGTAGAGAAAGGGACAACTTCTCTACTCTGTTGCCCACTTCTCTAACTCTTGTGTCCTGTCTGCACGCCTCACTTCTATTTTGCATAATGAATCTTTACCAACTAGCTCAGCTTTCTGTCTTTCTAAAAATACAGCTGCTGCTTTTCGAGAAACATTGTTGACTTGATAAAGTGCACAAGTCGAGGACCAAAACATTTCATCTCGTTGCAAGAGACAAATTTTTGAGAAATTATTTTCAGAAAAATAATAAGATTATCCATACCGCACAGAAAAAAATTGCTTTGTTCGCTTTCCTATGCCCACGCTTTGGTCACTTCCTAGCGACGGCTCGCCCACGTTAAATGAAACTAATAGGACGTGTGCGTGAACGCCAAGGCAAAGTAACTGAACGAAGTAACTGGAGGAAATGAATGTCCCCTGATCTGCTTTGCGGCGATTGTTACTGTGGGAGAGCAAGTAGAAAAGTTATAATAGTGCTCTAATAACGTTCAGTGCTTTCGCTTAACAACAGGGTGACAAAGTTCTTATCTCCGATAAAGTTTTGCGGTGGCCTTATGGCACTCGTAGTTGCGGCATTCCGTGGCACCAAGAGTCAGGATTTCAGAGGCGGTTGCTTTTGCCGTGCTTTGGGCACAAGAATACCGGTAACGTTTTAGCCGCCATGCTTTGAACATCAATTTAACTAATAATGTAAAACTACTTGACAAGAATAGCTTTCAGCATCGTCTTGCGCTGGGCACCACGAAGCAAATTTTTGTCGTTAAAAGCGGCAACTGCTAAAACCTAAAAGTGGTCTTGTGCAAAAAATTTGGCGAATGTTTCAAAATAATAACTGTCGTATAAATATATAATATTGTACAGCCACTAAAAGCATAATAAATTTAAGCCGGCTGTCTTGTAAGGTTCTTCTTCAACCTCTGTGCAATGTACCGTCCTCCCTCTAAGTGCACTACACCAAGAAGGGTATACGCGCACAAAGGCATGCCACACCTACTCACTGAGAGGGAATGTCGTGGTGTCATTCAAACCTCACAAAGTAGAGGGGTGTGCATGATTCGGCGGTGGTCAAGGTGAAGCTGGTCAGCGGAAGGAATGTCACGTGCCTCTCTGGCGCATGCGCACAAATTTTCAAGCGGTTCGATTGCAGCCATAGAAGGACGCCATCGTCATCGACATCACTTCCTTTGCCCCGCCGACGTGGTACGGTCGCTGCGATGTAGGGGTGTTCGTGTATTGCAGCAGAAATTTAGCTACCTTTGCTGCTTTTATGCTGTGTTGTGGATGATTACTCGGTACAAGAAGACTCTTTAGGCACACGTCGAAGCGTAACCTTTTTCTGAAATAGCCAACAGCCACCGTGCTTGCGAAGCCAACGGCGATTTCTTCGTTCCTTGATATAACTGGTTCTGCAACTCCGCTGCCAGCTGTGATGCAGTGTCGTCGGAAATGAGCCTGTAGCGAACGGTTGCTCCTCAACACAGCACTGCGCAGGAGTTCTGTCTGTCTCCAAATTATAACAAAATGCATGTGTTTTTTCCATCTTTTCTTCATAAAGGTATTGCTTGATGACAGGTTACTACACCGCATTTCGGTAGGTTGGCACAAGCGCGAACTGTAATGGCGTGAAATCTTTTAAAAATGATTTTCGTACACAGTTGAACTACGCCGCGTCATGTAGTTCGCTTGAAGTGGCTATAAACACGGAGCTTGCAAACACTAGGTTTTGACAGAGGTCAGGATGACTTAATTTGTCGTAAATATTAAATGATCGCGAAGTCATTATTTGCTCTCTTGCTCAGACTGCACAGGATGCGAGGTCATGAATATTTACCTTATACTTTCACGCCTGCGAGCTTAACCATTACGGCTTTGTTTGGTTTTACTTATTTAAAGCACACATCCGAGTAACGGACTGTAATGCACAGCTGACTGCTACTCATTTTCTTGCTCTTTCAGGATACAACGCCCAGAATCACCCGCCAACAACAACAACAAAAAAACATGTCCAGTATACAAAAAGAAACATGTCCAGTATAGCTAAGGTGCAAATGCATCTAATACCTTGAATACTGAAGCAGCTTCGCATGATCACAGCTACGTTTCTGTTATTCCGAAGCTCTACTGATTGAATAGTGTAATAAATGTCTGATGCAATTTTCACAGCACTTCCAATTTGTCACACCTTTATTAACAGTAGCTCGTTTAGCTCCCTGTGGCATCAACTGCAGAGCGCGTGAATAGCTTTGATAATTTATCAACGCTCCAGTAAGGTCGCTTAAACATACGCATAAACCGACCCGACAATAATGGCGCCCAAAAAATGAACTGAGTTGTTACGGCTCATAGCATTACAGGGTGGTACGCTCACATACTGGGTTATTTAAAGCTAACACTCTCTAGGACCGTATAGATTTCAAAGCATTGTTGGACTTGCGTGTTTTTATTGAAATACTGTGAATAATTGTAGACTATGTTTGTAGAATGTCTAAAGTGAAAATGTTGGTAGGAGGTATGAAATAATTGACGATAAGGCGTAAAATGTTGTAAAAAGTTTCATAGAATGTTAACAAAGTCTAAAATCATGCTTCTATTTAATGTAGGTGGCCACTTATTGGCACAATGTTACTAGGTTGTCAAAGGAAAGCGCTACTAAATTCTTAACACGACCTTTACAGAAAGTGCGTTAACATGCTTCAATTTAATGAACGTTGATAGAACGTCTAATCAAAAGTGTTTCTAGACAGTTAGTAGAATGTTTGCAGACAGCAGATGTAGACGTTTCAAATTAACGTTCGTGGACAATTGTTTCTAGGAAGTTACTAGGAAGTTGTTAGGAAGTCTAAAGCCCATTGGATGGATTGCATTTATGAGCTAGTAGGTTCTAATAGGAATTGTATAAAGGCGGTCTGAAAAATGTTGCTAGACATTTTTACAACAATTAGCACACGCTCCGTATAGGGACCACACGACGGAAACGGTGCGGTTGTCAGGACAGCTAATAGCTTTGTTTGGCAATTGCCCCGCTTTTCCTGCTGGTCGGCGGTCAGACTTCTCCACCGATTCACCAGCCAGTGATGCCGCGCAACACAATTTCGAGGGGCGCCTTCGTCACCAAGCGCGGATTAGCTCCGAGACACAGGTGTCTCCGCTGTAGAGCTGTGGGACGGTTGAAGGCTTGGATGTTTGTCCGTAGTGGCGCTGTGGCGCGTTTGCCCTCCGCTTGGGCTGGCGGATGCAAAGCGCATCCGTCATTGACGGATGCTGCGCTTCTCACACCAAGACGCGACGTCTTCGTGAGCGCCAGCTCGCTGCAGCTTTGCTTAGGCCGACTACGACAGTGTGTGGCAGCTGTCCCATGGCAAATGGTCGGATTAGTAATATGGGGTCTGCGTGAATTAAGACAGCAAAAGAAGGCGCAGGCATGCGGCCGTTGTCATGACAACGTTTTCACGCTGTCATCAGTCCGTTATTGTAACGCTGCCCACCTCATCTCACGCTGTCGTGATCCTGATGTGATGTTCTCATGGCATGGTACGGTCACAGCGGCGCTGTCACGAGCTCAATCGCAACGACACCATCACTGTTCTAACGCTACTGTGTCACCTACCAAGACATGTGCACAATATTTTGTGCCATTTTCATCAAACACCGTGATCGACGCCAGCAGTACACTTAGGAAGCGTTGCTCCATTTGTTTTCTGAGGTTCCCGAAAGCTATTCTCATACTTTTACAAAATCTTTCGCTGGTTTCGGCAACAATTTTTCAGCAGTGATATGCGGATCTCTTGCCGCTGTTCCCCTGAATTTGCCCACATTCTAAATCACAAACCTGTAAAATGTCCTACCAATCAGGAGTAATGTCTTCGAAAACATGAGTATCAGTAGCGAACCAGGTGCTCCATGACACCAGAGCAGTTTTGTGGGAGAAGTGAATAGGATATCATATGTATCGGGGCCCACTAGTGCTGAGGGAATCAAACACACGTTCATGCTGCTGCATAAAAAAAAACAAATAATGTTATGCCGGAGAGTGTATGAACCAATATTCATAGGATAAACAATAAATGTAAACTACTGCTGTGTCACAGAAATAAATCTCTCTGGACCTCTTAATGGGGTGTCAACACATTGTAGACGACGTGCAGGCCATATTAAGTGTTTATGTAGAGGTAAGGATCGGAGGAACTGGAGACACTCGTTTCATGTCGCAAGTATTCCTCGTTCGCTCCCATAGACTACGGCAAAGATTTATTCCATGAAAATATCATTCATATTGAGTCTCCGTAATTAGAGATCGGATCAATACAAGAAGGGATGCGCTTCGCGGTAATGGCGATCATTTAATTGAATTAGTGCGAACGTGGAGTAAGCATCCAAGCACTCTGTTTCAACTCGCACATAATTGTACGCACGGGAATACTTGTTCAAAAAGATTGTCCAGTGAAAGATGACATAGTTTAGGTTGCAGTTGATGCCAGAGAACGTGTTCTGGAGGCTGGCTTTTATATGTCCGAAGTGTAGAACTACTCACCAAATCAGGATACCTCTTTCCCCAACTGACGCTTTTGCCAGGTAATGTAGCCGTGTCCCAGACGGATGGTGGCGTGCATTCACATAGCCTCGGGTTGTACATCCAACCGACAGAGCTGATCGCAATGACGGTGTCTGCGTGCGACGACCTGCAGTGAGTGGTGCACATACGCGCAATGAAATTTTTTTCAGAGATAGACTAAAAGAAGATCAAACCATTTTGCAGGTGCTTCAATGGTTAGCAAATGTTGTTGCATAGCTAGTTGGTTCATACAGAACTTTTTGTTGGGCTAGTTGGTGCATGTTACTGAAGTACTAAAGCGCCAAGCAGACGGCACAAGAAGAGACACGGACGAGCGCATTGTGTCTCTTCTTGTGTCGCCTGTTTGGCGCTTTAGTACTTCAGTAGTTGGTTCATGACTGGTAAACAAATGTTACGCCGCTAAGCGCACAAAGACGAAGTGAGACACAAACTACATTTGCGGTCGTCGACTTCCATTAGTTTATTCAAAAGAAATCGAGCAATTTTATACGTGACACCTAAGTGCAATTGGTCATAGGAAAAATAAACTAACATGTGCACTAGTAACTAAGAACCACTCGTAAGCTACTGACCATTAGGGGGGATACCAAAGTATCTGCAGTGACCTTAACTAAACTGTCAAGGCAGGCACATTGGAAAATACATGAATATAGGGTGCGAAACCCAGCAGCGAACCAAATGGGGCAGCTGCACGTCCGAATTTTGGCGGTGATTACGCGCTAGCCATTATCAATCCCATTTCTTTTACACTTAGTGGTAGTAATGGCGTGCTAATGTGCACTGCCTGTTCTTTTTTATTACGGACATCTCGACTACCTGTCTATCAGCATGCTTTCTTGCTTTCCTTAGAATATCGTTTGGTCCAGGAGCGATGCCCGACCACAGTACTTTGAGTGCTTTTCAGTACCAAGTTCTCCGCCATTTTTGCCAATTGACCGCCAAGAAGTGGTCTTCCGCACGATATTTGAAGAATCGTCTAGCTTGTCGGACATAAACCCAGCCACAGCTTAGAGAAATATTGTGAAGCACATCCTTAAGGCATTCGGTGTAGCGTGTGGCATGATTCCCGGAAAACGCAGCCGGCAGTTCAGCTGCCATCAAAGGGCAAATCTTGGGCCAGATTGCATGGAGCGAAAACACAATCTGGCTACGACCTTCACTACATTGTGTGACAGCTTAGGTATACGTACGCCATTACGCACGCATTCATATTTGTCCTTTGGATTGTGCAGTTTTTCCCGTGATTTATTGTCTGAGTGAGCCTTTGGAACACCCGTAATAAAGATGGGAGGAAAGCAAGCGTCTTTCAAGCAGCTAATCTGATTGTGAAAACCTCTAACAAGATTGCGCTCGTGTGATTTCATTATTGCCAAATTTAGTCATCTCTTTGCTATTCTCCTCTTGATAAGTTTACAATGTGCGTCTTTAAATGGTAAAACGCTGTTCCTTGTCCTGTGGTTATACATCCAGCATCCATGGACCTTCATGGAGCTAAGTTTAAAGTTCAGAAATGGAATTGAGGTATCGTGTGGACAATTCGCAAGTGAAACCTAGTCCGCCAGATTCTGTCAAGAAGGTGTAGGTTAATTCTGCCACAGCAACGTCAAGGCAAGTCTCAGTTGGATGTAGGAGCGCAATTAAGTCATCCACCATCATTATCAGCAGCCTGGCTACGCCCACTGCAGGGCAAAGGCGTTTCCCACACTTCTCCAACTACTCCGGTCTCCAACTACTCCGGTTAATCCACATATCAGTAAATCTTAACTAAATTACGCTTGCTGATTTTGACAGTTGCTGCGCTTCTCAGTGGATAAAAGCGAACAATATGTCTGCCAGCATGGATACATGTCTCATGCAGGCGTCTTACCGGCTTCGCAATCATACGAGTTTTAAGTCGTATATCAGGAAACCTTTCGGGTTTCAATTCATCGTCGGTGCATCGTACTACTCTAATTTGTAATGGACATCTGGGCGATGTTACTGCAGCGCCCAATCGGAGAGGCGCTTTGCATTTAAATTACCCAGGTATATATATCCTAAATACAGTTAAATCCTACAGGTGTATACGGCTTCTTCTTTCTTATCTTTCAGATTTCTTTTATTCACTCATGGCTACTAGCCCAATGGTAGTTCTTGAGTTTGATTACTTTAAGAAGTGGACATTATTTGTTCCATAAATGAAATGTCTATTTGACTAATTAAAAACGTTTGCTAATTACATCTCAAGCTAGTTAACTTACGGAATATATTGCATTTGGCCGATTCTAACCATTCACTTCAAAGTTAAAGCCCACCTGAAGATAAGTGTAACGATGAAATATGTTTTAAGGTGTGCCTCCCCAAATATGAGGCAAGATGCATTGGTGGTCAGTGCCTTTTGAGCTTCCATCTATAAAAGGCGTTTTCGGTAAAAAAAGTAGGTACGAGAAAAGTGCAATATTACCCTATGTTTGACACTGCTTGTGTCAGAACCTGTTTTCGTTCCACATTTAAAAACGCGTGGGCCTCGGGAAATCACTGGCTTCTCGACGTTTGAATTGATATTGCTCCGGCTGAATAAATCCCAAAGAAAATAAAAAAAATTCGGACACTGATCACCCGATGCCTTTCCACAACATCAAAAGAAAAACACCCTATGTTGTGACCTTTAACCATCGTTTTCATCAACTGGCCAGTCGCGTAGGCACTTTGTAGGGCATGGCGCAATACGGGTTATAATTTTTTCAAAAGTCTGTGTATATAGTACTGATGTTGTGTGATTCCTACCCGTACCACTTTGTGCTTATTGACTTGTGTTTAGAAGCTACAAGAGTCAGTGTGTTGTCTTCTCGCTGTAGTATCGGTTTGTGTTGCAAGCAACCCTTCAGTGGGTGCAATAAAATGAACTAGAATAAGGCCGACAAAAATTGAACAAGTCCCGTTACTCTCCAACGTGCCTGAACAGCTTGACGCTACAAAGAGATAAGACAGAGTCAGATGCTTTATACGTGCAAGTGAAAAATGGACAGGCCATACACTCACATGCACATACATTCAAGATGCAGAATACTATGTAATATTTATTAAACAGCCACTTGAATCCTGTCAGTGGTTAATGTTTGTTTTTTAACAGCAACTGTGGCGTCTGTCTTGTGTGTACATCGGAAAGCTCCATCGTCACCTTCATTAACGGCATTGCTGCCGACAAAAACCAAGAGACGCAGTTGAAATCTTGCGCAAGCATTCAATAGCCTGTGAACACAGTGAATATATCTCCATGCAGTAAGACAAACTTGCACTCGAAATTGCTGGAGTAATTAAAGCTAGAACACAATGTACGCACGTTTAGGGTAAAGTATGTTGGATATGCGTAAGCCATCGTCAGTGGGATGAAAATGACCGCACAGGGCAGCAAACTGCATACCAGCAAGTAAGTGGCCATTGCTTCTGATGCGTGTTTATATGTGTTTGAATTAGGAGCATAAATGATGCAGCCGTGCAGATCAATTGATGTTAAAGTAGTAGCAGTTCTGGGGAGGACGTGACGTGACCCACTAGAAAAAAAGAAGAATGGCACGTGCTTAGCACGCTAAGCATTCTGCAACGAAGCGAATGGTCACAGTGGCAAAGCAACGAAACCTGCTTAGCCCTTTATTCATTGCGGAAGAAACTTTTCTTTTTTTCGCCAAGTACAAAATGTCTAGCTAGAACATTGGGCCAACACTGAATGACAGACAGCAAGCGCCGTTTGTTTGCTTAGAGCAGGAACGCAGGATGAGGAAAAAGATGTCTGGTGGCACGTGACTGGCTTTCTTTTGAAAGTGGGGTTGGAGGAGACAGACGGATCCGAGATCTACGGCTGCAGTCATATCACACACGTGATTTAGAGAAAATGAAATGTACACGTGTCCTTCATACGGGATAATGAGTGGTCGGGACGAATTCCAAAGGAATAAAAAACTGACCTGGGGTGAAGCCCACTTCCACGTTTTCTGCCTGGCGTTTCCTCCCGCTACTGCAGAAAAAGTTTCCGCCAAATATTTTTTCCCTTTCGTTAATACTTATTATCGAGGTGTTTATACATTTATATTGCAAATAGACACCTTTTTTTCTCGTTTCGATGCGTGCCGTCATTACAGGGTGAATTATAATGCTAAAAAAAAACATGCCGAATATTTATCGGCCGCAGCAAGTGGTCAAACGCAAATTGTTTGCGCTGTAGTCATTAATGCGTCAGCGATAATGGTTTAAGGTTTAAAGTGGGTGATAACGCAGTATTCGATTTATTAGTTGTAAATATATCATTCCGGGCGTCAATATCCTAGTGCAGACATATGCGGTGTCATTCTGGAAACTATAGGATACCGCACGTAAACGTGTGCCAAGACGTGATGTCAGTGCTCAGAGTAGGCTCCTGCTGCACGAATACTGACAGCACTGTGGATATTGTTCTTGTTCTCATGAGAAAGCTTAAGGCAGGAGCAGTTACACTTGTCACTTATCGTTTAACTAGACTGCAGCCACTATTGAACAGGCAGTAACGGAGCATGCTGAAAACAGTACTCAATAGGCAATAGGGCATCAATCTAGAAAAATATCGACAGTATATGTTTTATATAGCCTTTATATAGTATGTAGTGGAGAGATAATTCATTATTTAGCTTCCAGATCTTCGCCAATTCATAACGTAGCTTCATAGGAGAGACCAATACTATAAGATGAGTATTTTTCTCAAATGGTATGCTGAAATACGTAAAGAATAGCGAACTTGGAGCGTGGTTGATGGTCGTTCTGGTCAACATTGGAAACAAATATTCTGGTGCTGGATGCAATATCTCCTGTCCGCTAATTCGCTTGCCAAAACTGTCTAGATAGCTGTGTGAAGACGAAAAGGTGCAGCACGTTCGTAGGCAGCACTGCTTCGTGTTGTTTACTTACTCGATGGCTTCTTTGAACAGATTGGCGAAGTTGGCATAGTGTTCTCCTCGCCTGCCGTAATCGTACAGGCCCATCGCCAGTATCGTTTTTTGGGTAAGGTCGTTACCTTGCATATTCTTGAGTTCCTGCGATGGCGCAAATGAGGAGGGAAAAATCACAGATTTAGTTCTTTTTGCCAGAGAAAGTGCAAAAAAAAAAGAAAGTGGCAAAAATCCCTGCTTTTGTATTTGGTACGTGTTTAATGCTGAATCTGAAACCGCTATCGACATATATTTTTGTTGGGTATCTGCATTTAGTGTGAACAACAGCGACAAAAAAATTACTCGCCATTCCGACCCTGGGAAAATGAATGTGCAGCGAAACTGTTGAAATGAAAACCACCACTACAGCTGCTGAGGGTGCTAGGCAATGCTTTATTGCTTTAGAGTAATGATAGTAGTGTTAATTTTGACAGCACGCCACCGCCCTTAGCGGTACTGCAAGAACATTGAAATGAGTTGCTACGCTCATTGTTTAGGACACGAAAGGCTAGTGGCGTCACTGCCCACGGAGCAAGCTGTCGCTACCGCGGCAGCTTGTGGAAAAGTATTCTCTACGGGGAAACGTAATGCTTGATTATCAGGGGAGCCTTAGTAACAATTATGTGCTTCAGATGCTTGTTTTGTGTTTGTTCTTTATTGAAACGCATGCTGTTCAGCATGTTCTACGCGGGTCGCGAAAGAATGCAGTCACTGTTCGCTTCACTTTGCTGAGTGCTTGAAGCCTCTGCCTTACGGGGGTACGAGCCACCACTCCTGGTCCAGCACAGCCGCCGGGATCAGCCCACATTTTCGCTAGCGGGCGAGGACAGGAAAAATGCCATCCAACGGGAGGCTAACTGCTTGTAAATTCCAATATAGCATGGTATATTGACAGATCCTTTTATATATTTTGCTCATATACGTTTCTTGTTGATGTTCTCGCTCTCACTCTATCTCCCTCTCTCTCTCTCTTTCTATATATATATATATATATATATATATATATATATATATATATATATATATATATATATACGGAGAGAGAGAGGAAGGGGTCAGCGGAGGTCAGAGTACAGGTTTCCTATATCCAGGTGGGGGTACATGGACCGTCTTCGTGGTCGCACAAACGCTGCAGTACCTTAAAACAAACTACAAAAATTCCCTTGGCAGCTACGACTCCTCGAATGCTCTTTCGGAACATGTGACCCTTTGCCCAAATTAATATTGGCGGCGTCTTTTGTGTTTGCTGTTTTGTGAACACGACTGAATATGCACCTGATCACTTGTGGATTACTCACAAACCACCTCCCTGCTTATATTTTTTCATAATGCCACTGTATGTACGCGCATCTTAGTATCGCGGTTATTTTCGCTGACTTTGACATGAGTCAGTGCACCTGTTGGTATTCATGACGTCGCTAAATGTACGCCACCTTGAGGTCATAGTCTACATACGTTTTTTCATATGGCCAGTGCGCGCATGCGCAAGTTTGTATTCAGCTTTTTGTGCTCTCCCTATCACTTGTACCTTTATTTTCGGTGAAAAATGCATAAATTGAGCTGTGTATGCTTGCATTGGCCCTGTTGATGATGGCCGGACTCCGGCTGGAACGTCAGTGCAGTCAGGTTTTTGTTCTCCTACGTGCTTCTCTTCTTCTTCTTCGGAAGATATATATATATATATATATATATATATATATATATATATATATATATATATATGTTATGACGACATAAAGCAAACAGGCACTGAAGCCAATGAATGCATCAGGGAAATGAGCTGTGGATAAAATTGAAATGTAGAAAATAATAAAGACAGGAAAAGGAAAGTGGACAAAAAGATAACGTGTCGCCGGTGTGACCCGAACCTACAACCTCCGGCGGGCTTTGCACAACCAATTGAGCTACGGCAATGGCCATCTATCCAACTTGGCTATTTATGCCTGCTATATCTAGTCGTGGGAGTGCTAACCAAGGGGTAGTGAGTAGGCTCAATGCACTTATACTCTGAGAAACTCAGTATGATCATGAACATTATGCAGTTTGTCTCCGTCGCCTAAGACCCAAATCTTCTCAAAGTATGGCTCAAGCACCTAACGCCCGGTATGCAGATCTGCCAACTCATTGTGCAAAGCTTATTTAAGCAAATGGAACACAGTTTTTAAGTCCACCAGTTTCTCACCCAATGTTGTGAAACTTGTGATTCGAGTCGACTTGGCTTTGGTAAGTGTTTCCTGCTATGAAGCGATGAAAGTAATTCATGGTTCGTAGACTCGTCTCGCAAAGTTAGAGCTGTGCGACGAGCGCATCAGTTTCGACCACAGTAATATATTACGAGCTCAACGTTTCCAATAAGCGTAGTCTATAAATACAGTAATTTGATAATGATCGGGCCTTGTATGACGTACCTGTTACCTTTAGCACCCATGTACAAATTGATCAATAAATGAGGTTTATACAAGTATCCTACTTGGCTTCGGCCGACTCACCAAACATAAACACAATCAAAGGCGAAATAACTATGGCGTGGCTATTATTAGCATTTCTGCTAAATTGATGGCAACATAGCAATCAGGTTGTGCTTGTAGGAAATGAAACTGTTTCTATTCTGTTTTCAGTAATTAGCATTTTATAGCCATGCCAGCATTTGTTTAGCTGGTGTTGATGCGTTTCTAAGCCATTTGCACTGTAGGGGCTAGTAACATGAAATGTATAAGAAAAACATTCCGCTTGCTTTTCTTTGAAACGCCAATGAAGGAAAGAAACGAATGGCTACTGAATATGCGCACACCTACCACGCAACATTTGTAAAATAGTAAGTAAAACTTTTTAGAGGCGCGAGAGGCGTGGTTGAATTGCCAAGACGAAAGCTCACCCATTGATGGCGTTAAATCGCTACATTCAACGCAACCCGCGTTTCTGCCACTCCCCGAGCTCGATTCATGGAACAGAAGCTTTTTTTTTTCCTTTCGCCAAATGTGGAGTTAGTCTTTCCAGAGAACAGAGCAGGATTTTTCGTTTGTGAGGAGCGCCACACATTTGCCTTGTCTTAAAGGACATCGCCCTTCCTACAGCTCCGTAACGCGTTTTAAGACGCACTGAAACGCTTCTCATCGCAATCGCTTACCCTTAGAGCCGCTTTCGTTTGCTGCAACATGTCGTGCGCTTTCTCGGGGGCGGCCAACATGTTTAGAACACCGTAGTGCACGATGTTGTTTTTCTTGGCTATATCTTTCAGCTCCTCCTCTACTGAGCGGACACTAGCAGGAGTCACGTACCTGTGTGAAAATGAACGTCGCTTTTTGGTAAACGGTGATCATACTACCGTTGGCTATTGGTACAAAAGCGTAAATTGCTGTGCCTCCGAAAGCCAATGAAGCCCCAAAATCTGCAGAAATCTTTTCACGTGTTCTTTACCTTTGCGTATGTATCCAGTGTAACATAAGTGAGCAACGTTATATTGCCGCTGTTTATGTATGCGGCTATTAAGTAGTATGGTGGCAACAGGGGAAGGCGCGAACAATACACCACTCTCAGATTGACCCACGGTTCAAATGTACTTTTTTTGATATGGTGCGTGCAGGCCTCAGAGGAGAAGGGCGATACAGTTTGAGTAATTTTGAAAGACCAAGTCGAGAGTCAAATATTCAATAAATGTAACGAGAAAGTGACAAGTCACTCCTTGAAGCAGCATAAGGATGGCAACATGGAGAGAAGGACATAGAACTGTGTGCTTCCTTTTTCTTCTAACTACCGTCCTTTTCACCGCTGATTTCATGTATGCAGTCCGGAAAAAAAAATATCACCACCCAAACACTCCTTGCAGATGGTTAACAAGCAAAGCTGAAACTTGCGGTCCTGGTTTTTATGACTGGGTTAATCTCGATGGCTCAATAAACGATGGCTTGAGAGGCTGTGGGATGTCCGGTACGCCGTTGGTGCTTGCGCTCGGCTGCACGAGCCAGTTCTTGTGCCCGGCTTGCAGCATGGGCATGGCGTAGACGAGCTCTTTCCCGGTTCTGCTTGCGGCGTTGCTGATCGAAAGCTGCCTGCTTCTAAGGAGTACGTGTGACGCGTGGCCTATCCATTTCGGAGCCGGAGAAAAACTGCTGCGCGCGCGCTAGGCTGCGACGGAGAGCAACGATGTCACTACTGGCGCAGCTAATCCAACACCACCTAGATAGCACAGGGCCTTTTTGCTGTGATCCATGACGCCATGTTTCCTGGCGTGCCTGCCATAGAATCTAATGGGGTGCTCCCGAGTAGGCAAAAGCGGTTTTGACGTCCCCGCTTTCATCAAGCCAGTTCTGTCAATGGAAATATATCGGCCAAGTAGCACGACGTCCTGGATCAGATTAAACAGGCATTGTGCTATGTAGGTGGTGTTTGCTAATCGCGCGCTTCCCTTTCACTCTACTTCTTTCGCGCATGCGCATGGGGTTGCGCTGGACTAGTTTTCGGCTTACAGGTGTTGTGCAACATTCAGTGATTTTTACAGCTTCGCCGTAGAAATTACTGAATGTCGCACAACGCACTAAAGTGTAAATGCCATACAAGGAGCGCGTTCCTAAAATTCCTGAATGAATAGAGAATATCGCGTCGACTGAGCAGTTTTTTTTTTAATTTTTAATTTTAAGAAGTGCAGGCGAAAACGGGAACGTCCTGAACCGCGAAAACTCACGTGCTTGGACCTACTGCGTTGGTGTTCTCCGCGATAATTTTACTAACGTGACTTCACAACAGACTTAAAGCAATGTAACGAATTATTTTTGTATTTCATCTTAGGAATGCAGCTGCCCGTTTGATTCGAACCTGATACATGCAGCAGAACGGCTTGCCTTTATGTCACGGTGGATGGTGGAACCGTCCAGTTCACTGCGTGTGTGAAATGCTACAGTTTATCTGATAATTGCCCTTCCTGCATTGTAAAATCCATGTAGAAGCGGTTCCCCTGAATAGAGTGCCGCTCACTCGGCTAGAGTTTCCTAGCCAATAGTCGATGAGGATCATTTTGATTGTGGCTATCAAGCAACTCGCCCATGAATGGTCTTAGTGAACGAACATGTTCGAACAACTTTCTTGCTTTCGTGTGAGCATGGGGCTATTCATCAGACGTTCACCACCGAGCACGATGGAGATACGGTTTCCAGCATACCAATCAAAAACACACCTTCGTGGACAATGGGTATGGTATGGTGCTGCTTAGCACCATGACGTTCATTCATTTCCCGCCATGGTGGTCGCATTCGGAAGAGAGTAAAATTCAAAAACCGAAATTACTCGTGTGGATTACTTCGCGCGTCCGTCATAGTATCACAAGTGACTGACGTTCAACCAAAGGCCAACAGTAGGATCGCTCTTATTGGTGCGAATGTGCGGTGTAATAAAGGCGTCAGTAACTTTAATACTTGTTATATGCTCGAGGTAAAAATGGCGGTCTAAATGAATAAAGTTGAAAGAAGATTGCTATCTGCTGTGAAGATTGACGGTGCATTCGAGGTATTTGGTGCAAAGTAGATGTAGCTAAACGCCGTAGCGGGACATGGACAGAGCATCAAAAGTATCTCAGCAGGGCTTAAAAGGGGCGAAGTATGTGTGCATAACTTCATTGGTAGAGTAACCATAAGTTACTCACCGGGCGTCGAAACTGATTCCTCCGGACGTTTTCTTGAGCCTTGCCGTTTCGTGCTTAAAAATTTTCCACGAAAGCGAGACATCCACGCCCCGCATGGTGCCGTTCCTTACTACCACGTTCCAGTAGAACAGGTAGTGACACAAGCCGTCGGGTGGGTACATGTATCTGAATACCGCAAATCCGGAAACTGTGCAGATGAGTTGTGTGACTGAGGAAGAAAACAGGGTCCACAAGGAAGGTGCTTTGACAGCGCAACAAATGTACACAAGATACTGCTACGACTTATGTGGTCATCCTTGACCTGTATAAGACACTGCGGGAAGATTTTCGCATAAGCCTCACTACTAAGAGATGACAAAAAAAATACCATTGCTAACCTTGTACCTCCCAATTGAGATTTCATAATTTACATAGGTAACCGGCTGAGAATAATGGTAAGAGACTAAGTCATATGTCACTTCTCCTTATAAAACACGAATATTGCGCTCAAAATGATTTGAAGGCTAATGTTTGCGTCATATGAAGTCCAATTTAGAGGAATGCTGAATATTTACTGGTGCCGGGCCACGTATAGTAAAATGTTCAGCACGATGACTGGCACATAAGCGTGTATATATTCTCTAGAATTATGTACCATCTACAACATGCCTATAAGATCGATATAGACGCAGATTCAACTGTGCGTTAGCGTCTGCAGCTAACCACTGTTTTGAAACAGCTGTTTGCCTTTATTTCAAAGCCGATATACCCTCTCTATAGAAGCTTTTTACAAAGCTACGCGATTTGTGAAAAAGAGTGCACATACTTCACCACCAGTATGCTAAAAGGGCTGTGAGAGATCGATTGCATACAACTTATCTTTGCTATAAAATTACATGCTACTCAGAGCCCGGGACAAAGAGAGTGGGAAAAGTGCTGCTAGTGATGCTGTATGGCTGAAGCGTCGGATGTGTAGATATAGGAGGAAAGTACGACATAATTTCATATTTTGATGCTTTTTTTCAAACTTTCGTCACATAATCCACGAACATCTTTACATCCATCATATACAAACCAAAATATTGTTTAGTAAAACACGATGCAGCATTCTTAGAGACTTAGAACAAGCCAATTTGGTAAAGCTTACCAAAATTGGGGCGGACTGCAGAATACTATAAAGGCGTCAAATACGGCTGCACTATTATGTTGTTTTCAAATTGAAAAAGAAAGTGCCGTGGCATTCCACAGAAATTGCAGAATGTTGTCACTAAACTTCATAATTATCAAATACTTCTTGCAGAATGTTTTTAAACTTGTGAAAATGCAGTTGCTTGCTTTCTTTATACAAATCCAGGTTTTTCTGAAGCCTGACCTACAGTGTGTCCTCGAGGTATCAAAGCACTTTAAAATGTTTGTGATTTATTTATTGGCCGCCTGTTAATTTAATCGTCAGCGTACCGAGCGTACAGGTAGGGTACGGGTAATTCACTGGTTGCAAGTGTGCCGCTACATTTCTCTATGGTTCTGATCATTCATCAATACCGAATATACGACGACTTCTATTTACACAACATGTGCGTCATCCTGAAGGCAGAAGAAAATGCATGTCTTCCAATTATCAAGTGAAGTTTAATGCATTTCTTGAATAAAACTAAGCCATTTCTTGGCAATATTGGAAGGAATGGTGGTGGTGTTCAGAGCAATGCCTGCATCAACGTTACCAGAAGGTCAACACTGCACTCTGGCACACTTAGCACGTACAATCATATTCTATGACTTTCGTAGATCCCGCGATTTTGCAAGCTTCTACCTCCCGCTACAAGACATCTATAATAGATTATTGTGAAAAAAGTGGTATCTCGTCGACATCCTGCGGAATGCAATGATGTACAGTCAACAACAAATGTTTACGGGATGCGATTTCCCCTTCAGATGTGAATTGCTGCACTGTTAGGGCGTAACACTTCGTATTTATTGAATCACTGAGTAGGTGGCGAAGGCTACTACACGCCAGAACATTCAACTGGAGGCTGTGTGACCACGCTTAGCGAGAATTGAGTTTCTTGGCAGATCCTGCGTCCCGTAAAATTTTACAGTTGACTGTACCTGTTGTGCAACTGCAGGGTTGCGGCAAAGTGCCTGTGCAGACTGTTTCAGAAAATCCTAAAGTAAAATTCCACCTTAAAAGGCAGAGCAGAAGGCGTAGCAGTCCGCTTCGGAACTGCTCTCGTCAAGCTCGACTGACTTATTGTATTATACGCCTGATAGAGCGGTGTTACTGCAAGAACTGACCAGTGCTAGTGCTTCTCAACTGAGTGCGTGCCGTGATCAATTCACGTCTTTGCTCCTAAATCTGACTGTGCTCTCGCGGCATGCTAGATTGAACAGAGGAGGGTGCCTCAGTTGTGCTATTTCAGGATCACTGTGGCTGGCCTGCTGTCCCTTCTGCGCAGATGCTAGCGAGCCCAGCTATTGTGCGGCGCCACCAGATCTTGCGCATTAGAAAGAAACAATACGATCGAGCCAGTAAGCGACTCACAGCACCAGGTGTGTAGTCGTGACAGAATGAAGTAAATTCGGAGAGAAAATATTGTCACGCAACCCTCCTGTGCACCAAGAAACCCTTTTCTTTGTCCTTTCCGACTTTAACTTATCACGTGACGAACCATGTTGCTGCCCTTTGTCCACACCAGCACATTTAGAATAGGCACGTTAAAACAACGAAAGAAAGGCGTAAAGGACAATTGCTTGGCCTGTGCATGCAACTTTGGTCCTAGTCCTGAAGAGTGTGCTCGTGAGAACCTACAACTCTAGGTCACGGCTACCTCTCTGCTCGCTCTGTCCTGTACATTTAGTTTACGGAAAGTTTTAATCGATGTACACTTGTTGGGTGCTGTGAGAACCGCTGTGTTAACATTTTTTCCTGACGTGCTCGTGCATCACGAGAAATTTTGCAACGAACACACTTATGTTCTTGCACAAGACATTTGAATGCGTAAACCAAATCTCCGCGCTGTTTTTTTGCAAGGAAAGTGCGTGGTGTGCGTGCCCCTGGAAGCGCCAAAAGCTACTTAGACACCATCACCTGGTCGTGGTAGTTTTCAAATTTATTTAATCGCACTCCTCCTCGTTTGAGGCATTTCTTCACTTATGATACAAATATAATTGAACATGTCACACAACCAATTAAATTAGCGAATTATGAGTCACGATAACACAGTCACGATAGCACAGTACCGATAGCACAGATGACTACGAACTACCCACCAATGATAAATAAGAGGAACAGAAGAAATACTGCGTGTAGTAAATAAGACTAAGCGTGAGCGGGACTTCAATGCCAGGTCAGGCAAAAGCTACAAGGGCTACGCAGGTAAGTGACCCACGGACGTCGCAATAACACGGTGCGGCGTTACCAACTTCGGCGTTAGCAAGTAATCACGCGAGTGTTTCGGTGTCAGCCATGACAGGTAATGATATTATGACTCCATTCTTGTCGTAGATACTCAATTTGAGCTTGGTATCTAATCATTGGATCACTTATTCACTGTAGCACACCGCGATAATTGATAAGCAGCTCGGCGCTGACTTACATGGTGCCAATGTAGTCGTCGTCGTGGTCGTGGTCGTCGTCGTAGTCGTGGTCGTCGTCGTAGTCGTGGTCGTCGTCGTAGTCGTGGTCGTTGTCGTGGTCGTCGTTGTCGTTGTCGTCGTTGTGGTCGTTGTCGTTGTCGTCGTTGTGGTCGTTGTCGTCGTCGTCGTTGTAGGGGTCGTTGTCGGGGTCGTTGTCGGGGTCGTTATCGGGGTCGTTGTCGGGGTCGTTGTCGGGGTCGTTGTCGGGGTCGTTTTCGCTTTCTGCGTAACAGGACCTTGCGAGGTTGGGACTCCTGGTAGAGGCACTGAAAATGCAGATGGTGGCACATTCTACTGCGGCACTGGGTTCAAGTTCACTGGGTTAACACAATGAATGCAGTTTCCCTCCCTTGCTTCCCGCATTGCGCATCAGGCATTTCTTGTGTATCAGACATTGGAATGAAATGTAAATATCATTTGCTCCTCATGACACCTCAGGACAGCATCTACGAGTAGAAGAGAAATACTGCTGTGCACACAAAGCATCTACGAAAGCTTTATGCAGCAGGCTTTAGGCCCAACCGTTCTGGAAAAGGAACGACCTTCCTACATGTGTACGTTTGTGTACTCTTCTGTAGAAACCCCTTTTTCCTGTGCACATTGTGTGATAGCGAGCGTAAGACGAGAAAAACCAATTAGAGCTTGTATAATGGTCGTGAATCGAGCCCCACTTGCTGCAGTATCTTGAATGTCCTAGCTATAAATAGTCGATAACTGATAAGAAGAGAAAACCGAAGCCTAAGAATGGTATTGCGTGATATAGTGCAAGCACCCAAAAACGCACAGGTATAAGATAATACACGGTGTTTCAGCGAACAGTTTAAAAAATATTTGAAGGTTGCCAGTGGCAGATATCACAATTCTAGTTTAAGTGTTGGCCTACTCGAAGGGGCGGACAATAGCACAAAAATTGAGATCCAAAATCGACCAATTAACAAACATTCACCTATTAAGTTTTTAACTAATTAGATAATGGCGCGTATTGTAATTTACAAACTCTAGCCGTGGAGTTTGCAAGGCGGATCCACTTGGAACAAATTTTCAAGTTGACATCAGTTTTGCAATATATATTCCCGAACTTTGCGGAGAAATGCAATGGCGTTCCAGTTAATTTGTTAACAAATCGTCGTCTAATGCACTGAAGCGCGCAAGTAACTTGAACGCCAATGCATTTCTCCACAAAGTTCGAGAGTTTCTATATCGAAACAGGTGTCCTCCTCAGAAATAGTTCCAAGTGGATCCGCTTTGCGAAGTCCACTAGTGTAATTTGTAAATTGCAATATGGGTAATAAGCTAAAACGTTAATTACTCAATTTTGCATTTCACCCTTCTGTGCAAGTAGGGCCCGCCGCTTCGAGTAGGCCGGCTCATAAACTAGAATGGAGCTATCTGCCACAGGAAACCTTTCAACATTTTTGAAAGTGTTCGCAGAAACACCCTGCATATATAACAAATTTTCTGCTTCGTCCTACGCAAGAGGTGTGTAATACTACAAGCCAAGGACTATCAATCAAATAATTAGGATGCAGTTAGAAGGAATGCGGTGGTTCATATCGTCTAGCGCAGAAGTTGACTCTACGTTATAAATGTTAACTATAATTTTTTTCTCTAGGAATTTTACGTGCGAAAAACACCATATGGCCGTAGTGGAGGGCTTCTGGGAAATTTTGACCCCATGCGGTTCTCTAACGTGCATCCACTGCATGGTGCACGGGTGTTTCTGCATTTCGCCCTCATCCATGAGCGGCCGCCGTGGCCGCGATTCAATCCCGCAACCTCGGGCTTAGTAGCAGAACGCTAACGTCTCTTTGCCACCACTGCGGGTATAAATGTTAACCATAGTTCAAAGAGTGATGGTAAAGCTAGTATGATTGGAAAGGTTCATATCTTTTGGCGCAGATGGTGACCCGTTGTCATAAATGTTTCTCGAATTTTGTCCGCAATAACGTTTTTTGGGCGCATTTCACCCGGTTTAGCTCAACCCACACCTACCGGTAATCTCTGGTGGCGTTCCTGCTGGAGACGATGGTGGAGAGGAGGCATCGCCACCCGCACCTCGACTTCTGTTGCCACCGCCGCCACCGCCACGAGCATTGACGTCGTCGATGTCCTCGTCGCCTGCGCATACGAAGTAAATAATATGCGCAAAATGCGCAGAAGCGTAGTTCTGTTTATTTTTTCGCTACTGTTGGGCCAGCCAGTAATCGCAGTAAGTCACGAAAAATCATGGCGTGCGTGTGTTCCACATGGAACACAAGACAGCACGGATAATTCCCCTGACACTGTTTGAGCAGGGTGGGTAAGGTGTGGCCTGCTATTAAAGCTACTTTCCAAAGTTCTTGGGATAAATTGGCATTTCTGTAATAAGCACATTGGCATGAGACATTCAGGCTGTTCAGTTTTGAATCCTTTGCATTCTCGTCCTTAGTTGACAAGTTCGATTGGAAACCCGCAATCCGAGTCCGCAAACATACATAACATTTTGTGCGTAGCGCTCATTCCGATTAACAATATTCTCACTATAACTCCCACTTTAAATATTCCTACATGAAACATATGTGGACCAATATATAAGAAGTCGTTTTTTTCCGTATGTTATAGGACATCATTGGGTATAGGACTTATGGTAGATGTCTTTGTTTGTTATAGTACAGCTGTTTATGCGGACCCTGTGTTTCGTTGTAGAACTTTACTAAAAAGGGGCCCCGTGACTTAGCAGGGGAGGAAAAGAAGAGATCAACGGTGGAAAGGGGATGGAGTAAACCCTTTTGCCCTTTGAGAATGCTACTTTATACGCGAATCTTATACGGTTGTCACGCGGTCCATTTTCGGCGATCGAGCCAGGTCGGCATCGAATTGATCCACTATTGATTCCATCCTGCCACGAAAAGAGTCAGATGTTATGCTGGCGGTCTGCGGCCAACGAACAGCGCGCAGCGATTGAAATGCGATGCTACGAGCGCGTGGCTGCCGGCACTTCTTGTGCCAGTAAGAAGTGCCGGCAGCCACCTCAATCGTCAAACCAATCCAACCAATCGTCTGAACGATCGATGGGCTTGCATCTCCAGTGGTGGGCCTTGCGCCCAATATACGGAGCTTTGGATTAGTGGTTCCACGCGTTCCATCCCAGCTATGGGAAGACTACGAGTAGTGCTTACTCATGAGGAAGAAGCTGCCTACCGCGAGCATCAGCGAGAGTTGGCTCGTGAACGGGCTCGTCGTTGTACAACTTGCTTCACGCGCAAAAAAAAAAAAAAATACACTCATAACGCGCGCTGACCACGCGAAGTATGCAAAAGTGAAAATGTGTTGAAAGTTTGAAACAAAACATTTACACTAAGGGCTGCTCGCCAATTTCGACCTGCACGCTGTAACACTCGTTCAACCAACTTCACCGACTGGAAGGGGCGGTGATTTGTCAATAAGGTTAGCTTTCTCCCGGGCACGCACACTAATGCACGCATTTAACAGCAGTTGGTATGAGTATGTGAGAGCGACTACTGTCAGAGGGCATGACTTCAGCCGTGAGCTAGTTCCGGTGAGTGCAAGTACGCTTGAGTGTGAACGTGAGTGAGCGACAGCGAATATCAGTAGGTCTGAGCATTACCGGGTGTAGTCGTGAGTGTGATTTCACGAGAGCGTGAACGAGGGTGAATGCCAGTGAGCGCGCGAGGTGATACGATATGGGTGTGATTTGGTGTCGGTGGCTGTCACTAGGAAGCTTGGGTGAGAACGAACGATTGTTAGTGGACGTGACCGTGCAGACAAGTGATTACCGTAGAGTGTATGTGTGACTATCAGCACGAGTAATAACCGGTGAGTCGCTGATGGTGGGAGTGTCAACTCCAATGGCTGATTGATGGGTTCCTGTGGCATAAAGACCATGCGTGCTCAGACAATGCAACAACAGTGCTTCTAAACGATTCGGTACCAATATGACAACCTCGAATGATTGCCCGCGAGCTTGAGGTTACGTGTACGTTCCAGTAGAAATGAGTGTGAAGTGAATGGTGATCAGCGAGATGGGAGGGGGGGGGGGTGCCGGTGAATGGGATTCAGCTGCATTAGTGCGCGCGAGTGTAGCGTGTGTGGTAACTCGTGGCCACACGTCGCAAACCGATAGTTAACTAAGGCATTGCGTTAGTTTGGGAGCTCCTACTTGAACAAGTAGAAACCAACGTATATCCTTTTCTCATCAAGTTCTACACCATTTTTGAAGGATTGTTGCCCTTTAAAGAAAAATACGTAAGTCTACACAATGTAGGAAGCACATAATTTATGGATACTGTGAGATTTTAAAAGAACCTATTACCTTGCAAAAAATGAATGAAAACCTTGAAAAAACGAAGTTTAAAATTAGGTTACTAAGAAGCTTAAAAAAGGTATTTGAGTTCGATAAGGCACAGCTTATCATTAAACTAAATGAGAAAGTTCAATAGTGCACCACTCTGAATAATGCGACCTATTTTTCAGTTATGCTTTTGCAAAATCTGCGAAATTGCGGAATTCTCACCTAAGCTCTCAATTGATAAATCAGATTTACTCCATAACATATGCAGTTTAGAGAACTGAGGTTACTGGTTTTCGTGCGGAGTTGGGGATGCGTAAACGTCGCACTTCAAGTTGTTTGAAACTTAGGAAGAATAATAAAAATCTGCGTTATCTATTCGCTCTAATTTATCCATTGGTCCTCATATAAAGGCGCTACCTCGTTTCACTCTGTACGAATGGAGAAATCAGTGTTGTCTCTTAGTTCAACGTACCTCCTATGTTTATCGCGTAATAGCATACACAGCAGTAAACGAACAATTATCATTCCACATTTACCGCGAAGTTTGAGAACTGTGCTCAATTATTAGAAAATTTGTGAGCAAGGCTTGGTAAAAGAAAAAAACACCAAAGAAGCGTACAAAGGCACCGTGCCTTATTTACGTTTCATTCGCAAAAGCAAACAAAAAAATGTCGCTCTTAGGGCAAGCGGAGAAATGCTAAAGGAGAGCGGCAGAAGGACTCACTGTTGAGCTAGTTGGTCTTGAATTTTAATTATGGGAGATTAACGCAAATTGAGAAACTGACCCAAAAGAACAAAGTGGACAAGGATTGGTGCTACTAGCTACTGTCTAGTTTCAAGCGACCCACAGATATTTGTGCAGATTGTAGCGCAAGTGTGCCATCGCACCATCACACAACGAGAGAAGAAACCATAGCTTATCAAGTACAAGACGCTATTGATAAGTCACATAGAACTTCATAGAGCTTTCGGCCTTTCGACACCAACTATATTCCTTGACGTATCAAAGACTTATGATAGCGTCCTTCAGAGCTCAACACTAAATAGTTTGCAGGCCATAGGCGTACATGGCTATCTCCTGCGATTTATTCGCTCATTTATCAGTGATCTTAAACTTTAAGTGTGATTAGGAAGTACTATAATCACCGAAAGAGTGGTATCGCGAGGTGTACCTCAGGGAATTGTTCTTTCCCCAACGCTCTTTAATGTTGTAACGGCTGGTCTTCCCGCTGAAGTGGAAAACATTGCAGGCATGTCCGTAGGTCGATATATGCGGACGACATTTGTCTTTGGTTAGCGGGATATCAACAGAAGCGTTTAGCTCTGATAGCTCGACAGGCATTACTGTCAGTTCAAAATTACCCTCAAGGTGTTGGGTTGACTCTCTCGGTGGAAAAATCTGGCTTCATCACGCTTCCAGGTAAAAGAAGGCGGTATGCGCGGCTGAAAGGCCTTGATCAACCTTGCCTTCGTCAATTGAAGCAGAAGCGCTTATTGGGCGTCATTATTGATTACCGACTACAGTGGGGACACGCTGTGGACTCGATTGTGACATTACTATCTTCACGTCTCAATGTGATACACACATATATATATATATATATATATATATATATATATATATATATATATAGAGAGAGAGAGAGAGAGAGAGAGAGAGAGCGATGATAAATAAAAGGTAGGGAGGCTAACCAGGACTGGGCCCGGTTGGCCACCATACACTGGGGAAAAGAAAAAAGGGGACGGAACGAATAAAAAAAAGAAGAGAAAATTCACTGGGGATATTGTTAGGTCACTGAGTCCGGATCAAAGACGCTGACTCAATCCTGTAGCTTTCAAATATCGCAGCAGCGCTTTTGTGGCCTTTTGTAGCTGCGATAGGCAAGGCCATGGTCCCAAGATCTTGTTCAAGGTTGACGGTTTTCTGTCTAACTGGTTGACAGCTGTGCAGAGATCTTGTCTTTCATTTTCGAAAAATGGGCAGCAGCACAGTAGATGTGCTATAGTTTCCTCGACACCGCAGGCATTACACTCAGCGCTATCAGCCATTCCAATCAAACACGTATATGCATTCGTGAATGCGACGCCCAAGCGTAAGCGGCACAGCGTTGTTTCCTCATTACACGGAAGCCCTAGTAACAGCCGCAGTTGCATAGATGGATCGAGGGAATGCAATCGACGTTGAGTGAATTCAGGTGTTTGCTACTCCTCCAATGTCATACGGTGAGCTAGCTTGCCTAATTGTTGGGCTGCGTCAGTCCGCAATAAAGGTATAGAAACAAGGGCTGCTCCTTCGTGTGCTTTCCTAATAGCTTCGTCAGCGAGGTCGTTGCCGGAGATACCGCAATGGCCAGGTAGCCACTGAAACAGAGTTGCAAGTGAGCAATGGGGAAATCACCCTTCTTCAATGATCACGCTGCACGATGCACTGGTGACGAGTCCAATAATATACGAGCTCCCTTTCATTTCCCATTGCTATCACTGCTAGAACCACTTAAGGTTTTGCACAGAAATAGTCCAAGGAGGGCTCTTGGCGTTCCGCAGACTGCTCCTAACAATGCAGTACTTTTATGAGTCTCTATCGAGACCTCTTAGCCTAGTCGCTTCACAAAGGTTATAGATGCAAATTGGCCGCCTCAAACTGACGGTAGCCGGGCGAGCTCTTCTACAGCACCTTCGAAAGAGATCTGAGTCCAGAGCGTACTTGGCCCTAAATACTTTTGGTTACCTGGGTCTTGACGCTAGAGGTCGAACTAAGAGGTTGAAACCACTTTGGTCATTCGTGAGCCTCGATTGTTCGTTGACAATTCCTGACGTTCGCTCTAAGCGGAGTTCTCCTTTGGTGACCACGCATTCGCACGTACTAGAACATCTTGAGACTGAATATGCACGTCATCTTCAAATATTTACTGACGGCTCTGTGGACAAGATCAGAGGATCTAATGCAGCTGCGTCCTCCACAACGGCCGAAAGGGTTGCCGTTGAGGCCGCTCTAAAGAAGCTACGGTTTTGTAAGCCGGAACCTGTTGTCATTATTACAGATTCAAAATCTGCCCTTCAAAGGTTAGAGCACGGGTTCCCTACTGAGGCCTTATGTCTTAGCTCCCTACGCTCGATGCACAATCTCTGTATCAAATGATTCTCCATACGTTTACAATGGGTGCCCTCGCACATAGGTATCATAGGAAACGAGATGGCGGACAGCCTCACCCATAGAGCCTGGGAATCCATTGAGAAAAGTGCCTCAAGAGGACAAGAGACTCTTCAGAGACGCGGTGTTGTGCCTCTTCTGTTCTTTGTGGAGCTCACCTCACAAGCCATGTGCGACCAAGAGTCATAAAGGAAACCAAGCCCCTTTTCTGCTCCGCATTGACCTGGCGTTGTCCCCATTATGTTCAACGTGTGATGTGTGCGGTGACAGAGAACATTACCTTATGTGCTGTACTCTGTATAACGCAAAAATGAGTGAGTTATTCGGGTCCCTTAAGAAGGCAAGAGTTCCTTACAGTTCTCTTCAGGACATTGTTTTTCCGCGTGGGAACCAGTTGTGTAGGAAGGAGGTTTCTCGCCTTCCTTTAAATTACCTGCAGGATACGGATTTGGCCTCCACATGGTGAGTTTAGGAGTGACTATTTGTAATTGTGAGGTTTCTGTATGATTTATGGAATTTATTTATTTTAAGTGTCCTTACAGTAGAGGAACTGTCGGCAGCAACTGCAGGGCTAATCGCACAAGTAGCCTATGACCACTCAACTCAAGACACCATAGCACAAGGCACCATGTATGGCACCATGACACCATGTACTAAAGAAAGGCTAGCAAGAATTAGCAGATAACCTAATGTATTGAAGTCAGGTACGGTGAAAATGCTACACTACGATTTGTCACCGCACGTATGGATAATAGACGCTAAGTGGCTGTCTCAACGCCAATTCAAAGCGGTTGCATTAAGAATCGTCAGCGTCGTCGTCACCATCGTGTTGGATATGCTAGTCGAATTTCGAACGATGGTGTGCTAAAACGTAGTCTCGCATTGTTCCACGCAAAAATAAGGGATCTGAAGACATGGCCTTTCGTTCTTGAACTTCATGCACACGAAGAAACAGACAATGTGGCAAGAGATGTTTAAGGATAATTATTTGTTAAGTTCCATTGATGCGAAAGAAAAAAGAATATGTTGCCGCTGGGAGATGAAGTGGCATCATCCGATTAACGCGTACTATTAAGCTAGTACGGCGCCATCCACCCGCCTGTTTTCTTTGGTAGTTGAATATGCATACATGATTAGATATGAAAGTGTGAACAAGCGCCGCTCTTGGCCAAGGTGGCGAATGTGGAGCAATAATTTATTCACAGCCTTAACCTTGTACCTTCATTTCGTAGCAACCAAGTGGCCTATAAGCGTTCGTATGTTACCCCTTGGCGTTACTGCTGCGGGATTTGAAGGCCTCGATATGGAATGAACAGAGTAGGCGGATTTTCTGGGGCTAATTTTTTAGAGCGCTCGTCTTAGGGCCCCGTTCCTGGGGCGAGAGTCATAGTTATCGAGCTAACGAGCTCAGTGAATGACGAGATAGAACGCGGAGAGTAGCGGGGGTTGAAAGACGGATGTAGCGAATAGATCGCGAGGAAAAAGTGGAGAAGAAGCATGAAGCGGGGCCATTAGACGGAAAGCGGAGAAGTCGAAAGTGCGAGGAGAAATGATGAGTACCGCGCAAGACGGGCTGTGTGGCGACGACGGCTGCGAGATGGCGCCAGAGTAGCGCGCCTCGTCTTTGCACCGTTGACGCCAACGATACAAGCGCTGCGTGAGCGCAGGTATGTCTGCAGCGGCTGCTGTGACTCGTGCCAACGTGTCATCCACGCGCTGCTTGTCACGTTCTGTCAATTAGCGAGGCAGTCGTGCCACACTTCCTTGCGTTTGCCACGTGCCCCAAGCGACAGATTCGCTACCCCAACCAATATGTCGCGAAATGAAAACACGCATCCAGCTGCGCTCAAGAGAGAGAGAGAGAGAGACAAGGGGTGAGGAAAGGTGAGCTGCGCTCAGATTTTGCATAAGGAAGTATTGTAATCGATGGTGAATTGTTATGTCACAACCGTGGGCAGGAACAGGCGTTGCCGTTATAGATCGCATAGAGTACAGCAATTGTCGTCTCTTTTGAAATGCAAATCTCATTTTAGTTCATCACTTCTGCCCTTCTATTGAACTTCACAATTAGTTTCCCCTGTACATTACCTTGCCTAATTTGTTTCTCGTACGCTTCTTAGTCGGTATTATCTGTTGGTATATTGGAAGTACGTGTTATACACGTGTTGCGGTGTACTAATATGTGTATAGCTTACAAAGGCAAGATGACTGGCATAGTCCCCAGATTAGGGCGTCACAAGACTTTTATCCAACAGTTTCGGTGGGGAACATGTGTTGAAAGTATCGTAAATCACTGTGATAACATTTAATTGCTGTTTCCATAAAGTAAGGGGGCAAAGTGTAAAAGCATGCACGTACTTAGATTTAGCTTCGTGTTAAAGAAACCAAGATGGCCAAACCTACTCCGTAGTCCCCCACTATCACGTGAATTCTAATCGCATTGTTGTAGTTATGGCACATAAAAACAGCATAAATATAAATTTAAGTGTTTAGTCTTCTATCCTTCCCGCATACGTTGGTTATCTTCGCTACTACTAGTTTTCAATGTTTTCTTCAGAAATTTTCAACTTCTTTTCGAGCTCTCTATGTTGTTTCTATGACGAAAGGAATTGCGTTGCTAAGAAAATCACTTGTTGTGCACGCCGGATGGAAGGGTGGTGTTGTAACTACGAACACCTTGCACACAAAATTGCGATTACTCTATGCCGCGATGCTCCCGCATTGCTTCTCTCTGAAGGGCAGAGCGTGGCCGCCGCGATCACCTCCGGCGGCGCATCGCCGGAGCTGATCGCGGAGGCCACGCTCTGCCCTTCAGAGAGGAGCAATGCGGGAGAGAGGATCGCGGAGGCCATGGGCAGAGCCTCAATGTTGATGGGACAAGGAGAAGACGCTCGCACTTGAGTCAATGAAAAAGCTAAAAAATTAGCCCGTAGTTGATTGTGCGGCCTCAACTTCCGATGTGGCGTCCACTATCAAGTCATAGCAGCGTAGTATCAAACCTAGCGACCTTTTGCGGAGCGAGAAGTTGAGAAAACAACTATGGATCGCCATTCTCTTCGGCAGTGTTGTTTTCTGGCCCGATTGCGGGCATTCCGCTCTAATTCTGGCAAACTTTTAGGGCTTAAGACTCCGTCGCTTGGTTGTGCTTGCGCTGGCCCTAAAGTCACTGATAAAATGCAATTGCTTGCGCAAAGAGTAATTGAATTGCAATGAGCGTTACAGAGGAAATGAGTGATTGCTCAATTACTAATTACTCATAAACGTAATTGATTACATATAGGTCATTACACGTAACTAGTTACGTACAAGTCTGGTAGGGAGTACCTCTGAAGCTGCAATGCATGTGGCAAAGCTTCACATAGACGAGCGGTTGTACACAAGAAAGATATCCGTAACTTGTTTGCTCGTGAACTCAGAAAACGAGATACTATTGTTTCGCTTACCTTCTGTTGGTGTTGTAAGCACCGTCAAGGTTATCACACCGACGACGACGACAAATATAAGACAGGCGATGATTGCGTAGACACATTGTTGTTCGTTGGAGTCATAGCTACAAGGAATAATAGAGAAGTGCGCTGTTAGGCCACCAAACATTATTAGCACGAATAACACAGCTTAACATGCAAGTCATTAAAACTGTAACAAAGTATTAGCCTTGGCCTAGCGTATTTAGAGCTGAAATGTTTTTCTACAAAAACATTCAGATAATTATCTACAAAACCTTTGACTACGAGAAAGATTTGGTAAACATATCTTTAACTTCTGAGCTACACGATCCAACGTTTTATGAAGGAGTACAGAGGTAGGGTAAATTTACATTTTTATTTTGTACTTATCCAGAGGTGCGAGGATATGATAGCATAAAAATGTCCGTACCTTTGGGAAACATGGAAGTTGCCAAATTTCACCCTAAGCGCTCCGTTGAGGATAACAGTAATGCGCGGTTATAGCTACGTCAAACAGCGTCAAGACCCAGGCGTGCGCCATAAAACATTCTTTTCAATACCTTGCGGCAAGTCTGAGCTCGATAATTTCGACATACAAGATGCGCCACAAGTTCTGTATTTGTTAAAAGGCTGAAAGGGCGTGTCTTAGATACCGCACTCTTAGATACAGTGTTTACTCTCGCGTCTACATCGCCACTTGCATCCGTCCCTCACTATCCCCTTCCGTGTACAATGGGTTACCAGATCAGCTGTGCCGCTAGAAAGTGAAACAGATGCACGGCGTCTTTTCTGAAAAGAGTTGATGGACATTGAATAAGGTCAACGTCCTCTGGAAATGTTCAAGCAACAACTGCGATCTTAAATGCGGACGCGGATGCTTATCTGCTATCAACCAGTTGAAGTGGCACGAATGTCTGTTTTTTTTTCTTTAAAAAAGGAGGCAGCTGGACCCTGTATGTGAAATATGAAGATGATAGAGCTGAAGGCTTTGCAGCGAGATAGCGTACGTTGCGGTAAAATGCCTTTCGCTAGGTCCTCAAAATAATGCAGTTCTGACTGTTCTACCACAAGGCCATTTAACGCGTCTCAACCCGGAATATACCAACACCTCAGAGAACGTAGGTCAACGAAAAAGTAGGGATTCGTGGGGAAGAAAAACGCGGTTAATAACCCAACAGCCTGAGGCGACGGTCCAGTTGGCAATACATTACCTAAGGTCTAACGCAAGTAACACGCGCAGGACAGCAGGAAAGAGAAAGATTCGGCTGCCGTATTCAACGCCCCATCTTCGTACCCTGCTTCGTCTCGCGTGCCCCGCTTGCGCTTAATCACACGTAACGGTTAATGACGCAACAACTGTAAGTACACTGTTTAGATGTATTTCTTTCATATGGTAAGTTTCACATGCAAATTTTCTTGTTTGTCCAGACTTTCACTTTTATGGACAAGATGTTGACATACTCTCAATATAAGACAGAATTCATAAAATATATGAATAAAAGAAGAAGGAACAGTTAGTTCCGGTGGTGTGACTTACTCGGCAACTGCCAGGTGCAAAAGCAATAACGTTCGAAATATAAATACACTCATGCGGCGCTGCATGTCTTATTACAGACAAAAAGAAGTCAATTTCGAGCGCAAAAGAGCTACTACTCCAACATGACGAATCACACAGTCTGAAGGCGTGAAGAGGTAGTTTAGGTAAAAATAATATGTTCTTATTACCATTTGAGCCTAACTACAAGCGACAAAAAGCATTTGGTAGAAGGGAGAAACAACCAAGTACGTCACCGCTACTAGTTTGCAGATGCGAATATTAGTCTTTACACCCATCATCAATAAAGAACAGGCCAGCTAGTCAGAGATGGCAACAGCCGCAAGACCTCACCTTTTGCAATAGGTTATCGTTTTGCAAAATATTTAGCAAGGAACGTCGTTTCGTTTATCGCGCTGACATCTCGCGCATGCCTTGCGCATTTCCCGGCTTGTTCTTTCGCGCGATACATGCCTGAGAGATCGCGGTTAATTTGCAATTTCCTTTCATTTGAGCGTGTAGAAGGTGTTTTAGGTTCAATATCGTGCGTGCTAAGTGCAAGAAATTATGACCTTACAGCAAACAATGCGATCCTTAACTATTAGTGTTATAAATAGATGGGCTAGGTACATTGCGATGCGAGAAATCTTCCCTGAAACCACGAGTACAAATCTAGGGTATTGCTGGCAAAGCGCACCGCTGACTAATCTGATACCAGAAATCAACATATACAGCGTTACTGCTCCACTGCGCCGGGACACAAAAACTATGTCCGGCGCATTTGCATACTGTAATTCTGGGACTTCCATAGATTTGTGCAAATGAAAAGCGGAGCATCTATCACGTTTACAACATTGTTTGCTAGAGATTAGCCCTTTCTAACGATATTTCTATATGCGATATGAACACATTAAAGCAGTTAATTTGCATTAGAAACTCAGCGAGACCTACCGGGCTGGTTACGGACGACGTCTACTGCAAAAAAAAAAAAAAGTGTATAAAATGGCATCACAATCACACAATTTGTATTCATGCACTTGAGTGCCACATTTCAAACTAAATTCGCGTAATTTGTCGAAAGCACATGCCTGGTAATGTTTGGCATCCTTAAATTATTTATTAAAATTAAAACGTCCCCTTCTTTGTTGTTGATGGAAGGTCGTGATTTTATCTCCGCCCTTCCACTCATTGTTGAACAGCGTGGTCATTTAACGGAACAAAATGTCCGCAATAATGTTTAAACATTGTTCTTTACAACGTACACGTTCACGTGTACGTGGTACACGTACACGTACCACATGTACGTGGTACGTACACATTCACGTGGCAAGGCGCACGAAAACTGAGAGAATGCAAAATTGCTTTGAACCTCACCACAATTGAAACAAATAATTCCACCGCCAGTTGAGTATGCCACTAAGAATCCCTAGGAAACGAATGCCTCGATATTGTGCCTCGGTGGCAGCTAACTGCTGCAGCGCCTTTTACTTATGGAAGGCACTTTCTGGCATGGCAAGTACAGTCTAACCATCATAGAAAAGTATCTTTCCAGACATTGAACTCTAACGCGGTACGAAACTTCTGTGAATCAAATAGCGCTGCATATTTTGTTCGCTTTTACCATCCCTGACGATGTGGCCTCGATGCGCGACATGGATTGATGAGGCCACGGCCCCTGGTATAAGAGTGTGGGGAAAACGCCACATAATGAGACTACTGTGAGTGAATCCAGACGTATGAGATATTTTGCAAGCACGCGGATTTTCGATCGTTTTTCTTTTAGCCATACGTACAACACATACCTCGGTCTTTACAATCCCCATAAATAACGTGATCTGCAGCTGCCGCAAATTCGACAGGCTGTGTCTTTCCTGCAGGAGGGTAACTTGACTTGGATAAGCAGGGCTGGGTACGGATATGGGAGTGGTTCAGGTGAACGATGACAGAATTGTTTGAAGAACATAACTGAAAAATATTTTACCACCTCCTCGTTACCTGAATGCAGTGCGACTTCTTTTAAGAGCGAAGCCGTCTATGAGTGGCATCTCGGGATATCTTCGTGGAGTAAAGTCAAGGGGATAACTGTCACCGTCATTGGCTCATATTCCCGTTAGGCATAGACCACAAGCACTAATCAAACTAAACTGAAGAATGGACACATTATCTGCAAGCATGCGTACAACATACAGAGCCGCACACCTTCAATAAAGAACAATCTCGAAACAACCATCTCAATCACGCGATTGATCATAAGGCGCTCCTGCGCCTACATACAATGCGAAGTACTCCTCACATACGTTCCACGGTACAGATTAATGTTGAGCAAGCGTCCATGGCAACGGCCGCGTGTGACGTAGGGAGTGACGTTCCTAGCCTTTCGTATGTAAAATAACCAGCCTATGAACTGACTACCATGCTGCTGCAGCACCACAATGAACGGCGGCGTGCTGTCGAAATTATAATTGTACCCATTAATACCATTGCTCAAAGACAGCATTACTACCATTACTCGAAAGGCATAAAGTATTGCATACCCCTCTCAGCAGTTGTAGTGGTGGTTTTCAAATGCTTCTTAGACATTCACTTTCGCAGGGCCGCAATGACCAGCCAATTTTTTTTCTTTTCAACGAGTATCAATATTTCTGAAATCCACAAATAATTCACATGCTGGGTTTAAGGAAGAACTGTGGCGAGACTTGCTTCTCGTCTAGAGCTTGTCTAATGAGATAGCTGTCACGTAGCTGCGATAGCGTATATATATATATATATATATATATATATATATATATATATATATATATATATATATATATATATATATATAAGGCCCGCAACATGTTCTTACCAGGCGGTCGAGACATCGGGGGTGCGTCTGGAACCGTGAAATATTCCAATTATCGAGTGGTCAGACTTACGGCAAGCGAAGCCCAAATTTTAAACAAAGATCATGATGAGTCAGCTAATATGAATAATGATCATGGCCATCTTGTTGAGCTGAGAGTTCATATGAGTTGACGGCAGACAATCAACCAAGAAAGCGTCATCAATAACAGCGAGTTGAAAAGAAGTGCAAAAGCAACAGTTCGTATATGACATTTACTTCAACGAAGAGGTTGCATATGTCATCCTCCTCATTTAGTATTTTAAGCAAACCTGCATTTGCGCCGGATTAGCTCTGAGAAGCCTGCGAAGTGAAGGACGATTATAAAGGCGAAATTCTCATTACCTTGCAGGCTTCCACAGAATTCGTTTGTCGTATTGGGAGTCGGTATCCGAACTGCTTAATTTTTTTCGGTCTAGTTGTGAGACCTGCGAACCCTATGGTTAGCTGAGATGTTTCAGCAACCACCCGCGATAGGCCTTGATCACGTGTAAGATCGCCTTTCCGGGGGGAATTTTCATTAGATGTGAAGATATTTTTTTATAATCCCTTGGTTTTTTTATGCGATTAGTTTTTAAGGTACTGACAGCTTCCAGGATCGATCGATCGATCGATCGATCGATCGATCTATCTATCTATCTATCTATCTATCTATCTATCTATCTATCTATCTATCTATCTATCTATCTATCTATCTATCTATCTATCTATCTATCTATCTATCTATCTATCTATCTATCTATCTATCTATCTATCTATCTATCTATCTATCTATCTATCTATCTATCTATCTATCTATCTATCTATCTATCTATCTATCTATCTATCTGTCTATCTATCTATCTATCTATCTATCTATCCATCAACATTTTCCCGTCAAGCTGGGCCACTGGGTAGGTTTTCTATGGTCGAATGGCTAGCTCACCCGGTTGATGTGCCCAGGAAACCGGATTCAAAACTAGCCATCGTATTAACTTGGTTCACTGGATATGTGCACTGGATATGTAGAACTGGATATATGGCACGGGATCCGTACAGCTCTTGAATGAGCCTCTATTTTACCAACTTGAGTACCTGGGTAAACGCAACTCTTTGTTTCGCTGGTCAGAGGCAAATGCAGTACTTAACAAGTTCTGCCGTAGCGCTACACAATTGAACCCGTGATACGCGGGGACTAGGCGGTGGTGCCACTAGACGGCGCAGCGTGTGCGCTAGAGAAGAAGCACGGTGGCCAGCACATCTCAACTTTGCCACTGCGCTGTATAGCTGCTTTCCTTGAATGCTAATCTCAGTAACGTCGGCATCCGTCGTAAGTTTGCAATTTAGCAAGCTCACTACATGTTTTTACCAAGTGGCTCCGGTATCTGGAGTTCATCTGAAAGCGTGAAAGTTTCCAAATACGAAGCATTCAAATGTACCAGCAAACGATGGCCGGGTATGTAACTCATCGTCGTGACTTGTTATCTGATCTTTTGAATTAGCACGGCCATCTTGTACAGCTGAACACATATATAAATAGACGGTAAAGAAATGACTATTAACGCGGTAGCAATCTCAGCTAGTCGATGACATGTATATTGCAATCTGCTAGCTGGTTCATGTATATCTCAAGGAACAACTTCCGTAAATTTGCTCCGGGTTTCCATATTTCTGGCAAACTAGTTCTGTGGAATCGTGCAAGGCAAAAGGCCATCCAAGAAACGCACAATTTTCTTAAGCTTACGGCATTCCGCCGAACTGAATTGTCATTTGTGGAGTCTGATCTTTGAAGTGATCATTCGTTGAGTCTAGTTGTGAGATTTGCAAACCTTTTGGTTAGCTCATATGGTTGAGAGACCACACTGGGAAGGCCTTGATATCAGGGCCGATCGCCATTCCAGGGCAAATTTTTCGCTTCATGTGAATCTTCTTTTAAAAATTGTAATGTTTTTTGTCTTTATGTTTTTTGGGTACTTAAACTTTCCGGGGTCTGTCTGTCTGTCTGTCTGTCTGTCTGTCTGTCTGTCTGTCTGTCTGTCTGTCTGTCTGTCTGTCTGTCTGTCTGTCTGTCTGTCTGTCTGTCTGTCTGTCTGTCTGTCTGTCTGTCTGCCTGTCTGTCTGCCCTGTCCGGTCTGTCTGCCCGGTCTGTCTGCCCTGTCTGTCTGTCTGTCTGCCCTGTCTGTCTGTCTGTCTGTCTGTCTGTCTGTCTGTCTGTCTGTCTGTCTGTCTGTCTGTCTGTCTGTCTGTCTGTCTGTCTGTCTGTCTGTCTGTCTGTCTGTCTGTCTGTCTGTCTGTCTGTCTGTCTGTCTGTCCGTCCGTCCGTCCGTCCGTCCGTCCGTCCGTCCGTCCGTCCGTCCGTCCGTCCGTCCGTCCGTCCGTCCGTCCGTCCGTCCGTCCGTCCGTCCGTCCGTCCGTCCGGTCTGTCTGCCCTGTCTGCCCGGTCTGTCTGCCCTGTCTGTCTTATCTTCTGCTGTCTGTCCTATATCCTGTCCTGTGTCTGTCTGTCACCATTTCCTCGCCAAGTTAGGTAGCTGGATAGCTAGCCAGTGGTCAACACCTAGCTCATCAGGCTGTTGTGCCACGAAACCGGATTCATAACTAACCATTCGACCAACGTGGGTGGCTGGATAGTGGCATAGGACATGTGGCACTGGAAACATGGCACATTCTCCGCGACGCTGTTTAAACAACGTCTTTGATGCAGACTTGAGTAACTGGGTGTTTTCCAGTGTCTATGCCTCGCTTTTCAGCGACAAATGCAGTGCTTTATATATTCTGCCGTAGCACCGCAAGTGTACTTTGCGACGGTGCCACTAGATGGCACCGCATGTGCATTGGGTAGAGCTAGAGAAGGAGCCACGTGGTATACACATTTCTACTTTGCTAATGTTGTGTGTCGCTATATACTTCAGTGCTAATCACATTAACGTCGAGATCCATCGCAAATTTTCCGATTTAGCAAGCTTACTGCATGTCCTTACCCGGCCATTCCGGATTCAGTGGTCCATCTGAAAACGTGAAAGTTTCCAAGTAAGCATGAACGAGTAAAATTTACCACCAAACAGAGGCTGAATATTTACCTCATCTTCGTGACTCGATAGTTGATGTCTTAAAATAACACGGTCATCTTATACACAAGAAAATTTATATATTTGGATAGTTAAAGCATCAAGCCATCAAAACAACAACATTAGCGAGTTGAACACAGTTTATTTGGAAACTGCTAGCTAATTCATCCTTGATTCCACGAACAAATTGTACAAACTTTTCTCCAGGTTTAGCAATTTGTGTAGCCTATATTTGAGGCACATTGTTTCTGTGGAAGCCTGGAAGGTGATGGACGATTCAAGAAACGAAAAATTGTCATCCCCTTCTAGGCTGCCATACAAATGATTTGCCATATTGGGAGTCTCTGGTCTTCGAACCGTCGATTTATTGAGCTAGCTACAAGACCTGCTGGCCCAATCAATCAATCAATCAATCAATCAATCAATCAATCAATCAATCAATCAATCAATCAATATAGGGCAATACATCTATCTATCTATCTATCTATCTATCTATCTATCTATCTATCTATCTATCTATCTATCTATCTATCTATCTATCTATCTATCTATCTATCTATCTATCTATCTATCTATCTATCTATCTATCTATCTATCTATCTATCTATCACTTTCCCATCAAGCTAGGTCACTGGGTCCATTGTTTAATGGGTAGCTCATACAGATGTGCTCAAGAAACAGAATTCCTAACAATCGAACCAAGTTGGGCAACAGGGTATTTGCCGATGTTTATGTGTCGCTTTCCAGTAACAAATACAGCACTTTACGAGTTCTGCCGTAGCGTCACGCGTGAGGTTTGCGGCGGTGCGAATAGATGGCGCAGCCTGGGCAGTGAGAAGCGCTAAAAAAGGAGCCCGGCTGCATAGACATAGTACCACAGCAGCATGTAACGACATTCCTTCAATGCTAATCGCATAACCGTCGACATCTCCCGTATGTTGTCAATTTTGCAAGCTTGCATCTTACCAAGTGAGTCCATCAGAGGTCCACCTGAAAACGTGAAAGTTTCACAATATCCAGCAGTGAAATTTAACAGGAAATGCAGGCTGCATTTCTAGCTCATCTTTGTGACTCCTAACCTGATCTCCTAAATCTGCAAGGCCATCTTGTACAAAATAAAATTCATATGAATGGACGGTAAAAAATTTACCTATAGGATCTGTAGCAACCCTAGCGAGTTGATAACAGTTAAATGGAAACTGCTGGCTAATTCATGCTTTATTCAATGAACAAATTGCGTTAATCTTACGCCTCGTTTAGCGTTATTGTAGAACCTATATTTTCAGCAAGTGTTTCTGCGGAAGCCTGCAAGGTCAAGGACTACCCAAGAAATGCCATAATGTTATACGATTGTGGGTTTTCGTAGATGTGATTTGCCATATTGGGGGTCTCTGGTCTCCGAACTGTGGATTTATTCGATCATCATTCCAGTGCGAATTTCTCAGTAGTTGCGATGCGTTTATTAAATTTCTGTTTTTAGCTTTGGGCTACACGCCTCTGGACTGAATTCCCTCCATTCGCGACTGTAGGACTGGTGATTGCAGAACTGCGTTCCTACGAAAATAAATATTAAGTATAAAGATGTCCTTTCTGATGAATGAATGCAGCCACCGATGGTAATATATATTCATACAAACAGCTTCTGCTGATGCCTGATTGCTTATAGAGGTGCCTTGACTGCTCTCATGTAACTCTTTCCGAGACAAACTCTGTAAAGGTGAACATATTCACCTTTACCACATTAAGTTTTGGTTTCGGGTTTGGCATTAACTGAAACGAAATTAAGAAAAGCAGCTAAGGAAGGGTTATTCCTTAAATATATTATCTCTCTATCTACTGTGATAAACACTGCATTTCATCTTAAAAGAAGAATAGAAGACAGCTGTACGGGCTCAATTCAATATGTGCAAAGCTTAGCGAAACGTTCAACGATGAGTGTGTTACGAGGAACTGCTTAAGAAAGGCGTATTGTCACAGTGCTTAGAGTGAAGAGGTATCTGTGTGTCCAACGATTACTCAGTGGGCATCATAAGCTCACACTTACTTGTCTTTATCAATGGCAATTCACCTGCGGAAAGGGAATTAATTTGCAGACAATTTGAAATCTGGCCCTTAGGCCAAATACCAGCGTGCCACAAGGCCAGCAGTACTCACTCATGGCTTTGCTGGGTCAGTGGCGCGCAGCCGCGAAGGGGTCCAGAAAGATCGTCCGCAGAGCTTTGAAAATGATCGCAGTGCGCGTACAAAAAAAAAACGTCCAAATAATTACGTGAATACAATACACATTTATATTTCTGGTAAAGAACTACAGACTGAGTATAGAGGCAGAACATGTTCAGCAATCGCGCCACGGCAAAACATAAGTGCTGCACAAAAGCGGTAACCTGCCTCGAAGGGCTGCTTAAGCATCTATCAAACCCTGCAATAACGTGCAACAATGAAATCTCAAACGAGGCACCGTATAATGGCACTTCGGACATAAGGTTACTTGGTGATGACGCCGGTTGGTGGAAACAGTACTTCGGTGAATAGCCCTTCTTTCACGCGCAATCTTTTTAAAATCTATCAGAGTTCTCGAAAAACGCATGTAATGAGAACACCTTATAGTGTTATGGCTAATATCTTTACAAGTGTAATATCCACGCTCGCTACTGTGGTATCGTTGCGTAGGGCAAAAACCAATTACTCGATGAGTCATCTGTCACGTGCACAGCAGTTGCCATTGTTGGCGCCACGCGTGACGCAACCAGACCTAGGTTCAGCCTCTCGCTCGGTGGTCTGGGAAGCGTAGCGCGGAAGTACGTTTGTCTATCCGTGCACCAGTGGTCGTGTTCGAAATTACTCACTATTAAATTAGGACGGCTTAGGAGTAAGGATCCACAGCGAATGTCTCAGCAACCTTTCGTTTGCAGGTGACATTGTGCTGTTCAGACACACTGGGGACGAGGATCTTAACAGAGTGTAAGCGTGGGGTTGAAGACCGACATGCACAAAAGAAAGATAATGATCAATAGCTTGGCAAGGGAACAAGAGATCAGGGTCGCCAGTTACCCTCTAGAGTCTGTCTGTCTGTCTGTCTGTCTGTCTGTCTGTCTGTCTGTCTGTCTGTCTGTCTGTCTGTCTGTCTGTCTGTCTGTCTGTCTGTCTGTCTGTCTGTCTGTCTGTCTGTCTGTCTGTCTGTCTGTCTGTCTGTCTGTCTGTCTGTCTGTCTGTCCGTCCGTCCGTCCGTCCGTCCGTCCGTCCGTCCGTCCGTCCGTCCGTCCGTCCGTCCGTCCGTCCGTCCGTCCGTCCGTCCGTCCGTCCGTGCGTCCGTCTGTCTGTCTGTCTGTCTGTCTGTCTGTCTGTCTGTCTGTCTGTCTGTCTGTCTGTCTGTCTGTCTGTCTGTCTGTCTGTCTGTCTGTCTGTCTGTCTGTCTGTCTGTCTGTCTGTCTGTCTGTCTGTCTGTCTGTAGGGCTTAGTTTCCAATTTTAATTATATTACTTTTACTAATTTTTATTGCCCAACACAACCCTTATGTCTGTCTGTCTGTCTGTCTGTCTGTCCGTCCGTCCGTCCGTCCGTCCGTCCGTCCGCCTAGGTCGTGTTGCTCTTATGGTCGTTTCGTTAATTTGGTGTGTACCCAAGTTGGCTTAGTATGACAATAGTGTATGACGAACATAAATAATGGGTACTGACATGAATGTGAGGGCATGCGTGTCTTGCGGGTCATTAAACAGCCGCCTACATGTTGCTATCTACGAAAATCTGGACAGTATGAGAAGAGTGTATGATGCACATAAATGATCGTAGAACATGAATGTCATGACATGTGCCTCATGTAGGTCATGAAACAACCGCCTATTTCATACATACCAAGGTAACGAAACGACCAAGACACCAATAGAGATATTTTGACATGAGTGTATGGCGAACAAATGATGGGTCATGGCATGAATGTCATGACACAGTCCCATGTAGGTCATGAAAAAGCCGCCTACGTCATCGTGCTCTAATGGTTGCTTGTTAACTTTATAGACTCCCCGCACACTCCTTCGCATAACATCAATTCTCAGACGGCGTGGGATCTACCGGCTTTCTTATTTAAGAAAAAAAAAATAGGCAACAAACGATGCATGACAAAGTACCGCGCGAAGTTGCCAGATGCAAATAAAACTATCCTTCGCATTAAGAAAAACGTACGTTTGTCTTAGCCAGAACCGGGATCTTCGCGAAAGAAAAAGCATGTTCATAATAACGATAGTATTCCTGCTGCTCGTCAAGATGTGCATAACAGAGCCACGACGAGTCAAAGGATTAGGAAATGTGAGGAAGGAGGAAATGACTGGGATGCTCGCAAAGCGGAAATTATCATAGGAAGGTGCGACATCGCCTCTGGAATTTGAATGATGATCAGACGCGTCGCTATAGTGCGCTGATATTGCCACGAAACAACGGATGTGCGTCGCAAGCCTCTTCAGTGATGTGGGACCTGCGTGTTTTCAGGCTGGATAACTACTGATATGCTAGCCGTTACGGAGTTTAGATACAGTGCATCCGAGTGACTTTGCTTCGCGTAGGGCAATATTTGAGTCTTGTGTTAAGCCCTGCGGTTCGGGTCGCCTAACTTTGGGTGGGCGAAATTAAATACTCCCTATTTACACCAATGGGTGCTCGAAAAAAGCCTACCTTGCTCGTTGGGTTCGCCAGAGGCCTGGCAGAGGCCTGGACTGCCGGATACCGAACCGCAAAGGTTCTTTGTCACAGCAGCTCCACGCGGACACGGCAGTGAGGGGGCCGGGGGATGAAAGAAACGGCGACGTTTTCTGGACTACGCGGTGCGAAGAAAGACTGAAAAGCGACGGTTCGCTTGGAAAAGCTCTTCTTCTTCTTCTGGCTCGTGCCACGCTACGGCAGCCGCTCCGCGAGACTTACCAATTTAGATTTTTTTTCGAAGCAATGGATCTGGCCCACCACTGGCGCATCGCCGCAAAAACTGGCGCTTCTCAAATTATTTTTCACTGAAGAGCACCACCAATAGAGATGTTGACGCAACTGGCTTATTTGTGGGATTCCTGTCGTCAAAGGAAGTGGTACCAGTGGCAGACGTTTGCGTAGAATAAACGCAAGAAAATAAAGTTTGGTGATGATGATACTTGGGGTTTTATTGTGCAAGGGTCAATGATGATCAAAGAGCGCCACTCAACGGTCGACTGTACACTGTAAAAAAAGTTTTCGAAAAAAAACAGACATTTTCTGGCAGCTGTCCTGCCAGAAAAAGTCTGTACAGTTCTGTTTTCCGTTTTTCAGTTTTTCGGTTATCTTACAATGTTAATGTTTTATCATTTACCGAAAATCCCTGTAAAATTTCTGTGAAATTTCATTTTCTGTTTCGAAGCACGTCTGCGATTTTCAGGTTTTTCTTTCTCATTATTTACTGAAAGCTAGTAAAATGTCTGTGAAATTCACTTTTCTGTTTTCATTTATTGTGTTATTTTACAGTGTTTCTTTTCTGTCATGTACAGAAAATTTGTGAAATTCATTTTTCTGTTTTCAGTTATTCTGTTATTTTACAATGTTTCTTTTCTATCATGTACAGAAAATCTGTGAATGCAAATTGAGTTTAGTTGTGTGTTTTTGGCTGCCCTGTTAATTTACACACAATTTTCTTTACACAAATTTCTGCAAAGTTCTGTTTCCTATTTGTTTTTCTTTTATTTCAATTTTTTCCCCGCACAAAATACGGTTTTTGTGCAAGCAAAAGGGCTCAATAAATTATAAATATGATCTTTGCATCGTTTATACCAATGAAAGTGTGATATTACATAATTCGTTGCTCGAGGGAAGTTGCCTGTAGTAATTTAAGAATATCTCAATATGAAACATTTGCACAACACACTGATTTTCATCAGTATAGCATTGCCTGAGAACCAAAAGCCAAGCAGCTTGATATGAATGAACACTTTAATAAAACGAAAGTCACATCAGCAGTCTTCTATAGCTCGAAAAGTATTTCTGAGCCCAACATAATAAAATGTTATACAACACAAGCAACAGAAACTAAAAATCTAAAAGTCATAGTCTTTCAAAGCCGTTACGAGTGCAGCCACTCTTGGTGACAGGCAGTGCTGCTTCGCGCCATTCTTTTGCACCTTCGTTCCTCTTGCAGGATTAATACCTGCAATAGCCCTGAAACAAAGAGCCACGAGCTATCACTAACGACCAGGCACGAAAACAATTTTTATAGTTGAAAGACAAAAATATATTCGTTCTACACTTGCACAACCATTCTGACAAGGGCGGATGTGTTAAAAAAATCAGGTCTCATATATGATCCGCTATGTTTTGAGGGGTAAAAGCTAAGTTAGAAAAGCACTAATATCTTACCTGTTCCCACCCGGAAATAAAACTCTAGCTTTGTGAGGCGTCACTTTGCTGCTCAAACTTTCTTCTCAAGCTCCTCATAGCGATAAAGCAGCAAGATTCGTTTTATCAACAACCGCACATGAGCATGACTCACAGGCACTGCTAGGCGGAAAGAGCATACGATGCTTCTACAATGTCATTGTTTACGAGGCATGTGTTGGAGTTTCCGGTCATACAGGTACCATTGGAAACAGAAGTACCTAGGATGCTAGTGAAGTCATTTAAGTACCTTGCTTCTCAGTGATCACCTCATTTTACTACCACATATTAAATGACTTGAGATCGATTTTCATCTCCACAAGTGAGGATTTGATCCAGTGGGTAATGATAAAAGTGTCGGACTCGTTCGTAGCTCATGCGCCCTAGGAACTCATAGCTACTACAGTACATGTGACCTTGTGAATGAGGAGGTGTGAACGGATAAAACAAGGAGAAACGTACTTTAATAAAACGTTAGGTCTCTTTTGTTTACCTTGCTACAACGATTTGCCATGTCAGAACGCTCCCCTCTCCCATAAAAAACAGCCTGAAATCCGTACCCCTATTCCGTTACCTTAAGTGTGTATGTGTGAGATGCGGCAGAAAAAGAGCGGGAGAGACATTTTTTTTTCCGTCCGATTGATATTTTATATACAGGGTGATTTTTGTCACTTTTGAAGATATTTGTTTTAAATACTTAGCTACGTCGGTGTGGTCTTCTGAGCTGGACTGTACAGCAAGGCAGACATTAGGTACCTCAAATGTATGTGTAGTTACATAATTTAACTTTGACTGACTATTCTATTTGTTATCTCAGAAGCAAGGTAGGTTATGTTGCAAAATTGATGGTCGTCAACTTTGAATATGAGCTGTTTTAAATATTCCTAAACGGCAGTATCATTCCAGACATCGACCAACAAAAATACGCATATGAAAGCTCGTTGAGTCATCTTTCCACCATTGCATATTCATAGAAAAATCACTTCTCGCACTTCTAACGCATGCAGCAAGCACAGACACAGTTAGTGTATTTTTATGATGTATAAGTTAACTAGATTTCGGCGGGAATACAATTAGCAGTTACGGCATTGTATAGTTAGGTAAAGTGGGCCAGCCAATTGAACAGCTTTCCTTCGATACTTCGAAATACATTGCCGGGTAACAAGATTTAAAAATAAGCCTAACCTTCGATGTTGACAGATAAATTTTGCGATACAACCTTTCCTTTAAAGCAGAAATAGTAAAGTTTGTTACCTAATTTAGGCTTATTAATCGTCTAATTATTCATCCTTATCAGGTACACAATGTCCACTTTGCAGTACAATCCAGCACAATAGAAAGCATCGGCGCATTTCTCACTTTTTAAAATAGAAGGCTGCAAAGCTTAAAAAAATTAACGTTTATAATACAGTTGCGTGCTTGTCACTTGCTTAGTTTTTGGTGTTGCGCTTTATTAGAACAAAACAACGAAGTACCTGATCTCAGACCTTCACGTTTACTACAATGCATCCTTGACTGTATGCTCTTGCATTAGCCTCCCAGCAGAATAGACAGCACACAGGCGTGATCCCTAGCTGCTGCTGTACTATTAACTATAGAGATAAAAGGTTTCTTTATGATGTCTCGCTGTTTGACACATATATTAAAAAATGAGACTGGATAATGAGGGCATGTTATTACGTCAGTCAATGGTAAATCAATTATTAATTTCCTGTACTACAATGTTGCTAAAACTCCCTACCTTAAAGCAAATTTTCTTCGGTGCTGCTCCTATACTACAGCACACTACCAAATATCTTTAGCGTTATTGCGTCCCAGTGCTAGTTCAATGCCAAACTGAAGAAATGCCAACTTTCACATCGATAAGCAAACTTCATTGACAGTATGATATTCTCAATGAACACGTACACTGTACAAAAAGCTTTTCAGATGAAGTGCATATTCTTCGCATACTGTCAGTTTAGCAGCGTAGTAACCGCTTTTCTAAATAAGGTTTTGGAAGATTGGCAGACTGCAGTATGCATTTGCGCAGGGCGTGCTGTTACGTCAGGCAAGTGTACAAGTAAGTGAACATTGGCTTCAGTTCTTACCTCTGTGTGAATTCCAAGCACAGGCTCGTCTCCTTCTGGTACTGGATATTAAAAGCAAAAGGGGCAAAGAACAGCAGCTTGACGGCCTCGTCTGGCTTCGATGCATGAAGTACTGGATGGGTGTCCACGCAGATTGTGTATGAATTAGCAGTGAGAAAAGTCCATCCTGGAAAAGATTTGGAAGGAAGAATTATTATTCGCTTTGTCCTTATGTTTTCATTATGTCTTTCAGTTGCGCGTACAGTGTCTTTATTCAGAGGGGTGGGTCCATCACCATTAGTTTTAGGAAGATAAGTGAAAAACGAGGAAGGGATAACGACGAAGATTGCATTGGCCTATACATGATAGGCACATCGAGCCAACAATACTCATTAAGCATTTCAATCAGCGGGAAGTGTCTTTTAATAAAATGCATACATTTGTCTAATATAATAAAGATTGGCATTTCGGACAAGGTAACACCATTTAGTGCATTTTTCAGCAATTTTTTTATGAACTGCCCCTTCAGTCAGTCATCAGTATCTTACCTTTCACGCAGATGAAAGGACAGCTTGGCAGATCCCCCAAGTCATCGTCGCTGGCCGTCTCCATACATGAAAAATCCAATTCACATGTGCATTAGCGTTAGGATCGGTCAATGGGATGTAATAAAAGAAGAATGATGCCTTAAGTCCTCAACACCGACGCCATTTCACTTAATATGAGTTACCATTGCGTCGCACGCTAAAACACACCGCAGCAAGTCTGCTGGCTTTGAGGATAAATTTTTGTTTATGGGCAAGGTTGACATAAAACTTCCAGATTTTCCTGTTATCTCAGTACAAATGTTAGAGACGTGGGATTAAAACAATCACTGCACTACTGTTATAAAAGGCAGTGCTGACTTAGTTATTGGGAGGAATAAATTAATGGGACACTTCACATTGTGCATTAACGTGCGACGACTGCGAGGAAATAATGCAAACTACATTTGTCAGTTCTTACCTCTGTTAGCTTGTAGAACAGCTCTTTGTCTTCTCCGAAGATTGCGAGCAGTAGTAGTGGCATGGCTTCGTATTCAACTGCCATTGACTTCCTGTTAGTTTTGGCAGCTTCTATTTCTTGGAGACAAGACTTCACGCATTCTTTTTTTACTTGGCTGTGTGCGTAACGAAAAACTTGCCGTCCAACGGTCTTTAGCCGGTCATCAAAAGTCTGTGCAGCATTTGAGCCTAGCAAGATGTTTAAGTGGTTGGTCAGGTGCTTTGCCTGAAACAGAAATGGCCAGCTTCGCTCAATGTCTCGAATATTTTTGGATGCAGAAAACCAAAACTACCTACAAAATCACTTTCAGCGTTACCACTGCTTTTACCGCCATCTATGACGATTAGCTAACTCAGTGAGGCCCCCGCCAGCCCCAAAACACGCGCCAGAATTCAATGCCGCGGATGGCCTACGGCTGCCTGGACAAAAAAGCGTGCTGTGTACAGCGTTGGGAGCCGGCGTGCGAGGGGAAGCGAGGAGGAAAGCGCCGCGCGGAGGAGAGTGTCATAATCCTATGAGCCAGTGACAACTGGTCAGGACGTGATTTCACACATGCATGAACTTGAAACGTAGCCGCTCGTCCAATACGTGATAGTAGACTCTTTCAATAGCTTGAAGGCTCTGGTAACAAACAGCTACAGCTGTGCGCCCACAAAAGCTTGGCGTACGCAACGGGCGCACCTAAATCGCAATGCCAACTGTCCTGGAAACGACAGTTTTATTTGGGAATAGCTAGCGCAGCACCTGAACAGCGTAACATATTGTGGCGTAATCTAATGACCCCAAGTCAAGACTACTGAACTGTGTGCTGAAGAATTTTTTTTCAGTTTTATTAATGCAAGCACCGTTAATTCGCACCAGGTTGCATGCAAGCGTCGGCGACAGGCGACGCGACGGACTACGTCAGCACAGATCCGCGTTCGCTCGAAGCCCAAGCTTAGCCCTTAAGAAGTCTAATAACCTGTGCCCCCAATCTGCTCGTAATTTAAGCATGCTGTCAAGCATCTACGCCGTTTGCAATTCTGCTCCAGCCTTTGAAGAGAACTGTCAAGTGCGGGTGACCGATGGCCCGTTCCCCGCATAGCATGCATCTCACCGTCCAGAACTAATACGTGATATAGTCCAATATGGTAGTCTCATTAGCCGACAAACAGATCAAACAGCATATTTAACATTACAATTTTCAGACTATATTTCACAGCCATAGCAAAAGCCGTGTGGAATCTATTTGACGCTTATACCGATACAGCGGCGGCGACCAGGCCGCCGAGCCTACTGAGGCGAAGACATGCTCCACCGCAATACACGGGGGAGCGCAGGCCGCGCAGCAACCGCAAAGTGGGAAACGAACGATCCACCTCCGGGTCGACGTTGCTTGTCGACAGCTAGGCAAGGGACTAGTTCGGCTCGCGCGAGTGGCCGGTGCGCCGGCCGCATGACGACAGTCGGCGTGGCGGCCAATGCCGCGAGCCGAAGCTCAAGCGAGAACCCGAGCCCTGGCAGATATCAAATTTAACGCACACACGACGTTAAAACACGTTGCAAAGATTTCAAATAGCCTTTAGAGGCAATCGTGAATGAGATGAAAATTAAGGGCTGCGTGGTTCCGGTAGCGAGGCCGCGGCACGATTTAGAAGCTAGCACAATGGAAATATGGAATAGACACAAGACGTTTGCCGCTACGACGGCGTCGGCGGCGGCAAGTGATTCGCGCGTGAACGCTCGTCCTGTTCGTTTTAAGCTTTAACTGCGTGTCAAAGCAGCACCTTCACCATGAAGTTTACGGAGCGTAGGCAGCTTGAAACCGCAAGGCGGAGAATGAAAATTACAAAGGGCTCGGGCTTTCCCGCCATTTAGTGAGATGCGAGCTCTGTGCCCATGCCTTAATATTTCGCAACAGTAATCCACCGCCATCACACGCAACATCTACAATATAGTTTAGAGATTTCCACCGGTGACACAAAGCAAATCACACTGTCTGTATCAAGCGGCAAAGATTGTTTGTTCACTCACCTGTCCAAATGAAACGAGTAAATCGACGCACGAAGACACCAAGCCCCTCTTCATGCGGAAGCCATCTTGCGAAGTGCAGCTCCGCATCAAAAGCAACCACATAGTACTAGTTGTGCGAAAAATTTAGTTTACTACACTCTAGGCTTTAAAAAATAAACGGATGTTTTTAAGGTTCTCAGGTGCATTATTCGTACCTTACTTCTTAATAGAGACGCACGTGACTAGACCACGGCGGTCAAAAACAGAAAATGTCTGTTTTTTTGCTTGATCACCTTTCTGTTTCTTCCAGTAACAGATTTTTTCCGTGTGGCAACAGTAAATTTCTGCAAAAACGCCTGTAATTTTACACACTTTTTTTACAGTGTAGTCGATGACGTGGTCAATGACAAATAGCAAATGTATAGATGTAGAGTGACTGAACAGAGAACAGAGTAGCATCTGTGGCTTTAGTGCGAGTAAAATATATACGTGTCGAAATAATGACAATGCCTAGTGAGGTGTGCTATTGGCACGAGAGATATGTTTCGAATTGATTTACATATTGAAAAGTATAAATGTCAATAGCCCAACTACCTCGTGAAGGCATTTAAACGCAAAGACCTGGAGGCGTGTGCTCTACAAAACACTACTATCGCAGCAGAAGCCTCTGGTGGAAATATGTGCAACAAATCTCGTAGGCTAATTACATGAACGCAACTTCATTTGAGAAATTTAAAACAACTTTGGTTCCGACTAATGGTTCCGCAGCAAAAAAACATTGCTGGATGGAGAGGAGTTTGCTTTTGGTAAGCTGCAGGAAAGAGTCTTTTTCGCTCAGTTTTCGGTTGCCGGCCATCTAGCACGAAATCGGGTACAGACAGCCGCTTGTTACATGTGGAAAAAGTGGGAGGTTCACCGCCAATAAAAAAAGTAAGAATGGTTCCCGTATGTGTGCCGTATTCTCAATCCACCAAACAGGACATCATTTTGTCGCTCTTTTGCTATCGACGGCCAGTCACCTAAATACTGCTTCATTGAACGGAACATATTCAAGGTTTCTCTGTAGCAAATGGACTGACAGAAATGTCTGAGCTATTTCCGCAAAATGACTTCAGGTCTACAGCCGGGTTAGCTGGCTGGATAGGATGGCTGTTTTTGTGTTGAGCACGGTAGCTCAGTTCTAGCTGCTCCACAGCAGCCCTCTTGCCTGTGAAGGGCCGTCGGCCCGAAGGAAAGCCCCCCGGACAGTAAAGCCGTGTAAAGGGGGGTTGCCGGAGTCAATGTACCAAATGCTACTGGGTGTTCCATCTGACAAAAGCAATGTTATCCCGTTAATACCTTAGGAATACTTCACCGTGGCAATTCGACGGGGAACTGTCATGGTGGCAAGTGAGACGAGACGCGGAAATAAAGAAAAAAATCGAGAAATGGGCGGAAAAGATACCACGTGAATGCGCTTAACCAATTAGGAGACGCAGACCTTCTCTCCTGCCGCCTCTCGTGTTCCTCGCCGCAGCTGTGGCGGCAAGATGCGGGCATGTCCCTACCTTATATAGGTATAGGTATAGGTAAAGGTATAGGTATAGGTACCTTATATAGGTATATAGGTATATAGGTATAGGCGCGAATCGCCGCTACAAGGTGAACATTATTTTCACGTGGACCAAATGAAGACCGAGTTTATTTTAACCGAAGGGAAATGGAACGCGGTGGGTTACACTTACAATGTTGGGCGCGGCGTGGTGCTAGCAGTCAAAACAGTCCAAAACTGAAACCGAGGATTTAACAGCCAGCCCACGCGGGAGGGACGCTGCTGCCAATATTTGTTCTTCGTTCCTGCTGTTGTCAGTTGTGCTAGCTGGCTGTGTTCGGCTCGCGTGTTCGTCGACATTGGTACTGTTTGTGACTTTTTCGTGTGGTGTTTGCGACTTTCTGTTTTTGTTTGTTCAGAACAAAGGCTCCTTTTCCCTGAATTTTTCCAGCTTGAAATATAAAGAACAAATGTTACCGAAATAAAGTCACCTGCTCCCAATTATTCAATAAATTTTACTTTCATAAGTACCTACGTAATTTCACATTTATTAGAACAGTGCGGTTACTCGGACCACGCTAATTAGGCAATTAATACATAATGATGTAATTAAACCATTTGCAAGTAAATTTGCTGTATGCAATGCACTGGTGATCCTGAGACCTCTAGAAATGAAAAAAAAGTTTCTACATAATGTTAATCTACTGTGTATTCTTATGTGTAGTGTTTGAGTCGGATATGCTTATGTAGGAGCACCTTTCCCTTGATAGGTTTCTTCCATGTGTGTCACGAATTATGTGAATGGTAAGTTCATTTACACAGTTAATTTCCTTCAGGTTAACGATGTATAATAAACATTTGTGCTTCAACCGCTAACCATTGTAGAACATTCGATTCTATGCTGCTAAATTTGGTGTAAGGAGTTGACTTCCACGTCTTTTCAATATCACTGTCTTTTCCTAACCCTCTGCACGTAATTCCCCACATGTGAGTTTGAGAAGGCCTTGAAGAGAAGAACTGAAACTGCAAATATTCACAAGCACAACAAGCGGTCTTTGCAGGTCATGTCGCGGTAAACACGCGGCTTCCATACAGCACATGGTGAAGTGGCGCCACCTGCCAACGTCCACAAGAGGACCGACCGCCCCAGACCATAGCCCTACGCACTAAATCCTTCTAGTACACTGTAATACACGAGCAACAAGCTTCTTTTGCAGATTTCGATTGAAATTATGCGTAACAAACAAATTAGAGTGGTGACACCTTTGGAGCAATTCAATGAGCACAGCAGGCAATACGATGGCGATAGATGATGATATGCAGATCTCAGGGAGTTCATCATGAACAGATTGGGGCATCGGCCAAATAGGAAGACAAACTTCCACAGAAAAATAGTGATACCAGTCAAAAGCGCCTGCTGCTGTCACCGTAAAGTAGTACAGAACGGTATGAATAAAAACGTGCCGATTGTTAAAGCGCACATGTCTTTGGCGACTACACGGTATATCTTATCTAACACACAATCAATATTTTGCTGATTTCTTGCTAGGTATGCTGAGAAATGCAACAAAGTGAGCCGAAGAATGTATATTTAATATGGGAAGTTGAAGCGAGAGAACAACGAATAATATTATATTATATAATAATTATATCATACTATAAGACAATAAAAAAATTCCGCCCCCCCCCCGCATTGATGCCCTTGGCAAGTGCTGCACGCTTTCAATTCTCGGAGAAGAAACCACAATCACCCCGATGGAACGTCACGTGATATTCACGAACTACACGAACACGCCAAAACGGGTCACCCCTCAGTGGGTCGTCACCATCACATTCGTTCGCGGAGTAGTTAATAGTCACCGAGGTGAACGTCCAGCTGGAGTATAACCATGTTCGGCCGCAGGTTGGTTAACGTCTTGCCAGATCCGTGCATTCCGCAGGCAGCCATAAAGGCGCTTTTTAAAACTGTTTCCTGCCCCCTCCAAGCCATTATGGCATGCATGCAATACGAGATCCTAAGATTGGGGTTATTGTTGTTGATTTTAATAAGGATGGCATATTTGCTAAAGCTATGAAGTAACTTGTAGAAGAGTAAACCGGATAGTGACCATTACTTTAAGAAATACTTCGTATAATACACAGCAGACAATAGCACCGAAGCTACAATAGACTTCTCTCGCTATTCACATTTTAATGATTGAACAATTTTAAAGAAATGTGATGCATTTTAAAGAGTTCAGTTCTAGGGACTGTTCAAAGCGTAATTTCAATTTCGGGCCTAGATCTTGGTAAAACATTTTGAAATATTGCAAAGTTAGAAAATAAATAGATGCCCCAAATTTACAAGTTGACAGTACAAGTGAAATTTATAAGAGAATGACCGGACAACCTGGCTCAGTTTCGGGGACGTCGACCTACAGCTTGAACTGGTGGACTGGGCGGAAAAGACCAAGCAGGCCCGGGGCCTTACTTGAGCCCTAACCCTCAGCCACGTCCCCCTTTACCCTTCCCCCTTTCAATAAAGTTTATCAACACCACCACCTGCTGTGTTAGTTTAGCTGAGTGCGGCTCGCGTGGTCGTCGACGTTTTTGCTGTTTGTGTTTTCTTTGTGTGGTGCTTGAGATAGCTGTATGCATTTGTTTTCAACAATGACTTCGTTTTTCCTGAACTATTGCAGGTTGAAATATACACAGCAGTTGTCACCAGAATATCGCCACCTGTATCTAAGCATTTACCTTTCTATTAAAACACAATTACCCAAATGCATAAATTAATTCAGCTTTTAATAAACAGTATGTTTGTTTGGGACACTTAGTCATTAGGTAATTAATTATTATCAAGGAAGTTAGCCGTTTTATAAATAAATGCTTTTGCTATGTCCAATGCGGCCTTGATCTTGTGACGTTTATAAATGGAGGAAGCAGTCACTTCGGCTAACGTTAATGTATTGTGGGTTCTTATATCTACTGTAGGAGTTGGATATGCATAGAAGGTGTACCTTTTTGTCGATACGTTTCTTCCATCTGTGACACGTAATTATGAGCGTTGCAAGTGCATTTCCATAGTTGATTTTCTTCAGGTCAACAATGTATAAGCAACATTTGTGTCTTCAACCGGTAACTATAGCATAATACTTGAATCCATGCCGCTAAATTTTTTGTAAGGAATTCACTACCGCTTGTTTTCAATATCGCTGCCGTTGCTTAACCATCTGCATGCAATACCCCACATGGGAGCTCGTGAGGACCTTGAATAAGAGGAATAAAACAAAATATTGTTACGTGTAGCTGATGTACAAGTCTATTTACAATATATTTACTCGTAGACCAACGGTGGCAAAGATGGCGACGCTATATCAAGCGGGCACACGTCGTCTTCTTCCTCCTCAGTGCAGCCACATTGTGGCGGCTGTTCCGTATCAATATTCATAAGCGCAACAAGCAGTCGTCGCATATCGTCTCGGAGTAAACAGGCGGCTTCCATACATCAAACGCCAAAGTGGCGCCACCTGACAACGTCCACAAGAGGATAGTTGACCATAGGTTATGCCGGAGCACACTACTCGCTTCTAGTACACTGTGATACAAGAGTAACAATTATGTATCGCAGATCTTGATTGAAATTATGGACAGCGCATTGTGGCAGTGGCAACACCTTTGGAGCGTTTTGACGAACACAGCAGGCAATGTGATAGTGTAAGATGATGATATGCGCATCTCTGAGTGTACATCCTGAACAAATCGGGGTATTTGCCACATATTAAGCCCAAGTTCCACGGGCAGCTGACGGCGTTAGTTGCGGCAGCCGGATGTTATTATAGCGAAGAAGTACACAACGGGCTGAATCAAAATGTTCTGGTTCTTAAAGCGTATATGTGCTTGGGGAGTACATGGTATATCTTACCGAAACGCACAACATTTCCTTTTGCCAATTTATTGCTCATTGTGCGTGAAAAATATAGCACAGTAAACAGAAGGAGGGACCATTATATGGCAAGCTAGGGTGATGCAACAACGAATCATTTATTAGTATATAATAGATATACAATATAATAAAATAAATCCCAAACATGCACCGTGTGTTGCTGCCTAAGGGAAGTGCTGCATGTTTTCACTTCTCAGGACACAAACCGCAACCACCTCGACGGGACGTCACGTAATATTCAACGCCCTCTTCACCACGCGGATGCGCCAAAATGGGTCGGCCCTCAGCGGGTCGGCATCGCCGCATGCGTTCACGGAGTAGTCGCCGAGGTGAACGTTCAGCAGGAGTATCGCCATATTTGGCCTCAGGTAGGTGGACGGTCTTGCCAGGTCCTCGCACTGCGCGGGCAGACGCAAAGTCACTTTTTAAAACAATTTCATGCACACTACAAGCCATTACGTCGTGCGTGGCATGCGGGAGCCCTTGATTGCGGTTATTATTGTTGATTTTCAAGATGCGCATATTTGAATAGATCTACTTCGCATGTCGTCGGCCATCACAGAGTGGAATGGCTCGTGAATTGTTTCGCTTCCCTTTTGTGTGTGTAAGAAGATGCGCCTGTATCATTTGGAACTTACGCGAATCTTACCGATCATTCGATCTGTCACGTATGCGTGCACTACACGGAATGCAAAATGGTTTCTATAAACCGCGGGGGCACCAGCGAATACGCTTGAAGCTTCAACGGGTGATGTATAACAACCAACGCGCTTGACACGCTCGCACATTCCCACGATTCGCGACTCTGCTACTGTGTTCTTCCGCGTCACTAATACGGGAGAGTATTTGAAAGATGCATGACAAGCGCCAGGCATTCTTTTTTAATTATCGCATCTACATGAACCGACCAATCTAGTTCAGGCGTGAAACGCAATAACAAAGTACTTTAAACTATAAAATTTTGTTGCTGATTGGCCGCTTATGTAGTATTATTCTTCAAGTACTTGCCTCTTGCTTGTGAACAGAATGTAGTTAACATTTAGCAGCGCTTAAATGCAATGCGTACCTGTGACATCAGCTGCAAATAGGAATTGTTCTCAATTTTATCAAATCTCCTCATTCAGAAAGCACAGTTGTCATTTTAATAGCAGGTAGTTGTAGGTAGGTAAAAACCTATTTTACCTATAGATAAAACCTATAGATAAAAACCTATAGATAAAAACCTATACAAATAGGTAAAAACCTATTTGGCACGTGTTTTATCAACAGCCTTTATAGCTTGTGAATCTTTATAGGTAACGCAAACACCAAAGGCGGGGAGCAACCGTTAATGCACAGTAAAAGAAAAGAGGGATGGGGACGCAAATTTATCATACGGATACGTAACGATACATCCTACTTTCTGTTAGAGATCCGTCTTTATGCCGAAACATCCACTGTGTTGACAATCAAGCTTGTTTGCGGGGCAGTTTCCACATGAAATATTTAAATGGCGCTGTATAAACGCGTGTTACGTGCTTACGCCAAGCGAATCATGAACCGTAATCGGCCACACACATGCACCTGTTGCGCCATGTCTATATGGCAACGAAATCTGTAACTCTGACCCCTGCCATCAGAGTTCAACATCACGTCTGATACCCCTCCTGATCGGAAAGAAAACAAACCCTAATAAACAATCTCAGAACTTATCAGACAGACAAAGTGAATGTAAATGAGGTGTACGTAAAAAACACAATACTTCTACCCTTCAAGCAAAAAAAAAGAAAGAAAACAAAAGAGAAAAGTCCCTTCGTGGCCAGGACGTACTCTTCCAATCGGAGTGGTGGCTTTCTCTCGCGCCTAGACCTGCGAAGAAGTACTGCCTTGTCCGTCTCATGATTTCCAGGCTATGGCTCCCTACGCTCTTGCATTGAAGCATGGTTAAGTTTATCAAGCGGTTAGGTGTTGCCGACAAAAACTAGTTGTTTTTATTCGCCAGAAGGCAACTCTGTAGTCGCACTACAGGCTGCTGCGAGGCCCTCTTACCATGCCTCACTTCGAACAGCAGAGAGTGTCGAGGCATTCTATATTCGCCAATATTCCAAGCAATGGGACGACGATCTTCAGAGGCTGGCCAAAGGTTTGTGTGCCTTCGGACCTGGATTAGGTTTCTTCACTCTTGCGGAGTGCCCTACTTCAAATGTTGTCCCATGGATGCTGTGTGGCGGTCGCTTTTCAACTTGTTTTTTTCTTCGCTCTTTTGTACACGAATCCTAGTCGCTGCATATGTGTGAACAGGTCCCTCCAGCCCCTTGCTAATTCCTTTACTACTCCGAACCTGGAGAGAACAATGCCAAACAATGGTAGTAAGCGGTGCTGGCAAGCCAATTAGACACGAATACTAAGGACGGTTTACGATGGTAGGAGGCTGTGTCGACGAACAAAACGTCATCATAGTACGCGCGAGTCAGTTTACTCCAGCGCACGCATGCAGGTAACGTAGTTTTGCTCCCTTGATTTGCACTCGCAGAGCTCTCAACGCGTCCAAACCACATCTTGTGGTAGCATAGATGGTCACCCCCTTGCTGGGCATGGGTCGTAAATCACTGCAGCACGGAATGAGCCATTCGCTCAAACATTTTTCCTTGAAAGATTAGGTAACGTGATACAGGCATTGATGAGCTGCGCTCTGCCAGGCAGAATGCTTCGGGGGAGTATTTTGAACCCGAAGACTACTCGTTCTGTCGTCCTTCGTTCAGTTTTGACGTCTTACGTTTCAGAGGAAGGTTCAAAATTTGCAAGAACCATGATGGAGTCTAGAATCTCCGCATGCAATGGAAACCAGAGAACGCCTGCGTCTTCGAGCATCTAGGGTTGGATATTGGGCTGACCACCGAGGAGCACTTGGGGGAACAAAAAAAAGAAAGAAAGAAAACACGCATAGCATGCGCCTTGGCCACGATGAACACCGTCCTTTTTTTCCATGGTTAGCGTTGAAAGGTGCAACTACCGTTAACTGCAATGCAAAGTAGAAATGCAAATTTGCTGTCTCGCCGAACGGACCTAGGTTCAGCGACCTTGCCGTAAGACGCGGATGCTTTACCATGCAGAAAATGAATTTAGCCCGAAGTTTAGGGTGCCATGGTAGCGTTAAGCAAATAAATTTAACTGTACGCTGTTTATTACTCTTTCACCGTAACTTAATGCTATGAGCTAAGATTTTCAGGCACTCAGATATACACATATACTTAAGCTGTCGGCTGTCCTTAACAATGTAATCGTTTCGAATGTACCGAGTCATGGGGAATAAACTAAGAGGGCCAATTGCGTTTTGCAACCAGAAAGGAACTCTCCATGAAGCCATTCCTTTGGGTTTCTGAAATTCTGGCGTGTTACGTGCCGAAACTCAAATTACTGAGGCATTATTATTACTGTCCGATTATTTTAACCATTTGGTGTTCTTTAAAATTAATGCAAAGCGGTCCCACCCGGGGTGTTGGCCCAGTGCGTGGACTCTGAGATCCAGCATATAGGCCTAGGTTATGCGGGGATATCAGTGGTTTTTCATGGACACACCGCTCCTTCGTCTGCCCTAACGTAGCTCCGGCTGCTGAGCGGGATTGCAAAAACCTACCCTGTGCTCTGACGGGACCATCGAGTGATGCGCCGACTTTTGTGGCTTCAATCAGGGCGTGCTATAACGTAAAACTATTCCAAACATTTCTGTTCCATTTCTGCAATCAGCGCACTGCGATTGGTCACAAACATTTTTGGACCACCCCACTACCCCTGTCTGTCACGCGACGTCACGCAAACCGTGACAGCTCCCCATCCGATATGACGTGTATGCACTGAAAATGCATGATTTGGCCGAACAAAAGAAAAATAGTTATTTCTTATTCCACCCCTTTCTGCCATTAGCCCTCGGCTATTGGTCACAAGTTCTCGAGATGCACCCACTTCACCTTCTTGTCACGCGACGTGACAAAACCGCAAAAGCTCGCCGCCTCAGAGCGACTCGAACGAACTAAAGATGCACAAATATGTCGAACAAAACTGCATTTTCTTCTGAATAGCCTCAGGCTGCCCCGTTCCGAAAGAAATTTCGGAACGGGGCAACCAGTTGAAATTTCGATTTCAGTAACCAGCTGATACAAATACCGAAACGCTCACCTTTTTCTCTAGAGTATCCTTGTCCTCGAAGATGAAAATCAGAGATGGCTGAAGTTCCGCAGATGCCATGGCGACGTCCGGGTGCACTAGGCTACCAGTTAAGCGTGAAACGTTTTTACATGGCTACAAGGAAAAAAAGAAAAAAAAAGGTGAAAATATATTCGTATAGCTCCCTGCAATCGTATCTGCAATCTCAGTAGTACTCTAATTGTTGCGGGCTTTCGAGCGGCACAGGAGTTGCCTTTGAGATGTTGTCATTTAGGGGTCTAGCGCACGGGCATGGATTGGACGTCGCTTGGAGCAGTCACTAAGCGAGACACCAGCGATACCAGAATTGTGAGAATGAAAAGAGCAAAGCACGGCCGCCAAATGCGAAATATCGTTTAAACCGTCATAAAAGTACTAATGCAATGAAAGCCGCAAAAAACTGTAGCAGTAAGGACTCAAGATATTTAAAAACCACACTTGCACCCAATAGGGGAAAAGTCATTGAAGTGCCTATTAACTTTACCGTATATTTCAAATCAACATACACATGGTGAACACAACAATATGATTATATTCTCTCGCGGGTATCCGAACTCAAAGCACCAGGGCCAAATTCAACTTGTATAGCTCATCGCAAGTATGGCCTAGCCAAACAGAAACATTCAGGCTCCTTCTCTATTATAAACTACTGAAGGGAACAGATCAAATCATGGCTGTCAAATATATATACGGTTGAAAGATAGCGAATCAAGTTTACGTGATTACCGGTGCAGGAAGGAAAGCTTCAGCGTGGGGACAACGTCTTGACAAGGAAAGCTTTCTCAAGTAATGGAAACAGCTGCTTTTCTTGGCCGCGTTTACGCAAACAGACAATTTCACTACCAAAAGCGAGTAATAGGAAAGGATGCGAAGGAGTAAAGTAGGGCTGACGAAATGGAAATATTCAAGAAGTGCTACTATAGAGTGAGATCTCAAACAGTTCCCAAGGAGGGCAGTTTGCATTGCGCCCTAACCGGGTGGTGGGCGATGAGGCGGGTTTCACCTTCGCTCTCATACCATGCCAATCATTTACAACACGTTCAGTCCTTTACCCTCAGCTTTCTCTTTTCCAGATTTAGAGCAACATGCAAGAGTTCTGCATCATAGTTCCAGTTTGTTTACGAAGGAGTGAGTTTTGCGTAATTCTTAGCTCAGTCACCTAGAACGATGGATCAAAGGAAATACAGGTTTGAGGAACATGTAAACTTACCACTACGTCATAGTTCGTCGTAAAGAAGAGATTGCACTCGCTGTATAGCAATGCGACATCTAGAGTGTCCTGTTGCTGATAGCTTTGTGTCGTATTGTACACCAGTGTGGCCAACTCGAAAGACAGGCCCGTTTTAACCTTCGAGCTGTAGGACTGGCGTTTCGACATTAACGCTGCGTGCCTCCTCTGTGGACAAAAGCCACACAACAAAGTATGAGATGTTTTCGAAAAACAAGCTCAGTTCTTAAATTATGCTTCCCGTAACCATGATCTCATTATGGCACGCGGTGTAATGCAGGAGTCATCATTAATTTTTGCCCACTCAGGTTCATTACCACACACCTAAATCTCAGTAAACAAGTGTTTTTGCACTATGCCGTCATCGACAAGCAGGTACTGTGACATGGTTTAAACTTGAAAGAGCGCAAGTTTAGGCATGTCGGTATTCCATAACCGCGTCTCTCATCCCTTTTCATGTGCTAAAAACGTAAACGTTATGGTTTCAACTACCGACCTTGAGCTCAGCAGCTTAACTCCAAAGCCACTGAGCTGGAATGGCCGGTTAAACATGCTTCCAGGAGTTGTCGGCTGGCTAAGGCCCAACTCGATTCTGTGACTTGACTTTTCGTGAGCCTATCTCTAGACCGGAGAAACGGCTCGGTATATAACAAATAAACTGCACGTGGTGAGTGCTTCAGGAATAAAATCGGAGGTGCAATAAGGTAAACTATTCCAAGCTTGACTATTACAATTCTGTAATCAGCCCACCGCGAGTGGTCAAATACTTGTTCGGACTCCCCCCCCCCCCCCCCCCACCACTTCACCTGTCTGTCACGCAACGTCACGAAACCAGCGATGGCTCCCTATCTAATATGACGTCGACACAGTGAAAATGCATCATTCGACCGAACGAAAAAAAAGTTATTTCGGATTCGACCCCTTTTTGCCATAAGCCCTCGGTTATTGGTCACAAGTTTCCGAGATGCACCCACTTCACCTTCTTGTCACGCGACGTCAGAAAACCGCAAAAACTCACCGCGTCACAGTGACATGTACGCCTTAAAGATGCAATAATATGCCGAACAAAACTGAATTTTCTTCTGAATAGCCGCAGGCCGCCCTGTTCCGAAAGGAATAAAAGATGGCTGCCGCCGATCGCTCAGGCACTGGCGACTCGCACCTGCCGGAGAGCATGTATTTATTTGCGTATAACAAAACTTTTTTGCGTGGCCGTGTAACGTTTTCGAGCACTTTCGGCACGTTTACGACCTCATTCTACCCACTTTTCGTTGCTGATGATCCATTTTAGCGTCATTCTTAAGCTTCCGTTTGATGCCGCCGCAATTTTCGACCAGCCACCCCAAGCTAAGTAACGGAAAGCCGACCTATCGCAGACGCCAGCACCACCCTGTTCATCCGGTTACAATATTCAGTGCGGTGCCTTGGCACCATTGAATCCCTGTCCACTTGACGATGCTCCTCACCTCTTGTGAGCCAATTAGATGAGACAAGCCGCTAAGTGCAGCAATGTTATTTGTTTTTCAAGCAAACAAAAGTGACCTGCTATGAACGAGGGGCGCATTTGATTGGTTTGTTCAGAGAACCCTTCAGGTGGCAGCTCGATGCTTGCGTCGTCGGTGACGCAAATTTGATGTCAGGAGATTGGAATAAAAACATAATGGAATAGTTTTACGTTATACGGCCCCAAGTCTCTGTATCCACTCTATTTCATTAAGCACCTCGTAGAGGTAGAAGTGTTAGAGTTAATAACTGAAACGCAGGAATTACGTGTCCTGGTGCTCGTTAATATCACTACAATAAATGTTGTTAAGTGATGTCTCAACACCTAACACAATGTGCGACTCAGAACATATCAAAACACAGGATAAATTTTCAGATAACCAACGATTACTACTGCGGCCACTTAGGCCACTGTATCACGATGCACGCTGGAGAGTTAAAATGTTGAAACTCCTCTACCAGGCTACCAATATTTATGTTTCTGATGGGAACATAAAACGTGACGAGAACATGAAAGCACCTTCTCACCTGGGCAAATCATTAAAGCATCAGACATAGTGCAAACATTGCGCATTTGTGCGCAGAGAATAAGTGTGCCTTAAAGAGGGTGTAGACGCGCCGCCATAGTGTTTACTCTGTCATTGTCTTGCTTTCACACAATTTCCTGGGTTTAGTCTATCTAGCTCATAACGACTATAGTGTGCAGCGCACAACAGCCCTTACGTTGTAAAAGTCTTCCAGTCTCATTTCATTCTAATAGGCAGACATATAATTCACGTAGGCAGCGACGAAAGCATCGGGCGGTGATTCGCAGCATTGTATGAACAGCCCGATCAAACAGACTGCAAGGTAATAGGAGGTAACCTCGATTTGTTTAAAAGGAAATAACATTGCTTCTATCACTGCTTTTTCGATCTGATTGGCTGAGGAGAGTGAAAGGGGGCCCATAAATGGGGAGGATTTCACTGGGACTGAGTTAGCACAGTGAAAGTGGGTAATCAGATGAGGGAGGTGGTGCCAACACCTGCGATTGGTCCGCTTCCCATTGATTAGTTATGGTGGCTGGTCAAAAATTGAGGTGGCGTGCAAATGAAGATTAAAAATGCTACTAACGTGTGTTCTCATGGAAGAAAAGTTGGCAGAGTCATCCCGCACACGTGCTCAATGGGCTCGACAACATTATACTGTAACTCAAAAATTTTTATTATACGCCGAGAAAACCATTCGCCCCGGAAGCTCGGAGTAGCCAGTGACAGAGTCCTTGGGGGGGGGGGGGGGGGGGGGGCAGGGAACTTCTACTTCTTTCGGAAAGGGGTTAGTCTCTGGCTATCCAGAACAAAATTGGGCTTTAATATACATGCTAATGCTTCTTTAGGGTGCAAACAAACTTTTCAGGGGCCAGTGCTGTCGGATTTGGGACGTCGCGTGACAGACAGGCGACGTGGGTAGAGATCTTAAAAAAACGACCGACAGCAGATGGCTAACGACAGAAAAAAAAACAGAAAATTCAGAAAGAAATAATTTCTTTTATTTAACGTAATAATGCCAAATCTGTGTGGACACGTCGTATTCGATGGAAAGTTTGCGCACTTTTCCTGAGGTCGCGTGACAAATATGAAACATCCTTAAGTTATAGTTATCAACGTTTCAGTGAAAAATGACAATTTTGAGTTTGCGATGGAGTTCCTGCAATGCGTATATCAAGGTTACACGGGCGGAGTTTCAGCATTTCTTCTTTCTTATTGGGTGAATACGTTACCTATGCGTGCTCCCCAAAAGTCCCGTGTAGCGAGCAACAATAGGTACACACACTGTATAGGGACCCCGCCATGGAAATGGCGCGGGTTTGACGAAAGCACGTAGCTTTCTTTATCGATTTCCCCTGTTTTCGTGCTGGTTGGCGGTCAGACTCACCCGCCGATGGAACAGCACGCAAGCCGTGCAACCAAATTTCTGGGCGCCTTCGTCGCACTGATTAGCTTTGAGACACACGCGCTGTAGAGCGAGGGCTATGAGACGGCTGAAGGTATGGATGTTTGTCGGTGGTGGTGCGGCCGAGCGTTTCCCTGCCGCTTGGTCTGACGTTAGCCAGGTGCATTCGTCATCGAAGTATGCTGCACTTCTCTTATCAAGATGCGACTTCTCGCACTGCCAGCTCAGCGCAGTTTGCTTACCCTGACTACGACACGATGTGGCAGCTGCCCAATTTAAATGTGAATTGTCGGAGTAGTAGTAGGACGCCTCCATGAAGTTAACCTGCCAAATGATATCTCGGCACCCATAGCAACAAATTTCGTTAGGATTGTTTCATTTAAAGGAAAAAACCCTGCCCCTGCTTGAAAATGGGGATAAGTGGAGCTTGTTCTGCGTGCACCTGACTTTCGTCACGGTTACGTAACCTACAGGCAATGGTGCCGGATCGCTTAGGCCTCCGGCTCCCTCAGCTCGGTATCTTCTCATTGTGCTCGGGTTGCCTGGGCTCAGGCTGTTCTGAAGGCTGGATCGATGGACCGACGGCGAGCCCTTTCATAGGCGAGCCGTTCGTCGAAAGCTGCTAGTTCCTGAGCGGAACGCACAATGCGTGGCCGTCTCATCCGTTTTCCGAAAAAGAAGTGAACGGAAACGACGCCAGTGCTGTGTGCGTCAAACCCTTTCCGGCCCTTTCGCTTCTCACCAGATTCAAAACGGCTGTGATTGGTTGCACGCGTGGCGTGAGTGCGCACCAACGCAGCTGGAATCCTTTCTAATCACTCATGCGCAGGCACCGCCGCTGCTGTCAACTCATCAAACTGCCCTTTCCAGTGGCTGCTCTGCTCTGTGAGCAATTGGGTTTTTTGCGTGACTATATTGTCACCGAAACTTGTGAGCCAATACAAGCTTTGCTTGAAAAAGGTCAGGCACATCACCGTTTTGATGCCAACATAGCAGCGCTGCCATGTTTTCCGTTATGGTAATGTTACCGAACTCATACAGCGCTGTTGTGACACTGATGTCGTGTCGTCTTGGCACGCTGCCATCACAGTGGCACTGTCATGAGCTCAATCGTAACGGCACAGCCATCATCGTCATGCCACCATGCAATCTACCAAGACTTGTCGACAATAATTTGTGCCACCTTCATAAAACATCATTATTGACGTGAGAAGTACATTTTGGAAGTATTGTTCCATTTGTTTTCTAATGCCATCTTCGGCTGGTCGCTTCCATCCCCCGAAGCAGAGTCGGGCAGATCCGGCGTTCCCCGAGCTCAGAGGTAGAGGGCGAGCGCGCAAGCCAAACGTGCGACTCGCTCTCGGAGGAGGCAATGGCAGATGCTAAACCACGTGACTATTACGAACGTCCGATGTTTCGCTTATCGAAAGCTCCCGGCGCTGCCGGGAAAACCGGCGGACGCGCCGGCGGGACGAACGTTCGTCGCAGTGTCCTAGGTTGCCTAGGTTACGGTGGGCCGTCGCCAACAGTAGCGACGCGGCTCTGCGATGACGTTTCAATTTCGACGACTGCTCCGACGACAGGGCTCGGAGCGCCTCAGAGCGCTCGAAGTTGGAGGAGAGCAATCGAGAAGAACCAGCCGAACGCAGGGCGGGCACCCTCTTTCAACCAGCCGAAGACAACGCCGCTCGCGAGAGCGCTCCAGAGCGCTCAGGAACGACCAGTCGAAGATGGCATAAGGTTCCTAAGAGCTATTTGCATGATTTTACAATAACTTCCGCTGTTTCCTGCAACAATTTTTGAGGAACGATAAGGAGTATACGGATCCCTCGTTCCTGTTTACCTGAATTTGCCCAAAGTCAAAGGAAAAATTAAAAACAAAAAGCCATTCCACTATGTGAAGGTGGTGGAGCAGCCAAGCTGTGTAGTACATCACACGGAGGTGACACATAATTTTGAACAAAGGCACGAACTCATTTATTGTCTTGATGGTTGGTCAGAAGGATGAGAGGCACGCACAACCATTTAGTGTCTTGATCGGTGGTGATTATTTCAGCTGCAACTGTAATCATAATCTTTGATGTGAAACTGATACACGTCCACCGCTGGGAGGTCAGTTGGGCCGGATCGGTGAGGCATCGCAAGCGATGTCTTCAACACTGAACGCGTAAAACGCTAATTTTTTAATAACGAGAGATTCATATTGAAATCACCGACAACGACAACAGGGAGTGTCAACGCAGCCAATTCACGCAAAGTGAGTAGCCAAGAACCTTACGGGACTATGAGTGCTTGCTTACGGGGGTATGAGCCATTGCTCACGGGGGTATGAGCTATTGATGAAGACAGTTCTCGACATGCTGTTTTGTATGTTGCGCGTGTAATTCGAAAGACTTTAAGCACTGTTAGCTTCACTTTGCTGAGTGCCTCTAGCTTCTGCCTTACGGGGCTATGAGCGAAGGCATTTTTTCCTTGCTTACGGCAGCATGTGTGCTTACAGGGGTATGAGCTATTGATGATGATTGTTCTTGATCACTCAGAACAACTATGCAAGGAACTCTAGCTATATAGAGCTTACGTGGGAAATGCATGGAACCCTAGTCATATACAGCTTCATTGTAGTAAGCCTCCAAAATCTCCTGCCAATAAAGAATAAGTTTTCAGAAAGATGAGCGTCAGGTGCTACACGACACCAGAGCAGTTTTGTGGGAGTGGCGGTTGGAATAATATGTACATCGGGGCATGGTGTTCCGGCATTCAAAAGCACATTCACGCTGCTGCACATAAAATGAGACGACTAACGTCATGGCTGAGAGTGTATGCGCCAATGTACATGGGATAAATAATAAAAAACTCTTGCTGGGTCACGGAATGACTACTATCTTCACATTGTAATGCGCTTTCAACACATTGTAGGCGACTTGCAGGCTATGGTGAGTGTGTGTAGAGCAATGATCAGAAGAACTGGGGACACTCGTCATATATTGCAAGTATTCGTCGTTCACTCCCAAAGACTAAGGCTCGCCTTCAGAAGTAAGTAGTCTCAAGGAATGCCAGAAATATTTATTCCTGAATAATCATCATCGGCATTAGGTATCCATAACCAGAGATCGGATCATTCTGAAAACGTACGCATTTTCCATTAATGGCGTTGATTTAATTGAATAATTGTCAAAATGGACGAAGCATTAGAGCACTGAATTTCAGCAGTCAAATACTCATATATATATACATACAGCAATCCTTATTGTTCAACTGGATTGTCCAGTAGAAGATGAGGTAATTTAATGCGAAAGCAAATTCCAAAGAACATATTCATCAGGCTGGCCATTTCATTTCCGAATCATCACTACTCACCAGGTCAGGATACTTCCTTGCCAAAGGGCTGCGCGAGCTGGGTAATGCCTCCGTGTCCCAGACGGAGGGTGGAGTACATTCACACCGCCCCATGTGGTATGACCAACCGACAGAGCTGATGGCGATGACAGTGTCCGCGCCCGACTCCCTGCATTGAGTAGTGCATATCCTCAAAAATAAATTGTCTTTGGAGAAAGACTAATAAAGCTAAAAAACGCTTTGCAGGCGTTTCAATGCGTAAGTGAGCTTGTGACTGAGCTATTTGGTTCATCCCTTACGGAAGACGGTTACGGCACCCGGCACAAGAGGACGGAGCGAGACACAAACCGCATGTATGGGCGCTAACTGCCAACTGTTTATTAAACAGAAACCACGCACGTTTAAACACTGACCTTAAGTGCAAAATAATAACAGTAGCAAGAAACTAACAAGTTTGATAGGAGTTAAGAACCACACGTAAGGTGGGGATCAACTTAGTAGATAACAGTGTATTTGATTTGACCTAAACTGAGCTATAGAGAAGGCTCATAAAAACATGCGTGCATTACAGGCGTAAGCAGAACATCAAACCAAATAGGGCAGCTTCACGCTCTAATCTTGGCGAGGATATGAGCCTATGTTTATGAATAACGTTTCAACGTCACTTAATTATTGCTTGTGACCCGCATGCTATCGCGCTCTTTGCCTGCTCTTTTTTTGTTGTTGTCGAGGATGTCTCGATTATTTCCCTTTCAGCGTGGTTTCTTACTTTCTTTAGAAAAGTCGTTTGGCCCAGGAGTGGTGCCCAACCACAGCGTATCAGTTGTTTGTCAAGTGCCTGCTCATGCTACCAGTTGGCTGCCTAACCAGGTTGAGCGTCGTCCATTTCGTCCAATATACACCCTGCCACAGCATAGGGGAATACTGTGAACCACATCGGTAACAGCGTTGGTGAAGCGTGTGGCGTGCTCCTTAGACCACGTAGCCGGCAGCGAATTCCCTATCAAAGAGCTAATCTTGTCCAGATTATGTGGAGCGGAAAAAAAAAAACAATGGCCACATGGTATATAGTTTCGACCTTCATTATACTGTTACGCGAAGGATGAGTCAGTACGACGAGCAACTATTCCCAGGGTAAATTTACAACAGTGGGTAAGCGCTGACCGATAAGATTCGCAGAGCAAACTCAGTTTGTTGTTCCTCCTCTTTTCTGGACTGATGGCACCCACGCGCCTCGTTCGACCAAGCAAATATCACACCCGTGTAGCTAGATTGTGTGGCAACTTATGTATACGAAAGGTATTACGTGCGCGTTAGTTTTTTCTTTTGGATTCTGCACATTTCCTCCATCTTTTTCCCTGTTGAGGAGGCTCTTACACACATCCGTAATAACGGAGGGAGGAAATCAAGCATCTTCCAAGTGGCAAATCTTATTACGGGAACGTGTAACAAGATGGCACTCGTATGACTTCATTACTTGCGAGTTTAGGCAAGTGTTAGCCATTTCTCTCTTGATAAGATTAGAATGTGTGCTGTCAAATGGTAGAAGGCTTTTATAAGTAATCAGGTTATAAATACAGCACACCTGGGCCTTCTGGAAACTAAGTTTAAGGTCCAGATATTGAATTGTGGTATCCCGTGGCATATCCGAGGTGAAATCGAGACCGCCGTTATCTTTCCTATAGGCGTTGGTTAATTTCTTTTACAGCAACGTCCAGGCTAGCCTCGAACTTCAAACCACGATCTAGTGATCAAAACACCTCTAATGATAAGTGATCTAGTGATAAATATTAACTAGATTACAATTACCCATTGTGACAATTGCTGTTGAGAATTGCTGCACTTGCCCATGGATGACAGATAAATGCGACACAAATCTATACTATAGAAAAATATTTTAGATTACATGCATAAAATGGCGTGGTTTCAGGTGAAAAAACAATTGTAACTTGATGCCGTATATGGACTTTGTGTCACCCTGTGTTCTCGGAAATATCATTACTAATATGGATGAGATAGTTCAAGCGCTTGAGGAGTTCTATGGCACTGAGCAAAACGAGTACAAGGTTTTGTTTATCGTCTTGAATTTACATCTTCCGCCTTCCCCGTGTTTTCTCTGAGGAGTTCTATATACATTTATACAGTACTAGTCGCACCCATGACGATAATGGGAGAGAGAATAGTCTAGAGGAATTTGACATCCCACATGTAACGCTGGCGAAAAGACAGAAACCCTTGGAAGCTATGCAAAGGGGTAGGCGGCTAGGGAGGATCAGGTAACAGCAGCTTTGTTGAAGGATGGTGGGCCGATTGTTCTAAAAAAATGACTCCCCTGTATACGCAGCTTCATGACCTCGAGCATACCGGAATCTTGGAAGAACACCAGCATAATCTTAACCCATAAGAAAGGGGACGCAGGCGACTTCAAAAATTATGGACCGATCAGCTTACAGTCCATTGCCTACAAAGTATTGACACGTGTACTCATGTTTATCGGGTGACCACGTTTCGCCGCTTAACAACTGTAATCGCATAGCGAGGGACGCGCCTGCATGTATCCGACGTTTCTGGAAAGTTATCGATGCTTCTACCCGGCTGTCTGTTGTCGCCGAACCTTGTGTTATCTGATTTCATCGCGTAACGCGAATAGTGTAGAACTTCGTGGAAGGCACGCGGGTCCGAACGATTAGTCTGGAGCATTCGACGACTGCTCTATAAAAGCCGACGCGCTTGACCCGCTGATTAGATTTACGACTATCGCCGACTGTGTTCGTCGCTCTCGTTGTGCTTTAAGTGCTTTAAGTGTAGCCTGTTTTGTGGGCACAGGTTCGCCCAATAAAAGCTAGTTTTTGCCTTTCACAGTATTCCTACTGTGTTCTTTGACGTCACGACCACGTGACAGTATTTACTAAGGTGATCGCAAATAGAATCAGGACCACCTTAGACTTCAGTTAACCAAAGAACCAGGCAGGATTTCGTAAAGGCTACTCAACAATAGACCACATTCACACTATCAATTAGGTGGTAGAGAAATGTGCGGAATATAACCAATCCTCACATATAGCTTTCAATGATTACGAGAAAGCGTTTCATTCAGTAGAAAGCCATAGGCAAACTGACCTTTTTAAAAAGGAGACTGCGCGCAGCACCACCACACCTCAAACTAAACGCGTACAAAACACTAATAAGACCATGCCTAGAATACGCTGATCTAATCTGGAGCCCTCATCAAAAATTTCTTATAAACAAAATAGAACGCATACAAAAATTAGCAGTTAGGTTTGTATATTCGGACTACAAAAGGCAATCCAGCGTCTCGGGTCTGCTAGCAAGGGCTAACCTAAAACCCCTCTCGCAGAGAAGAGTAATTTCGCGACTAAAATTCATCTATCAATTATACCATGGTCATTTCCAAATAGCACGTTCTCATTACCTCCAAGATCCTCCAAAACGTTCAACCAGACTTAATCACTCCAAAGCAATCTATCTTCCCCCAAGTCACGTTAATGTTCACAAGCATTCGCTTTTTCCGTCAGCCATTTCCCAGTGGAACAAATTAACTAACGATATTGTGTGTTGCAATAACATCGACTCTTTTATTAACTGCATTCAATGTATTGACTTGTCATCGTGATTTTTTTTTTCATTGCATCTGTACCACTCCTGCACGGGCCGTGAAGGGCCTGCAGTATATTCAAATAAAAAAAAAAAACCTCAGCAGTCATGGAGGAATTACGGAATCAGGGTGTAGACGTGCAGTGTGTAAAAATACTGCAAGATATCTATAGCGGCTCCACAGCCAACGTAGTCCTCCATAAAGAAAGCAACAAAATGCCAATGAAGAAAGGCGTCAGGCAGGGAGATACGATCTCTCCAGTGCTATTCACAGCATGTTTACAGGAGGTATTCAGAGACCTGGATTGGGAGGAATTGGGGATAAGAGTTAATGGAGAAAACTTCCGTAACTTGCGATTCCCTGATGATATTGCCTTGCTTAGTAACTCAGGGGACCAATTGCAATGCGTGCTCAATGACCTGGAGAGTCAAAGCAGAAGAGTGGGTCTAAAAAGTAATCTGCAGAAAACTAAAGTAATGTTTAACAGTCTCGGAAGAGAACAGCAATTTACAATAGGTAGCGAGGCACTGGAAGTGGTAAGGGAATACATCTACTTAGGGCAGGTAGTGACCGCGGATCCGGATCATGAGAGTGAAATAATCCGAAGAATATAAATGTGCTGGGGTGCGTTTGGCAGGCATTCTCAGATCATGATGAGCACGTTGCCATTATCCCCCAAGAGAGAAGTGTATAACAGCTTTGTGTTACCAGTACTCGCCTACGGGGCATAAACATGGAGGATTACGAAAATGGTTCTATTTAAATTAAGGACGAAGCAACGAGCTATGGAAAGAAGAATGATGGGTGTAACGTTAAGGGACAAGAAAAGAGCAGATTGGGCGAAGGAACAAACATGAGGTAATAACATCTTAGTTGAAACCACGAAAAATAAACGGACATGGGCAGGACATGTAATGAAGAGGAAAGATAATCGATGGTCATTAAGGGTTACGGGCTGGATTCCAATGCAAGGGAAGCACAGCAGGGGGTGGCAGAAAGGTAGCTGGGCGGACGACATTAAGAAGTTTTCAGGGACAATATGGCCACAATCAGCGCATGACCGGGGAAGTTGGAGAAGTATGTGACAGGCCTTTGGTCTGCAGTGGGCCTAGCCAGGCTGATGATTATAATGATCTCCTCGTCTTTGAAGCACCGTATAGCCATTGACCCTAATTCTGTTGTAATTCAATAACATTACGATTATCCGATAGGAATGAATTAGGCTGGAAATGAACTATGTCTCTAATTTATGCACGAACCAATCGAGTTGAAAATCACGGGTTAAATATGGGCGCAATGACATTTTGTGTTTTTTTGTTCTATTGCACGAACGTCGCTGCGTTGCAGTTGCCTGCGAAAAGATATCAAGCCACTCGAATGCGTTCTTGCGATGCCCGCAACACAGCTATTACGCTCATGAAAGTATGAGTCTTTTCTAATATTCAGTCATCCTTGAGAACTTGTACGTTATTTCGTTTTCAAGACAACTGGTCATTCAGCAAAACAAACACAATATTTAGAAAACAAAAGATGCGTATCCGCGGGAGAGAGTATTATTTGTATAGCATGGGGGGTGGGGCTTGATCGAACACTACCAAAATAATTGTGCAGCGCCTACATTGGATATTAGGCTTGATTTTGAGAGCTAAGGTCATATGACGCATACAAGAACGTCATAGAGTCACCAATAAATACAAACGATACGTCTGCAAGCCTTGGGACGCGTTAGACGGGTATGCCTCACCGTCTTCAAAATCACACGAGTTTTAGGTGCGTATCTGGCCGCCCTGTGTCTTTTCATGCATCGTTGGAGCCTCCTGCTACCCTCCCCCCCCATTTCAATGATCATCTGGGCAAAGTTAGAGCAGAACATAATTGGGGTGGTGTTTCGCATTTAAAGTGCCGAGAACGTGTTTTCATAAATCCAATTATGATTCCTTTTCTTTATAGTTTAGTTTTTTTGCACTCAATGGTAGTAGCACAATTTTATTTCTTGACCTTGATTAGTCGCACAAGTGGACATTCTTTGTGCGAAAAATCAAATCTATGTTTAATATTTACAAAGTTTTATAATTACGTTTAAACTAGTTACATTACGGCATATGTCGCAGTTCACAAGTTTTAGCTATTGACTTCGAAATTTGTGTCCACTTCAAAATAGTCATTATGCTAAATACCTTTTATGATTTGCCTCCCCAATTTTGGGCAAAATGCAAGGTTGGTTAGTAATTCGGAGCTTCGAAATACCAAAAGAAGCGTTTCGCCTGTAGCGTAAGTGCAACAAAAGCGAAATTTCACCGTAAGTTTGGCAGCGCTCATCTGAAAACTGGTTATCGCTTCAAAACTGTTTCCAAATCCATGCGCGTTCTTAAATAATTGACTCCTCGGCCAGTGAATAAAAAAATGTGATAATTGAATAAATCTCCATGACTGAACAAAAATCCAGGACATAGATCGCCCCGCGCAATTCCACTACCTAAGAAAAAAACAAAAAAAATCTATGTAGTGATGTGAAGCCATCATCTGGCCTAGGTGCCCTGTCGTTGACGCATGTTGTATTGGCGGGTGCAAAAACGCCTACGCATTTTTTCTAAAGTCTTTACATATTGTTGTGATGGTGGGCGATTCCTACACCTACCAATTGTGTGTATTTTCCTGCGTGTAGGAGGTGTGAGAGTTCGAGTATTGTACTCTCGGTCTAGTATCGCTTAGTATTTCAGAGACCCCTTCTCCTCGGGCATTAAGACCAACAAGACTAGCGCCGCCAGACGTTGAGTGGTCTCCCGCAATCACAAAAAAGGTTGCACCCAATTGGGCTTATCTGGCGCCGCAACAATAATCGCATTCTATCTTGCCCGCATTTACTTTCTTTACCTCTGCGAGCCCAGTACTTCCAGGTGACGAACGGCATGCGCGTTTTCAGCGCGGCATAGCATTTTCAAAAGGAAAGTAGCAAGCGCGGAATTTTCGCAGAAAGGAAACGCAAGCCAGGCAGACGAGGATTAGTATTGTGGGATGAGATAAGGCCCCGAAGGGTGAAAATTATTTAAGAGTGTGTTATTCTCCATCCTGCCCTAGTTACTTGACCTCACTGAGGTATAAAAGTGACTCAAATGCTTTATGCACCCAATCTATAATGGTGCCACACAAATGGGCAGGCAATACGCGCAAGTACACATGTATTTGGCCTATGAAATATTGTTTGCCATTTATCGAACAGCTTCTTTATTCCTCTCAGCGGTTTAGGTCAGTTTCTCACAGTAACTGCAACGTCCGTCATGCATTTACTTCGGCACGCTCCATTATAACCTATATTAACTGAATTGCTGCAGACAGAAACCAAAAAACGCGTTTGAAACCTTGCGCAAATATTGAATACTCTATGAATACAGGAAGCATATCTCCATACAATACCACACAAACTTCAGCTTGAAGTCGCCGGAGTAAATAAAGCTGGAGAAAAATATACACAAGCTCATGGCAAAGAATGTGGGCTATGCGTAAGCTATCGCCGCTGGCAGGAAATTGACCGTACCGGACACCAACTTGCACGCTAGCAGTTAAGTGTCCGTTGGTTCTGATGCGCCTATCCAAACGGTGATTAAACTAGAAGCAAAAATCATAACGCGGTACAGATCAATTGACAATAAAGTGGTAGCAGTTCCGAGGAGAACGTGACATGATCGACTGTAGAAAAAGTATGGCACGCGCTTGGCACGCTAGGCTTTCTGCAGCGAAGTCGACGTCCGCAGTGGCAAAGCAACGAAACCTGGTCAACCCTTTATTGACGAATATTTCGTTCAGGCAACATTCCGGAAGAAACTTCTTATTTTTTTTGCGAAGTTCAAAGTTTCTAGCTCAAATATTGGGCCCAGACTGAATGACAGGTAGCCAACACCATTATTCGCTTAGAGCAGGAACACAAGATGAGTAAGAAGATGACTGGTGGTACGTGAATCGCTTTCTTTTGAAAGCAGGGTCAGAATAGATAGACGGATGCAAGATTTCCGGCAGCTGTCGTGACCCACACATGATTTCGAGAAAGTCAAATGTATACGCATGGCTCACATATCACGAGAGCTCTCCGTATAAATTCCAAGCAAAGCCATAATTGACTTGAGGTGAAACACACTTGCACTTTCTTGTTTGGTGCTTCCCCTTATTGCTGAAACAGTCCCCGCATAATATTTTCTTCCTGTCGTTGATAACGCCTATTGTGGAGGCGTTTTGCACATTAGAAAATCAATATTTTTTGCGTATATATATATGCATCGTGATAAAAGGGTCACCAAGAAAACTTAATCATAAATACGTAATATTTATCAAAGACAGCAAGAGAATAAACGTAAATCAGTGACGCAGTAATCAATAACTCGTCAGCAATAGTTGTCTTTGAGGTGAATGTAGGTGACACCGCAGTATTTGGTTTAGTAGTTATGCGCATATGATTACGGGCATCCATGTCCCAGTGCAGACATCTGCGGCGTTATTGTGTAAACTATAGACTACACCGCATGAAAGCGTGAGAAGCCGTCATCCTAGTGTTCAGAGTAGGCGCCAGCTGTTCAAGTACCTCGAGCACTGTAAATATTTTACTTGTTCTTACGAAAAAACCTATGGCATGAACAGTCTTGTTTGTCATTTATCCGTTAGTTTTGACTGCAATCACTACACAACACTACGAAACAGAGCATCGTGAGAACCGTACTGAATAGGTGATAAGGCATCGATTTCGAAAATTATCAACAGTACATGTTTTAGATAGCCTTCGTATTGTTTATAGTACAGGGAACTCTAAATATTTTTAACATATATCCCTCAATAAATCAAAATATAGCTTGAGAGAAATGGTCATCACGAGATATTGCATTTTTAATGATATGCTGAAAGAAATAAATATTAGCGAACTTGAAACGTTGTTGATGGTTCTGGCCAATACTTGAAACGTATATTCTGGTGCTGGTTGCATTATCTTTCTTCCACTAACTCGCTCGCTTAATCTCTCGAGGCAGCTCTGTGAAGATGAAAAGCCCCAGTACGTGCGTTGGGGTGTCCTTGTGTTGTGTACTCACTCGACTGCTTCTCTGAATAGAATCGTGAAGTCTCCGTAATATTCTCCGTGCGATCCGTAATCGTATAGGCCCATCGCCAGTATAATCCTTTTCTTGGGGTCGTTTCCTTGTATAGTCTTGAGTTCCTGCGGTGATGCATCGAGGAGCAAAAAAAAAATGATACATTTAGTTCTTATGTCAGAGAAAGTGCCAAGAAACAAAGAAAGTGACAATCGAGAAACTAAGAGAATCGCGGTCACTGTTTTTCTATTTGGTACGTGCTTAGTGGCCAGTCTTCAAACCACTCGCGACATAAAGTTTTGTTCGAGATCTGCACTTTGCGTCACTAAAAAAGAAATGGTCTCGCAATCCCGGCCCCGCGAATGTGGATGGCTAGCAAAGCTATTGGAAACCACGAGTACAGCTGAAGGAGTACGCAGTGCCTCACTGCCCTAGAGTAATAGTATTCGTGGCACTTTATAGTAATGGTAGTAATTTTTATTTCGGCTGCATGTGTTCGTGCACAGCGGCATTGCAATAACATTTTAATCAATTGCAAGATTGGTTAATTTACATAGGAAAGGCTAGTGACGTCGCTTCCCACGCCGCAAGCTGCCCTCACCGCGGCAGGATCTGGAACAGTAATGTTGACTGGGAAACGCATGGGGGGAGCGCTTGACCAGGAGCGACTTATCATCAAATATGTGGTTCGGATGCTTGTTTTGTGCTTGTTCTTTTGTGCAACCTATCCTCTGCTGTATGCTGCACTGCCAATTCAAAAGAATGTGTGCATTGTTCGCTTCACTTTCCGGAGTGCTTCAAGCCTAAGCCTCACGGCGGTACGAGAGTGCTCGTGCGGCTGCGCTACCACCGGGATCAGCCCACAGTTTTGCTAACGGACGGGGAGACGAAAAATGCCGACCAACGAGAGGCAAATACTGGGAGTGAGTGCGTTCATTCGGGCAGAATAATCATGGGCTTTAGTGATCAATTTACCATTTACATGATATGCGAAAATAATGTATTTCTTAAACAAAAGGTACACCGGACCGAGTGCTATACTGTCAGGGAAATAAATTCCAGGGACCTTGAAGCATTTAAAGGCCAAACACGCGAACTAAACTGGAGCCACGTACTTGAGTGCACTAGTACACAACTAGCGCATGAAACCTTTCTGTCCATTTTTTAGGTTATATTATTACACCTGTTTTATGTTAAATACCAAGCAGAAATAAAAACATTACGCAAGTCTTTAATAACTGATGAATGCTTCAACATGATTAAAAGATAGGAATACTTATAGACAAAGTTAATCAAAACAAGAAACTTGGATGATCTCTCTGCTTTCAAAAGGCACCGAAATTTTCTCACAGCCTCTGCGTAAAATAAAAAAAGTCATATTTTGAGATGTTGCTCAATCGCTCAATAGTCAGACAGATGTTCTATGGCGCGAACTTAACAAATGACTAAACTCTAGTGCACTGAACAGCAAAGTGCTTCAACTAACCGTAAATTATAAAACACCAGAAGACAAGGGCCTAGCAGACCGGTTTAACAAATACTTCCCTACACTTGCTTCAGGAGTTGCTATGTTCGACCATGGTGAAACTAGAAAAAAAATTTAGTGCACCTAACTCTAGAGCTGTATTTTTTGAACCGATAATTCTGATGAAATTTACTCGACCTTTGTCAGTAAAGAGACAGGTAAAAACCGTATTCCCTCCGTGGTTGTCTCGAGGTTGTGGTGTTGGGTTGCTAAGCATGAGGTCGCGGGATAGAATCCTGGTCATCGCCGCCACGTTTTGGCGTGGTGAAATACGAAAACCCCCCTATACTTAGATTGAGGTGTACGTCAAATTTCCACAAGTAGCCCAGAATTTACGAAGTCCCCACTACGGCCCGCCTTATAATCAAATCGCGGTTCTGGCACGTAAAACCCTATAATTTATTTATTATTTGAAAAAAAAAACCAGTAATGCCCGCGACATCAATCTTAAAATTAAAGCCATTAGGTTCATTCTAGACTTTGTGACGCCAGCTGTTTGCCACTTTTTCAATAATTGTTTACTCACTGGTATATTTCGAGAGGCTAGGCAGTGCTTTAGTAGGACTTATATATAAATCACTTATTAGAAACGATTTTTCAAATTACGGACTCATCTCTTTTTCAAGCGTTTTTTACAAGGGATACGAGAAGATTATATGCAAGCTAAACCGTTACCTTCACACGCTGCGCCATCATGTGCCTGATTACGTATATTTTCTACAAAGACAAAACAATAACGTAAAGAAGCTTTAGAAAATGGAAGAAATACGTTATCCAAGAAACCACATGCCTTGGACATTGCCCGTAATCCGACACGAATTGTTTCGCACGAATAATGAGCTATAGTGTTTTTATGTGATTAATTTTGTTGTGATTTGTAGTACGTGCCCTACTTGCATAGTTCCTGTAATTATTTTATTGTTCTTTGTCCCTTTTACAGTTTCTAATTATCTTCTTTGTTGTCGCTGTTACCGGCGTTTTCGCTGCTAGAGCTACATGCTTTATTTTTTTAGTCATACCTCTGTACTATAGGTTATGTTTTATATGTTTGAGTAGGAAATCTATGTATGCGTGCATAAGAGCACCCACATGAATGTATGCAGTGACTGTAAATTTATGTTCAGCTGAAAACACCTGTATGTATTTGGTGTGTAATATTATTAACTTATAACATGGCTGTCTCTTGCACATTCCAAACAGGTTAACGAACGTCGTCAGGCTACTGTGTTAGTAACTTTTTGTTCTTTCACCGGCATTGCTTCACTTCTGTCGTGCTGTAAGAAAAAAACTTCTCAATAAAGTTGAACTACATTAAGAGCTTCGCTGTTAAACAAGCGAAGAAAAGGGCAATTGGAAACTAAATAAATATTTTGACAGATCGTCATTTATCTTTTGCACGTACACATTTTGTAGATTCTGTATACTACAACGAACCCAGGAGGAACATTCTGCAACACAATTATTTTCCGGCCAAAAAAAGCTCCGTCGATTATTTAGGCAAGGATAATGAAGCGCTGTAGTGATGATGTGGTAACCAGATGACACGTTGCCTTCGAGAATGTCTGCGCTCCGCAAGCCATGTGACTCGCACAATTATTTAACCTTATCATGGGGTGCGAATCTAATGTGCTAGATGACGTGGAAGTTACGTGACATCTAGCAAAACACGACGAAAAAAGATATTATTATGGTTTCATTTCATGTGCGGAATTTATATGCATATATATATATATATATATATATATATATATATATATATATATATATATATATATATATATATATATAAACGAGAAGAAAGGGGGTTAGCCGAGGGTCCCGATTTTATTAGTAATATCATAAGAAGCTTCTTATGATATTACAGTACATATATATATATATATATATATATATATATACGTGAGAAGAAGGCAAACCGAGGGTCTCGATTTTGTTAATCATGACCATATAAAACCAACAGTCAATCATGCACCGCGCATCGGCGTTAGCATCGATTACCTGTGGTTTAAACAGAAATGTAGAAAATAATAAAGAAAAGGCAAATGAAACGAAAAAATAGCACGTCACCATTGGGAGACGAGCCCACAACCTCCGCATTACGCACGCGGTGCACCCTACGGTGACGGCCATCAATCCATTCACTAACTTCGGTATTGATGTTTACGAGATATAGCCCTTGTTGTGTTAATCAGGGGTAACTGATAAGCTCACCACACTTATATTATTAAAACACACGAGGGCTACGAAAACTATGCCCTTCGTCGACATCGGTTAGACACACAGGTTTACCGAAAGTATGGCTCAAGCACCTAACACCTGGTATACAAAATAGTAGATTCATTCTGTAAAGGCTCATAAAGCTGATTTACGCAAATACTACACAGTGTTTAAATTTACCAATTCTCTTACCGAATGTTGTGAAACCTGTCAATTGAGATGGCTCGTTTTAGGTGTTCTCTAAGATAAAGCAGGCGACCTTATATAAAGTAATTTGGGGCTTCGAGGCCCTTCTCGTAAATTTTGAGATCAGCGATGAGCATCTCAGTTTGTACCTTAATATAATGTGAGCCAGGCACGTACCCAGGATTTTTTTTCGGGGGGGGGGGCCCACCACCTCCATCATAATCATCATCATCATCGTCATGTTTTATGTCCTCTGCAGGATGAAGGCCTCTCCCTGCGATCTCCAATTACCCCTGTCCTGCGCCAACAGATTCCAACTAGCGCCCGCGAATTTCCTAATTTCATCGCTCCACCTAGTGTTTTGTCGCCCTCGATTGCGTTTTCCTTCTCTTGGTACCCATTCTATAACCCTAATGGTCCAACGGTTATCAAACTGGTGCATTACTTGACCTGCCCAGCTACATATTTTCCTCTTGATGTCAATTAGAATATCGTCTATACCCGTTCGCTCTCTGATCCAAACCCCTCTCGTTCCCTCTCTTAACGTTATGCCTAGCAATCTTCGTTCGATCGCTCTTTGCGCGGTCCTTAACTTGCTCTCAAGTCTCTGTCCCATCGTCAGCACAGGCAAAATGCACTGATTGCACACCTTACTTTTCAATAATAATGGTAAGCTTCCAGTCAGAAGCTGGTAAGGTCTGCCGTATGCGATCCAACCTATTTTTATTCTTCTGTGAATTTCCTTCTCATGATCAGGGTTCCCTGTGATTAATTGACCTAGGTAAACGTACTCCTCCACAGTCTCTAGTGGCCGACTGGCGATCATGATCTCTTGTTCCTTTGCCCGGCTATTTATCATTATCTTCATCTTCTGCATATTAATATTCAACCCCACTCTCACACTCTCTCTGTTAAGGTCTCCAATCATTTGTTGTAACTCTCCTGCATTGTTGTTGAATAGAACAATGTCATCGGCAAACTGAAGTTTGCTGAGATATTTGCCGTCGATCTTTACTCCTAAGCTTTCCCAGTGTAATACCTTGAATTCTTCTAAGCACGCAGTGTATAGCTTTGGAGAAGTTGTGTCTCCCTGTCTGACCCCTTTCTCTATAGGTATCTCCCTGCTTTTCTTGTGTAGAATAAAGGTAGCTGTAGAACCTCTGTAGATATTCTTACGCGAAGGACGAATCAGTAAGACGAGAAACTATTTACAGATTATATTTACACAACGGTTGCAGCCCTGTTCGTTCTTCCTCCTCCTTTCTGGAGTGATGGCGCCCACGCGCCTCGTTCAAACAAACAAATACCACACGCATGTAGCAATATTTTCCAAGTTTTTTATGTAAGCGTTCTGTACTCCTTGATTACGTAGTGCCTCTATGACTGCTGGTATCTCTACTGAATCAAATGCATTTTCGTAATCTATATAAGCCACATAGAGAGGCTTATTGTACTCTGCAGATTTCGCGATAACCTGATTGATGACATGGATGTGATCCATTGTAAAGTATCTCTTCCTGAAGCTAGCCTGTTCCCTTGGTTGACAAAATCCAGTGTTGCCCTTAACCTGTTGGAGATTATTTTAGTAAATATTTTATATAATACTGGAAGCAAGCTAATGGTCCTATAATTTTTCAATTCTTTAACGTCTCCTTTTTTGTGGATTAGTATAATGTAGTAGTTTTCTGGGACCCTTGCAGTCGATAGACACTCCGTATAAAGAGCCGCCAGTTTTGCAAGCATTATGTCTCCTCCATCTTTGATTAAATCGACTGTTATTACACCTTCTCCTCCCGCTCTTCATCGTTGCATGTCTTCCAGGGCCCTTCTGACCTCATCGCTAGTTATAGGAGAGTTTCTGTATCCTGTTCACTACTGTTTCTAAGTGAGGTATCATGACTCCTCTGGGTACTGTATACAGGTCAGCTTAGAATTTTTGCACTGCTTTTACAATATCTTCGATATTGCTGATGATATTATCCTTCTTATCTTTTAGTGCATACATCATGGTTTGTCCTGTGCCAGGTTTCTTTTTTACTGATTTCAGGCTGCGTTCATTTCTTACGGCTTCTTCAGTCTTTCTCATGTTATAGTTTCGAATATCAGTTACTTTCGCCTTGTTGATCAGTTTTCACAGTTCCGCGAATTGCGTAACGCTGTGCGGCCGCCAGTCCCATACAACCGCGTAGAGCGCAGGAATCTGCGATTCTAGACGTACTGCGCTCACCACGAAAGGTTAGAAAAACACCCACATAAGCACAGCAGAGAAATGGCTACGTGAGGCGGTTCGACCGATAACTGTAGAAGCGTCATTCAAAACACGTAATTGTTCTCCACTTCCGGCGGCGTTTTCTCTACCTCCTTTTTAAATGAAAAGATGTTGATCCATAAATAGTCTCATGAACAATGGTTAACTTTTTTATTCGCTTTTGCTTAGAGTTTGGTTGTTGCGTTGGCTCTCTCCCTTAGCAGATCGCTTAATTTCTCAACTCCTTGCGATTTTTGTTTCCAGTTGCCAATTTTGCACGAAAAGTGCTATACAGTTAGGGAAAAACAGACGAGGTAACGGGCGACAGTCATCTTGTATTGCAGGGTTTCATGATGGACGCTCTTTCACATTAATTTATTTCCCACCTTATCTAACCCATATCACGTGTATATGGTTCCGGGCATCTGCCAGCGCCGCGGCGAGCCATAACTCAAGAAAATAATGAAGCAAAGGGAAAAGTTATACGCAATTGGCGTTTTCTCCAGCCGCAACTCGTTCCATGAGAGTACGTACCAGCTGAGTAAGAGCCGCATCCCTCCCCTGGTCCCAGGATCAGCCTAAACAAAAAAGGTTGAACTAACAAAAACAACAGCTATGCGTGTGACGGTTGAATAGATGGTGACAACTGAACGCATCTCGATTTAATCGCGCGGGTGCGGAATCTACGAGAAAACTGTCCTTCATATTACAATAGATGCGGATAATTACCGCCATCTAAAAGGAGTGATAAAGGCAGCATAATGCTGACTGATGAACAGCTGCAAAGTCTCAACATTGATCTGGCGGCGCTTTAGGAATGTGTGAGGAGTGGTGGCGTGGGTGGGAAGGGGGGGGGGGTATGCCACTTGATTTCGGGGGGGGCCCGGGCCCCCCCGGGCCCCCCCCTGGGTACGTGCCTGATGTGAGCTCAATGTTTCAAATGAACATGCATTTCTGGCTAATGAGTACGCCTCATACCAGGCTTTACCTTTACCGTCTATGTGCAAATGGAGCAATAAATTAAATTTGGACAAATCTCTGTTTTGGGTTCGCCAAACCCACCGAAAAATCAGTATATTTCAAGGTACAATAAGCACTATTTGGTTATTCCTAATATTCACGCTAAATTCACACCAACATGGTAATCAAGTTGTGTTTCCATAAAAAGAAACGGTTTCTATTGTGCTTTCGGTAATTAGCATTTTTTAGCAATGCAAACTATACCCAAATTTTTATCTAGCCTGTGGTAATCGTTTCCCAAGTTATTTGCATTGTGTGTGCAACATAGTATGTATATGGAAATTTTGCAGCTTCCCTTTTTTTTGAAACACCAATGAAGGAAAAAATTAATGGCTGTTGAACATCAGCACATATACTGCCGAAAGTTGATAAAATAGGTGATAAAAATTTTATGTGAATGCGAGGTGTGCTCGGGTTGCGAGAAAGAAAGCTCGCCCATTGATGGTGAAAATACTACAATATTGACCACCACACGCCTATCTGCCACCCTCCGAGCTCGATTCACGGAACAGGATTTTTTTTTTCCTTTGCCAAATGCTAAGTTTGCCTTTTCCTAGCATAGAGCAGGATTCTTCGTTTCTTAGATGCACCACAATTTTGCGTTGTGCCAAAGAAACTCGCAGGACCTACACCTCCATCAAACGATATAAGAAGCACTGAAGTGCATGTCATCGCAATCACTTACTTTAAGAAGCGCTTTCGTCCGCTGCCACAAGACGTGAACTTTCGCTGGAGTGGCCAACATATTGAGAACACCGTAGTGCATGATGTTTCTCGTGGTAAGATCATTCAGCTCCTTCTCTACTGAGCGGACACTAGCAGCAGTCACGTACCTGAGTAGAAATGAACACTGTTTGAAGGAAACTGCGACCATAGAACCGTTGTCGATCGTTACATATGTGTAAATTGGTGCGCCTCCGAAAGACAATAAGGCCTTCCAATGTGCAGGACTCGTTTTGCGTGTTCTTTTCCTTCAGTTTACGTATTTATCCAGTGTAACTTAAGAAAGCAACGCTCTATTGTGGCTGTTTATGTCGGCCATGCTGAAACAGTAGTGACAACTGGGAAGGGACAAGCCCTACAGGCGTCTCAAATATCGCCACGCTTCGAATTTACTTTATCGATATGGTGCCCGCAGGCGCCAAAGGAGAAGGGGCCACTGAGGGCCACGTGAAGGAGGGCAGCGATACAGTTTGAGCCATTTCGAACGATCAACATGTGTAAAGTCAATGAATCAATAAAAGTAACAAAAGTGAGAAATAATTGACTGAACTGACACAAAGGGTGGGAACAGTAAAAGTGGTCACACAGGACGTGCGCTATCTTTCTCTAATTACCGTCGTTTTACGCACTGGTTTCATCTATGCGGTCTGAAAAAAAAAACATCCAATTTTGCGCAACACGTTCAAGTATAAGTGCCATGCGAAGAGCACTATTCTGAAATTTCTCAATGAAAATGGAACGTTACGACGACTAAGCCGGTAAATGGGAATCATTAGATTGTTCAGTCACGAAAGACCATGAGCTCTCCCCCCATTAATGTAACAGCAATAGATAAATCGCAGTTATCAGGAACAATGACAAAAGCCTCAGCAGTTTCATAAGCAATCTTTTTTTCAATGTAGTAATAAAATGGTCATGCTGAATAAAGTTGTGCGTAAAGTCTGTGGCGGTTTTAGTCATGGCCGTTGTTTGGAACAAAGCCACCACATAAAGTTATTGTCTTACTTGATGGTAACATATTTCTGTGCTAGTCAATGCATCATATTATAGATAACATGGTCATCGGTTGGAGAGATTTAAGATGAGGCTAAGTGTAATCTATTGGAATATGTTCAGTAAGATAAACATTTTCGTACTACGTGGCTAGAATGATCGTACAAATACTTAGTTGTAGGTTCGACTGTGTTCGCCGATGATTGGACGAAAGGATACAGTATAGCAGTCGTGCTCGTCTTTCAGTTGACTTATTTGGTTAACGTATTTAGTATTTTATTTTGTTGGCTGAGCAATCAAGGTTTCTGCACATTCTGGCTACTAGAAGGGGCTGTTGTCGTCATGCAGGGACGCTGTGGTTGGTGAAATTGCAACAACGTTAGAGAATTAGGAAATCACAGGTTTATGTTAGGAATGCAATCTGCAACTTGCGAGCAATTTGCTGCTGGAGTGATTTCAATTGCTAAATATTTCAGGTCAATGAGTGCATCGAATGCTTCTCATTAAAGAATTAGTAGCAATGGCCTGAATGTTTTGAATTTAATTTACTGGGGCCGGAAACTACGAAACCACATCATTTGTGGTGTTGTGTGTGAAGACACCCGAGGACATTCAGCGACCAGACGCGTCTTTTGCGGAAGCAGTAATCAAACAGCAGATGAGAAGATCTCCGCACAACAAAATCCCGTGCATCGCACGGCACACACCAGCTGTCTCAAGAAGTGAGAGCGCAAGCGGGAATGTGCCGAACCGCGGGTACTCCCGGGCTTTGACGCGCTGCATTGGTGTACTCCATTACAATTTTGGTAACATCCGCTTCACAACACACTTAAACCAACGTAGACGAATGACTTTTTTAAATTCGGTCTCGGAATGCGGCTGCCCGTTCCATTCGAATGTAATACCTAATGCAGAAGGGCTTAGCCGCTATGTCACGGTGGACGGTGGGACATTCCAGATCACTGCGTGGTTGAAATGTTGGAGTTTATCTGATAATTGCCCTTGACTCATTGTAAGATCGATGCAAAAGCCATTCCTCTGAACTAAATGCTGCTCACTCTAAATGTCATTTTGATTGTGGCTGTCAAGCAGCTTGCACATGAATGACCTTAGTGAACGAGCACGTCAAAGCTGGTTTCTTGCTTTCGTGTCAACGTCGGGTTATTCATCAAGCGTTCACCGTCGAACGCGCTTGCGATAAGTTGGCCGGACCGCGAGTAATGGGAAACACGCATTTGTAGACGATGACTATGGTATCCTGCTGCGGTTGAGCGACATGACGTTGGTTCATTTTCAGGCGGCGCAGGTCGCATTCAAGAGACCGTAAAGGTGAAAAACGGAACTTACTGCTGTGCATTACTTCGCGCAAAGGTCATATGATCCAGGTGGTTGACATTCAACCACAAGCCAACATCAAGATCCTTCTCATTGATGGGTAGGTGGGGTGCAATGAAGGCGCCATGAACTTTGAGAATGGTTATTCGGTCGTGGTAGAAATGGCGGTATAAAATAATAAAGGTGAAACAGTATTGCTATCTGCCATGAGGATCGACGGTACAGTCGAGGTTCTTGGTGCAAAATTGATGTAGCTGCGCACCGAAACAAGACCGGGACCGCATATCGATCGAAAGTACCTTAGCAGCGTTCAATAGTGGTGAGGTGGGTGTACTTAATTTGATTGGCATGGTAACTGTAAGAAACTTACCGGGAGTCAAAACTGATGCCTCCGGAAGTATTCTTGTGCTTTATCATTTCCTTCTTAAAGACTTCCCACGAAGTCGACACCTCTACGCCCCGCATGGTGCCGCCGCTTACGACCACGTTCCAGTAGAACAGGCAGTGACACAAGCCGTCCGGCGGGTACATGGTGCTGAAGACCGCGAAGGCGGAAACCGTGCAGATGAGTTCTGTGACTAAGGAAAGGAAACAATGTTCACAAGGTAGATGCTTTTACACAGGAACAATTGTATAAAAGCTACTGCAACGACTCAGGTGAACATCATTGATGTGTAAAAGACACTTCATGAAAATGCTTATGTAAAGCTTTGTACTGCGATATGGCGAAAATTGCCTTGGAAACATTGAAGCTCTTAAATGAGATCTTATAGTCTGCCCAAGTAGCCGGCTCTGAGGAATGTTAACAGAGCAAGTAATGTGAAATCGCTTATAGAACAAGATTATGGAGCTCAAAATAATTTGAACGAGAAGCTCTGGTCATATGATGTCAAATTTATAGGAACGCTGAATATGTACATTTGCCAGGAGACAGATAGTAACATGTTCCATACTACAACTGCCACTTAAGTATGTATATCTCATCTCAAAATTATCCCACGTTAGGACATATAACATGCATATAACGTCCAAATATACGTGACTTAAGTTGTACGTTACCGACTGCAGGCAACTACTTTTTTTATAACCGATATCCCAGCTATTGGCCGCTACTTTGAAAGTTACGCATTGTGTGAAAAATAGTGCTTTTAGGTCATCACCAGGATGCTACGAGGGCTACACGACGCTTAGACACAGCGAAAAAGAGAGTGTGAGCAGTGCAGTTCATCATGCTGTATGTCTGATTCTGGAGATGTGTAGCGATGCCAGGAAAGGAAACGCCCTACTGAGCGTTGCAAGCTGCCTATGCAGCGTTCTCCTAATAAGCCGTAGTTCGACAGTGTATGTACCATAAGGTCATCGATCATCGATCATGCGATCATCTCAGTAATCGATAACGCACTCCTTATGTCCGATTATGCCGTCCAAGTGTAGGATTATTCCATCCGCCTAGCAGGAGGTACAACCCACTCCGGAGCTACGAGTAATCTTGAACGTGTAGCATAGTGGGCCTTAACTTTTGAAAACGATAGCTTTATTTTGGTTTTTCGACGAAGTTAAAATTTTTGTTGTACTACCTGTACACGCGAATGTCTCGCTGCACCAGAAACGTGCATAGCGCACAGCAAAAGTACCTACAAACGTGTGAAACTTAAAATTTGTGAACTATTGCTAGCAGGAACACGGACGTGGGTAAGAGCGTGACACGAATCCGTATAACAACGTTGCCATGAGCACACAGCTTTTCTTGACATACGAACGCGCTTCATAGCTTCATACGCTGGGCACAAGAAGCAGATAAAACAGACTGACAAGCAACCACGCGTGTACACAGTACTTGAAAACGTAACTGATAACAATTAAAGTTACTCCTTTCCAAAAAGTATTTGATTTTAGTGACCAAATACTGCCTCAGGAAAGTAAATGAGAAACTATTCATTAGGAATCCAATAAATTTATGTTGCTTTACCCCACAGATTTATTACCTTATCATGCAAATGCAGCAGGTATATGTTGGCATGACAAATTCAGTGGATCCTCTGTAGGCATTTGCGCTGTTTGTGTTCACTTGGAATTGTATTTGGAATTTTTGCTTAGTCGTCTTCTCTAGTATTCCTGTCGAGGAATCTACAGTGACAGTGAGAACTACAGCACGAGGCTGGCACTGCAGGGAAACACGCTCTTAGAACGCACGAGCACCTTGCGCACCAGACTGTGTTTGCTCAATGTCGCGATGGTTGGGTCTAGATCCCCTGTGAAACCCAGAGCTTCGTCGTGGCTGGAGCTCGGGTAGAGCTAATAAGAGCAGGAAAAACAGTCCGTAGGAGAATTCCTAGCATCAACATCCGAGGCGGACATTGCTAATGAGCCATGGCACCTCCGGTTCAATTCGTCGGCCAACCTTTCGTGAAGCGTTGTGAGGAAACAAATGCAAAGCTCCTCCGACCTGCCTAGCTCAGTACACGCGTCCTAGAGGCTGCTGCGTGGCTCGAGCCTGAGTAGTGTCCCACCTACGACTGCAGTTCTCGTTCAATTCAAGTGGTCGAACTGGGTCGCATAGTACAGCTTGCATCTTCCACGCAGTAACTGATTGCATGTACTTTGCTACCGAACACAAAATCTATTTATTTAGTGAGTGATAAAGTAACCTGAGAATTTTTATACAAAGAATATACTAAATTTATTTAGCTGAATGTAGCTAAAAGTACTTTGTTACCTACAAGTCTGCAAGCAATGCGCTGTGGTTACATCGCACTCACTTCTTCAGTTACATTGATGTTGCCAATTTCACCTGCTTCAGAAACTATAATAGGGAATCTCCAAGAAAGTGCACCACTAATTTTTGAAGGTATGTTTCTTCATTCGTTCGTCGCCCCTTTCATAACCATAACTAAGCCTTTTTATTTTGCGAACCGAGTTTACCTCTCGTAAAACATGACGCAACATTCGGAAAAACGTAGAACGACCTGAATTTTGCTATAGCTTCTAAACATCGGGAGGTATGCAGAATGTGATGAATGTGTCCAATTCGACTGCGCTACCATGTCGCTCTTAAATTGAACAAGGGAGTGCCGTGGAATTGCACAGAAAATACAGAATGTTGTCCCTAAAATTGGTAATCATCACTTACTTCTACGACAATGTATTTAAAGCTGTGAAAGTGCAGTTCCTTGCTTTCTTTTTAAATATCAATGTGGTGCTACCGTCTGATCTAAAGAGCGTAATGGTGAGCCCTTAGAGGGTAGGCATCAGGTCCCGGGCTATTCATTGCATTTCCCTACGGTTGTGTGGCAGAATTCACAAATGGGCTCATTCGTAACCGCCCTTTGCCATTGGCTGGCTGGCTTCGCGCGTAATATGTCCAGCACAAACATTAGCTTGAATTTCTTTTCGCGAATAATTATAGCTCAAGAACGGTCAAGATTTTCCATTACCGATTAAACGACGTCTTCTGTTTACACAACTTGTGCGTCATACTGAAGGCAGAACAAAGTGCATGATTCCAATGCTCAAATGAAGTATGTATTTTTCGAATAACAAAGCCAATTCATGGCTAGTGACTGGAATGGTGGTGGTGTTCAGGGCAACGCCTGCATCAACGTTGCCAGAACGTAAACACTGCGCTCAAGCACAGTCAGCACACACTATCCTATTCTACCACTCTGGAAAATCCTGCGATATTTCACGTTGTGAAAGGCTTTTGGGCAAAAGAACGTTTCCGCATAGTGTCGATTGTATACCAAGCTTCGACTTCACGCTGCAAGGCAATTATAGTAAATTGAAAAATATGTGATCTCACGTCATTATCCTGTGGAATGCCACGGTGTACCTGGTATACAACTACAGGGTAGCGGCAAACTGCCTGTACATATTTTTTCAGAAATTGAACTGAGGCATAAAGTTCTGAAAAATCCCAACGTAAAGTTCTTCCTTTACAGGATGAGTGCAGGCTAAAGCCTGCACTTATCCTTTAAAGGCATAACTGCTTCTGCGCTGCACTGATCAAAGCCGACTGTATTGTTCAAATATACGCCTCATTGATCCGTATTACGAGAAGATCTGATCCCCACAAGTGCTTCTTAATTGAGAGCAGGCCGTCATAAATACACTTCTTTGGTCCTACATCTGACTGTGCAGTCCCGGCATGTTTTAATGTGGCTGGCTTGCTGTCTCTTCTCCGCAGATGCTGCCGAGTGCAGCTATGGTGTCGCTCCGCCAGGTTTCGCGGATTAGAAAGATACAGTACGAGCGAATCAGTTCAGGACTCATAGAGCACCAGGTGCGCAGTTGTGATAGATTGAAAGAAATGCAGACAGGAAATATGGCCACGCAACGAACGTATGTATCATGAAGTCGTTTTCTTAGTCCTTTCATGCTTTCAGTAGTGTCTCTAAACGCCGGCTAATCATGTGACCAACCGTGTTGGTGCTCTCGTTAGTCCACACTGGCAGACTTCAACTACACACCTTTAGAAGAAGAAAGGTACAAAGAAGAAGCACTCGTCCTGTGTATGGAACCTTCTTCCTAGTCTTGAAGAGTGTGCTCGTGGGAACCTGCAACTCTTAACGGCTACCTGGGCGTGTCCTGCCGAGTATGTTTAGTTTCCTGCAGGTTTTATTCAATGTGCATTTGATCGGGCGCTGTCACAACCGCTCTGTGCGCATTTGTTTTCCAGACATCCCTGTTCATCATCAGTCGTTTTGCTACGCACCATACTTATCTTCTTGCATGAAACCTGCGAATGCGGAAGCCACTTGTTGCTGCCGCGTCCAGGAGCACTATAACGTAAAACTATTTCAAACTTTTCTATTTCAATTCTGCTATCAGCCCTCCACAATTGGTCAAAAACTTTTTGCTACCGCGCCCACTTCACCTGTCCTTCACGCGACGTCACGAAAACCACGATACGTCCCCATCTGGTATGATTTGTACAAAGTGATTATGCATGATGTGACCGAAAAAAGAAAAACAGTCATTTCTGATTCAACCCTTCTTCCCCAATAGCCCTTGGCTATTGGGAAAAAGTTTTCGAGATGCACCCACTTCACCTTCTTGTCACGCGACGTGACAAAACCGCAAAAACTCACCGCGTCAAAGTGACGTGTACGCCTGAAAGATGCATTAATATGCCGAACAAAACTGAATTTTCTTCTGAATAGCCGCAGGCTGCCCCCTTCCGAAAGAAATAAAAGATGGCTGCCGCCGATCACTCAGGCACTGGCGACTTGCACCTGCCGGAGAGCATGGGTTTATTTGCGTATAATAAAGCTTTTTTGCGTGGCCGTATAACGTTTTCGAGCACTTTCGGCACATTAACGACCTCGTTCTGCCAACTCTTCTTTGCTGAGGGTCAGGTTTAGCGTCATTCTTAAGCTCCCGTTGCATGCCGCCGTGATTTTCGACCAGCCACCACAAGCTAAGTAAGGGAAAGCCGTACAATCGCAGACGCCGACACCACCTTCTTCATCCGGTTATCGATTTTCAGTGCACAGGCTCTGCCCCAGCGAATCCCTCTCCACTTGAGCGTCCTCATCGCCTCTTGTCAGCCAATTAGATACGACAAGCCACTCAGTGTAGGCAATGTTATTCGTTTTTCAAGCAAACAAAAGTGACCTCCTATGAACGAGGAGAGCGTTTGATTGGCCTGTCCAGGCCTGGTGCTTGCGTCGGTGGTTACGCAACTGTGACGTCAGAAGATTGGAATAGAAACATATTGGAATAGTTTGACGTTATAGGGCCCCAAGCTGTTTCTTTTGCGAAGTCCACGCTTTGTGCAGGGGTGACTGGAAATGCCAAAACTCCCTAGACACCATCCACTTGTGGTGTGCGTTCTGGTGGTTTTCAAATTTATTAGGTCACTCTCCTCCTCGTTTAAGTCTTCTTGCACTTAAGAAACACATGGTAGGGAACACGCTACGCAGCCTATGAAATGTGCGAACTCGCAGTCACCATAGCTCAGTCCCTATTACACTGATGGCCCCGAACTGCTAACCAACGGCAAAATATAGAACAATAGCAGCACAACACTCACTAAATGAGACTCAGTGAGAGCAGCGCCCGAACGCCACCTCAAGGAAAATTAAGAATGGCTCTGTAGGCTAAGTTTCCCACGGAGGGCACAACATGGTATGGTGTTAATAAGTGGAGTTAACAAAAGCGCAATTCTCTTTTGACACTAAGATATTAAGTTCGGTGTCAGCGATCACAGGCGACAACTTCATGGTGCCATTTGTCCCGTAGTTACTGAATTCCCACTTGGCGTTTAACCTGGCGAAAACGTTTTCGCTGTCGCACACTGCACAAATAGATAAGCTGCTCGACTCTGACTTATATGGCGCAAATGTCGTGGTCGTTGTCGTGGTCGTGGTCGTTGTCGTTGTCGTCGTCGTTGTCGTCGTCGTTGTCGTCGTCGTAGTCGTTGTCGTTGTCGTTGTCGTGGTAGTCGTCGTGGTAGTCGTCGTGGTAGTCGTCGTGGTAGTCGTCGTGGTTGTGGTGGGCGTCGTGGTTGTGGTGGGCGTCGTTGTCGTCGTCGTTGTCGTCAGTTGCGGAGTAGCAGGACGCTGTGGTGTAGGCACTCCCAATGGAGGCAATGGCAAGGTAGACGGTGGCACAACTGATGTCACTCGGGGCGGTGGCACACCCGATGATGGCACGCTTGGTGGCACCCTTCTGGACGGCCGCACACCCGACGGTTTCACTGGGTTGAAGTTCACTGGGTTAACGCAATAAGTGCAGTTTCGCCCCTTGTTTAGCGAATAGCGTGTCAAGCATATTTGTATATGTCCTTTATTCCTTATGATGGCTGAATAGAAATATGATACAATCTAGAATAGAAATTAAGTTATACAAACAAAGAATTTATGAAAGCTTTTCTTTATTCAGGAGGTTCTCAGCACAAGAAAAGAAAAGCAAGAAAGAGCTCATGCATGAGTTGCGAAGATGTTATTTGTAGACGCCCTAGCCTTGATCGTTCATGATTTATCAAACAGAAATCAGAAGAGTAAGAATATTATTGTGTGAAATATTGCAAGCACCAAAAATATGCACATAATTAAAAACTATATAGCATCTCTTGTATCTGGTGGCAAACAAGTGTTGTCTCATAATGGGCACCAAGAACTAAAAATAATTACATTACAGCTAGAAGGAATACGGGGGCTCATATTGTTCAGCGGAGAAGGTAACTCGTTGTTATGTATAATAACTATATTCTTTCTGGGATTTTTGGGCACCAAAACTACGATATGATTATTCCACACGCCGTATTGAAGGACTCCGGATTAATTTTGACCACCTGGGGTTCTTTAACGTGCAACTAATGCACCGCCAGATGGGTGTTGTCGCATTTACCCCTCATCCAAAGGTGGCCACCACAGCCCAGATTTCATCCCGCAGGCTCGGGCTTTGGAGCGCAACACCAGATCCATTACGCCACCACGGCGTGGATAAATTTTAACTGTGCTTCAAAGAATGATGACATAGCTAGTACGACTGCCGAGGGTCACATCGTTGAGCACCGATATAAAGTCGTTGTCACAAATCTTTCTTGAATTTCTGTCCCCAATGACTTTTTTAGGGTATTTGACCCAGTTTAGTTCTCACACGTACAGGTTGTCTGTGGTGGTTTTCCTGCTGGAGACGATTTTGGAGAAGAAGCACCGTCATCCGCACCTCCACTTCCGCCATCACCGCCACCACCACCGCCAAGGTCGTCGAGGTCATCGTCGGCTGCACATACGAAGTAAAGAAAAATGCGGAGAGACGCGTAGAAAGGGATGTTTAGTTTACATTCATTACTGTCGGGCTAGCTATTAATAGCATTTAGTGACGAAAATCATGGTGTGCGTGTGTTCCACATGGACAACCAAACAACAAGAAACATGTGGCTTCCATCATTTGAGCGGCGTGAGTAGGGTATCAATAGTGTCAATATTGCTGCTTATGTCGTAGTTATAAGCATAGAGGCACTGGGCATTTAGACTGCTTCAGTTTTGGCTTCTTTTGCGTAAATGTTCACTCGTGTATTTAGCTGTCGCGTTTGGTTGGAAACCAGCAATGTGAGACCCCGAATCTGTAGCATTCAGGGTGTAGAGCTCATCTATACTCAAAACAACAAGTATGCTACACAACCACCACTTACAATATTCATATGAAATTATTGGATATGGACCTTATGGGACATACAGGTTTTGTTTTCAATGATGAATGCATTTCACAGGAGTTGGTATGAGTATGTGAGAGTGACTAATGTCCGGCGTGCTTAATTACGACCATGAACTGTTTCCAGTGAGTGCAAGTACACGTGACTGTGAACTTCAGTGACAGTGAATACGAGTAGGTATGACCATGATCGCCAGCAGCCGGCACCGAAATTTCACAAGTGTGGGAACAAGGGTGAATACCAGAGAGGGCGCGAGGTGGTACCATATAAGCGTGAGTTGGTAACGGTGGTTGTCACAATGAATATTGAGTGATAACCAACGATTGTGGGTGATGCTTATGACACCTTGTGTTTAATGGCACTGACGCCAGATATGACCAAAGATCACCATAACACAGAATGTGTTCTCAATTAATTCTTCATGAAATGGAAAAAAAATGGAGTGTTAATGGTCGATGTAACATTTGTGTATAATTCCTGAATATTTGTCACTGTAACTGGCATAAAATGTATACCTTTTAGAGTAATGTCAATGAATGGTGTGGCTAGTACAAAGAGAATTTCATTAAGACTGGGTGATGTAATAAAATATTTCAGTGACAGGGTCAACAGTGCTCCGAGAGCGTCCTTAACGACCAAGCACCTTTAGACATATGTTAGAAATAGAATGGCCAAATGATTTAGATGTTTGAGTCGGCTAAAATTTTCGAAACGGTTTTCAAGTTAGAAAGGGGTTCATTACGCAAATAAAATTCTTTGTGTAGAGGGATGTGTTCATGATATCAGAAAATGCAAAATATTTTCCTCTCTGTTACAAACACAATAAACTATTGATCATTTACTAAGTGCTAATAACCTTAATTCATTAAAAATAGGTAACTACACGTACTTCCTTACGTACAAGTCTGATAGGGAGTACCTGTGCAGCTAAGTTCATCTAGTAAAGCTTCATTTACACGAGGGGTGGTAGCCAAGAAGCATATACGTAGGCTGTTTGTCCGTGAACGTAGAAAAGGACGGACTATTGTTCCTCATACCTTCTGTTGTTATTCCGAGCACCACCACAGTCATCAAACACATGAGGCCAACGAATATCAAACAGGCGGCGATGGCGTAAACACGTTGGTGATCGCTGAAGTCCTTGCTGCGAGGAAAAATTGAGAACTGCACTGTTAGGCCATCAACACAGAGAATTAGTGCGAATAACATTGCTTTCACATGCTAGTCCATAAAGCTGTAAGGAGGTATTAGCCATTCAGTAGCGTAGTTAGAGTTGAAAAGGTTTTCTGCAAAAGACATTCAGATAACTATCTACAAAACTGCTGACAGAAAAAGATATAGCAAAGAATAACTTCTGAGCTTGATGACCGCTTTAGGAAGCAGTGCAGAGGAAGTGTAATTTCTAGTATAATTTCGTACTTATCCAGAGGTTCGAAAATAAGAGCGCGTAAACATACGTGTAGCTATAGGAAACATTGAGGCTGTCACATGTCATCCTAAGCGCTCTTGCAGTGGATAACAGTTAGGCGAGGTTACAGCTACGTCATGTACCGTACAGTTCCAGGCGCGCGCCATGAAACATTTCGTTCAATACTGTACAGCAAATTTGACCTCCAGTAATTCGACACAGAATTCTTGCCGTAACCTATTTATTTGTTAGAAGGCTGAAATGAGCGGGTCTTAGATGGCGCACTGAGGTAGGTTATTGACTACAATTTTCACTTCATGAACCGTTAATGAAGAACTTCAATGAAATTGACTTATTATTTGACTTTTCCCTCTCAATTTCACTCGGTGATGCAAAGGATGAACGCCTGCGACAGTGCGTTTACTCTCACCTCTACATCGCCACTTGCGTCCTTCCTTTGCAACTTCGTTCCATTTACAATGTGTTAGCACAGCAGTGGTGTCCGCTTAGAGAGAAGTCAGGGCACGGCGTCCTTTCTGGGAACTCTTCACTGACATTTAATTAGGTGAACGTCCCCCGGAAATGTCCGAGCAACGATTGGGATCTCAAGCGTAGACACTGACGCTCATCTGCTGTCAACGAGTTGAAGTGGCACGTCTCGTTCCTTCATTTAAAAGTAGAGACACCTAGCTGGGCACTGTATGTTAAATATGAAGGTTCTAAAGCGCTAGGCTTTCCAGCCAATAGTACAAGTTGCGGTGAAGTACCTTCCGCTGGGCCCTAAAATAATTTTGCTCTGACTGTTCTCCCACAGTGCTCTTTAACCGGTCTCTATCCGGAATACAAACAGTAGAGAAGAGTGAGAAATACTTAAAAAAAGCAGATAAACAGGATAAACAAAGATTTGCTCCCGTGTTCGACGCCGTGTACTTGTACTCTGTGTCGTCTCCCGTGCCCCTTCTTACGCTACACCACACCGAATGGTGAATAAAGCAACAAATGTCAGTACATTTGCTAGGAATAAAATTAAGTTATGGGGTTTTACGTGCCAAAACCACTTTCTGATTATGAGGCACGCCATAGTGGAGGACTCCGGAAATTTAGACTACCTGGGGTCCTTTAACGTGCACCTAAATCTAAGTACATGGGTGTTTTCGCATTTCGCCCCCATCGAAATGCGGCCGCCGTGGGCGGGATTCGGTCCCGCGACCTCTTGTTCAGCAGCCCAGCACCATAGCCACTGAGCAACCACGGCGGGTATTTGCTAGGAATATGTAGCATTTGTTTAATATGTTAAGTTGCACCCGGTAATTTCTTTTTCATCAATATCTATAATTAGGTGGACAAGATACAGACATATACTCTCAAACTGAGACATCATTCATTTAAATATGTAAATTTAAGACGAAGGAATACTTAAGTGACGATGGATTGACTTACGCGACAGCTGCAATGCGAAAAAAGCAATGACGTTCGAAATAAAACACATTCACTCGGCGCACTTGTCTTATTCGAGACAACAGAAGTCCATTTTGAGCGCAAGAGGGCAATTACAGAAACGTGACAGATAATGTAGCCGGAAGCCATAGAAAAGTAGTTTATGAAAAATTATTAGGTTCTTGATAAGTTAAGACTAACTAGAAGCGACAAAAATGATTTGAAAGAACGGGAAAACAATCTGTACGCCACCAATACTAATTGCAGATGCGACTATTAGTTTTTAAAGACCTGCGCCAAAAAAGTACAGGCCAGCTAGTCAGAGCCGGAAACAGCCGCAAAACCTTATAATTTGGGATAGGTGGCGCTTCTACAGAATATTTAGACATGCACGACCTCTTTTACATCGCTGACATCTTGCGCATACCTTGCGCATGCCTCGGCGTGTTCTTTCTCCTGATGCACGACTGAAACGTCACGGTTACTTTAAAATTTATTTAAGTAAGCGTGTACAGAGTGTTTTGGATTGAATATCATGCGTTACCATAAAATCTTTCGAAGCGCGGGAAAGTATACACCTAAAACAACCAATGCGACCCTTAGCTATTATTATTTTACCTACACAGGCTAGGTACACTGCGATGCGAGAAACTTACCCATGTAACCTCGACTTCATATCAAGTCGAAAGCTCGCAAAGCTCGCCAAGTCTACCGCTGACCCACGTGATGCATAAAACCACCAACATACACAGTGCAACCACTCCTGTGCGCCGGGGCACAAATATTTGTCATCCGCATTTTCATTCCCTAATTCTGGGACTTGCATGGAATTGTGAAAACAAAATTGGGAGCATCTTTGGCGCGTGCAATATTCCTTGCTAGAGATTAGCCTTTTCGAACGACACTCCTATATGTGACATGAACGCAATGATGTGATTTATTTGCGTAAGAAATTCAGTGAGCCCTACAGGAACCCCTACCGACGATGGTTACTGCAAAAAAGTGAATAAGCATTGCATGAAAATGATGCAATTCTCATTTCAGCACGTCAGTGCGAAGTTGCATTGTTTGAAATTAACTGCGCATAAGTTATTGGGAGCGCATGGCTAGTACAATTTCATATGCTTCAATGATGAGTCGGAATTGACACGCCACCTTTTTATTGTTGTTGCTGCTAGAAGGGGGCAATTTCATCTCCGGCCCGCCACTCAAGGTTGAACAGCGTGACAATTTAACAGTAGAAAATACTCGCAAGAATGTTTAAACAGTATTGATTACAATGGACACATTCAAGAGAATATGGCGCAGAAAAACCGAGAGAACGCAAAATTACTCCAAATCTTGCCACAAGTGAAACATTATTTAGGTTGCTGACAGAGCGCGCCACTAACATCTTAAGAAAACGAATGCGTCGAAATTATGCCTTGGTGATATAGAACTGTTGCAGTAACTGTAAAGGACGCAACGCGCTGTCTGGCTTAGGAAGTGCGACTTAGCAATCTTTGAAATGTATTCTTCGTGACACTGAACCCCAATGGGCAAGAATATTTCTGCGATTCAGACAGCGCAGTTATCTTTTGTTCGGCTTTACATTATCTGAGGATATCGTCTCAACGCAGGATATTCATCTCACCAGCTATGGCACCTTGTATAAGTTGTCGGGGAGAGTCGCATAATGAGACTACTGTGAGTGAATGCAGTTGTACAAGTGTTTTGTGAACACGAGGACTCTCCATCGTTTTTCTTTTATCCATATGTACAACGCATACCTATATACATTACAGTCGCCATAAATAACGTGATCTGTAGCTGCCACAAATTCAGCAAGCATGTGTCTTTCCTGCAGGAACACACCTTCACTTGCGTAATCCGTGGCGGCTGGCGCTACCACATTGGTCCCGCTGAACGGCGAGACAAATGTTCGGTGAACGGAACACAGAAATATTTTAGCACCTCGCCGTTATCTGAATGTATTGCTACTCTTTTTACAGCGGAGCCGCTATGGATAGGGTTCAGATATTTTTTCACGGCATGAAGTGGGCAGAGCACTATGACGATCAAGGGCAAGTACTCCCAAATGAAATGGCTCGTAGCACCGTAAGGTAGAGACTACAAGCACTCAGCGAAGTGAATATAAACAGTGCATACACTCTTTTGAATCACGCAAAGAACATATCCAGAACAGTATAAGTTAGGATAAAGAAGAAGCTCAGTACTAGCATCGGAAGCACTTAATTGATGATAAGGCGCTCCTGAGCCTGCATGTATAGCGAAGCACGAAGCGCTCCCCACATACGTTCTCGGCAAGGATTATTCTTGCGCAAGTTGTCACGGCGACAGCCGCTTGTGACGTGGTGAGTGACGTCCCTAGCCTTTCGTACATGAAATAACAAGCCAATGCATTGAATGCCATGTTGTTGCAGCACCACTATGAAAGGCGGCGTGCTGTCGAAATTGTCGTTATTCCCATTACTACCATTACTCTAAAATAGAAATGCTACCGTTACTCTAAAGCCATAAACCATTGCATACCCGCCTCAGAAGTTGTGGTTGTTTTCAACAGTTTGGATAGACATACAGGGTCGCAGGGCGGGAATGACGAGTAAATTTTTTACCTTCTTATCGAGTAATGAATATTCAGAGGGGTGAAATTCTCCAAAACACACGTGTACACTTACAAGCTATGGTGAAGCTAAAGGTAGGTGAGACTTTTGCTTCACGTCTAGACCTTGACTAATGAAACAGATGCCACGCAGCGTCAATAGCGTAACACTGACCTAAGCTCAAGACTATTAAAAGAAACGTGGAAAAATTTTGAATTTATAAAGCCCGCTAAATGTTCTTACCAGACGATTGAGGCCTCAGGGCTTCACCTGGAAACGTGAAATATTCCAAATATAAAGTGAAATTTACCGCAACAAAGTCCAAATTTTGAGCTAAACTTCGTGATTTCTGGGCCCAACTCATGATTGAACGTGGCCGCCTTCTTGAGCCCAAACTTCATATTAATGGATGGTAAAGCAGACAGCCAACAAAGCGGCATCAATACCACCGAGTCGAAAACATACATATTCGAAAAACTCGCTAAATGACGCTCATTTCCAGGAACAAGTTGCATATGTACTCCTCCATATTTAGCATTTTTGTCAAACAGATTTGCCGCAGATTAGCTCAATGGAAGTCTGCAAAGTGAAGGATGATTCAATAAGCCGAAATTCACCTAACCTTACGGGATTTCGCAGAGTCTATTTGTCGTATTGGGGTTCTCTGGTCTCCGTACTGTTGATATATTCGGTTAATCGACCACCCTAGAAAGACACTGATCTTGTGTTCGACCACCTTCACAGAATAAATTATTATTAGATGTGAAGCTTTTTTCAGAAGTCCCTTGGTTTTTTTATGCGATTAGTACATTCTGGTACTTCACAATGTTTCCTGAGCCTATCTGTGTATCTATGTGCGTGTATATATCTAGAAAATATGCCTATCGATCTGTCTATCTCTTTATCTATCTACCTATCTGTCTATTCATACCCATTATCCCGCTTAGTTGGCTCACTGGCTAGGTATACCACGGTCGAATGGGCAGCTCATCGGGCTGGTGTGCTCATGAAAAAGGATGCGAAACTAAGCATCGCACCAACTTGGGTCACTGCGTATTGGATATGTGTCACTGGATACGTGGCACGGGATGTGTGGCTCCGTTCAATAAACCTATTCGATGCCCACTTGATCAACTGGGTGCTTGCCAGTGTGTATGCCTCGTTTTTCACTGACAAATGCAGCGTTTATAAGTTCTGCCGTAGCGAGAGGCGCGGACTTTGCGGTGGTGTCAATAGATGGCGCAGTGTGTGCAGTGGGAAGCGCTAGATAAAGAGCCCGGCAGCAAACACATTTCTACTTTGCCAGTGTGGTGTGTCGCTGTATTCTTTCAATGCTAATCGTGTTAACATTGACATTCATCGCAAGTTTTCGACTTAGCAAGCTTATTGCTTGTTCGTATCAGGCGATTCCGGACTCGGCGGCCCAAGTGAAAACGAGAGAGTTTCCAAAATATCAAACAGTAAATATTTAACTGCAAACAAAGACCAAATGTGCTTCGTGACTCAGCTCAACTGTTCAACTAGAACGGCAATCTTGTACAGCAAAAAGTTTATATAAATGGATGGTAATAATTGCAACCATTCAAACTGTAGCCATCTCATCTAGTTGAAAATGCGTTTGTTCCAAACTGCTTGCTAATTCCCTCCTAATTCAATCATCAAACTGCATAAATTTCCTACACGTTTGGCGTTCCTGTAAAACCTATAGCTCTCGCAAATTAAGTCTCCAGAAGCCTGCAAGATGAAAGATGATAAAAGAAACGCACAAATTCTATCTACTAACGAGCTTCCGCAAAACTAAATTGCCATGTTTGGAGCCTCTGGCTTTGGAATTGTCAATTCATTCAGCTTAGTTCTGAGTTCCGCTAGCATTTTGGTTAGCGCAGATGGTTGAGCGACAAACATGGAACGGTGTTGATACCATGAACGATTGTCATTCCAGTGCGCATTTTTCACTAAATATTATACTTTTCTCAAAAGACCCCTCTATGTTTTTTATGCCATTAGCATTTTTGCGTACATACAGAACTTTTCGGGGGCTATCTATCTGTCTGTCTGTCTGTCTGTCTGTCTGTCTGTCTGTCTGTCTGTCTGTCTGTCTGTCTGTCTGTCTGTCTGTCTGTCTGTCTGTCTGTCTGTCTGTCTGTCTGTCTGTCTGTCTGTCTGTCTGTCTGTCTGTCTGTCTGTCTGTCTGTCTGTCTGTCTGTCTGTCTGTCTGTCTGTCTGTCTGTCTGTCTGTCTGTCTGTCTGTCTGTCTGTCTGTCTGTCTGTCTGTCTGTCTGTCTGTCTATCACTAACCATTTTCCCTCCAACTCGGTTGAAGAGGTAGCTAGTCTATGGTTTAACGGGTTCCTCATCGTGTTGATGTGCTCATTAAACTGAATTTGAAACTAACCATCGGACCAACTTGGGTGACTGGGCATGGGCACTGTATTTGGGGCACGGGATAAATGGCATTGGATTCGCTCCACAGTTCAGTGAACCTCTTTGATGCTAAGTTGAGTAACTGGGCGTCTACGATTGTTTATGCCTCGCTTTGCAGAGACAAATGCAGTGCTTTATGCGACCTGCGATAGCACAACGCCATCCGACCAGCGCCATGCGCGGACTTAGTGGCGGCGCCATAAGATGGCGCAGTGTGGGCAGTGGGAAGCACTAGAGAAGGAGTCAGGCGGCCTACACATTTCGACTGCGCCAATGTGCTGTGTCGCTTTATCCCCGTCAATGTTAATCTCATTAAGGTCCACATGAATCGCACGTTTTCAATTTATCAAATTTAATACATGTTCATACCCAGCGATTCGGGACTGGGGCGTCCATCTGAAACCGTAAAAGTTTCCAAATATGAAGCCCTCGAATTTAACGCCAAATGATCACCGACTATTTAGCCCATGTTCAAGACTCGTTAGAATATATTTTTAATTTGCAAGGCCATTTGGTACAGAGGAGAATTAATAAGAATGGATGGTACAAAAAGGAACTATTCAATCAGTAGCAACTTTAGCGAGTGGAAACCTGTTTATTTGGAAACTGCTAGCTGTCCATTTATTCCACGAACAAATTACATAAATGTTCCTCCCCGATTAGCATTGTTGTAGGACCTATATCTGTAGCAGAAGGTTTTGCGGAAATCTTCAAGGTAAAGGATGATCCAAAAAAACCCAAAATAGTCATCGCGTTGTGGGCTTTCATAGAAGGGATTTGGCATATTGGGAGTCCCTTGTCTCTGAACTGTCGATTTATTTGGCACAGTTCTTAGATGAAGTAGCCGCTTGGTTAGCTCAGATATTTAGCCTCCACTCTTGAATGGTGTCAGTCACATGATCGATCGGCATTCCCGTGAGAATTTTTCACTAGATGCGACGCTTGTTGTGATAAACCCCTCAGAGTTTTTTAGCTTTTGGCTACATTTGTTCGGAATAAATTTTAGACCTTCAGGAATGAGTACGCATGGAATAAAGAACTGAGCCCCTAGCAAAATGAACTACACAAACCAAGAGCTATCCTTTCTGATCCTTGGATCCAGACACCATGGGCAATAAATGTTCTTCAAAGCAGTTTCTGCTTACCCCCATTTCATTATAGAGCAGCCTTCACTGCACAAAGGTAAGCCATTCTAAGACAAACTCTCTCAAGGTGAACATATTGACATCACATTTTATTTGATGCCTAAATAGGGACGACCACAAGGGTAGCTTACTCTTTTTTGTCTTGACTAAAATAGCATAACCGCAAGCGAAATGAACAAAGCAGCTAAAGCAGAGACACAATAATATATTCTCTCTCGAACTACTTTGGTAAACAGTGTATTTTCTTCTTACAGAAAAAACGAAAAGGAGAGAATAATTAGGGCATCTATAATTATGAAAGTGTGTTGCGAGGGACTGCTTAGGAAAGGGGCGCTGTCATGGCGCTTAGAGTGAAGAGGTTATATATGCCCAGTAATTACTCAGTGGAAATCACGTGCTCGCACACCTGTGGTTTATGCCGAATGCGAATCGATCTGTGGATGGAGATTTAGTTCTTAGAAAAATTGAAATCTCTCCCGTAAGCCAAATAACAGAGTGCCACAATTTTACCAATACTTACTCGCGGCCATGCTGAGCCAGGGCTCGTAGGCAAAGAGGTGTCCAGAAAGATCGCCCGCCGAGCTTCAGAAAAGATCGTAGCGCGCGCATGATGAAAAAAAAAACGTGATTTAAGGCGCGCATATTACCGACATTAAATTTCTAATTACGAACTGAAAACAGAGTGTACAAGGACAGCACGTTCCACAATTGCGAAAGACAAAACACAAGTGCTGCATAAAAGAGAAAACCTGCCTCAAAGGACTGCTTAACCATATGCTAAATCATGTATTAATGCGCAGCAATGAAGCCTCAGAGGAGGCACCAGATAATGCGACTTCTGACAAGGTTATTTAGCGGTGAGGCCGCATGGCAGGAATAGTGCTCCCGTGAATATTCTCAATTTCTTTTGTTTTTGACGTGGCAGATTTTGTTAGAACCGTATGCAATAAAATAGGCTATAGTGGTATCGGTCATATCTTTACAAACATAGTATGTGCGCTTCTTACTGTGGTATTGTTGTGTACACCAAAAACCAATTAGTCGACGCGGCAGATTTCACGCGCCCACCTGGCGCCATTGTTGGCATCACGCATGACGAAACCAGACTGAAAATTTAGCCTCTTGCCTGTCGTTGTTAGATGCACAGCTCAGAAGTACATTAGTCGATCCGTACGGCAGTGGTCATCTTTGATATTGTTGACCGCAGCCATGGAACCTGTATTCTACCGAACTCGACCGTGTGCTCCTTCGGACTTCTGAAGTGTACAAGTGCGCAATATCCTGCAAAAGTTTCACACTCGCTTGGACATGACAACCTCAAATTGGATTCGCAGTGTTCGGTAATGGTGTTAAGAGGCCCGGGTAGCAAGACAAAGGGACCCTAGTGGCACCCACAACCTCTGAAAAATGTCGGGTCGACCACACCTACGGAGCCAGCACGACTGGAAGATTAGACTACGGAATCCAAGGTGATTCTAACCTATGTTAAGCATTAGGTCTTCTAATGCGTGATTAAGAAAACGCGCTGTACTGTCAGATCCTTATGTAGAGGAAAGTGCCCATTACTCGATCGTGCACCATTTACGTGCGCAGACGGCGCCATTGTCGTTCTACGCACTACGAAATCGGGGCTAAATTTAGCCTCGCGCGGGGCATTCAGAGACGCATAACTAGGCTGCACGCTTTTCTATCGGAGCAGGAATGGTCCGATTTGAGAGAGCCGACATAATAGGTATAAGTTCAACCAGACATTGGCTCTCAGCAGGAGTTATAAGGACTACAACTTTTGAATTAGTTGCAGAAATTCCGTGCTCGAGCGAGACACGTACGTTGCCATGATGGCGCGACGAGTTTGCGCGCAGCCAGACAGTCTTACTTCTACAATTGTTGCAAAAGCCGTTTGGCTACTGCCGATAGTTTCCGTCTTCGTGCAGAGTGCACGCGAAGGAGATTGAAGCAATGAGAGGAGCCCTTACAATCTAGTACTGCGTCGGGCTCGACTGGCAGTTTCGGGCGCTACCAGTACGCCGGTCATTTCTTTACTAAAGTGCCCAAACATCCTCACAGATACAAATGGGCCCAATATGAATAATGAACTAAGATGATATCGGTGAAAGAAACGCATACACAGAAAGGAAGTCAAGGCAAGACGGGGCTGTACTGCTTGTTTGCGGTGCGTGCGTTTCTTTCGCTTTTTTACATTAGCTGACCGAGTACGAACATTCTTACCACTTACGATTTTAAGAAGCGAGCATGATTCAACGTTTAGACAGTAAGGCGCGCACTAGCTTTAACATAAGTTAGGCTGGTACCCCTATTTAAAGCATGAATAAATATAATTACTGCATTTTGTTACGTGATTTCATACCGTAGCGGCCATATATTGCCTGCCCCACGCACAACATATATCACTTACCATGCTGCGGCCGCGTCCCTGATACAGCCTACCCGATTTTTTTTATTCTATTGATGATTGCTAGCATTAAGAATTTATTCCTTGCTACTCTTGTTGCGGACCCGATGACCTTAATACAACAAATTGTACGCATCGTACGCCCTATTGGAATTAATCGTCGGCGAAGCTTTTTCAGGCAGCTTCCTATTTACTATAGTTATAGGTAGCGCAAAACGTCAGCACATGACGCAACATGTGCTTGTAAAACGAGTAACTGATTGGGAAACAAGCGAGTGCGACACAACAACGGCAAGACCTCGGCACGCATGACAACGATGTCATGAGTTGTTCATGTCATGAAAACTCACAAGGAGATGTCTCGGGACATAAATTAATTCCGAGATGAGGTTCAATATGAGGTATATACTCAAAGTGATCTCTGGCACACGGATAGATTGAGGGAGACTGGCTCCATCAAGTTTTGTTAGTAGCGTTAGTATGCAACCTGCAGAACGAAAAGAGCGATGTTACGATGTTGCAATTATGCGTTCTATTGCTACGCTTGTAGTATGAGAATACACTTGTCCCCAACAGAGTTTAGCTTTTCTACAAATATTCTCCCTTTATGACGTGACAGGCACGCCTATCGTCTCAACTGCTTCAAGGCGCGAGCGCATACATCTGCAACCTTTAGGGTAACGTGTTGGTCAGCTGACCGATAATGGGTCTAATGGTTTCCTTGCAAAGAATATTTATTGTAATAAAGAGACAACAAACGATGCCTGACAGAGCGCTTACGGCAAAGTGCCGAGTACGAAGCAAGCAATGATTCGCATTGAAAAAGAAACACTCACTTTCGTCTGAACTCGAATCCTTGTCTTCCCGCAGAAAAAGCACATTTAAAAGAACGATAGCATTCCGACTGCTCATCAACTTGTATATAACAGTCCAACGAGGCCTCAGTGGATTAGGAAATGTAAGGAAGGTGAAAGCGCTTGGGATGCTCGCGAAACCGAAATTCTCATATCCTGCAGCGACAACCTCTCTGGAAATTCTCGAGCGATGATTGCACGTGGGGTCGTGCTGCTTTGACATTACCGCGAAGCAAAGGATGTCTGCCGAAGCGCTATCCGTTGATGTGAGCTCTGTGTAGTTCTCATCGCAATAGCTACTGACATGCAACCCATTACGGAGGTTTAGATATATAGCATCCAAGCGGCTTTCCCTAAGCAATAACCCGTATGGCAGCCTTTGCGTTTCGTATAAAGCCCGGTGGTACGGGTAGCCCAGTTTTGCGCGGGCGAAATTGAACACTTCGTATTGATTGTAATGGGTGCTCGAAAAGCGTACCTTGCTCGTCAAAGTCGCCAGAAGTTCCCAGCTGCCCAGGACTACCGGAGGCCAAAGAGCGAAGGTGCTGCTTACAACTCGTGGGACCACTGTAGCAGAAGCTGCTCAGGGACACGGCAGTGAGAAGGTTTGGGGATGGAAGGCGGCAACGGTGACGTTTTCAGGTTAACGCGGTGAGAGGAAAGGCTCAAAAGGCACGGTCGTTTGGACAAACCTCTTCTTCCTCTTGCTCGTGCCAGGCTACAGCACCCGCTCCGTGAGACCTGCCGCCCTTAATATCTTCCGAAGCAATGGAGCTGGCCCACTGCAGAGAGGAACCAGCCGCATCTGAAATTCTTTTTCACTGAACAGCACTGTAAAATGAGACGTTTACTTGATTTGGATTATTTGCGGGATTACTCTTCCTGTCGTCAAAAGGACGCGGAAGTAGCGCAGATGTTGGCATAAAGGCAATTTAATTAAAATTTAGTAATGATGATCACCATCAGCTTGGCTACGCCCACTGCAGGGCAAGGGCATCTGCCATACTTCTCCATCTACCCCGGTCATGTGCTAATTGCGGCCATGTTGTCCCTGTGAACTTCTTAATACCATCCGCCACCTAACTTTCTGCCGTCCCCTGCTACGCTTCCGTTCCCTTGGGATCCAGTCCGTAACCATTAATGACCATCGCTTATCTCTCCTCCTCATTACATGTCCTTCCCATGCCCATTTCTTTTTCTTGATTGCAACTAAGATTTCATTAACTGGCGTTTGTTCCCTCACCGAGTCTGCTCTTTTCTTATCCCTTACCGTTACACCCATCATTCTTCTTCCCATAGCTCGTTGCGTCGTCCTCAATTTAAGTAGAACCCTTTTCGTAAGCGTCCAGGTTTCTGCCCCGCAGGTGAGTACTTGTAAGACACAGCTGTTATACACTTTTCTCTTGAGGTATAATGGCAACCGGCTGTTCATGATCTGAGAATGCCTGCCAAATGCATCCCAGCCCATTCTCATTCTTCTGATTATTTCAGTCTCAAGATCCGAATCCGCGGTCACTACCTGCCCTAAGCAGATGTATTCCCTTACCACTTCCAGTGCCTCGTTACCTATCGTAAACTGCTGTTCTCTTCCGAGACTGTTAAACATACTTTAGTTTTCTGCAGATTAAATTTTAGACCCACCCTTCAGCTTTGCCTGTCCAGGTCAGTGAGCATGCATTGCAATTGGTCCCCTGAGTTACTAAGCAAGGCAACAATATCAGCGAATCGCAAGTTACTAAAGTATTCTTCATTACCTTTTATCCACAATTTTTCCCAATCTAGGTCTCTCAATACCTCCTGCAAACACGCTGTGAATAGCATTGGAGAGATCGTATCTTCCTGCCTGACGCTTTTCTTTATTGGGATTTTGTGGCGTACTTATGGATGACAACGGGGGCTGTGGAGCCGCTATAGATATCTTTCACTATTTATCCATACGGCTCGTCTGCACCCTGATTCCGTAATGCCTCTATGACTCCTGAGGTTTCGACTGAATGAAACGCTTTCTCGTAATCAATGATGATGATGTATGCGGTTATATGGCGCAATGGCCAATGATGAACAACGAGCGCCAATCAGTAGCGTAATGTAGTCGAGGACGTAGTCAATGACAAATGGTAAATGTATGTATTTATATATGTAGCGGGATGGCACAGGGGCGCAAAATCTTTTGCTGTGAAGCGACAAAAATGTATACGTGTTCAAGCAATGGAAACGGCTTGTAAGTTGCACTGTTGGCATGAGAAATATGGTTTGATTTGATAGAAATATTGAAATGTGTAAATGTCAGTAGCAATACTGCCTCGTTAATTCTCTTAAACGCAAGGGCCTGGTGGTCAGTGCTGTAGAAAACGTTGCTACTGCAGCAGAATCCTCAAGTGGGAGAATGTGCTACAGTTATCGAGGGCTAATTACATTTCTCTGCTGATAATTTCGAGCAGGCACTACTCATGTATTTTGCACATTGATATGGAATGTTATTTTTTCCCCTCTTTTATTCATGTGATTTTACTATCGCCTGTGCAAGTGCATTTTGTTCTGATGAGAACTTGTTATTTTGATGTGATATTGACTATCCGAGCGCATTTTTCTGATAGTGTGAATATCGTCCTTTGCAATACAAAAAGGCGAACTTGTTACCCTTTTTTTTCTTTTTGCTCTCTTCCTTTTGCTGTTCCACATGTCTAGCACAAGAGCACATATTATTTCTGTCTTACATGAGTGTTTGCAGAAATACGCCCAGCTGCTTGGTCTGTATAGACTGCAGCATGTACAAATACCATATGACACAACTTCTATTAGAAAAAGTTAAGGCACGTTTGGTTTCGACAAACGGTTCCGCGCAAAGAATCATTGCTGGATGGAGAGGAGTGTGCTATTGGTATGCTGTAGAAAAATAATTCTTGCTTAGCTGAGCTTCCGCTCCCCCGGCACTTCATCAAAATTTCCAGTATGTTCCGCTGCACATTACATCTACTACAAATGGGAGGTTCACAGCTAGTGAAAAGGTAGGAATGGGTGCCGTATGTGTGCCTTATTCTTGATCAAAAATAACGTACAGCGCAAAGGACAAGGACAGCGATAGACGACATACACAGCGCTGACTTCCAACAAGATTTTATTGCGTTGCCACATCGTGTGTATATATACAAGAAGAGGCATGCGCAGAAAATGTACGACAGTCACAGGGGTTGTCCTAACAGCAAGTCATTGAACTAAGAACATGGTCACCTGAAAAAATTAAAATTAAGCATTACGATTACTATCTGTTTAGAAACGCGACTTCACCAGGGGTCAGCGCGATTGAGGGCGCACTAAAGCAATTACTGCCAGGTTTTCTGATGAAATCAGCTTCCACAATTTCCCGGGTGAGCTGTGAGTAGTGTCACGCTAAAACTTGCGTATCTTGAAAGAATGGCACGCAGTCGCAGTCCCGGCAATGGATGCCCAAGTGGCCTTGTAAAGTGCTGCGGACATTGTTACAATGCTCTCTTAGTACGCTGTACTAAGTGGCCTGCGATGCGGCGGAGGCGAGCGCCTACTAGAAGCGTTGCAACGAACCGGTCTCCCCACTCCGTGGCCTCCAAGTTTTTCACGCGGCGGCGCACGCAAATGGCGGACACCGTGCCTATGGAAAACGGGTTTATCTGAGTTTTTGCGTAGCAGAATTGTGTTTTCTCGTATATTCAAATACCAATACGACGTTATCATGCCTGTAGGCTGTGTGTAAGTCATATCGCACAATTTTTCTGCGTATTATAACTTCAGAAGTTCAAATAGTTCAACAACTTGCTTGCGCCACATGGATAGCGTGAATATACGTGGCTCGAAATTTTTTTTGGTGAGACTACGTCTGTGGTTCGAAATTACTTCTCTGGAAACGATGTCCGGCGCTCGATACTGGACGCCAACGACGGCTGTTCTGTGGCATGGCGCCCTCAATGCCATCACGTTAAGATGTCAACAAAAGATTAGATGAGGTACCTCAGCACTCCCGCTCGTCCAAGTGGTATTACTTGGCAGAATTCTAAACATCAGATTAGTTTTCTGTTTTATCTAAAGGCACAAATGAAACCTCCTTGCTTTCCGATTCCTTTTCTTCAGCTACCTTTGCTCAACACGTTGAAATTCTCCGTTCAAGGATGATGTCACGAGCTTGGTATTATCGTAACAGGCTTATATGAAACAAGCATTTCTTTGTACCTGGGTCAACCACGTTATCCACTTACTTTTGCATTCCTTGATTGTGGAAGGTCATCTTCATTGAAATAAAAGCTTAGATTTTTCAGTCGATAACAGTATGTGAATTTGGTCGACGGTTTTCAGCTCTCGATGATAGCTATTTGCACCTTGGAGGACATTCTGGCTGTTTTTTCTTGCCTCGATTCTTCATAAGCTATTTTACAGGTCTCCTCAAGGCGATTTCGTAAGTACACAACATATTCGAAAGTAGTTCTTCTTTCCATGTCAAGCGTGTCTTTGGTCCAGAGTTCTTTCAGCACTGTCATCGGACCTCGAACATGGCGTCCATACAACAACTCAAAGGGAGAGAAGCCTGAGTTCGCGTATGGAGCTTGATGTGTGAAAAGCAGAGTAATCAGAGATCTGTCCCAGTGCTTTGGCTGCTCTTGACACATCCGACGCAGCATTCGCTTCAGGGTTCCATTGGATCTCTCAACGAGGCCATTGGACATAGCATGATATGGGGTTCCAGTAACCTGATCGTTCGAGAGTTGGCACCTTATCTTTACCAATAATTCTTAGGCAAATGTTTGTCCCAGTCACTCAATATCTCACGAAATAAGTTAACCGTCAAAAACGTTTGTAGCACTGCTTCAGCTACCACTTTCGTTTCTATACCTGGCAAAGCTCCAGAATTAGCATGCCGTGTAGCAAAATCTACCATCGTGCGAATATATTTGTTCCCTCTCGCAGAACAAGGCTGCAACAGTCCCACAATGTCCATTAAAACACGTTGAAAGGGGGTCGGAATAATATATATGTTGCCCAGAGGTGCCTGTGGGACGAAGTATTTTGGAATGGTTACCTGCCATATTTCGGAAGACTTGCCAAATCTCTTTATTTTTTTTCTGATGCCTGGCCAGTATAACTTGGCCGTCGCTTTGTCTGTAGTCCCTTCTGATTCCTTGACAACCCTCCAGAAGACCTTGATTTCTTAGCTTGAGCTCTGTAAACATATGGGGTCTCGGTAACACGAGCTGTTTCACTTCTTTCCTGATGAAAATTTGTGTTTCCTTCAAAGCATATCTTTTTTTTCTACCATAAATTAAGTCACTCAGAGGGTGGCCCTGTGTATGTGCCTGTCTTCAAGGCACACCTTTCGCACCAGGTTCTGTCCCTGCGCAGGAAACATGGCATGTGCCGCTATTGAATGAACCTTTCACATAGACTTATAACACATGCGGCACTGTGTATGTGTTGCTGTTCAAGGACAACAATAAAGATTTACTAAAATCTATCAGGCGCTGGCCGAATTGAATCCGCGTAATGTCCATTAAGAAGAAATCGCATGACCATATAGCGGGTTTTTCAGCTAACACATTCGAAAATGTTTATAGGTTACCTGTGACAGAAAGCACCATTCTAGTTCATGAGCTCGTCCATTCGACGAGGCGGACATTACTTTCACAATCAATTGAAATGCGTAGTCGACTATTTTTAAAAAAAATCGCTAAAGTAGTTTTTAACTAATTTACAAATTGTAGCCGTGGACTTTGCAAGGCACTTTTGTACTTCAACGCACAAACAGACGTTTTCTTAAGAAAGTAAGTGAAACGTCAATGCATTTCTCCGTAAATTACGGAAATTATTCTCTCCTAACTGGTGTCATCCTGAAAATTCATTCGAAGCACATGCGCTTTGCGAACGCCATGGCTGGAATTTGTATATTGCAATATGGCCCATAACGTAGGTAGCTAAACACTTAATAAACATTTTTTGTTAATCATTCGATAATGCATTTCCATTTTATGTGCATATAATATCCGCCTCTTCGAGTAGTTGACCTCATGAACTAGAACTGTGCCATCTGGCACAGGCAACTTTAAAGAATTTTCGAAAGTGCTTGCTGAAACACACTCTATTTACACATGCACCACATGCGTACTTTGCGCTGGCGCTTGAAGATCACGCAGCATGTTCCGTGGGAAGCACGAGGGTGGATCCCAGATACATTCACTCTCAATACCTAGATGACATGCATTGGGTTTGGCAATAGGCCGTGTCGCTACAGTCCTTCAGTGATATTTGCATTATCGTCGATACTCATCGTGAAATGAGTTGTGCCCTAATTTTGCTTCACGGTCCAGCAAACATGTGAGCTGACAGTTTGAATAGCAGTTAAGCCGCAACAAAGTTTGATCACACGAAAAAAATTGTTTTTCTGAAAGCACTTCGTGATACCTTGTACTTGTCGGAACTAAGATTCCAACAAGTTTGTTTCATTTCCGTTTTGGAAGTGTGCGCCATACAAGCTTTAATAAATAAATAAATAAATAAATATATATATATATATATATATATATATATATATATATATATATATATATATATATATATATATATATATATATATATATATATATATACATCTTCGCCTAACCTCAACACTGTAACGCCGATTTCACAGCCATCCCCCATGGAGATACCGGAGCCTACTGACGCTAATCCTATGTCGAGTTTCGCGACGTGCGTCGTCCGGCTTGAACTGTGCCTTGATTGCCATCAAAGGGGTTCATTGAAGACCAGCACAGACCGAGTGCCACTTTCGCATAGCTCTTAGCTGATGGCTAAGAGCACTAAGAGGTAGCTCTTTAGTGGACACGGATCGAAAGAGCGACAAACAGAAGAAAAAAATTCAGTGCCCTTCCAATCTGCGATGAAGGATGACCAGCGAAGCTCTGCATGTGGGCCCCTTAATGGTGAACTGCACTTCCGCCATGGGTTTTTCCGGCATTGCACTATCTTCGGAATCGGCCCAGCACTGGGGAGTGCTTAACGCCTGCTTCACCTCCACCGCGTGTCGGCCCAGCATTGCACAATCTCTGGGTTCGGCCCTCGCATGGGGACTTTTTCGCTTACAACAACGACACGAAAATTTCCTTGGACGGTAGAGGTATACAGCTTCGCTGTAAAAAGCACTGACGTCCAAATTAGAAGTTTTATTTTAGCGTCAGCATTCTTTGGGTACTACGCACACTCTCCAGTGACTATCTGCCTTTTGTATCTATCAAAGTCTTTATCTAACCTTTTTTACGCCTACATGAGTCACTGTTTAGTGAGTGGTGCAGTGCGTAGCGCATCAACATGCTGTGCTAAGGTAGCAGGTTTCAAAACGAGCTGCCCGACCAACTTTTATCCCCAGTATGTGGCAATGTTAGCCAACCTACCCCGGCGCTCCTTTAGAAGGCGCTGTGCCGTGGGGACAAAGTACGTGTTTCAATAGACCTTATCTAGCTGGTACCGGGTATGTTAGCACGAATCACCTCAGCGCCTTCCTGGATCACTGGGGAGCTCGTGGTCGAATGCGTAGCCAGTCGGCCTGCTGGGCGGAGGAAACGGAGTTCGAAGCCAACCATTGGGCCAAGTTGGGCCACAGAATGTGTGGCAACGTTTCATACGTGCTGCTCTGCAACGAGCCTGTTTCACACAGACATGGGACCCTGTAGGCGCGGAACTGGCTAGGTACCTATGTTTTAAGGAACTCCTTGCCATCGGCTAAGAGCACTGCGAAAGTGGCACTCGGTCTGTGCTGGTCTTCAATGAACCCCTTTGATGGCAATCAAGGCACAGTTCAAGCCGGACGACGCACGTCGCTAAACTCGACATAGGATTAGCGTCAGTAGGCTCCGGTATCTCCATGGGGGATGGCTGTGAAATCGGCGTTACAGTGTTGAGGTTAGGCGAAGATGATGGTCTTGGTGCATTTGTTGGAGTAGCTGGGACTTATGTCACCACATCACTTGAGCAACGGATTGTGCCCCCGGCTTCTACGAAGGATTGCCTACACGCATTGAAGTCGCAATTTCCAAACTGACAGACACTGTAGCCGAACTTGTAGCATGCCGACCAAAACGGGCGTGCCGCCTGCCTTAGAGAGACACTAAAGGTTAATATTAAGTCAACATGGACTGTTGAAATACCATCCCAGAAACCTGGAAACGCTTCTTTCGTGTGAAGAAGATACTTATTTTAAGAGAAAATTCGTTCTTAAGCGCCCGCGTACCTCTAGCGCAGTTCAAATCACCCGCCCTCCGGCACTCCAATCAAGGAGTGTTGACGTCATGGTCTCATAGTGACGTTGCGCCGTCGGTGAATAAAATGGCTCCCACTGACGGAGCTACGGCTTTTCTGCACAAAACGCAAACGCGCGGCCAGAAACTGTAAAAACAGGGCGGAGAGCAGCGCGAAAGCGGAACTATGGTGGCTAGCGGAAGGAAAAGCGCGCGACGATAAGCTGCTTCTTTATGACGCCAACTTCGACGCTCGTTGCAATGGACGACCCCGATAACGACACATTGGCTCGCGATGCTGGGCTCGAGTTCAGCGATTTAAGCACTGATGAACGTGACCTGCTGCTGAGGGTTCGCGCTGCCGGCGTCGTTGCGTACTACTACGACGGCGGCCTGCTTTGAAAGGCACTCCACGCGACTTCAGTAAGTCGGCGTTGAACTCGTAATCCTCTGGACGAAAGTGCAGCGACCACAGTACGTGATTTTTCGGCTCTTTGCCAGCGCGCTGTGGCAGAGGTACGGCACTTAACCACTTTGAACGGAGAGGTTCACTCGTTGGTACGCAGTCATACGTTGGATTCGCCGCTACAACTACCCTTGGCCAAGCTCAGTGGACCGCTCGCCATCCCACGACATCGCATAGAGGAGGCATTCTCGCCGCTCGTTCCAAATGCAAGCTTCGCGAGCCAGCAGGGCCACCACAGCACGACGCGATAAAGAAACAACTGAAACACCAAAATGCGCGCTGCGCGAAGTCGAGCGCGCAGAGTCGAGCGTTAACGAAACCTTTCGATCACCCATACTACTCAAGGGTAACGGCAAAATGTTATTTTTTCTTAGAATCGAATATAAGTAGACAAGTAGCATTTTCTTCCGTCTTATAATCTAATGAAATGAACTTTTTAATACGAATAGTTGAGTACTAGTGACAAATTACGATGAGGAGTGCTTTCGTCATCGGGCTAGTACCGGTATGTCGCTGGGGGGGTCTCAAATCGTATTATGCATTTACCTCAATTTCTCGGTTACTTAAGCTCTGTTCGAGATTATATTGACGCCTTAGACGTTCTATAGCATTGCTTTATCACTTTAACTTTACTTTATGGTAACCTTTCCTTTAGTGTCCCTTTAAGGTGAATGGAGATCAACTTCATCCCGCCAGGTTAGTCCAATTCGCAGTGATGGCGAAACGTAAAGTACAGGTACCTGCCACACCAAACGCCTTTCCGGAACTAAGGATCCGGCAGTGGAATTGCCATAGCTTCAGAAAGAAGCGCGGCAGCTTTATACAGTATCTTCAAGTACACATTTCCCCAGCAGACGTCATTGTTCTTCAGGAACCTTGCACACTTCCAAGGCTGCCTGGATATGCACATAAACATCACAATCCCTCCTAGAATTACACTATAACGATGTATACTTCTTTTTATTGCAGCGTTTCAGCCCCCCGCCATCGTAGATAGGGTCAGTGTGGCCTTTTGTTTTTCTCCCTTTCCGGAGTTCGAAAGTGCACAGCCAAGGAAACAATATATCACACGTGCACTGCGAAGTGTGGTGGACATTGTTTCACCGTTGATGCACGCTAGCACGATTAAATAAATATACCTTACGCAAAGTGCAGGTGAGGGTCCGATAATGATCTAGGTAACCATGATTCCGACTCGATCCAAAAGTAGTGCCACATTTATTAGAAATCTCAGTTTTGTATAACCATAGCCACGAAGCAATCTCCTCAAAACTACAAATGGTCGTCTTCGCTCTCGCGAATTCGCTAGTCTTCTTCAGCAGTGAATGCGTGGCATGCCTCCCTAGGGATACTTCATTTGACTCCAAAAGCACCAACATCAATCTTGTTTCCGGTTGATCAACGTGCCCTTGTTTGGCAGAGAGAAGTTAGTTAAAGTATTTGGTAGAGTGGCGCTTTTTGACACAGCCATCGCTTGCAGAATCGCGTAACGAGACAATGAACTTTCTCTTTTTCTTTCTCGCCGTCATTCGTCGCGTGAAAATGAAGACAAAGATGAAAAGAATATGGAAGGAAGATATTGAGAACTCTTCACCAACCAATCCTGTCAGGCTGTGCATATCGCACAGAGCGCAGCTATATTCCGTTTCATACATTAGGTGCAACGCTGTGGAAGCTAGAGATGCTTTTTGCAGCGGCTGCGTTCGCACTTAGAAATAGCTCGGTGTTTCTTGACCCAGTTTTTTGACAATTTTCTTTATATAAGCTGTTTTGAGTGAAAAAGAAGAAAGAATTTACTCTTAGAAACAAAAAAAAAACAAACCGTGTACTCATACGGCATGATAAAACGTTGTTTGAATCAATGTGCCTTTCATTGTTTGTTTCGTTAGCAGTCCCAGCAGCCTCACGTGCATGCTCGCATGAGCAAACGCCTGCTGGCACCCAGCGAAGCATGGACGGGAACGCACGCAGTGATAAATTTTTGTGACTGGATTTCTTGCGTAGCTTCCACAGCGTTGCACTTTAAGCTTGGGCTAAAGTTAGCCGGGACATCCTGTCTGTAAATATACATATCCGGTATGCTCATGAAAATCGGACACCCGTCAAATACACGTCGCAAGAGACTGGGCCTGAATTCACGAAGTCTTTCATTTACGACTTCTCATTGCCGTTGTCCGATCACCTTCGCTAATAAGACGTCCAGCACCAGGACTGTCTGGAATTCCCGCTTACGAACAATTATAGCGTAAGGGTTTTTCTGTGATTCCGGGTCCCACTCAAGTCGAACGGGCTGCAATGCGGTGCACCGTGCGCCCCAAGACATGCGCGACTGTCTCGGTGCAAACCCGACAGGATGCGCATGTATGTTAAGCGCGCACATCATCCCACTCTGGCTGCGTCTATTGGGGCCGAGTAGATATGCGGCCTTCTTGGCGTCATCGGGGTGCAAACCCTCCCACAGGATGGCAGGCGGCAGATTATAGCTGCCCCGCTCCCGGAAGCCCGCTGTGCTCTACCAGGAAGCTATGCAGAACAGCGCTCATTGGTGAGATGGCGCTCCGCACGAATGAGCTGGCGCAAACGCTGGGGTATAAAAAAGCGCGCCCGTCTATTGTGGAGCCATCACTTCGTTGCATCTACCGAGGCGCTCTTGTCTCCATTCAACCTCCGGCCAAGATGCTGTCCCTCGTAAGTTACGTTTTCCAGCCTGGCGTTCGAAGGGCTCGCCTTCTTACGCCTGCTCTTTCTTTAGGCTTAAATTTCTTGGAAAGCCTGAGTACACATTCATCGGCAGTTGACAGGTCATTGGCAAAATAATCGCATTCATTTTTCGCGGCGTCCGTTATTTAGTTTATGGGCCCGAAACCTGCGCTTTACTCGAAAATTTGACAAGTGTCACAAGGTTCTCCGATGCAAATCGCCGTCATTCGCAACAAGCGCTAGGAGCATTGCATGCGTAGGACCTGATGTAATAATTTGTTCGGCAAGTAGAAGTTATCACCTACCTGCTAAGTGTTGTCTTTTTCTATACAGTCGTCTTGCGCTGTATTATAATAATTACGTTCTTCATTAGCGCTGAGTGGTTTTATCTGCATACCAAATTAGCATGTTGGTCTAATAGTAGCACATTCATATGTCCTTACAAAAAGTTCAAGGCTACTTCTTTCTCGAAGTCTGCCTCGTACTCTCGGAAGTTTTCCATGATAGAAGGACTGCTTTTTATAGAAAGTACCGTCTTTCTATAGAAAGCCCTAAACCATCCAGTAATTCAATAATCAATTTTTGTAAAGGTGATCACAAGCATTGCAACATCTAGTACAGTACAAAGGAACACCAATAGCTAACAGTATGTACAGCATAACAAAACTTTCTATATTGTCTTGCGTTGATAATAAGAAAACTATCAAAATGCACTCATCACCGTATATGTTAAGCAAAAAAAAACACAGACAGCATTATTGATGGTAAAGCTTAACGTATTAAACGATTTCCTTGTTTAACTTTGCATACCACATTTATTTGAAATGGTAGCTACCCTTTCATTGCGGAACACAACATACAGAGACTGTGGGTTTTAATTCATCAGCATCATCAGCCTGGTTACGCCCACTGCAGGGCAAAGGCCTCTCCCATATTTCTCCAACAACCCCGGTCATGTAATAATTGTGGCCATGTCGTCCCTGCAAACTTCTTAATCTCATCCGCCCACCTAACTTTCTGCCGCCCCCTGCTACGCTTCCCTTCCCTTGGAATCCAGTCCGTAACCCTTAATGACCATCGGTTATCTTCCCTCCTCATTACATGTCCTGCCCACGCCCATTTCTTTTTCTTGATTTCAACTAAGATGTCATTAACTCGCGTTTGTTCTCTCACCCAATCTGCTCTTTTCTTATCCCTTAACGTTACACCTATCATTCTTTTTTCCATTGCTCGTTGCGTCGTCCTCAATTTGAGTAGAATCCTTTTCATAAGCCTCCAGGTTTCTGCCCCTTAGGTGAGTACTGGTAAGACAAAGCTTTAATTCAAGGTCGTATTATTTATTATCTGCGACTAAAAAGTAAAATGGTGTAATTTAACTAGACACTTTCCGGATACTCAAGACGAAGTATAGTGGTACACCAGTTCACGAGCACAAAAAGCGCTGGCGCATGGACAAACAGCGCTTTGTGTGGCTGTCCATCCTTCTCGTTTTAATGTCCTGCTGTTGCGCGACGCATCGCTGCAATCCAATATGTCTTACCAACACGCCCACATCCCTGCCCTCGCCGAGGGCAGGGATGTTTCATCAGGGATGATTCATCTATCAATTATACCATGGTCATTTCCAAATAGCACGTTCTCATTACCTCCAAGATCCTCCAAAACGTTCAACCAGACTTAATCACTCCAAAACAATCTATCTTCCCCCAAGTCACGTTAATGTTCACAAGCATTCCCTTTTTCTGTCAGCCATTTCCCAGTGGAACAAATTAACTAACGATATTGTTTGTTGCAATAACATCGACTCTTTTATTAACTGCATTCAATGTATTGACTTGTCATCGTGATTTTTTTTTCATTGCATCTCTGTACCACTCCTGCACGGGCCGTGAAGGGCCTGCAGTATATTCAAATAAAAAAAAATATGCTATTGTATTGGCAACCAGGTATTAAGAGCGCGCAAAGCTATCGGCACATTGAAGCTTGAGAGTTTGAAGCATGTCTTGTTTCTGTGCCTTTTTATTGCACTTTCTTTTTGCTGACTCCAACACGTCGTGCTGGATTTGAACTATGTTGGCTTTGAACAATAACACAGACTTGCTTGTTGTTGATTGGCCTCTCACTGTGTTTCCGCTTAGTTTCGCAGCCTTTTTAAACGAACCACGCAGGTCCTCGTCCTTCTGGGCGTGAGCGCCAGCTTCGCCGGTCGCTACGGTGCAGGCGCTGGCCTGGGCACCGGCCTGGGTTACGGCGGATACGGTGGCGGCTTAAGTGCGGGCTACAACCAGCAGTCTAGCGCCTGACAGGGCGGCTTAAGTTTGGGCCAGGAGGCTAGAACCTTGTGGCTCGACTTAGGCGCGGGCTACACCCAGCAGGGTAGCGCCTTGCAGGAGGTCTATAATGACGGCGAATCTGGACCCAACGAGGGAAGCGGAGACTATGACTGGGGCAACGCCTACTGGAATGGCCAGGGCCTTATCAACCAGGATGGACACTGATCTGGGTTCCGGCAGGGCAGCACTGGCTTCAACAGGGGTGCGTCCGGTGCTAAGGGATGATTTGGAAGCCAGAGATACCTCAGTCAATACGGCGGCATTGGTGGTTACTAAGCTGCTCTAACGCCATGCTTTCCTATATCGCCCGCCTCCACACGTCAGATGAACTAGTCTCGAGCGGCAAAGACATCGCGCTGCACGACGACGGAAGCTCACGTATACCAGCAAAACCTTAAATCCTACAGGATCGGCGACAGCGGTAGATGTTAACTGTGCAGACGGATTGAAAAAATAAAAGATTTCATTCACAGTTATCAAACTTTAAAAAAAATTATAGGGTTTTACGTGCCAAAACCACTTTCTCATTATGAGGCACGCCGTAGTGGGGGACTCCGGAAATTTGGACCACCTGGGGTTCTTTAACGTGCACCTAAATCTAAGTACACGGGTGTTTTCGTATTTCGCCACCATCGAAATGCGGCCGCCATGGCCGGGATTCGATCTCGCGAACTCGTGCTCAGCAGCCTAACACCATAGCCACTGAGCCACCACGGCGGGTATTATCAAACTTTGTAAGTGATTTCAGTGACTGTGGTTGGCCTCTTCGTCATGGTATATATCTGGATTTCAAGCGTATACTGGGCCGGTATAATGTATGGATTCCTTTCGCTTGAATCAATTGCTTTTTTATCATCCACAAGTAACGACCCACCGATATCGATGATGACGTGGGCCGAGCGCCGCCTGGAACACTGATGAACCTGGAAAAAAGAAAGAAAAGAATTCGAATGGACAACCAGCACTGAAACTTGGCTTGCCAACAGCAGTACCGTAAGACAGTCTACATTGAGCGAACGAGAACTTTCTCGTTAGTATATGCTGTGATTTACAGTTTAGAAGAAACATACTGCTCATACTGAGGCCATATGTGTCCAGCTTCAAATATTACTGGGCGCCGGTGTGCTACAACGTAAAGGAGCGCATGCGCGCCTCGTAAAACATATGAACATGGACAATGCATCGCTGTATGCATCGGCTTAAAGCAAACATCTTTACTAGTGCGCGTCTGTTATCGTTAAATATGATATGTCATTTTTGTAGCAGGCCTACCGCATAGTCTCTCCTGGTAAGTGCTGGTTCCTGATAGAATCGTTACACTATGGCGGTTCTGTCATTGATACAACAAACACACTTCCTAATAATGATAATGATGCCATCACGCAAAGTTATCGCTGTGAGGAAATCAAAATAGGGTCTTTGTGCCACTGAAATGAAGTTCCGTCGCAAAAAAAGTATGCAAGAAAGAAAAGGTGTACGTAGGCGCTTCCAAATACACCTAGAAATGCATTACACTGGGCCGGGTTTTTCTTGCTGTTTAGTACATTGTTGAACGGCGATGGGCTGACTGACTGTCGACCAATCTTGTTAGTGAATTGGACGGGGCCAGCGAATAATGAAGGCTCCATGATGTGGTCTTAAGATAAATTATTAAAATTTAGTGCTCTTGCGTGCCACAATAATAATACTATTATGGGGCACGTCGTAGTGGGGACTTTTTCGCCACCAGGGGTTCTTGAACGTGCGCCAAGATCTAAGCTCACGGACGTTTTTAGATTTCGCTCCCGTCAAAAATGCGATAACCATGGGCGGTACCAAATGCCATAGCCGCTATTCTATCGGGGATGGTTAAGACACTAAACTTATTGATTAGCGGGCTGGAGTATTGGGGGTGCGAACCTACCTGCACAAAAAAGCACGCGAAGCCAGCACAAAAGAGTGAAAATGGCCCACAATGAAGTTGACCGATTCTGAAAGTGTATACCTACTGTCAGCAGTAGACTTAGCAAGAACCTAATCTTTTACCCTTGTCCAGCTATGGTGAACCTACTCCCTTCACTGGTCAGTCAACCAAGAAAACGATGCGGTACGCTTAACTATGTTCTCCAATTTTCCGCGAATATTTTCTACGGGAGCACTAAACAAAACGATCAGACGACTGAGCGCATAGGCCTTGAAAAATAAAACCTCTTTAGCTCGCCATTAATCTTCGCTGCCCCGAGTCCCGTATGATATCGAGGGTGACGAGGAATGACGCTGTGAACTCCGTTGGAGTAGCACATTACATTTTATACAAGTTTTCAGGAACGAATCGAGGGCAACGAATACGCGAATGTTTGTTTCATGAATATTACCGATGAAAAAAAAAATTTCACAGCATTTGTTGCAATCCTTCGTGGGTGTCTAGAGTAGAGTGCGAGGAATGTTAGACCACGTACATTGAACGCCTGGAGGTGTGCATGTGTATCAAGGAGTGGTACATAGTAATATATTCCTGTATTTATTGCACATTTCTTGTTCCAGGAATCGAAATGAGCGAAAACTTCCCAGAAACTTCCAGGTCTGAAAAACGAACTCCTCCGTTTATCTTGGCGTCATGTGCCTAAAGTACACTACACATTTCAAATACATTCTCTCATTGTTGTTGTTTGGCTGGCCTTCTTACAGATAGTACACGACAGAGGTAAAGCGAGAAGTCAAAATAAACCCAAAATGGCATCCTAAACTCACGCGAAACAAACTGCAGTATGCAAATGCCTCAAGTTGCGCCACCTGCTAAACTACATGTTGTTTTCAGGGAAATTTAATTATTTAAACTGTGATATCCTGCGGTCTGTGCTCCATATTTCGTGTTTTCTCATTTTGGTGTTGTCTTCGCCTTCTTACTATTCATGTTTTAGTGGAGATGTTGATATGATTTCTTGTTTGTTTATTTTTCGGCCTTTTCCCGTTGCACTGACTCCCTCCGATGAGAGTTTAACTAGAAATGAAAGTACGCTACTCATGTTCGGCCTTCGCTGATCTGTCATTGCGTACGTTTGACAAGCTGAACAGTTTTCAGACTGTACCAGCGGCGTGCACTTCCTGTTACTCCACGTTGTACCTGAGTTGCTGGCTATGTAAAGTACGCCACATTTAATATTAAGCGAACGATGTCACGATTGTGCCCTAGTTGCCTGCAAAGTAAAGAATAAAGACATAGTCTACTTAAGCTGATCTTACCGCCTATTCACGATACAATGAACAGCCGTAACGTCCGCAAAGAATATACATAAAGCACTGCCACACGTTCAGCTACGACAGCTACAGTATTAGAATACTCCAACTTCATTCTGAGTCCTCTGCACTCTTCTGTGCTCGCTTCGCGTGCTTTTTTGTGCGTGGAGGTTTGCATCCCCAACGCACCGGCCCGCTAATCTAAAAGTTTAGTGTCTCAACCCACCCCTGTAGCCTAGAGGCTATGGCGTTTGTTACCGCCCACAGTGGTCGCATTTTGATGGTAGCGAAATCTAAAAACGTTCGTGTGCTTAGATCTTGGCGCACGTGAAAGAACCCCAAGTGGCCAAAATTATTCCGAAGTCCCCCCTACGACGTGCCTTATAATATTATTGTTGTTGTGGCACGCAAAAACACTAAATTTGAATAATTCATCGTAAGACCGCATTTTAGAGCATTCACTATTGGCTGGCCCCGTCTACAACACTAACAAGATAATTCTAAGAATGTATATATATATATATATATATATATATATATATATATATATATATATATATATATATATATATATATATATATATATATATATATATATATATATATGATTAAAGGAAAAGTTCTGTAGGTCCGGCGCTTAGGTAGTTGCAGAAACGAAGGAACACACTTACGAAAATTGCATCTTTTTGTTTTTCAAAATGCCGATACAGTTACATAGGCAGTTACTTACTAAAGATGCAATTCACCTTTAGTACTAGCCTTTAGGATTCATCTGCCACAGTATTTGAACAGCTTAATGAGTATATGCATGGGCATATCAAGCCTGAGGACAAACTGATTCTTACAGGTGATTTCAACCTTCCCAATCTGCTCTGGAACACCTTTTCGATAACCAGTGCCCAAAGTGTCGAGAATGAAATGTTAAACATTGTGTTCAATTTCGACCTCTTACAAGTTGTAAATGTGGCAACCAGAATTCAAAACGGTTCTGAGTGAATCCTTGATCTGTTCCTTATAAATGGGAATATTAAAGACAAAGTGATCTGCAGCGTCACCTCCGGCATTTCAGATCACAAAGCAGTAGTCTTTATGTTAGAGGGCATCGCATTGGAACAGCGAGCTGATTTCAAGTTGTTTCCAAATTTTTCTAAAGCAGAAGACGAGCCTATTCTTGATGGTCTAAGCTTTAATTATGACTCTTTCATGAACAGCTATTGTTCGGTGAATGACTTGTGATTTTTTTTCAAGGGGGTAATTCACGAATGCATTCAGCATTTCGTGCCAAGGATAGCTATAAAACATAACTTTCGAAATCCATGGATAAGTCGAGTAACGCTGCAGTTGCAGCGAAAATTGAAACGTCTAAAGAAGAGAGCGAGAACGACAAGCAGGTCTGACTTGAAACTAATGGTCGAACAGATATCGTAAGAGGGTGAAGAACAATATTACGCATGATAAGAAAAACTACTTCGATATAACACTGCCATCCATTACCAAAAGGTTCCACGAAAAAGTTTGGAGATTGGTGAGCCGGAAGTCTCGCTCTAACGACGGATGTGTAGTTTATGGTGGTTGCGTGCAGGATGATGCAGGGGTTTCGACGGCATTCAATAAACTTTTCAAAGGCATATTTACTCAAGATGACGGTGGTCTTCCGCCTTTTGAAGTGTCCGTACCTCCTATTCCTGATGTGGTAATAAGTGAACACGGCATCTTAAATCTGCTGTTGAACCTTGAGGTAAAAAAAATCTCCTGGACCAGACAATATCCCAAATGCTTTCTTCAAACGTTATGCTGAGTGGTGTGCGAAATGCTAACATGTTCTGGACACTAGGTGTTTACACGAAGCTGCAGTACCTGACGATTGGCGGGATGCCAAAATCATGCCTTTGCACAAATCTGGGGACAAAACACTCATTCGGAATTACCGTCCAATTTGGATAACCTCAACAGCTATTATTCACAAACATATTATTCACAAACTGCTGGTAGTTCTCCGTTTTACCTCTTGTATGGCCGAGAACTGACGCTACTACTAGACACTGTGCTTCCGTCCACCACAGCTTCAACTAGCGCTTGTGCCCGTGATGCAGTCGTCCGTGCAGACCATGCTCGCCAACTTGCGCGCGTTCGTCTACAAGTGTCTCAACACAAACAGAAGCAACGCTACGACCTCCATCACCATGATTTCCATTTTGTGCCCGGCACCCTCGTGTTGCTTTGGTCACCATCGCGTAAAGTTGGCCTTTCTGAGAAACGGCTTTCGTGTTATAGAGGCCCATATCGCGTGCTCAGCCAGGTGACCGATGTCACCTATGAAATCGTTCTAGCCACGCCCACTACGTCCTCCGCTGTGACAACCAGTGACATTGTCCACGTCGCGAGACTCAAGCGCTAAAAATATCCACGCGCCCTTGATATTTAGCAGGATTGTGACGGCGCTTTTGCCGCCGGCGTGGAGTAGTACAATATTATCGGGCGATACTCAACGGGCGCGAGTACGACGATGAAGTTGGTCTGTGCCTTGAGCGGGCGAGTGTCGGCTGTCTGGCAGCAGTGTAAATGGCCACTTTCATCTGTGTCTCTTACACGTAACAGTACACACCTATATATATATATATATATATATATATATATATATATATATATATATATATATATATATATATATATAGACGAGAAGCAAGGGGGTTAACCGAGGGGCCATGCCCTCGGTTAACCCCCTTCGCTCGTTCATTACATACGAGGGTCTCGACTCCGGCAACATTGATGCCTTCAGGTAGCATATGTGAGTTTGTTGACCAGTTGCCTTCACCCTAAAAGATCACGTTCTCGTGACGCCTGCGGCAAAAAAGACGTTCCACGTCCGCCGCCAAAGTCTGTGAGTGGCTAACACTCCCAGGGTTCTACTAAGACACATAAATACCCAAGGAAGTGGATGGGAAAACGGCGCCGCGGTAGCTCAATTGGTAGAGCATCGCGCGCGAAATGCCAAGGTTGTGGGTTCGGTTCGCACCTGCGGGAAGTTGTTTTTTCATCCACTTTAATTTCCATCAATCTATCGTTTCTTTATTTCATATATTAAGCTCAAGTAATTTCCCCTATGTTGTCCTTGGTGTCAGTCTTTGTTGGCTTCCTATATATATATATATATATATATATATATATGCGTGTGTGTGTTGGTGTGTGTATAAAGTACTGTGCAAGTGTACAGTCCCGCGTAATCGATAGCTACATGGTCTAAAGGTTATGCAGCTTCACGAAATGTGTCTTCATTCAAATTCGACGTTCAAAAAATACAATTCTATACAAGCAGTCAAATCACATATGACGGGCAAGGATGTGCATGTGTTTTTTATATTTATTGTTTTGAGCAGCAAAAGGTGATTATTTTTTATAAATGAGCGATACCTCATTGGAAGAGGCCTGGACACCGACAACAATGGTTTAAAATATATTTATGTTTCGGCTCCCCTACGGGAGCCTTGTTCACAATGAAACAAGTGGTAGGGCTGGCACCCTTTCTATGTGCGGCTCCAAACATGACTAAGGCATTTGACATACACGGACGGCAGATTGCCTTCGTTGAGGTTAAACCTGTGCACCTTGGTTTAGTTGATTAGGGACTGAAGATAAAGACGCGAATAATGATTTCATTATTGGGCGATCACAAAGGATTTTTCTAGTTGATCGTATGTAGCGTGATTACTCAGTGTTCGGGAAGGGCATTTGACGCAGCTTGTCATTTGTGGACGTCATTCTTGTGCTGTTGAATTGTTGTTTTGAAGTTGCTGGTTTCTCCGACGTAGACATACAGACAGTCCACACACGGAATGACTTATGCAACGCCTGGGAACTTGTCGTTTTTCCAAAGGGTCTTTCACATGCACGAGCTCGTGTCTCAGTTTCCGGGAGGCCACGTGCGCAGACTGCATGTCATATGACTGCAGAACGCGTGCGAAGGTCTCGCTTATGCCGGGGACATACGGTACGGTAGCCGAAACGTAAATATATTTTGAACAAATTTTGGTAGATGTCCGGACCCCTTCCTTTGAAGTATGCCTCATCCGGACCAGACGGACTTCCGTCAAACTCTCGACTTCATAAATGAGCGATTCAAGGCTATGAAAAGCTCGTAGCCTCTCTCACATGCTTATTTCTTATGATCACAAGGCCGCCTTTCGTAAGGGTGCCTTTTCACGCTAAACATCACACACTCCTGTGTCATGCATTGCATTTTCCTAGAACTTACACTGTCCCTACCAATATATAATGGCGCATTTTAGCGTTAAAGTTAGGTCAATTTATCAGTATGGGCCTAAGTAAATTTTCGTGAGTTCACAAACATTTTTACTTTCATTCTTTAAGTGTCGAAAAAAGTATTGTACTAGGGGCCCTAATGCTTTCCTTAATACGAAACAAGCTTCTAATAAGACCGGGATAAGTGCTAGGAGATAGCGATAGCATAGATACTTGACGTCCTTTAACTTTGTGGCACTATTTGTAATTGAATGTATCGCTTTTCTACGGAGTGCATTGTTGCGCAACGATGTATACAAGTCTTGACGTAAAACAGATTATTTGTAATGAGGGTCACAGACGTACCGCCAATGGAGCCGGAGTTATCATGAAAACTGCAGTCTTGCTACGTAAAATGACCTCCAATGATGGGCTGCCATCACTACTTAACTTTGTCTTTATCTTTCATATGCTAGTTTGTGCATGCAAATGGCGATTTAAATAAATTTACGTAAAACATTCGCAGCTCATGTCTTTATTCTGAAATTATCTTTTTCTGCCAAAAAAATTGTACGCTTTTCTTTTTGCAAAATGTACTCCTTATCCGCAACGTTACTAGATAGAGCACGAATGTACCATGTCCTAATGGTTTTACCACAAACGCGTTAGAGGAAAAGCTGTCCTGAAAAACGGGGCCACAGAAAGAACTGCCACTTTTCGACGTCTCAGTTTTGTAATGATAAAAATATTTAAAATATTATTCAGGAACAATAATTTACAAGTAGCACTTGTACAGACACGTCTAATAAATTAGGTGCATATGTTGGAAAGATCGGTGGGTCATTTATAAAATTATCACGTAATCTTTACAATCTATTTAAGGACTTATTATTTAACTGAAAATTTTATTCGAAAGGATGGCCAGTGGCCTAGGATATGGGTAAACGCTCAGGTAAAAGGAAGGAAGTCGGCCTCCTTAGTGAAGGAAAGCAAAGTGGTAATTCTTCTGGTGCTGTCTCGATGTTGTGGGACCAAGCCGTCATACGAAACCACCCGTAGAGTTCGCGTGCGCATTTCCCTCAGTCTGGTTGTGGCACGACTGCAACAGGGCAAATGCCGACGTTGATTGCAAGACTGTTGGGGAGTCCTACTTGTGCTCCTCTCCACTTGATCGGCCCCGCAGGGGTGTCTGCGTCAGCGGGCGTTTGGTGTGTTGCGAAGCCACGTACCCGAGCACCCGAGGACTTGACCCTCACGCGTGTAGCCGTGCGCGGCTTAGCCATGTTCGGGGAAAGGAGTATGGGCGGAAGGGTTAAGCCAAGGCGGAGTGTTCGGACCGTGAAGGCCCTTCTGCGGGGGCAACACACCTCTTTGGCCTCTGCTTCACGTAGACGGTACCTCCAGACCGACCCACCCGGTGGAAGAAGCAGACGCCTTTTCCTGTACCCCTCGTTAATTTTCGTCTTTCTCTCTAGCCTTTTCATCTTTCCTGCGTTCTTTTCACTTCTTCTTACTTGCGAATTTCCTTGTGGCAAGGGTTAAGCACGTGTGATATATCCAGTCTTGGGTATATACATTAGGTTATAGCGCTGGTCCAGAGATGACGTCTGCAGGTTTCTTGAAACCTCTAGCGTCCCATGGTTCGGCTTGGCGGTGGGTGGCTACCACCGCCACCGAATATTGAAATCATGTTCTGGCAGAAGCATTCCCCTGACTTTCAGATCGGCTTCTAAAAAGAGGTCGCCCCGATGCATCTTTCACAGTTTACGCTCCGAACCTACCTAGATAACTTTGCACGTTACCACGCCTTGCACAGTCATGGAACAAGAAGTATGCGCAAGCTATCCGCTTTCTTGGTGGCGAAATGCCTCATAGAAAAATGCCGTAAAGAATACAAAGCCTCGAAAATCACCTGCGGAGACCTGCTAATAGAACTGCGAATAAAAAGAACAAGTGCAAAACCTGTCCGAACACACCAGTATTGATAAAATCTGTCACAATTTCTCCCCATCGCTCCCTAAGCACCTGCAGGGGCGTTATCTCAGAGGAAGATTTTCTCGAGTGCAAAGAAACTCCTGGAGTGGTTCCAAGACCAAAATGTGATCGAAGTTCAAACAATTATATATCGAAGAAACGAACAACTTCCCACCAAACACGTGTGTCTTACATTCGGTACTTGCACTGTATCCACCTCTCTCGATGCAGGATATCTAAAGATCAATGTCAGACCATATATGCCGAACCCAAGGCGCTGATTCAAGTGCCAGAGGTTCGGCCATGCCTCACAATCATATAGAGGCAAAGAAACATGCAAAAAATGCACTACCAAAGACCATTCGTCTGAAAAGTGTACCGCTGCCCAACGCTTTGTAAGCTGCAATGGGGATCATCCTGCATATTCGCGTATATGTCCGTGTTGGAAGAAGGAGAAGGAGGTGATTGCTTTCACGGTAAAAGAGAAAATTTCATTTTTGCACCGAAGAAGAGCCTTTCACTCTCACTTCAAATAAGCTGTGCCAATGTGGTGCGGCAAGGGGCAGCACCGCATCGCACTCAGGCGTCTGCAGAGGTCACAGTCAGTAGCAACTACATCCACCCCCTTGGTGGCACCGGCTATTGGTCTTTACCATTATGCAACATTGCCCTGCAGACAGCTGTTCCGCAGGTCCCAAGACTAAGGTGAACACCAACACGCGAGACGCGTGTATCCACGCCTGGCTTTCGATCATACAGCGCCTAAGAGAAGTCGATGGACGTCGATACAAAACCCCGCGCGTCATTGACGCGAATATAACGTTGTTCTTTTAAGCGCTCTAAGAAGGACAAGCTCCGGATAAGTGCGCCAAAAAAGGGATAGGTAACCTGAGTGGTTACCATCCATCAAACGTGTAGTCCTTATCACATGTAACCTTTAAGTTTTATGTTCACACCCATCAGTACAGTTTTAATGTTATACAACCATGGCTTTAATTGCAGATTGGAATTGCAGAGGTCTCATACAGAATATAGGGTACATCTAAGACATCATCAACATTTTTTGCCCGTTGCAGTGTGTATTCAGGAAGCAATTCTTGGTCCAAAAGATACTAATATTCTGAAAGGTTTCACCTTTGACCCCAGGGACCGCGAATACTCCAGCCGCTTCTCAGGAGGAGTCGCTATAGTCGTGCAGGGTGGCACTCTTACCCGAAATGTCCAGTTAAATATATCTCTCTAAGCTGTAGCCGTCACCATTCTGTCCCACAATATCATCACCATTTGTTCACTGTATGTTACCCCCACACCCATTTTACGACTAAACACTTACGAAAAATTACTGGAATATTTACCAGAGTCATTTATTTTAGTAGGATATTTTAATGCTCATTGTACTCTTTGGGGCAGTGTCCAAACTGACCAAAGAGCGCAATTCATTGAACATTTTATTCTGTCCAATGGGATCTGCCTTTTAAACTCAGGTACACCAACCTGCTTTTCCCCGATTTCCCTCATTTTTAATTGTTTAAGTTTAACCTTTTGCTCACCATCTCTTTTTAGTGATGTTGAATGGGAAACCCGCGAATCGTCATATGGTACTGATCACTAACCACAGTCATCAAACTCCTGTCATCATCACTTACCTTAGTACCTAGACCACGCCGGTGGATATTACAGCTCGCTGACTTGCCGGTCTTGTAGAGAATGCGAAACTGGAAGTTGTCTTTTCGCCAGAACTAAGCATTGACGAACTTAACACAAAAAAACACTCAGGTTATAATCTCAGCGGCAGAATAGGCAACATACCAATCATCCGGTATTGTGTGCAAGAATCTAAACTCCTGGTCGACAAACTACTAACAATATTCTAACAATAATAAAATAGCGGTTCATCTGGAATAGCTCCGTGTCCCGTGAGAATTAGCTGCCTTCGCCTACGCATCACTAAAGGCTGCGAAGCTTGGGCTACGAAGCCGAAAACTCAGATTTGTAGTTGCCGTTTCACCATCTTATCAGAGCAGCAGGCTTCCTTTTAACATATATTTTTTTTGGCCGCGCTTCCGAATTCTAGTTGCGTGCGGCGCATGATTGTTTGCTGTGCATCGACGGTGAATGCAAACGCAGCGGCGTGTTGACACTTGGCGCCACCGACGGCTGTCGTCTCCCTAAGCTGTGTGAAATGGGTCATGATTGAAGATTGGGCTAGTTTGTAGGACGTTAAGAATTACGAAGTACAAAGGTAAAAGCAATTACAGTAAGCAGCGAACGCGAGCTTATGAACCCATATGCGATCGGCGAAGCACCTCAAGAAACAAAAGAGCCAGACGTACTTCTCGATCCTTTGTCCGTAACTTTAGTGCAGAGCTCTTCGGCTCCCGTTCCTGCGCTGAGCGTCGGCGCTACTGAGCAAACGAGCACAGGGAAGGATACAAGAGCGAACGCGAAGCACAGCAGGGTGGGAAAGACGGGTATTGCGGAGAGAGGGCGAGGAGATGAGGTCAACGAAGCCATGAGGTAGAAAGCAGAGGAGGATGGTATGGCGAAAGCGGGCGAAAAAAATCATAGTGCCGCGCAAGACGGGCTCGGCAGTGACGGCTGCTACGAAATTGCTCTAAAATAGCGCGCTATCGTCTGTTTCCTGGGGGCATGTGGAGAGCGCGTCCACCAATATCATATAGCGAAACAAAGTGCTGCATGAAGGAATGTCTGTATGGGGCGGCTGCTGTGCATCGCGCCTAAGCTTCACCGAAGTGCTGCCTCTCGCTATCTCCCGTTTAGCGAGTAGTCTTACTAGACTTTGCTCTGTTTGTAATTTCAAGCACGAGACAGATTGTCCGCGCCAGCGAATATACCGCGAAATGAAAACACGCACGTACTTCGCATTAGGGAGTACCGTAATCGTCGGTGAATCTTTTGATCCAGAAGAACGGTACAACCAGGACCGAACTAGAAGGCGGTTCGATGACTCGCGGCAGCTTCGTCGCATTCTGCTACGAGGAAATGACTGCGCGATGAGCGCCGACTGCAACTGCAACCCCGAAGGCGGTGTTGCAGTTTAACAGAGCGTCCCAAAGCGTGAGCTGCCACGAGGTGAGAACAGGGCAAACTCATAGCTCCCACTCTTCACGCAAAGAATAAAATCATTAATTTCAGTGGCCGAACGGAAGCTACCGCGCACACAACTGCACCAGCTCGCGCTATGTGGGACGTCACATACACGTGCCAGTGGTGTCAGAGAAGGGTAATGCAGTTGAACGCCTTTACGACGGAGCGCTTGCGGCCTCCGGAATCGTTCGCTATACCGGTCAGTTCATTGTAAAGGTCGCGCAGCACAAAATTCACACAAGAACAGGGACAGACGTCCTTTTCTTGAGACGTTCGTTATATATGTGCTAGACTGTAGTTGGCGTAGGCATGAGTAGTGCATGCGTACGGTTTGAACATCGCGTTGTTATGCACGTGGCATCAGCGGTTCTAACCGACAATCTATGCAATGGTACGGCATATGACTTCTACTGATATTGGAGCCAAATAATAGACGCGCAATCATACCTGTTATCGCTGATAGCCATGCGTCCACTCTGGTAACCTTTGAAGTCTTAGTTTTCTGACAAATACTTTGTTATGGTGTGATTATAGAGAAAATTGGAACAGACTTCTTGAAGAGCTTCGGTAGCAGCGAAAGCTTCGTTGTATTTCCTGCGCAAAGGCTGTAAAGATAACAAATGCGATGTTCAATGTCATATTTAGCGAAAATGCGCTTTTTCAGAGGCGAAAATAAATCACCCTAGACGCGGACACTCATTTGCAAGAAAAATCGCTTTACGTGAACGTCACCGTGAAGGTGTGATGTCATACTCGCAGTGACCCAAGTTGACAACAAAAAAAGGTTTACTGAAGAGCGGCAGGTGCTCGTTTGTTCCTGGGGTACATACCCATTTGCCTCATGGCTACAGAACCAGTGAAATGTATGTCGTATATTTTTTATACATCATGGGCGAATTCTTTTGTGCCCGTTTCCTATCAGTTGATTATACGCCGTACAATGCAACCGTGCACAGCAAAATAACACGGGCAATGTAAACGCTGGCGCTCCATGTCTGAGCTTGGCGCGTTTACCTCTGTTGGCGAGGTGCCATAACCAGTGAAATGTATGTTGTACATTTGTGATACGTCGTGGGCAAATTCTTTTGTGCCCTTTTCCTATTTAGGTGATTAGACGCGTGACAATGAAACCGTGCACAGCAAAATAACTCGTGCAATGTAAACGCTGGCGCTCCATGTCTGAGCTTGGTGCGTTCAGCTCTGTCGGCGAGGTGCCTTTGTATCGATCTGATATATATTACGTGATCCGATCACCGGCGTCCACCGACTGCGAATGCCAAGCGTTTACCTCTGTTGGCGAGGTACCATAACCTGTGAAATGTATGTTGTACATTTGTGATACGTCGTGGGCAAATTCTTTTGTGCCCTTTTCCTATTTAGGTGATTAGACGCGTGACAATGTAACCGTGCACAGCAAAATAACTCGTGCAATGTAAACGCTGGCGCTCCATGTCTGAGCTTGGTGCGTTCAGCTCTGTCGGCGAGGTGCCTTTGTATCGATCTGATATATATTACGTGATCCGATCACCGGCGTCCACCGACTGCGAATGCCAAGCGTTTACCTCTGTTGGCGAGGTACCATCACCAGTGAAATGTATGTTGTACATTTGTGATACGTCGTGGGAAAATTCTTTTGTGCCCGTTTCCTATTTAGGTGATTAGACGCGTGACAATGTAACCGTGCACAGCAAAATAACACGTGCAATGTAAACGCTGGCGCTCCATGTCTGAGCTTGGTGCGTTGAGCTCTGTCGGCGAGGTGCCTTTGTATCGATCTGATATATATTACGTGATCCGATCACCGGCGTCCACCGACTGCGAACGCCAAGCGTTTACCTCTGTTGGCGAGGTACCATAACCGGTGAAATGTATGTTGCACATTTGTGATACGTCGTGGGCTAATTCTTTTGTGCCCTTTTCCTATTTAGGCGATTAGACGCGGGACAATGTAACCGTGCACAGCAAAATAACACGTGCAATGTAAACACGGGCGCTCCATGTCTGAGCTTGGTGCGTTGAGCTCTGTTGGCGAGGTGCCTTTGTGTCGATCTGTTATATATTACGTGATCGATCACCGTCGCTCCGCAACTGCGAAAGGAGCCAGCCCCTTATGATATTCGTACTCTTGCTACGTTACGCAAACTCCATTCATGGCCTGGAATCTTTAGATAACTTTATCTTTATTTCTCAGAAAGTGCTGTACATGTGCAAACGTTCATCAAATAATATTTACGTAAAACATCCGCAGCGTATATTTTTATATGGAAAGGTATTTTTTTTGCAATTGAACAATGCTAGTGTCGTGTTTTTATTTGGAAAGTATTCTTCGCTATCCACTACGTAGCTTGATCACGCAACAAGGTGCGACATCGTCATGATCTTATCGCTAAAGCCATTATAATACACCTGAGCGAATAAAAACTGTCATCCGCAAAGCGGCCGCCAAGTTGCTTCCTCCCATATTTCTGATGCTCAAATTTTGCGAAAATGTTATGGGAGAGATAGGAGGAGGAAAAACATTTATTAAAAAAAGAAGAAAGGACAAGCAGGTGTCTTTCTGATTGTGCTGGAGTCGCCCTTAGTCCAGCGCTCCTGCGGCTCTTGCTGTCTCCCGGGTCCGCCGCACCAGTTGCTGCTGGTTACGAGGGTCCGAACTAGTCAGCACGGCCTCCCACTGCTCGGGTGTGGGGTTGGGTATTTGCGGGGCCGCCTTCACGTTGGGGCACGCCCATGTGGTGTGATATAGGGAGGCGTAATCATTACAAAGGGGACATTTGTATGTATATAGTGTAGGGTGGATTGCGTGTAGTCTGCTTAAATGTGGGTATGTATTGGTTTGTAGTTGTATCCATGTTACGGCGTCTTCACGTGAAAGGGTCCTGTGTGGAGGTGGGTATTGTCGTCTGTTCAATCTGTGGTGTTGTACTATGGCGTTGTATTGCAAACGTACGGGCTCCATGGATGCGTCCGTATCCCTCTCTTGTGGCGCCCGGGAGGCATGAGCTAGGGCTACAGCGTGCGCACGCCGATTTCCACAGAGGGACTCGTGTCCTGGAGTCTACACTATTTCAACATCCGGGAATTTGGAGGCTTGTTTGAGGGGCCGGTGGGCGATTGAAGATATTCGACCTCTCGCGTAGGTAGGGCAAGCTGCCTGGGAGTCGGCAATAATTGTGATGTACTCGTTGGTCAGACTAGAGGCGATGGCCAAGGCGATGGCTGTCTCCTCCGCTACGAGGGCGCTGGCAGGGCGGACCGTCATCGAGACCACCTCTTGTAGGTTATATTCGACAACGCTGGCCGTCATGGCTGCTTTTTGGGGGTACTGCGCGGCATCTGTGTATAGTGTGGTGGGAACACCGCAATATCTTGTCTGTAGAGTTTTTGCGCGAGCTTGGCGACGATCGGCATGATGTTCCGGGTGCATGCATCTAGGGATAGGGGCTACCTTGATGTGCTCCCGGAAATTGGGGGCCAGATGGATTGCTTGTTCATGGCCTTTGCTGGGTGTGGGGTAGCCTAGGCACGCTAGGGCTGTTCTTCCTGTTGGTGTGAGGGCTAGTCATTGTCGTTGCCTTGTGAGGTGGGCGTCTATAATTTCTCTTATAGTATTATGGACTGCTAGGGCTTCAAGCTTGAGTGTCGCTGTTCCTGGGGGTAGGCCGAGCGCTTGCTTGTAGGCTTTCCGAAGAGGTACGTCTAATTGATCTATCTCTTGGGAGTGAGGGGCAAGTACGGGGCAGCGTCGGCAATGCGGCTGATTGTCAGGGCCTGAACGAGCTGTATTATGCCGTCTTCTTTCAGTCCGTATTGTTTGGTGGTGATACGGCTGACCTTTCGCATGATCTGGAAGGTGGTCTGCTTGAGACATTGGATTGTGTGTGCGCCTCCGCCGTCCTTTTGTATGTGGAGTCCGAGAATGCGGACGCGGTTTACTGTGGGTATTTCTTTGTCGTCGAGGCTGAGTATGATGTTCGGTAGTTCATTCAGTTTTCTTCGGGATTTCTGTCGAACGACTAATAGTTCTGACTTCTGGGGGGGGGGGGGGGCACAGGAGAGCACTTGTTTTTGCATATTGCTGGACGACGTCGGTCGCTTGTTGAAGGGCGTCTTGTTTCTCTCCTTCGGAACCAGCGGTGGTCCAGATAGTGATGTCATCGGCGTATATTGTATGCCTGATTCCTGGTATTGCGTTCAGTTTGTCAGGTATTTTCATCATAGCAATATTGAAAAGGGTGGGTGATAGAACAGCACCTTGTGGGGTTCCTGTGTTGCGGGTAGGTAACGTCGGGGTTCTGAGTGAGCCAATGCCTATTGTGGCCGTGCGGTTGCTTAGAAAGGCGCGTATATAATTGTAAGGATTACGACCACAGTTTGTGAGGCTTAGGTTTGTAAGGATGGTATGGTGAGCCACATTGTCGAAAGCGCCTTTGAGATCGAGTGCTAAAATCGCTCCGGTGTTGTGCGGTGAGATCTGTTCGAGGACTTGTTCCTTCAGAGACAGAAGGATGTCGTGGGTAGAAAGCTGGGGCCGGAATCCGAACATTGTTTTGGGAAAGAGGTCGCTGCATTCTAGGTAAGGTTGAAGCCGGTTCAGAATGACATGTTCCAGAAGCTTGCCTAGGCATGAAGTAAGTGAGATTGGTCTGATATTTTCTAAGCTGGAGAGTTTGCCTGGCTTCGGAATGAGTTGACCTGCGCGTGCTTCCAGTCTGCTCGTAGCGTACCTGCTTCCCAGTGACGATTAAAGAGGTCAGTAATAGATTGAATGGTGCCATCATCCAGATTGCCCAGGAGCTTGTTATTTATTTTGTCCTTGCCTGGGGTGGTGTTTCGTGTGAGTGCATGGAGTCCTTGTTTCACCTCAGTGATAGGGATGGGCTTGTCGAGGTCGTAATTGTCGCTCCCGCTGGAGGTTGGGGGTTGCCCTTGTGCGGGTTCGAAATCGCCTATGTACCGCGCCTGCAACTACTCCAGGATTTTGCCACCAGAACCCGGATGTTTGTGGAGGATACGTTGGATTGTTTCCTGGCTAATTGCCTTGCTTTGTGTGGGGTCAAGAAGATGGCGTAGCAGCGACCAGGTTTGGGCCGTGCTAAGATTACCCTGCAACTTGCTGCATAGTTGTCGCCAGTTGTGACGGGTGAGCTCCCCAGCATAAAATTCCGCGGGTGCCGTGAGTTTCGCTATACGTAGTTTCAATTTACGATTATGTTTGTGGCGCTTCCATCTCCTAACAAGGCCTCGGCGTGCTTCCCAGAGGTGAAGAAGGTGCAGGTGCCGGTATGTCTGTGGTGGGTGTGATCTGTTTTGAATGTCTGACTACGTCTTGTTGGAGCTCTCGTACCCACTGCTCGAGATCCGTAATACCGGTTGAGGAGTCATCCGCTCGCTCTTTGCGAAAAGCTGCCCAATCTGTGATTGTTGTCTTTGTTATCCGGTGGCGTGCATGCGTAGCGTTCAATGTGGTTGCAAGTATGCAGTGGTCACTGCCCAGAGTTTCCTCCGTGTTGTGCCAAGCAGCTTGCTGTATCCCTTTAGTGAGGGTGAGGTCAGGGCATGTATCTCGGGAGGCGCTGTTTCCTAGACGTGTGAGGCATGCGGGGTCTGTGAGGATGGTAAGACGGTGCTGCTGTATCGTGCACTGGAGTGCAGTGCCTTTTGATGTGGCTGTCGTGTGCCTGGTGAGCAGCGTTGAAGTCGCCTACAATCAGCAGGCTATTATTTTTGGCTATGCCAATCGCTTTAGTGATCAAGTAGTCGAACTTGGCCTGCTTCTGCTTGGGTGGGCTGTGTATATTCAGTATGAAAAGGCTCTTTCGGCCTAGTTGGAGCCGCAGGATCTCAATTAGGTTATGATCGACGTCACTGCCGTCTATTGTGCGTTGTGTGGTTGTGAGCGCTTTAGCTGTAAGAGTGGCTACGCGGTTTTCAGGCGTGGTGGTGTGTGTGTTGTAGCCAGTTCGAGTTGGGTGTGTGCCTGTTTCCTGCAGTGCGATTACGCTTGGTGTCGTTTTGCAGTTACTTATGTACTGTCTCAGTGATCCTTGCTTGAGTTTGTAGCTGCGGCAATTCTATTGCCAGATTATGAGTGGCTTTTGGGTCCTGTGGTTGGTTTTGCTATTCGTACTGGCTGACGGATGGATCAGCAGGATGTCCCTGGTCTACTTCCTGTTGTACTAGTGTTCTGACTTTCTTGCGTCGCTGATCTTTTGCGAGCCGTGTTTCTGCAATAGCACTTGCCAGTTGTTGGATGCCTTGTTGCATTGCTAGAAGCTGCCGTTGCAGTACATCAACTTTCTCCTCGACTTGTGCAATTTCTCTCGGTTTTGCTGATTCCGTGAGAATCATGGGCTCAGAATGTTCCGAAGATGATGGCATTAAGGGTGCGGGTATTGGTGTGGAATGCTGAGTGGCAGTACGAGTCGCGTAAAGTTCTGCAATCTGCGTGCGAAGTTTGTTGTTTTCTTCATGAAGGCGTTTGTTTTCTTCTCTGATGGCCTTTAGTTCAGCTAGAATTTGCAGTTGAACAACAGTATTGGGTATGGGTGAAGAATTTTGTGGGGTGGGTGCTGACGTGTGTAGACTTGATGAGAGGGTGTTGTCTTGGTGGACTGTGTGAGAGGGGAAAAGCTGTGCTGACCAGCTCACCGCTTGTGATCCCTGTACAGCAGGTCCGCTGAGGTTCCGGGCCGCTCCGTGTTGGTTCCGCGAGCAGGAGTGAGACCTGGAGCGGGAACGCTTACGTTTCTGGTCTGTACGTGACCGAGACTTCGACCGTGAGTAGTCCCGGTGGCTGGTCCTTTGGGATGCTGAGGATGCCTTCTTCAGTAGATCAGGGCACTCCTTGGAAGCCGTAGGATGAGGCCCCTGGCATATGGCGCACTGGGGGTGACAGGGGTGGTCCTGAGTGGGATTCCGTGTACCACACTGGGGCATACGTTTGCTTCTGGAGTTGGGCATACATGGGTCCCGTGGCCGACTTGGTGACAGATGCGGCAGAAATGCGTGGCTGGTCGGTATGGTATGCATCGTAGTTCATCGCTGTAGTATCACACGTACAGCCTTGCCAGTGAATGTGATCACTGACGCAACGGTTTGTCCGAGCATACGGGCATGTAAGATTTCTCAGCCAGTTGCACAGAGCCCGTGAAGGAGGACTTCTGTGGGAGTTACTGCGGGAATGCCGTGAATGACCCCTTTGACGGAGCTGTCGGGTGCAGCCATGTATGCCGCGACTGCAAATTCTCGACCACCCAGGTGAATTGTAGTGATGTGACGGATGCCCATAGCTAGCTCTTCGCTTGGTGCGCTAGCAATAGCGATGTTTTGTACTGGGTCAATTCTTACAGTAAGGGTCCGTACATGCTCAGTAGTGGGGTGCTAACATGCCAGCTTGATGCCTTCAGCGACCTGTGGCATGGTCCAGATGGCAAGGTTGAGCCCCTCTCGGGGACGGATGATTACCTTGAGGTCGTTTCGAGGCAGCGGTGGGAGTCGGGCTTGTCGGGCAACCGATGAGTGTCGGGGTTGGAGGGGTGAATTGGTGGGAGTCGATGTTTTCTTCCGACCGTACTTAAGAGTGAGCCAGTCTCCGCCGGCAGGTTGATCAGGAAGTAGGATTTGTGCGTGCTCGAGACTCATCTCGGTGCCATCGCTGGTGGCCATTGGTGCGCCGAACTGGGTCAAGGTCTTCGGCTAGGCCATACCCGTCGTTAGGCTTAGCTGGGTGGGCGCCTCTTGCGAAGTTCAGAGTCCGGTAATTCCAGGAGCAAGCGACTCACAGTATAGCCTTGGGTGTCCACGTGTTCCGCTCGACGTAAGGAGTCGATTGAGGCTGGTTGTGGCGGCGCTGACGTCAATCATCCAGGGTTTTGCGATGTAAAGGCGGAACCCTTGTGCGGTGCAACCATGCGCAGCCTCTTCTTCTCCTTCTCCGGCCGACGAGAGATAGCATTTGCACAGGCAGGTATGATTGGAGAAGGTGCCAATACCGAAGCCAAAGGGAGGGTTCCGCGGCACTTTGAGAAGGCAGGTGGAGTTTCGAAATACCACAAAGCTTGCGTACCCTTATTCATAGCATTAAGATACGCTCTAAGCAATGAAGTTTCAGTATAATCAGATAGGGGGGATGTTCCTACTAGGCGGCTGCAGCTGTGCCCTTTTTCGGAGTCTAACAATAACTACTATTAATTGTTGATAATTCATTTAAACATATTTACCCGATTTCCACATAGCTGCACATCACACCACAACGCATCCAGCAGCAGAGCGAGACAACCCTTCGAAAATTCAAATATGTTTAATAAGTTCGCTTGCCGTGGTAAATAGCAAAGACGAAATCATGTTACTCTAGAGGGCTGTATATATAGGTGCCCGTAAAAACTACTAAGCCTTGCTCACGCTTGCAAAACTTACAGAATACTCGAACCAGCCGCCGGCATTGGTGAAAAGAAGCACGCCTGGGATGGCATATGCTGTGCTGAACATCTCAGTCACACTTGGTACCCGTGCGTAACTCGCGGGGGTCCATAACGGAGCGTCAAGTCACCCTTTTTCTCGAAGAAGCGTGCGACCTGTCGCGCAGGGAACCGTCAGGTTCGGTGTCAATGGTGGAAACTTTTACAGCCAGTTCTACCGGGAGAATTGTGAATAGCGAATTAACATCAAATCAGACCAGGACGGTATAATGAATAGGAACAACACATCGTACACTTTCAATAATGTCACCAGAGTTGCGCACGTGGACGCCACTTTTTCTAACGACTGCTGAAATAATCTGGTGTACGAAACCGGAAATCGTTTACAGGATCAGAGGTATCTACAAATCAGAGGTATCTACAAATCAGATGTAGTTGTGGAGTGTGTAAAAGGCGAGAAAGGACTAGCAGTAGGGGCCTCTCTAGGGCGTACATTGGGTTATGTAATAGAGCTAGCTAGAGAAAAGGTTGCGGGAATGCATAGGGGCAAAACCTTGTAGTAGTAGCGGGCGGCCTCAATGACGTGCGAAACAGGAAAGTGGCGGCGCTAGAACAGCGTTTGGCGAAAGGTGTAGGCGACCTGAGCGTGATGTGCCCTCGGCCACCGATTATGGTGGGAAAAGTGCCGGAGTTCCATGTGCATGTTCCATATGTGCATGTGCACTAACGTACGAAGAGCAGTTGGGCAACTAATCAGGACATTTGGAAAGGGAGGTAAGTGAAATGTTTCTGTGTTGTAGCAGTCAACAGCGAAGTGAAAATGTTTGATGGCTTTCAAAGAGACTGGAGGCACTTCACTCACCGCCTTTGACGAGAAGTGGGCAGGCAACTTGCTGGTCGTGCATTTGCTTTCTTCCTTATATTTCCTTTTTTTTGGGGGGGGGGGGGCAAACAGGCTCCCAGGACGCCAGTGTAAGTAGTACAAAGAAAGTGCTCTAAGGGCACTTCAGGCTAGCATCACCGGCAACAACAGAAAAGCGAGAAAGAAAGAAAGAAAGAAAGAAAAGGGCTCGACTTGCTACAGGATACTCAGCCATGTAAGGCGGCTGAACAAAAGTGGTTAGGGATGGAGTAGCAGTTAAATAGAGACTAAATAGGTGTGTATGTGATTACGGAACCACACGTTAGAGACCTGCAAGAACAACCAATGATTAATAACCGTGTCTGTCCACGTTGTAAAAGAACAAATTGGGAAATAAAGGGAGGGGGAGTCCGAATGTTCATACGTCCTGGAGCCAAATAGAAAGACGAAACTCAAAGCGTCAAGATCATCTTTGTTATCAGGCGCAGTCAGCCGATATAGCTTGCCTAGCTATGGCTTATTTATGGACGCCTAAAAATTGCCAAGAATAGAATCAGTAGTTAGTGCAATGCCTAAGCGGTGATACCAAGCGTTGCGGGAATGATAGCGGAGTTATCCTGTGGGTTGACATTCATGCTCACAAAGAGGATCTATACGGCAGTACCAAACACTACGAGAATTTTCATCATCATCATCATCATCATCATCATCATCACCCTGTTTACGCCCACTGCAGGGCAAAGGCCTCTCCCATATTTCTCCAACAACCCCGGTCATGTACTTATTGTGGCCATGCCGTCCCTGCAAATTTCTTAATCCCATCCGCCCATCTAACTTTCTGCCGTCCCCTGCTACGCTTCCCTTCCCTTGGAATCCAGTCCGTAACCCTTAATGACCATCGGTTATCTTCCCTCCTCATTACATGTCCTGCCCATGCCCATTTCTTTTTCTTGATTTCAACTAAGAAGTCATTAACTCGCGTTTGTTCCCTCACCCAATCTGCTCTTTTCTTATCCCTTAACGTTACACCTATCATTCTTCTTTCCATAGCTCGTTGCGTCGTCCTCAATTTGAGTAGAACCCTTTTCGTAAGCCTCCAGGTTTCTGCCCCGTTGGTGAGTACTGGTAAGACACAGCTATTATACACTTTTCTTTGGAGGGATAATGGCAACCTGCTGTTCATGATCTCAGAATGCCTGCCAAACGCACCCAAGGCCATTCTTAATCTTCTGATTATTTCTGTCTCATGATCCGGATCCGCAGTCACTACCTGCCCTAAGTAGATGTATTCCCTTACGACTTCCAGTGCCTCGCTGCCTATTGTAAACTGCTGTTTTAACGCGACCGCGTTAAGGAGCTCGTGTCGCAAAAAAGCCGGTGTCGTCGGCGTCGGTGTCGGCGGCGTTGGCCGTGAGCGATAAATCCCAGCAGGCCCTTCACGAATAAAAAACAACTTGCAAGATGGGCTGGGTGGGAATCGAACCAGGGTCTCCGGAGTGTGAGACGGAGGCGCTACCACTGAGCCACGAGTTCCATGGTTCAAAGCGGTACAAACGCGCCTCTAGTGAATGCGGTCTTGCCTTAGAAACAAGCTCTTCTAAGGCTCAGGCGTGCGTCGCTTGCTCAGGCGCCCATTTCGTTGCCGCGCCGAACGCTGCGTTGCTCGACGCTCACCGCGTCCAATGCGGGGCGCGTAGTCGCTGCGCCGAAGCCCATTGTCTTACATCCCTTGGCGGGTCGACGGGAACGCTGTCGCGGTCCACTCTTGAAGGCGAAGCTTAAGCGTCCTCCAGTTTTTTCTTCCGAGACTGTTAAACATTACTTTAGTTTTCTGCAGATTAATATTTAGACCCACTCTTCTGCTTTGCCTCTCCAGGTCAGTGAGCATGCATTGCGGTTGGTCCCCTGAGTTACTAAGCAAGGCAATATCATCAGCGAATCGCAAGTTACTAAGGTATTCTCCATTAACTTTTATCCCCATTTCTTCCCAATCCAGGTCTCTGAATACCTCCTGTAAACACGCTGTGGATAGCATTGGAGAGATCATATCTCCCTGCCTGCGTATCTCCCTACAAGAATTTTATGGTAAGTTTATGTGAACAACGTAACCTCGGGCACCTACTCGCACCTGCCCGAGAGCATTGGTTTATTTACGTAGAATAAACCTTCTTGCGTGGCCGTGTAACGTTTTCGAGTAATTTCGGCCCGTTTACGACCTCATTCTGCCAAGTCTTCTTTGCTGATGATCTGTTTTAGCGTCATTCTTAAGCTTCCGCTGCATGCCACCGCAAGCTAAGTAAGGGAAAGCGGACCAATTGCAGACGCCGGCACCACCCGCTTCATCCGGTTATCGATTTTCAGTGCACTGGCTCTGCCTCATCGAATCACTCTCCACTTGAGCGTTCTGCTCACCTCTTGTCAGCCGATTAGATATTACAAGGCGCTCAGTGTAGGCAATGTTATTCGTTTTTCAAGCAAGCAAGAATGAGATCCTATGAACGAGGAGAGCGTTTGATTTGTCTGTGCAGACAACCCTGCGGGTGACTGCCCGGTGTTTGCGTCGGTGGTTACGCAAATTTGACGTCAGGAGATTGGAATAAAAACACATTGGAATAGGTTTATGTTATAGGGCCCCTCATTATCATGAATACTGCGCCGAAATGTGATGGAAAGATCCCGCGAGAAGGTGGATAGAGTTTGTGATACGTTGGGAGAAATGATCGTTTATGAGGAAGGATGTAGCAGCATAGAAGGTAGAAAAAAAAGCATAATTTTGAAAATGGTATATGTTGTTGGGAAAGAGAGCAAAGAACAAAGAATTTCCAGTGCAAATGTGAATGCTGAACTAACAAATGCAGTTACTATAGTCGAGGAAAACTTGCCACATGGCCAAGCAATGAGTAGGAATATAGTTGGAATTGAAATCTAATGACGACATAAATGAGGACAGAGACGCAACATGCTTCCTGGAAAGGAAACAGGAAACCGAAAAGTTGGTGGAACAGGGATATACGGGAAGTGATCGACGAACGACAGAAAGGATCACGAGTACATAGGGAGGCAAATAACGCACAGTTGCCGCAGTTTGAAACAGACAGTAAATTAGAAATATACAGGGAGTGGAAGAGATACGATTTTGAACACTGTTTCAAGCAAAAATAAAGGTGAAAGTGAAAGTTGGTTTTGAGAAATGCGCGAGAAATTGAGTGCCGCACCTTGGTTGTGTTGAAATCAAACTAACTTACTAGCGAGAAAGTGGTGTGCAGTACATCACCTAGATGACCATGGCAACAAACTGGAAGGGGATCCCGAGTTACATTTAATTTGAGAAAGAACAGCCGAATGATTTCATGGCCATGGCAAGGATGGTTTGTGAGGAAAGTAAAAGAATGAGCGAGAACCAGACGGGAAGCAGCAGGTGCTGAGAGATTTGTACAGTACCAGCGGCACCCACTAAAATAATGGAAGAGAGAATAGTCTACAGGAATTTGAAATCCCACAAGTAACACCGGAAGAAGTAAAGAAAGCCTTGGGAGCCATGCACAGGGGGAAGGCAGCTGGTGAGGATCAGGTAACAGCAGATTTGTTGAAGGATGGTGGGCAGATTGTTCTAGAAAAACTAGCCACCCTGTATACGCAATACCTCAAGACTTCTAGCATACTGGAATCTTCGAAGAACGCTAACATAATCCTAATCCATAAGAAAGGGGACACCAAAGGCTTGAAAAATTATAGACCGATAAGCTTACTGTCCATTGCCTACAGAGTGTTTACTAAGGTAATTGCAAATAGAATCCGGAACACCTTAGACTTCCGTCAACAAAAGAACCAACAGGGTTCCGTGAAGGGTACTCAACAATAGACCATATTTACACTATCAATCAGGTGATAGAGAAATGTACGGAATATAACCAACCCTTATATATAGCTGTCATTGATTAGGAGAAAGCGTTTGTTTCAGTTGAAACCTCAGCAGTCATGCAGGCATTACGGAATCAGGGTGTAGATGAGCCGTATGTAAAAATACTGAAAGATATCTATAGCGGCTCCACAGCCACCCTAGTCCTCCATAAACAAAGCAACAAAATCCCAATAACGAAAGGCGTCAGCCAGGGAGATACGATCTCGCCAATACTATTCACAGACTGTTTACTGACATATTCACAGATCTGGATTGGGAAGAATTGATGATAGGAGTTAATGCAAAATACCTTAGTACCTTGCGATTCGCTGATCATATTGCCTTGCTTAGTAACTCAGGGGACCAATTGCACTGCACGTTCAATGACCTGGACAGGCAAAGCAGATGGGTGGGTCTAATAATTTATCCGCCGAAAACTAAAGTAATTTTTAGCAGCCTCGGAAGGGAGCAGCAGTTTACGATAGGTAGCGAGGCACTCGAAATGGTAAGGGAATACATCTACTTCGGGAAGGTAGTGACTGCGCATCTGGATCATGAGACTGAAATAATCAGGAGAATAAGAATGGGCTGGAGTGCATTTGGCAGGCATTGTCACACCATGAACAGCAGGTTCATGATGTGAGATCCCTGAAGAGAAAAGTGCATAACAGCTGTGTCTTACCAGTACTCACGTACGGGCCAGTAACTTGGAGGCTTACGGAAAGGGTTCTACTTAAATTGAGGATGACGCAACGAGCTATGGAAAGAAGAATGATAGGTGTAATGTTAAGGGATAAGAGAAAAGCAGATTGGATGAGGTAGCAAACGAGAGTTAATGACATCTTAGCTGAAATCATGAAAAAGAAATTGAAGCTATAGGCAGCGCACAACCGAAAAAAAAACATGTAGTTCATGTGTCAAGACAAAACGCTTATTATTTAGCGCCGCCTTCAAAGATCGCCACTGGTTGCATGGATGACAACAGCGTAGCAACACCTGCCGTGGCCGTGCTGGTAGCGACGTTATGTCACGCACGTTCACTGTCAAAAGGGTTGTGAATTCATGTTGGCATATGCGACGACACGGTGCCGACTCACTGCAGCTCTTCCGTGAGCCCCGAATCGAGTGCTTTGCCGCCCCTTGGAAAAGCATGTAAGTCAAATAAATGCAGTTTGGATTACAACGCCGATGAAAGCGTAACACAATCTTTCAAGAAAGAGTTCAAAACCTCTCCTCTACATTTATCTTACTGAACTACTACCGACGCAAATGCTTGTCTTGGCGCTTTTTTCTACCTGACGCCGTGTTTCCCACGTATGCCTGTTTCATGAAATATATTACTCGAATAATGACCAGAATAATGATACTTCTCCTCCAAGCCATTTGTCATCCTTGCTTCTTCATCGTATGGAAGTTTCGGTATACCTGATTGCAATAGCAACACATACTTGGAAAAACAAAGGAAGAATCGCCATCTAACTTCCTCCGTCACCATCACTGATCGCCACGTGTTCAAGTCAGCACTCTGTGACCATGTGCTTCCTCATTAGCCCTCTTATTATGGGAAGCATACTAGCCGCACAACCACGCTCTTCCTTGCTGCGCCACGAGCGGCTGCGTACCTACCATATGACGTCATAACAGCTGCAAAACGCCTCCTCGGAACGCCAATGGGCGCGCGTCTTCAGGAGAAGCGTGGTGTGTTGTCAGGAACGCCTCCCCGGCGCAAAGATGGGCGCGCGTCTCTCGCAGGGGCCAGTCCGGTTGTCTGGAACGCCTCCCCGCGCTCCCATTCGGAGGCTCAACTCGTGCGCTCGCTTGCGGCCGCGTAGCTGCATAGCTGTGTCTCAGCGCGTGCGCTCGCCTGCATGAGTTGTTTCTTCGTCTAGCCGAACCAAATATAGCCCAGCATCAGCAGTTCACCAGGCTAAACAGTGGTTCAACAACTAAAATAACGGCTAGTATGTTTCGCATCCTGGGCTTAACCTTAGCTAAGCCACAGCCATTTTTTTATTACTGCCACTCTTCTCTGCAATGCCTGTACGGCCCCAAGAATAAGTGAAAAGAAATGAAATGAAAATAGATAGCTTCTTTTATAAAAGGAGTGAGGAAAGCAAGCGACACTTACTTTTCTTGTTCGTGCTGAGTCGAGACAACAGTGCCAGCATTGCAGCGCGGCCGTGCCAGCCAGAGACAGGCGATACCGCAAACGCGTTGGAACGCTCGGTGCGTTGGCTTTGCGAGCCATTTGGGCTTAATGCAAGCCGGGCATGGTCGCATACAGATTATGCGACCATGCCCGGCAGTGCCTTTCCTCTCTAACCCTTTCTTTATTATATTACGAGAACTATATTACGAGAACTCAACCCAGCTCCTCAGGCGCGGCGGTGTCGCCTTCAATACCACGTGACACCGCAGCGTCACCACAGAGGAGAAACGGGGCTCCAACTCGCGGTGTCGCTCGCGGCGTCGCGGTGGTATATAAGCAGCTGCGCTTGCCTCTGCTAGACACTCACGAGGTGAGATGCCTCCTGGAAGCAGAGCTGCCCGTTGGAATGAGAAGCGAAGGTTGCGGCGTGCTACAGAGAGTGATTTTCTAGGTTGCTTTGGCTCAACTCTTGTAAGATGGGCTGGGTGGGAATCGAACCAGAGTCTCCGGAGTGTGAGACGGAGACGCTACCACTGAGCCACGAGTACGATGCTTCAAAGCGGTACAAACGCGCCTCTAGTGACTGTGGTGTTGCCTTAGAAACGAGCTGTTTCTAAGGCTCAGGCGTGCGTCGCTTGCTCAGGCGCACATTTCGTTGCCGCGCCGAACGCTGCGTTACTCGACGCTCACCGCGTCCAATGCGGGGCGCGTAGTCGCTGCGCCGTATAGCCCATTGTCATACACCCCTTGGCTGGTCGACGGGAACGCTGTCGCGTTCCACTCTTGAAGGCGAAGCAGAGTAACGCATGAGTTGTTTCTTCGCCTAGCCGAATCAAATATAGCCAAGCAACAGCAGTTCACCAGGGTAAACAGTGGTTCAACAACTAAAATAAAATCTAGTATGCTTCGCATCCTGGGCTTAACCTTAGCTAAGCCACAGCCATTTTTTTTTTGAGAAGCGCAAGATGTGGACAGCTACAACTCAGTGGTTCGGATCTGCTCCATTGTGTCCGTGGCTCTCCCCCACTTCTCTTGTGAAGTTGTCTGAACACTTTGGTAGCTGCTGCTCTTAGCTGCTGCTCTCCTGTCTGCTTCTATTTCTCTTCCTTCTCGCTTAGGAACACCGCATCGATACACTTGTTTTCTAACACGTTGATACGCCTCGTCATGAAGTGAATGGGAGTTGATTATTGTTTCCTGAAACATACCCATAGCAAATGTTCGAATAAGTAAGCGAACGGTTGAGTGAGTGAAAACTTTATTGTAAATCTCCGGCGATTTGGGCTGGGTGGGGCCATAAGCACCCGAGCCTCGGTGACGGCCCCGAGTCCTTGGACTCGGTCTGCGTACTCGGCTTGCCGGACGTCCCACAGTTGATCAGCCAGGTCCTGGCTTTGCAGGGCCGCCTCCCAAAGCGCGCCTCGGTTCGAGACTGCCGTGTCTACACCATTCGTCGGGGACTCCTGCTGCTCGCTATAGCGGCGCATGCCCACAGCATGTGGTGCAGCGTAGCTCTGCCTCCACACGCTTTACAATCTTCGGACGAATAAGTGTCGGGGTAGCAGAGGTGAAGGTTCGCCTAGTTCGTATATGTGTGCACGTGTCTGCAATTGCCTCCTGGCAACCGCCTGTTTCTTGTTTAGTTAGGCGTGCAGTGGTGAGTATTTACATCTGTTCAATCTGTAGTGTTGCGTGATGTCTCTGAAAGTGGTCCTGTGATCCTCCGCGAACAGTTGAATAAATAAATAAATAAATAGATAAATAAATAAATAAATAAATAAATAAATAAATAAATAAATAAATAAATAAATAAATAAACAAACAGGCGCAATATTTGCCAGGCCCAAAATTACAATATGTAAAATTGCATGAATCATGCAACAGAACAAGCAAACAAACCATGTCGCATCAGACAAAAAAGAATACGAAAAAAATAACCTGACGACACATGTTGCTAGATGAGAGACACACGACAGCAACCAGTCGCAGTTTTTAGACTGCATTTCTTACGGCGTGTAAGAATGCACATTTGTTTTTATATGTTTATTGTTTGAGCAACAAAATGTGATTTTTATTTATAAATGTGCGATTTAGGGCTATGAAGTGTTTCTGGCCTCGCTCCTGTGCTCTTTTCGCATCATGATAAGGGCGCCTTCAAGTAAGGGTGTCTTTTCATTCAAAAAGGCACGTTTCTGTATCATGCCTTGCCTTTTTCTCAACCTTATACTTTCCTTGTCGTTAAAAAGGGCGCCTTTCAGCTTCGAGATAAGGTCCGTTTGTAAATTAGGGCATAACTAAATTTCAGCGGCTGCCCAAACATACCTGCGCTTCCGCAAACTGTCCTTTCACACATTAAGCGTCGGAAAAACTATTGTGCTGTGGGCCCTAATGGTTTTGCTTTATATGAATCCAGCAAGAATTAAGCCCGGGAAAGGTGCTTGGAGGCAAGCAAAGCACAGATAGTTGACGCCGTTTGCATTTGCGGCACCCACCTGTAATGGAACGGTTTGCTTTTTGTAAGCAGTGCATTGTTTCGTAAGTTTATGTACATAAAGAAAGCGGTTATCTTACAGCAATAGGACATCAGGATTGCCAATGGAGCCGGAGTCACAATGAAAACTGCACTCTTGCTACGCCAAGAGACCTCCGATGATACGCTGGCATCCGTACGTAACTTTTTCTTTATTTTTAAAAGTCTGCTAAGAATACGCTAAAGGAGATCAAATCAACAGCTGCAAAATATTTGCGGCTCATTTCTTTATTCGGAAATATCATTTTTTGCCAACCAATGAAAAAGAGCCGCTGTGGCTCACGGCGTGTGCTTGCCTGTTTTCTGTGCTATAACCGGTAGCGGCATACATTTGAGTGTACAGTATCTTTCATTGTAGATCTCCTCGCCTCTATAATCCTTTCTGTTCTCTGTGTAAACTGCCTTCGTCTTTGGTCTTCGTGGTGATTGGTCTGGGTTCCTTAAGCCTTCTTACGTGTGAAGGACGAAGGAGGTTCTTCAGCTCTGACAGATGCAGCTTGTTGCCATGCAATGTAGATAACAGTCGCTGCCCATTCCACGTACTCTTCAGCCTCTATTCGTTAACGATGCATCAAGTCATACGTTTACAGACGCCTGTACAATTTGGTGCCGCCATACTGAGGGAGGCTCGGTATCTCCTTTGAATCACATCACAGCGTCTGCGCGAGTGCGTCTGTGCAGAGTAGCAACAGTGCGGCGTCCTTGCAGATATCGCTATCAAAGAATAACCACCACGAGGAACTTTTCATCTGGTTTCGATTTAACGAACTCGGCGGCTAAACGTTTCAGACTTGCTAGTGTGCCATTCCACGTGCTCTTCGGCCTCGATTCGTTTACGGTGCGTTTCAGGGTGTGTTTGCAAGCGCCAGGACAATTTGGCGCCACCATACTGAGGGAGGCTTGGTAGGGCGCTGATTGCGCGTCTTTTTGGAATCGCATCTCATCGTCAGCGCCTGTGCGCCTGTGCAGATTAGCAACATGACGATGCACTTGCAATTGTCTATTTCAATGCTTGGGCGCAATGAGGAGTGTTTCCTCTGGAGTTGATTACATTAACTCTGTGGCAAAACGTTTCAGACTTCCTAGTGTGATAAGCACCGCAGTAGCTTTCTAGCTAGGGAGTGTCACTTCTCAGTTTCTTCGCTGTGTTCACGCGATGTATGTTTAACCTGACATTCATCAATTCTCCCGTTTCACTTATATATATAATTTTTTTGCGGAAAGAACATTGAAGCATATAACTCACATCGGAACTAGTACTAGTTAGGCTAGTTTTCCCTTCGTGTGTTTCCACTGTTCCAACTTTTCCCGAAATTGACGCCCCGTACATGGAACCAATTGTTATCACTGTTGAAGGCATTAAATTACTCATTAGTGACCTCAAATTATCTACTTCAGCAGGTGTTGACAACATTATTTCCAAGATTTTAAAGAACACCGTCGCTGCCTCATGCAAGATCTTATACCATATTTTTCAACAATTCCTATAATCTGGAAAGTTACCCACAGGTTGGTTAATAGGGAAAATAATTCCAATTCACAAATCAGGAGATGTTCATACCCCTGGCAACTATCGGCCCACCTCTTTAACCTGCATATGTTGTAAAATGCTCGAACACATAATCACTTCACACGTGTACAGCCACCTAGAAGCTCGCAATTTTTTTTTTCTTATCAGCATGGTTTTAGGAAAGGATCTTCCTGTGACACATAATTATTTGAACTAACGACTGACTTGCACTTAAACATAGACCGCAACCTTCAAACGGACTGCATATTTCATGATTTGTCTAAAACTTTTGACCCCGTGTCCAACTTCTCGCCTAATTTCTAAATTACCTGCCCCACGACTTGACACTTTAACATTATCCTGGATTCGTAATTTTCTTTCTTTTCGAGAACAGTTTACTGTTGTTAATAATTTCTCTTCCCCGCCTTGTTTTGTTAGCGTGCCACAAGGCAGCCTTCTCGCCCCCTTACTCTTCTTAATCTACATTAACGACTTGCCCACGCGGATTACTTCCTGCATACGCCTTTTTGCCTACGGCTGCATAATCTACCGTCCTATTGACACGACTGACGATCACTTGGCGCTTCAAGCAGATCTTCACCTTATCGCTAACTGGTGTAACAAATGGCTCATGACACTAAACGTTACAAACTGTGACCTGATTTGCTTCAGTCAAAAATATGTAAATTCTAAATTTTCGTATCATCCTAATACCACCATACTTTCCTGCACATCATACAAGTACCTTGGTGTTCTTCTCAGAGATATTATTTTGTGGGTCGCACAAATCACTTCTACATGCGCCGAAGCTTCACGTTCTCTTGTCCATCTACGACGCAACTTGGGAAATGCCCCGCCAAGCATTCTAGAGCTCGCTTTTCAAACATTAATCTTGCCACAGTTAGAATATGCGTCCTCAATTTGGTCCCCTCATAAAATTTTCCCTAATAGATATGACGGAAATGATACAAAATAGAGCACCCAAGTTGATATCTCGTAAGTACGGCATAAACTCAAGCATTACACAAATTAAACTAGACCTTCTGTTGCCGCCATTAGATATCCTCTGCAATATCGCACTTCTGTGCTTTTTCCACAAATATATTTACACTAATAAACGAACACGGTTACAATTGCAAATACCCCACTCCTTTTCACGCAGATTACATAATGAATTCAGTTTAACGCGCATATACGGTAAAACAAATGAATTTAATGCATCTACACTACCTCGTGCCATTCGTCTCTGGAATGGCCTCCCTGATAACACAGCCTCCATAGCTAATCCCGACAGCTTCCGCTCTCAGTTACTCACGCTTTTCCCATTTAATGCCGTTCACGAGTGCCCAATCTAGTGTATTTGATCGTGAAATGTTACAATGTTGTATACTATTTTCATGAACGGTATTCCTTTTGCTCTGATAACAGTGAGAAGTGTTCGCGTGCCTTCAATATTGTGTAACACGTAATCTTTTTATAACACTGTTCCTCTTGGAAATGAGTCCTTTAAATAATTTTTCTGTTTAATATGCCCCTATTACTTTATGCCCTGCCATAGGGCCTGTAAGGTTCTTTTGAATAAATGTCGCAAGGTTTCACTAAACTGCGAAAAAAGTGTACCCGAACTTCTAATTAGTGGTCACTATCACAGTCGAGTGAAATTTCATAATATAATGCGGTGCAAGTCAGCTACATAGGCGACCGGTGTTTGCTTGGGGTATGGCCTGGTGAGCAATAAGCGGTATGTTAAATTGTAATGTGTATAGACGTTTTCATTTGCTTTCATGTCTACGTATCAATGAATGAGGCAAGCCGACGTTTCAAGTTTATCTTCAAATTGTAAGCTCAAAAATTTAGAACAATTTCAAGAACGTGGGTAGCAGGATTTTATTACCCAAAAAATTTAGGCACCTGGATCAGATTATCCTTTCAAATGGATTTTCTTCTAGATGCTTGTGAAAAAGGACATTTCTTGCACATGAGGTTGGTTGTTTTTTCTAGCACGGCGGTGACAATTCGGTCATTTTTATGTAGGCCAAATACAAGGTGTCGGACCCTTGGTTTATGTGGGAACCTCACCGTGTGTTGGGTTTTCCGAAAACTGGAAGAATCGCTAGCACTGCGTTGAGATTCGCATGAACGTGCTTCCGGGTCTCCTCTATATGCATGTTTCTACATTCGATTTCGCTGATGATGCAACTGTTGCGTTCAGATCCTTACATTACATATTGTACCAAGCTGTATTGGATTTCTCTCGTTTGTGTTGCCTGCCAAAAGCACATGATTATGAGGCACGCCGTACAGGAGAACTCCTAATAAACATTGACCACCTGCTGTTGTTTATCCTGCCCCCAATGCATTGGCTGATCGCCGTGGCTGGATTTTCTCCCATGCCCTCGGCCTCACCGGCACAAGGCCATAGCCACTACGCCACCACGGCGGGTGGCTAACACCACCAAGCTAAATGGACTCACCATCAACCCTGCGGAAACGACTTGGAAGTGAACCAAGGGCAGCACCTTGATTTCAGGTGCTGGCATGGCCGTTGCGTATTGGCGTACGCCCCGAGTCCTCTTTATCGGCTTTATCAATAGTAACGCTCGATTGGCTGAGTCCCCACAGCGCATCCGTCCTTGTGTCTCACCAACATGTTGACCCGTACTGCTGACTATTCCCGAACGTATGGAAGGTTCGTAACTTCCAAACGACCGACTTCGTTGACGACTTAATCAATTCGAGCTGCATAATGAGGCATTTACATCGGTACGTTCATCGCGTCGACGGCAATAAATGGGTCCCGCTCATACGACGTTCTCTGCAACGCGAGATACTCGAAGCCTTTCACGATCATCCAACGGCCGGTCATCTAGGCTACCACAAGACTTAGGACAGAATACTAAGTCCCGACTCCTGACGTGGCCTGGCTTCAGCCGTTGCGAAGTGTGTTGCATCCTGCGTTTATCGTCGAAGCCGTAAGCGACCGACAACACCTCCTTCTGGCTCTTTACAACATCTGCCTCGTCCCGCTTGGCCTTTAGAAATACTCGGAAGAGATTTGCATGGTCCTCTTGACATGACCTCCCATGGTAATCGTTGGATTGTGACGACTGTCGACTATCTAACACGCTACGCGGGGAAAAGTTATCTACAATGGGGGAATGCTGCTGAAGCCGCCGATTTCTTTCTGCGCAACATAATATTACGCAATGGTGCTCCGCACGTTCACCTCAGCAACCGCGGCAAGCTCTTCCTCTCTTCTGTCCTTAGCGAAATTCTGCGCCCTTCAAACACAATTCACAAGGTGACTTCCAGTTACCACCCGCATACGGAGTGTTTTCTTCGTACCCTCTCCGACTTTATTGCGATCTACATCCGCCCCGACCACACGAACTGAGATGCAATCCTGCCGTTCGTGACATTCGCCAATAAAACGGCTACGCAACACCCCACCAGCTTTTCACCCCTTTCCCTCGCCGAACGCAGCTCACGATGTTTCGTTCTCGAGGTACCGCTCCTTTCGACTCCTGTATCACCAGTAGCTCCTTTCTCGCAACAGTTCCGTCTCACGTAGCGTACGGCCGTCACGTCACCCGCGCCTTAACACCCGGCATCTCCAGGACGCTCGCAAGTCTCGTTACGACTTGACTCACAGTGCTGTGACTTTTTCTGCTGGCGACGAAGTTCTTCTTTGCACTCCTGCGCGCGTTCCTCGCTTGTGAGAAAAATTGCTGACGCGTATTATTGCACCTTACGCGGTCATTGCCCAGACATCACCTGTCAATTACCGCATGTCGCCACTTAGAACGCCGTCCGTCCACCGCTGCCACGGAAGATATATCATGCATGTCTCTCGTTTAAATATATATACTCGACGCATTGCATAATACTTCCGCGTGGCCAAGCGATCACTAACCCACCGAGAGAGAATTAGTGTGAGCGCAACACATGCCTGACCCTTAACTTCGTCATCTCTACATATCATCATTTATTGTGCATCTATTTCGACTGTATATATCATCACCAGCTGCGCAGCTAAATCGTCGTGGCAGCAGCGCGGGCTCGGCTCGAATAAAGGAGTTTTTTAGAATATTTCGCTTCCCGAATAAAAGGATTGACAAAAGCAGGCGACACATCGACTTATGTTTCTCTTTCCTGATAAGTGCTCGGCAACCTTGGTCGTGCTGGGCCGCGGCAGCCTAAGACGGAGGACACCGCAGCGGTGGGCATTCAACCATTCGGGTTGAATGCACGCTGTGGCGCTAACGAATTTTTCGACAACGCCTGGAGGTGTCGTTGCTCTCTAACGTTTCTTTTTTTGCCTAGTTTTCCGAGAATTGAGAGATGTGAAGCAATATAACTCACGGGTTCGGACCATCTCCTTTGTGTCCGTGGCTATCGCCCTGCGCCATTTCTGTTTTCAAGTTGTCCCAACACTTGCGTAGGTGCTGGTCGGCGCTCGGCTGGAGTCCGTTTTTACATTTGATCTTTCCCTCTGTCTACTTCAGTTTCGTTGCCTTCTCGATTAGAGACCCTGCATCAGCACGCTTGTTTTCTAGCATGTTGCAGTGTCTCGTCACGAAGACACCCGAATTGACCACTGGTCCTCGGTCAAGTTGATCATTGTGCTCTAAAAGATACACACGACAAATACTCCAATAAGTAAGTGAACGCATAAAAAAAAATAATAATGATGCGCAAATAAACAAATATACAAGTAAAAAAATACACGCAAATTTTGCATCTCCACAAGATACGAAATTCGGGGAATCATGCAAGAGAAAACGTAAACAAATCTCGCCACATCACCGAAAAAAGAAAACAAAAAAAATTGGCTGCACTCTAGTTTAGAGAATTCCAAACATGCTGAGAGAAAGTTTGTTTTAGACTGGTTAAGTCTTGGTTCCACTTGGTTAGCCTTTGACTTAGCTGTAATTATTATGCTTAGGTATACAATCCATCGTTAAGCCAGGTATGACGGCTGTGCCAAGGTCAGTAGTAGCTAGACGTGACTGTGATTAGGCTCGGGTAGACACACATCGTTCGACGGTGCGACGCATGTTGGGCCACAGGGAAGAGTGAGTGCTAGACAAGCAAAGAGGCGGCGCGAACATGCGCAGCGTCGATGCGCAAACGTAGAGGGCGCGAACGCGGTCACTACGTTGATCTCGACGGTGAGACGCCTACTGCATTCCGGGCCCTCTCCAGTGAAGCAGTTCGCCCGACGATACCCGCGAGGTGGTCAACGCCGCTTGGCGACGACGGCTCAAAGCCTCCCGCTTCCACTCAACGCTAGGAGAAGTCTCGGCCTCGCTCTCGCCCATGGCTCTCCTCGAGCTGACTAGAATCCCTGTATATGCTCTCGCAGGGAGCAGAGTTATAGGCCCGCCGTTGTGTCCAGCTGTGCAGTGAAGGTATTCTTTGAGCGCGCAGGAGGAAAATGCCGCGCGGTGTTCCATTTGCTTTCTTCTCCGCTGGTCGTCATCTACATGCGGCAAGTGTTCGCAAGCGGCGAGCAAGATGACACTTTTATGCGAAGCATACTAGCCGCACAACCACGCTCTTCCTTGCTGCGCTGCGCGCGGCCACGTAGCTACCATATGGCGTCATAACAGCTGCAAAAGCGGAGGATGAACTCGTGCGCTCGCTTGCGGCCGCGTAGCTACATAGCCGGGTGTCAGCTCGTGCGCTAGCCTGCATGAGTTGTTTCTTCGTCTAGTCGAACCAAATATAGCCAAGCAACAGCAGTTCACCAGACTAAGCAGTGGTTGAACAACTAAAATAAAGGCTAGTATGCTTCGCATCCTGGGCTTAACCTTAGCTAAGCCACATCCATTCTTTTTAATGCAGGCTTCGGTCGAAGGATTGGCACAGCCGGAGAGGTGCGAACCCCCCGAAATTTTTAGTTTTAATGTACGTAAATACACGCACATATACAAACATACGCACTAACGTACATATACAGCAGGACGCCCCTCGGTCGCTCGAACTAAAATCATGCCTACGCCCGTGGCTCAAACAGCTCAAAAATTCGCGTGCAAACGCACATTACCTTGCAACAAAAAGCGGTGAAATGTTTTTCAGCATGCATATGAAGTTTTCTAGCGGAGGGCGCAAAAAAATGTTATAAAGGGTGTTTAAAGAAAACTGCGGACTCGTGGGATGGACCATTATGTGAGCACATTTTTGGTGTCAATACCAGACGAATAATGATTGTGACCAAGAAAACTATCGTTCCTCCAGCTATGTCAGTGACCGTTAACCGTGACCATAATGCATCATTCACCGTCATTCACAGCTGCTCCTCGTTTTCGATTTATGCGGTGCAGGCACGTTGATTTAAACGCATTTCAAATGTTCACATGCGTCCATTTCATGCAAAGCTTATTTTTACGATTTATACCGCAAACATAACAGCTGTTTCGTAGCAGCAAATCTGCAAGTGGAAAAAAATTCAAGGTGCACGAGCTTCAAGATCAAACTGATTTCGTGCAAGGGAATGGATGAGGAATAGGTGGTGGAAGCAGGGGATGAGTGCTGGTTCTTGGAGCCTTGGGTCAAAATTCAAAGTCACTGGAGTTATTAAGAATAACAACATGTTATCTTTATTGCAATAATCACATAAGATAGCAAACTTGCAAAGTAATATATTACACATCGCATGCTGTAATATGACATCCCATTCTTGTTTATCTCTTCGCACTGCCCAGATTATTTACTGTGACACAGCAATTATGAGACGTAAGAAATGATTTTGTAAAGAAAGATAACCTACTGCGGGCGGTAACTGCTGAAGCTATCATAGCTGTCTCAACAACGAGAGTGCACTATGTTTTCGCATGCTACAATACAATGAACATGAGTGCAATAATCGACCTCACATGAAGTCAGAACACCGACAACAACAAAAAAAACACAGTAGAGAAAAGCCGGGATGCAGCGTGAAAATTGTATCTGCTAGTATTTACTCTGTTTTGAACACACTAATAAAAAGCCGCATAGACAGAACAATCGTACAAGCTACACAGCGAATTGGACGAGTTGGTAAGTTAACATTCTTGCGTATATGCGCAACACAACACAGATGCATCGTACATTTTTGTCCCGCGTCTGTGTCGCGTTGCACATATATTCTAAAGATTGCACAAGTGAAGAACCTCTCATGCCAGGCGCACGCATTTCAGAGTGTACAGGAGTGTCATTCGATATAAATGCTGCTTTAGTGTAAGCAAGGCGAACGCACCTCGCATATCCTGGTCCCTTTCGGAGCTGGCCGGTCTCGTCCGTCCACACGGAACCGCGTAAAAAGCTTTCCGACCATCCGTGCGATTTGTGCAGTTTGGTGCGCTGCACCCCATCATATTGGAATACAACTGTCAAATTGTGTGTTTCGTACCACTTCACCAAAGTTATTAACCTACTATCGTGGAAGTGCGTACCTACAACCTGGAGCCAATAAGTGCAACGCACGCTTGACGGTCCGCTGATTGCAATTTCGATGGCACTCACAGAAACGAGTCGGCGCCGCACCCGTAAAGTTGGCTTCCTAGCGGCGCAGATGAACATTTGATAGCGTGTTTGCATCACGTGATAGCTCTCGGCGAGTAGCGGTGGCAATGGTGCCGGAAGAGTTATGCACAACTCTGCTCCCTGCACGAGCACATACAGGAACGCTAGAGCTGAATGGGCGAGCGCGCCACTCCTCTTAGCTAGGCGCGCGGCGAGTCACGTGATGCGATGTGTTGTTCCGTACCACGTGCCTATCATCGAGGTGACGGAAGGTGTCACACTACGTGCACCACGTGCATATCTTAGAGGTGACGCGAGCTCCCACTTTTCCGCGACGAATCAAGAATTGACGCGAGTGATGTCAGCACCTGCCCCGACTGGTTTCTTCCGACGAGGAATCGCCGAACGGGACTTAAAGGAGAGAGAGAGTCGCCCCGAGCCGCCCAGTCGGTCTGTTACGCTCTTGCAGCTACGTGTACGCTATCGTCCACTACCTGCAGATTTTGTACAACTTTTTCGTTTCCTCTTCGTCTCCGAAAACAGTCCGTCTCTCGTCCTACACCCCGATGTCACAACTGTTGCCAAGGCTTCGGCGCAGCTGCAGTCAAATGAAGGTCACATTGCTGGCGACGGTGAAACTTGACTCGACGCGGTGGGGAAACCTTTCGCTTTAAAGGAAACTGGGCGGCACTTGTTGCCAAATGAGAGATGCACGACAGCCACAACTCGCATTTTGTAAACTGCGTTCTAAACGGCGCGTAACAATGCGTATTCCTTTTTTTTTACATTGAGAGTTTCCTGCAACAAAATGTGTTTCTTCTTAAACATCACCGATTCAAAGCTTTGAAACGTTCGTAGCCTCGCTCCCGTGCTCATTTCTTGTGATAAGGCATCGTTTCCTAAGGGTGCCTTTTCAAGCAAGAAGGCACGTTTCTGTATCACGCCTGGCCTTTTCCTCGACCTTATGCTCTCCTTACCATTACAAAAGTGCGCTTTTAGCTTTAAGGTGAGCTCGGTTCGTTAATGCGCGCCTAAATAAATAAATAGAAAATAAATAAAAATAATAAATAATAAGTCATTAAGTGGTTAAGCCGCTTTTGTGCTTCTTGAGGACGACAGACTTGTGTGGATGCTTGTGACTACTAATGCAATTTCTATTAAACCACACGCGTCAGCGAACTTACCGCTAATTTCCTTCTTTCCTTCTCTCCTCTGTCTTTCTGTCATCTTTGTTTTACCCTTTTTCATGCCTCCGGTGTAGGGTAGCGAACCGCACTTTATTCTTGTTAACCTCCCTGCTTTCTGCTTTTCTATTTCCTCCTCCAAATGAATTTTAGCGGGTGCACAAACATTCCTTTCATCCACGTAGTATCGGAAATAATATTGCGGTGTGGGCATTAAGGCTTTTTCTTCATTCGGAAAACCAACAAATAAAGACGGGTTCGGCGCTATGAGACAGTCATAGCATAGATAGTTGAGGTCCTTCATCTTTGTGGCACCCATCTCTAATGGAATGGTTTGCTTTTGTAAACAGGGCATCTTTCGGTAAATTAATATACATTTCTTCACGTCAAGCAAAGAGCGCGTTAGTTGAAGACGAAAGTACGTTATTGCCCATGGAGCCATAACTATATTAAAAACTGGTCCCTTATCTTTGCGACATCCATTTGTAATGGTATAGTTTGCTTTTGTAACCGGTGCATTTTTTCGTAAATGCGTAGGCCTGTCATCAGGAGAAGCAAACAGGGTATTAGAGGAGAACTCGAAGGCTTCGTTGCCGTCGGCGCTAGAGTTACAATGAGAACAGCTCTCAACAGCCACAGTTACTATGAAAACTTGTGCTTTATCTATTGCAGTGGTTGGCTTTTGTAATCGGCGCATTTTTCCCTAAATGTCTACACCTGCCTTAGTCACGGAGTTGGAAGCTTTCATGGCCAATAGAGCCGGAATTACTATGAAAACTGCATTCTTGCTACGTCAAAAGACCGCCGTAAATGTGCTGGGTTTCCTACATAACATTTGCTTTATTTTTCAAAGGCTGCTGGGCATATGCGAATCGCGACCATATAGTAGTGACGTATCGGTACCGCAGCTCATGTCTTTATATTGAAACTTCCTTTCCTTGCATTGAAAAATTCACTATCACTATTTTTTTACAAAATATAATTCGTTATCTCCTACCTAGCTACATAGAGCGCCAATGTATGAAGTTCTTATGTTTCTACCGCTAAACGTATTAGAGCAAAAGTGTCCCAAAAAACGTCGCCACAGCAAACACTGTTGGTACGACTAAATTTTGTAATGCTAAAAATACTAAAGAGATATTATTCAACAGCAATCGTTTGTAACCATCATTTAAGTGCCCAAAATCGTGTAAACAGCACAGTCTCAATCTCGGAAAGATCGGAGGCTCGTTTATAAAATTCTCACGTAATATTTACAGTTGATTCATTGGTTCACTAATTCTTTGAAACCTTTATTATGAAGGATTGCCAGTGGCCTAGGATATGGGTAAACGATCAGGTAAAAGGACGGACGTCCGCCTCCTTAGCAAAGGACAGCAAAGCGTTGATTCTTCTGGTGGCGCCTCCTTACGGTGCGACCCAGTCGTCCCACGACGCCACACTTAGAGGTAGCGGGATTGAATCGCGGCCACTGCGGCCGCATTTCGATAGGGGCGAAGTGCGTAAGCACTACCTTCCGTAGACTAAGGTGCCCATTAAAGAACCCAGGGTAGTGCGAATTTCCGGATTCCAACACGACGGCGTGCCTGAAGTGGTTTTCGCGAGTAAGACCCCCTTAATTAAAATGATTAAAGGAAACATATCACATCATGCGAAGCCAACGAAGAAACACAACAAGGAAAACATAAGGGAAATTACTTGTAGTTACGAAGTTTTGTTTATTGGCTTCTCACGATAAATGTTTAATAAAGATAGGGCCTCTTGGTTAACCCCTTTCTGCTCGTTCTTACATTACGAGGGTCTTGAATCTGGCAACATTGATGCTTTCAGGCAGCATGTCCGGGCTTGTTGACCAGTTGCCTTCACCCAGAAAGATCAGGTAATCCTAACGCCTATTGCAGAGAGTACGTTCCACGTCCGCCGCCACGGTTTGTGAGTGGTGGCGCTGGCTAACACTCCCGAGGTTATTTCAAGTAGCAACGCGTAAATCGCCAAGAAAGTGGATGGGGAAACCGCAAAGCCGGTAGCTCAATTGGTTAGAGCATCGCATGCGTAAAGCGAAGAGGGGGATCGTTGCCCAGCTGCGGCAAGTTCTTTTTCATGCACATTCATTGCCATTAATTGACCATTTTTTAATTGTCATCTTGGGTACAAGTAATTTCCCTTTGGTTTTCCTTCGTGTCTTTGTTGCTTCTCATGAGATAATATAACTATGTGTGCTACAAATTTCACATTACGGAAAAATAGCAGCATTGTTTTGAGTAATCTGTTGGGATAGATATTTGTTTGTAGCTGAATATTGTGGTTGCAAATAATTACAGCACGCCAGAATCTTCTGTACATTTATGGGTTATTCGAGGTGTCCACGTGATGTCCTCCGTGAAAGAGTCGCCTTGTTTATATTTTTGGGATATATGGGAAAATAAGGGTGTGGGTGATGTGCAGACTAAGTTCAGAATATGTGCTGTAGTAGGGAAACCTGCGATGTTGGCAGACGTTTGCAGATGAAAAAAAAAAGATTGATTTCATAATTGCTTCGGCATTCAACTTATAATTTGCGACAACACCATTCTCGCAATGCCATTTCGTTTTCCTTTGCCGGCTATATTTTGCCACTGTACTCCGCCCCCTACGAGGAACTGAACTTGGAGACAGCGGTTATAGCGTGGTAGATTCCCGGGAGGCGTAACACAATGGCATAAATTAATTAGGAATTTGAAAAGTTATTTAACGATGCTTAGTATTTAAACCGCTACTATGAATCAAAACATGGAATTATAAAAACTGAGTGATTATCGCTTATGGCCTAACGAACTTTCTCTGTATAACATATTAGGTCATGTAAATATAGAAATATCAACATGAACAGGCTGGCACTCTCACACTTCCTACGCACAACAGAGGCTACCTTGATTTAGTTGGATTTATTTCCAACTTTGTTCGCAGTTGTCTGACCCAAGGATTATGTTACATTTTTTGGGGGAGTAGGTGAACAGCTCAGAATTGGAATATACGCTCTTCCGAAAATATTACTGCATCGTTTATTTTTTTCTTTCTTATGTTCACGTGGTTGGGTTGCGTTGCGGTAAGTATTATAGCATAGGAAAACTTATGTGAAATCGCAATATTTACTATTTCTAATCTCTATTTCTATGTATATATAATTTTTGGAGAACGTCTAAGTAACCACCAGGCCAATGTGTCGGCAGCGTGTGGTTCGTGACTAAATTAAAGTTCATTCGTATTTTAAATCATTGTTAAGCGACTGGCGGTCAGGGTATTAACGACTTGTTGGTTTTCGGGCTCGATGAGTAGCATTTAAGTCCACGGTTAAAGATGAATTAACATTGAAGACAGAACTACAAGAAGTGATCTCATATTTCTACACAGGCAAAAAGACGCGCGAACATGCACAGCGACCCTCGCGGCGTTGAAGCAGAAAAGGAATGGGCATGAACGCGGCGATTCTATTCTGCACCTCCAGAGGCCTTCCCCCTCCGACGCAGGCTTCACTCGCAACGAGAATCATAATTTCGCACATTTGAAAATGGGGCATGTATGCTTGTGCGAAAAAAAAAAATCTGCAGAAACGCTAAACACTGATTACGGGTGGGAAAGCAACAGCACTATATTCCATTTTGCGAGATCTCTTTGTCCTCGTGTTTCTTGCCCGCGAAAGCTCTACCCTGCGTTCTAAATGCGTCTCCGTAAGGCCAACCCAAATGCCCCAGGTCTCAGGAGTCTTAACGCGCTTGTTTGCCCACGAGGAGTTCATCACACGAAGGACCGCTTAGGGGCATTCAGTCAGACATAAAGCTTTGTATTTTATAAGGTCATCACATGGCGCCACCTCGTGTCCATTGGCTGTGCCATCACGTGGCTAACGACGAAGCCACTAGGCCACACGTTTAGTCAGCCAGATGACTGCGACGTAAGGAGCGCAATGACGCCCGCACTAGGCACACCTTTAGTTAACGTGAACCGTGGTGCCGCCGTGGGATCAGGAAAGAATGGTCTTCTCCTATTTCGGCGGCATGGTTTTCATTCTCGCCACAACCAAAATTTACTGAATTTTTTTCTAAAGGCATTATTTATTTTGTGTACAGGAACCTCTCTGAGGAAAAACCTGAATCTGGGGTTTTTTGGTGTGCTTCACTTTTTGTACAATCGGCCATTTTTGGTTCGAACTCGACGTAGTCAGTCACGCCACTGACTACGACAGATTTTCGCGTTAATAGGCATATATAATGATTTCGCATGAATAATCCTCTGTGTGCTCTAATATTTGTTGCCTTCTATAGACACAAACTACAAATGAGGTCATGTTCGGTTCTTGGTAGGACCGATAGCGTAGATAGATCACATCACGTTCATATTTGGTTAGCTTTTCGGCAACCTCTCCGTAACTGAATGATTTACATTTCTAACTAGTGCAAGCCAAATAGCACGAGCACGGGAACCTCGCTTCCCTTGTTGGGGACGTATTCTCGGACAGTCACTTTCGGCGATATTGTAGCCTTCGAGTAACGCAGTGCTCTAACATCCAATAGGCGGTCGGCGCGGGATGAGTTCGGACTGGTGGCGCCTTTGTGTGGCGGCGCCACGAGTGTATAGGCATTCTGACGTTCGGGCCGGGCTCAGCAGGCGTTGCCGCCAGCTACGTTGATATTAATGTATTCCGTCGTGTTTTTCTGGTTTGCGTTGCCTTAGTACCGCGTGAAACCAAATCCGATCAGACATGTTGCATTTTTGGGTGCACGAACAGTTCTGAAACCTGAATGTAGCTGCTTAGGCCTTTTACTTCAATCGTCTTTTTTCATCGTGGCCTCACCAGATGAAACGTTGGAAGGACTGGATACGCCCCTTCTGTAGGTAACAGTAGGTGCAGTGATTATCAATTGAAACGCGATACTGGAAGGGCATCCTTGCCGGCGCTTGTTGCACCGACTGTAACTCCTGGATACACAGAGCTGATGTATTGTGGTATACAGTGAAAGGGAGTACCATTCTGACGCATTGTGACTTACTTTGGTGCCACGCAGATCCCGCCGAGCTCATCTGTGGCGCAAAAAAATAATTGTAAAAATGGTGGCATCCGTGCACTCCGAGTTTCTTTTTGAATAGATATGACGCTGCTTTGCTATGATCATGCTGTTCAAGCACTATTAAAAAAGCGGTTAATGTGGAAGAGCTCCGCGTCCCCTGAGGATTAGCTATTTTCGCCGTCGCATCCGTATAAGCTCCGAAGCTTGGGCTACAAAGCCGAACACTCAAATTGTGTCAAGACAGTGGGCCAGTTTGTTGGTATTCATAATAAGGTTCATTACAGCGCAACGAAAGATAAGGACGAAAGTTGTTTCAAATATTCTTTCGTCCTTGTCTTGTGTTGGGCTGTAACGAACCTTACTATGAAATTCAGATTGTAGTCGCCGTTCTGCCGTCGCATCAGTGCATCAGTCTTCCTTTTAGGTAGATTCTTTTTCCAAGTGCTTCCGAACTTTAGTTGCGTGCATCAAATGATTGTTTGCTGTGCATGGGTGGTGAATGCAAATGCAGTGGCGTGTACACACGTGGAGTCCCAGACGGCTGTCATCGCGCCAAGCTGTGTGAAAGGGCTTATGACTGAAGATTGGGCTAGTTGTAAGACATTGAGAATTACAAAGCATAAAGATTAGAATAATTACAGCCAGCAGCGAAAGAGAATTTACCAACTCAAGTGCGGTCGGTGAAGCAGATCAAAAAGCAAAAGAGGGAGACGTACTTCTAACTTCTTTGTTCATAACTTTACGACAGTGCTCTTCGGCGCCCGTTCCTGCGTTGACCATCGGCGTTACCAAGCAAATGAGCACAGGGGAGGATACAAGATCCTACGCAAAGCACAGTAGTGTGTGAAAGATGGTGATTGCAGAGAACGCGGGTGGAGGAGAGTGCAACGGAACCATGAGGCAGAAAGCGGAGGAGGATGGTATAGTGAAAGCGTGAGAAAAAGAAAGCGTGGTGCCGTGGAAGACGGGCTCGGCCGCGACGACTGCTATGACATGGCTCTAAAATTGCGCTTTTTTGTCTCTTTACCGATCGCATGCGGAGACCGCGTGCACCGATACTATATATGGAAACAGTGCGCTGTTTGAGCGGAGGTCCGTATGCGGCGGCTGCTGTGAATCGCGCCTAGGCGCCACCCACCGGCTGCCTCTCGCAATCTCCCGATTAGCGAGGCAGTCCCGGTACACTTCGCTCCGTTTGTAATTTCTCGCACGAGAAAGATTGTCCGCGCCAGATAATATACTGCGAAGTGAAAGCGCGCATTTATCTCGCATTAGGGAGTACCGTAATCGTCGGTGAATTTTCTACCCCAGAAAAATGGTATAACCTGGACCGAACCAGAAGGCGGTTCAATGTCTCGCAGCGGCGTCGCCGCTATCTGCTACGAGGAAATGACTGGGGAATGAGCGCCGGCTGCAACTGCAACGCCAAATGCGGCGTTGCAGTTTAACACAGCGTCCCAAAGCGTTCGCTGCCACGAGATGTGAATGGGACAAACTTACAGCTCTCACTCATCACGCAAAGAAGAATATCATTAATTCTAGTGGGTGAAAGGAAGCTACAGCGCACACAACTAAACCAGCTCGCCCTATGTGGGATGCCACGTACACGTGCCAGTCGTGTCAGAGAACTGTAATGCAGTTGAACGCCTTTAAATCGGAATGCTTGGTCCTCCGGAATTCTTCGTTATACCCGGACACAACATTGTAAAGTTCCCGCCGTGCACAACGCACACAAGAACAGGGACAGAGTTATTCCTTAGTTGCACAAGTCATCCTGTTCCAGAGACTTTCAGTATAGAGGTGCTAGAGTGTAGTCGGTGTAGGTATGAGAGATGCATGCCTATGGTTTGAACATCGCGTTGCTATGCCTGCGGCATGAGCGGTTCGATCCAACCATCTTTTTTAATGTACAAGATAAGAATTCTACTGATATTGGATCGGAATAATAGAAGCACATTTCTACGTGTTATCGCTAATACCCATGCATCCACTCTGGTATTAACCTTTGTAGTCTTCTGACAAATGCTTTGTTATGGTGTGATTATCGAGAAAATCGGAACAGTCTTTTTCAACAGCTTCGGTAGCAGCGAAATGTTCTTTATATCTGCTACGCAAAGCCTGTAAACATCACAAATGCGATGTTGAAACTCATCTTTAGGAAAATCGCGCTTTTTCAGAGCCTAGAAAGATCACCGTAGATGCCGACCTTCATTTGCAAGAAAAATCGCTTTACGTAAATGTCACCGTGTAGGTGTGATGTGATACTTGCAGTGAGCCACGTTGACGTCAACAAAGGTTTCCTGAATAGCGGTAGATAACCTGTTTATGCCTGAGGCACATGACCATTGGCGTCGTGGCTATAGAGCCAGTGATATTTAGGTTTTACATTTTTGATACATCGCGGGCGAATTCTGTTGTGCCCTTTTCCTATTGACATCATTAGGTACGTGACAATGTTATCGTGCACAACCAAATAACACGTGGAATATAAAAGTTGGTGCTTCCTGCCGGAGCTTGCCGCGTTGAGCTCTGCCGGCGGGGTGCCTCTGCATCGCCATTTGCATAAATCTGTTATATATTACGTGATACCAGGAATCTGGCCTGCTTTGTACAAGTGGGGACCTTTCTCGAAAGCGGACACACGAAAGTGCGTTTTCCGTAAAGTCAGACCTTAAAACCCGCTGTGCGAAATCACTGAAAGCACCGTGAGCGCATGAAACTGCTGGCGACCAGTCCTTCACAGCGGAGTTCTTTTAAATCAAGTGCAGACCGGCCAGAAGGCCCACGATATGGCGATAAAATTAAACCTTACTGTCCCGACATGGCAGGCGCCTGCGTCAACCTTAGGGCTGATCTTGAGGACGTGAATAAATTTCATCATACCATACCGTGAGCGCTGTCGTCCCGTCGTCTGCTTCACATACCTGTGCTCTGACTTCTGCAGTTCGCCAACGCGTCGCTGGCGCGTTTCAACGGCCGCCCGGTACCTATATGCACCCTTGAAAGTCATACGGCCGATATCGATCATCCTAGAGTACATTTCCTATTCGGTAAGCTCTAATACGTGCTGTCACATGACACACCTTGTTTTCTAAGATGTGCGCTGCAGAGAAACTGTAGGAATGCCGATGGCGAGATGCAGGAGAGTAGCCCTTGTACTGTCGATGGAGCCAGCCGACCATGATATTCGCACTCGTGCTACGTTACACAAACTCCATACATGGCCTGGGATATTTACACAACTTTGTCTTTATTTCTCGGAAAGTGATGTACGTGAGCAACCATTCATCAAACAATATTTATATAAAATATCTGCGGCGTCTATCTTTATATTGAAAGTGTTCTTTACCTTTGAAAAATGATAGTTTACACTTTTTTTATTTGGAATGTATTCTTCGGTATCCACTACATAGCTTGATCGCTCAAAAAGGTGCGACATCGTCACGATCTTATTGCCAAACTATTATAACAAAGCTGGGCGTATAAAAACCGTCCATCGCAAAGTGGCTGCCAAGGTGCTACCTCCAAAATTTGTGATGCTTAAATTTTGCGAAAATAATATGCGAGAGCTAGCATTTACACGAGCAGGTATGACTACACAAGGTGCCTATACCAAAGCCAAGGGGAGGGATCCGCGGCACATTGAAAAGGCACGTGGAGTTTCTATATACCAGAAATCTCGCGTATCCTGATTTATAGGATTACGATACGCTCTAAGTAATGAAGTTTTAGTATAATCAGATAGGGGGGATGTTCCTACTAGGCGGCGGTAGCTGCGCCTTAATTCCCAGTCTAACAATAACTACTTTTCATTTTTGACACTTTACTTAAACATACTTCCCCGATTTCCACATCGCTGCGCATCACTCCACATGGTATCTAGCAGCAGAGCGAGACAGCCCTTCGAAAATTCAAATACGTTTAATAAGTTCGCTCACCCGCCGTGGTTACTCAGTGGTTATGGTGTTGGGCTGCTGAGCACGAGGTCGCGGGATCGAATCCCGGCCACGGCGGCCGCATTTCGATGGGGGCGAAATGCGAAAACACCCGTGTGCTTAGATTTAGGTGCACGTGAAAGAACCCCAGGTGGTCAAAATTTCCGGAGTCCTCCACTACGGCGTGCCTCATAACCAGAAAGTGGTTTTGGCACGTAAAACCCGACATATTATTATTATTAATAAGTTCGCTTGCTGTGGTAACTATCAAAGAAGAAATAATGGTACAGTGTCGATCACACTTGTCTAGAGTGGCCCGAAGGCTCCTCCGCACTGCGCCTGCGGCGCCTGGCGACAAGAACCGGGTTCGAGATGTGTTGGCCGATAGCGCCACGCGCGTGGACGCTGCGGCATTCGCGGGCGGCCAAGATACATGCCGCAGCATTGTAGCCGTGTCACGTTCGCAGCTCAGCTGGCAGTGCTCGTCCAGTGATAAAAAGCCGGCGCTGGCGACCCGCAAATCACGCAGGCCTGTATCTTGGCCGCCCGCAAATGCCGCAGCGTCCACGCGCATGGCGCTATCGGCCAACACATCTCGAACCCGGTGCTTGTCGCTAGGCGTCGCAGGCGCAGTGCGACGCCTAGCGCCGTGTTTGTCTCCTCCTCATTCTGGTCCCGTCGTTTATGCGCTGTTTGAATTTTTATTGTTACCATGCAACACCAACTCGCCCAATCCGCTGCCCTTATGCAGTGCGGAGCAGCGTTCGGGCCACTCTAGGCGAGTGCGACCGACTCTGCACTCTAGAAGGCTGTATATATAAGTGCCGGCAAAAACTACTAAGCCTTGCTCACGCTTCCAAGACTTACAGAATACCTGAACCAGCCGCCGGCATTGGTAAAAAGAAACACGCCTGGGTTGGCATAAGCTGTGGTGAACATCTCAGCCGGTTTTTGTACCCGTGCGCAACGCACGGGGGACCCTAACGGAGCGTCAAGTCACCCTTTTTCTCGAAGAAGCGTGCGACCTGTCGGGCAGGGAACCGTCAGATTCGGGGTCAGTGGTGGAAACCTTTACAGCCATTGCTACTGGGAAAATTGTGAATAGCGAATTAACATCACATCAGACCATGACGTCATCATGAATAGGAACAACGCGTCGTACATTTTCAATAATGTCACCAGAGTTGCGCACGTGGACGCCGCCTTTTCTAACGACTGCCGAAATAATCTGGTGTACGAAACCGGAAATCCTTTCCAGAAGTGAGCGAGCGGAGTCGACAATGGGTCGCATAGTAACACCTGGCTTGTGTATCTTTCGTAGGCCATAAAGTGCAGGAGCTGATTCGTTGTGGCAGAGCCGTCAGTAATTAAGTGTTTAGGCTGGGGCGGGACCTTACGGAAGGCGTGAGCTGAAAGTTGCAGTTTTCCTGTGGTATCAAGCATCAGCCCAGTATAGGTGGTGGCATCACTAACCAGTTGTCGCGTCGTCTTGGTGCAGTTGCCGTAGTCAAGCAAAACGGTTAGTAAGATCTTGATGAGGGCTAGTTGTTTCAAATTTAGAACCGAGGTTAAACAGCGCGAATAAAACAAGGACCGAAGGAAACAATTACCACAAACAAGTGCTTCCAGTTGCGATGTTGCAACAACAGTTGCGCTTCCTTTATCAGCCGGAAGAATGACGATGTCTGGATTGCTTCCAATCTGGTCGACAGCCTCCGGTTCCTGAAGCGACTGCGTGGAGCTTGAAGAAGCGTTTCGAAGCCTAGAAAGTACAATAATAACACGCGTTCCCGTTGAAAAAACGTTCTAGAAAAGTCATCGGCCTTCATTTGTAGGTAGGTGGTTTGAAAGTTTTGGTGTTTGCACCAGAAAAAAACAAATTCAATATTTAGCGAACATGGCGGTCATGCTTGAAAATTGCGGGGAGTCCCTCAAGGCAGACGAGCGGAAAGATGAGAATGGCGAGCAAATTGAGTCAATAGGCAGACACTGTGATCTGTATGCTAGGCTAAAGAAAATGTAGGATGACCAGGATGAGCTTGTGAAGCGGATCGAAGAGCTGGAAAATGAGCTCACCAAGTAGTGTGATGCATGGAAGACGTTAGAAGAAAGACTCCACGCAGCCTACCCAAAAGTGAACAGGGCCTTAATCACGAACGTAAATGGAATTGATGGTGGTACACGGGTTGTGCCCGCAAAATGCGTGGAATGCGAGGAACACGAGCCATAGGTAACTGGAAGGAGGGTTACCTATTTTGAAGGTACCACAAAAAGACAGCGGAAACGCAAGGGTCGATGCCCGATGTCAAATCCTAATCATGTGGAAACAGTTGTCGCGGGGAAACAAGAACAGGCCTCATCAATAGGAAATATTGAAAGGGTCATTACCACCGGTGGCTCAATTTTGTCGACGTGATCAGAGGTAGTTGTGGAGTGTGTAAAAGGCGATGAAGGACTGCCAGTAGGGACCTTTCTAGGGCGTACATTGGGTTATGTGAGAGAGCTAGCTAGAGGAAACGTTGGGGGAACGCATAGGGACATAATCTTGTAGTAGTAGCGGGTGGCCTCAAGACCTGCGAAACAGGAAAGCGGCGTGGCTAGAACAGCGTTTGGCGAAAGGTGTAGACGACCTGAGCGTGATGTGCCCTCGGTCAGCGATTGTGGTGGGCAAAGTGCCGTAGTTCCGTGTACTTGACACTAACGTACGAAGAGCAGTTGGGCAACTAATCAGGAGATTTGGAAAGGGAGGTAAGTTAAAGGTTTCTGTGTTGTAGTGGTCAACAGGGAAGTGAATATGTATGACGGCTTTCAAAGACACTGAATGCACTTCACTGACCGGCTTTGACGAGAAGTGGGCAGGCAACGGGCGCCCAGGACGCCAGTGCAAGTAGTAAGAAAGAAGGTGGTCTAAGGGCACTTCAGGTTAGCATCACCGGCAACAACAGATTATCGAGAAAAAAAAAAAGAAAAGAGCTCGGCTTGCAACACGATACTCAGCTATGTAAGGCGGCTGAACAAAAGTGGCTTGGTAGGGCGTTGATTGCGCGTCTCTTTTGAATCACATCTCATCGTCTGCGCCTGTGCGCCTGTGCAGATTAGCAACATGACGATGCCCTTGCAGTTGTCTATTTCAATGCTTGGGCGCCATGAGGAGCGGTTCCTCTTGAGTTGATTACATTAGCTCTGTGGCTAAAGGTTTCAGACTTCCTAGTGTGATAAGCAATGCAGTAGTTTTCTAGCTACGGAGTGTCACTTCTGAGTATCTTTGCTGTGTTCACATGATGTACGTTAATTCTTCAGGTGATGTACGTTTAATGTTTTAAAGAGTGTTAAAGAAAACTTCGGACACGTGTGGTCGACCATTAGGTGTGCACGTTTTTGATGTAAAAACCAGACGAATAATGATCGTGGCCAAGACAGCTATCGTTCCTCCAGCTATGTCAGTGACCGTTAACCGTGACCATAATTCATCATTAACCGTCATTCACAGCTGCTCCTCGGTTTCGATAGATGCGGTACAGACACGTTGATTTAAACGCATTTCAAATGTTCACATGCGTCCATTTCATGCAAAGCTTAATTTTACGATTTATACCGCAAACTTAACAGCTGCTTCGTTGCAGAAAATCTGCAAGTGGAAAAAAATTCATGGTGCACGAGCTTCAAGATCAAATGTATTACGTATAAAAGAGCGGATGAGCAATGATTGGTGGCAGCAGGGGATGAGTGCTGGTTACTGGAACCTTGGGTCAGAATTCAAAGTCACTGGAGTTCTTAAGAATAACAACAGGATATTTTTATTGCACCAATCACATCGGATAGCAAACTTGCAAAGTATTATTTCACACATTGCATACTGTAATATAACAACACATTCTTCTTCATTTCTTCGCGCTGCGCAGATTATTTACTATGACACAGCGCTTAGAAAACCTACAAAAATAATTTTGTAAAAAAAATAACCCACTGCGGGCGGTAACTGCTGAAGCCGTCATAGCTGTCTCAACAACGGGAGCGCACGATGATTTCGCATACCACAAAGCAATGAAGACGAGTACATTAATTGACCTCCCATGAAGTCAGAACGCGGGCAAAAAAAAAAAAAAAGCCGCGGTAGAGAAAAGCCGGGATGCAGCGTGAAAATTGTATCTGCTAATATTTACTCTGTTTTGAACACACTGTTATAGAGCCGCATAGACAAAACAATCGCAAAAAACTCCGCAGAGAATTGTGCGAGTTGGCAACTTAACATTCTTGCGTATATGCGCAACACAACACAGGTGTATCGTCCATTGTTTGTCGCGCATCTGTGTGGCGTTGCACACTATATTCTAAAAATTGCGCAAATGAAGAACCTCTCACACCAGGCGTACGCATTTCAGCGTGTACAGGAGTGTTACTCGATATAAATGCTGCTTTAGTGTAAACAAGGCAAACCCACCTATGTAAACAAGGCCAACGCACCTCGCATCTCCTGGTCCCTTTCGGAGCTGGCCGGTCTCGTCCGTCCGCACGGAACCGCGTAAAAAGCTTTCCGACCAGCCGTGCGATTTGTGCAGTTTGGTGCGCTGCACCCCATCATATTGGAATGCAGCTGTCAAATTGTGTGTTTCGTACCACTTCTCCAAAGTTATTAACCTACTATAGTCGAATAGCGTACCTACAACCTGGAGCCAATAAGTGCAACGCACGCTTGATGGTCCGCTGATTGCAATTTCGATGGCACTCACAGAAACGAGTCGGCGCCGCGCCCGTAAAGTTGGCTTCGTAGCGGCGCGGTTGAACATTTCATATCGTTATTGCATCACGTGATAGCTCTCGGCGAACAGCGGTGCGAATGGTGCCGGAAAAGTTATGCACAACTCTGCTCCCTGCACGAGCATATACAGGAACACTAGAGCTGAATAGAGTTACTGTATGTGCTACCGCAGTATATGCTACCTACGGTAGCATATACAGTAACTCTAGAGCTGAATGTGCGAGCGCGCCACTCCTCTTAGCTAGGCGCGCGGGGAGTCACGTGGTGAGCCGGCGAACCGACTGCGGAAAGTGCGTGCGCCAAGCCGGCGCAGGCGGAGCAGCTCGGCGCACCGAGTCACGTGATTCGATCTGTTGTGCCGTACCACGTGCCTATCATCGAGGTGACGGAAGCTGTCACACTATGTGCAACGCGTGCATATCTTAGAGGCGACGCGAGCTCCCACTTTTCCGCGACGAATCAAGAATCGACGCGAGTGATGTCAGCACCTGCCCCGACTGGTTCCTGCCGACGAGGAATCGCCGAATGGGACTTAAAGGGAAGCTGAAACTGTTTTAAATTTCCATGAATTGCTGAGATTGGGAAGAACAGACCTAATAATTTACGGTTCCGCAATTTTTTTTTCGTTTTGTTAACATAAGGGGCGGAAATCGCTTTATAAATCACCCGCCGCCGCCGCCGCTCACATTTGTTTTCCGATTTTCGTAAAATGTTCTTTCCTTCTGTGCTGCGTGAGTGCCTACAGCCAAGGGCGCCCAACATGCCCTCGTTCTGTGCAGCATTCGGCTGCGCGAACAGAGGCGGGCGAGACGATGTGGTGTTTCACAAATTCCCGAAGGAAAAGAAGCTTGCAGCGCAGTGGGTACGTGCGGTGAGGAGAAATAAGTTCGTGCCGACAAAATCAACTGTGCTGTGCTCGGACCATTTCCGCGGCAGTGACTATCATCGGAGCTTGACAACGATGCGGGCAATCGGTATTCCAGTTAAATCGGCGCGACTGAAGCCCGGCGTTGTTCCGTCTATATTCTCCTACAAGAGAAACACCTCGCCACCTCCAAAAGCGGCCATCGCCAAGAGGAGAAAGCGTGAGGTAAGGGTTTTCATGTGCACACGGGCAATTTTTTACCAGATGATCACCTTAGTGTCGAACAAACGGTCTACGACGAAACAAGGTAGAGGCACAGCCGGGAATATGCACCTACGTGCAAAGTGCGTGCCGTTTTCATCCTGTTTTGCCTCTAGGCTTTGTCACGGAACACTGTACTACAGCTGTTCGGCGCTGTTCTGATACGGTGAAATAACTGGCCGGGGGTACGCTTGCGCATTCAGTGATTTTTGTTATTCGTCCTACCTCGCGGTGCCCGCAGATTTAGCTGTTCAGCATTCGTGTTCAAATCGCACGACATGAGGCGTTACGGTAATATTCTCATGCTCGCGTTAGAGTAGTTGAACTCCGCGTGTAAAAACATCGTTCCGTAGATTTCGCACTCACAGCTTGCTACCAGCAGCGAAATGCCGCAAAAGCAAGCGTCGGCACAGCCGCGCCCGTGGCAAGGCGAACGGGCTCAAATAATGAAGTAACGTTGTGAGGTATTGAAGTTATCAGCGTTCGACGTGGTCTAGCCCAATACAGGCATTGCTGCTTGGCAAAAAAAATTTTTGGCCTTGTTCCTAGGGAACTAGCTATGCAACACGCATGGGAAAATTATTATTTGAAAGTAATTATATTAGATTATTCATTACTGTCTTATTACGCTCATTGATTTGAATTACATTACCAATTACCGCCTTAAAAAAGTAATGGTATTACTTTACGATTGCTTCCAAAAGTTTTCATGCATACAAGAAGCAAAAAGCAAAGTATAAAGGGACGCCAACCTTTCTTTAAGGTAACGTACACTTTCATGCCCTCCCCCCATGTTTCTCAACGACACCTCACCACATTACCAACGTTCTGACGCCGTACACAGCTTACTGGTGCATATTTAGCACAATTACTACATTAGTTTAGCCATAAAATTACAGACAAAATATTTCACATTACTATCACTAGACAACTAATCCATCGCATAACTTACTGAAGAAGTATTTCAATTATTGTAAGTAATCCAATTGCTGTCATGTATACTGATATGCTGAAATTCATGACATCCATGCCTTGCACTCTTTCAGATACTAGCAGAGCTCCTTGAGAACCGATCCCCTGATGAACCTGTTCCACTACCATCACCAATCGAAGATTTTGAAGCAGCCAGTGTGACACAGGCATATAATGAAGAGTTTGAAGCTAAGATTTCCAGCGCGCGAGAAGGTGCGCACATCGCTCTTGCTGTTGGCACGCTCAACATCGTCGTTGCCGCCGTTGCCGCCATCGTTTTCCGTATCGGCTATGGGTTCAAACATGTACGGGGAAAATAGAAGCGGTCGGAGACAGCGAGAACGTTCCATCTTACAACTCAGCTATGAAGCCAGAACGGCAGAACCGCGTGCTACCAGAGAGAAAGGAATGGTGCTACGCTCTGAAACGGAGACATGCGGCGGCGCCGACCGGCGACTACCGCCAACGACGTCACAGCAGCCCCGACCAATCACAGGCAACAGCGGCGTTCGCACGATGCCCTGAGGCGCTGGTGCGCGTTTTCTTGAAAAACCAGCCGCTTGCGTTTGTTTCCGCCCTTTTTGAACCAGATATTCGTGTTCAGGGGACTCAAAACTGTAGAATGCCGCTGAGAACTCATTTTTTTTTTCGGAAAGTGTTTCAGCTTCCCTTTAAAGGAGAGAGAGAATCGCCCCCAGCCGCCTAGTCGGCCAGTTGCGTTCTTACAGCTACATGTAAGTTATCATCCACTATCTGCAAATTGTGTATAACGTTTATCGTTTCTTCTTCGTCTCCGAAAAGAGTCCGTCTCTCGTCCTACGCCCCGAAGTCACAACTGTTGCCAAGGCTTCGGCGAACCTGCGGTCAAATGAAGGTCACATTGCTGGCGACGGTGAAACTTGACTCGACGCGGTGAGGAAAGCTTTCGCTTTAAAGGAAACCGGGCGGCACGTGTTGCCAAATGAGAGATGCACGACAGCCACAACTCGCATTTTATAAACTGCATTCTACAGGGCGGGTAACAATGCGTATTGCTTTTTTTTTTACATATAGAGTTTCGAGCAACAAAATGTGATTCTTCTTAAAAATCACCGATTAAAAACTATGAAACGTCCGTAGCCTCGCTCCCATGCTCATTTCTTGTGATAAAGCCTCGTTTCCTAAGGTTGCCTTTTCAAGCCAGAATGCACGTTTCTGTATCACGCCTTGCCTTTTCCTCTACCTTATGCTCTCCTTACGATTAAAAAAGTGTGCTTTTAGCTTAAAGGTGAGCTCGGTTTGTTAATGCGTGCCTAAATAAAAAATTATTTGATAAATAATTAATTAGGTCATAAAGTGGTGAAGGCGCTTTCGTGCTTCTTGAGGACGACGGACTTGTGTGAATGTCTGTGACTACTAATGCAATTTCTATTAGAACACACCCGTCAGCGAACTCACCGCTAATTTCCATCTTCCCTCCTCTCTCTCCCTGTCATCTTTGTTTTCCCATTCCCCCGGTGTAGGGTAGGCAACCGCACGTTATTCTCGTTAACCTCCCTGCTTTCTAGTTTTCTCTTTCCACCTCCAAATAAATTTTGGAGGGTGCACAAACATTCATTTTATCCCTGTAGTGTCGGAAGAAGTATTGTGCTGGGGGCATTAGGGCTTTTCCTTCATACGTAACAACCAACAAATGAGGACGGGTTTGGTGCTAGGAAACAGTCGTAGCATAGACAGTTGAGGTCTTTCATCTTTGTGGCTCCCATCTGTAAGGGAATGGTTTGCTTTTGTGAACAGGGTATTTCGATAAATTATTACACATTTCTTCGCGGGAAGCAAAGAGGGCGTTAGCTGAAGACGAAAGTACGTTATTGCCCATGGAGCCAGGATTATATTGAAAACTGGTCCCTCATCTTTGAGACACCCATTTGTAATTACAAAGTTTGCTTTTGTAAGCGGTGAATTTTCCCATGTCTACATCTGCTTTACGCGAGAACACGACCCGACGATTGCCATTGGAGCCAGAGCTACAACGAAAACTGCACTCTTGCTACGTCAGAAGACCGCCGTTAATGCTCTGGGTTTCCTACAAAACCTTCGTTTATTTTTCAAAGGGTGCTGGGCACATGCGAATGGCAACCAAACAATAACGAGGTACCATTGCCGCAGCTCATGTCCTTATTGTGAAATTTTGTTTTTTTTTTGCATTGAAAATTTCAATGTTGCTTTTTTTTTGTAAAACATATTTTGTTGTCTACTTCGTAGCTACATAGAGCGCCAATATGAGACTTTCTCATGAGTTTACCGCTAAACGTATTAGAGCAAATTTTTCCGAAAAAACACCACAACAAACACACCACCATGTTGGTACGACTCAATTTTGTAATGCTAAAAATAAAAAACACATTATTCAACAGCAATGGTTTATAAGCATAACTTAAGTGGCCAAAAATGTGTAAACAGTGCCGTCTCCAAGAAAGATCGGAGGGTCATTTCTAAAATTCTCACGTAATATTTACAATAGATTCAATGACTCACTAATTCTTTGAAGCCTTTATTATGAAGGACGGCCAGTGGCTAAGAATATGGGCAAACTCAGGTAAAAGGAAGGACGCCCGCCTCCTTAGCGAAGGACAGCAAAGCGTTGATGCTTCTGGTGGCATCTCGTTAAGGTGCGACCCAGTCGTCCCACGACGCCACACTTAAGAGTTAGCGGGATTGAATCCCGGCCACGGCGGCCGCATTTCGGTAGGAGCGAAATGCGTAAACACCAACTCACTTAGACTAAGGTGCCCATTAAAGAACCCAAGGTAGTCCGAATTTCCGAAGTCCAACACGAAGGCGTGCTTCAAGTGCTTTTCGCGCGTAAAACCCCCTTAATGAAATGAATAAATGAACCATATCACATCATGCGAATCCAACGAACAAAGGCAACAAGGAAACATAAGAGAAATTACTTGTGCTTACGCAGTTTTGTTTGTTGGCTTTTCGTGAGATAATATAACTATGTGTGATACAAATTTCACATTACGGAAATATAGCAGCATTGTTTTGAAAAATCTGTTGGGATAGATATTTGTTTGTAGCTACATATTAAGGTTGCAAATAATTACAGCACGCCAGAATGTTCTGTACATTTATGGGTTATTCGAGGTGTCCACGTGATGTCCTCGGTGAATGAGTCGCCTTGTTTATATTTTTGGGATATATGGGGAAATAAGGGTAAGTGTGCTGTGCAGACTATTTTCAAAATACGTGCTGTAGCAGGGAAACCTGCGATGTTGGCACACGTTTGCAGATAAAAAAAAAAGATCGATTTCATTGTTCCTTTGGCATTCAACTTAATATTTGCGACAACACCATTGCCGCAATGCCATTTCATTTTTCTTTGCCGGCTATATTTTGCCACTGTACTCTGCCCCGTACAACGAACTGAACTTGGAGACAACGGTTATAGCGTGGTTGATTCTCGGGAGGCGTGACATAATGTCATAAATTAAGAATTTGAAAAGGTATTTAACGATGCTTAGTATTTAACCCACTACTATGAATCAAAACATGCAACTATTAAAAATGAGTGATTATCGTTTATGGCGTAGCGAACTTTCTCTATATAACATATTAGCTCATGTAAACTTAGAAATACCAACATGAACAGGCTGGCACTCTCACACTTCCCACGCACCATGGAGGCTACCTTGATTTAGTAGGATTTTCTTCCAACTTTTTCGCCGTTGTCTGATACCAGGATTATGTTACGTTTTTTTTTTGTTGGAGTAGGTGAACAGCTTAGAATAGGAATATACGCGCTTCCGAAAATATTACTGGATCGTGTATTTTTTTCCTTTTTTATGTTCACGTGGTCGAGTTGCGTTGCGGTAAGTAATATAGGATCGGAAAACTTATGTAAATTCGCCATATTTACTATTTCTAATCTCTATTTCTATGTATATATAATTTTCGGGAACGTCTAAGTAACCACCAGGCCAATGTGTCGGCAGCGCGGGATTTGTGACTACCTTCAAACATAAAGTTTTTTTCATAATTTTTGAATTTTATTCATATTTTAAATCATTGTTAAGCGACTGGCGGTCAGGGAGTTGTAATAAAGACTTCTTGAATTTCGGCCTCGATGAGTAGCATTGAAGTCCATGGTTAAATATTGATTAACATTGAAGACAGAACTACTAGAAGTGATCTCAAGAGCAAAATCACGGAGTTCCACATAGTGATTTGAAGGTAAGTATTCATTTCCTCGTAGATTGACAGCATCGCTATACCGGACTCATGATGGCTGTGAATCGCTGATGCGAAAATGTTCAAATTACGGGTGCCGCCAATGTTTTAAACAACGTGTTTACCCGTGGGTTGTCTAAGGTAACATGGGCGATTGGAAACGTAAAATCCAAATGCTACCATGTTTTATAATGCTTCCTAAATATTAGTTGAAATTATTCATGGCTTTATATCATGTGTTCCATGTATTGTCAGCCTCGTGTCTGGTTTCAAATGCAAATCGTGGACGTACAGCATGCAAGTGGGATAAAAGGATAGTTTTGGTTGCAAGAATAAATCAATGTTATGAAACTGAACTCAGTGCTTACAATTCTTTTATTTTATTCTGAAGAAATATCATTTCATTAGATGTTTATATTTATTCTCCGCACAGTTCACAACTTTAATGTTTTACATTGGTTATGTTTATGAACTACAACGTTCACAAGATATGAACAAATTCAAAGAGCAGTTCTTGCAAAGGCACACTGTCTATGAAAGAATGGCGAGGAATGTTTCATGCCGACAGATATACGAGAAGAAATACATTTTTAGAATGGAACAATAGTTCCTGAGTGCCAATAGCTAAATACTTGTGCGTTGAAAAATTATTTTTCTATCTAACCTCTGTGCAGATATTCATAAGGTTTGTTACCTTAGAAAATGTTAACATGTGGTTACTCTCAAAAGGGACGTTTCATTTAGGTTGTGACATTTCTTTTGCGGCGACATTTTAGGAAACCGCTAAAATGGAAGAAATTCTGACTTAATTTGTTCCTCTGTGATGCAGCTTCATAAACGAGAATATATTTCCGTATAGTGCGAATGGTAATACGTCTAAACGAGACCAAATTGATGTATTGTATCAAGCAGTAAAATATACCTTTAATTTGTAAGGTTGTGGTATATTTCCCCGCGCTGTTGCACGGCAACCCAAAAAGCTTATGCTGAAAAAGGCACAGCGAGTGTTCAGCATTGTCTTTCTTTTCTATCTCTGATGTTTCAGTAAAACATGTGTTGAACCTATTCCTTGAAATAGGCATTGCTTTCATGATGATGCGTATGGCAAGTGTTTCGGTTCACCATTTGCATATGGTTAATATTTTGGTCTGGTTTTATCAGAATATCATGTCACGCTATTTCATGTCTCAATGTTTCGCTAAACTGAGGCGAAAGAAGTTGCTGAATTTCCACTCACTTATCGGTAACACTGTCGAGTGAAATTACATAACTTAGTTCGGCGCAACTCAGCTACCAGCCATCAACACTGTCGAACCAAGCGGTGATAACCCAGAACGACCTCAAGACAATTGAAGACCGCATCAACGCCAACGTGACCGTCATTATGGAAACCACACTGTCCACAGTAACGCAGGGCATGCAAAACACGGTAACACAGATGATACAGACTGGCTTCCAATCTCTCAAGAAGGAAATAGAGAACCAGATTCAGGCTGTACAGACCAAAATGACACAATCCGGAGAAAGTTTCAGTCAACGCATTCACATGCTAGAAGAAAGAGATAATGCTCGCAAGAAACCTAAGTTTCCTGCGAGAGAAGCCAAGATAATGCACACCCTAAGCGAACAAGATGGCAAGGCAAACTAAAGAGGAAGATGACTACAAGCAACACCCACGGCTCAAAATTTGGCAATGGAACTGTCATTCTACCGAAGTAAGAGAAGCAACCTTGTATAATTCTGCAAGCAGTTTGACCCAGATATTATAGCCTTACAAGAAACCGAAGCAGAAGACTTCAAGGTCAGTGGTTACCTCACTCACGTCGCTGACGGTAAAACGAGGACAGCAATCCTGGCCAAGAAGGCCATCAACGCTCAACGACACGACATCCACACCGCATCGAACAAAGCCTCGTCGAAATCGTACCCGAGAAAAAACAGCAGCAAAGCCTCTTTGTGTTAAACGTGTACAGCCCACCAAAGGATCACCTAAAGGATCTAGACAAGCTTATGAGAGAGGTGAAGAAGCTGTGCAAGGGTAACGGGCTCATAGTCGTTGGAGATTTTAATGCTCCCCATGTGACCTGGGGTTATGCGGCCTCAAAGAAAAAAGGAGAAGACGTGCACAACGTAGCCCAACAACACCTCCTCACCCTACTCAACGACCCGCAGGTACCCACGCGCATAGGCAACAGTGTCTCTAGAAACACCAGCCCCGACCTCACATTCGTACACGTTCTCAAACAGTATGAGTGGAGCTGCATGGATGAGAATCTTGGTAGCGACCATTATATATTGCAAACGATCATTCCGCACCAGAAAGCAACGATGAAGATAGGAAAAGCCAAGATCACGGACTGGCAGGCCTTTCGCAAAGATGAGAGCGCCATTAATGCGACGATAGACGACATAAAAATATGGATCAGAGGAGTCGTGGAAAGAGCCGAGAAGCATACGAGGACAATCCGGCTGTCGCAAATCACCCCCGTGGTCGACCCGCACTTACTCCACCTGTGGGAGGCGCTGGGGGGTCTCGCCAAACGCTGGCAGCTTAACAAGTGCAACCGGAAACTCAAAATTCGAATCTCTAAGCTGATCAAGGAAACGCAAGGGTACTCTGAACAACTTGAAAGAACGAACTGGCGCGAAACATGTAACAACCTTCAAGGTACCTTAAGCAGCAAGCGCACTTGGGCGGTGCTCAAGACTCTCCTATCAAAGAAGGAGAACAAGAACGCCACAAAATAGAAAGTGCAGCGACTCATACACAACCACCTGGAGAAAGAGGAAGACATTATCAAAGAAGTGAAGGAGAAGTTCCTCGGTACGGAGCGAAACATAACTGTAGATTCGCACTCCGACGAGTATCGAGGCAAGCCAAATATAGAACTGGATCGGCCCTTCAGAGAAGCAGAAATCGAGAGGGCCTTGAGCAAGCTCACCCGCAACACAGTGCCGGGGTACGACAGAATCAACCGGAACCTTGACGGACCCTCTGTAGACGCGCTCTTAAAGTACATCAACGAGTGCTGGCAACAAGGTAAAGTACCACCGGAATGGAAACATGCTGAGGTAACCATGATACCTAAACCCAACAAGCCCATCGGCGTGCAGAACCTTCGACCTATATCCCTAACCTCGTGTGCTGGAAAACTCTACGAGCACATGGTGCACAACCGCGTGATCGACTATCTCGAAGACAACGAACACGTCCCAAGCACTATGTTCGGATTTAGAGCTCACCTGTCCGCGCAAAACGTGTTGCTGCAAATCAAGGAAAAAGTCATCGACAAGCTGGACACGCACAGCAAAAGAGCCATCCTCGCACTTGACGTGAAAGGGGCTTTCGACAACGTGTCACACGAAGCCATACTGCAGCACCTCAACGTATATAACTGCGGCGAAAAAGTATATAATTACATCAAAGATTTTCTGAAAGAACGGACAGCCACAGTGGGGATAGGCAACTTACGCTCTGAGAAATTCGTCATAGCGCGGAAGGGAACGCCACAAGGCTCCTTCATTTCGCAGATGCTATTCAATCTGGCGATGAGCTCACTACCCAAGCAACTGAAGCAAATAGAAGGGATTGGTCACGCAATATATGCTGACGACCTCACCATCTGGACTATGGGAGGGTCAACAGGTAAACAGCAAGACGCTCTGCAAGAAGCGGTTGACACTACGGAAAAGTACCTGGAAGCATGTGGACTGACGTGCGCACCTGAAAAATCGGAGCTCTTGGTGCTAAGAAAGCGCACAAGAGGCCGACAACCGCAGCAGATACCAGACCCGGTAGTAAAGGTGGGAGGCATCATGATTCCGCAGGTTGCGACGCTCCGCATCCTCGGACTCCTGATTCAAAAGGACGGGGCCGGAGAGCAGAGTTGGAAAAAATTCAGAGAACAGTGCAACAAGTAGCCCACCCTATTAAAAGAGTGACGAGCAAAAGCCACGGACTCAAGGAAGAAGACTGCACGAAAATGATACAAGCGCTGCTCACGTGCATCGTCACGTACGGGAACCCATACGTTGACATGAAGAACAGTCAACGAGACAAAGTAAACGCCCTCATCAGAAAATCATACAAAATTGCCTTGGGTCTGCCCCCCTCCACGTCCACCACGAAATTACTCAAAATGGGAGTCCACAACACGTGGGAAGAGCTCGTGGAGGCACACAACGTCAAGCAACTGGAGAGCCTAAAGCTGACAAAGACGGGAAGAGCCCTGCTGCAAGATCTGGGCTACCAAGTTGAGGATCAAAGGCACCTACCTCAGCGTATCCCACACGAGATCGGAGACAAGCTACACATAAGTACCATTCCCAGAAACATGCATACCGAGTACGACAAAGAAAGGAGACAGGCGAGAATACAGGCGCTCAAGCGCATACTCGAACGCACCAACAGCAAAGAAGAAAACGTTAGATATACGGATGCAGCTGCGTACAGTACCAACGACCGATTCGCAATCAGCGTGGTCGACGAGAAGGGTGAACAACTTACAGCCACATCCATACGTGCCAAGGACGCGAGCACTGCGGAAGAGGTGGGCATAGCCCTGGCCATCGCAACGTGCAAGAAGGCCATGGTTACCGTGGTGACGGACTCGCAAGAAGCATGCAGAAGGTATATGAATGGAAGGTTTGGAAAGGTAGCACTTCAGGTCTTGAACAACACCAAGATAGAAGCAGCACAAATCCTCTGGACGCCGGGACACGAGTCTCTCACGGGGAACCAGGCGGCGCACGCCGCTGCTCGAGATCATGCACGCCGAGCCATCTCCGACGCGCAGAGAACACGTACCAACGACTGTGACAAGGATGATTAACGCATACCCAAGAAGTATGTGGATATCTTGGCGCACTACAGGAAGCAGAGGTGTTGCTACCCACCCCCGCATAAGACGATGAGTAGGGAGCAAGATGTAACCTGGAAAAGACTACAGGCTGGAACCTACCGACACGGAACACTGCTGCACGCCACGTACGCAGGGATCTACGGGCGAGACTGCAAGTTCTGCCCACCGGACACGCCCAACACCTTGCGCCTTATGGTGCTTGGATGCAGGAATAATCGAGAAGCACCACCATCATCATCGCCACCCGGCGATAACATGTAGAAATAGGCGGATTCAGATGAAGAATTAGAAGACCAGTGGGAGGCTCTGCTGGTGACGCAAGACCCTGACAGCCAGCTGCGGTTGGTGAACAGGGCCCGGGCGGCGGCAGTGAGCCATGGCTACCTGGACTGAGGAGGGCACCCACCTTTGGGCTGAAGCTGCCTGGTCTCACAATAAAGTTTATTTCTCTCTCTGTCTGGGGTATGCGCAGGTGAGGAATGAACGGTATATTAACTTCAAAAGTGTGCAGGGGTTTTCATTTGCTAATGTGTCTACCTAGCAGTGAACGCCGCAAGGTGAAATTTGGAATTTACCTGCAAATCGTCAGTTCAAAAATTTAGAAAGATAGAAAAAAATTCAGTTACTGCGAATTCCTTACCCCACCACCACCCCCAAAAAGTAAGGCTCCTAGGCCAGATTATCCGCTCATATTTAGTTTTTCTAGACGCTTATAAAAGAAAAAAATTCTTGTACATGCGGTTGGTCGCTTGTATTTAGAACGGTGGTGAAAATCCCGTCATCTTTATTTAAGCCAAATACTAGGTGTCAGTCCCTTGATTCACATGGGAGCCTCACCCTGCATTGTTTTTTCCGAAAACAGCCAGAATGGTAAGCGGTGCGTTTGGACTCACGTGAACATGCGTTGGCTCTCCGATTCACGCATGTTTCTATATTTGATTTGGCTGAAGGTTCAACTGTTGTGTTCAACTTCTTACCATACATATTGTGCCAGGTTATGTTGGTTTTGGCTCGTTTGTGTTGCCTGCTAAACGACGATATGATTGTGAGGCAAGCCAGAGTGGAGAACTCGAGATTACCTTTCACGACCTGGGGTTCTTCGCCGTGCATCTATTGCACTGTACACGGCCGTTTCTGAATTTCGTCTCCATCGAAATGCCGTGGCTGGATTTGCTCCAGTGCCCTCGTGCTTAGCAGTGCAGCACCACGTCCACTACGTCACCACAGCGGGTGGCTATTAACACCACCAAGCGATGTAAACTCTCCATCAACCCTGCGGTCACCCCTTGGAGGTGAACCAAGGCTAGCGCCCTGATTTTTCCTGCTTTAGCATGACCGTTGCATTCTTGCTGAGCTGCTGTTGTATGATTTGCCGTATGCGGAATATCCCGGGAATTTCTAGGTGAAATTGTGAAATACGTCAGTGTATAGTAAATAACAATGACAGTATATCAACATTCTTCGCGTTTCTTTAACTATTCATGAACACCAGCGAATCTCTCTAGCTGGTGATGGAGCCAATGAATTACATACACTCATCTTAGTGCCCTTCCTCTTAAGCAATGTTTTTATACCTACTAAGCGAAGCGCCGGTTATTTGTCTCTAACCTGGGGATAGAAAACTACAGTCCACATAGAGGAGCTATCCGTTTGTTGAATTCGTGAATGCAGAACAGCAAACTTCAGGTAATGTGCATTTATGGCCAGAACATCCACGATATGTTGACATTTTTTTTTCGCAGTAGGCACAATATTGTACGCTACTCAAACGGTTGGTGACGTTTTGAAACCTCGCTCCACTCGCTTGAGTAGATGTCGGCTTTCTTAAAGTACTTCTATGGCCGCATAAATTTTATTTAGATAGAAAGTTATGTGCGATGTATCGGGCCATAATTGTAGTACCACGCCCGAGAAGGAGTACAAACAAATGGTTAAAAATGCTTGATAAATTCTTAGGAATCCTGTCTATGAAGGCATGAGGATTCTTTAGCACAGCTGGTAATTCTCTTTTGCTTACTTATTTTGCTAGCCTATGCGCGTCCACCTATAGCCACCAGTCATACACATATTACAATATAACAGGTACAGATTTGGTAAATTGACCAATTATGTATTTATTTTCCAGATAAATTGTATGAAGTTAGCCGAAACCCTGTCACAATGGTTTTCGTTTTGCGACATCAAACACTTTTAATTTAATTTCTTTAGTTTCCGTTTTGTTATGACCTTGACGTGAAGAGAAGGCGTCACCAGTCTCTTCTAAAGCTAAGAATCATCTACTCAACGTAAGAATGTTAACATGACTAATGAGGCATTTATTGTGGAGATATACGGCGTCACGGGAGCGACAGGTTTAGCTGGGCAATGAGGCCTTGAGTAACCATAGTTTTGTAAGCAGCGTGTTCGTGCTATAAAAACAAACCGTTCGGCCCATCGCGCCACCCAGAGTGTCTCTGCAAACGTTTTATTGAAAAAAAAACAGGGAAGGTTATGTAAGAATAATAGAAAGAAATTCTTAGTTAAGAAAAATGAGTCAAAGGTTGCAGATACCGCAGTGAAAATGCCAAGCGAACTCCTTCTATTTACTGTATTTTTGCAATGAGTGAGGCGAAAAAGGGGAGAGAGTAACTTTAAGGTAGTCGAGAACTGTTTAGCGATTGCTGAAGTATTTTTATAGCAGTTTTTCTTAAACAAAATCAATAACAGTTTTTGAACAAGTCAGTGTGATTGGTTACTTTATTTAGGTCACGTGTACAAGTTTCGCTACCATGCACCTTCCGAAACAGTGAGCAGAAGATCATACACACAAATGCATATGTATCATTGCTCGTGATATTTTATTGCGCACAGTTCACTACATGGATAGAGTTCACATAGATAAGGACTTTTAGCGTACAACTGTCCATTTAGGGAGCGCATAGTTTCCACGCATGAGCACGTGTCGGCGTCAATGCTGAAGCCGTTCGTAGTTGAACGAAGCGGTTGTTGAACGCTGCTGTAATCGAAAGGCCCCCGCTTGTTGCTCACATGTGATTAGAGGCAAACTGTGCATCTCGCGAGTGAAATAATGAATCACCCTAACAATACGTTCATTGCACTTATGTACGTAGCCGCATTTATTAATGCAATCACTGGGGAACACGAGTGGCAGCCTTCGAAGACGGCAATGTACCGATGATAATTGTCTGCCCTACCTCCGCTTCTACCTTCTCGGCTATGAGCTCTACAAAATAAAAAATGGTTCATTTCAAATCCGTACGGTCAAAGCTCAACTATATAAAAGGAATCTTTTTAGTGGCACATGCGTTGATTGACCCTCTTGTTTCTTGCGCAACACTTCTATTTCACCACTTTAGATCATCTGCGAGGCAATTAAAGATAGATCAGACAAAAAGAAATAGCAAAAGAAACAGTACAGAATTTATGGGTTTTGTTGTAGTGATGATATGAGAACATAAGTTTAGCCACAATTTGAATTACTGAGGGGCCTGGCAATAAAAAAATTATCAGAAATCAGTGATCATCGTACACTAAAGCACAGAATCGTAGAGTTTGGAGACCGGCCACGTGGGCACGACTTTAACGAAATTCCTGCGAGCCCCGTATAAGAAAGCAGAAATAAGGACGTCACTAATGACGTGTGACACAAGAAGGTGGCATGGTAATTAAACTGCTAAATATTGGAAAACAGTTGCCTGGCATAGACTGAACGCCTGCCTAGCACAGCGGATGTGACGTCGCTCTCTGCTGTCTCTCACCTCTTCAACCGGCGGGCAACTGCTGAATCGCTCGCTCGCTTGCTCGCAACGGCTGTGCGCGTACACTCGTTTCATATTCTGACGTAAGCACCGGAGAGGGCGCGAAAGGTGTGCCATGTGCGCCGCTTGCCCACCAGGTGGCGCGCGCTGCGCTTCCTTCTCGGCGGTCCTCATTTATCGCTTGAACATCACACCAGGGTAAAGGCGTTCGCTTGCTTAACCTAACGAGCACCAATGTCGAGGTGCGACTGCCACTAAGAGACACCTAGGTCTAAGATTAGAGTCACCTGCCATTTTTTTTTATCGTAAAGGCTGATGCTTCACGTCAGATCAGCCATTAGCAGGCATACCCACCAACTCGAAGACGGTGCTAGGCCTTACCTTAACGGATGAATGCGAGCGACATTTGATCAAGCTGTATTTACGGCTCGTTAAGGGTGAAGCTTGTGCGTCGAACAATACATAACGACTTAACAACCATCACATAACCCGCTCAAAGAAAGCGTTTTCGCGACGGCAACATCTCACGCCGGAACCTGCCTTACGATGCTCGACTTCTCGGCGGCGTCGCATGCCACTAATTACCGGCATGCTCAGCGTACTCCGTTATTTACATCAGAAGAAAATGTGGCCAATAAGTATATATGGAGACGACAAGGTTCCAGGGCGAATAAGAAAGTCGTCGTCTCCATCTTTGTTAGCCAAATTATGGCTGTAAATGCGAAGTCGATATCAATTCCCAGCGTTGGACCTTCCTTGGACCGGCCTGGCCTTATATGCTGGTAGTAGCGCGGCACGGCACTGCCGTCAGTTGTTGAAGATGGCTTAACAGTACGTCTGATTGGGCGAGTTTGTGACAATTCATCTTGGGTACTAGGCGCGAACACACACAATACACAAGGAAATAGACGGGAGAGAGCGCTCTGTCCCATCTCCTTCCTTGTGTCTTGTGTGTGTTCGCGCCTAGTACCCAAGATGAGCAGAAGACGGCGGTTGTCTCACACGTACACGGCATGGTGATAGCAGCGAAGTGTGATTAGTTTTCTGCGGAGCAAGGGAAAAACGCCAATCGAAATCCACAAGGAAATGCAGCCCACGTATGGCGATAAGTGTTGCGCTTTCAAAAGTGTGAGGTGGTGGTGTTGTGATTTCACTAATGCCGTGGAGACTTGCATCACAAAGAACGTTCGGGAGGCGGCGGGCGTGGATTACATACAAAACATTTTTCAAATTTGATTCTGCGATGGGACAAGTGTCTGAACCGATGTGGGGGGCATGTGCAAAAGCAGTGCAGGGTACGTAGAATAGTACTCATATTTGCAGTTAGCTTTGTGTACCTTAATATGGCCAATAAAAAATAGGAACAAACACTTTGTGCTTCCCCTCGCATGTGGTTTCACAGAAATGAAGAAATTCATTTGTAAAAAAAATCGGCGCAACTCTCAACCCAACGGCATTTAAGGTATGCACGACGTGCAGGTGCAGAGGAACGTCTCCAGCCGATGTCACGGATTTTTTTTAATTATAGAATTCGGCACGCTAGATATTCAAAGTTAAAAGGTTGCGCACCGGGTAATCAATGAAGATTACTATTCAGGGATGGTGGCATCCATGGGACATATACACTTCTTTTATTTTATTTTACTTCTTTTATTTTTCATTGCTAATGCCTTGAATCAGCTAGCCTAATATATAGCAGATACACAGTTTCTTATGGGACAATGAAAGCAGCACAAATCATGTTTTTCTGTCAAATGCATGAAAGGAGATGCTGGCGCCTCGTATATTCAATTAAAGATAAATGCGTTGTGAAGACAGGATAATTTATTAATAACACATGTCAATTATCTTCTTCATAAAATGGGCACTTTTTTGCGAGTTGCGAAGTTGCAGCTAGCCCTACTTACTCGGTACTCCACACCAAACATTTCTAACAATTAATGTGAGTTTCACGTAACAAAGCTCCAAGAAACTTGCGTCACATAATGCAGGTGAAAGTGGAACACCTTTGTTGTTTCTGACTAGATTTGAGGACAAATGAAACCGAAATGGTGCTAGCACCATAGGCTAATGAGTTTGTGTTCCTGGGCGCTCAACTGGAACCCACCAAGATAAATTCATTGCCCACACGTATTACATAGTTGTGCAATCGCACAGTTTTTTTTACTTAAGCATATCGACACTTAAAGTGCAGGATTTACAACTCCCCAGACGGTGACGGTTTGCTGTCGTCTGTTCGTTCTGTCGAACGTGATTAATATGCGTTCTCTTTCGTCTGCACTATAGCACGTCGCACATTGGCTGACTCCCGCGAAGTGAGGAAACAATGTTGTACCGCTTACGCTTGGGCGTTGCATTCACCAATGCGTACACGTGTATGATTGATGTGGCTGATAGCGTCGAGTGCAATGCCTGCGGTGTCGGGGACACAGTAGAACACCTACTGCGCTACTGCCCATCTTTTAAAAATGGAAGACGACCTCTGCACAGCTATAAATCAGCTAGATAGGAAACCGTTCACCTTGAACAAGTTCTTGGGACCATCGCCTCGCATGTCGCAGCTACCAAAGGCCACAAAAGCGCTGCTGCGAACTTGGAAAGCTACCGGATTGAGTGGCCGCCTGCGATCCCGTATGAGTGACCGTCAGTGATATATAGCAGAAAACTGCTACCACGTCGTCAATATCCGCAGTGGACTTTTGCTTCTTCTCCTAATTGTTTCCTGCCCCCTTTCATTCCCAATACAGGGTAGCCAACCGGGCTCAGTTTCGGTTAACTTCCCTGCTTTTTATTTATCAATTTACTTTGTCCTAGCATGATGTCGCTCGCAATAAATGGTCATTACGTTGAAGACAAAGGTCTCGCAGTCTCCTTCTAGCGCAGCCCCTAGGAACATTTAAATCAATATACTTTATTATTGCCAGCCAAGAGAAAGATATCCATAATTTGGTCACCAAAATAGCTGTCTGTAAGGCGGTGTAGCACATGAGTTGTGCGACTGACCCGAGTCTAAGCGAATATGTTGCGTGTCCACAGATTGAGCTTGGCCACGGCTACGTCGGCCATAGTGCAGCACAATTCAAATATTGAAACGTTCGTAGGGTGTATGTTCAAGCGAAGACAATGCATGCTGCTCCATTGAGTGTTTGCATAGCGCACTGTAAAAGGCGAATCGAGGGAAAGAACGATCCGTGATTCCAGCATAGTCACATGATTCGCAACAGGCAGCTATACTGAAATCTTGTGTCCGAGTCACTCCCAAAAATCGATTGTAGCGACTATTCTATAAAGCGCACCGGTATATTCTCCATCTCTACAGGCGCCTTCAGCACGCAAGCCATGACTGCCGAAAGGCACAGGATCTTGAGCGGGCTCACCACAAATTCGCCCAGGAGCATGTTGATGAAGTTGCAGCGCACCCACGACAGACTTCGACGGTAACCGTACGTCAGGCCGTAGAGTATGACGAGCACCGAGGCTACCAGGGAAGCGGATAAACAGAGGAGCCAGGCGAATACGGAGACCCAGGTTGGGAACAGCGGCAGCTGCACGCTGCTGGTAAGAAGCTCCCTGGGCACCTGTCCCGTTTTGGCTGAACCGGTAGACGTGTCCGTGTCGTGAACCCAGTCTTCCACTACGTCTTCGACGTACACCTTGGGCACTGTAGGCTTTCGTCGAAATGCCAGTGGCCGGGACTTCTCTAAGAGAAAGACGACCAGGAATGCGAATGGCGTGACGAGGATCGTTGACTGCAGGGCAATGACGAGCTCGCGCCGCGTTGGTAACTCGAGTAGTGTGTACAAGAAACGCCAATTGAAGTATTCCTCTTCGTCGGCGTCAAGGCCATAGAACATGAGGCTCACCATCATGCCCGTGGTGACGAGCACCAGGGCTAGAGAGGCACGCTGCTTGCGTGTGAAGTTGCTGGTCGGCAAGCGGCTGAAAATGCTGAAGATGAGGTGCTCCTCGCGAAAGTAGCGGATGATTCTGGCGGTGAAGATTCGCCACGGGTTGCGAAGACTCCCCTCGTCGGCAACGTGGAAGGTAAAGGTCGAAGCTCCTTTGTACGCGTCCGGGGTCAGCACGTCGTCGAGGATGAAAACCACCTGTGAGGCCGTTTGAAGGTCCCTCACGACAACTGTGCTCAAGTGCCAGGAGGTCTCGTAGCCCTTCAGCTCCAGGGTCAAAGAAATGGCCTCAACATCTCCAAGGCTTGACGGATGGCTTAGAAAGTACCAGTCTCGGCCACCGGCCTGAAGCGCCAATGGGTTTCGCGCGCCGTCGCGAAGGACCACTTCACGGGATTCGTCGTCAGACCCGTGGACAACGAGAAGTACTCGGCTGGTGGTCCCAGAGCCCTTGAGGAACCACGTGTACACAGATACGAGATAGCCAAACGCATCGTCCTGCTCGTTCTCTGCGAGGTACTCTATGCCCGCGGCGCCTTCGTCTAGCGCGTCTTGCTTCGCAGCCCACACCATGACCAGCAAATAGACGAGCCACACCGCTGATATAATTACGGCCATCACGACGTTTCTCGACATGGTCAACAGAAGGGAACCCAAATCGGTGAAGTCGATCGGGTGCGGAGCGATGAACAATCCGCCCGCGAAAATGGAGTTGTGCTCGCAAGCGCAGTGAACAAACTGTTCGTCAGAATCCGCGAGAACGCGGCATCCTGAACTCGAGTACGCTTGTTCCGTGTTGTTCCAGAAAAGGCAGCTGTAGAAGTGCGACTTCATCGTGTAAGTCGCGCTGCCGTTCTCGTCACCCCTCCTGCGATACGGGTCAAGTAACCTGGCTTTCGCACTGTTAGTAAGCGGTATAACAGCCACCGTGACCAGGGCAGGCTTCTGGACAAATTCGATTCGGTTCTCGTGTGGCACGTTGCTTGCAAGATGAAACCTGTTCTGCTCGAGGAAGTCCAACCTGGAAGGACGTCGACCAGAGACGACGGCGGTTACGAATCTTGTTTGGGCGTCGAAGGTGAACACGTCGATCTTCAAGAACACGCCTGCTTCGGTCACGTTAATCACGTGCATGGAAACGTTTGAGAACGATGTTTCGTAGGTGCTCACGTGTCCGTCCCAGTCGAGTGGTGTTGGCCTTTTCAAGTAGCTCTCCGTAGGCACACGGACGCTGAAGGGAGTTTCTGCGGGGCCTCGTGCCGCCTCGACGCCTACAACCTGGGTGTTTATCAGCTTTGCCGTCTCGTGACATCGAAATGGATTAGACGGAAACACTATGGCCGTTTGTGCGTCGACGCTGCCTTCGACGCGAACCCTGCTGCCACCGGATGTGCCGAGGAAGCCTCGTCTTTGAGACTCTCGAATCCACACTTCGTAGTCCCTGGCGTTGATTTTCGCGTCGTTCTGCTCGGTGTCCACCACGCGTGACACACCCGCGGCTACTCGGGCAACATTGTGAACCAGTTTCGCCACAGTTCCGCACTCGGAATCGGGCTGAAAAAGAAATAACAAACATCAGCTATAAGTTCCGCAATTGCTGCTTCCCGTTCTTGTGAAAAGTATTTCTATTTAACGGTTACCTTTTACCTCAACAGCATTGCTAATAGAATTTTATGGGCAGCAAGTAGAAAAGTTTGCGTACACGTGACCTACTTATGCGGGTGGGAATTTTCAATGTTTTGTCGGTTTTCTCTTCGCAGGAATTTTCCAATTTCATTTTAAATCCCACACAGAAGCCTAAACCTGCACGCTGTGAGATACACAACGCCGTACAAACCGTTCTTAACCGTTCTTAATGATTAATATCGCTCCTTAGAAAAATTGTCGCTTTGACGTTTGAATAAACAGCAAGTTTCGAGTTTATCATAGCCATTTCAAACGGAGGAGCAGAAGCGACTTGCTTAATCCTTGGGCAATGGGCAAGGAATCAGTTGAAATGAGCATAAATTGACTTTCGCGGCACATTCACAATGCATGGTATCTTGGTACACGATGCTGACACGTCGGATGTATGAACGCTCCCTTTAATGACCATTTCGTCTGTAGGCACGAGAAAAGCGTAGTGATGACAGAACTATGCATGTTTTGTGCGCCTATGATGCTGTTTGCCAAGCACTTGTCAGTGAATCTGTGACCTTGCTTATTGAGGGGCCCATGACGGAGGACGCCCTTTAGGTTGAAAATAAAAAGGCGAGTGAACAGCGGTTGACATCCAAGAAAGAAAAGGTCTTTTTTTTTTGGCCCACTAGTGTGCCATGTGGTTTGGTGGTTAAACTGCTGTATATACTTTCCGGGCACATTTTGAGACTGCACAGCCTCTGGGTTCGGGCCATTTTTTTTAGTTGAGTAAAACCACATTCGCGGTTACGGCATTATGCACGTAGTTTGAATTAACGAGCGCATCTGTGCGTCATTCCGTACTTCCGCCAGTTATGGGACAATACTTTTCTGTACAAAGCTCAACAATATCTTGGTGCGGTTTTTTTTGTTCTAGGCTTCATTTTGACGCCTTTGTTTGTATGTATGTGCGTCTGGTCCTACGTGCACTTATAAGACCTCATAATGTCTGATTTGACGATAGCCAAATAGCCAGGATTGGCGAGGTACCCAAATCCCACGCACGTCAAATTATTCTGATAGCTCCAAAGAAGACTTTGCTTACAAGAAGGGGCAACAACCACTTCAGGGCTGTAAGGCGGATCGTTAAGCGCCCTCATGCTTGATGATGCTTGTTAGGCGCAGCTATCGTACGAATAGTTGGAATGACAGTGAAATGAACCTATCCATGAGCAGTGGATTACGCGGCGGCATACTGAGTCGGCGCTCCGAGCCGAGAAGGAGTACACTCATCACCTACTACGCCATGCGTCGTTAAGAAGCATTTTTTTCTTTTTTGTTTTTTTTTTCATTGTCAACTTCACTGCAAGCAAAGCTTCCATGCCGAAACTGAGGCGCTGTCGCTACTGACAATATCTATACACTTGACGCCTTCCTTCAGTGCAATTGTGCTGGAGAGAGAGATAATTTCGTATAGGTGTGAGGTCACTGTGACATATATAATGCATGACGTTTACTAGCGCGACTTAAAATGGGTTTTCCTTACCTGCCGCGCGCTAGCTAATTGGCTATGGCATTGCGCTACGGTTGCACGAGTTGTCTACCGTCCGTCGGCGGACTATTTACGGCGGTTACAATTCGGAAAGCCAAGAGATGGCGCTGCCGGCTCTGACGCCATACGACGCACCCTGAGGGCAACTTAGTTCACTCAGGAGGTGCCAGTGAAGTTGAATGACTTAACTGCACCGAAATCGTGACTGGTCTGTGTCACCTTTATTGACTGTATAGAATAACATGTTGCACATATGACGCAAATTGTGGCATGCTTCACGTGAAAGAAATATCTTCTGGAAACTGCGACGTTCGATTACCCTGCAGAACGAGTAAGCGAGAGCTAGAGATTGTGATTTCTGCAGGCAGTGTCCCTTTAAAATAAATGAGTTTCTGTGAGGCAAATCCAAAATCAAGAGAGAAACAGGAAGAGACAACCAAACGAAGCTTGTACGTACGCATCGTCGCAGTGGACTGCACTTGTATTTGTGATAATGACCCGACAATGCGTCTTTTTTGCAGACACATTTTCCCATGTTGACTCGAGGTCAGGAAATAAAAAAAATGTATTGGTTCACTGCAGACTTCGTTCTGAGTACTAAATCATAAGGAAACATAGTTTACCGTATGTGAAAGGGAAGCCAGAGCACACTCAATGGTTGCGGGATCACGTGTTCAAAGACGTCAAGCGCCCATGCAACAGGACATTACACGACCCGTATATAGGTGCTTTGTTGAAAGAGTGCGTTAAAGCGATTCCTCAATTACTTTTGACTGCCTTCAAATTGACCGTGGCTATTTAAAGTCTGCCGTCTAAGGCAAACCACACCACTTACATGGAAATCGCCTGGTACTTCTACTGGTAGTTCCTGAGGGGTAGGGGCCTTGAGGTCAAGCAGTGCGGTCAGTCCGTCAATAAGTTCTCCCCCAATGGTGGCAGTTAGGTCCGCGATCCTCCAGTTGCTCTCAATTGAAGTCAGCTTGGAGAAGGCGCTGGCATAGTCATCCATGAGCTCAATCACCGCATCTGTGAAGTTTTCTGTCGTAGCGGAGTTGTTGTCTGGGATGAGCACCTGGAGGACGCTGATCGCATTGTGAAGTTCGTTCTCAGTGGTCACGGGGCTGTTCTTCAGATAGCCGATGTAGTCGTCGAAGACGTCAGCGTCGCGGCTCAAATTTGTGGTCCCAGTTGGTCTGCCGGGGCGGTTGCATCGTTTGTAAAACTCCGAGTTGAACAGCATGGCGGAACTCTTGATGTACGAGAGTATGGCGTCCGGGCTGTTCTGCTGGCTTTGCCTGGCGTAGTCGTCGACGGTCTCCAGCGTGATGTCGCTGCAAGAGCCGATTTCGATGGTCACTGCTAGCAGGTCGTAGACGTACTGCCCGACGTTGTCGTTGACGACCACGACCACAGAGCAGTCGGTGGTGGCCACCGTCGAGTTCCCAGCCGGCAGGACACCCGCAAAGGTGCCGTCGTCGAGGCTAGACTTTATGTGCGTGCAAGAATGCCACGGCTTTGGGCGTCCGCCCTCTAAGTCCTTGAGCCTGTTGGGTGCGTGGCTGCAGAAGTAGAAGCCGTAGCTGAGGGAGGCTCCCTCGGGATCTGCGAAGCCTGTGCAACTGACGTGGAAGGTGGTCTTCACAGCTACGCCTTTCTTCGGATTCACCTGGCAGTGACCTTTCGTTGGTGGGAGGTCACTCTGCTCCCTCAAACCCTGGCCCTCGAAAAGCTCGTGCGTGAGAACGAAATGGACCTCCGCCTGGGGCCTCTGGTTCCAAGCGCTCGCCGTGATGCTGCAGTGACACGTTAAAACTAAATCGAATATTGACTCGTATAGCTTGCAAAGTATCGGATAACTTCTGCAATTATTGTCAATCTTTCGCTCTTGTTTCACATGCTCACCCCGTGTAACTGAGGCCCTTACCTCCCGCATGGCATGCGCATTATATGCATGCGCGCTCAGTTGACAGGGTGCCAGGTCATTGTTGTTGAGTTTGTTTGCTCGGAAAGGACCTGAGCAACTGTTGTACTTGTTTTTGTACTTAGTTTGAGCATTTTCCAATTGACTGTGCATCCGTGTGCATGACCTATTGATGCTGACTCTTCAATCACTTGTTATAGTGCCAGATATTTCTGTGAGGAAGTTAAAGAATTTCAATGATTGCCTGTGGTAGATAGCACAATTGACGTGCTTGAGCTGGTACATTCGAAGAGGTGGACATTACTTGCGCGATAAATCAAAATAAGTAATCAACTAATTAACAACATTGTCCAGTAATATGTTTATCTTATTATATTACGGAACACATTGAAATTTTCAAATTGTAGTCGGTAAGACTGCAAGGCATGTTTACTTGAAAAGAACTCTGTGGATGTCACCATTTTGTGTTTTTTGATGTAGGTTGTCTTGCATATGACAACCTGTAAGACAATTGAAACGCTCACATGTTCTAATACTATCATGTACCGGATCCGTCACCGAGGTTATATGGCTGGAGGTGATTCTAGCCAGTCCCACCATTCCTAAGCTACTTCCTCACGATACATGCACCATCTATTCGTAGCAATCCATATCACTCGCGCTATTATGCTGCAAGCACGTACACATTTACACCTCAAGCAACAGCAGTTGTATTTCCATTATTCAATAAGAGCGATATTTCCCTAAATGTAAAATAACTGCGATCGTGGCAGCGAGCGTGAGAGGGAGAAGCAGCTTGAGTAAAATATTTTTTACAGTACAGTACGATGGTGTTACGGTGCCACAAGGCGCTGGAATCTAAAGTTATTCGATTCAATACAATTTTTTTCTGTTGGAAACACCCTCAAGTTTACAATTATGGTGGAACCGTGATTGTGTGCTGTGCATGGTGTAATAAGTTGTTTTGTGGTGTTGTATGACCATTCTCAGTATAGGTATACAGCCAACAGGGAGGCGTCAATGAATCGAAGGTGACAAAACTGGACGAAACTACTAAGGCCTACTAAAGGCGCTAGCAACGTTAAATGCCTGACGTATAGATAGACGTCTGCTACACTCGCCGACAACTTTGTGTCATCTATTTATTTACCTTAGAACTACCAGTGCAGATGAGCTACCGAAATTGCATATCTGCGACAAGCATTCTGGCAACGTTTGACAACGCTTTAACTTCATCGGAATAGCGCATCTTCCGCGTAATCTGCGTATCTTGAACGTGTGGTGGTTTCGACTTTGCCCAGAAACAAAACAGACAGGCAGAAGGATAAGTCAAATCTAACATTCAGTGATCTTTTCACCTTATTTTGTCGTTGCAAACAAGTTGTTTGTCTTCTCTTCCTCTTCTCCGCCATAAGGTCACCCGGATGAGAACGTGGGACTTTATTTTTGGGGAGCACTCTTACTTGCGCGTTCTTTGCCTCCGCGCGCCCGCGTTCCTTTATTCATTGCCGCGGAAAGTACAGCCCATGATTGAGTTTAGCGCAGCGCTCAAAGGAAGGCGAATTTCAGTACAAATCTCATCAGCAACAATGATTTTTGGTCAAGTGAGCTCACTTGTGGGGTCCGGACCTGGTGATGTACCCGGCTGGCATCAGCAGCACGGCCCCGCGCTGCTCGACGAGGCAGCCTGGTGGCACGCGGTGCACGCCTGCATCCTGAGCCGTGGGTCCGCGTATTTGCCACGTGACCAGAGGGTAGCTGGTGTTCCACAACTTCGTGCGCTGTGGCCGGGCCTCCACCACCAGGTCCTCGCTGCTCAGAACGCCGAACTCAGAGCAAGGGCAGGACAGCGCCATCTATGAAGCACGTCGTAAACAGGTAAATAAATTCCCGTTCGCAGTAATTAAAAAAAAATTGAAGCTGTTTTTGTAAACCTCGTCGGGATTCCGTGACCGTGGGTGTTGCATCGTGGCTGTTCTCTAGCCAAATAGGCATTCGCACCCTAACGCGCTCGCCTTCTATGTGACGCATGAAAACTAGTTTGCATAACTAGGAGCGTGAGCTTATAGTAATGTCATTTCTTGCGAATAATTCAGTGCTTTTGCAGAGTAGCGGTTGAGCCGTCGTGTCCTTTGCCCATGGCGTTGAAATGCAACTAATGGCGACATTTCTGTTTTTTTTTTCACATTTTATTCGAGCTTGATGTTCCAGCAATAGCCCAGTTGTCAGCTCACAACTACTTATAGTGCCGTAAAAAAAACTGGCTGCCACTTAACAGCGTCGCCAGTGCCAGGTGGTATGAGTACTAAGCACCGGCCGCCAGCGCGAAACACTGAGGATGTTTCGCACCATGTCGTCCTGATCTCCGGGAACGCGCACGCGGATTGTGGCGCTGTCATTGTCGCTATCACTGCTCACGCGAAGCAAGAAGTTGAGTATTTGAGTGGAGCCATACTGCAGCTCGTCCGTGATCTCGATAACCTGCGGAGATACAGAAAGCTTGCTTATACTTGTTTATTCCACAAAACATGTGCCTACGAATTCATGGCATGTGCACTGTAACAGTTGTACTCGCTTGGAGTCACAGAGTGAGTGCTCTCAACATTGCCTACTTTCTTGCTAAAGTCACAATAATGGGCAGGTCCAAGCATCGAACAAAGTAAGCAGGTTCAAAAAGCAGAGTTCACTATCTCGAGCAAAAAAGGTGCGTCTATAGTACGTGTTTTAAGTATTCGTTCTTAATGTGAACATTCTTGCCACCTAAAAACACGTTTTCGTATGTTTTTTTAACTACATAGCACATCGTGACTATCATATAATCGCCCACAGTTTCTCTCTCTCTCTCTCAAAAAAAAAGAAAACATGTCATTGCTGTAGCCAGATTGCGAAATCGTTAGCCAATGGTCTAAATGCAGAATAAGTATGAACTGCTATACTAGCAGTGCAAACAACAGTTAACTTCTGTCTTCTTGTATCATTTGATATAGTTAATGATGGTCAAAAGTACAGGTTCGAGAATGACGTGTGCGTGCTGCCATTTAGTTGCTGTTCACATGCTACTGCTCTCAGATTGCAAGAGGATTCCCCCAATCTGTTGCTCTGTACTTCAAGTCTCGAAAGAAGCAAGAATTTACTTTCTTCATATTCTACGTTCCGGCGTTCTCACCAATAGCGTTAAAGCGCGAAATATGTGAGAATGCTGTACGGTGCTGGACTGGACCAATTTAGTCCTTCCCGCTGCTCATGCCGGCCACAAATTTCTTGAGAACGATATCAATTTTTTGCGCCATAGAAATAGAACATGCGATACAAACACCCGGAAAAGATCGCTTTCCTGTCTATGTGCTTAGCAATGGACTGTGCATATTTACTGTAAACTTGTGGCCATCCCCTTTGTTAGACAGTTACAATTACTAGTAACTGCATGGTGCGCGTGCAGCACATTCGACGTGAACATCTTGGGGCCCTATGAGCGTCGTCTCAGTTAAAAGGACGCTAAAGAAATGAATTCGGAACAGATGGATAGTTTGCTAGTTTTGTCTTAGGAGTCGTCATCGTTTCCTATGTAATTCAATATAAAATTGCCGCCGATGGTTCCATTGCTGTGCGTCACTTTGAACCACCCGCGCCAAAACGGATGAGTTGAGGCAACCTCCACGTGACCTATTAGTATACCGCTATATTTGAATCAGTCAGTGCTGACGTCACGTATGAGAGGGAATAGAGTTCACAACAAATGGCGCCACTGCGATGTTTCAATTTTTCAATGTTCGCGCTCTCTTTTCATTACGAAACACGAATTCGTTATTACAGAACTAAATCGGATCTTTAAATCTAGCTCGACTCAATATTATCCTTGAGTATCCCTTTCAAAAACTTGAGCGCCCACTTTCAGAAAGCAGCTACCTCCCGGTCCGGTTGCTTCTTGATGAATGCTTGGTATAGGGATTCGTTCTTGTCGCATTGGTCGCAGCTCCAACTAAATGCCAGTGCTTGACCGGGCTTCTCTAGGTGTCGAGAACCACTGCCGTCTGGAAGGAACAAAGCGGAACCAACGAAATAATGGTTAACAACCAAGCAGCAAATTGCTATGCAGCACAGAAGGGTTGGCAAACAATTAGCACACGCACTGACCACTGTTGTCCAGGCATGAGTCGTCGTACTCTCGTTCCCGCGCGGTTTTTACATACGTATGCTCACTCGCTTGCGTGCGAGTGTGAGAGCACCTCGAGCTGCCCATATGGCGGGTTTCTTTTTTTTTCGCACACCCTCATATCGACTGAACACAAAACAAAATAAATCAAATTCTAAGTTACGCTGCCTTCGCACTCCTTACAAAACTTGAATGAAGGCTTCTTAATAGCCATTTTCTTTTTGTTTCTTTTAATTTACGATATGAAAGCAGTAGAAATAGTTGTACTTACCACATCATATATATTTATCGTACCGCATCATGACGCATGTAGGGCATCTCTCTGTTTGTGTGTGCGCGTGGGTTTGTGCATGCATGCGTGCGTGCGCATGTATGAGTGTGAATCTGGTAATCTCCAATTACCAATGTCTTGAGCTAGCTGATTCCAACTTGTGCCTGCAATTTTCCTAAGCTTGCCTAAATATTCTCACAAATAAATAATATCTGAAAAGTTCCTGTTTGCGGGCGCACAACCGTACGTTATATGCAAGCGCATCACAAAACGGCGAATTCGTTCAATAAAACAAATTCTAAAAGACACCCTCGAATTCTTCCAAGGGTAAATTGCGAAAACAAAGTTATCCTAGCTCTATTAAAAGCACCCCTGGATGATGATGAAATAACTTTTACTGCAACAGGCCAAGTGTAAGAGTAGCTTATCTCCCCTCGTTTAGATTCCGGCAAGGAGCCCTTGGGTCCTACATATAGTGGCATCGTCAGCTTGTCTGGTGACTTGTAGTTGCACCTCGCTGTCTGAGCTTAGCACCGCAGTCTCCTCCTGCTCGGCGTTCGTATATGTGTCGTTTGGCCCCTGCACTATGTTGGCGAAAGCCCGGATTATGTGCCTGTTACACTCTTTACATTTATCTGAATAGAGTTTTGGGTACCTAAGATGATAACCGATAGGATTTGGGAAGCTGTTTGTAGTAGGCTCCATGTTATCGCCTGCTGCTTTGTCAATGAGTAGCGTGGAGGGAGGGGGGTAATGCTGCCTTCCTGAACTGTAGTGTTTGGTGATTCGATTATATTTGGCCATGCGGTCTCTCTCCGCACTTGGGCCCCGCGGTCGGTGCGTGCAGTTTCGTTGACCGGGAGGGAGATGGCGGGCGTCCATATGATATGAACGTCACGCTCCCCACGAAAGTTGGACCCCTTAACGCCTCTTTAGAGATCCCTGCCTTAGCGAAGTTATGAAGCGTTGTGGAGGCGAGCGCCAGCGTAGTAATCCCTGGATTCCAAAAAAAAAAATAAAGCAGGAATTTCTTGGTAGTAAACGGCATGCGGCCATCGTATATGCACAAGAAATCCCTGTCCATGTCCTCCTGATATTTTTGCAGTTTCCTGAAAAATTTGATTTCGCCCCAATATTTACACTGCCAATATTCCAACATTGTGGCTTGGGATTACATAAAGCTACGGCGAACACTTCGTTTACAGTAAGGTTCAATTCGCACACCGAAAACAGCCAATAAGAAGACGTTGATGGATTCAAACCAATTTCTGGCCCCATTCGCTTGCGGCTCGACTTTCAATCGCTTCACTTTTTGGAGTGTACAGCGGTGACGCGTTTATAAGAGGAGCCACAAGCAGACGTGTTCCGCATGGCGCCGCATTGTGTATCGCGTATATTTCATCGCGTGCACTGATTACACACGCCTCGCTTCGAGTCACTCACTGAGGACTAGCGTCTCGACGTCGGACAGGGCAACCAGCGGCGCGCCGTCGATGGAGGCGTGCAGGGCGCTGCTGCTCGCTGTCAGGTAGCCGACGGCCAGAGCCTCGATCAGAACGTCTGTCTTGCCGCGCCACATCTGGCGCAGCACCACCTTGGCCGTCTCGCCCTGGCGCAGGCAGCTGCGGCGAAGAAGAGACCGGTTCATATCGTACTTGTGTGAAAAGTCATAGACTTCGTCAAGTCATGCACCTCGTCATATAAAGCCAGTGTTGGCAAAACTACATGTCGCAGCTGCTTGGCAAGTTTGCTTTTCTTGCGCCTGAAAATTTACCCTCGATGAGAATAGACGACATCGAGGACAAGCGCCGGGAAGTCAATAATTGCACTGCTCCCTTTCAAAATAACGCGCGTGGGTAACCTGAGGTTGTCCATAGAAAGTGGGCTGGTCCAGATGAGAAGATTTCATTCCGCAGCGTAGGTTTCAGACATAGGCAACCGAAGCAGAGCTACATGATCACTACGTTTCTGCGACTGTGGCAGTTTTCGCTACGACTGAACGAAACGCCACGACTGGCCAGGATTGACAGATACATTTGACAGAGCCAAGTTGACAACACAGCTTGCTTTGCAACAAAAAAAAAGAAATTATTCTAAACAATTTTGAGCAACGTTTGCTAATACTGCTAGTATTTGTCTGCATATCAAAGAAATTTGATTCCATGTACAGGTGGCCAGAGCTTAGTCAAGCAAGGACGAATAAACTTTTTAACTCGCCACCTATTTTCGGTGCATCGTGTAGAGGAAAGACGGAAATAAACAGATTGATTGACTGGTTGATCGATTGATTGGTTTGATTCTATACATGATGATCTCTTGCTTAGTGAGCTAAAGCACTACGGTATACATAGCATTGCGATCGTCATAGATAGTTCGCACGAATAAACGATGTTAAGTCCCAAGTTCGGTCAGCCAATGTAGGTGTACTCTAGGGTAATATTCTAGGGCCCGTTCTTTTAGATTTTTTGGTAACGATAGGGTCAACATTGATGGTGGTGCGCGCTATTTATATTCCATACCGATGACACTACCTTATTGTTTTCATCTAGCGGATCTGCCTAATTGATTACAAGAGCTAATGCAGTATCGAATGAAGTGCACACATGGTCACATGATAAGCGTTTTACAAACAATTCGGAAAAGGCTCTAGTGGTGTTGTTTCACACTAAGAACAAGCAAATTACTTTCCTGGAAGCTTTAGTACCGAACTACGCTAAAATTGAACTTGAAAATATGCTAAAATATTTAGGTGCATTTTTTGGTCTAACCATGACCCGGCATAGCCAAATTTTCTTGCTAGTAAGTTTTCACAAACCGCTGGAATCCCTTATATTCTAAACTGCCTTCTTCGTTTTATTAAATACTTAATATTGAATTCACGTTTTTCTGAGCCATTTAAGTTATTGTTCCGTCGTCTGGGGGACGACTTCTGAAACAAATATAAACAAACTGCACATTCTGCAAAAGAAGGCTCTCCGCGCCATTTGCAACACACCATGGGATTTTCCTTCAGACGCTTTATTTCATAGGTCAAGACACCGAAAGTAAAGGCCCATTTAAAGTATCGTTTAGTACTTGCGTACAAAAAATGTGCGGAAAAGAAGTATAAACTACATCACTCGTATGGCTAACATGAAGCAACACAAAGCTCCCTATACTACAGGAAATCAAAAGTATCGGCCCGTACCTTAATTGCGCACTAATTATGGATCCCAAATATTGTGATCCAGGCTACCTCGATTACGAAATGATCCTATTGCTAATAAAATTGATATTGTGTTTGATTCTCCTCCTGACTTTTCTGATTTTGTTTCTCTAGTATGTGAGTTGCATGCTATCATCCAAGACTGGGAAGTGCATTGAGATGTGCTTTTTTTCTTATCTCTCGTCTTTATGCATCTTGCTTCGTTTCTTCATCTGCGATGGTTGTGCATGGTATCGTATAGTTTTTGAATTGTAAGCAATTAGGAAAGCTGCCTTTGCGCTCTGCTGCTGCTTTTGTTTTAAGGCAGTTTGGGGCAAGTGAAGCTGCCGCGAGCAGCACTTGTTCCCCATCTTCCCTCCGTAATACTGTATGTCGTTTTGTGGAGACCAAGTGGCATTGCATTCACAGTGGCGTCATGTGCACTAAGCCGCTAATGTACGTAGGAGATGTCCCCGCGTGCGTATCGTATACGGGTGCTGTCTGAACAGCAGATGCGCAACGTTTGGTGCTGCTGAAAAAAAAACAATGCCCGCACGTGCCACGAAAAATGCCGCCTCAAGGCCCAGAGGCGTGTGCATGCAGCTGTGCGGGAAAAGAAGGCAATACAAGCGCAACAGGACTGAACCGTTCGACCCTGTTCGCGCTCGCTAGGATGCTCTACGTTTGTGTGCTGCGCCAAATCTGACATTATCGCAAGTTTTGGGTGAAGCGTTTCCCTATACCTATCCCCAAGCACCTCAGTCTTCCCCAAACTGCGCTCAACACTCTTCTAAGGCGCGGCTACCTTAGCCGAAAACCCAGCGAAAAAAAAACACGCTCGCGTCAAACCACGCCAGCATTTGCATGGCCGGCCGTCTTAACAAGCACGTGACATGCACGCCCTTCAGCAGCTATCACTACAGCTGTGATCAGCATGATCGAATCGACTGAATCGACGGTTCCTCATTTGTCTCCCCAATGGGCGGCAAGCGGTATTCCGAAAAAAGAACAAACAGATCCGAGACCTACTCGCTCCATGGCGCGAAAATGTTGCTGCTCTCCGGCTTTCGCGGGGCGCTTTCCGACTCCAGCACATGTTCCCCGCTGATGTGGACGTGCAGAACTCGCCGAGTGAAACGCCTCAATTCAAGGCTAACCAGTACGCATATTTTCGTTTTGCACCGTTTGCAGTTCGTGCGATATCGGTGCAATTTCGGCTCGTTCACTTGGATCGCAGTCCGCGTCATGTTAGGGACCATATACTTAGCGACAGGGCATATGACTCTGGCCTAATTGCACGTACGAAGTGTTCAACCTTACAGTTACCCCATTGAGTCCCATTCCAGTGAGCACAGCTTGTTTACTCCAAAAATTAAAGGCGAAAAACCACGCAGGCTACGTACCGCCCAGTGTACAGCGGCTGTCTTCTAAGCGAACTAGCGATGTGGTGGAATTCCGCGCTACTCCCGTGCCGTCTGTTCGAAAACTCCCGTATACAGAAGCCGTTCAAAGAGTTTCGCAGACTGCAGCTAAACGGGCTTACCTCTTGTCTACGGTGACCTTGTAGGTGCAGTCGGGCGGCGAATTCCCCGGCGCGCACGACTCGAGCGGACCCGTGCTGCCGCTGCATTGTACTACCGGCGCTTGACCCTGGTCGCGCCCGTAGAGCACCACGAACTGCACGCCGGTGCGCGCCACCAGTGGTCGGCTGCAGTGCCCGGACACTCCCGAGCGCACCCACACGAGCGCGGGTCGCTGTGCGCTCACCGGGAGCGGACGTCCACACGGGCCCAGGCCGTCCACCTGCCACCGCGCGTGGAAGTGGATCCAATTTCATCAACTATCAAGTAATGTTCGACGTTAGCCTTTCTAAGTTTTCTTACGCGTACGTTGCACAGGCCTTTTCCTCTCTCGTAAACCCACCTGGCATGATACAGCAGCACCACGTTGTTCATAGACGTAGCATTAGTAACACCTTACATCACTGTCCTTTACATCAAAGATTCTTGCAAATACCTCGCTGGTGGGCATTTCTTCACTACCCTGTAGAGTCCTTTGAGAGGAGCAAGTGTTTGATCATTCACTACTTCTCTGAACAAGCACATATTACGGCACGTTTGTATTCGGTGAAAGTTTCAGTGAATGGCGGTGGTCGTGGTTTCTCTTTGTGGAGGTCTTGCATATCTTAAGCTTTATTTCTTGGCTTCTTCCGGCCTTCCAACACACTCATAACACATTTTGCAACGCCGTTGCAATCCCCAACGGGTGACCGGCAGGAAGCCATTCTGACGTGCCATGGTAAGAAAATTGAGGCGTGCTCTCTAAGCCAGCTGGGAATGAGCGATGGCGGTGTTCAGCAGCGGCTTTGACGGCCCATATTCAGCCTTCTATGAATTCTTGTGGGCATCATTAAGAAGTGTGCAATGGAAGTCGGTGGTAACTCCATTAGGCAGGACACCAGCAAACTATCGCAGGAGACGAAAGATCTGATCAAGAAACGCCAATGTATGAAAGCCTCTAACCCTACAGCTAGAATAGAACTGGCAGAACTTTCGAAGTTAATCAACAAGCGTAAGACAGCTGACATAAGGAAGTATAATATGGATAGAATTGAACATGCTCTCAGGAACGGAGGAAGCCTAAAAACAGTGAAGAAGAAACTAGGAATCGGCAAGAATCAGATGTATGCGTTAAGAGACAAAGCCGGCAATATCATTACTAATATGGATGAGATAGTTCAAGTGGCTGAGGAGTTCTATAGAGATTTATACAGTACCAGTGGCACCCACGACGTTAATGGAAGGGAAAATAGTCTAGAGGAATTCGAAATCCCAACGGTAACGCCGGAAGAAGTAAAGAAAGCCTTGGGAGATATGCAAAGGGGGAAGGCAGCTGGGGAGGATCAGGTAACGGCAGATTTGTTGAAGGATGGTGGACAGATTGTTCTAGAGAAACTGGCCACCCTGTATACACAATGCCCTTTAACCTCGACCGTACCGGAGTCTTGGAAGAACGCTAACATAATCCTAATTCATAAGAAAGGAGACGCAAAAGACTTGAAAAATTATAGACCGATCAGCTTACTGTCCGTTGCCTACAAACTATTTACTAAGGTAATCGCAAATAGAATCAGGAACACCTTAGACTTCTGTCAAGCAAAGGACCAGGCAGGATTCCGTAAAGGCTACTCAACAATAGATCATATTCACACTATCAATCAGGTGATAGAGAAATGTGCTGAATATAACCAACCCTTATATATAGCTTTCATTGATTACGAGAACGTGTTTGATTCTGTCGAAACCTCAGCAGTCATGGAGGCATTAGGGAATCAGGGTGTAGACGAGCCGTATGTAAAAATACTGAAAGATATCTATAGCGGCTCCACAGCCACCGTAGTCCTCCATAAAACAAGCAACAAAACCCAATAAAGAAAGGCGTCAGGCAGGGAGATACGATCTCTCCAATGCTATTCACAGCATGCTTACAGGAGATATTCAGAGACCTGGATTGGGAAGAATTGGGGACAAAAGTTAATGGAGAGTACCTTAGTAACTTGCGATTCGCTGATGATATTGCCTTGCTTAGTAACTCAGGGGACCAATTGCAATGCATGCTCACTGACCTGGAGAGGCAAAGCAGAAGAGTGGGTCTAAAAATTAATCTGCAGAAAACTAAAGTAATGTTTAACATTCTCGGAAGAGAACAGCAATTTACAATAGGCAGCGAGGCACTGGAAGTCGTAAGGGAATACACCTACTTGGGGCAGATAGTGACGGCGGATCCGGATCATGAGACGGAAATAATCAGGAGCATAAGAATGGGCTGGGGTGCGTTTGGCAGGCATTCTCAGATCATGAACAGCAGGTTGCCATTATCCCTCAAGAGAAAAGTATATGATAGCTGTGTCTTACCAGTACTCACCTACGGGGCAGAAACGTGGAGGCTTACGAAAAGAGTTCTACTCAAATTGAGCACGACGCAACGAGCTATGGAAAGAAGAATGATAGGTGTAACGTTAAGGGATAAGAAAAGAGCAGATTGGGTCAGGGAACAAACGCGAGTTAATGACATCTTAGTTGAAATCAATAGAAAGAAATGGCCATGGGCAGGACATGTAATGAGGAGGGAAGATAACCGATGGTCATTAAGGGTTACGGACTGGATCCCAAGGGAAGGGAAGCGTAGCAGGGGGCGGCAGAATGTTAGGTGGGCGGATGAGATTAAGAAGTTTGCAGGGACGGCGTGGCCACAATTAGTACATGACCGGGGTTGTTGGAGAAATATGGGAGAGGCCTTTGCCCTGCAGTGGGCGTAACCAGGCTGATGATGATGATGATGAATTCTGGGTTTAGTACATGCAGTGCACCGCTTGGCAACTCGTGGCATGGTGCCGCAAGACAAAGATCTACATTCCTCTGATTTGCCCAACGCTTCATGCGACCGGCTCTAAAAACTATTCTCGGCAACAATTCCTTCGATATCCTTTGATTGTTTTATCGGCTAAGCATTGTGGTGACACTATTGAAATCTTCTTTTTTACTGAGACCTGTATGTCGTCCTACATGCGCGCTCATCAATGGTCAGTTGGAAAGTGGCGTAGTAACGCCTCTTGTCCAGTTATTCTGGGCTCCGCGCAATCAACTTGTACGGTCTCAAGGCTCTTTTAGGGTGTTTTGCGATAACCATTACGCTGCCACAATCTCTGAGCTTCCCCTTGCAGATTTCGCACTGGCAAAACATTTTCGTATATTCTGAAATATCTTGCCTTCATCGTACTCCGATCAAATTTCTGCTTTATCTTCCAGTAGGTCATCCAGAATCCGCCACGATCACCGGATCCCGGATTATCGAGACACAGCTTTAAAACATTCTGCTGCATCGGTCTGGTAGATGGCGCACCTTGACTTCATATACGTAGCGCACGTGAAAAATGAGTACAAAAATTCACCGACGATTAAGATACTCCCTAATGCGAAATTTTAGCGCAACTCTATACGTGTTTTCATTTTGCGATAGATTCACTGGCGTGAAAAATCTGTTTCGTGCGACACCTTTCAAACGGAGCAAAGTGTCGGGCGACTGCCTCGCTAACCGGCAGATCGCGAGAGGCAGCGCGGAGATTGGGCGTGGGCGCGATTCACAGCAGCCGCTGCCGACAGACCTCCGAGGCAAGAAGCGCTATCCTGGCGCCATCTCGTTGTCATCGTCATCCCACTACGTTTTTCTTCTCACCCTTTCGCCTTGACCTCCTCCTCCACTTCCCTTTCTCCTCACGGTTTCACTGCGCCCTCCTCCTCCGCTTTCCTTCTCGCATCTTTCATCCGCCGCTACGCTCTGCGTTCGATTTTTCATCTTTTGCCGTACTCGTTCACTCGATTACGCCGGCGCTCGCCCCAGGAACGGGCGCCTAAGAGCTCCATTCTCAAAAAGACCGAGGTAAATATGCGCGAGTATCAATCGCTCTCTTCGCCCTCGTATTTTTTTTTGTCTGTGTGCGCCACATATCTAAAGCCAAGGTGTACCAACTCGACGAAACTGTCACACTTGTTTCAAAAGAATGTCATCCAAGCCGTGTCACAACAAACGGGTCACATACCTGTGCCTGCCCTAGTTCCTAATTAGCAGTATTGGCAGCGCGTCTGCCTCTGGTATTTCTAACTTGGCCTTTGAGCAACATTGAAAATCACAGCTTGGTTATTGGTGTGAAGACTCGTGTGCTTAGTTCAATGATTTGCTTGAAATACCGAAGGGGCAATAAAACTGCCCATGTCCTTTATTTGTAATGGTTGAGTGGTTGACTTCTGCCTCGGTGAATGTTTACTACTAATAATAGATTGTCACGTTGAGTCTTCTTTTCAGATGGTCACTTTTGTGTTTACCATAATGGGCTGCGCCAGTACAATAATGGAAAGCGTTGGTGTTTAGCTCAAACGGCTTTGTAAAATCCGATATTGCGAGCAAAGATCCTGATGATATAGTTTTAGTGGGTTCTTGGTGTTATCTAGTATCTTGTGTATCAACAAAGTTAGGAACTTGTTTTTTATAAGTGCCGTAATATGTCCAGGGCGACATCAGTGTAAGTTTTAGTTCATGGTCTCAGTCAGTCCTGTGTCTTTTCTACGTCGTGTTTACCGCAGTTTAATTTCTTCTATTTGATTTCCTTAGCAGCTCTGTGTACGTTTAGATCACTCTCCCCCACCCTCAAGATGTCGCAGTAGGAGCATAAGCTGTTGCGTAGTCTATGGTAAAGCAAGTTGAATTGTTAAAAAAATTTCACACTGTCGCCCGAAAGGCGAAGCTTTGTTATCGATAGTGAAATCCTCAGACAACTATACCAAAATAATCTTACTAATTTATCGGTCGTGTAAAGTGCAGTAAGCATTCGTTAACTAATGAAATTACCAAGCATTGTGTCATGCGTGTACAGTCAAACTTCATGAAATCTAAATTGTTGACTGTGCGAGCAGTGGTTGTCACGACGCTGGGATGATGGAGACTGGTTGCAGAGAGAAGTGCTGGCGTCTACTTGCCGCTCACTTCGCGGTGTTTCCGGAACATGCGGCAATGTAGCCTCGAATACTAGACGCGCGTGAGGGCAGTGCGCATAAAGCGAGCCGCCATCTCGGCTCGCCCCCACGCTTTCCTCCTGCCGCAGATAATCTACAGGACGTGGCGGGGGGGGAGGGGGGGGGTCTACGTGCTCCGCCGTGCGGACAGCCATGCCCAGCCACGGCCGGCCTGGAGGAGCAGACGTGCGCTCGCCTCCTTTATTGCGTGCTTTATCACCTGGCCTCCGGCATAAGGCAAACGTCCGTTCACATATGTCGCGAAGGCGAGGCCGAAAAGTGGTTTGCACGATAGCTGGGCGACTACCATCTCGCGGGGCAGAACACCAGTTGACGGAAATTGCACATCCGTTACGTCGCTTGAAGAAACATTTGTATAAGTATAGGGAATGTCAATAGAATAGGAAAATTTCAAGTCACTGGTTGTTCTCTTCCACCCAGGAAGAATTAGAAATATGTATCTGTGCTCGCTTTCCGCAGTTTGCTCATGGCAATGCTTACTGAGATAAGATGGTGTTACGGTATTTAATATCATGATGCCACCAGAATTCCTTTATGCATAGCAATAGAAAGCAATCGTAATATATCTGATGGGAGCATTAAGTTAGCAGTCAGTTCAGTTGTGCTAGCGAGTGAAGTGGCAGGAGTATCTGCTGTTTGTTCTAAGAAGTAGGGGTGAGAAAGACGAAGTAGCGTTCTTGGCAGTTTTCGTGACGTCACGTCACAGACAAGGCGAAGTGGGTCTGCACTCAATTTCTTCCCCACTCGTGGAGGGGTAACGGAAAAAAAAGGAATACAAGCAAATCGGAATACGCTTACGTCACAGCGCCCCTAATTGCTCACTTGAAGCCGAGGCCTGCACCGGTGCGCCTCGTCGACAACGGTGACCTTGGTGACGCTGACTCGTTCGATGTCGCGGCTTGTCCGATTCTGCAGGGCCGCCGTGAGGTAGTAGTCGCCCGAAAACGCGTAAGTGTGGTTCAGTGTCCAGCTGAGGTAGTTCCTTTCCGTGTCATTGATGACCTTCGATAGTCGTACCTGCACCAGCATGCGCTTGAAGGTAGGCGCCTGGATGTGCCTGCGTCTTTTCTATCTCGTGCAGGCTTATTCGACTACAATTACTCATAAGGTAAGCGACCAAGTAGCTGGCTTCTCTATTGAACACAGGTCGGTTAAGGATGTAAGTGTTCGCCGAGTCGAAATATCATTAGTGCAAAGAATGAAGGCTGCTGCAAATTTGAGCACCCCGTAATAGTACGCGCCATCGTTCGATTGAGGTGAATATTTCTCGACAACTAATATTCAGTCTTCATAGATTGCTCCGATCTTATAAGAGCACCCTCCCATTTTTTTCAAGTTTAGCAATTAGAGAAAAATAAATAAATAAACGAGCAAAATATGTGCAGGAGCATGAGCTGATAAGATGTAGGCGAAGGAATGCGCCATGTTATTAGAGAAAAGAAAGTCATTTGAGAACCTTAACGTTGACGCACATTTGGCACAAGAATAAAAGCTCAAGCCTCGCAAGCAGCACTTCTCCTGGCGTCAAGGAGATCAGGCCATACCTGTCAAATTGTGAGACAACAACGGATGCGATGCAGCCAACTTTCGGTGACTCTGGCAGCAGCCAGTGAAAGCCTAAGAAAGCACAAGAAGCCTGTTCCACGGAAGTGTGCTGCCAGTCCTATACGGGAATGATCCCTAGACGTAGGGACGTTAAGTCTTCAGGAAAAACGTTTTTATGTCTATAAATATAATGAAAATTTATGACGAAAAGAAAAACAGGCCATTTAAGCTTGAGCATAGCGACTTCATTAGACAAGTTCATTAAAAATGAGCTTGGCAATAAATTTGAACCAAGCTTTCGCAGTCTATCTGCATAACGAACAAGTCAAAGGCGACCTGCTCTAGGTTGCCTTTGATGGAGACAGCTCCTATCGAACTGTTGGCCAGCCTTTCTGAGGCACCTTGTCCCTGTTTGTAAGCTTTATACCACAGTGTGCTATTCAATCTGTGAGCCCGTTGTCTTGATTAGGGAAATATAAAGTATTCCTCAATCCGATCTATTGAGAAACGGGCTTCAGGCGTTTGCAGCACGGCCCCTGGATGTGTGCTGCGCCTTCTGTGCGTGCCTCCGCGCCCAGGGAAAATGGGTCCCCCACAGGTCGCAGCACGGGAACCAGGATGCACGCTCTGAGAGGCCCAGCAACAATGAGCCCCCCCCCCCCCCCCACGGTCACTCAGTAACAGCGCATAGATTACAGGGATTAAGAAACCTTGCATCAGCATGCATATATATTGTTCAGGGAATAGTGAAAAATGGATTAGGGGGCTGTCAACATCACGCACGTCACTCAGCATACTAACAAGCATAATTTTTGTTTAGGCAGTTGGTGTTTACCTAGTTGGTGGTTTTGATTCGCACATAAGCTAAGATCACGAGACTTTGCTGTGCACGAAAATTGATAAAGTCAGTTATAGAATTCGTACTCGTCCCGTCACAGGTGTGCGTGTCTACTGTTCGCGGCCGTGTATTTCCTATAACATAATCTGAGTTCTCTCGTCAAGAAAAAAAAAACGCACCTCACAAAAGATGTAACAAATCCTCTCATATGCGGTTGCGTCGTTGGAATCTCAGGAGTTCCATCTCCACCCTGGCTTCCCGACACATATCGGTACCGAAGCAATGCAAATGTGCTTGGACGAGAAAGAATCAGATGAGGAGATTCATTGGTGAATGTCTATACACGTTCCCTTTGATGAGCCGCTGCAATCTTGACTTGTATGTAACTACTGTTGAGCTAGAGTTTCGGTAGCTTCACAGGTCGAATTGCGCAGCAATAAGAGGCAGACCCCCTCTATTGATATTTCTGGGTCACAATTATCGGTGGAACATACTAATGTGTAAGAGTACATCAACAATATAAAAATGTCGACCTGTGCCAGGAGAAGTTAACAGTATCTCGTCAAGACAAAACCCTCAGAATATGTGCACAAACCGTCAAGCTTATTATCGAGATCAACGAATCACCGAATGCCAATATTTTCGTCCAGAGCCCCGTTTCGCTGAACGCCGGAACAGTTCTTTCTTTTCGCACAGAACCTGCGTCGTTTTTTCCCCAATCTTTTCGGGTGTGCACGTATTTGGGAATGGAAGGGGGCCCATGTTATAGCTCTTAAAAGAAATTCCGAAGCTTTGCACGACCTGTTCATGTAATGTGTACAAGCGATAAAGGGCTGGTGAAGTGAACAGCAAGGCAAAGGCGAAGCTTCTAGAGCACTGAGTGGTGGCACAAGCGATGGCGAAACGCCGCTTCACCACCGCCACCCTTTCTTCCCACTGCGGTTTCTCCAGCGACTGCCTTCCTCCTTTCCCGCCATCTCTGCTACAGCGGGAGAGAAGGGCTGTGATGAGTGAAAGTGTGCTAACGACCGGACAAGACGCGACGTCACCTCGACCTCCATTCCGATTTGATGACCTGACTCAACCTTGTACCATGAGGTTGAAGTGCTTTCAGTAGTCATCGCCTCGACTTTCAGCAGTTGCGAGTGAACTCATCTCAACCACATCTCAGAGTTCAAGTAGTGTCTCCAAACTGAACCTCGTTTTGTGAGTTCCAAGTCGGTTACCTAATGTCAAATGTGCTAGTCTCAACTGAGAACTTAATCCTCCTTTCTTAATTCCCCAATAAGCCGTGGGCTATCTTGACCAATAGGTATTTATTCAATGACTTTGCGTTTTGAAAGCTTAAACCTTCGTAAACGTGTTCTGATGCCTCGGACACGGCTTAAAATGATGCCTGTGAATGATGACAATAAAATTAACACACGGTTTGGCGGATCTAGGAGGTATGATCGTTAATGGATCAAGGGTGAAAGAGTAATCAAGGTATTTCATAACTACAGAAATGACACAAAGACTCTTGCCGGATTGAGGCCTATGACATGCAACACATGCGCAGAATTCTCAACTAAGAAAGAGTCATGTAACTGCTTGATTTTTTAGCTTTTCGTGCAAAAGCAATGCCAAGAGCCTCTGCCGCGTGTCTATTTCTGGCATCTCTAGCCTTAGGGGGTTGGCTAAATTATGCGTTTTTGCGCTAAATGAGGCTTGAAGGTAATTCTTGCCTTTGCTTCCTTTTCTTTATGTTTGCCAGAATGTTGTCCCATATTAGGTTTCTCGCACACATATGATGCTCGCTTCTTGCTTTTCGGCATGCGCGCATTGACCCGACAATCGAAAACAACGGAATCCGCGTAATTGTGTTTAGAACGAAACTGGTTATGGGATGGAACAGTAAGCTCTACCTTCGTATCAGGGGGGGGGGGAGAGGGGGAGGCTCACATATATATGACGGTCACGCAACGCGTTTGACCGGCATATTTGACGATCGGTTCTTACAGCGAGATAGGAATCCTTCCGAAATGCATCTCGAGTTCACTGCTTCAGTCACCTCACGGTAAACACGGCGACCATTCAATCGGGGCGGAATGCAGCAATAATCTAGCACCGCTCTTTTCTTGCACGTTAAAGAATTCTGTGCGTTTAATGTTAATGCGGATCCCTCCACTATGACGGTTCTCATAAACCATTGTGCAGTTTTGGGGCGTTGAACCCCGCAATTCATGTTTTAGGTATCATACCTTAAATTCAGTTCTAACACCAAAGAGACCGGAGTGCGAGCTTACGTTGAAATCTTTGCCCGGAACCTTTTCATAAGCAGACGGCCCAGGAACAGAGAGGACATCGCCCCAGGTGTAGTACGCATCATAGAACAATATATCGACGTACTGGGGCTGCGCCAACATGATTGCCTCGAACCTGTCGATGCGGGCTCTGATAGACGCGTGCTGGAACCTGCAATGGCGACGGCTTGATATAAACGTACATCACCAGAAAATTGTTCTTTCTTACAACAATCACACATAGCTAACTGGTACGAATTCTGACCGACGGAAAGGAGACAGGGCCATCTGTACACAATAGATACTTATAATTCAGTACCAAAGAAATACAGAACAACATTACAAGACGAACACTGCAGACATGCTACAAAGACTAAATAAATAGAAGTTCCTGTATGTGTTGGAACTTTATTGAAAGGGGGAAATGAAAAGGGGGATGTGGCTGAGGGATTGGGCTCAAGTAAGGCCGTGGGCCTGCTTGGACTTCTGCGCCCAGTCCACCAGTTCAAGCTGTTGGTCGACGTCCCCGGAACTGAGCCAGACTGTCCAGTCAGTCCCGCTGCTGATGGGGGGATGAGAAAACTGGAGCGAGGTGCATTCCCACATTGTGTGTGAGTGTCCCTGTTTGTGAACAGAGCCTACATTGGTTGCTTTCCTTGCCCCCTGTGATTTTGTTAATCTACTTTGCGTGAGAGTATGTGTTTCTCTGGAGTCGCCTGAACGTGACCGCTTGCGTTTTATCGAGTCGCTTCACCAGTGGTGGCAGCGCCCGACGCCTCAAGCGATACCTATGGGCTATTTCATGTTGTGTCCCACCGTGTTCCTCGTGTCTCTCCTCCTCATTCACGCTGTCCGCATCCGCGGACGAGGCGCGGCGCGCGAGATCTCGAGCCAAACTGTGAGCCGACGCGTTGCCGGGCACAGCCGCGTGAGCGGCGGTCCACACGAGGGTTTTCAAGCCGCTGAAAGGGCGCCGCGTGAGGACATAGTACGCCTGTTTGGAAATTATACCGCAGACGCAATTGCCGATGGCCTGCTTGCTATCGCTTACGAGGGTATTCGCTTCCGCATGCATGACCACGGCAATCGCCATTTCCTCCGCTTCGAGCATTCGGCCAGCCGTGACTGTTGTGTGTTCTATCAATCCTCCGTTGGGATCCGCTACCACCGCGGTCATGAGGTTGCCGCGAGGGTGTCTCGCTGCGTCTGTGCAGACCACTCCACCTTGCGAGCCGTATCGTCGCCAAATGGCTTCACTACTGGTCTGCCGATGGCCCTAATGGAACTTCCGCAAATGTTGCGGTTTAGAGGTGGGGCATAAATACCCCCTGAGGTTTCGCGGAATCGTCGTGTACTCTGTAACCTCGGGAATTGCCTCGAGACTGAGCCTCCGGAGGACTGTACTGCCAGCCGTGGACGAGCTCCTAAACAATATACGCAGTCCTACTCGGGTCGATATTATTGACCACTCATACGTCAGTACGGCCTTAGAGTAGCGCAGGGGTCTTCTGCTTAAATTACTGCAGTAGTAAAAGACAAGCAGATGGCCTCTGTAGCTCATGCCGTTGGGAGGTGAGTGCGAACCTGTTTAGACCCTTGACTGGCTTCGTGGACAAGGAGTGGCAGCGAGAACCCCGCAGAATGTCACGATACACCGGCACCAGGAGGGCACCATGGCCGGTGTCCTGTCTGTGGGTCGCATATCCGGGGAAAACTCTTGTAAGCCATTCGTCTCTGTCTCCTGAGCGCAGCTGGAGACTAACCCGCTCTAGAACAAAGCCCGCGTCACGTACTGCCGATCTTCTCCCCTCCCTTTCTCTCTCTATCTTTTTTCTTATTCCTGAACATACATGTCCCATGCCTTTTGCGTCTTTCACTTAATATAGAAGTGCTCTCGGAGCGTAAATTTTCTATCGATGCCCGTTTGGGCCGCGTACTTCGTCTTATTTAATTTAATTATGCGGTTTTACGTGCCAAAACCACTTCCTGATTATGAGGCACGCCGTAGTGGAGGACTCCGGAAATTTTGACCACCTGGGGTTCTTTAACGTGCACCTGAATCTAAGTACACGGGTGTTTTCGCATTTCGCCCCCATCGAAATGCGGTCGCCGTGGCCGGGATTCGATCACGCGACCTCGTGCTCAGCAACTTCGTCTTATTCGGCTTCTTCGGCACTCACGACGCAGTTCGCCCCCTGCATCCAAACTGTCAGCACGACTCGACAATACCGAATTGCGCGATGTGAGGAATTCGATCATGATCGGCGTGAGCGCATTCTGGTGGGGGTAGGACCCGCGAGAGTTCGTGTTTGGTGCAATGTCCGTTGAAAACTCCCCGTTGGTATACAATAATATAATTTGGAGCCCTACTCTACGATGTCTCTAATCTTCGTTTGTGAAGCATTGGGACGCAAATTCCCCTTAATTTCAGGTGCTAAAGGAGCTAAACAACTGCCTGGTTTTAATTTTAATTTTGAGGTGATTCATTAAAAGGGGTCACTTGTTGACCAAAATGTAGCGATAACTACAACAGGCAACCAGTAACCTCTCACAATAATAATTTGCATATAAACTTAGTTTGCGCTTATGTTTAATCACGTGGATAGTTAATTTCGAGAATCTCTATAAAAGTGAGTGATCTATTGTGGTCAAAAAAGGAATGACGCTGCAATATGTATCCTTAGCGACATTCGCTCGATAACTGTTGATCAGTTCAAGCTTTGCCCACGCTGTAAACATCCTTCTCGTTTCAAAGGTAATTTAGACGTAAATCTACAAATAAGCAATCTTGGTTTGTTTGCTGAGCTGACTGGTGTATTCTATGGCAATAATGAAGATATTCTTGAACACAATAGATCAGACCATAAAAACCTCGGTCGAGACTTCGTGGCAACGCCACTTTTGCAGGTTACCTCGGCCGTTTGGACAAAGCTTAGAGGGTTCCATGGCAAACGACGCCGGAAACATATGACCAATAAGAACGTCTTTGCGATGTCCAACTTAGATATCCATTCTGCCGTGCTTTTCGCTCCTGACTAAGTAAAGAGCTCCTTACGTGCCAACATGCAGCCTGCCGCTGTCAGTGCGAGTGAACTACGACGTGAAATCAACTAACCTCTGGGCGGGCACAATTTGGAAGGCGTCGTCGTTGCTGCTCCATCGACTGCCGTCGTAGTCGCAGGTGTGGGCGAACTCGAACTGCGTGCCGTGGCACCCGTGTCGTAGCACCGGGGCAGGCCGGAACCGCGACGCCCTCGCGTGACTGCCGCGAATCGGGTGTGACACGTTGCGCGTCTCCAGCGTCCACACGACCGCGGCCGGCCAGCACACCACGGCGAGCCAAAGAACCGTTGGGCTCCAGCGCATTTCTTTGCTTGCTCGTTCGATTGCTCGCGTGCTTCCTATGCTATGGCGTGTACCCACTGCGGGAAATCGGCAAAGAAGCTGGTGATTACACTCCGGGGGGAGTGGGGGAAGAGGGAGCTTCAGATGATAATGATGATGATGAAAACGTTTATTGAGGGAGTAAGATGGTCATTGAGAACCTACGGGTGTTGCTCCAGGTCCTGCTGGGCTCCACTGGCCTCGGCTGCCCGCTAGTCTTTGTTCAGAAGTGCCATTGGCACCTCTCAGTCCAAGCTGGCGAGCTGTACCTCCCATTGGTCCGTAGTGGGGATAATTGTTTACCTAGGTAAATATCTGTATTTCCGGATATGCTCTAACGCGACCACGAAATGTGGTAGATTATTGGCCAACCTACGCAACCAGGGATGCGAATTTGGGTATAACGTCAGATGGAGCGCGTCACCGGCCGTGGTTGCTTAGTGGCTATGGTGATGTGCTGCTAAGCGCTAGGTTTTGGCGCTGGGCGCCAAAAGAATCAAGAACACCGGCACCGTGGTGGGCCTGTTCGAGGGGTACCGAGTGCCAAATTTTGTCTCCTACGGCGGCACTATCATCAGGTGCACTTTATTTGGCAAGCAAATGGACGTGTGTTACAGCTGCGGCAGGCTCGGGCACCGCTCCGACGTCTGCCCTTCGCCCAACGACGCCATCTGCAGAGGATGCGGAGATGCAAATCCCGACGCCCAGCATAGGTGCGATCCCAAATGCAAACTGTGCGGTGGCGACTACCTTACCGCCGCCAAGGAGTGCAAGCGACGATTTCAGACGCCATATGTCGTCAGGCGCAGACGGGGGGAACGCTCCCGCGCCCTCAATGCCACGGCGGGTATAGTTTTTGTTGGTTCCATAATTGCTCTTAGTATGCGCCAAGTTTTTGCGGCAATCAGTGTGTCATTAACGGAGTCACAGAAGCGTTCCCAATTGGAAGTAGTTGGTTGCATTGCGTACTCTTCCTCTTTGCGGGTGATTTCTGCAATGCGTACGTTTAGCTTCCCGTCCTCTGTCTGTCGCTTCAATCTTTTTGTTAGTCCTCTGTGTACCTCCCAGAGATGCAGTAAGTGAGGGTGTATCTCAGGTATCTCGCATGTTCGGGCTATTTCTTTTGTGACTTTATCATTTTGTGCTCTTAAACTTTCACACCATTTACTTAAATCATCGATTGTGGTGCTTTGTTGGCTCTGTATCCGGCGGCATTTCACCCAGTCGGTAATTTTGGCTATTCCTATGTGTCGTTTGATTTTCCCAGTCCGAATTGTGGTGCTGATGATGTAATGGTCGCTGCCAAAATAATTTAGGGTATTTATTCATTGCGCATCTTCCCGATTCTGCACTATCGTGAGGTCAGGGCTGGTGTCCATGCTCACACTGTTGCTCTGTGTAGTGGACACTGCAGGATCCGTTAAAATTGTCATGTCGAGTTGTTCTGTTTGTTCCAGAATGTTTCTGCCCTTAGCGTCCTGTTTCGGGTATCCCCAACTAGGATCTTTTGCACTGAAATCACCTACTATCACCAGTGGTCTTCCCTTTACCATGCGGGCAGTTTCCTGCAAGAGTCTGTCAAACTTTGTCTTTCTCTGGCATGATGGACTGTAAATGTTTAATGTAAAGGCAAATTTTTTTTGATGGGCCTTTATATATGATTTCTATTATTAAATGGTTAATATCCGTGTCGATAAAAGGATCGTATTTGATTACGGTAATCGATTTCGCCACCAAAGTCACTATTGCTTTCTCTGAATACGGGTGTGTGTACACCTCGTATCCCTGAAGCTTTGGAGGGGATCCGACTTCCTGAATGGCTATGACAGCTGGTGGCTCGCTCTGTGAGCTCACCAGCTGTGTTAAAAGTCCCCCTTTCCGCCGGTACCCACGACAGTTCCACAGCCAGATTTCGCAATTTTCTGTTATAGTTGGTTTATGTTTAGGCATGGTTGCTTTCTTGTGCAATGGCTGCCAGCCCTGGTCTGGCATATGGCTTCTCGTCTCTCTCTCTAATGTTAGCTCCGGTAACTTGCTTACGCACCATTTTCATGATTTCAATTTGCAGAGTCTGGAGTTTTTTGTCGGACTTCCCTTCAAACTCAGTCATTTGTTGCGTTAGTTGTTGTGTTGTTTGGGCTGACACCTGTTGGGTGATCTGTTGCGCTATTGAGTGTAATAGTTGTTCGAAAGTCTCTTGGATTTGTGCCTGGAGTATTTCGACCGACTGTATTCTAGGGCGCTTTTGGGGTGCTTGTACAGCTTGCCCCGAAGCTTCCTCTGATTGTGCCGGTTTAGCCTGTGTGTTCTGTAGCTGCGACTGAATTTGCTTTAGCACCGCATTCTCACGCTGTAAGCCTAAGCGAACTCTCATGAGTTCTAGCTCTCGTTCTAGGCGCGTTATCTGTGCAGTTGTTTGAGGTGTGTGTTGGGAGGCTATTGCTGACCAGCTCACCTTGTTTTTGTCGCCTTCAGTCTGTGGAGATTGTTTCTTGCTCTTCTGTTGGCTGGTGCTTTGCTGCTCCTCTTGTTTTCTGCCCCGAGAGTTGGATCGGCCTCGGGAGGTCGACCTGGTACGCAAGCGGGACCTCTCCGGCGAGTCAGAGTTCTCTCGGTCCGAACTGAGCCACCTCTTCTTGGGAGTCCCTGTGACCTCGTTATGTTGTCTCATACGCTGTCTTCCCCTTTGCGGGACGCGCTTCAGTTTCTTGGTGCACTCTGGTGCCGCTGTAGGATGAGCTCCCCCGCACAGGACACGCTTGGTCTCACACTCATGGTCCGCTGGTGGGTCGCTGAGGCCACATTTCGCACAAGCCTTGATAGTTGGGGTTGGACATACATCCGTCCTATGTCTTTGATTTTGGAATATCTTGCAGTATTTTTGAGTGGGTTGGTAGGGTATACATGGCGTCTCGCCACCGTAGTAATATACGTAGCGTGGCACGATGGGGCCATCGAACATCAGCACTGCCGTCCTCGATTTGCCAAGCATACGGGCGTAGAGTATTCGTAGCCCTTGCGTCCGCACTCTTAGGCTGTTGATGAGTTCGTCTTCTGTAGTTCCAGGTTCCAGTCCGTGTATGACTCCCTTAAGGAGGTTGTCAGGTGTGGAGATGTAGGGCTTTACAGAATATCTGTTGCCTCTCAGCTCCAGCTCCGTGATCCTCAGGATCCGTTCCGCTGTTCGTTCTTCGGGTGCGCAAGGTGGTCCCTTTCCGCCATGCGTCGTCTCATAGCTCTGTCTCCTATAGGTAATATTGCGTCAAGGCATTTCGCCGGTATTTCGCTCGGCATTTCGCCGAGCGTCTCCGGCGCGTTGCTCCACCCCTGCATCGTGGTTGGGGTGGTTGACCCCCCCAGTCGACTCGGCAGTCCGCGCTTCTTTTCTGATTTTCTTGCGCGTTCATAGGGATAATGCAATTTGCCACTGACTTTGCTTGCTGATGTATTCGGCGTTCTCAGCGTCAGTGGCGGACTCCTCGTAATTCACCTCATCAGAAACGGTGCTGACAACTGCTTTATTTTTTGAAAAGGGTTCAATATTCAAGAGAATCACAGCACATGGGCACAACCGAACTGCGCCAGCCTTCTTTATCGCAATATCGCAAAGAGTTACGGCAAGTGAAGAACAGATAGACTACCTAAGCATCAAGAAGTGAGCACATGATCAATAGATGAAAAGCCATATGTTACGTGTTTTCAAATCTTTCGAGAAGTGTGCGCTCAGACGAGTACAAATATATTGAAGTATCGCTTTTGCACAAACCCGCCTTTTTTGTATGTGTAAAGCTTCCAGCAAAACTCTAGCTTTAGCGCTTGCACTTCCATCCAGAACCTTTGCTTCTTTGCACCGCGGCAAGCACTCGCAAACCATCACATGCGAAACTAAATTCGCAAGTTTGTCTTGTTTTGTTAAGTTTTGAGAGTGTTCCCTTAGGCGTTCATTGAGGCAACGCCCCGTCTGCCCGATATAGCACTTTCCGCCCAGCAGGGGAATAAAGTAAACCACTGCTAGGGCACGCATGACGAAGACATCTTCATGCTGCTTTTTGCAACCGCGCTGACCTTCAACTTGTTTCGCGAAGCTGTGCACCCGCATCTGCGGTGAATGTCAGCGCGGTTGCATTTCGCCGTCGCTTTCGCATGGAAGCTTCCATTTATGGAAGCTTCAGCTTCCACAAAGAGGATAAGATCGACGGAGTGAGATTCTGAGGTGACCTCTTTCCGTATACCACCCTTCATATCCCTTTTCATCCCATTCCCGTTCATTTCCTCAATGCAACCCTAACTTGTTCGAACACCTTCGCTGTCTCACATTCTAATGGTTATCCAATTTCCGGCTTTTCGAGTGTGCCATTTTTTCACAACAGATGTTCGTGTCTAGTGGAGATATATCAAAGCGAATATTCACTATCAGCGTCATCTACTGCACTGAAACGGTAGATGTATAGTAACACAATTTGTTTACACATGTAACAGAACCAGAGAAGTACAAAGGTCTGTCCGAGCGGATGCACGTATGATGAACTCTTGACAGTAGCACCCAAGTTGTCGTTCTACAACCAAATTCAGCTAAGTTCTACGATAAAATCATAAAGAGGGCAGAAGAGAATATTCAATCTAAAGCGTACTTATTAATTACTGTTAGGTACTTTTACGTTTCAATTATACCCTACATAAGAAACGTGGCAACAAATGGGGATTATGGGCTTCCTTTGGCTTACATTTATTTCTTGTAGAAACAAGAAAATGCAGAGTGTAGCTCACCAATAAAGACGCACGGGAAACTTCACAAGCTTCTCACGTGCCCGGTCACTGTTTGCAAGGGCGTGCCACCCCATCTTTATCGATGCGTCGTTATCGTTTACCGCAGTGGTGGCCCAGTGGTAAAGTGCCCGCCTCGACTGCGGGAGGTCGCGGGTTCAAATCTTGCTGACGCCGGTGACCCACCGGCTCACCGCAATTGGAACAAGCGTCCCCTGGCCTGGCACTGGGCTTCCTCAGGGGTGAAATGAGGTTGCGGAAGGCGCTTGCGCCCCGAAGGCCCGTTCAAAGACTCACGAGTAACGGCAACCTGTTCTCGGGGTGAAGGAAGCGTCGAGCTCAGTCGCATCTTCTAAACACTTAAGAGCCTAACTGTCATTACGATGGAGTTATTGATATACGTCACTCGTAATACCGGACGTACACACGTCATCACTAGTGATTTGTGAATCTAGATACTTAGGGCTGCTGACAGTGTGTTTGGTGTAACCAAGGCATGTAAAACATGACAAGACTAAAAGCTCGACCTGCAATAAATTCCTGATAACGCTTGTGAACGAGGCTGAAACCAAGGATCGACAAACGAGCCGGGTAGACACGTGGGCGATGTCAATACAACGTTTCTTGAAGCTATATGGATATGATTACATGGCTGATGATTTTGCAAACAAGCAAGCCACTCACGGTTACACTCTGCTACCACTAGTGGAAAGGCCAGTGAGCACAACAGGCTAGTCATGAAAGCGTTCATTCACTGGAAAAAGCAAAGAACAAGGCAGATTCGAGTTTAAAAGCACCATGAACCGACACACCAATGGTACACGGAAGTCATTAGGCCTATTCACTGACAGCTCGCTGCGACATCTCTGCCCGTTTCAACTAAATCATTATCCGTTCGGAAGCAGGGAATCACCGTAATTTCTTTTCTCCGCGCGAAACCTTAACGAATACGCGAAAAAAATTATCTGGTACTTCCCCTTTGAAGTCATCAAAGGCTTGCTTCTCAAGCTCTTCGCAGTGCAAATGTGTATACCGATAAGGGCCACATTTCGGGGAATTTTGTTTCTTTTGCCAAACTTCAGCACAAGCGATGATTGCGCTACAATAAACTCTAGCAAGAATGACTATATAAAAATGAATTCACATTTCCAGCGAAGGACTGCCGTCTGATGGCCGGATGCTTTCATAGCAGATGCCGGATTCGAGCCTCTTTTTCTGTGGATATCACCATAAATTTCAAACATTCTGTCTTTGCCTACTGCATGGAGTGATTAATGCCGTGTAAACCCAGCACCAGAAAGTATTTGGTTCCGACTGAAATGTTCTGGTGGTTTCTACTGTTTTGTTCCTTAAGTTTATTTGTAAACATGGCACACACGCTGCCTAATGCGTTTCTTGAACGACCACCGAACACTTTTATTCACTCAAAGGTGCGACACTGAAGTAAAAAAGTGAGAAAAGACGAAATTGTGTCAAATTTAATGATGGGTTTAGTACCAGCGACCAAGAAGACACACCAAAACAAAGCAGAGAATTGAAAAATAATTACACAGTATCCGTTAACGTTCCGTTCTGTAGATTCGGCTGTCACATTTTTTTCGCTTTTTCTTGTGCTTTTCGCTCCTCAAACACCATCTGTGAAACAAGAGTAATGAACCATCCAGATAATATTCGTTTTGTCTTTTACAAAAGCCTCGACTGCGTTGTTCAGTGGTCTATGTAGCGGCACAAATACAAGCGAAAAAAGAATTGAAGGGTTGCCACACTTACAGCCGCACGACAGGACTGTAGAGAAGAGCTTAATGAAGCTTGTATCGAATCTGGGCCAAAGATGCGGCGCCACCCTATAGTAATTGTTTGTGAAACGACTACATGTTGCTTATAGTCATTAAGGCGAATACCTTACAGCGTATATATACCAGGTTTTAGTGCGAAGACGTTAAACAGTAGTAAAAAACATCACCTGCGGCTCATAGAGCGATTAGAATCCGTGAGCATTTCTACTCGAAGCGGCGAACATTACTTGCCCTAGAAATAGAAATGCCTAATCAGGTAAATAACTAAATATCGCTTATTATATTTACATTTATATTGGGGGTATATTTGCAAATTGCGAATTGCATCCAGTGAGCTTGATAGGCATATGCGCTTGGAGCAAATATCAAGGATGGCGCCGTTGTCCAGATACGCGCAGTCGAACTTAAGGTGAAAAATGCCCTCTTGCTACACTTATTTTTTTTATGCAACTGTAATATAATGCATAGAAACACAAAAGGGATAGGGGCGTTCATAGCTTTCGGCGCCATGGTATGTTATGAAACTGCTGTGATTCTGCACCGTCAGTCCTTGTTAAGTCGGTACAGCTTGAAAAATCACCAGTTGCAATTAGTAAATAGCAATATGTGCTGTAAAGTAATTATTCATAAGTTCCATTAGTGATTTCTTTTTTCTTATCTATTGATTTAGTACATACTGAGTACCCTTCGGTCCAATTAGAGGGACAATGGAATGCATACAAACAATAGGGAACGAACCAAGAGCAAGGAGGTATAACATATATATTTGTCAGTGTTTGTAAACCATCTTTCCAGTCCGATAATGTTCGGAAAAAAAGAACTAAATTTACACGTATCCCCTCGAGCATAATAGGGAGTTGCGAGTCAGGGTGATACTGTCTTGTGTGCCGTGTTAGTGCAGGCCTTGTGTAAATGAGTAATATAATTTCATGCTTCTTGTTGAGAAGGAATGAAAGGAATTTTTGGAGTAGGTATAGAACTTTTTAACATAATTTCAGACGGAGAGTGCAGCCTTGCGAATTTATGAAACATAAACCTAACTGCCTTTATTTTTATTCAAGGTGTGTGATATTTGACTTAGTATAAGGATGCAACTATATACATGCATACTGTACCTTTGGTGTAATAAATGAAAAATGACATAGTAATTTTACACTGAAAGGGACATTTCTCAGATTGTGTCTCAGGAAACTGCGGAAAGGAGAACAAATATAATGTGCATGTTCCACGAGAAAGTGGAAGTCAAAGTATTTGTTAGTCTACAACTACAACGTTAATTAGTCGAATATGCATGTAGTAGTTTCGTGCAGATAATGCCCGCCTGTTTGTGAAATCCTGCTCAAAGATAAGAAGTGCGCCGGTGATATTTAATAATAGGCTGAAGCATTCGCTGCAAACCCGGTATAGTCAGGCGCTAATCCTGTAGCTCATACTGTTTCTTGTGACGTACATAAGGAATAAAGCAGGCAGACGTAAAACAAAGTCATGATAAAATATAGCTATATGCAAGGATAAATAGTGGGCGCTACCTAAACCGACCAATAACTACCTTCAACGCTTAGTATTGCCCGTGGAATTATCATCTTGAAGCACTAAAAGTGTGCCGAGAACTTTTTGCCTGAAAATACTACATCAAGCTGGGAGAAAGTTCTTCAGGAGAAGAAAGGAAATACGACTACCAATAGGGCCACTGAGGTGCGAATCTCTTTGCAATTTGTTGGGAGGAGCCTCACGTGCATGCTCGCGCGAGCGAACGTGATTGGCGGGGAGCGAAGCACGTACGTGAGGCTCCTAGCAATGGCTTGCGCATAAAAAAACCCAGAAAATACCAGAAAAAGTAAGAATGTTCAAAAACTACGCATTAGCAGCCATATAACACAGTCTGTATTTTTTAAGGGTTAATACTTGTCTTATTCAAGACTAAGCCGGTATAAAAAAAAGTTGCGCATAATTGCGGTCGTAAAATACCGAGCTGCGCTGCCTGTGGTACGGATGGCGAAGGAGCAAGTCCAACTGAACGGCATCGAGGCATTTACGAGTGTGAACGAAAGCACAGCATTCACGGCTGTGTACCGAACGGATATAATCGAGGCCGGACGTCACCCACTGTCAGTGGAGCCGCAGTCTTACGGCAATCGCGCTCATGCTACGTTACAGAAGTTCCAATGATGCCCTGGGATTCCTACGTAAATTTCTCCTTTCATCCCAATGGTCACTGAGAACATGCAAAAGGTAATCAAACAATATTTACGTTAAACTTTGGCAGCAAATGCCTTTGTATAGATATCTTCTTTTCCGCCATTGAATATTGAGAGTCTTGTCTTTTTTATTTGCGAAGTATGTTTCGGAATCCACCACGGAGTTTTATCGCACACTGAAATGTGACATCGTAACCATTTTACCGGAAACACATTATAGTAAACCTGGGCGAAAGAGAAGTGACAACCACAAAGGCGCCGTCAAATTGCTACCTCCGGTGTTTTGTCAAGCCAAACAAGACGAAAACAACGTGCGAAAACTAGCATATACATAAGCACGTCTGAATGTGCAATGTGCCTATGTGCGTGTGCTATGTGCCTATGCTATGTGGTATGTGCCTATACTCAAGCCAAAGGGAGGGTTCCATTGCACTGTGAGAAAGCAGGAGGGGTTTCCAAAGACCAGAACGCTTGCAAACTCCTGATCTGCACTATTACATAACGCTCGAGGAAACTAGGTTAATTTTTTATTGCCATAGCGTTAAGGACCCCGTGTCGGAGAAAATCAGGCCTCGGCGTTTGACGCTTGGCGGCCCGTGCCCAGTGTCGACGGCCGTTTCTGGAATAGCCATACCGAATCACTCATACCTAACCACGCAAACCCAACAACGAAGGCCCTCCTTGTATATAGAGCAAACAAGTTTGTAATCTAATTGAATTATCAGGGTAAATGCTCCAGAAAAATCGTAAAGTGCCACTTACACTCAATGTACAGACATGATGGCGTCGAATTCTTTTTTTTTAATATTAGAGAAAACATAAATGTGTTACCCGCAAACTCAAACACTAACCCCTTTTCACCTGATAGCATTTTCCAGCTGCCGTTGGAGGCTTGTCTTGTACTCGCGGACAACTTTCCGTGGCAATGAAGGGAAAGCTATGGGCGCGTGGCTGCTGCACATGCGTTTTCGCACTAAGCAATCCGGCAGTGTTTGACAGTGTTTTAGTTTGCTTGGAGCAGATGGTAAATCGATGGAGCTTCCACGTGCGACGGTTTCACGTTTTCCTAGATGCGGAAGGAAAAAGCCGCAATATAAGTAAACCTTCACGCTCAGTGGTGTGTTCCGTATTATTTAACTGTTTGTAATAAGGTCTCTATGTTTTCTCTTTCTTAGCCTAAACGTACATGCATTACAACGCGGGACTCTACTCGGAAGCCCTCTCACTTGGGCAAGCTTTCCCTCCATAGCTCTACGTTCATAGGAAGAGAAAGTTGCCCGCACGTATACTTGGACCGGCGTGGCCCCTTCGGTGCCTCGCGCACCATCAAAAAATAATAAAAAAACACCCACACTACACTCGCCTTAGCGTATAACACGCCGCCAGCGTTTCCTGGTAAACATTGCGGTTGCATAAGCTGCGGTTAACAGGAAGCGTAAGAAGCATTCAGCGATGTTTTTATGCTATCCCGTGCCACTCTTAAAGGCGAAGCTTGAGTGTCCACCTAATTTTCATAAATGTTAAGGCGGCCGTTTCTACTACGCGGCGGTAACTGCACTTTCGTTCCATGCTGACTAATAACTACTTTTTATTTTAATAATTTATTTAAACATACGCTCTCGATTTTTACATTTCTACACATCACACCGCAGCGCATCTAACGCTAGAGCGAAAGAGACAGCGTTTTTCACAATAAAATATTGAGTATATTTATTCACGCAGTTTATTAATCAGGACGAAATAAGCGAAATTATGCGTTCTGAATTTCGATAACAATGACGTATTTACGAAAGAAGTCATCTGATCACGCTCCGCTGCACCCGACCACCGTAAGATTGACACTTTTGGCACACTGCTTATTAGAGTCATAGACTTCACATCACGCTGATTTCAGATAATTCTGAACACTCAGCTAGTCTCGAACAACGCCAAACTTAAGCTGAGACTTTTCGTGCGCGTGCTCTCTCCTCGGTGCTCCTTCCTCTAAACCTTGGCAGAAACCGCTTCGTATTGCTAGCGCCTGAGGCCCAAACAATGGAACGTTCATTTTCTTCGAGCGCTTCGTAACCTTACGTGACGCCTCCTTAGAGCGTAGGACCGATGGAGGAAGCAAGCGTACTCTGAACGCTCCCTTCACCCGTCCTCGCGTAAGGAGTGGTTGCCGCATGCCTGGGTTCGAGATTATCTCTTAAAAGCTTTACGCGAACACCATTATTCAATTAAAAGTGCTGTATCGTTGCACAATCGCTAAATTGAAGAGCTGATATGGAGAAGCGTGGACGCTTTCTTCTAGTTTTGTTTACTAAGTTTTTAAAAAGTTGCGCATTGCAGTGCAAAACTTGATGTGCTCCGTCAACGGTGGTACGCCGGCGTCGTGCAACGCCTAGCAACGCCTCGCAACGCCTAGCAACGCCTAGCAACGCTTTCATGCCTCACGCGGGTCTGAAACGAAAATGCCTGGCAAGACGTGCAGTGCTCGCGCTTCTCCGCTTGTGGGCGACAGCGCGCATGCGCAAGCGAAGGTCACGTGGTTAAGCAGTGAGATGAAGTGCTCGTTCAGGACCGGGAACGGCGTACGGAAGCATGAAGGCAGCTTTGGAGCTACCTTAGGCTCAGGAAGCACTATGGAAGCCTTCACCGAGGGCCCCTCAGTAAGGAAGCTTTCAGAGTGACATAAGGTAGCCTCACCGCATTGGAGGCTTCCTTCCTGAGTTAAGGAAGATTTCATTGTTTGGCCCTGAAACTGCGCGCTTTAGACGTCACTATTATCTGTCGGTCAAGTTGGTGCATGTCAAAGCCTGTTCGAACCGTGTAGCACGGCCAGACTAGCGTAGACAGATTTGAGCACATCTACTCGAGCTCGCCCTTCAGCCCTGTCACGCACATAGCAGACGTTGTGCACTACAGTTAGCCACTACAGCTGCGTGTAGCTGCATCTGCTCTGTAGCGCCGCTACCCGAGTTGGCGCGGGGTACCGGCACGAACCTTCTCTCTCGATTACAGAGGTCAACCGTGTGCTCTGATCGGTGTGCGTGGGTGACGTAGATATATATGAAAGGCGGGCTGGAAACTTGATCGAGTGGCAACATCTGAATGGAACCGGTTTTATCGTTGCCGAGTTGCACAGCTTCCAGGTGCGACGCCGTGATGTTAGAATCTCTGTTACCTTAGAAGCCCTTTCAAGGCGAGTCCGTAGTGCGGCATCTGTGGCTAAGCCGTTGTGCGTGCTGCCAACGTACTCACACAAGCGAGCATAACGACTAAACTACGTTCGACCCTCGGCAGTTGCGCACTGACCATAGTGATTAGTGATGAAGGAAATGGGTTGCTCGTGCCAATTTTTGCTATAAAACAGGCTCGTGTAGCTATAGGGCACACAAGCACAGGAAAGAAATGAGATACCGTGACCGCAACCATGGGTTTAGGGACAGCTTCGGAATTTTGCCCGTCCCAGGTGTCAAAATCAAAAGTAGCGGCATCTGCGTGAGCATCAAAAATCACGCTTAATCTGCGTGTGACGGTCGCGTTTACACAATGGGGCGCCATGTAAACGATTTCCAAATTCCTCCACTACGGCGTGCTTCATTATCAGAAAGTGGTTTGGCACATTAAACACCATAATTTTTTTCTGCCACAAGAACGCGCGAAAAGGAAGCATTTCACTGAAGGGACTTATGTTCCACTGTGTTCGCACCCGTAAAATTCTTAAGTGTCTCCACCGTAATTTTCTATGAGAAAGCGCAGATCTGTCAAAACGACAAAATTACGTTTGTCACCACGAGGGAAGAGAGTGCCGGAGCAGGAAAATCGTATGAAAGTGGGGAAGGGATTCGCCGCGTTTGCGCACTTCCCGTTCCTTCACCGACGCCGCTACACAGGTCTTTTCGGCTTACTGCGCTAATAACCAAAGATGATCTTGGCACTTTGAGTGTAGTGTTTCTCATTTGGCTCCACCATGTATGAACATTCAGACTCCCCCTCCCTTTCTTTTCCAACTTGTTCCTTTACAACCGGCCTAAACGCGATTATCAATCACTGGTTGCTCTTGCTGGTCTCTAAAGTGCGCTTCCGTAATGACATACGCACCTATTTATTCTCTATTTAGCTTCTCCTCAATGCCTAACCAATTTTGTTCAGCCGCCTTACATGGCTGAGTAACCTGTTGCAAGTCGAGCTATCTTCGTTCTTTTTTTTCGTTTTTCGGTTGTCGCCAGTGACGCTAGCCTGAAGCACCCTTATGGCACATTCTTTATTACTACTTTCACAGGCGTCCTGGGCGCCCGTGTGCCCTTGCACCCACCCCCCTTCCGCATAAAAATAAGCAAGAAAGTAAATGCACAAACACCAAGTCGCCTGCACCTGACGTACCTCTTCACTTCCCTGTTGACTACTACAACCTAGGAACCTTTCACTTACATTACCTTCCAAATCTCTTTATTAGTGGCCCAACTGCTCTTGGTACGTAAGTCTCAAGTACACGGAGCTCCGGCACTTTGCCCACCATTTTCTGCGGCAGAAGGTAAATCACGCTCAGGTCGTCTCCACCTTTCGCTAAACGCTGTTTTAGCCCCACCGATTTCCTCTTTCGCATGTCATTCAGGCCGCCCGCTACTACTACAAGGTTCTGTCCCTATGCATTCCCGCAACATTTCCTCCAGCTAGCTTTATCACATAACCCAATGTACGCCCTAGAAAGGTTACTACTGTAAGTCCTTTCTCGCCTTTTACACACTCCACACCTACCTCTGATCACGTAGACAGAATTTAACCACCGGCGATAATTACCTTTTCAATTTTTCCTATTGTAGTGACCTCTTCTTAATTCCCTTTGTCAAGCGTTTCCCTGTGATGCGTATTTGGCATCGGGCATTGACCCTTGCGCTCCCGCTTTCGTTTTGTGGTACTTTCAGAATAGGTAACCCTCCTTCCAGCCGCCCACAGCGCATGTTCCTCGCATTCCACGCACTTTGTCGGCACAACCGGTGTAGCAGTATCACCTCCATTTTAGTTCGTGATGACGGCCCTGTTCACTTTTTCTGCTGTCTTCCGAGAATCCCACCACGTATTCAGCTAATTTTTCATCTCTTCGATCCACTTCACAAACTCATCCTGGACATCCTCCATTTTTTTTAGCCTAGCATGGACGTCACAGTGTGTGCCTATTGAATGAATTCTCATTGTTCCCCTCGTCTACCTAGAGGGACTTCTCGTAATCTTGACGCATGACAGCCATGCTTGCCATATATTGAATTTGGCCTTTTCTGGTGCAAACACCAAATGTTTCAAACCACCTGCCTACAAGCGAAGCCCAGCGACTCTCCTAGGACGTTTTTTTAACTGGAACGCGTGTTGTTAATGTACTTTCTACGCTTCGAAATGCTTCTTCAAACTCCGCGCAGTTGCTATAGGAACCTGAGGCTATCGACTAGCTTTGAAGCAATCCAGACATCGTCATTCTTCCGGCTGATAAAGGAAGCGCAACTGTTTTGCTTGATCACGGCAACTGCACCAAGACGACCCTCAAACTGGTTAGTGACGCCGCAACCTATACTGGGCTGAAGTTTGGTACCACAGGAAAACTGCAACTTTGAGCTGACGCCTTCCGTTAGGTCCCGCCTCAGCCCGCACAGACGGCTTTGCCATAATGAATCAGCTCCTGCACTTTATGGCCCACCAGAGATACACAAGCCATGTGTTTCTATGCGACCCATTGTCGACTCCGCTCGCTAACATCTGCAAAATACTTCCGGTTTCGTACACCAGTTTATTTGGACAGTGAGAAAAAGCGGCGTCCACGTGCGCAACTCTGGTGACATTATTAAAAATGTACGACGCGTTGTTCCTATCCATTATGGCATCATGGTCTGATTCGATGTTAATTCGCTATTCACAATTTTTGCGGTAGAACTGGCTGTAAAAGTTTCCGCCACTTACACCGAATCTGACGGTTCCCTGCCCGACAGGTCGCAAGCTTCTTCGAGAAAAAGGGTGACTTAACGCTCCGTTAGGGGCCCCCACGCGTTGCGAAGGGGTACAAAATTCGGCTGAGATGTTCACGACAGCTTATGCAATCCCCGGCGTGTTTCTTTTCACAAATACCGGCGGCTGGTTCAGATATTATGTAAGTCTTTCACGCATGAGCAAGGATTAGTCGTTTTTATGGGCACCTATATATACGGCCCTCTAGAGTACCATGATTTCTCCTTTGCTAGTTACCACAGTAAGCGAATTTATTAAACATACGTGAATTTTCGAAGGGCTGTCTCGCTCTGCTGCTAGATGTGCTGTGGTGTGATGCGCAGCGACGTGAAAATCAGTGAAATATGTTTAAATGAAGTGTCCATAATGAAAAGTAGTTATGGTTAGACTCGGAATTAAGGCGCAGCTGCCGCCGCCTAGTAGAATTATCCCGCCTATCTGATTATACTGAAACTTCATTGCTTAGAGCGTATCGTAATCCTATAAATCAACGTACGCAAGCTTTCTGGTATTGGCAACTCCACGTGACTTTTTAATGTGCCGCGGATCCCTCCCCTTGGCTTTGGTATAGGCACCTTGTCCAGTCGTGCCTGCTCGTGTAAATGCTAGCTCTCGTATATGAGATTTCGCAAAATTTGAGCATCGCAATTATTCAGTGTAGCAACTTGGCGGCCCCTTGACAGTTGACGGTTTTTATACGCCCGGGTTTATTGTAATAGTTTAGTGATAAGGTTATGAGGATGTTGTACCTAGTTGCGCGATCAAGCCAGGTAGCGGATAGCGAAGAATACATTCCAAATTAAAAATAAGAGGACAGTAGCATTTTTCAACGGTAAAGAACAATGTCCATATAAAGATATGCGCTGCGGATATTTTACATAAATATACTTTGATGAATGTTTGCACATCTACATCACTTTCAGAGAAATAAAGACACAGGTATGTAAAGATTCCAGGCCATGAATAGTGTTTGTGTAACGTAGCATGAGCGCGAATATCTTTAAGGGCTGGCTCCATCCACAGTGAAAATTTCGACTCTCCTGGCTCTCGCCATCGACATTGATACAGTGTCTCTGTAGCGCACTTTGAAAACAAGCTTGGTCTCATGTGACAGCATGTATTAAAGCTTAATGTATAGGAAATGTACTCTCGGATGATCGCTTTGGGCCGTATGACCTTATTATTAGGTTATTATTAGGTTATTAGGTTTCTGGCCCTCTGTAACAAAATCACGCCGAACAGATGTCCTATTCTGTCGTCTGAGAATAGGACACACATTTGGCACGCATAACTATTTACTCACTGAAAATGATCCTCCAACCTGCGGTAGATGCGGGGAGAGGCTGACCGTCCTCCACGTCCTCCTGGAGTGCCGGGAAGCCGAATATGAAAGAAACATTTTCCCTTAGCATACCGACAGCACATCCCCCTTCATCCTGTTATGTTACTGGGCCCAGAACCTTTATTTGACGCCAACGCAGTCTTAAGTTTTCTGAAAGATGTTGTTCTGCATGTTTTTAGCCCCACATGTTCGTAGCGGGTCCTCTCTTCAGAGGATGCCGCTGCGATAGCTTTTTCGTATCGCACATGACTCTAGGCCCTTGTGTCTCATCTCAAGGGCTCTGGCGAGGCAGCAGTGCTCCAAGTAATTTTAACATCCTATATTTTTCTACTTTGCATCATTCTTCTACGATGGATTTTAATGTTCATAGTATTCACCATATGTCATCGTCATAATTTTATAACACGTTAATTTTACGCACTTTACAGCGAATATTTTTAGGCCACTTTACAGCCAAGTCAAATCTTCATAATACACCGTCAACATTACCACTTGTCATGGCGCTCTTTGGCCAAACCTGGCCCTTGCGCCACAAAAAACCACACATCATCATCATCATTATTCAGCCGTTTCGGAAACTGAATATTATAAAAGAAATTTTAGCCGAGGTGATTTTTTTGGAGTTCATTTTTTACCAGAGCGTACAAAAAAGTATGCCTGAGGATTGGTCGAGGGTTTACTGCGAAGTCTGCCAGCACGTCGCGATAAGTGCAGCATTTCTCAGTTCATCCAGGGAAGGTTATTGTTCGTTTTCTTAGTTTTCAAAGGAACAAATCAATCTATACATGATTTTACAATGCTTTCAAAACACGTCACGAGCGCATCAACGCCCCTGGATCGTCCAAGTGCCAAAAATGCGTAGGAAATCTTAGATAGTTCTTCTATGATACGGACGTCATCAGCTCTGGAAAAGTCTCGAAACGTGGACAGTGTAAAATTTTGGTTACGGTTTGGATGGTTTACCGATAGAAAAACAGCGTTGTGATCCGAGATATCATCACTTATTTCGTATTGTAACCCGTTTTCGTCAAATCAGTGCTGAGAAAAATCAAATCCAGTATTGCGTCACCACGGGTGGGACTGTGAACGAATTGCTTTAAGCCAAGAGATAATGAGAATTCAGCAAATTTCCTGTTTATTGCATTACCAGGATCAAAAAATGAGAGAGACGTCCAGTCGATTCCGGGAGCATTAAAATCACCCAGTAAGATAATATTTGAAGAAGCTAAATTATCTTGTAGTAAAAGTTGGTCCAGGTTGTCAAGAGTCTCCCATTAACTATTAGGGGGATGGTAGAAAATGCGTATGTTTAAAAATTGTTTGCCGTAATAAAGTATACAGCAGAGTGATTCTATGTCTGGTGGAGAGAAGAGGACTTTGAATCTGAAATCCAAGCGAAAAAGCAATGCAACACCACCTCCTCTTTGATTATGACGATCGTTTCGCACGGTGACGTAACCTGGTGGTGTAAACTCCGAGTCATAAATAGCCGCATGTAACCAAATTTCGGTGATACCAATAATGTCAGGTGAATAGGACAAAACCAAGGCAAGAAAACGAGGAAATTTATTAGCTATACTTCTAACGCTGATGTTCATAATGGCAAGATCTCTTTGGGTTGTCGAAGAAGGTGAGCCTGTTGCTGACTGTGATGCGGAACCTGCTGTCTTAGAAAAGTTGCGACGATTAGAGACTTTTACAAGAGAGTTTGGTGGAATCGCTCCAGTTATACCGAATGCTGTCGATGAAAATGTGGTCAAATCTATTCTTGACAGAAGACCCATTGTTGCGATGCTGTCTGTACGCCTCCCAAAGTCTCTTCGTAATACCACGAACTCTGGGAAAAACGTCCTCAGAAAGCCTAAGTCTGGAAATCATAAGCTTAAAACCATGCTTCAGCTAGGTAAGCTTGTCATTAAAATCAAGCATTTTCAATATTACCGGGGTGGATGGTTTTCACGAGCTCTTCCAAAACGATGGAGGCGTTCGATAGGAGGACATTGAACGCCAAGACTCTGTTCAAATAACTCATATATTGTGGAAAGAAAGGAATCATGAGTTTCATCAATAGTTTCTACTAAGCCATGCAAAATAATGTTGTTGCGCCTAGAGCAATTTTCAAGATCATCATTCTTTCCAGTCAACTCAGTGACCGCACGCTTTAGTGCACCTATATAGTTATGTAACTGACCATTTTCAGGCCGTAACGCAGGCGTGGCCAATGCCTTTTGAACAGCAGAAATGTGCGATTCAAGTGCCTCGAAGCGCATACCAACAGAACTTTTTATCTCTGTAATGTCGCGAGAAATGTGCTTATTGTTACACAATATATCTGTCGTAGGTTGTACAAGCACAGGATTATAGGAGTTAGACAATGCTTCCTCAACCACCAGCTCTTGAGCAGGGTTAGAAGCTCTCGGCGAATTAGCAGAGCGGCTTGAATGTCCGAAAGAATCGCAAGCCTTTTTAGCAGATGTAGTTGACCGGGTTCCAGTAGTGGGTCCAGGGTTAAGCTCGATATCACCACTCAACGTCATGTGGTTGAGGGCCGTCAACATAACATAGCATACATCATTAAACATAGTGGCTACGGGCAGCACAGCAACAGCAACAAAACGATTGTCGGACTTTAAACAATGAGCATTTTTGCGGTAACATACCTGCATAAGCAAGAAGCAGCATTTAGGCGGCATTCCGTGGCTGTTGCCGAGCTGCCCACTCTTGACACTAACGTACGAAGAGCAGTTGGGCCACTAATCAGGCGATGTGCAAAGTGAGATAAGCGAAAGGTTTCTAGGTAGTAGAAGTCAACCGAGAAGGGAAAAGGTACGACGGCTTTCAAAGAGATGGAATGCACTTCACTCACCGGCTTTGACGAGATGTGGGCAGGCTACTTGCAGGTCAGGCATTTGCTTTCTTGTTTTATGTTTTTTTTCGGGGGGGGGGCGCACGACCACACGGCACGCCAGTGTAAGTACTAATAAGGAAGGCGCCCTAAGGGAACTTCAGGCTAGCATCACTGGCAACAGAAAAACTAGAAAGAAGGAAAGAAAAGAGCTCGACTTGCAATTGGTTACTAAACCATGTAAGGCCGCTGAACAAAAGGGGTTAGAAATTGAGGAGCAGATAAATAGAGAATAAATAGGTGTGTATTTGATTACGGCAGCGCACATTCGAGACCTGCAAGAGCAACTGATGATTCATAATCGTGTTTGCGCACGTTGTAACACAACACATTGGGAAAGAAAGGGGGAGAGTCCGAGTCTTCATGCATGCTGGAGCCAAATGAGAAAGACGAAAGTCAAACTATCAAGATTATTTTGGCTATCAGGTTCTACTCTACTCTACTCGTTAATTACCTCTACTCGTTTAATTCTTTCAAACTATAATAGAACCGCGAGTATCAGTGCCATGCATTCTAGCCTTGTTTACCGTCCTTCTCATCACGTCGCAAAATCTTCCGTTTCTGCCTTTTTCATAAATTATTTCATCACCCGCGGCTACGCAACAAACTTATTTCTCCACTCCCATATGTATCGCCTAGACTTGATCACATTCATAAGGTCGGCATTCCAATTTGGAGATGCAACCGTTTTTTGCAGTCATTTGTACCATGCACTTCCAATGAGTGGAATCAGATTCCCGCTTCGATGGCCACCATCGCAGATCACCAATTATTCAAGAATGCCATAGCTAGCACTGTGTAACTAGGAACCTTTTTCTTCACATTGTTCAACCCGTACTCACAAACGCCATAGCTAACCCTGTATATCTAGGTGTCATTTCTTAAATGCTTTGGTATGTCCATACATACAATTTCCTGCATTAGTAACTCCTGTGTGTTGAATTTGCCTGTTTTGCTTGTAACCATCCTCTCTATATTGCAGTAATGGCCCTGAGGCTATGCTAAATAAATAAGTAAATAAATAGATCAGTCGTCATGTATTGTTCGATGCAGAAACTTCAGTCTTCACGCGCCGGAAACACAGCTTGGCCAAATGTCTCTCGCAATAATCCGATAAGGTTAGGCTTAGCACTATGTCGGATTTGGTGTGCCTGCTACTGGAAGTCCTGAAGTGAAGCATCAGTCATTGCAATGAAAAAAAAATATGGTAGTTGACCTTAATCTTACACTTGCACGTATCTTAGTGGCACTCGCTTTTTGATGTTGGTGTTCTTTAGGTAAAGCGAGTGAACGTCTTTACCGTGGCACGATATACGGGCGAGAAATGAGGGAGGCCGAGCAGGAAGTGAAACTCGCGCCACCTCCAGGGGCCATGCAAAGCACACCTTTCGCGCCCTCTGTGGTGCTGACGTCAGAAGATACAACCAGCATTACGCGAAGACCTGTTGCGAGCAAGCGAGCGAGCGAGTGAGAAAGTGCGCTCCGGGAGAAAGAAAGCGACAGAAGGGAGTGACGTCACATCCTCTGTGCTATTCAGATGTTGAGTCTATGCCGGGCAACTGTTTTCTATGTAGTAGCCGGTTAAATACCATGCCACCCTTTTTTGTGTGACGTCATCAGGGACGTCGTTACCCCCGCTTTCTTATACCGGAATTCAAGAAATTTTGCTAAAATCGTGTTGACTTGCCGGGTCCCCAAACTAAGATTCTGTGCTTCTGTGTGCGATGATCACTGATTTATGATTAATATTATTTATTGCCAGGCCCTTCAGTAACTCAACTTGTGGCTAAATTTATGCTCTCATATGATCCTTATAACAAAATGCGTATATTTTACCGCAGTGTCTTTTGTAATTATGTGTCTGGTTTATTTTAAATTTTCTCCCGTGCCCTCTCAGCAGGTGAGCTAGAAGCGCTGCGCAAGAAACAAGTGGGCCAATCGATGCTTGTGCCACTAAAATATTTTTTTTATATAGTTCAGCTTTCGCGCTATTGATTCGAAATCAACCGCTCTTTATTTTGTAACGCTCATACACAAAAAGGGAGAAATGGAGGTAAGGCAGACAATAAATATGCGTACATTGCTGTTCTCGAAGGCTGCAACACGTGTTCCCTCCCAGTGCTTGCTTGAATAAATATGGCTGCGCAAATAAGTACAAGCGAACTTATTGTTAAGCTGACTCATTACTTGACTTCCTAGATGGATTGTTTGCCTCTAATTCCAAATGAGCAACAAGCGGGGGCGCTTCTATAACAGCACCGTTCAACAACCGCATCGTTCAGCTACTAATGGCTTCAGTATTGACACCGACACGTGTTCATGCGTGAAAGTTTTTCGCGAAAGGAATGGTCAGACGCTTAGAGTCCTTATCTATCTGTACTCTATACAAGTAGTGAATTTTGGGCATTAAATGTGCACGAAGAATGACACATATGGATTTGTGTGCATGATCTTCTGGTCACTGTTTTCGATGGTGTCGGGTAGCCAGACTTGTACACGTGACCTAAATGATGTAACCGATCACGCTGACTTGTTTAACAATCCGTTATCGGTTATATTTACCAAAAATTCTCGAACAGTAGTTGAGTAATAGTTAAAGATACTGGGTTACCTTAAGGCTACATTCTACCATTTTTCTCCCCCCTCATTCTACAAACACAGTAAATAAAAGTTCGCCTGGCGTTTTTTATTGCGGCCTCTGCAACCCATGACATGTTGTTTTCCTTAAATAAGGATCGGTTTCTATTATTCGTACATAAAGTTCCCTCGGTTTTTTTTTCCAGGAGACACTTTGTCATTTGCCATTACCGAGGCGTAGTTAGAACGTAGGCTAGAGCATTCTGCGACAATCGCCCGCAGCGGTTTCTCTGTGGCTATGGTGTTAGGCTGCTGAGCACAAGGTCGCGGGATCGAATCCTGGCTATGGCAGCCGCATTTCGACGGGGCGAAAGTGAGAAGCCTCTAAATTAATTGTTTCATTGCCTTTCACCTCATACGTTTAAGTCTAGTGTCCTTATACATTCGCTATCGGCCCGGAAACAGAATTCCCTGTATTTGGGCATTATTCTACTGTGCTTGACATGTGCTCTGTGCGTTCTGCGTGACTCTAAAATTTGTCATATTCCTCTTTATTTTCTCTTCATTCCTTTCCTGCTTCTCTGCCATTTCCACGTTTATGTCCCTTCTTTTGTAAGAGTAGGCAGCTGGTGTGCCCCTTTCGGGAGGCTGTCTCTTGCCCGCCCCTCGCTCTCCCTTTTTTTCTAGTGTCTTTATATTTTCAATACAATAATAATAATAATAATAATAATAATAATAATAATAATAATAATAATAATAATAATAATAATAACATAGAGTGCTAAGCAAATATTTTCCCATTCTTCCTTCTTGACAGCTAGAGGTACGAGATGCTGTCTATGAGACGCTGTGCCTCAGGTCGAAGACGCGGACGCTGTAGTTTATGATGATTGTGTCTCACCTTAGTTTCACCTTAGTTTATCGATTCACTAACGTACTTGTATTCCCTTGCCTGACGTATTTCCCGGCACTGTATTACCACTAACCGTTGACAGTTTTCAGTTATTATTACACAACATGAATTTCGGACACATTTTAATCCTAAATTCTCACCTTCTCGCCGACAGATATCAGCCCGACGTTGCATATTATATTGTTTGTTAGCAAGAAACACAATGTCGTCCACATAGAATAAATCTGGAGCCTCCTTCTCCGCTTTTGTTCCTTCTTTATTGCATCAGTGGCTAATACCAATGGTGATTCCTTCTAGCGCCCTTTGCATCCTTACCATATGCACTATGAACAGCAGCGCTGATGGAGGGTCCCCTGTCTATGTCCCTTGGTGATATTAACTTCCTGTTTGCTCCTTATCTCTTATAATTCAGAGAAAACGGCATTTTCTCCCTAAATCTCCCTCAAAAGCTCTATGGAGTCGGGCCGTACACCTACTCCTTCCACATATAACACAGAATGTGGCGGTCTACATTGTGATACGCTCCGGTAACGTTGAAAAAAAAAGCCACATGTAATGGTCTTCTTTGTACTCTCGATATTTCAATACACCCATGGAGAACAATTAAGTTATCATGCCGATGCCAACCGATTTTCAAGCCATACTGTAGTTCTCCCAATGCGCCATTTTGTTTTGCCCATGCTTGCAGATTTTATTTACTCGCCTGCGTTGCCAACCTGTGCACTACCGATGTAGTGGTCAACGGTATTTATGAGTGATTTTGTTTCTACCTTAGCTCTAGAGATACACTTCATTATTTATTCTTCGTAAACAGTCGGGTATTCGCCTACAATATAAGCTTGATTTGCTACCGCTTTCCACAGAGCTTCTTTACTTTTTGGTACCAGCTTATTAATTAGCCTAAAGGGGAAGCTCGTATAAACCTGTGGCTGTTCGTTTACGAATTTTCTCTTCAGCTTTCTTTCCGGTTAAATTTCTCAGCACCGACTGCCTTCCCGTCTGGTTCTCGGTCGTTCTCTTACTTTCCTTACAAACAACCTCGCCATGGCCTTGAAATGATTTGGCTGTTCTTTTTCAAATTAACTCGGCATCCCCTTCCAGTTTGTTGCCGTGCTCGTGGGCAATTTACGTGTCGATAAGTAAGTCATGGCTAGGCTAGACAAGCTATTTTGGCTGACTGCGCCTGATAACCAAATATGATCTTGACACTTTGAGTTTCATCTTTCTCATCTGGCTCTAGCATGTATGAACATTCGGACTCCCCCTCCCCTTCTTTCCCAATTGGTTCTTTTGCAACATGCCCAAACGCGATTATCAATCACTGGTTGCTCTTGCTGGACTCTAACGTGCGCTTCCGTAATGACATACGCACCTGTTTGTTCTCTATTTAGCTTCTCCTCAATAATTAACCACTTTTGTTCAGCCGCCTTACATGGCTGAGTAACCTCTTGCTATGAAAGCGCTGCTGGGATACTTCAAGGACATGGGACTTTCTGACAAATTGTGACAGTACACTGTGTGGCGTAGGACTCTACGGTGACATTGCGTAAGACTAGGAAGGACTTGGCGGGCTAGGTGACAGTGCCCACAGAAAGAGTTCATGTGTACGTGCGCGTGTGTGCTTAGGTTTTTTTATCCTTCTTTATTTCTCACCTATTGCAGACCCTTTCCCCTCCATCAGTACAGGGTAGCGAACCGGAGATAACCTCTGGTTAACCTCCCTGTCTTTCCATTGCCTTTCTCTCTCTCTCTCTGTTGCAAGTCTAGCTTTTTTCCTTCTTTTTTTCTCGATTTTCTGTTGTTGCCAGTGATGCTAGCCTGAAGCGCCCTTATGGCATATTATTTATTACTACTTACACTGGCATCCTGAGCGTTCATGTGCCCTCCCCCCCGCCCAAGTAAAAATCAGGAAGAAAGCAAATGCATGACTAGCAAGTCACCTGCAGACTTCTAATCAAAGCCGGTGAGTGAAATGCATTCCGTCTGTTTGAAACACGACATACCTTTTCACTTCCCTTTTGACTACTACAACCGAGAAACCTCTTACTTACCTCAATTTTCAAATCTCTTTGTTAGTGGCCCAACCGCCCCGTGTCAAGTACACGAAACACTGGCTCATAGCCTACCACAAACAGTGACAGAGGGTAGCTCACGCTCAAGTCGTGTACACCTTTCGCCAAACCCTGTTTTAGCTCCGCCGCTTTCCTGTTTCGCACGTCATTCAGGCCGCGCGCTACTACTACAAAGCTTTGTCCCTGTGCATTCCCGCAACATTTTCTCCCACTCGCTTTATCACATAGCGCAACGTACGCCTTAGAAAGGTTACTACTGTAAGTCCTTTCTCGCCTTTTACACACTCCACAACTACCTCTGATCACGTAGACAGAATTGAGCCACCGGCGATAATTACCTTTTAAATTCTTCCTATTGACGAGGCCTCTTCTTGTGTCCCTTTGTCAAACGTTTCTGCGTGATTCGGATTTGACATCGGGCATTGACCCTTGCGTTCCCGCTTTCCTTTTGTGGTACCTTCAAAATAGGGAACCCTCCTTCCGGTTGTCCTCGGCTCATGTACCTCGCATTCCAGGCATTTTTTCGGCACAATTGGTGCAGCAGGATCACTTGCATTTTCCTTCGTGATGACGGCCCTGTTCACTTTTTCTGCCGTCTTCCGTGCATCGCACCACATATTCAGCTCATTTTTTCAGCTCTTCGATCCGCTTCACAAGCTCATCCTGGACAACCTCCGTTTTCTTTAGCCTAGCATGGACATCACAGTGTCAGCCTATTGAATCAATTTGCTCACCCTTCCCATTGTTCCCCTCGTCTACATTCAGGGACTCCCCGTAATCTTGACGCATGACCGCCATGCTTTCCATGTATTGAATTTGACCTTTTCTGGTGCAAACACCTAAAGTTTCAAACCACTTGCCTACAAGCGAAGCGCGATGACTTCTCTAGAACGTTTTTTTACCTGGCACGCGTGTTATTAATGTACTTTCTGGGCTTCGAAACGCTTCTGCAAACTTCACGCAGTCGCTAGAGCAACCTGAGGCTATCGACCAGCTTTGAAGCAATCCAGACATCGTCATTCTTCCGGCTGATAAAGGAACCGCAGCTGTTTTGCTTGATTAGGGCAACTGCACCAAGACGACGCTGAAACTGGTTAGTGACGCCGCAACCTATACAGGACTGAAAATTGGTACCACACGAAAACTGCAACTTTGAGCTGACGCCGTCCGTTAGGTCCAGCCTCAGCCCGAACAGACGGCTTTGCCACAATGAATCAGCTCCTGGACTTTATGGCCTACCAGAGACACACAAGCCATGTGTTACTATGTGACCAATTGTCGACTCCGCTCGCTAACATCTGCAAAATATTTCCGGTTTCGTACACCAGATTATTTCAACAGTCAGAAAAAGCGACGTCCACGTGCGCAACTCTGGCGACATATTGAAAATGTGTGACGCGTTGTTTCTATCCATTATGACTTCATAGTCTGATTCGATGTTAATTCCCTATTCACAATTTTTGCCGTAGAACAGCCTGTGAAGGTTGCTGCCACTGGCACTGAATCTGACGGTTCCCTGCCCGACAGGTTGCAAGCTTCTTCGAGAAAAAGGGTGACTTAACGCTCCGTTAGGGGCCCCCACGCGTTGCGAAGGGGTACAAAATCCGGCTGAGATGTTCACGACAGCTTATGCAATCCCCGGCGTGTTTCTTTTCACCAATACCAGCGGCTGGTTGAGGTATTATGTAAGTCATTCAAGCATGAGCAAGGCTTAATCGTTTTTATGGGCACCTATATATACGGCCCTCTAGAGTACCATGATTTCTCCTTTGCTAGTTACCACAGTAAGCGAATTTATTAAACATATGTGAATTTTCGAAGGGCTGTCTCGCTCTGCTGCTAGATGTGCTGTGGTGTGATGCGCAGCGATGTGAAAATCCGTGAAATATGTTTAAATGAAGTGTCCATAATGAAAAGTAGTTATGGTTAGACTCGGAATTAAGGCGCAGCTGCCGCCGCCTAGTAGGATTATCCCGCCTATCTGATTATACTGAAACTTCATTGCTTAGAGCGTATCGTAATCCTATAAATCAACGTACGCAAGCTTTCTGGTATTTGGAAACTCCGCGTGGCGTTTCGATGTGCCGCCGATCCCTCCCCTTGGCTTTGGTATAGGCACCTTGTCCAGTCTTACCTGCTCATGTAAATGCTAGCTCTCGTATATGATTTTTCGCAAAATTTGAGCATCACAAATATTGACTGTAGCAACTTGGCGGCCCATTTGCAGTTGACGGTTTTTATACGCCCAGGTTTATTGTAATAGTTTAGTGATAAGGTTATCAGGATGTTGCACCTTGTTGCGCGATCAAGCTAGATAGCGGATAGCGAAGAATACATTCCAAATAAAAAAAAAGAGGACAGTAGCATTTTTCAATGGTAAAGAACAATGGCCATATAAAGATATGCGCTGCGTATATTTTACATAAATATGCTTTGAGGAACGTTTGCACCTCTACATCACTTTCAGAGAAAAAGAGATCCAGTTATGTAAAGATTCCAGGCCATGAATAGAGTTTGTGTAACGTAGCATGAGCGCGAATATCTTTACGGGCTGGCTCCATCCACAGTGACTCCTCCGACTCTCCTGCCTCTCGCCATCCACATTGATACAGTGTCTCTGTAGCGCACTTTGAAAACAAGCTTGGTCTCATCTGACAGCATGTATTAAAGCTTACCTAATATGAAATATACTATCGGATGAACGCTTTGGGCCGTATGACCTTCATGGGGAGCTTATAGGCACCGGGCGGCCGTTGAAACGCACCAGCGACGCGCTGGCGAACGGCAGAAGTCGTAGCACGAGAAAGTGAAGCAGACGACGCGATGACAACGCTGACTGTATGGTATGGTCCCCGCAGGGGCGTCTGCGCAAGCAGGCGTTTGGTGTGTGGCGACACCACGGACCCGAGCACACGAGGGTTGGACCCTCCCGCGTGTAGCCGTGCGCGGCCTAGCCGTGTCTGGGGAAAAGGGGATCCTGGGGGTTGAGCTGATGCTGGGTGATTGGACCTTTATGGCCCCCCGGCGGAGGCAACACACCCCTTTGGCCTCTGCTTCACATAGACGGCACCCCCGGACTGACCCACCCGGGGGAAATCGGTAGTTGCCTTTTCCTGTCTCTCTCTCCCTACAACCTTCGTCTTTTCCTTACTTTCCGCCTTTCCTGTCTCCTTCTCATTTCTTTATTACTTCCGACCTTCCTGGCAGCAAGGGTTAACCTTGTGTGAGTAGCCAACCTCGGTTATATCATATTGGGTTATAGCGGCAACGTACAGCTGGCGTTAGCAGGCCCTGTTTTTCAGACCCTGCAGCGTCCCCTTGTTGGACTCCATGGTGGGTGGCTGGCGTTGCTGCCGAAAACTACACGTCCACACATGGCTACTTCCTTCCCTCCACTACTTGATCGCCCTCAGAAAAGAGGGCGCACCGATGAAGTCTTTCAATTTTTCGGCCGCCAAAAAGAATCGTTCCCGCGTTTCCATGTTATCCATTCCGCAAAACCAGATAGACCAGTAAGAACTATCTCACCCTTCCTTGTTTCTAAGTCATTGACTGAAGTCTTTGGTCCTGGATATAAGGCGTCGAGGATGGCAAGCGGTGATCTCCTCTTGGAGCTCCGCGATCAAAAACAATATGAAAAATTGTCAACATTAGTGTCATTTGGGGAAACCCAAATAATTATAACCCCGCACCGCACCATGAACACCACCCGTGGTGTTGTCTCTGATGATGACTTGATGGAGCTCACTGAGGCTGAACTTTTGGAGGGCTTCAGTGACCAGAATGTTGTAAATGTTAAACGAATTAAGATAAGGCGAGATGGAAAAGAGATCAACACGAAACACCTGATACTCACGTTTGGCTCAAGTGTCCTTCCCGAGTCCATCGAGGCCGGTTATATCAAACTTCGGGTTCGACCATACGTTCCCAACCCTCTCAGATGCTTTAAGTGCCAACGTTTCGGCCACAGTTCACAGAACTGTCGAGGCCGGCTGACTTGTGCCAAGTGCAGTGACAAAGAACATTCCTCTGAAACGTGCCAGAACACTCCACATTGTGTTAATTGTGATGGTGAGCACGCCGCGTACTCGCGGTCGTGCCCTTCTTGGAAAAAAGAAAAGGAAATCGTTACAATCAAGGTAAAGGAAAACATAACTTTCAAGGAGGCACGGAGGCGGGTATCATACCTGCCCAAGAAAACCTTTGCCGATGTGGCGCGTCAGGGGGCAGCGTCACAACGGCCTCCGGCGACTGTCCGACCCACACGCAGTGAGTCGGCAGTTACGCCATCTGCCCCCACGGTGGTTGCAGCTAGCGCTGCTCCGCCAACCGAGGAAAAGGGGCCATCGACCCCGAAGGTGGGCGCAGCTGAGGCTGCCTCAACCTCCCAGGTCCCTTCCAGCGCTGGCAACGGCCGGCGCAGTCAAATCCCCCAGGGAACCCCATCGACCTCCGGGCTGGTGGGCGCAGGGGTCTTGCCCTCCAAGGCGAGACTCTCCCTGGTGACTTCTCGCTCGCAAGAGCAGGTGTCCGGCGCCTCACAAGAGGCAATGGACACTACACCTATCCTCCAGGGGCGCCAAGCGCCTAAGGAGCGGCGAGGTTCACTCGAACGCTCCAGAAAGGGCAAAACTCCCGTTACAGGGCCTCGAAAGGGCTCTATAGTCTAAGGCATAACTTCTATTTCCGTACACACAGCACCAAATTAACTTCATTATGGACACGCTAATTATCCAGTGGAACGTCAGAGGTCTCCTCAGAAACCTTGATGATGTTCAAGAACTTCTCTACGAACTCACTCCAAAAGTGATGTGTGTACAGGAAACCCATCTTAAATCTAAACACACTAACTTTCTTCGTCATTATGTTATTTTTCGTAAAGATCGTGATGATGCCATCGCATCATCTGGTGGTGTAGCCATTATACTCGACAAAGGTATAGCGTGCCAACATCTACAACTACACACGCCCCTAGAGGCAGTGGCCGTTCGAGCCATACTTCTAAACAAACTTATTACCATCTGCTCTCTGTACATACCCCCGCATTATCAGCTCCATAAACATGAGTTCCATACATTAATAGATCAATTACCTCAACCCTATTTGGTTCTAGGAGATTTAAATGCACACAGCAATTTATGGGGTGACTCTCATTGCGATGTGCGAGGTCGACTGATTGAACAGTTTCTTTTCTCTTCTGGTGCATGTCTTTTGAATAGTAAGGCACCTACATATTATAATACTGCACATAAAACCTATTCCTCTATAGACCTCAGTATTGCATCTCCCACCCTTTTACCTGATCTTAAATGGAGTGTTATTAGAAATCCATACGGGAGCGACCATTTCCCGATAGTTCTGTCCACACCGAAGATGAATGAATGTTTCCCACAGTTTCCTCGGTGGAAAACTGATTCAGCTGACTGGGAACAATTCCAAAAAATTACTCTGATATCGTGGGCTGACATCAGTGCTCTAAGCTCGGAAGTTGCGGTTGAATACTTCACTATTTTTCTGATAGATGCCGCAACCAAATGTATCCCAGAAACAAAGGGGTCATCTAACAAGCGTCGTGTTCCGTGGTGGAACGAGGAGTGTCGTAACGCGCGTAAAAAGCAGAACAAAGCATGGGGGTTGCTCCGCGATTCTCCGACGGCAGAAAACCTTGTTAATTTCAAGCATGTGAAATCTCAGGGAAGGAGAACGCGCCGACAAGCAAGAAGAGAGAGTTGGCAGAAATATATATCAGGAATTAACTCTTACACGGATGAGACAAAGGTCTGGAATAGAGTGCACAGAATAAAAGGTCGACAACCCTACTCGCTACCTTTAGTAAATACACAGGGAAATAGCATGGAAGACCAGGCGAACTTTCTAGGCGCACATTTTGAACGCATATCCAGTTCGTCGCACTACTCTGACACATTTCAAACACAAAAAACACGAATAGAACGGCAGCAATTAGTACGAAAAAGTGCAAAATCTGAGGTATACAATAGACCATTTAGCATAGCAGAGCTTCAAGCAGCACTAAACGGCTGCAACAAATCTGCCCCAGGCTCTGACCGTATAATATATGAAATGCTAAAACACCTGCCATCTGAAACACAAAGAACACTTCTTTTCCTTTACAATGGTATATGGTCTTCCGGCCAGATTCCCTCTGTCTGGAAAGAGGCCATTATAATTCCCATTCTGAAACAGGGTAAGGACCCCTCCTTGGCAAACAGTTATAGGCCGATAGCGTTGACAAGCTGCCTGTGCAAACTCTTTGAAAAGATGGTGAATAAACGCTTGCTCCACTATCTGGAAACCAACAAAATATTAGACCCATACCAATGCGGTTTCAGGGAAGGTAGGTCGACGACAGACCAGCTTGTCCGCATGGAAATGTACATCCGTGAAGCCTTTATCCACAAACAGCTTGTCGTATCTGTATTCCTTGATATGGAAAAGGCGTATGACACTACGTGGCGCTTTGGGATCCTTCGGGATCTTTCTGGAATGGGTATACGTGGCAACCTGCTGACCATTATTGAAAGCTACCTGTCTGACAGAACGTTTCGTGTCAGAGTTGGCAATGTGGAGTCACGATCATTCGTACAGGAGACAGGTGTACCGCAGGGTGGAGTGCTGAGCTGTACTCTTTTTATTGTGAAAATGAACTCCTTACACACCGTCATACCTCGCACACTCTTTTACTCGGTCTATGTAGACGATGTACAGATAGCTTTTAGATCGTGCAATCTTAGCATCTGCGAGAGGCAGCTACAGCTCGGCCTAAACAAACTCTCAAAGTGGTCAGAAGAAAATGGTTTTAAATTTAACCCTCAGAAAAGCACATGTGTTCTTTTCTCAAACAAGAGAGGCATATCACCAGGACCCACTATTCACCTTAATGGACAACGACTGTCGGTCAGCCTTGAACACAAATTTTTAGGCATCATCTTAGACACAAAACTTAATTTTATTCCGCACTTGAAATATCTCAAAGCGAAGTGCCTGAAGACAATGAACCTGCTGAAGCTACTTTCTCGAACAAACTGGGGCAGTGACAGGAGGTGTTTGCTTAGCCTATATAGGAGCCTTGTACGATCACGCCTCGACTATGGAGCCGTGGTGTACCAATCCGCATCGGATAGTGCTCTCAGAACTCTCGACCCAGTCCACAATCTAGGCATACGGCTGGCAACAGGCGCATTTAGGACAAGTCCTGTGGAAAGTCTGTATGTGGAGGCGAACGAATGGTCGTTACATCTGCGCAGAACGTATCTAACCTTCTCCTACTTTTTAAAATGTAAATCGAATAACGAACATCCGTGTTATTTAACTATACATGACTTATCTTCTGCAAGACTTTACCATAACCGCCCATCTGTTCGACCTCCTCTATCTGTGCGCTTAGAACAACTGGCTCATGAAACTGCTATTCAACATCGAGAAATAGTCCTAATGACTCCCACTAACATTGCACCACCTTGGGAATGGCAGAATATCCAATGTGATATGTCTTTCGTCGCATTAACAAAACATGCGCCTGAGGTACAGATACGTTCACATTTCCTCGAACTCCAGGCAAAGTACTCTTGCGCGGAGTTTTATACAGACGCTTCAAAGTCTACTTATGGTGTAGCCTATGCAGCTCTCGGACCGTCATTCTCAACGTCCGGTGCACTAAATCCAAACACCAGCATTTTCACAGCAGAGGCATACGCGATTCTCTCTGCTGTGAAACATATAAAACAAACAGGTATAATAAAGGCTGTCATATTCACAGATTCATTAAGCGTTGTTAGTGGGATATCAAATCTACGAAAACACAATAACCCTATCCTTAATCAGGTCTACAACCTTCTATGCTCAGCCTACATGTCGAACCAAACAATTGTTCTTTGTTGGGTGCCTGGCCATAGAGGCCTAGAGGGCAACGTAGCTGCTGACGAAAGGGCTACATCTGTAGCTTTTTGTGATGAAGACCTCAATATACCTGTCCCTTACACAGATCTTAAGCCTTTCTTACAATATAAACTACGGAAATATTGGCAAAGGCAATGGGACACTCAGGTATCCAACAAACTACACCTAATTAAACCAAAGATAGGCAACTGGATCTCTGAGAAAAAAACAAGACACCAGGAAGTACTGCTCTGTAGATTAAGAATTGGGCATACCTATAGCACCCATTCGTATATTCTTACTGGAACTGACCCTCCAACATGCACTAGGTGTGGCAGTAGACTTACAGTCCTTCATGTTCTCGTTCAGTGCCCATTATTAGAAATGGAGAGAAAAAAGTTCTTCCCTTTCTTGTACCATCATAATGTACCTTTACACCCAGTCTTCTTTTTAGGCAATGAACCTCTATTTAATTTTAAACTAGTTCTCAAGTTCTTAGAAGAAACAAATACCATAGACATTATTTGGCCAGGCTATTTGTAGCACAGCCTCTGCCTAGAGGCTGTAGCTGCAATGAAATCACTCACAGAGCACATGCCTCGCAGCCCTTGCACTGAAGGGCTCTGTAGAGGCACTGGTGCTGCTATAAATTAACATGTTTTAGTGTCTTATCGTTCTCAACGTACTTTTACAACCAAAGGACTCACTTTTCATTGACATTATTTTAATAAGTACATATTTTACACCATTTACTGCTTTTACTCGATCACCGACATATTCACCGATACTCATTGCCATCCATCACCAAATGTCATGGCGCTCTTTGGCCATTTCTGGCCCTTGCGCCAAGAAACAAAAAAAAAAATATGGTATGGTATGATGAAATTTATTCACGTCCTGAAGATCAAGCCTAAGGTTGACGCAGGCGGCTGTTATGTCGGGACAGTAAGGTTTAACCTTAGCGCCATATCCTGAGCCCTCTGGACGGCCTGTATTGAAGGACTGGTCGCCAGCAGTCTCTTGCGCTCACAGTGCTTTCAGTGATTTCGCACTGCGGGTTTGAAGGCCTGACGTTACGGAAAACGCATTTTCGTGTGTCCGCTTCTGAGAAAGGTCGCCACTTGTACAGACTAAGAGAAATAGCGATGCAAATGCACCCCGCCGACAGAGCTCAACGCGGCAAGCCAAGGCATGGAGCACATAAATTTATATTCCACGTGTTATCTTGTCCTGCACAATACCATTGTCACGAACCTAATCACGTAAATAGGAAAATGGCACAAAACAATTCGCCCACGAAATATCAGAAATGTATAACATACATTTCACTGGTTATGTAGCCATGAGGCCAATGATCATGTGCCCCATGGACAAACAGGAAATCTGCCGCTCTTCAGGAAACCTTATTTGACATCAACTTGGGTTACTGCAATACTCACATCACACCTACCCGATGACATTCACGTAAAGCGGTTTTTCTTGCAAATGAATGACGGCGTCTAAAATGATCATTTTACGGCTCTGAAAAACGCGTTTTTACTTAATCTGACCTTCAACATCGCATTTGTGATCTTTACAGTATTTGTGTAGCATTATAACGAAGCTTTCGCTGCTACCGAAGCTGTTCATTAAGACTGTTCCAAATTTCTTGATAATCATACCATAACGAAGTATTTGTCAGAAGACTACAAATGTCGCCAGAGGAGATGCATGGGTATGAGAGATAACACGTAGGATTGTGCGTCTATTATTCGGCTCCAATATCAGTAGCATTCATATCTGGTACCTTCGCAAGGATGGTTGGATCGAACCGCTGATGCCGCAGGCATACGAACGCGATGTTCAAACCGTAGGCATGCATTTCTCTTGCCTACGCCAACTGCACTCTAGCATCTCTATAACGAACGTCTCTAGAACAGGATGACTTGTACAACGAAGGAATAACTCAGCCCCTGTTATTGTGTGCGTTGTGCGCTGCGGGAACCTTACAATGTAGTGTCCGGTTTAATGAAGGATTCCGGAGGACTCAAGCACTCCGATTCATAGGCGTTCAACTGCATCACAGTTCTTTGACTCGACTGGCATGTATAGCTGACGTCCCACATAGCGCGAGCTGGCGCAGTTGTGTGCGCTGTAGTTTCCTTTCGGCCACTAGAATTATTGATTTTCTTCCTTGCGTGGTGAGTGGGAGCTATAAGTTTGTCCCATTCTGAACTCGTGGCGGCGGATGGTTAAGGACGCTGTGTTAAATTGCAACGCCGCATTTGGGGTTGCAGTTGCAGACGGCGTTCATTGCCCAGTCATTTCCTCGTAGCATAATGCGACGAAGCCGCTGCGAAATATGAGCTGCCTTCTGGTTCGGTCAAGGTTATACCATTTTACCGGGGCAGAAGATACACCGACGATTACGGTAATCTCTAATGTCAAGTATATGTGTGCTCTCAGTTCGCAGTATATTAGCTGGCGCTGACAATCTGTCTCGTGCGAGAAATTACAAACGGAGCGAAGTGTAGCGGCACTGCCTCGCTAATCGGGAAATTGCGAGAGGCAGCGGGTGGGTGGCGCTTAGTTAGCGCTTTGTGGCGCAAGAGCTTGCAGCGGTTTAGGAATTGTTTTTCGAGCTTGGAAGTTCTTGGAATTACGCTACGTTTCCGAACATGTAGAGGTAGTGAACGTGTGGGGCTGGTCTTGCATTGCTGGCTCATAGGCACTTGTGGAGCTTGAGAAGCTTCCGGTTCACGTAAACATTGAGCTTGTGCTCAAGAAGTATCATCGCTGAAAGGGCTCAGTCCTTCCAGCTCCGAGATAGGGTCATCCTGGTTGGCGAGATGGTCTGTTTCATCAGTGCTGGCAAAATAATATACCATTGCCGCGTATAAAGAATACACCTATTTCATGCCATTACGAGATTATTTTTCACGTACAGCCTGTAAAACTGAGTATTGAACACAGAGAGCGAACAATACCATCACGGTATTCTCACATCGGCACATTTTTTTAACTTCTTTAGGCATTACGTAGCTTAATTATCAAATGTGTCCTGAACCTCTTTTAATTTCACGGAGCGCCGGCTGGTGCCCGAACGTGACCACCTCTTGACATTATAATGACTTACCATTAAAATAGCAAAGCTATGCCAGCTGAGGAGCACCAACTCACATCAATTACTGTATTTACGGTGCGCTTTCACAAAATCAATAGCTGAAAGAATAAGAGCTTGTCTCTTAGTGATATTTAAATCTGCCTTGACTCAGCATCACCATAAAAGCGCTTCACATAATAGACGATACGTAAATTTCTTCAGGTTTAGAAATTCTAATAATTAGTTAACATGACGACATGTTGGCTGTGTCGAATGTAAAACATTATTCCTGTATCTTACGCAGTCACGTTATTACCTAAACAAAGCATGTTTCTACACATTCAGTAACTCTTTTGCAGCCCTATGTAGAGGACAACTGAAACAACATGCGGTTCATGTGTCAAGACAACACGCTTACTATTTTGGCATCGCCTTCAAGGATCGCCACTGGTTGCATGGATGACATCAGTGCAGCAACACCTGCCGTGGCAACGCTCGTAGTGACGTTGTCTCGCGCACGGCCGCTATCAAAATGGTTGTCAATTCATATTCACATATGCGATACCACGGTGCCGACTGACGGCAGCTCTTCTGTGAGGACCGAATCTGCTACTTTGCCGCCCCCCTGGAAAGGAAGAAAGTCAAAGTGATGCATATTGGTTTACAAAGCCGATGAGAGTCTAACACTGTCTTTAAAGAATGAGTTCTACACCGCTCCGCTACAGTTATCCTCTTTGAAATACCACCGAAGCAAAAGCTTGACCTAGTGCTCCTTTGTACTCGGCGCCGTGTGTCCTAGATACGCATGTTTCATTAAACAAATTAACCTAATAATGAACTTAAAAAATACTTTTTTCTCCTCTAAGCCATTTGTGATCCTTCCTTGATCATCGTATAAAATTTTGGGTATACCTGACTGCAAGAGAAACGCATACTTGGAAGCCTTGCTTCTGAAAAGAAGCCAAGAATCGCCTTCCAACCTCCACCATCACCATCACGGATCATCGCGCGTCCAAGTCAGCTCTCTGTGACCATGCCCGGCCTCATTAGCTCCCTCTTTTATATTACTGCCACTTCTCCCTTCATTACCCGTATGACCCTGAGTAAATGAAATGAAATGAAATTAAATATATAGTGCTTCCCGTGTAGGAGTGACAAAAGGTGGCGACCTTCTGACTTTTCTTTTTCCTTCGCAAGAAGCGTTCCGCAACCTTAGTAGTGATGGGTCGAGACAGCAGTGGGAGCATTCCAGTGCAGCCGCGCCAGCCAGAGACGGGCCACACCGCAAGCGTGACGGAACTCTTGGTGCCTTTTTTTGTGAGCCATTTGGGCTGAAGGCACGTGGCCCTCACGGATCATACGACGGCGCCCAGCGGTGCTATCTCGCTTTAACGTTTTTATCTTTTTTTTTTCTGGGAAACCACAGAAGAGAAGGAATACAACTCACCGCTGCAGATCAGCTACCTTGTGTCAGGCCAAAGTAATTTTAGTGGTGCACAAACATACATAGTTTGCAGAAACTTTCACACACCAAGTGTCACAATACGTATTCTGCTGGAGGACCCTAACGATTTTCCTTCATATGCAACAAACAAAAAATAACACCGGTAAAGGTGCTAGGAGACGGCCATATTACACATGGTTCACGTATTTTACCTTTGCCGCATGCATCTGTAATGGAATGCTTTGCTTTTGTACGCAGTGCATTGTTTCGCAAATTTATATGCATGTCTTCACGGGAAACAAAGAGCGTATCCACCGTGGACGACCCACGTTCGCATCTGTAATGAAATGCTTTGCTTTTCTCATGAGTACATCGGTTCCTAAATTTATGTACATGCCTTCACGTGCAACCAAAACAAAATGCAGCGGAATGGAGCCGGAGTCATAATGAAAACTGCACTCTTCCTACGCGAAAACACCTGCGATGGTGCGCTGGCCTCTTTACGTATTTTTTTTTTCAAAGGGTACCTTGCATAGGTGAATGGCGATCGAGTAAAACAAAGGTAACATATCCGCAGATCCTGCCCTTACTCCGAAAGGTTGTTTTTTTTTTGATAGTAAAAATTCCAGTCATATTATTTTTTTGAAAAGTGCAATTCCTCGCCAACTTCGTAGCTAGATAAAGAACGCATGTGTGGCGTCCTTGTGGTTTTAACGCTAAACCCATTAAACGAAAAGCGTTCCTGAAACGCGTGGCCACAGCAAGAACACCGTCATGTTTCTACGGATCAATTTTGAAATGCTAAAGATAATGCAAATATTATTCGATGACAATCATTTACAAGCAGCACTTACGTGTTCAAATCATGTAAATAATGACCTCTATATGTGGGAATGATCGGAGGGTCAGTTATAAAAATTTCAGATGATATTTACAATTGATTCATTGAACCAATAAATTATTAAAGCTTTTATTAAAAATGATGGCCAGTAAACGTTAAGGTAGAGGGAAGGATGCCGGCCTGCTTAACAAAGGAGAGCACAGCATTAATTCTTTTGGCGGTGTCTCCTTGCGTTTCGTCACAGTCGTTGTATACGGCACAATACTTAGAGGTTGGGTGTGTTTGTCGCTGACTCCGGCGGTGGCAGCACAGCACAAGTTCTAATGTTTCATGTCGAAGTTGATTACACGGCTGTGGGGCCATTCCACTTATGTTCCTCCCGACTTTCCCAGAACATCTAGTGGAATGGAAGCTTTCTCTCTTGCATTCTGAAAGATATGAGCTTTTTAGCTGCGCCCACGTGATATTCGTTTAATCTGACGTTCATTGATGCTCCCGTTTGACCGCTATATTTTTTCTTGCGGAAGCAACATTCAAGCATATCATTTACACCGGAACTATAGCACAAGTAAAGCTAGATTTAAATTCGCGTGTATGACTTCTTACGGTGGTTTTAATTTTAATGTCACTTTGAAAGTGCCTGCAGGTTTTGCACCTGGAGTGACAGCATGCTTTTATTAAGGGGAATGGCATTGAATGACTTTTCCGTGCAACAGCATTGTTATGCGTTATTACCGCGCAGTGAAGCACGCACACTGAAGCACAACGATCAGAGTAGCGCTCGTGTTGTTTTTCTGCCATCTAGCCTGTAGCCGTCTCTCTCTGAATAAATTTTGTAAATGCAATTTACTATCCCTTTTGGACACTGTCATCCCCATGGGAACATATGTTTCAAGTTTATGTTACGGCAATAGGTCACCCTTGGTACCACCGGGAGCACTTTTCTAAGACTGTCTTTACTTTATAATATTTGGTGGTATCTGCGTAGGAGCAGAAGGACATTAGAATATTTCTTATAAGGGTTGGTGGACTATCATATTCTGGTGTAGGTTATTTGTTATCTAATTCTGACTGCCTCGCAATCTTCACACGACGCCATGGGCTCTGTGGAGTAGAACTTGTGGATCGTTTCTTTTTCCTAGCGTACCTTGAACGTCATTTAGGTGGCGGATATATTGGTTGTCTTTCTGGTATAATCTTTATATGTTTCCTTGTCCGACAAACATTTCTTGTTTCTAGAGTCACAGGTTATTACTGTTTTGTCTAAACATTGCTAGCTATTTGTAGGATACCGGTAAAATGTCGCCTGTGTTCTGACTGCGCCTATCTAAGGCCGAATCAAAACAATCAGAGCGTCTCAACACGCTACCTTTCCCGCGACTAGATCATAACATCAAGGACTTCTCAGCGGTGTTCAATTGGACATTGATGCTTTCGCCTTCACAACTCATAAATCCTCAGGTGTCCTCAGATATCTTTTTTTAATATTCCTTGACAGAAGTACCCCTTCTTCTCGAATGGATACCGCGCAGTTACTTACATCATCATTAAAGATAAAAATTTTCGATTTCTCAGTGCTATTTGCTAGGCCTGGATGACGCGTTGCATTGAACCCTATATTCGTAAATCTCTGTAAATTTCTTGCAATGTTCGCGAGTAGCATTATGCCGTTCGCCAATACCAGTTCAGGGATTTCCTTTTGCACTGTTGGCGCGTTACCGATGCAAGATAAATCGACACCTAATTCAATGTTTTCCAGCAGTCTTTCTATGCCCTTAACGTTACGCGTCAATAACAATGGAGAGAGAAGTCATTCTTCATCAGCCCTCGGTAAATTTCCATTCCTTCTTTCCTTTTCCAGATTTTCCATACCAGTTAGAATGTTTTTCTTTATATCTCCCTCAACAGCGCCATGAAATGGTCTTCTTCGGCCTGGGGCTTGAGAATATGCCATACAAATTCCCTGTCTACGTTGTCACAAAATTCCTGCATTTGTCGAAGTGCTCTCCATATGGGTGCTAACGGAGCTATTGATATAACTGTACATTGAAATAAATGTTATAATGCACATTTCTTTGTTTCTTTAACTTGGGACATTAACATATTAGGGTTTCTTACGACTACACCCTTCCCCCCTTCCCCCCTACTGCATGCCTGGTACTTCGAAGTAACGATCACCATGGGCATGACACGATTGTCAGTATGACAGCATTCTCGACAGGAAAGTAGGGAGCGCAGCGTTTTCAAGAAAACAGCGAGACAGATGACGATTATTGTTGTGTGGCAAATATACACCCAAAAGGGTGTGCACTTGTCTACACTTTTAAAACAGTCATACCCTTTAGAGTGCATCCTTCACATAACAGTAATCGTTATCTGCCTTGCTGGCGTTTTCTTTCTTGAAAACTCGGCACTCGCTACTTTCCTGTCGATAATGCTCTGTCACACTTATAACGATAGCTGGCTCGCAGCGTTAAAGAAAGGAAACGCGGGCAAGACAAATGGCCATTATTGTTGTGGGACAAGATAAGCCCCAAAGGGCGTAATCTTTTTTAAGAGTGTAAGGGTGTAGTTTTCATCGTCTTTGATTTCAAAGCGACAAAACAAAAATCAAAGAAATCAGAACTGTTGCAGAAGGGCATGTGATTTCGCAGCTGACGGGAGCACCGAGCCAACGGGCTGTTATCTGTTGAAGGCCGACCAACCGTGCACACTGTACTTTCAGTTATGATCGTGGCACGCGCTCCGTAATTCGTACGTCAGTGTTTGCTGATAACGCTTTTTGTGGAATTTCACTGCAAACGACTGTGACCGCACAAATCTTTCATCGGAGAAGCGCAAATGCACCTCGCTTGCGCAGATCAACAGAAACGAAGTGCAAAACTTTGAATAGCTTCGAACAACCTTGAACTTTATTGAATGCGGGCGTAGGTGCTTCACATCACGAGCATTTAAAAATTTAACTGGATAACAAGACAATTCATATAGTCAGCACGCGTGACAGCTGGCAGTAGGCAAAAATGAACTTCAGCTTCGGTTGATAAGGATCAATGCCGTCGCACATGACAGTTTTCTCTCTAAACAGATCCAGCGTTTGTCGCACAAGTGCATCGAAGTATATGGGACGTAGTCTTCGGTAATTCTCCATCCACAAACAAGCACAATGGAAGTTAATGAAAAAGTTCGTACGTAAATTCTGGCGAATGCTCGCAAAAAACTGCTCGAGTCCCGAAGATTGTTTTCGACAATGGCAGACGCACGACCACTATACTGACATCTTGTAGAAAGCATTTGCAGTGGGAAGCATAGAGCAATGAACAAGCCTGTTTTGTAAATGCATGACGATTTGCGAATGTGCTCGCCGTACTCGTATTGCGCCATTCATAACCACGAAGTGCGATGCTGTTGTCCACGGTAAGTGGTGCATATCAGTATGCCGTAGAAATCGAAAAATGAACCGTCAGATTCGGTTAGTAACTGTTCGCCCCAAATGATACAAAAAATTACGGAAATGCAAGCAATTAAACTTTTTAAAGTGCCATAACAAAACAAGTCCTATGGTACGTTGTGCCTCAACAATCAATTGCTCAAGGTGACGATCAATTCAAGTATTCAAATTGCTCTCGCAATGGTCATTTTTATTCGGAACGTTTTTTTACTCATAATTGCAAACAAATTTTAGCTGGTAGTTCAATACTAAGAATCAATGCTATAATCTTCATTAGAAAGGCTGGAACTTTGGCTTTTCTTCCAGAGCTTAGGAAATTGAGATTTTGGAATGAGGGAAAGGGAGCGCAAAGGCGAAGATTATGAGTCAGCTTCCTGCGTGGACCTCACAGTCTGAACAGCAAACCAGACTCGTCAGCGAAGGCCAGAAGCGATTTGTACACGAGACGGTGATCGAGTTGATCCGCTGGTCGGATCCAGGCCTCGTAATTTGGAATCGTCGTCCTCTGTAGGCATTTGTGGCGTGTCTAGCGGGACCTTCCCAGAAGAGGTGTTTGGGTCGTGGGGCGGCCTGGTGTGCGGCAGCCGCAGCAGTTATGGTTGAACTGCATCGTTGTAACCTCATCATCGTTTTGGGTTCTTCTTCTTTCTTTGGGAATATAGGACCTGTGGTCAAGCAAAGCCTGCGAACAAGTGCCTGTGTGGCTATTAGTAATATCGGTGGCAGCACAAAATCTTGAACGGTTACTCGTCCCCAAATAGCAGCCTTGCGCTCTTGAACAAGCTTCCACATTGCTCGGCGATTTTTATGCGTCTGTATTTGCTTGGGGTGGGAAGGGGAGGGGGCTGGGATACAGATTATATGGCTTTCATGCACCGCCAGCTCGTGTGTCCTCCCATATCGTTCGATGACCACGTGTCCTGCTGTCTGTGGTATTTACATAAGGAAATATCGACAATCCTTCTGTGCAAGCATGTACGTGGCACATTGGTTCTTCATTCAATGAACCGAGCTGTTTACACGCTGTCAGTCTTGCACTTAATGCTGCTTGTAAGTCTGTATATATGTAGGTATTATTTGCAGGATTGGGAGATGCATCATTCACGTATTCTATGCCTCGGCAGATAGCCATTAGCTAGGCTTCAATGACGGAGGTGGTTTGGCTAAGGTAGAGCCGTGCGCTAATTGATGTGTCAGTCGTGCAGTCCTAATCGCTGGTGGCTTCTACGCAACTCTTCATGGGACAGTGCACATTGCCTTCTATTTTTCGTGCCGTGGCGTTGCATGTCGATGGTTGTGAGACCGAGGAGTCGCCATGCATGTGCATGATGCTTGCCTATATTCCCCGCGCTTTTTATTCATGCTGCGGTGCGTGTGACTTACGACCGTACAGATGCTTTGGTCCCATTTTCCTCGGTAGTGGTTTAGGATCTGTAATTCGGCCGTCGCGCCACGGTCCTACACTAATCAATCAGGGCTCGCACTGGAGCCAAACGCCTATGTCTGTATAGATCATCCGCGCGAATGTGCTTAGGTATTCATGTAATGGTCCTCAGTGCTTCCTGTGAAGAGTTTCTAGAGCTTCCCTCTTCTATACGTTGTACTAGGCCACTTGCCCAACTCTATACAGGAGTAAAGACTCCACCAAAAGTTCTGCGATTCCGGTTCCTGCTCCTTCATATCTATTTGCGATACGCCGGATCAAACGTAGGATGCAGCGTCATGACTTCCTTAAGTCCTTGAACTATGCATCGCCTGAACCTTAGGGCGGATCATCAGGAGGTGAATAAAGGTAATCATACCATACCATACCGTGAGCGCTGTCACCCCGTCGTCTGCTTCACACACCTGCACTCTGACTTCTGCCGTTCGCGGCGCTGTTCGCTAGCGCGCCGCTGGCGCTTGTCGACGGCCGCCCGGTGTCTGTAACCTCCCACTTAAAATCATACGGCCAAAAGCGATCACCCTCGAGTACATTTCCTATTCGCTAAGCTTTAATACATGCAGTACTATCAGACAGAGCCACTGTAGCAGTGCCAATGGCAAGACGCAGCAGAACAGGCACTGGTACTGTTGATGGAGCCAGCTCTTAAAGATATTCGCATTCGTGCTACTTTACACAATCTCCGATCGTGGCCTGCGATCTTTTTATAACTTCATCTTTATGTCTCAGAAAGTGTTGTATATGTGCAAACATTCATAAAATAATATTTTTGTAAAATATCCGCAGCGTATATCTTTATATGGACAGGTTTTTCTTTCCATTGAAAAATGCTAGTGTCCTCTTTCTTTTTATTTGGAAAGTATTCTTCGCTATCCACTACGTAGCTTGATGTCGCAGCAAGGCACGACATCGTCATGATCTCATTGCTAAACTATTATAATAAACTTGAGCGTATAAAAACCGTCAACTGCAAAGGGACCGCCTAGCTGCTACCTACAATATTTGTGATTCTCAAATTTTGCGAAAATCCTATGCGAGAGCTAGCATTGATACGAGCAGGTACGACTGGACAAGGTGCCTATACCAAAGCCAAGAAGTATGATCCGCGGCCCTCTGAAAAGCATGTGAAGTTTCCAGATACCAGAAAGCTTGCGCACCCTGATTTATAGGATTACGATACGCTCTAAGCAATGAAGTTTCAGTATAATCAGATGAGGGGCACGTTCCTACTAGGCGGCGGCAGCTACGCCTAAATTCCGACTCTAAGAATAACTACTTTTCATTTTTGACACTTCATTCAAACATACTTCCCCGATTTCCACATCGCTGTGCATCACACCACAGCGGATCTAGCAGGAAACCATCAGATTCGGCGTCAGTGGTGGAAACCTTTAGAGCCAGTTCTGCCAGGAAAATTGTGAATAGCGTAATAATATCACATCAGACCATGACGTCATCATGAATAGGAACAGCGCGTCGTACATTTTCAATAATGTCACCAGAGTTGCGCAGGTGGACGCCACTTTTTCTAACGACTGCTGAAATATTCTGATGTACGAAACCGAAAATATTTTACAGAAGTGAGCGAGTGGAGTCAAGAATGGGTCGCATAGTAACACCTGGCTTGTGTATCTTTGGCAGGCCATAAAGTGCGGGAGCTGATTTGTTGTAGCAAAGCCATCGGTAAGAAAGTATTTGGGCTGAGGCGGGACCTAACGGAAGGCGTCAGCTCAAAGCTGCAGTTCTCCTGTGGTATCAAGCGTCAGGCCAGTACAGGTGGTGGAGCCACAAACCAGTTTCAGCGTTGTCTTGGTGCAGTTGCCGTAATCAAGCAAAACAATTGCGCTTCCTTTATTAGCCGGAAGAATGATGATGTCTGGATTGCTTCGAAGCTGGTCGATAGCCTCGGGTTCCTCTAGCGACTGCGTGGAGTTTGAAGAAGCGTTTCGAAGCCTAGAAAGTACAATAATACCATGCGTGCTAGTTGAAAAATGTTCTAGAAAAGTCGTCGGCTTTCGTTTGTACGTAGGTGGTTTGAAACTTCTGGGGCTTGCAGCAGGAAAAGCAAAATTCAGTATATGGCAAGCATGGCGGTCATGCGTCAAGAGTGCGGGGAATCCATCACGGTAGACAAGAGGAAGGATGAGAATGGCGAGTAAATTGAGTCAACAGGAAGACATTGTGATTCCATGCTAGGCTAAAGAAAATGGAGGATATCCAGGATGAGCTTGTAAAGCGGATTGAAGAGCTGAAATATGAGCTCACTATGTAGTGTGATGCACGGAAGGCGGCAGAAGAAAGACTGCACGCAGTCGACGAAAAAGTGAACAAAGCCTTCATCATGAACAAAAATGGAGGTGATGGTGGTACACCGGTTGTGGTGATAAAGTGCGTGGAATGCGAGGAACATGCGCCGTGGGCAACAAAAAGGAGGGTACCCATTTTGATGGTACCACAAAAGGAAAGCGGGGACGCAAGGGTCAATGCCCGATGTCAAATCCGAATCACGCGGAAACGGTTGACAAAGGGGAACAAGAAGAGACCTCGTCAATAGGAAAGATTGAAAAGGTGGTTACCGCCGGTGGCTCAATTCTGTCTACGTGATGAGAGGACTGGCAGTAAGGGCCTTTCTAGGGCATAAATTGGGTTATATGATAAAGCTAACTCGAGAAAATGTTGCGGGAATGCACAGGGACAAAACCTTGTAGTAGTAGCGGGAGGCCTCAATGACGTGTGAAACCGGAAAGCGGTGAGGCTAGAACAGCGTTTGGCGATAGGTGTCGATGACCTGAGCGTGATCTACCCTCTGTCGCTGATTATGGTGGGCAAAGTACTAGAGTTCCGTGTATTTGACACTAACGTCCCAAAAGCAGTTGGGCCACTAATCAACAGATTTGGAAAGTGAGGTAAGTAAAACGTTTGTAGGTTGTAGAAGTCAACAGGGAAGTGAAAAGGCATGACAGCTTTCAAAGAGACGGAATGCACTTCACGCACCGGCTTTGACGAGAAGTGGGTAGGCAACTTGCTGGTCGTGCATTTGCTTTCTTCCTTATTTTTCCTTTTTTTTGGGGGGGGGGGGGGGCACACGGGAGCCCAGGACGCCAGTGCAAGTAGTAATAAAGAAAGTCCTCTAAGGGCACTTTATAAGTTGTAATAAAGGAGGTCCTCTAAGGGCACTACAGGCTAGCATCACCGGCAACAGAAAACCGAGAAAGAAAGAAAGAAAGAAAAGAGCTCGACTTGCAAAAGGATACTCAGCCATGTAAGGCGGCTGAACTAATGTGGTGAAAGATGGAGGAGCAGTTAAACAGGGACTAAATAGGTGTGTATGTGATTATGGAAGCGCACGTTAGAGACCTGCAAGAGCAACCAATGATTGATAATCATGTTTGGCCACCTTGTAAAAGAACATTTTGGGAAAGAAAGGGAGGGGGAGTCCGAATGGTCATACATCTTGGAGCCAAATGAGGAAGACGAAACTCAAAGTGTCAAGACCATCTTTGGTTATCAGGCGCAGTCAGCCGAAATAGTTTGCCTAGCCGTGACTTATTTATGGACGCGTAAAAATTACCAACAATAGAATAAGTAGTTCGTGCAATGCCTAAGCGGTGATATCAAGAGTTGCGGGAGTGACGTCAGATTTTCAAGAATTGTATGCAAAATGAGCACTACACAGGGAGTCCCAAAGTTACAAACTGTTAGGGGCACTCCCATACATGAAAAAATAAAGAAAGAAAGACAATGCAGATCAAGCATTGGTTACGGTGGCATTAAACACTAAATAAGAAACATCGCAAAAAGAGAATCTAAACTGCTTATTAATACAACAAATTGCGAAGAAGACATCTGTAGTGAACAAGCAATGCAAATGTATAATGCAATAAAAACATGAGTAATATAACGTGCAGTATAATAGCTAAGTCAATTATGATTACGATAACAAAAGTCACTGATTAGGATAAAGAGAGTCCTGCATAAAGTATTTCTTAACCTGATTCTTGAATATATGCTCTGTGGGGGATGATTTAATGGTATGTGGAATACAATTCCATGGTTTTATTCCCGCAAATGTGGTATTGAACTTACCATTGTTTGTGCGCACTTTAGGCAAAAGACGACTATCGAGTTCAGAGAACCTAGTAATGTTGGTATTTACAAAAGTTTCAATAACAAAGCCATCTATTTGTGCAATATTACGAAATAACTTATAGATCACGATTGCTAACTTTAATTGAAAGAGCTGATGAAGAGGATAAATGTTTAAACTGAAATAAAGTGGCGTTGCATTCAGTAGGAAATGGCTGAAAGTCATGAGGCGAATCGCATGATTCTGCATGCGTTGAAGTTGGCTGACGTGAGCAAGGTATGTGTTCCCCCAGGCTGATATGCAGTAAGATAAATGGCTGTGAATGTGTGCATGATAAAGGGAATGGATAATGTGTGGCTGAAAATACGAGCGGGTCTTGATCATGGCACGTATTCCAAACGATATCTTACTGACAAGTGACTGCGCATGAAGATTGAATTTCAGATGCCTGTCCAAAACTACGCCAAGAAACTTATTGCTAACAGATATTGGTATTAAGTTGTTTTCAAGACGCACCAATATAGAGTTCGAAGTTAGTGTCGGGAAGGAATGAAAAACCATAAAAACCGTTATTAGCGGATTGATGCACATGTTCTTTTGACACCAGGAAGTTATGTTATGCAGATCAACGTTAACATTTTGCTGTAGCTCGTCGACATTCTTAGCACAAGTAAAAATAGTCATGTCGTCTGCATATAGTATACAGTCCGTAGTGGTTAGAACATTAGGTAGGTCATTGATAAATAGCAGAAGTAGCAGCGGGCCAAGGATCGAGCTGTGAGGAACGCTTCGACATAAGTTCTTAGCAGATGAGAGTTTGCCGTCAATCTGAACAAATTCAGTACGATTAGTTAGGTAGCTAGAAATAAGCTGAAGTGCTGGGCCAGTTCTGTCATTAGACTCAAGTTTATGTATTAGAATTTTGTGATTAATGGTGTCAAAGGCTTTTGTGAAATCTATGAACACACTTCCAATCAGCAAACCCTGGTCGATTGCCTTCTTGACTTTATCGGCGAAGGTTACAAGCGCAAACTCAGTTGAGCAACCCTGCCGAAAACCACACTGTTTAGGTGATAGTAGAATAAATTTTGCTAGGTAGGATGATAAACGTGTATGAACTAGTCGTTCAGTGATTTTACTGAAAAATGAAAGAATACAAATAGGCCTGTAGTTATTCAGAAGTTCACGATGGCCTCTCTTGTAAACAGGTGTTATTTTACCAACTTTCAGAGAACTGGGAAATATGCCTGCTTTAAACAACTCTTTAACAATATCGGCTATGATAGGGGACAGCTCATTAGAAACTAACTTGATACGTGATCGGTGAACAGAGTCTAGGCCAGGTCCAGTAGACCTAAGCGAAGTTATAACAAGAAGAACTTTCTTTGCATTCGTGGGTCGCAAATAGAAAGAATGAAGATGACGAGGCAATGTCGGTAATGGGGGATCTGTTTGAGAATCGCATGTACTGCTAAAATACTCGCTGAAGGCATTCGCGATATCAACTAGGTGGCAGTATGTGCCTGTCTCAGTTTTCATTTTTGTTAAATGCTCATGGCATTTATTATTTGAGAATTCGTTAATGACCTGCCAGTTGCGCCTCGCATTATTGCCATTATTCAAAATCTAGTTCTGAAAGTGATCTCGTTTAGCACATTTAAGTGCTGCTGCAAACATGTTAGAATATTTTTTGGAACGAGAATTAAGTTCACAGTTAAATGGTTTACAAATTACCCTTTTGTGGAACCGATTTTTCTTCCCTATACATCGAAGTAGCGGAGTTATCCTGTTGGTTGACTTTAATGCTCGCATAGAGGATCTAGTCGGCAGTACCGACAACAACGATAATATTATGGTAAGCTTATGATAACAACGTAACTCCAGGCACCTACTCGCTACTGCCAGAGAGCATGGGTTTATTTGCGTATAATAAACCTTCTTGCGTGGCCGTGTAACGTATTCGAGTACTTTGCCACATTTAGGACCTCATTCTGCCAACTTTTCTTTGCTGATGATTCGTTTTAGCGTCATTCTTAAGCTTCCCCTGCATGCCACCGCGATTGTAGACCAGCCACCGCAAGCTAAGTAAGCTAAGTAAGCTAAGCTAAGTAAGTAAGCTAAGTAACCTTCTTGCGTGGCCCTGTAACGTTTTCGAGTACTTTCGGCGCATTTTAGAGCTCATTCTGCCAATTTTTCTTTGCTGATAATCTGTTTTGGCGTGATTCTTAAGCTTTCGTTGCATGCCGCCGCGATTGTCGACCAGCCACCGCGAGCTAAGTGAGGGAAAGCAGACCAATCGCAGACGCCGGCACCACTCCCTTCTACCGGTTATTTATTTTCAGTGCACTGGCTCTGCCTCATCGAATCCCTCTCCACTTGAGCCTTCTCCTCGCCTCTTGTCAGTGGATTAGATATGATAAGCAGCTGAGTGTAGGCAATGTTATTCGTTTTTCAAGCTAACAAAAGTAAGATCCTATGAACGAGGAGAGCATTTGATTGGTCTATTCAGACAACCCTGCGGGTGACTGCCCGGTGCTTGCGTCGGTGGTTACGCAAATTTGACGTCAGGAGATTGGAATAAAAACACATTGGAATAGCTTTACGTTATAGGGCCCCTCATTATCATGAATACGTGGCCGAAATTTGATGGCCACATTACGCGAGAAGGCGGATTTAAGCCCCAATTGGCCATGGATTACTCTCTGATGATATAGTTTGTGATACATTGGGAAAAATGATCTTTTATGAGGAAGGATGTAGCAGCATAGAAGGTAGACAAAAACGCATAACTTTGAAAATGATATATGTTGTTCGGAAAGAGGTTAAAGAACAAAGAATTTCCAGTGCAAGTGTGAATGCTGAACTAACAAATGCAGTTGCTATAGTCGAGGAAAGCTTGCAACATGGCCAAGCAATGAGTAGGAATATAGTTGGAACTGAAGTCTAATGACGACATAAATGAGGACACAGACGCAACATGCTTCCTGGAAAGGAATCAGGAAACCGAAAAGTTGGTGGAACAGGGATATGCGGGAAGTGATCGACGAACGACAGAAAGGATCACGAGTACATAGGGAGGCTAAAAATTGGAGGACACTTAAGCTTCGCCTTCAAGAGTGGGACGCGACAGCGTTCCCGTCGACCCGCCAAGGGGTATAAGACAATGCGCTATGGCACAGCGATCACTTACGATGCGCCCCGCATCGGACTTAGCGCCCACCTATCACGCGGTGAGCGTCGAGCAACGGAGCGTTCGCCGCGGCGACGAAACGTGCGCCTGAGCGAAAGAAACGAACCAAAGAACTCGGTGTCTCGGAGGGGAAACGGTCTACGCCAGCCAAACGTCGTGATCGGGACGCGCAGAGAGATAGATAGTAATCTAAACCGGAAGCACGGCGAAGCGTCGTCAGGGGAGAGGGAGTCCCGCGACGCACCTGGCAGCGGTCCCAATGCGCGCGCGGCGCGCCTCCTGTCGGGGCAGCGCCGTACATTGAGAGGAGGGGGTCTTCTGTGTTTGCCGCAAGATGGCTCTGCGTGTGCGGAAAGCGCAGAAGAAATTCAGCGGAAACGCACTTCGCAACTCGTGTAATTGTGACTTCTGTACGTTACATGTTCATAATTACCGATATACACCGCAGTATAACTTTCCACGGCTCGTTTCGAAGGCAACACCGCATTCACTAGAGGCGCGTTTGCACCGCTTGGAAGCATCGAACTCGTGGCTGAGTGGTAGCGTCTCCGTCTCACACTCCGGAGACCCGGGTTCGATTCCCACCAGGCCAATCTTGGAAGTTGCTTTTTATTTATGAAGCGCCTGCCGTGATTTATCGCTCACGGTCAACGCCGCCGACGCCGACACCGACGCCGACACCGACGCCGACGACACCGGCTTTTCTGCGACACGAGCTCCTTAACGCTATCGCGTTAATAACGCACAGTTGCCGCAGGTTTAAACAGACAGCAAATTAGATATATACCGGGAGTGGAAGAGATACGATTTTGAACACTGTTTCAAGCAAAAATAAAGGTGAAAGTGAAAGTTGCTTTTGTGAAAGTTGCTTATGTGAACAACGTAACCTCGGGCACCTACTCGCACGTGCCGGAGAGCATAGGTTTACTTGCGTATAATAAACCTTCTTGCGTGGCCGTGTAACGTATTCGAGTACTTTGCCACATTTAGGACCTCATTCTGCCAACTTTTCTTTGCTGATGATCCGTTTTAGCGTCATTCTTCAGCTTCCCCTGCATGCCACCGCGATTGTAGACCAGCCACCGCAAGCTAAGTAAGGGAAAGCAGACCAATCGCAGACGCCGACACCACCCGCTTCACCCGGTTAACGATTTTCAGTGCACTGGCTATGCCTCATCGAATCCCTCTCCGCTTGGACGTTCTGCTCACCTCTTGTCAGGCGATTAGATATGATAAGCCACACAGTGTAGGCAATGATATTCGTTTTTCTAGCAAACAAATGTGAGATCCAATGAACGAGGAGAGCGTTTGATTGGTCTGTACAGACAATCCTGTGGGTGACTGCCCGATGCTTGCGTTGGTGGTTACGCAAATTTGACGTCAGGAGATTGGAATAAAAACACATTGCAATAATTTTACGTTATAGGGCTCGTTATTATCATGAATACTTCGCCTAAAGGAGACGGCTAGATCCCGCGAGAAGGTGGATTTAGGCAATTCGCCATCGATTACTCTCTGGTGATAGAGTTTGTGATACGTTGGGAGAAAGGATCTTCTATGAGGAAGGATGTAGCAGCATAGGGGGTAGACAAAAACGCATAATTTTGAAAATGATATATGTTGTTCGGAAAGACAGTAAAGAACAAAGAATTTCCAGTCCAAGTTTGAATGCAGAACTAACAAATGCAGTTGATACAGTCGAGGAAAACTTGCCAGATGGCCAAGCAATGAGTCGGAATATAGTTAGAATTGAAGTCTAACGACGACAGAAATGAGGACAGAGACGCAACATGCTTGCTGGAAAGGAAACAGGAAACCGCAAAGTTGGCGGAATAGGGATATATGGGAAGTGATCGATGAACGACAGAAAGGATCACGAGTACATAGGGAGGCAAATAACGCACAGTAGCGGCAGGTTGAAACAGACAGTAAATTAGATATATACCGGGAGTGGAAGAGATAGAGATACGATTTTGAACACTGTTTCAAGCAAAAATAAAGGTGAAAGTGAAAGTTGGTTTTGAGAAATGCGCGAGAAATTGAATGCCACACCTTGGTTGTGCTGAAATCAAACTAAATTACTAGCGAGAATGTGGTGTGCAGTACATCTCCTAGACGAGCATGGCAACAAACTGGATGGGGATGCCGTCTTAAATTTAATTTGAAAAAGAACAGCCGAATTATTTCAATGCCATGGCGAGGTGGTTTGAGAGGAAAGTAAGAGAATGAGCGAGAACCAGACGGGAAAGCAGCTGGTGCTGAGAGATTTGTACAGTACCAGTGACACCCACTGAAATAATGGAAGAGAGAATACACTAGAGGAATTTGAAATCCCACAAGTAACGCCGGAAGAAGTAAAGAAAGCCTTGTGAGTCATTCATAGGGAGAAGGCAGCTGGTGCGGATGAGGTAACAGCAGGTTAGTTGAAGGATCGTGGGGAGATTGTTCTAGAAAAACTGGCCACCTTGTAGACGCAATGCCTCAAGCATCGAGCGTACTGGAATCTTCTACTGGAACATAATCCTAATCCATAAGAAAGGGGAGGCAAAAGGCTTGAAAAATTATAGACCGATCACCTTACTGTCCATTGCCTACAAAGTGTTTACTAAGGTAATTGCAAATAGAATCCGGAACACCTTAGACTTCCGTCAACAAAAGAACCAGGCAGGGCTCCGTAAAGGGTACTCAACAACAGACCATATTTACACTATCAACGAGGTGATAGAGAAAAGTACGAAATATAACCAACCCTTATATAATGCTGTCATTGATTACGAGAAAGCGTTTGTTTCAGTTGAAACCTCAGCAGTCATGCAGGCATTACGGAATTAAGGTGTAGACGAGCCGTTTGTAAAAATACTGAAAGATATTTATAGCGGCTCCACACCCACCGTAGTCCTCCATAAACAAAGCAACAAAATCACAATAACGAAAGGCGTCAGGCAGGGAGATACGATCTCGCCAATACTATTCACAGCCTGTTTACTGACATATATTGCATTACATACAATAAAATAGATGCGGTAGGAGACCAGGCTAAATTACAAGCAAACTTACAGAAAATAATGAAATGGTGTGATGAATGGCAAATGGTGCTAAATCCGTTAAAAACTGTAGTTATGACAGTCTCTAGAGAGCTACATTTCTTAAACTGCTCTTACTTTATTAATAATCATGAACTGATTAGAGTTCATCAGCATAAGTATCTTGGCATTATTTTCACTAGCGATCTTCGCGGGAACCACCATATAGATTATGTGTGTCAAGGCCAACAAGTTACTCTGGTGTCTGAGGGGCAATTTGCTATTCGCAAATCTAGAAACAAAACTTCTAGCCTATAAAACATTAATCAGACCTATAATTGAATATGCTAAGGTAGTCTGGGACCCTTACACTGCTATAAATATATCAAAAATCGAACGAATACAGCATCTGGCAGTCAGATTTATATTCAATAAATATCGGCGAACGGACTCCCCTTCTCAACTTTGTGTATAGGCAAACCTACCGACTTTACAAGCTAGATATAACTATGAAAGACTTAAATATATTTACCTAATCATTCATCATCATGTTCATATATGACATACAGACTTTTTTGAAATTCTTTCTGGTGAAACCACTAGACATCGTCATTCAATGTTTATTCGTCCCCCTGTTATACATACCGATTGTTTCAAATACAGTTTTTTCCCAAGAGCTACCAAAGAATGGAACTCCCTGTCGGAAGAAGCCGTTTCATCCTCATCCATTAATTTCTTCACAAAACACATTGAAAATATCCTAGTTTGTAAATAATATACTTAACTTTGTGTCCTTGTTATCTTCAGCGGCTTAAGCTGTTACCTCTTGGTGTTATTAATTTTAATTTATTGTCCCTTTTTTGTGTTTCAATGTACGATTTTCCATGTGCAAAATATGTGATTTATAATTGTTCATATTCCTCTCCTGCTATAGCCCTGTGTAAGGGCTGGCAGTATCTGTAAATAAATAAATAAATAAATGAATAAATAAATATTCAGAGACCTGGATTGGGAAGAACTGATGATAGAAGTTATTGCAAAATACCTTCGTACCTTGTGATTCGCTGATCATATTGCCTTGCTTAGTAACTCAGGGGGATCAATTGTAATGCACGCTCAATGACCTGGACAGGCAAAGTAGACGGGTGGGTCTAATTATTAATCCGCAGAAAACTAAAGTCATGTTTAACAGCCTCGGAATAAGCAGCAGTTTACGATAGGTAGCGAGGCACTCGAAGTGGTAAGGGAATACATCAACTGCGGGCAGGTAGTGACCGCGGAGCCGGATCATGAGACTGAAATAATCAGGAGAATAAGAATGGGCTGGAGTCCATTTGGAAGGCATTCTCACATCATGAAGAGCAGGTTGATGATGTGAGATCCCTGAAGAGAAAAGTGCATAGCAGCTGTTTCTTACCAGACGCACGTACGGGGCAGTAACCTGAAGGTTTACGGAAAGCGTTCTACTTAAATTGAGGACGACGCAATGAGCTATGGAAAGAAGAATGATAGGTGTAACGTTACGGGATAAGAAAAGAGCAGATTGGTTGATGTAGCAAACGCGAGTTAATGACATCTTAGTTGAAATCATGAAAAAGAAATTGAAGCTATAGGCAGCATACAACCGAAAAAAAAACATGTAGTTCATGTGTTAAGACAAAACGCATATTATTTAGCGCCGCTGGTTGCATGGATGACAACAGCGTAGCAACACCTGCCGTGGCCGTGCTGGTAGCGACGTTATGTCGCGCACGTTCACTGTCAACCGCGTTGTCAATTCGTATTGACATATGCGACGACACGGTGCCGACCCACTGCAGCTCTTCCGTGAGCCCCGAATCGACTGCTTTGCCCCCCTCGCCCCCTCCCTTCTTTGAAATGCATATAAGTCAAAGAAATGCAGTGTGGATTACAACGCCGACGAAAGCGTAGCACAATCTTTCACGAAAGAGTTCGAAACCTCTCCTCTAAATTTATCTTACTGAACCACTATCGACGCAACTGCTTTTCCTAGCGCTTTTTTCTTCCTGACGCCCTGTTTCTCACGTACGCCTGTTTCATTAATTATATTACTCGAATAATGACCAGAATAATGATACTTCTCCTCCAAGCCATTTGTCATCCTTGCTTCTTCATCGTATGGAAGTTTCGGTATACCTGACTGCAATGGCAACGCATACTTGGAAAAAACAAGCGAAGAATCGCCTTCCAACTTCCTCTGTCACCATCACTGATCGCCACGTGTTCAAGTCAGCACTCTGAGAGCATGTGTTTCCTTATTAGCCCTCTTATTTATTACTGCCACTCTTCTCTGCAATGCGTGTACGGCCCCAACAATAAGTGAAAAGAAATGAAATGAAAATATATCGCTTGCTGTATAAAAGGAGTGAGGAAAGCAAGCGACACTCTGACGTTTCTTGTTCGTGCTGAGTCGTGGCAACAGTGCCAGAATTCCAACGCGGCCGTGCCAGCCAGAGAAGGGCGATACCGCAAACGCGTTGGAACACTCGGTGCGTTGGTTTTGCGAGTCATTTGGGCTCAATGCAAGCGGCACTCACAGATTATGCGACCATGCCGGGCCGTGCCTGTCTTCTCACCTCCTTTTTTTTTTTTGAGACGCGAAAGGTTACAACTCAGTGGTTCGGATATGCTCCATTGTGTCCGTGGCTCTCCCCCACTTCTCTTGTGAAGTTGTCTGCACACTTTCGTAGCTGCTGCTCTTAGCTGCTGCTCTCCTGTCTGCTTGTATTTCTCTTCCTTCTCACTTAGGGACACCGCATCGATACGTTTGTTTTCTAGCACGTTGATATGCCTCGTCATGAAGTGAATGGGAATTCATTGCTGCTCCTCGGTAACGTTCATTATTGTTTCCTGAAACATACCCATAACAAATGTTTGAACAAGTAAGCGAACGGTTGAGTGAGTGAAAACTTTATATCAAATGTCCGGTGATTTGGGCGGGGTGGGGCCATAAGCACCCCAGCCTCGGTGACGGCCACGAGTCCTTGGACTCGGGCGGTGTCCTCGGCATGCCGGACGTCCCACAGTTGATCAGCCAGGTCGTGGCCATGCAGGGCCGCCTCCCAAAGCGCGACTCGGTTCGAGACTGCCATGTCTACACCGTTCGTCGGGGACTCCTGCTGCCCGCTATACCGGTGCATCCCCACAGCATGTGCTGCAGCGTAGCGCTGGCTCCGCACGCTTTACAATCGTCGGATGAATAAGTGTCGGGGTAGCAGAGGTGAAGGGTCGCCGAGTTCGTATATGTGTGTGTCTGCAATTGCCTCCAGGCAACCGCCTGTTTCTTCGTTAGTTAGGCGTGCGGTGGTGGGTATTTACATCTGTTCAATCTGTAGTGTTTCGTGATATCTCTGAAACTGGTCCGGCGATACCCCGCGAACATTTGATTAAATAAATAAATAAATAAATAAATAAATATATATATATATATATATATATATATATATATATATATAATATAAATAAGTAAATGAATAAATATAAAAATAAATATTTCAATAAATAAATAATTAAAGAAATAAGTATATATATATATATATATATATATATATATATATATATATATATATATATATATATATATATATATATATATATATATATATATATATATATATATAAATAGGCGCAATATTTCCCACGCCCAAAATTTAATATGTAAAATTGCATGAATCATGCAATAGAAGAAGCGAACACAAACACGTTGCATCAGCCAAAAAACAAAACGAAAAAAAAGAAACCCGGCGACACATGTTGCCAGATGAGAGATGCACGACAGCTACAACTCGCAGTTTTCAGACTGCATTTCTTACGGCGTGCAAGAATGCACATTCGTTTTTATATGTGTATTGTTTGAGCAACAAAATGTGATTCTTTTTTTTATAAATGAGCGTTCTAGGGCTATGAATAGATTCTAGTCTCGCTCGCATGCTCTTTTCGTATCTTGATAAGGCCGCCTTTAAGTAAGGGTGTCTTTTCATTCAAAAAGGCACGTTTCTGTATCATGCCTTGCCTTTTTCTCAACCCTATACTTTCCTTACCGTTATAAAAGGGCGCCTTTCAGCGTTGAGATAAGGTCCGTTTGTCAATACGGGCATAAGTAAACTTCAGTGGCTGCCCAAACAAACATGTGCTTTCGCAAACTGTCCGTTCACACACTAAGCGTCGGAAAAACTATTGTGCTGTGGGCCCTAAAGGTTTCGCTTTATACGAATCAAGCAAGAATTAAGCCCGGGAAAGGTGCTTGGAGGAAACCAAAGCACAGATAGTTGACGCCCTTTGCATTGGCGGCACCCACCTGTAATCGAATGCTTTGCTTTTTGTAAGCAGTGTATTGTTTCGTAAGTTTATGTACATAAAGTAAGCGGTTATGTAAAGAAAGCCGTGAGAACCACTGCCAATGGAGCCAGAGTCATAATGAAAACTGAACTTTTGCTACGCCAAAAGACCTCTGATGGTACGCTGGGATCCTTACGCAACTTTTTCTTTATATTTAAAAGGCTACTAAGAATATGCTAAAGGACATCAAGCGAACATGTGTAAAATATCCGCGGCTCATTGCTTTATTCCGAAATATTATTTTCTGCCAACCAATCAAAAACTGCCGGTGTGACTCACGGCGTGTGCTTGCCAGCTTTCTGTGCAATTACCGGTAGCGGCATACATTTTACCGGAAACTGTATCGTGCTGTACGGCAGCATCAGTGTACAATTTATTTTATTGTAGATCTCCTCGCCCCTAATATGCTTTATGTTCTCGGTGTAGCCTGCCTTCGCCTTTGATGTTCGTGGGGATTGGTCTGGGTTCCGTAAACCTTTTTACGTGTGAGAACCGAAGGAGGCTGTTCAGTTCTGACGGATTCGGGTTCTTGGCATGCAATGTATATAACAGTCGCTTCCCATTCCACGTACCCTTCAGCCTCGATTTGTTAACGATGCGTCAAGTTATACGTTTACACACGCCTGTAAAATTTGGTGCCGCCATACTGAGGGAGGCTTGGTATCTCCTTTGAATCACGTCTCAGCGTCTGCGCGAGTGCGTCTGTGCAGAGTAGCAACATGGCGGCGCCCTTGCAGTTATCGATGTCAAAGAATAAGCACCACGAGGAGCTTTTCATCTGGTTTCGATTACACTAACTCTGTAGCTAAACGTTTCAGACTTGCTAGTGTGCCATTCCACGTGCTCTTCAGCCTCGATTCGTTTACGGTATGTTAAAGGATGCGTTTGCAAGCGCCCGGACAATTTGGCGCCACCATACTGAAGGAGGCTTGGTAGGGCGTTGATTTCGCGTCTCTTTTGAATCACATCTCATCGTCTGCGCCTGTGCGCATGCGCAGATTAGCAACATGACGATGCCCCTGCAATTGTCTATTTCAATGCTTGGGCGCCATGAGGAGCGTTTCCTCTGGAGTTGATTACAATTACTCTGTGGCTAAACGTTCCAGACTTCATAGTGTGACAACCACCGTAGCAGCTTTCTAGCTAGGGAGTGTTACTTCTGAGTTTCTTCGCTGTGTTCACGTGATGTACGTTTAATCTGACGTTCATTGATTCTACCGTTTCACTGATATATTTTTTTTCTTGCGGATGGAACATTGAAGCATGTAACTCCCAATGGAAATAGTACTAGTTATGGTAGTTTTCACTTCGTGTGTTTCCAATGTTCCAACTTTTCCCGAACTTGACGCCATGTACATGGAACCAATTCTTAGCACTGTTGAAGGCATTAAATTACTCATTAGTAACTTTAACATATCTACTTCAGCTGGCGTTGGTAAAATTAATTCCAAGATTTTAAAGAACACCATCGCTGCGTCAAGCAAGATCGTATGCCATATTTTTCAACAATTCCTAGCATCTTGAAAATACCCGCAGATTGCTTAATAGGAAAATTATTCCAATTCACAAATTAGGAGATGTTCATACGCCTGGCAACTATCGGCCCATATACTTAACCTGCATATGTTGTAGCATGCTCTAACACATAAACACTTCACACGCGTACAGCCACCTAGAAGCTCACAATTTCTTTTTTCTTATCAGCATAGTTTTAGGAAAGGATTTTCCTGTGACACACAATTATTTGAAATAACGACTGACTTGCACTTAAACATAGACTGCAACCTTCACACTAACTGTATATTTCTCGAATTTTCTAAAGCTTTTCACCGTGTTCCCCATTGTCACCTAATTTCAAAACTATCTGCCCCACGACTTGACGCTTTAACATTATCCTGGATTCGTATTTTTATTTCTTTTCGAGAACAGTTTACTGTTGTTAAGAATTTCTCTTCCCCGCCTTCTTTTGTTAGCTCTGGTGTGCCACAATGCAGCGTCCTCGGTCCCCCTATTTTTCTTAATCTCAATTAACGACTTGCCCACCCGGATTACTTCCTGCATACGCCTTTTTGCCTGTGACTGCATAATCTACCGTCCTATTGACACGACTGACGATCACTTGGCAGTTCAAGCAGATCTTCACCTTATCGCTAACTGGTTTAACAAATGGCTCATGACACTAAACTTTACAAAGTGCGAGGTGGTGTGCTTCAGTCGACAATAATGTAAATTCTAAATTTTGGTATCATCTTAATAACACTATGCTTTCTCACACTTCATCATACAAGTACCTTGGTGTCCTTCTCCTAGAGAATATTTCATGGGTCCCAAAAATCACTTCTACATGCTCCAAACATCACGTTCTCTTGGCCATCTATGACGCAACTTGCGAAATGCCCCGCCAAACATTCCAGAACTCGCTTTCCCAACATTCATCTTGCCATAGTTAGAATTTGCGTCTTCAATTTGGTCCCCTCATCAAAATTTCCCTAATAAATATGACGGAAATGATACAAAATACAGCAGCCCAGTTGATATCACGTATTTACCGCCTAAATTTAAGCATTACACAAATTAATCTAGACCTTCTGTTGCCGTCATTAGATATCCTCCGCAACATCGCTCTTCTGTGCTTTTTCCACAAATCTATTTACACTAATAAACGAACCCGGTTACAACTGCAAATACTCCACTCTTTTTCACGCAGATTACATAATCAATTCAGTTTAACGCGCATATACGGTAAAACAAATGAATTTAATCCATGTGCACTACCTCGTGCCATTCGTCTCTGGAATGGCCTCCTTGATAACATAGCCTCCATAGCTATTCCCGACACGTTCCGCTACCAGTTACTAACGCTTTTCCCATTTAATACCGTTCACGAGTGCCCAATCTAGTGTATTTGATCGCGCATTTGTACAATGTTGTATACTATTAAATGAGCAGTATTCCTTTCGCTCTGCTAACAATAACAAGTGTTCGTGTGCCTTCAGATATTGCTTTGTATTCCCTGTGCCTTCAATATTATGTAACACGGTAATCTTTTTATGACACAGTTCCTGTTGGAAATTTGTCCTTTTTACACTTTTTCTGTTTAATATGCCCCCATTACTTTATGCCCTGCCATAGGGCCTGCAAGGTTCTTTTGAATAAATGTCGCAAGGTTTCGCTAAACTGCGACAAAAGTGTTCCCGAACTTCTAATTAGTGGTCACTATAACAGTCGAGTGAAATTTCATGATATTGTACTACGTAACATATCTGGTGGAGGTGGACGTTCCCTGTACCTCGTCACGGAGCTTCGCAGTGGACGGTACGTCGAGCCTTCCTTCATGTCTCCCGGCGACGACAACCCGACTCCGCCGGCTCCGACACCTGCTGCTACTTCGACGACCTACATCACTCTCACCGCTCCCCGTGATCCTGGCGTATTCTCGGTCAAAGATGGGGAAGACGTCGATGACTGGATCAGCCTCTATGAATACGTCAGCCGCAATAACCGGTGGAACCCTACTAACATGCTCGCCAACGTAGTCTTTTACCTCGGTGGCACACCAAGAGTTCGGTATCGCACGCACGAAGATGAGCTCACCAGTTGGACTTCACTTAAGAAAGAGCTGCGAGACTTGTTCGGCAACCCCTACGATCAACAACTTGCCGCGCAGAAGGCGCTTTCCGTCCGTGTGCAGACGTCAACAGAGCCCTTGGTGCCGTACATTTAGGACGTCTTGGCTCTGTGCCGCAAAGTTGACACCCACATGACTGAGTCAAACAAGGTTGCCCACATCCTCAAAGGCATTGCCGATTCCGCCTTCAACTTGCTCGTTTGCAACAACGTAGCGACCATGGATGCTGTTATAAATGAGTGCCGCCGCCTGGAACTCCCTAGAAGCCGACGTATGGACCAGCAGTTTGCCCGTCTGCCCAACACCCGAGCGAACTCTTCCTGTGCCGACACTCCTCGTCCCAACAACACTGCCGATGTTATCAGGATCGTCTGGCGTGAGATCGAGGCTGTCTATCCGGCTGCCTTCGACTCCAGTCCCACCAACACATCTGCAGTCACGGTCTCACTGATCCAGGCAGTTGTCCGCCAAGAGGTCGAAAACATGTCTTCACACCATCTGCTCTGCCCATCGTCCTCATACTCGCCCGGCTTCTTCGATTCCACCCCGTCCCGCATCTTCTTAACCGGCACCTCCACCAGATATGTTACGCAGGAAGACGCAGACGAAAAGCGATGTACATGTATATTTACAAGAAAATACGCTGCGCTTGGCCAAGAGGCAACAGCCCGCGCTAGCTTCTGATCGTCGACGTCGTCTTCACACTGCTCGCCTTTTCGTGATCACACATATTGTTCCGTAGCAATATAATGCGATGCAAGTCAGCTACATAAGCGATGGCATGGGGTATGGCCAGGTGAGCCATCAGCGCTATGTTAAATTGTAATGTGTATAGACGTTTTCATTTGCTTTTATATTCACTTGTCAATGAATGAGGCAAGCTGAAATTTGAAGTTTATCTTCAAATTGTAAGCTCAAAAATTTAGAACGATTTAAAGAACGTGGGTAGCAGGATTTTATTACCCCCAAAATTTAGGCACCTCGATCAGATTATTCTTTCAAATGGACTCTTTTTCTAGACGCTTGTGAAAAAAGACATTTCTTCCACTTGAGGTTGGTTGTTTATTTCTAACACGGTTGTGACGATTCCGTCATTTTCATGCAGGCCAAATACTAACTGACGGACACTTGGTTTATGTAGAAACCTCGCCGTGTGTTGGGTTTTCCGAAAACTGGAAGAATCGCTAGCAGTGCGTTGAGATTCGCCTGAACGTGCTTCCGGGTCTCCTGTATATGCATGTTTCTACCTTTGATTTCGCTGATGATGCAACTGCTGCGTTGAGATTCTTACCATACATATTGTACCAAGCTGTATTGGATTTCCCTCTTTTGTGTTGCCTGGCAAAACCACATGACTATGAGGCACGCCGTAGAGAACTCCTAATAAACATTGACCACCTGGTGTTGTTTATCCCGCCCCCAATGCATTGTGCGAGGCGGCTTCTGAATTTCATCCTCATATAAATGCGGTCGCCGTGGCTGCTTTTTCTCCCACGCCCTCGGCCTCACCGGCGCAAGCCCATAGCCACTATACCATCATGATGGGTGGCTGATAACACCACCAAGCTAAATGGACTGACCATAAACCCTGCGCAACACCTTGGAAGTGAACCAAGCACAGCACCTTGATTTCAGGTGCTGGCTTGACCGTTGCGTATTGGCGTACGCCCAGAGTCCTCTTTATCGGCTTTACCAATGGTAACGCTCGATTGGCTAAGACCCACAGCGTATCCGTCTTTGTGTCTCACCAACTTGTCGACCCGTACTGCTGACTATTCCCGAACGTATGGTAGGTTCGTAACCTCCGAACGCCCGACTTCTTTGACGACTTAATCAATTCAAGCTGCATAATGAGGCATTTCCATCGGTACGTTTATCGCGTTTCTGGGCCCCGCTCATACCACGTTCTCTGCAACATGAGATACTCGAAGCCTTTCACGATCATCCAACGGCCGGTCATCTAGGCTATCACAAGACTTAGGACAGAATACTAAGTCGGGGCTCCTGACGTGGCTTGTCTTCAGCCGTTGCGAAGTGTGTTGCATCCTGCGTTTATCGTGGAAGCCGTAAACGACCGACAACAGCTCCTTCTGGCTCCTTACAACATCTGCCTTGTCCCGCTTGGCCCTTAGAAGTACTCGGAAGAGATTGGCATGGTGCTCTTCCCATGACCTCACATCGTGATCTTTGGATGGTGACGACTGTCGACTATCTAACACGCTACGCGGGGACAAGTTATCTACTACTGGGGAGTGCTGCTGAAGCCGCCAATTTCTTTCTGCGCAACATATTCTTACGCAATGGCGCTTCGCAAGTTCACCTCAGCAGCTGCGGCAAACTCTTGCTCTCTTCTGTCCTTAGCAAAGTTCTGTGCGCTTCAAACACAATTCACAAGACGACTTCCAGTTACCGCCCGCATACCAACGGTTTGACGGAGCGTTATCATCGTACCTTCTTCGTCATGATTGCGATCTACATCCGCCACGACCACACTAACTGAGATGCTATCCTGCCGTTCATGACATTCGCCGATAAAACGGCTACGCAACGCACCACCGACTTTTCACCCTTTTCCCTCGCCTAAGGCAGCTCACGAAGTTTCGTTCTCGATGTACCGCTCCTTCCGACTCCTGTATCCCCCGTAGCTCCTTTCTCGGAACAGTTCGGTCTCGTGATGCGGATGGCCGTCACGTCGCCCGCCTGAACACCCGGCATCTCCCAGGACGCTCGCAAGTCTCGTTACGACTGGACTCACAGTGCTGTGACTTTTTCTCCTGGCGACGACGTTCTTCTTTGCACACCTGCGCGCGTTCCTCGCTTATGCGAAAAATTGCTCACGCGTATTATTGGAGCTTACGCGGTCACTGCGCAGAGATCACCTGTCAATTACCGCATCTCGTCACTTAGAACGCCGTCCGTCCACCGCTGCCGCGGAAGAAAGATAGTACATGTCTCTCGTTTAAATATTTATACTCGACGCATTGCATAACACTCCCGCGTGGCCAGGCGGTCACTCCACCACGGAGAGGGAATTAGTGTGAGCGCAACACATGCCTGACCATTACCTTCATCATCTCTACACATCACCATTTATTGTACATTTTTTCGACTGTATGTATCATCACTAGCTGCGCAGGAAATCGTCGCGGTAGTAGAACCGGCTCGGCTCGAATAAAGCAGTTTCTTAGAATAGATAGCTTCCTGAATAAAAGGAGCGACAAAAGCAGGCGACACGTTGACTTATGTTTCTCTTACCTGATAAGTGATCCGCAACCTTGGTCGTGCTGGGCCGCGGCAGCCTAAGACGGGGGACACAGCAACGGTGGGCATTCAACCATTCGGGATGAATGCACGCTGTGGAGCTAGCGAATTTTTCGACAAAGCGTGGTGGTGTCGTCGCTCTCTAACGTTTCTCTTTTTGCGAACGTTTTCGAGAGTCACGAGATGTGAAGCAATTTAACTCATAGGTTCGGACCATCTTCTTTGTGTCCGCGGCTATCGCCCTGAACCATTTCTGTTTTCAAGTTCTCCCAACACTTGCGTAGCTGCTGGTCGGCGCTCACGTGCAGTCCGTTTTTAAATTTCAATTTTCCTTCAGTCTGTTTCCGTTTCTTTTCCTTCTTTATTAGGGACCCTGCATCAGCACGCTTGTTTTCTAGTATGTTGCAGTGTCTCGTTACGAAGACACCCGAGTCGAGCACTCGTGCTCGGTAAAGTTGATTATTGTTCTCTAAAACATAGATACGAGAAATCCTCCAATAAGCAAGCGAACGCTTAAAAAAATAAAAAAATAATGATGCGCAAATAAACAAATATACAACTAAAGATACACGCAAATTTTGCATCTCCACAAGATAGAAAATTTGGGGAATCATGCTAGATAAAACGCAAACAAACCTCGCCGCATCACCGAAAGAAGAAAACGAAAAAAATTGGCTGCGCTCTAGTTTAGATAATTCTAGACATGCTGAGAGAAAGCTTGTTCTAGCCTGGTTAACTCTTTGTTCCACTTGGTTAACATTTGATTTAGCTGTAATTATTATGCTTAGGTATACGATCCATCGTTAAGCCAGGTATGACGGCTGTGCCAAGGTCAGTGGCTAGATGTGACTATCATTAGGCTTGGGTAGACACGCATCGTTCGACGTTGCGACGCATGTTGGGCCACAGGGAAGAGTGAGTGCTAGACAAGCAACGAGACGACGCGAACATGCGCAGCGTCGATGCGCAAACGTAGAGGGCGCGAACGCTGTCGCTTCGTTGATCTCGACGGTGTGACGCCTGCTGCATTCCGGACCGTCTCCAGTGAAGCAGTTCGCTGGGCAATACGCACAAGTGGTCAGACGCCGCTTCGCGACGACGGCTCAAAGCCTCCCACTTCCACTGAACGCTAGGAGAAGTCTCGGCCTCGCTCTCGCCCACGGATCTCCTCGAGCTGACTAGAATCCCTGTATATGCACCCGCAGGGAGCAGAGGCGCGCATAGGTCCGCCGTTGTGTTCCAGCTGCGCAGTGAAGCTATTCCTCGAGCGCGCAGCAGACAAGTGCCGAGTGGCGTTTCAATTGCTTTCTTCTCTGCTGGTCGTGATCGACATGCGGCAATTGTTCGCAAGTGGCGAGCAAGACGACACTTTTTAATGGAGGCTTCGCTCGAAGGATTGGCGCAACCGGAGGGGGGCGAACCCCCAGAAATCTTTAGTTTTTATGTACATAAATACACGCACGAATAGAGACACACGCGCGAACGTACGTGTATAGTAGTACCTCCCTCGATCGCTCGAAATAAAACCATGCCTACGCCCGTGGCTCCAACAGCTCAAAACTTCGCGTGAAAATGCGCATTACCTTGCAACAAAAAGGGGTGCAATGTTTTTCTTCGTGCATATGAATATTCTTACCTGAGGCCAGAATGCGAAAACTTTTTTTCATTTTCAAAAAAGCATTTCTGATGTCAAAACCAGACATCAGAAAACTATCGTTCCTCCAGCTATGTGAGTGACCGTTAACCGTGACCATAATTCATCATTAACCGTCATTCACAGCTGCTGCTCGTTTTCGGTATATGCGGTACAGGCATGTCGATGTAAACGCGTTTCAAATGTTCACATGCGCCCATTTCATGCGAAGCTTATTTTTACGATTTATACCGCAAACTTAACAGCTGCTTCGTGGCAGCAAATCTACAAGTGGAAAAAAATTCAAGATGCACGAGCTTCAAGATCAAATTTATTTCGTACAAGGGAGTGGATGAGCAATGGCTGGTGGCAGCAGGGGATGAGTGCTGGTTCTTGGAGCCTTGGGTCAGAATTGAAGGCCACTGGAGTTATTCGGAATAACAACAGGTTATTTTTATTGCACTAATCACATAAGATAGCAAACTTGCAAAGCAATATTTCACAAATTGCGTACTGTTAATGACAACACATTGTTCTTTATCTCTTCGAACTGCCCAGATAATTTACTGTGACACAGCGCTTATTAAACGTACAAAAATAATTTCCCATTCCTCACGTCGATTAAGGTTGATCGAACAAGCAACCTACTGCGGGCGGTAACTGCTGAAGCTATCATAGCTGTCTCAACAACGGGAGCGCATGATGTTTTCGCAAACTACAAAACTATGAAACGAGTACATTAATCGACCTCACATAAAAGTAAGAACACCGACAACAAAAAAGAAAACATAGTAGAGAAAAGCCGGGATGTAGCGTGAAAATTTACTGCGTAAATTTTACTGCGTATTTACTGCGTTTTGAACACGCTGTTATAAAGCCGCATAGACAGGACAATCGCACAAGCTACACAGCTAATTGGGCGAGTTGGTAAGTTAACATTCTTGCGTATATGCGCAACACAACAAAGATGTATCGTACATTTGTTCGCGTCTGTGTCGCGCTGCACATATATTCTAAAAATTGCACAAGTGAAGAACCTCTCATGCTAGGCGTAAGCATTTAAGCGTGTACAGGAGTGTTACTCTATATAAATGCTGCTTTTGTCTAAACAAGGCGAACCCACCTATGTAAACAAGCGAACGCACCTCGCATGTCCTGGTCCCTTTCGGAGCTGGCCGGTCTCGTCCATCCGCACGCAACCGCGTAAAAACTTTTTGACCATCTGTGCGATTTGTGCAGTTTGGTGCTCTGCACCCCATCATGTTGGAGTACAACTGTCAAATAATGTGTTTCGTACCACTTCACCAAAGTTATTAACTTGCTATCGTCGAATAGCGTACCTACAACCTGGAGCCAATAAGTGCAACGCACGCATGGCGGTCCGCTGATTGCAATATCAATGGCACAAACAGAAACGAGTCGGCGCCGTGCCCGTAATGTTGGCTTCGTAGCGGCGCAGATAAACATTTGATATCGTTCTTGCATCACGTGATAGCTCTCGGCGAGTGGCGGTGCGAATGGTGCCGGAAAAGTTATGCACAACTCTGCTTTCTGCACGAGCAAATACAGGAACACTAGAGCTGAAAGGGCGAGCGCACCACAATTAGCCAGGCGCGCGGGGGGTCATGTGGTCAGGCGGCGACCCGGCTGCGGAAAGTGCGTGCGCCAAGCCGGCGCAGCGGAGCAGCTCGGTGCGCCGAGTCACGTGATGCGATGTGTTGTGCCGCACCCCGTGCCTATCGTCGAGGTGACGGAAGCTGTCACACTACGTGCACCACGTGCATATCTTAGAGGCGACGCGAGCTCCCACTTCTCCGCGAAGAATGAAGAATCGGCGCGAGTGACGTGATCGATGAGGAATCGCCGAAGGGGACTTAAGGGAGAGAGGGAGTCGTCTTCAGCCGCCCAGTCGGTCTGTTGCGCTCTTGCAGCTACGTGTACGCTATCGTCCACTACCTGCAAATTTTGTATAACGTTTTTTGTTTCCTCTTCGTCTCGCAATACAGTCCGTCTCTCGTCCTACACCCCGATGTCACAACTGTTGCCAAGGCTACGGTGAACCTGCGGTCAAATGAAGGTCACATTGCTTGCGACGGTGAAACTTCACTCGACGCGGTGAGGAAAGCTTTCGCTTTAAAGAAAACCGGGCGGCACGTGTTGCCAAATGAAAGCTGCACGACAGCCACAACTCGCATTTTCTAAACTGCATTGTACACGGCGCGTACAAATGCGTCTTCCTTTCTTTTTTTCATCGAGAGTTTCCTGCAACAAAATGTGATTCTTCTTAAACATCACCGATTCAAAGCTATGAAATGTTCGTAGGCTCGCTCTCGTGCTCATTTCTTGTGATAAGGCCTCGTTTCCTAAGGGTGCCTTTTCAAGCAAGAAGGCACGTTTCTGTATCACGCCTTGCCATTTCCTCGACCTTATGCTCTCCTTACCATTACAAAAGTGGCTTTTAGTTTTAAGGTGAGCTCGGTTTGTTAATGCGCGCCTAAATAAATAAATAGGAAATAAAGAAAAATAATAAATAAGAAGTCTATAAGTGGTTAAGCCGCTTTTGTGCTTCTTGAGGACGACAGACTTGTGTGAATGCTTGTGACTACTAATGCAATTTCTATTAAACCACACGCGTCAGCGAACTTACCGCTAATTTCCTTCTTTCCTTCTCTCCTCTGTCTTTCTGTCATCTTTGTTTTACCCTTTCCCATGCCTCCGGTGTAGGGCAGCGAACCGCACTTTATTCTTGTTAACCTCCCTGCTTTCTGCTTTTCTATTTCCTCCTCCAAATGAATTTTAGCGGGTCTACAAACATTCCATTCATCCACGTAGTATCGGAAAAAATATTGCGGTGTGGGCATTAAGGCTTTTTCTTCATTCGAAAAACCAACAAATAAAGACGGGTTCGGCGGTAGGAGACAGTCATAGCATAGATAGTTGAGGTCCTTCATCTTTATGGCACCCATATCTAATGGAATGGTTTGCTTTTGTAAACAGGGCATCTTTCGGTAAATTAATATACATTTCTTCACGTCGAGCAAAGAGCGCGTTAGTTGAAGACGAAAGTACGTTATTGCCCATGGAGCCATAACTATATTGAAACTGGACCCTTATCTTTGCGACATCCATTTGTAATGGTATAGTTTGCTTTTGTAAGCGGTGCATTTTTTCGTAAATGCGTAGGCCTGTCGCCAGCAGAAGCAAACAGGGTATTAGAGGAGAACTCGAAGGCTTCGTTGCCATCGGCGCTAAAGTTACAATAACAACAGCTCTCAACAGCCACAGTTACTATGAAAACTTGTGCTTTATCTAATGCAGTGGTTGGCTTTTGTAATCGGCGCATTTTTCCCTAAATGTCTACACCTGCCTTAGTCACTGGGCTGCTGGAGTGGATCGCCAGTTGAGCCAGAATTACTATGAAAACTGCACTTTTGCTACGTCAAAAGACCGCCGTAAATGTGCTGGGTTTCCTAAATAACATTTGCTTTATTTTTCAAAGGCTGTGGGGCATATGCGAATCGTGACCATACAATAGCGACGTATCGTTGCAGCAGCTCATGGCTTTATATTGAAACTTGCTTTTCTTGCATTAAAAAATTCACTATCACTTTTTTTTACAAAATATATGTCGTTATCTCCTACCTAGCTACATAGAGCGCCAACGTATGAAGTTCCTATGTTTCTACCGCTAAACGTATTAGAGCAAAAGCTTTCCCAAAAAACGTCGCCACAGCAAACACTGTTGGTACAACTAAATTTTGTAATGCTAAAAATACTAAAGAAACATTATTCAAGAGCAATCGTTTGTAACCATCATTTAAGTGCCCAAAATCGTGTAAAAAGCACAGTCTCAATCTCGGAAATATCGGAGGCTCGTTTATAAAATTCTCACGTAATATTTACAATTCATTCATTGGTTCACTAATTCTTTGAAGCCTTTATTATGAAGGATTGCCAGTGGCCTAGGATATGGGTAAGCGATCAGGTAAAAGGAAGGACGTCCGCCTCCTTAGCGAAGGACAGCAAAGCGTTGATCCTTCTGGTGGCGTCTCCTGGTGCGACCCAGTCGTCCCACGACGCCACACTTAGAGGTAGCGTGATTGAATCGCGGCCACTGTGGCCGCATTTCGATAGGGGCGAAGTGCGTTAACACCAGCTTCCGTAGACTAAGGCGCCCATTAAAGAACCCAAGGTAGTCCGAAATTCCGGAGTCGAACACGACGACGTGCCTGAAGTGGTTTTCGCGCGTAAGACCCCCTTAATTGAAATAAATAAAGGAAACATATCACAACATGCGAAGCCAACGAACAAACACAAGAAGGTAAACATAAGGGAAATTACTTGTAGTTACGAAGTTTTGTTTGTTGGCTTCGCATAATAAATGTTTAATATAAATAGGGCCTCTTGGTTAACCCCCTTTCTGTACGTTCTTACATCACGAGGGTCTCGAATCTGGCAACATTGATGCTTTCAGGCAGCATGTGCGGGCTTATTGAACAGTTCCTTCACCCAGAAAGATCAGGTACTCCTGACGCCTACTGCAGAGAGGACGTTCTACGTCCGCTGCCACGATTTGTGAGTGGTGGCGCCGCCTAACACTCCCGTGGTTAGTTCCAATAGCAATGCGTAAATCACCAAGAAAGTGGATGGGGAAACCGCAAAGCCAGTAGCTCAGTTGGTTAGAACATCGCATGCGTAATGCGAAGAGGGGGGATTGTTGCCCAGCTGCGGCAAGTTCTTTTTCATACACTTTCATTGCCATTAATTTACCAGTTGTTTTAATTCACATGGTGGGTACAAGTTATTTCCCTTTGGTTTTCCTTCGTGTCTTTGTTTGTTGGCTTCTCATGAGATAATATAAATATGTGTGATACAAATTTGACATTACGGAAAAATAGCAGCGTTGTTTTGAGTAATCTGTTGGGATAGATATTTATTTGCGGCTAAATATATGTTTGCAAATAAATACAGCAGCCTAGAATCTTCTGTACAAAAATGGGTTATTCGAGGTGTCCACGTGATGTTCTCGGGTAATGAGTCGCCTTGTTTATATTTTTGGGATATATGGGAAAATAAGGGGAAGAGTGATGTGCAGACTAAGTTCAAAATATGTGCGGTAGTGGGGAAACCTGGTATGTCGGCACACGTTTGCAAATGAAAACAAAAGATTGATTTCATAATTCCTTCGGCATTCAACTTATTATTTGCGACAACACCATTCTCGCTATGCCAGTTCATTTTCCTTTGCCGGCTAATTTTTGCCACTGCACTCTGCCCCCTACGAGGAACTGAACTTGGAGACAGCGGTTATAGCGCGGTTGATTCTCGGGAGGCGTGACATAATGATATAAATAATTATGAATTAGAAAAAGTATTTAATGAAGCTTAGTATTTAAAGCGCTACTATGAATCAAAACATGGAATTATTAAAAATGAATGATTATCGTTTATGGCGTAGGGAACTTTCTCTATATAACATATTAAGTCATGTAATGTTAGAAATATCAGCATGAACAGGCTGGCACTCTCACACTTCCCACTCACAACGGAGGCTACCTTGATTTAGTTGGATTTGCTTCCCACTGTGTTCGCAGTTGTCTGGCCCAAGGATTATGTTACGTTTTTTTTTGTTGGAGTAGGTGAACAGCTTAGAATTTGAATATACTCACTTCCGAAAATATTACTGCATCGTGTATTTTTTTCTTTGTTATGTTCACATGGTCGAGTTGCGTTGCGGTAAGTAATATAGCATTGGAAAACTTATGTAAACTCGCCATATTTACTATTTCTAATCTCTATTTCTAAATGTATATAATTTCGGAGAATGTCTAGGTAACCACCAGGCCAATGTATCGGCAGCGTGGGATTTGTGAATACTTTGAAACATAAACTTTTTTTCATAATTTTTGAACATCATTCGTATTTTAAACATTGTTAATCGACTGGCGCTCACGGAGTTCTATTAAGGACTTCTTGGTTTTCGGGCTCGATGAGTAGCATTGAAGTGCACGGTTAAAGATTAATTAACATTGAAGACAGAACTACTAGAAGTGATCTCAAAAGCAAAATCACGAAGTTCCACATATGCGATTTCAAGGCAAGTATTGATTTCCTTGTAGATTGACAGTATCGCTATACCGGGCTCATAATGGCTGTGAATCGGTGAAGCGAAAATCTTCAAATTAGGGGGCCGCCAATGTTGTAAACAACGTGTTTACCGGTGCGTTGTCTAAGATAACATGGGCGATTGGAAATGAAAAAGCCATATGGTACCATGTTTTATAATGCTTCTTGAATATTAGTTCAAATTATTCATGGCTCTATATCAGGTGTTCCATGGAATGTCAACCTCGTGTCTGGTTCCAAATGGAAATCGTGGAGGTACAGCATGCAAGTGGGAAAAAAGGATAGTTTTGGTTGCAAGAATAAATAAATGTTATGAAACTGAACTCCGTGCCTACAATTCTTTTATTTTAATCTGAAGAAATATTATTTCATTGTATGTTTATATTTATTCTCCGCACAGTTTACAACTTTAATGTTGTACATTGGTTATGTTTATGAACTACAACGTTCACAAGATATGTACAAATTCAAAGAGCAGTTCTTGCAAAGGCGCACTGTCGAGGAAAGAATGGCGAGGAATATTTCATTCCGACAGATATACGAGAAGAAATACATTTTTCGAATGGAACAATAGTTCCTGAGTGCCAATAGCTAAATACTTGTGCATAGAAATTTTTTTTTATCTAACCTCTGTGCAGATATTCATAAGGTTTGTTACCTTAGAAAATGCTAACATGTGGTTACTCTCAAAGGAGACGTTGCATTTAGGTTGTGACATTTCTTTTGCGGCAACATTTTAGAAAACCGCTAAAATGGAAGAAATTCTGACCTAATTTGTTCTTCTGTTATGCAGCTACATAAAGGAGAACATATTTCCGTATAGTGCGAATGGTAATATGTCTAAACGAAACCAAATTGATGTATTGTATACAGCAATGAAATATACCTTTAATTTGTAAATTTGTGGTTTATTTCCACGCGCTGCTGCACGGCAACCCCAAAAGCTTATGCTGAAAGAGGCACAGCGAGAGTTCAGCAATCTTTTTCTTTTCTCTCTCTGATGTTTCAGTAAAATATGTGTCGACCCTATTCCTTGAAATAAGCATTGCTTTAATAATGATGTGTATGGCAAGTGTTTCGGTGCACCATTTGCATATGATTAATATTTTGGTCTGGTTTTATCAGAATATCATGTCACGCTATTCTATGTCACCATGTTTTGCTAAACTGAGACGAAAGAAGTTGCCGAATTTCCACTCACTTATCGCTAACACTGTCGAGTGAAATTACATACCCTGGTTCGGCGCAACTCAGCTACAGAAGAAATTTGTGTTTGTCTGGGGTATGGGCAGGTGAGGAATAAACGGTACATTAACTTGAAAATTGTGCAGGGGTTTTCATTTACTAATGTTTCTGCCTATCAGTGAACGCCGCAAGGTGAAATTTAGAATTTACCTGCAAATTGTCAGCTCACAAATTTAAAGGGATTGAAAAAAAACCGCAGTTACTGCGAATTCCTTACCCCATTGCCACCCCCCAAAATTAAGGCTCCTAGGCCAGATTATCCGTTCATATTGAGTTTTTCTAGACGCTTATAAAAGAAGAAATTTCTTGTACATGCGGTTGGTCGTTTGTATTTACAACGGCGCTGAAAAGCCCGTCATCTTTATGTAAGCCAAATACTAGGCGTCAGACCCTTGATTCACATTGGAGCCTCAACCTGCATTGTTTTTTCAGAAAACAGGCAGAATCCTAAGTGGTGCGTTTGGACTCACGTGAACAAGCGTTGGCTCTCCGATTCACGCATGTTTCTATATTTGATTTGGCTGATGGTGCAACTGTTGTGTTCAACTTCTTACCATACATATTGTGCCAAGTTATGTTGGTTTTAGCTCGTTTGTGTTGCCTGCTAAACGACGACATGATTGTGAGGCAAGCCACACTGGAGAACTCGGGATTACCTTTCACGACCTGGGGTTCTTCGCCGTGCATCTATTGCACTGTACACGGCCGTTTCTGAATTTGCTCCAGTGCCCTCATGCTTAGCAGTGCAGTACCACGTCTACTACGTCACCACAGCGGGTGGCTGTTAACACCACCAAGCGAAGTATACTCTCCATCAACCCTGCGGTCCCGCCTTGGAGGTAAACCAAGGCTTGCGCCCTGATTTTTCGTGCTTTAGCATGGCCGTTGCATTCTTGCTGAGCTGATGTTGTATGATTTGCCGTATGCGGAATATCCAGGGAATTTCTAGGTGAAAGTGTGAAATACGTCATTGTGTAGTGAATAGCAATGACAGCATATCAACATTCGTCGCGTTTCTTTAACTATTCATGAACACCAGCGAATCTCTAGCTGGTGATGGAGCCAATGAATTACATACAGCCATCTTAGTGCCCTTGCTCTTAAGCAATGTTTTAACGCGACAGCGTTATGGAGCTCGGGCCGCAGAAAAGCCGGTGTCGTCGATGTCGACGTCGGCGGCGTTGGCCTTGAGCGATAAATCCCAACAGGCACTTCATGAATAAAAAACAACTTGCAAAATTGGCTGGGTGGGAATAGAACCAGGGTCTCCGGAGTGTGAGACGGAGACGCTACCACTGAGCCACGAAATCGATGCTTCAAAGCGGTACAGAAGCGCCTCTACTGAATGCGGTGTTGCCTTAGAAACGAGCTGTTTTTACGGCTCAGCCCTGCGTCGCAGCGTTCGGCGCACACTTCGTTGGCGCGCCGAACGCTGCGTTGCTCGACGCTCACCGCGTCCGATGCGGGGCGCGTAATCGCTGCGCCATAGCCCATCGTCTTACACCCCTTGGCGGGTCGACGGGAACGCTGTCGCGTTCCACTCTTGAAGTAGAAGCTTAAGCGTCCTCCGATTTTCATACCTACTAAGCGAAGCGCCGGTTATTTCTCTCTAACCTGGAGATAGAAAACTACAGTCGACATAGAGGAGCTATCCGTTTGTCGAATTCGTGAATGCAGAACAGCAAACTTGAGGTAATGTGCATTTGCGGCCAGAACATCCACGATATCCTGACTTTTTTTTTCGCAGTAGGCACAATATTGTACGCTACTTAAACGCTTGGTGACGTTTTGAAACCTCGCTCCACTCGCTAGAGTAGATGTCGGCTTTCTTAAAGTACTGGTATGGCCGCATAAATTTTGTTTAGATAGAAAGTTATGTGCGACGCATCGGGCCATAAATGTAGTAGCATGCCCGAGAAGGAGCACGAGCAAATGGTCAAAAATGCTTGATAAATTCTTAGGAATCCGGTCTAGGAAGGCATGAGGATTCTTTAGCACAGCTGGTACTTCTCTTTTGCTTACTTATTTTGCTAGCCTATGTGTGTCCACCCATAGCCACCAGTCATACACATGTTACAAAATAAAAGGTACAGATTTGATAAATTGACCAATTATGTAAATATTTTCCAGATAAATTGTATCAAATTAGCCGAAACCCAGTCAAATTGGTTTTCTTTTTGCGACACCAAACACATTTAATTTCATTTCTTTAGTTTCCTTTTTGTTATGAGCTTGACTCGAAGAGAAGGCGTCACCACTCCCTTCTAAAGCTAAGAATCATCTACTCAACGTAACCAATGGTGACGAATGTTAACATGACCAATTAGGCATTTATTCTGCCGATATACGGCGTCACGGGAGCGGCAGCTTTAGCTGGGCAACGAGGCCTTGAGTAACCACAGTTTTGTAAGCAGCGTGTTCGTGCTATAAAACACAACAGTTCTGTCCAACGTGCCACCCAGAGTGACGCTGCAAACGCTTTTTCAAAAAAAAAACCAGTTAAGTTTATGTAAGAATAATAGAAGGAAATTTTCAGTTTGGAAAAACAACGTGTCATAGGTTGCAGATACCGCAATGAAAACGCCAAGCGAACTCCTTCTATTTACTGTATTTGTGCAATGAGCGAGGCGAAAAAGGGCAGAGAGCAACCTTAAGGTAGTCGAAAGCTTTTTAGCAATTGCTCAAGTATTTTTATAGCAGTTTTTGTTAAACAAAATCAATAACTATTTTTATACAAGTCAGTCTGATGGGTTACTTTATGTAGGTCACGTGTACAGGTATCGCTACCATACAGCTTCCGAAACAGTGAGCAGAAGACCATACACACAAATGCATATGTATCATTGTTCGAGCCATTTTATTGTGCACCGTTCACTACCTGGATAGAGTACACATAGATGAGGGCTTTTAGCGTACAACTGTCCATTTAGAGAGCGCATAGTTTCCACGCATGAACACGCGTCAGTGTCAACACTGAAGCCATTTGTAGCTGAACGAAACGGTTGTTGAACGCTGCTGTAATCGAAGGGCCCCGGCTTGTTGCTCATTTCTGACTAGAGGCAAACAGTGCATCTCACGAGTGAAATAATGAATCACCTTAGCAATACGTTCATTGCACCCACCTACGCAGCTGGATTTATTAATGCAATCACTGGGGAACAGGAGTGGCAGCCTTCGAAGACGGCAATGTACCGATGAAAATTGACTGCCCTTCCTCCGCTTCTACCGTCTTGGCTATGCGCTCTACACAATAAAGAATGGTTCATTTCAAATCCGTACGGTCAAAGTTCAACTATATAAAATAATCCTTTTAGTGGCACATGCATCGGTTGACCCTCATGTTTCTTGCGCAGCACATTTAGTTCATCTCTTGAGATCACCTGGGAAGCAATTAAAGATAGACCAGACAAAAAGAAATAGCCAAATAGAACAGTACAACATTTATGGATTTTATTTTAGTGATAATGTGAAAGCATAAGTATAGCCACAAGTTGAGTTACTGAAGCGCCTGGCAATAAAAAAAATGTTCAGAAATCAGTGATCCCCATACACCAATGCACAGAATCGTAGAGTTTGGAGACCCACCACGTGATAACGACTTTAACGAAATTCCTAGAAGCCCGGTATAAGAAAGCACAACTAAGGACGTCACTAGTGACATCTCAAAAAAGAAGGTGGCGTGGTATTTAACCGGCTAATTATTGGAAAACAATCACCTGGCATAGACTCAACATCTGGCTAGCAGAGTGGGTGTGCCGTCACTCTCTGCTGTCTCGCTTGTCTTCTCCCGGCGAGCAGTTGCTCGCCGGGAGAAGAGAATTGAGCGATTGCGCTCAATCGCTCGCTCGCTTGCTCGCAACGGCTGTGCTCTTACGCTCGTTGCATCTTCTGACGTCAGCACCGGAGAGGGCGCGAAAGGTCTGCCATGCGCCCCGCTTGCCCTCCAGGTGGCGCATGCTGGGCTTCCTTCGTGGCCTCCCTCCTTTCTCGCCCGAACATCGTGCCAGGGTAAAGACGTTCGCTCGCTTAACCTACTGAGCACCAATGTAGAAGTGCGACTGCCACAAAGAGACATCTTGGTCTAAGATTACAGTCACCTACCATTTTTTTTTATCGTAAAGGCTGATGCTTCACGTCAGATCAGCCATTAGCAGGCACACCCACCAACTCGAAGACGATGCTAGGCCTAACCTTATCGGATGAATGCGAGTGACATTTGAACAAGCTGTATTTGCGGCTCGTTAGCACTGAAGCTTGTGCATCGATCAATACATAACGAGTTACCAACCATCACATAACCCATTCACAGGAAGCGTAACTTTTCGCGACAGCAACATCTCACGCCGTAACCTGCCCTACAATGGTCGACTTCTCGGCGGTGTCGTATGCCACTTATTACCGGCATGCTCGGCGTACTCCGTTAATTACATCAGGAGAAAATGTGGCTAATAATTGTGGAGACAACAAGGTTCCAGGACGAATAAGAAAGTCCTCGTCCCTATCTTTGTTAGCCAAATTATGGCTGTAAATGCGAAGTCAAGATATCAATTCCCAGTGGTGGAACTTCCTTTGACCGGCCCGGCCTTATATGCTGGTAGCACCGCGGCACGGCACTACCGTCAGTTGTTGAATATGGCAAAAGGACGTCTTGCTGGGCGAGTTAGTCACTCTTCATCTTGAGTACTAGGTGCGAACACACACAAGACACAAGGAAATAGACGGGACACAGCGCTATGTCCCATCTTCTTCCTTGTGTCTTGTGCGTGCTCGCGCCTGGTACCCAAGATGAGCAGAAGATGGCGGTTGTGCCTCATACGTGCACGGCATGGTGATAGCAAGGAAGTGTGATTTGTTTTCTGTGTAACAAGGGTAAAACGCCCATCGAAATCCACAAGGAAATGCAGCCCATGTTTGGCGATAAGTGTTACGCTTTCAAAAGTGTGTGGTGGTGGTGTTGTGAGTTCACAAAGGCCGTGGAGACTTGCATCACAAAGAACGTTCGGGGAGGCGGCGGGCGTGGATAACGTACGAAAACACTTTTAAAATTTGATTCTGCGATGGGACAAGTGTCCGAACCGGTGTGGTGGGTATGTGCAAAAGTAGTGCAGGGTACGTAGAATAGTATCGTATTTGTAGTTCGCTTAGCGCACCTTAAATTGGCCAATAAAAAATAGGGGCAATGACTTTGTGGTTCACCTCGCATGTGGTTTCACACAAATGAAGAAATCCATTTGTAAAAAAAACTCTCAACCCAATGGTATTTAAACAATGCACGACGTGCAGGTGCAGAGGAACCTCTCCAGCCGATGTCAGCGACATTTTTTGAATGATAGAATTCGCCACGCTAGATATTCAAAGTTAAAAGGTTGAGCACCGGGTAATCAATGAAGATTACTATTGAGGGTTGGTGGCATCCATGCAACATATACACCTGAATAGCCTGATAGCTTCTTCTATTTTTCATTGTTAATGCCTTGAATCAGCTAGCCTAATATATAGCAGGCACACAATTTGTTAAGGGAAAATGAAAGCAGTACAAGCCTTTTTTTTCTGTCAAATGCATGGAAGGAGATGCTGGCGCCTCGTATAGACAATTAACGGTAAATGCGTTGTAAAGACAGGATAATTTATTAGCAACACATGTCAATTACCTTCTTCATAAAAAGGGCACTTTTTGCGAGTTGCGAAGTGGCAGCTAGCACTACTTAGTCGGTACTCCTCACCAACCATTTCTAACAATTAATGTGAGTTGCACTTAACAGAGCTCCAAGTACCTTGCGTCAAATAATGCAGGTGAAAGTGACACACCTTTGTTGTTTCTGACAAGATTTGAGGACGAATGAAACAGAAATGGTGCCAGCACCATAGGTTAATGAGTTTGCGTTCCTGGGCGCTCAATTGGAAACCTAGAAAGCTAAATTCATTTACCACACGTTTTACATAATTGTGCAAATGCACAGTTTTTTTACGTAAGCATATGGAAAAAAGTGCAGCATTTACAACTCCCCAGACGGTGATGGTTCGCTGTCGTCTGTTCGTGCTCTAGAACGTGATTATTATGCGTCCTTTTTCGTCTGCACTATAGCAAGTCGCACATTGGCTGACTTCTGCGAAGTGAAGGAACAATGTTGTACCGCTTACGCTTGGGCGTTGCATTCACCAATGCGTACACGTGTATGATTGATGTGGCTGATAGCGTCGAGTGCAATGCCTGCGGTGTCGAGGACACAGTAGAACACCTACTGCGCTATTGCCTATCTTTTAGAAATGGAAGACGACCTCTGCACAGCTCTAAATCGGTTAGATAAGAAACCGTTCACCATGAACAAGTTCTTGGGACTATCGCCTCGCATGTCGCAGCTACCAAAAGCCACAAAAGCGCTGCTGCGAACTTGGAAAGCTACGGCATTAAGTGGCCGCCTGAGATTCCATAAGAGTGACGGTCAGTGATAGCAGACAACTGCTACCACGTCGTCGATATCCGCAGTGGACTTTCGCTACTTCTCCTATTCGTTTCCAGCCCCCTTTCCTTCCCAATAGAGGGTAGCCAACCGGGCTGAGTCCTGGTTACACTCCCTGCTTTTTATTTATCAATTTACTTAGTCCTAACATGATGTCACTCTTGCAATAAATGTTCATTTAGTTGAAGACAAATGTCTCGCAGTCTCCTTCTAGCGCAGCCCCTAGGAACATTTAAATCAATATACTTTATTATTGCCAGCCAAGAGAAAGATATCCATAATTTGGTCACCAAAATAGCTGCCTGTAATGCGGTGTACCACATGAGTTGTGCGACTGTCCCGAGTCTAAGCGAATATGTTGCGTGTCCACAGATTGAGCTTAGCCACGGCTACGTCGGCTATAGTGCAGCACAATTCAAATATTGGAACGTTCGTAGGATGTATGTTCAAGCGAAGACAATGCATGCTGCTCCATTGAGTGTTTGCCTAGTGCACTGTAAAAGGCGAATCGAGGGAAAGAACGATCCATGATTCCAGCATAGTCACATGATTCGCAACAGGCAGCTATACTGAAATGTTGTGTCCGAGTCACTCCCAAAAATCGATTGTAGCGACTATTCAATAAAGCGCACCGGTATATTCTCCATCTCTACAGGCGCCTTCAGCACGCAAGCCATGACTGCCGAAAGGCACAGGATCTTGAGCGGGCTCACCACAAATTCACCCAGGAAAATGTTGATGAAGTTGCAGCGCACCCACGACAGACTTCGACGATAACCGTACGTCAGGCCGTAGAGTATGACGAGCACCGAGGCTACCAGGGAAGCGGATAAACAGAGGAGCCAGGCGAATACGGAGACCCAGGTTGGGAACAGCGGCAGCTGCACGCTGCTCGTAAGACGCTCCCTGGGCACCTGTCCCATTTTGGCTGAACCGGTAGACGTGTCCGTGTCGTGAACCCAGTCTTCTACTACGTCTTCGACGTACACCTTGGGCACTGTAGGCTTTCGTCGAAATGCCAGTGGCCGGGACTTCTCTAAGAGAAAGACGACCAGGAATGCGAACGGTGTGACGAGGATCGTTGACTGCAGGGCAATGACGAGCTCGGGCCGCGTTGGTAACTCGAGTAGCGTGTACAAGAAACGCCAGTTGAAGTATTCCTCTTCGTCGGCGTCCAGGCCGTAGAACATGAGGCTGACCATCATGCCCGTGGTGACGAGCAGCAGGGCCAGCGAGGCACGCTGCTTGCGAGTGAAGTTGCTGGTCGGCAAGCGGCTGAAAATGCTGAAGATGAGGTGCTCCTCGCGAAAGTAGCGGATGATTCTGGCGGTGAAGATTCGCCACGGGTTGCGAAGACTCCCCTCATCGGCAACGTGGAAGGTAAAGGTCGAAGCTCCTTTGTACGCGTCCGGGGTCAGCATGTCGTCGACGATGAAAACCACCTGTGAGGCCGTTTGAAGGTCCCTCACGACAACTGTGCTCAGGTACCAGGAGCTCGCGTAGCCCTTCAGCTCCAGGGTCAAAGAAATTGCTTCAACATCTCCAAGGCTTGACGGATGGCTTAGAAAGTACCAGTCTCGGCCATCGGCCTGAAGCGCCAATGGGTTTCGCGCGCCGTCGCGAAGGACCACTTCACGGGATTCGTCGTCAGACCCGTGGACAACGAGAAGCACTCGGCTCGTGGTCCCAGAGCCCTTGAGGAACCACGTGTACACAGATACGAGATAGCCAAACGCATCGTCCTGCTCGTTCTCTGTGAGGTACTCTATGCCCGCGGCGCCTTCGTCTAGCGCGTCTTGCTTCGCGGCCCACACCATGACCAGCAAATAGACGAGCCACACCGCTGATATAATTACGGCCATCACAATGTTTCTTGACATGGTCAACAGAAGGGAACCCAAATTGGTGAAGTCGATCGGGTGCGGAGCGATGAACAATCCGCCCGCGAAAATGGAGTTGTGCTCGCAAGCGCAGTGAACAAACTGTTCGTCAGAATCCGCGAGAACGCGGCATCCTGAACTCGAGTACGCTTGTTCCGTATTGTTCCAGAAAAGGCAGCTGTAGAAGTGCGACTTCATCGTGTAAGTCGCGCTGCCGTTCTCGTCACCCCTCCTGCGATACGGGTCAAGTAACCTGGCTTTCGAACTGTTAGTAAGCGGTATAACAGCCACCGTGACCAGAGCAGGCTTCTGGACAAATTCGATTCGGTTCTCGTGCGGCACGTTGCTTGCAAGATGAAACCTGTTCTGCTCGAGGAAGTCCAACCTAGATGGACGTCGACCAGAGACGACGGCGGTTATAAATCTTGTTTGGGTGTCGAAGGTGAACACGTCGATCTTCAGGAACACGTCTGCTTCGGTCACGTTAATCACGTGCATGGAAACGTTTGAGAACGATGTTTCGTAGGTGCCCGCGTGTCCGTCCCAGTCGAGTGGTGTTGGCCTTTTCAAGTAGCTCTCCGTAGGCACACGGACGCTGAAGGGAGTTTCTGCGGGGCCTCGTGCCGCCTCGACGCCTACAACCTGGGTGTTTATCAGCTTTGCCGTCTCGTGACATCGAAATGGATTAGACGGAAACACTATGGCCGTTTGTGCGTCGACGCTGCCTTCGACGCGAACCCTGCTGCCGCCGGATGTGCCGAGGAAGCCTCGCCTTTGAGACTCTCGAATCCACACTTCGTAGTCCCTGGCGTTGATTTTCGCGTCGTTCTGCTCGGTGTCCACCACGCGTGACACACCCGCGGCTACTCGGGCCACACTGCGTACCAGTTTCGCCACAGTTCCGCACTCGGAATCGGGCTGAAAAAGAAATACCAAACATGAGCTATAAGTTCCGCACAACGCTGTTTCCCGTTCTTGTGAAAAGCATTTCTATTTAACGGTTGCCTTTTACCTCAACAGCATAACTAATAGATTTTTATGGGCAGCAGGTGGAACAGTTTGCGTACACGTGACATACTTAGGCGGGTGTCGAATTTTCAATGTTTTGTCGGTTTTCTCTTTACAGGAATTTTCCAATTTCATTTTAAAACCCACACAGAAGCCTAAACCTGCACGCTGTGAGATACACAACGCCGTACTAACCGTTCTTAACCGTTCTTAATGATTAATATCGCTCCTTAGAAAAATTGTCGCTTTGACGTTTGAATAAACAGCAAGTTTCGAGTTTATCATAGCCATTTCAAACGGAGGAGCAGAAGCGACCTGCTTAATCCTTGGGCAATGGGCAAGGAATCAGTTGAAATGAGCATAAATTGACTTTCGCGGCACATTCACAATGCATGGTATCTTGGTACACGATGCTGACACGTCGGATGTATGAACGCTCCCTTTAATGACCATTTCGTCTGTAGGCACGAGAAAAGCGTAGTGATGACAGAACTATGTGTGTTTTGTGCACCTATGATGCTGTTTGCCAAGCACTTGTCAGTGAATCTGCGACCTCACTTATTGAGGGGCCCATGACGTTGTCGAAGAGGACGGCGCCCTGTAGGTTGAAAATCAAAAGGCGAGTCAACAGCGGATGACATCCAAAAAAGGAAAGGTCTTTTTTTGGCCGACTAGTGTACCAATAGGTTTGGTGGTAAAACTGCACTATATACTTTCCGGGCACATTTTGAGACTGCACAGCCTCTGGGTTCGGGCCATTTTTTTTTAGTTGAGTAAAGCCACATATGCGGTTACGGCATTATGCGCGTAGTTTGAATTAACGAGCGCATCTGTGGGTCATTCCGTACTTCCGCCAGTTACGGAACAATACTTTTCTGTACAAAGCTCAACAATAACTTGGTGCGGTTTTTTTTTGTTCAAAGCTTCAATGTGACGCCTTTGTTTGTATGTACGTGCGTCTGGTCCTACGTGCACTTAGAAGGCCTCAAAATGTCTGATTTGACGAGAGCCAAATAGCCAGGATTGGCGAGGTACCCAAATCCGACGCACGCCAAATTAATCTGATAGCTCCAAAGAAGGCTTTGCCTACAAGAAGGGGCAACAACCACTTCAGGGCTGTAAGGTGGATCGTTAAGCGCCCTCATGCTAAGGTGATCGTTAAGCGCCCTCATAGCTGCGCCCTCAGGCGCAGCTATCGTTCGAATAGTTGGAATGACAGTGAAATGAACCTATCCATGAGCAGTGGATTACGCGGCGGCATACTGGGTCGGCGCTCCGAGCCGAGAAGGAGTACACTCATCACCCACTACGTCATGCATCGTTAAGAAGCATTTTTTTCTTTTTTGTTTTAATTGACAACTTCACTGCATGCAAAGCTTCTGTGCTGAAACTGAGGTGCTGTCACTACTGATAATATCTATACACTTACCGTCTTTCTTCAGTACAGTTGTGCTCGACAGAGAGAATTCCGTGTAGGGGTGAAGTCACTGTGACATATATAATGCATGACGTTTACTAGCGCAACTTAACATGGGTTATCCTTACCTGCAGCGCGCTAGCTTATCTGCTATGGCATTGCGCTATTATTGCGCGAGTTCTCTACCGCCCGGCGGTGAACTGTTTACGGCGGTTACACTTCGGAGAGCCAAGAGATGGCGCTGCCGGCTCTGACGCCATACGATGCACCCTGAGGGCAACTTAGTTCACTCAGGAGGTGCCAGTGAAGTTGAAAGACTTAATTGCAGCGAAATCGTGACTGGCCTCTGCCACCCTTATTGACTGTATAGAATAACATGTTGCACATATGACGCAAACTGTGGCATGCTTCACGTGAAAGAAGTATCTTCTGGAAACTATGCGATGTTCAATTACCATGCAGAACGAATAAGCGAGAGCTAGAGTTCGTGATTTCTGCAGGCAGTGCCCCTTCTAAAATAAATGAGTTTCTGTGAGGCAAATCCACAATCAGGAAAGAAACAGGAAGAAACAACCGAACGAAGCTTGTACGTACGCATCGTCGCAGTGGAATGCGCTTGTATTATTGATAATGACCCGACAATGCGTCTTTCTTGTAGACACATTTTCCCATGTTGGCTCGAGGTCAGGAAATAAAAAAAAATGTATTGGTTCACTGCAGACTTTGTTCTGAATACTAAATCATAAGGAAACATAGTTTACCGTATGTGAAAAGGGAAGCCAGAACACAGAATGGTTGCGGGGTCACGTGTTCAAAGACGGCAAGCGCCCATGCAACAGGACAATACGCGACCCATATATATGTGCTGTGTTGAAAGAGTGCTCTAAAGCGATTCCTCAATTGCTTTTGCCTGCCTTCAAGTTGACTATTGCTATTTAATGTCTGCCGTCTAAGGCAAACCACGCCACTTACATGGAAATCGCCTGGTAGTTCCACTGGTAGTTCCTGAGGGGTAGGGGCCTTGAGGTCAAGCAGTGCGGTCAGTCCATCAATAAGTTCTCCCCCAATGCTGGCAGTTAGGTCCGCGACCCTCCAGTTGCTCTCAATTGAAGTCAGCTTGGAGAAGGCGCTGGCATAGTCATCCATGAGCTCAATCACCGCATCTGTAAAGTTTTTTGTCGTGGCGGAGTTGTTGTCTGGGATGAGCACCTGGAGGATGCTGATCGCATTGTGAAGTTCTTCTCAGTGGTCACGGGGCTGTTCTTCAGATAGCCGATGTAGTCGTCGAAGACGTCAGCGTCGCGGCTCAAATTTGTGGTCCCAACGGTGCTGCCGGGACGGTTGCATCGTTTGTAAAACTCCGAGTTGAACAACATGGCGGAACTCTTGATGTACGAGAGTATTGCGTCGGGGCTGTTCTGCTGGCTTTGCCTGGTGTAGTCGTCGACGGTCTCCAGCGTGATGTCGCTGCAAGAGCCGATTTCGATGGTTACTGCTAGCAGGTCGTAGACGTACTGCCCGACGTTGTCGTTGACGACCACGACCACAGAGCAGTCGGTGGCGGCCACCGTCATGTTCCCAGGCGGCAGGACACCGGCAAAGGTGCCGTCGTCGAGGCTAGACTTTATGTGCGTGCAAGAATGCCACGGCTTTGGGCGTCCACCCTCCTAGTCCTTGAGCCTGTTGGGTGCGTGACTGCAGAAGTAGAAGCCGTAACTGAGGGAGGCTCCTTCGGGATCTGCGAAGCCTGTGCAACCGACTCGGAAGGTGGTTTTCACGGCTACGCCTTTCTTCGGATTCACCTGGCAGTGACCTTTCGTCGGTGGGAGGTCACTCTGCTCCCTCAAACCCTGGCCCTCGAAAAGCTCGTGCGTGAGAACGAAATGGACCTCCGCCTGGGGCCTCTGGTTCCATGCGCTCGCCGTGATGCTGCAGTGACACGTTAAAATTAAATCAAATATTGGCTCGTATAGCTTGCAAGGTATCGGATAAATTCTGCAATTAATCTCAATCTTTCGCTCTTGTTTCACATGCTCACCCCGTGTAACTGAGGCCCTTACCTCCCGCATGGCACGCGCATCCCATGCATGCGCGCTCAGTTGACAGGATGCCAGGTCGTTCTTGTTGAGTTTGTTTGCTCGGAAAGGACCTGAGCAACTGTTGTACTTGTTTTTGTACTTAGTTTGAGCATTTTCCAATTGTCTGTGCATCCGTGTGCATGACCCATTGATACTGACTCTTCAATCACTTGTTACAATGGCAGATGTTTCTGTGAGGAAGTTAAAGAATTTTAATAATCGCCTGTGGCAGATAGCACAATTGACGTGCTTGAGCTGGTACATTCGAAGAGGTGGACATTACTTGCGCGATAAATCAAAATATGTAATCAACTAATTACCAAAACTGTGCAATAATATTTTTTTTCTTATTATATTACGGAACACATTGAAATTTTCGAAATGTAGTCGGTAAGATTGCAAGGCTTGTTTACTTGAAAAGAACTCTGTGGATGTCACCATTTTGTCTTTTTTGATGTAGGTTGTCTTGCATATGACAACCTGTAGGACAATTGAAACGCTCACATGTTTTAATGCTGTCATGTACCGGATCCGTCACCGAGGTTATATGGCTGGAGGTGATTCCAGTCAGTCCCACCATTCCTAAGCTACTTCCTCACGATACATGCACCATCTATTCGTAGCAATCCATATCACTCGCGCTATTATGCTGCAAGCACCGCACACATTTATTTATTTATTATTTTAAAATACTGCCAGCTGCTTTTTAGCAGCCAAAGCAGGAGTGGTACATAGAAAATACAAAGGGATACTGTACAAGCAAAAAATGTCAAAATAAAATTCGAACACAACAAGCTCACACACAGTGCTTCACAGATCATACTTGTACGCTACTGCGCAGAACAATATCTCTGAAACTAATGACATGAGTTGAATAAAAATTCGGTACGAAAGGAATTGCGTGCTTCGCTCACAACTGAGAAATAGCCGTTAAGAAAGAGTCAACAGTACGTTTTTTCGTTACCTCTTGTGGAAGCCTGTTCCATTCTCTTATCGTTCTAGGAAAAAATGAAAATTGATAAGCGATAGTTCTAGCCTGGGGTACAATAAGGGTAAGTTCGTGCTTTCCGCGGGTACTTCTACACGTGTTAAACTGTAAGTATTCGTCAAAATTCATTTTAGTTTGGCCGTTCACTATCGTGTAAAGCATCTTCAGACGGTGTAGCTTACGGCGTTCCTCCAGTGTTGGAAGGCCAGACCTTGAACGGAGATCAGATAGTGATACTTGTCTTCCGTAGGCATTAAAAATAAACCTGAGTGCTTTTTTTTGTACTTTTTCCAGCCTATCTGTATCAGTTTTAGTGTGCAGGTCCCAAACGACATCACCATATTCAAGTAGAGGACGCACCAGTGAAGTATAACCAACTAGTTTCGTCTTGCTTGTACAGTGCTTCAGACGTTGCCGCAGTAACCAAAGTCTTTTTGAGGCTGTCGAAACTATCTTTTTAATGTGCGCACTCCATCTTAAATCGCGAGATATTTCAATGCCCAGATATTTAAATGTATGAACAAGAGTAACGCCAACGTCGTTAATTTTGTATGCATGCGATAGTGGACTCTTCTTTTTTGTTACGGTCATTTGGGAGCACTTAGGGATATTTAGGCTCATTTTCCAGGTCTGGCACCAGTTAGCAATTGACGTTAGAGAATTACTTAAGAGTAATTGATCATCTTTAGTTTGAATGGCATGATAAACAACACAGTCATCCGCGAAAAATCGGCATTGTAGAGCAGTGTCAAGTGAGAGATCATTGAGATAAACAAGAAAAAGTAATGGTCCAAGGACGGACCCTTGAGGTACGCCTGAAAGGACTGGAAGCATTGATGATTTAGAGTCACCTATTTGAACATATTGTTGGCGTTGCGTTAGGTAAGAGTCGAGCCACCTCAGAATACGCTCATTTCTAAAGAGATGCTTTAGTTTTAATATCATTTTGGAATGCGACACGCGGTCAAAGGCTTTTTCGAAGTCTAGAAAGATTATGTCGACCTGGCCACTGTTATCAAGAACTGCAAACAAATCATTAGTAATATGGAGTAACTGTGTCACTGTTGAAAGGCCACGCCTGAATCCGTGTTGACTGTTCATGAAGAAATTGTTGCCTTCTAGGAAGCTGCTTAAATGTTTGAAAAGAAAATGTTCTAGTGCCTTGCTAGCTGTGCACAACAACAACACCGGGCGATAGTTAGTTACTGTGAGCTTATCGCCAGTCTTGTGTATTGGTACAATTTTGCCTATTTTCCAGTCGGAAGGAACTTCTCCTTTCTCCAAACTTTTGCTAAAAATGACATAAAGATACTTGGCACACTCCGCGTATCGAAACAAAAATGCATTGGGGATTTCGTCGGGTCCCGAAGATTTCCTAATGTCTAAGCTAAGCAATGCTGAAAAAATACCTTCTTCTGTGATTATTAGCTCTGGAAGTTCATACATAGTTGCGTGGCTGAAATCTATATTGTTATCGGCACTGCGCAGAAAAACGGATGAAAAATAGTCGTTGTATGCCGTTGCTATACAAGTTGGGTCAATGACGTCCTTATCGTGTATTTTCAATTTGTTAACTGGTTCCTTCTTTTGCGTCAAGTGAAGCCAAAACTTTCTCGGATCGCTGGAAAGGAAGTTGTGCATTTTAACGTTAAAAAAAGTGAATCTCGACGATTTTATTTTCGAACGCAAGTCCGATCGCAGCTCAGCCAAGGTGCCGCTATCTCTCTGGTTTATAGACGATAATCGTTTTACGCGCCGCTTTATATGAATGATTTCGCGCGTTATCCAGGGGCTTCGACGTTTGCTATTATGTTTTTTCGGGATATATTTGTTCATGCAATGACGCACCGAACATTTGAAGTGTTGCCACAAAATATTAACCGTTGTAAAGTTTCTGTGGCACTGTAAAAAGAAATCATAGTCTAGTTCTAAGAAGTCTAATATGCTGATATCATCTGCATTATTAAAATCATAGTAGGGTCTTGGCTTTTTGCGCTCAGCTTTACGCCACAGTTGGCTTTTAAAGAGGACAGAGAAATGGTCCGATATACCGGACACTATATCGACAGTATAACCTAGTTGACTGACATTTTCGGATATGAAGACGAGGTCGAGAATCGAACTCGATACGGCAGTCTGGCGCGTTGGGGTATGCACTACCTGGTGTAGATCGAACGCATATGCGATGTCTAGCAACAGATCCGCGTGATGGCATGTTGAAGTAGCACACATCAAGTCCCAGTCTATATTAGCCATGTTGAAGCCGCCACTCATTATAACGCAACTGTAGCGCTTTTTGTTGTCGTATAGAAAGTCGTGTAGAGCCTCCAGCACAGAAATATCAGCATTGGGTGGCCTATAGACAGCTCCGATAAGTGCGTTTTGGCCAGAAAGTTTGGCAGCTATCCACACCATTTCAATCTGCTTATGGTGTGGGACCAGCGTATACTGAGTGCCTTTCTTTATCAGAAGTGCCACACTTCCCCCTTTTGAATAGCGATCATAACGGATGATTTCATGCGTGACAGGTACAACATCTGCATCATCTATGCTATCGTGAAGGCAAGTCTCTGTTACCACGGTGATGTCAGGATCGTAAGCAATGAGTAAACCTTCTAGATCGTCGCTTTTATTTACAATGCTTCTAGCGTTGAGATTCATTAAGGATAAAGCTCTTCGGTTGTGAGGAACTGTCGGCTGAGGAGGGGGGTTGTTTGGATTGCATTGTTGGGTGCAGTCATCCCAAGAGCGTGGTCATTGCCTAGTAGACTGAACAAGTTCGTTCCGCGCCTCATTCCAAAAGGAAAGGGTCCCATTGATTCTAACCTTGTCGAAAACAAGGATGACGTTATCCCCATTGGACCTGTTTACTTTGGTACTTGCTCAAAGCTTCTTGCGGATAGACTGTACCCTAGGCGAAAAGTCTTCCGAAATACTGAATTCCGAATCTCGCAATTTAGCACAGCTTTTCAAAATCCTAAGTTTGTCTCTCCCATCAACAAGCTTCAGAATAACTGGACGACACTTATTCTTTGTTGGCTTACCGATTCTGTGGATTCGTTCAATGCCCACGTTGGGCAGCTTCAACAGGTCGTCAAGGATATCTTTCGATACTGTCCGCTCAAGAGAGGCAATATCCTCCCCTTTTGCTTCCTTTACTCCAAAAATGATGAGGTTACTGCGTCTGCTTCGGTTCTCGAGGTCGTCAATCTTCAAAAGTAAGCTATCGACTGTCACTTGCAAGGCATCAACTTTACTCGTATATTCGGTGACCGTTGAAGCTATGTTATCCAATTTCATGTCAATGGCGTTCAATTTGTCGGCAGACTCTTTAAGTTTACTGTTCGTTGTTTGCTTGAGGTCTCGTATGTCGTCGAGTATGATTTTAAGAATGTCATCAGTAAAAGGACCCGGATTAGATTCAATGTCCCCACAACATGGTAACAGATTAACAAAACAGTGATACATCATCAATGTAAGATCAAAAATGGACCGTAAGATCATGTAAGATCAAATGGACACGAAATGTAAGATCATGTAAGATCAAATGGACACCTCAAGCAACAGCAGGTGTATTTCCGTTATTCAATAACAGCGATATTTCCCTAAATGTAAAATAACTGCGAGCGTGGCAGCGAGCGTGAGCTGCGACGATACCACTAGGCGCTGGAATCTAAAGTTCTTCGATTCAATACATTTTTTTTCTGTTGGAAACACCATCAAGTTTACAATTAAGGTGAAACCGTGATTGTGTGCTGTGCATGGTGTAATAAGCTGTTTTGTGGCGTTGCATGACCGTTCACAGTATAGATATAAAGCCAACAGGCAGGCGTCAATGAATCGAAGGTGACAAAACTGGACGAAACTGCTAAGGCGTACTAAAGGCGCTAGCAGCGTTAAATGCTTGACGTGTAGATGTGTGCTACACTCACCGATAACTTTGTGTCATCTATTTATTCACCTTACAACTACCAGTGCAGATGAGCTGCCGAAATTGCATATCTGCGACAAGCATTCTGGCAACGTTTGACAACGCTTTAGCTTCATCGAAACAGCGCATATTCCGCGTAATCCGCGCATCTTGAACGTGTGGTGGTTTCGACTTTGCCCAGAAACGAAACAGACAGGCAGAAGGATAAGTCAAATCTAACATTCAGTGATCTTTTCACCTTATTTTATCATTGCAAACAAGTTGTTTGTCTTCTCTTCCTCTTCTCCGCCGTAAGCTCACCCGGATGAGAACGCGGGACTTTACTTTGGGGAGCACTCTTACTTGCGCTTGCTTTGCCTCCGCGCACACGAGTTCCTTTATTCATTGCCGCAGAAAGTACAGCCCATGATTGAGTTTAGCGCAACGCTCAAAGGAAGGCGAATTTCAACACAAATCTCATTAGCAACAATAATTCCTTGTCAAGTGGGCTCACTTGTGCGGTCCGGACCTGGTGATGTACCCGGCTGGCATCAGCAGCACGGCCCCGCGCTGCTCGGCGAGGCAGCCAGGTGGCACGCGGTGCACGCCTGCGTCCTGAGCCGTTGGTCCACGTATTTGCCACGTGACCAGAGGGTAGCTGGTGTTCCACAACTTCGTGCGCTGTGGCCGGGCCTCCACCACCAGGTCCTCGCTGCTCAGAACGCCGAACTCGGAGCACGGGCAGGACAGCGCCATCTATGAAGCACGTCGTAAACAGGTAAATAAATTCCCGTTAGCAGTAATTTAAAAATATTGAAGCTGTTTTTGTAAACCTCGTCGGGATTCCGTGACCATGGATGTTGCATCGTGGCTGTTCTCTAGCCAAATAGGCATTCGCACCCTAACGTGCTCGCCTTCTATGTGACGCATGAAAACTAGTTTGCATAACTAGGAGCGTGAGCTTATAGTAATGTCATTTCTTGTGAATAATTCAGTGCTTTTGCAGAGTAGCGGTTGAGCCGTCGTGTCCTTTGCCCATGGCGTTGAAATGCAACTAATGGCGACATTTTTGTTTTTTTCCGTATTTTATTCGAGCGTGATGTTCCAGCAATAGCCCAGTTGTCAGCTCCCAACTACTTATAGTGCCGTACAAAAACTGGCTGCCACTTAACAGCGTCGCCAGTGCCAGGCGGTATGAGGACTAAGCACCGGGCGCCAGCGTAAAACGCTGAGGATGTGTTCGCACCATGTCGTCCCGATCTCCGGGAACGCGCACGCGGATTGTGGCGCTGTCGTTGTCGCTATCACTGCTCACGCGGAGCGTGAAGTTGAGTATTTGAGTCGAGCCATACTGCAGCTCGTCCGTGATCTCGATAACCTGCGGAGATACAGAAAGCTTGCTTATACTTGTTTATTCCACAAAACATGTGCCTACGAATTTATGGCATGTGCACTGTAACAGTTGTACTCGCTTGGAGTCACAGAGTGAGTGCTCTGAACATTGCCTACTTTCTTGCTAAAATCACAATAATGGGCAGGTCCAAGCATCGAACAAAGAAAGCACGTTCAAAAAACAGAGTTCACAATCTCGAGCAAAAAAGGTGCGTCTATAGTACGTGTTTTAAGCATTCGTTCTTAATGTAAACATTCTTGCCACCTAAAAACACGTTTTCGTATGTTTTTTTATCTACATAGCACATCGTGACTATCATATAATCGCCCACAGTTTCTCTCTGTCTCTCTCAAAAAAAAGAAAACATGTCATTGCTGTAGCCAGATTGCGAAATCGTTAGCCAATGGTCTAAATGCAGAATAAGTATGAACTGCTATACTAGCAGTGCAAACAACAGGTAACTTCTGTGTTCTTGTATCATTTGATATAGTTAAAGATGGTCAAAAGTACAGGTTCGAGAATGACGTGTGCGTGCTGCCATTTAGTTGCTATTCACATGCTACTGCTCTCAGATTGCAAGAGGATTCCCCCAATCTGTTAATCTGTACTTCAAGTCTCGAAAGAAGCAAGAATTTACTTTCTTCATATTCTACGTTCCGGCGTTCTCACCAATAGCGTTAAAGCGCGAAATATGTGAGAATGCTGTACGGAGCTGGACTGGACCAATTTCGTCCTTCCCGCTGCTCATGCCGGCCACAAATTTCTAGAGAACGATATCAATTTTTTTCGCCATAGACATAGAACATGCGATACAAACACCCGGAAAAGATCGCTTTCTTGTCTATGTGCTTAGCAATGGACTGTGCATATTTACTGTAAACTTGTGGCCATCCCCTTTGTTAGACAGTAACAATTACTAGTAACTGCATGGTGCGCGTGCAGCACATTCGACGTGAACATCTTGGAGCCCTATGAGCGTCGTCTCAGTTAAAAGGACGCTAAAGAAATGAATTCGGAACAGTTGGATAGTTTGCTAGTTTCGTCTTAGGAGTCGTCATCGTTTCCTATGTAATTAAATATAAAATTGCCGCCGATGGTTCCATTGCTGTGCGGCACTTTGAACCACCCGCGCCAAAACGGATGAGTTGAGGCAACCTCCACGTGAGCAGCTAGTATACCGCCATATTTGAATAAGTCAATGCTGACGTCACGTATGAGAGGGAATAGAGTTCACAACAAATGGCGCCACTGCGATGTTTCACTTTTTTATTTTCGCGCTCTCTTTTCATTACGAAACACGAATTCGTTATTACAGAACTAAATCCGATGTTTGAATCTAGCTCGACTTAATATTATCCTTATGTGGCTACTTCAACAGCAAGACCGCCCGCTTTAAGACAGCAGCTACCTCCTGGTCCAGTCGCTTCTTGATGAATGCTTGGTATAGGGATTCATTCTTGCCGCATTGGTCGCAGCTCCAACTAAATGCCAGTGCTTGACCGGGCTTCTCTAGGTGTCGAGAACCACTGCCGTCTGGAAGGAACAAAGCGGAACCTGTGAATTCATGGTTTACAACAAAGCAGCAAATTGATATGCAGCACAGAAGTGTTGGCAAACAATTAGTACACGCACTGACCACTGTTGTCCAGGCATGTGTAGTCGTACTCTCGTTCCCGCACGGTTTTTACATACGTATGCTCACTTGCTTGCGTGCGAGTGTGAGAGCACGTCGACCTGCCCATATGGCAGGTTTCTTTTTGTTTCTCACACCCTGATGTCGATGAGACATAAAACAATGTAAATCAAATTCTAATTTACGTTTCCTTCGTACTTGTTAAAAAAACTTTAATGAAGGCTTCTTAATAGCCATGTTGCTTTTGTTTCTTTCAAATCACAAAATGAAAGTAGTAGAAAGGAATTCATGAACTTACCGTATCATATATATTTATCGTGCCGCATCATAACGCATATAGGACATTTCTCTGTGTGTGTGTGTGGGTACGTGCATGCATGCGTGCGTGCGCATGTATGTGTGTGAATCTGGCAATCTCCAATTACCAATGTCTTGAGCTAGCTGATTCCAACTTGCGCCTGCAATTTTCCAAAGCTTGCCTCAATATTCTCAGAAATAAATATTGTCTGAAAAATTCCCATTTGGGGGCACATAACCGTATGTTAAATGCAGGCGCATCAAAAAACTGCGAATTCGTTTAATAGAACAAATTCTAAAAGACACCCTTCGAAGTTTTCCAAGAGTAAATTGCGAAAACAAACTTACTCTAGCTGTATTACAAGCACCCCTGGATGATAATGCAACAACATTTACTTCAACACGGCAAGTGTAAGAGGCGTTTATCTGCTCTCGTTTTGATTCCGGCTAGGAGCCCTTGGGTCCTATATATATTGGCATCTTCAGCTTGTCTGTTTACTTGTAGTTGCACGTCGCTGTCTGGAGCTGAGCACCGCTGTATCGCCCTGCTCCGCGTTCGTATATGTGTCCTTTGGCCCCAGCAGTATGTTGGCGAAAGCCAAGATTATGTGTGTGGTCCGTCCGCTGATTACACTCATTACATTTATCTGAATAGAGTTCTGGGTAATACTGATGATAACCGATCGGATTTGGGAAGCTGTTTGTAGTAGGCGCCATGTTGTCGCCTGCTGTTTAGTCAATGAGGAGCGCGGTGGGAGGGCGGGTAATACTGACTTCCTGAACTGTAGTGTTTGGTGATTCGATTACATTTGGCCAAGCGGTCTCTCTCCGCACTCGGGACCCGCGTTCGGTGTGTGCAGTTTCGTTGCCCGCGAGGGAGATCCCGGGCGTCCATATGATATGAACATCACGCTCCCCGCGAAAGTTAGGATGCTTAACGCCTCTTTCGAGACCCCTGTTTTAGCGAAGTTATGAAGCGTTGTTTTAGAGTCACTGGTAACTACGCTGGCCGTTGTGCAGGCGAGCGCCAGCGTAGTAATCCCTGCATTAAAAAAAAAATGAAGCAGAAATTTCTTGGTAGTAAACGACATGTGGCCATGGTATTTGCACAAGAAATCACTGTCCATGTCATCCTGATATTTTTTGAGTTTCCTGAAAATTTTGAATTCGCCCCAATATTTACAATGCCGATATCGCAACATTGCGGCTTGGGATTACATGAAACTACGGCGAAAACTTTTTTTACCGCAAGGGTCAATTCGCACGCAGGAAGCAGCCAGTGAGAAGCCGTTGCTGCATTCAAACCGATTTCTGGCCCCATTCGCTTGCGGCTCGACTTTCAATCGCTTCACTTTTTGGGGTGTACAACGGTGACGCGTTTATAAGAGGAGCCACAAGCAGACGTGTTCCCCATGGCGCCGCATTGTGTATCGCGTATATTTCATCGCGTGCGCTGACTACACACGCCTCGTTTCGAGTCACTCGCTGAGGACCAGCGTCTCGACGTCGGACAGGGCGACCAGCGGCGCGCCGTCGATGGAGGCGTGCAGGGCGCTGCTGCTCGCTGTCAGGTAGCCGACGGCCAGAGCCTCGATCAGCACGTCTGTCTTGCCGCGCCACATCTGGCGCAGCACCACCTTGGCCGTCTCGCCCTGGCGCAGGCAGCTGCGACGCAGAAGAGAAACGTCTTCAACCAATGAGGCGGTGCTGCGGGGTCGCCGAACACCCGTGTCCATGGTATACGACATCGAGATAACCTTCGTATGATTGTCGTGCTGAACAACGTGTTTCGCGCGCTGAACCGAGCTTCAGACGCTTCGTTGTAAGCGTCCTACAAGGCCGAGGAGGACACGATGAGTATCAGTTATCGGTGTAAATTTCTCAGTGTTTTTTGCATGCCCCGCGTGTCAGCTCCATCTGAAGCGAACGAAAGGGCAGAGCAGTCGAGAGTGGCGTTGTTTGTGAACAGAAAATGTTGGCGCGTTGTGCTGGATTTGCGGTGATTGGGTAATAGTGCAAGGAGAAAAAAAGAGGCGTGAGAAATGAGGCAGCATGCTTCGTGCGATTACAAGAGCTAATGCAGTTTCGAATGAAGTGCACACATGGTCACGTGATAACCGTTGTACAATCAATTCGGAAAAGGCTTTAGTGGTTTTGTTTCACACTAAGAACAAGAAAATTACTTTCCTGGAAGATTTAGTAACGAACCACGCTAAAATTGAGCTTGAAAATATGCTAAAATATTTAGGTGCATTTTTTTATCTAACCATGACCCGGCATAGCCAAATTTTCTTGCTAGTAAGTTTTCACAAACCGCTGGAATCCCTTATTTTCTAAACTGCCTTCTTCGTTTTAATAAATACTTAATATTGAATTCACGTTTTTCTGAGCCATTTAAGTTATTGTTCCTTCGTCTGGGGTAGGACTTCTGAAACAAATATAAACAAATTGCACATTCTGCAAAAGAAGGCTCTTCGCGCCATTTGCAACAAACCATGGGATTTGTCTTCAGACGCTTTATTTCATAGTTGAAGACACCGAAAGTAAAGGCCCATTTAAAGTATCGTTTAGTACTTGTGTACAAAAAATGTGCGGAAGAATGTAAAAACTACATCACTCGTGTGGCTAACTTGAAGCAACACAAAGCTCTCTATAATACAAGAAATCCAGAGTATCGGCAAGTACCAGAACTGCGAACTAAATATGGATCCCAAATATTGGTGCTGCTGAAAAAAAAAAGCAATGCCCGCACGCACCAAGAAAAATGCCGCCTCAAGGCCCAGAGGCGTGTGCATGCAGCTGTGCGGGAAAAGGAGGCAATACAAGCGCAACAGGACTGAAGCGTTCGACCCCGTTCACGCTCTCTAGGATGCTCTACGTTTGTGTGCTGCGCAAAATGTGACATTATCGCAAATTTTGGGTGAAGCGTTTCCCTCTACCTCTCTTCAAGCACCTCAGTCTTCCCCAAACTGCGCTCAACACTCGCGCGGCTACCATAGCTGAAAACCATGCGAAAAAAAAAACGCGCTTCTTGCAAACCACGCAGCATTTGCATGGCCGGCCGTCTTTGACAAGCACCTGACATGCTCGCCCTTCAGCAGTTATCACTACAGCTGGGATCAGCATGATCGAATTGACTGAATCTACGGCTCCTCTTTTGTCTCCCCAATCGGCGGCGAGCGGTATTCCGAAAAAAGAACAAACAGATCCGAGACCCACTCGCTCCATGGCACGAAAATGTTGCTGCTCTCTGGCTTTCGCGGGGCGCTTTCCGACTCCAACACGTGTTCCCCGCTGATGTGGACGTGCTGTACTCGCCGAGTGAAACGCCTCAATTCGAGGCTAACCAGTACGCATACTTTCATTTTGCACCGTTTGCAGTTCGTGCGATATCGGCGCAATTTCGGCTCGTTCACTTGGATCGCAGTCCGCGTCATGTTAGGCACCATATACTTAGCGACAGGGCATATGACTCTCGACTAACTGCACGTACGAAGTGTTCAACCTTACAGTTACCACATCGAGTCCCATTCCAGTGAGCACTGTTTGTTTACTCCAAAAATTATAGGCGAAAAACCCCGCAGGCTACGTAACGCCCAGTGTACAGCGGCTGTCTTCTAAGCGAACTGGCGATATGGTGGAATTCCGCGCTACTCCGGTGCCGTCTGTCCAAAAACTCCCGTGTACAGAAGTCGTTCAAAGAGTTGAACCACCACTGGCACTCTCTAAAACAGCCTGCAGTTTCAATGAACCAAAACAAGGTTATGATGATGTGCACGAACGCATAGGCTACGTTTTTATGACGAAGCTGTATATGCATAGACGATTCGTCCATCCATCTCTCACCTGTACGCCGAAAACTCTTCCGGCGCATCCCCACGCGCATGCGCGAAAACAACAAGAGCGAGCAAGGCGCGCGATTGGCTGCGCCCGTAGTGACATCGTTGATCTCCGTCGCAGCCGAGCGCGCACGCTGCCGGCCCCGAATTGAGTAGACCACGCGCCATACTTACTCCTGAGGAGCAGGCAGCTTTCCATCAGCAAGCTTCAGCTTCAGCATCAGCTTTCCTCGGCACCTTAACAGGGTTACCAAAAAGGACGTGTATCCCCTACCTCGGATTGACGACGCCCTTGACTGCCTCCACGGTGCTCGCTATTTCTCCTCTATTGACCTTCGCTCCGGCTATTGGCAGATTGCCGTGGACGATCTCGACCGCGAGAAGACTGCCTTTGTAACACCCGACGGTCTTTATCAATTCAAGGTGATGCCGTTCGGCCTCTGTAACGCTCCTGCCACTTTTGAACGCATGATGGACACCCTTCTTCACGGTTTCAAATGGTCCACGTGCTTCTGCTACTTGGACGACGTGATCGTATTCTCCCCAACGTTCGCTACGCCCCTCGAGCGCCTCTCAACAGTCCTGGACGTTTTTCGGCGAGCCGGTCTGCAACTCAACGCATCGAAGTGCCAATTCGGCCGCCGCCAGATTACCGTCCTTGGACATCTCGTTGACGCGGACGGAGTGCAACCGTACCCAGGCAAGATCCATGCTGTTACGCACTTCCCTGTTCCGAAGTGTGTCAAGGATGTGCGCAGCTTCATCGGCCTTTGTTCGTACTTCCACCGTTTCGTGAGGAAATTTGCCGCCATAGCACGACCACTAACCGACCTTTTGAAAAAAGACGCTCCTTTCCAGTGGGGCGATAACGAGGCCTCTGCATTCTCTCATCTAATCGACATTCTCACAACGCCTCCCGTTCTGGCCCATTTCGATCCTTCTGCGCCTACCGAAGTCGGTACTGATGCCAGCGGTCCCGGAATTAGAGCAGTACTGGCACAACGCCAGCGTGGCCACGACCGTGTTATCCCTTATGCCAGCAGGCTCCTCTCACCCGCGGAGCGCAACTATTCCATCGCTGAGCGAGAGTGTCTGGCCCTAGTTCGGGCGGTTGCGAAATTCCGCCCATACTTATATGGCCGACCCTTCTCCGTTGTCACAGACCATCACGCGCTTTGCTGGTTATGCTCACTGAAAGATCCTACAGGAAGACTTGGTCACTGGGCCTTACGCCTCCAAAAATATTCGTATACTGTCACCTATAATTCTGGCCGACTACACAAGGACGCTGACTGCCTGTCTCGCTACCCGGTCGACGAGCCTGGCGACGCCGACAGTAGTAGCGCCAACGGCATTTTCTCTGTGTCTGCCTTCGCTAACATCGCCGATGAGCAGTACCGAGACCTATCGCTGCGAGCACTTATCGAGCGACTGCGCTCTACACCTGCCGACGCATCCGTTCGCCGATATTTCCTCCAGGGCGGCATTCTGTATCGAAGGAACTTCCTCCCTGACGGCTCTGATCTTCTTCTTGTCGAGCCAAAACAGCTACGACAGACTGTGCTCTTTGAGATGCATGAAGCACCCACTGCAAGACATCTTGGGGTAACCCGCGCGTACGACCGCGCCCGCCGCCGCTTCTATTGGCCTGGTCTCGTTCGCTCCGTTCGAAGCTATGTTGCTGCCTGTGATCCCTGCCAGCGTCGGAAAACACCTCAGATGCTACCTGCCGGTCATCTCCAGCCGATCACCGTCGCTGTGGAACCGTTCTTTCGTGTTGGATTAGACCTGCTCGGTCCCTTTCCCACGTCATCCTCCGGGAACAAATAAGTAGCCGTCGTGACTGATTACGCCACCCGATTCGCTACCACTCGGGCTCTCCCTACCAGTTGCGCCACTGACGTCGCGGACTTTCTCTTGGGTGACATTATCTTGCTTCATGGCGCCCCGCGACAGCTGCTTACTGACCATGGTCGAAACTTGCTCTCGAAAGTTATCGCTGACATTGTGCGTTCCTGTTCCATTCAACACAAACTGACTACCTCATACCATCCTCAAACCAATGGCCTGACACAACGGTTAAACTGTACTCTTATGCTGTCCAAGTACGTTTCCAAAGACCACCACGACTGGGATATTGCCGGTCCTTACGTAACATTTGCGAACAATTCTTCCCGGCACGACACCGCCGGATTTTCTCCATTTTATCTACTGTACGGTCGCGACCCTACCTTGCCCCTGGACACGGCACTTCCTCCTCCTGCGATCTAAACAAGCGAGTATGCGCGTGACGCCATCGCCCTCGCCGACCATGCACGCCAGCTTGCCCGTGCTCGACTGACGGCCTCACAGACCACTCAGCAGTGTCAGTACAACGCCCGCCATCGTGACGTACAGTTCTCGCCTGTTGCGCTCGTGCTCCTGTGGTCGCCCTCTCGTCACGTCGGACTTTCAGAGAAGCTCCTTTCGCGATACACAGGGCCCTACCGCGTGCTGCGCCAGGTGACGCCTGTGACTTACGAAATTGCTCCTGTGGGTTCAACCTCGTCCTCTCCTCTGGCATCTAGTGATGTCGTGCATGTCAGTAGGCTCAAGGCCTACTACACTGCTTCCAAGTCCGATCTTTAGTCGCTCCGGGACGGCGCTTTTGCAGCCGGGGGTAGTGATACGGCACAATATGTGCGATCACGAAAGGCCAGCAGTGTGAAGACGACGACGACGATTTAGAAGCTAGCGCGGGCTGTTGCCTCTTGGCCAAGCGCAGCGTATTTTCCTTGTAAATATATTTGTACATAGCTTGTCGTCTGCGTCTTCCTACGTAACAATATAATGGGGACGCTCCCATGTAAGCCGCGATGACTTCCACTTCACCGCTTTCGTCATGCTCGGTGCTTCGCAATGAAACTTTTGGTCCAAGTAGCATGACGGCTCAAGGTAGAGTACACAGGCCCGCTATCCAGAAGGCGTTGGCTGATCACCAAGAGAGTGCAGTCGAAATATTTAAGTGCTCCGACACTCCTCTGACTTCCCTAGCGCGAGGCGTGACGCGAATAGAGTGACGCGCGCACTGAGAATACGTCTCATTTTCATCCCAGCTAGCTTGGGAAGACGTTGTCTTTGTCGACTTCAAAATATAGTGGTTGAATCGCCTTGGCGCTGGCAGCGCTGGGTTTGCACGGGAGACGGAGCCTACGCAGAGTGCACGTAATTGGGCTTACCTCTTGTTTACAGTGACCTTGTAGGTGCAGTCGGGCGGCGAATTCCCCTGCGCGCACGACTCGGGTGGACCCGTGCTGCCGCTGCATTGGACTACCGGCGCTTGACCCTGGTCGCGCCCGTAGAGCACCACAAACTGCACGTCGGTGCGCGCCACCAGTGGTCGGCTGCAGTGCCCGGACACTCCCGAGCGCACCCAGACGACCGCGGGTCGCTGTGCGCTCACCGGGAGCGGACGTCCACACGGGCCCAGGCCGTCCACCTGCCACCGCGCGCGGACGTGGACCCAATTTCATCAACTCTCAAGTAATGTTTGACGTTAGCCTTTCTTAGTTTTCGTACGCGTACACTACGCGGGCCTTTTCCTCCCTCGTAAGCTTACCAGGCATGATACAGCAGCACCACGTTGTTCATAGACGTAGCATTAGTAACACCTTACATCACTGTCCTTTACACCACAGATTCTTGCAAATACCTCGCTGGTGGGCATTTCTTCCCTGTAGATTCCTTTGAGAGGAGCAAGTGTTTGATCATTCACTACTTCTCTGAACAAGCACATATTACGGCACGTTTGTATTCGGTAAAGTTTCACTGAATGGCGGTGGTAGTGATTTCTCTTTGTGGAGGTCTTGCATACCTTAAGCTTTGATTTGTTGGCTTCTTTCGGCCTTCCAACACACTCATAACACATTTTGCAACGGCGTTGCAATCCCCAACGGGTGACCGGCGGGAAGCCATTCTAACGTGCCATGGTAAGAAAATTAAGGTGTGCTCTCCAAGCCAGCCGGGCATGAGCGATGGCGGTGTTCAGCAGCGGCTTTGGCGGCCCATATTCAGCCTTCTATGAATTATGGGCTGAGTACATGCAGTGCACCGCTTGACAAGTCGTGGTATGGTGCCGCAAAACGGAGCTCTGCATTCCTCGGATTTGCCCAGCGCTGCAAACGACCGCCTCTAAAAATTATTCTCGGCAACAATTACTTTGACATCCTTTGATTGTTTTGTCGGCTAAGCATTGTGATGACACTGTTGAAACCTTTTTTACTGGGGCCTGTATGTCGCCTTACACGCGCGCTGAACAATGGTCAGTTGGGAAGTTGCGTAGTAACAACCCTTGTCCAATTTTACTGCGCTCCGCGAAATCAATTTGTACGGTCTGAAGGCTTTGCAATAACCATTACGCTGCCACAAGCTCTGAGCTTCCCCTTGCAGATTTCGCATTGGCAAAACATTTTCCTATATTCTGAATTATCTTGCGTTCTTCGTACTCCAATGAAATTTTTGCTTTATCTTCCAGTAGGTCATCCGTAATCCGCCAGAATTACCGGATTCCGGAGAATCGAGATACAGCTTTAAAACATTCTGCTGCATCCGTCTTGTCGATGGTGTATCTTGACTTAACTTGCGTCGCGTACGTGCAAAACAAGGACAGGAATTCACCGACGATGAAAGATACTCCCTAATGCAAAATTTGAGCGCAACTCCACGCGTGTTTTCATTTCGCGATACATTGACTGGCGCGAAAAAATCTGTCTAGTGTGACACCTTGCAAACGGAGCAAAGTGTCATGTGACTGCCTCGCTAATCGGCAGATCGCGAGAGGCAGCGCGGAGACTACGCGTTGGCGCGATTCACAGCAGCCGCTGCCGACAGACCTCCGAGGCCAAGACGCGCTATCCTGGCGACATCTCGTTGACATCGTCGTCCCACTACGTTTTTCTTCTCGCCCTTCCGCCTTAACCTCCTCCTCCACTTCCCTCCCTCCTCACGGTTTCGCTGTGCCCTCCTCCTCCGCTTTCCGCCTCGCGTCTTTCATCCCCCGCTACACTCCGCGTTCGATTTTTCATCTTTTGCCGTGCTCGTTCACTCGGTTACGCCGGCGCTCGCCGCAGGAACGGGCGCCCAAGAGTTGCATTCTAAAAAGAGACAGAGGTAAATATGCGCGTTTCCCAATCGCTTTCTTCGCCCTCGTTTTTTCTGTCTGTGTGCGTCACATATCTAAAGCGAAGATGTACCGATTCGTTGAAACTGTCCCACTTGTTTCAAAAGTATGTCGTCCATGCCGTGTCACGACAAACGGGTCACACACCTGTCCCTGATCTAGTTCCTAATTAGCAGTATTGGCAGCGCGTCTGCCTTTGGTATTTCTAGCTTGGCCTTTGAGCAACATTGAAAATCAAAGCTTGGTTATCTGTGTGAAGACTCATGTGCTTAGTTCAATGATTTGTTTGAAATACCGAAGGGTCAATAAAACTGCCTATGTCCTTTATATGTAATCGTTGAGTGGTTGACTTCTGCCTCGGTGAATGTGTAGTTCTAATAATAGATTGCCACGTTGAGTGTTCTTTTCAGATGCCCACTTTTGTGTGGATCATGTAGTGCTGCGCCAGTACAATAAAGGAAAGCGTAGGTGTTTAGCTCAAACGGCTGTGTAAATTCCGATGTTGCGAGCAAAGTGCCTGATGATATAATTTTAGTGGGTTCTTGGTGTTATCTAGTTTCTTGTTTTATCAATAACGTTAGGAATGTGTTTTTTATAAGTGTCGTAATATGTCCAGGACGACATCAGTATAAGCTTTAGTTGTTAGTCTGAGTTTGTCCAGGGTCTTTTTCTTCTCGTGTTTACCGCAGTTCATTTTTTACTATTTGAGTTCCTTAGCAGCTCTGTGTACGTGTAGCTCACTCTCCCCCACCCTCAAGAAGTCGCAGTAGGAGAGTAAGCTGTTGCGTAGTCTGTGGTAAAGCAAGTTGAAGTGTTAAAAAAATTTCACATTATCGCGCGAAAGGCGGAGCTTTGTTATCGATAGTGAAATCCTTAGACAACTATACCAAACTAATGTTACCAGATTTATGGGTCCTGCAAAGTGCAGTAATCATTCGCTAACTAATGAAATTTCCAAGCATTTTGTCATGCGCGTGCAGCAGGCACGTACCCAGGATGTCTACACGTACTGCTCCCACCGATAAAAGTTAGAAAAACACCTACATAAGCACCGCAGAGAAGTGGCTACGTTACGGGGCTCGAATAATAGCCGTAGAAGCGTCATTCAGAGCACACGGAATTGTCCTCCACTTCCGGCGGCGTTTCCTCGGCTTACTTTTTAAATAAAGAGATATTGATGCATAAATATTTTCATAAACAACGGTTAAATTTTTAATTTTCGCTCTTCCTTCCTGTTTGGCTGTTGCCTTGACTTTCTCCCTAAGTTGATCGCTCATTTCTCAAATCCTCGCGACTCTTGTTTCCAGTAGACAATATTGCACGAAAAGAGCTGTACAATTACGGAAAAACCAGATGAGTTAACGGGTGATATTCATATTGCCTATGAGATTAAGGGTTATTGCAGGGTTTGATGATGGACGCTGTCTCGCATTATTTTATTTTCCACCTTATGGAACCCATATTCCGGGTATATGATTCCGGGGATCTGTCAGCGTCGCGGTGAGCCCTCACCCGAGGAAATAATGAAACAAAAAGAATAGTTAAACGCAATCGGCATTTTCTCTGGCCGCAACTCGTTCCACGTGTATACAGACCAGCTCACACCGAGCTGAATCTCTTTCCTGGTCCTTGGATCAGTCTAGACGAAGGAGGTTGAACTAACGAAGCAACAATGATGCGCGTGACCGTTGAATAGACGGTGACAACTGAATGCATCTCGAGTCAATCGCGCGGGCACCGAATTGATGGGGAAACTGGCGTTCACATCTCATGAGACGCCCATACCTACCGCCATCCGAAAGGAGTGAAAAAGACAGCAAAATATTGACCGCCGAATAGCTGTCAAATGTCAACAATGATTTGGCGGCGCCTTAGGAATGTGTGTGAGAAGTGCTGGCGTGGGCGGGGGGGAGGGCGGGCGGTGTTGTGCGTCCTAAATTCGGGGGAGGGCCGCCGCGTGCCCCTCCTTGGGTAGGTGCCTGGCGTAAAGTCAAACTTCATGAAATCTAAATCTTTGACTGCGCGAGCAGTGGTTGTCACAACCTTGGGATGATGGAGACTGGTTGCAGAGAGAAGTGCTGGCTTCTGCTTGCCGCTTGCTTCGCGGTGTTTCCGGAACATGCGGCAATGCAGCCTCGAATACGAGACGCTCGTCAAGGCAGTGCGCATAAAGCCAGCCGCCACCTCGGCTCACCCCCACGCTTTCCTCCTGCCGCAGATAATCTACAGGACGCGCCTGGGGGGGAGGGGGGGGGCACCTATGTGTTCCGCCGTGCGGACAGCCACGCGCAGCCACGGCCGGCCTGCAGGAGCAGACGTGCACTCGCCTCCTTTATTGCGTGCTTTATCACGTGACCTCCGGCATAAGGTAAAGGTCCGTTCACATATATCGCGAAGGCGAGGCCGAAAAGTAGTTTGCACGATAGCTGGGCGACTATCATCTCGCGGGGCAAAGCACCAGTTGACGGAAATTACACATCCGTTACGTCGCTTGTAGAAACATGTGTATAAGTATGGAGAATGTCAATAGAATAGGAAAATTTCAAGTCACTGGTTGTTCTCTTCCACCCCGGGAAAATTAGAAATATGTATCTGTGCTCGCTTTCCGCGGTTTGCTCGTGGCAATGCTTACTGAGATGAGATGGTGTTACGGTATTTAATATCATGATGCCACCAGAATTCCTTTATGCACAGCAGCTGAAAGCGATCGTAATATCTTTGATGGGAGCCTTAAGATAGCAGCCAGTTCAGTTGTGCTAGCGAGTGAAGTGGCAGGGGTATCTGCTGTTGGTTCTTAGAAGTAGGGGTGTGAAAGACGAAGTAGCGTTCTTGGCAGTTTTCGTGACGTTACGTCACAGACAGGGCGAAGTGGGTCTGACACTCAGTTTCTTGACCAATCGTGGAGCGGTAATGGAAAAAAAGGAATACAAGCAAATCGGAATACCCTTACGTCATAGCGCCCCTAATTGCTCACTTGAAGCCGAGGCCTGCACTGGTGCGCCTCGTCGACAACGGTGACCTTGGTAACGCTGACTCGTTCGATGTCGCGGCTTGTCCGATTCTGCAGGGCCGCCGTGAGGTAGTAGTCGCCCGAAAACGCGTACGTGTGGTTCAGTGTCCGGCTGAGGTAGTTCCTTTCCGTGTCGTTGAAGACCTTCGATAGTCGTACCTGCACCAGCATGCGCTTGAAAGTAGATGCCTGGATGTGCCTGCGTCTTTTCTATCTCGCGGCAGGCTTATTCGACTAGAATTACTCATAAGCTAACCGACAAAGTAGCTGGCTTTTCTATTTGAACACAGGTCGGTTAAGGATGTAAGTCTTCGCCGAGAGGAAATAGCATTAGTGCAAAGAATGAAGGTTGCTGCAAATTTAAGCACCCCGTAATAGTAGGCGCCACCGGTTGATTGAGGTGAATGTTTCTCGACAACTAATAATCAGTCTTCATAGTATGCTCCGATCTTATAAGAGCACCCTCCCATTTTATACCAAACTTATCAATTAGAACAAAATAAATAAATAAACGAGCAATATATGTGCAGGTCCATGAACTGATAAGATGTAGGCGAAGGACTGCGCCATGTTATTAGAGAACACAAAGTCATTTGAGAACCTTAACGTTGACGCACATTTGACACAAGAATAAAAGCTCAAGCCTCGCAAGCAGCACTTCTCCTGGCTTCAAGGACATCAGGCCATACCTGTCACCTTGTGAGACAACAACATATGCTATGTAGCCAATTTTCGGTGACTCTGGTAGCAGCCAGTGACAGCCTAAGAACGCACAAGAAGCCTGTCCCCCGGAAGTGTGCTGCCAGTCCTATACGGGAGTTTTCCCTAGACGTAGGGATGTTAAGTATTCAGGACAAACGTTTTTATGTATATAAATATAGTGAAAATTTATGACGAAAAGGAAAACAGGCCTTTAAGCTTGAGCGTAGCGGCTTCATTAGTTAAGTTCATTAAAAACGAGCTTGCCAATAAATTTGAACCAAGCTTTCGCAGTCTATCTGCATAACGAACAAGTCAAAGGCGACCTCCTCTAGGTTGCCTTTGACGAAGATAGGTCCTATCGAAATGTCAGCCAGCCTTTCTGAGGCATCTTATCCCAGTTTATAACCTTGACACCACAGCGTGCTATTCACTCTGTCAGCCCGTTGGCTTGATTAGGGAAATATAAAGTATTCCTCAATCCGATCCAGTGAGAAACTGGCTTCAGAGGTTTGCAGCAAGGCCCCTGGATGTGTGCTGCACCCTCTGTGCGTGCCTTCGCGAACAGGGAAAATGGGTCCCCCACAGGTCGCCGTACGGGCATGAGGAGGCACGCTCTGAGAGGCCCAGCAACAACGAGCGCCCCCCCCCCCCCTCCCGGCGGTCACTCAGCAACAGCGCATAGATTATAGGGATTAATTACGTTTGCATCAGCATGTATTTACATTGTTCAGGGAATAGTGAAAAATGGATTAGAGAACTATCAACTTCACGCATGTCGCTCACCACACTAACAAGCATAATTTTTGTTTAGGCAGTTGGTATTAAGCTAGTTGGTGGTTTTGATTCACACATAAGCTAAGATCACGAGACTTTGCTGTGCACGAACATTGATAGTAAGTTATAGAATTGGCACTCGCCCCGTCGTAGGTGTGCATGTCTACTGTTCGCGGCCGTGTATTTCCTATAACATACTCTGAGTTCTCTCGACGAAAAAAAAAACGCACCTAACGAAAGAAGTAAAAAATCCTCTCATATACGGTTGCGTCGTTGGAATCTCAGGAATTCCATCATCACCCTGGCTTCCCGACACATAACGGCACCTAAGCAATGCAAATGTGCTTGTACGAGAAAAAATCAGATGAGGAGATTCATTGGTGAATGTCTATACAAGTTCCCTTTGACGAGCCGCTGCAATCTTGACTTGTCTGTAAATACTGTTGAGCTGCTAGACTTTCGGTAGCTTCACAGGTCCAATTACGCAGCAATAAGAGGCAGACCCCCTCTATTGATATTTATGGGTCACAATTATCGGTGGAACACACTAATGTGTAACAGTACACCAACAAAATAAAAATGTCGACCTGTGCCAGGAGAAGTCAACAGTATGTCGTCAAGACAAAACCCAAAGAATATGTGCAGAAACCATCAAGCTTATTGTCGATGTAAACGAACCACCGAATGCCAATATTTGCGTCCAGCGCCGCGTTTCACTGAACGCCGAAACAGTTCTTTCTCTTCGCACAAAACCTGCGTCGTCTTTTACAAATCTTCTTGGGTGTGCACGTATTTGGGGATGGAAGGGGGACCATGTTATAGCTCTTAAAAGAAATTTCAAAGCTTTGCACGACCTGTTTTTGTAGTGTGTACGAGCGATAAAGGTCTGGCGAAGTGTACGGCAAGGCAACGCGAAGCTTCTAGAGCACTGAGTGGTGGCACAAGCGATGGCGAAACGCCGCTTCTCCACCGCCTCCCCACCGCCACCCTTTCTTCCCACTGCGGTTTCTCCAGCGACTGCCTTCCTCCTTTCCCGTCATCTCTGCTACCGCAGGAGAGGAAGGCTGTGATGAGCGAAAGTGCGCAAACGACCGGACAAGACGTGACGTCACCTCGACCTCCATTCCGATTGGGTGACCTGACTCCACCTTGTACCATGAGGGTGAAATGCTTTCAGTTGTCCTCGCCTCAACTTTCAGCCGTTGCTTGTGACCTCATCTCGACCGCATCTCGGACTTGAATTCGCGTCTCAAAAGTCAACCTCGTTTTGTGAGTTCCAAGTCGGGTACCGAATGTCGAATGTACTAGTTTCACCTGACAAGTTAATCCGCCTTTCTTCATTCCCCAATAGGCCGTGGGCTATCTTGACCAATGCGCATTTATTCAATGACTCTGTGTGTGGCAAGCTTAAACCTTCGTAAACATGCTCTGATGCCTCTGACACGGCTTAAAACGATACCTGTGAATGATGCCAATGAAATTAACACATGGCTTCGCGTATCTAGCAGGTATGATCAGTAATGGATCAAAGGTCAAAGAGTAATAAAGGTATTTCATAACTACAGAAGTGGCACACAGACTCTCGCCGGATTGAGGCTCACAACATCCATAACATGCACACAATTCTCAGCTTAGTAAGGGTTGTGCTCCTGCGTGATTTTTGAGCTTTTTGTGCAAGGGCAATGCCAAGAACCTCTGCCATGTGTCTATTTCTGTTATCTTCACCCGTAGGGGATCCTCTGGATTATGCGTTTTTCCGCTAAATAAGGCTTGAAGGTAATTCTTCTTTCCTTCACATTCTTTTCCTTATGGTTGCCAGTATGCTGTCTATATTATTTTACTCGCACACATCTAATGCTCACTTTTTGCTTTTCGGTATGCGCGCATTGACGCGACTATCTAAAAGAGCGGAACCCGCGTAAGGTAGGGACCTTTTTTTTTTCAGGAAGGACGCAACGCGTTTGACAGGAATATTCGACGATCGGTGCTTACAGCGGGATAGGACTCCTTCCGAGATGCATCTCGATTCCACAGCTTCAGCCGCCTCACGGGAAACACGGCAACTATTCAATAGGGGCGGAATGCAGAAACAATCGACCCCCGTTCTTTTTTTGCACGCTAAATAATTCTGTGGATTTAATGTTAATTCGGATCCCTCAACTATGACGGCTCTCATAACCCATCATGATGTTTCGGGGTGTTGAACCCCGCAATTTATACTTTAAATATTCAATAGCTTAGATTGAGTTTTAACACCAAAAAGACAGGAGTAGGAGCTTACGTTGAAGTCCTTTCCCGGAACGTTTTCGTAAGCAGATGGCCCAGGAACAGCGAGGACATCTCCCCAGGTGTAGTACACATCGTAGAACGATATATCGACGTACTGAGGCTGCGCCAACATGATTGCCTCGAACCTGTCGATGCGGGCTCTGATAGGCGCCTGCTGGAACCTGCAGTGGCGCCGGCTTGATATAAACGTACATCACCAGAAAATTGTTCTCTCTTACAACAATCACACATAGCTAACTGGTACGAATTCCGACCGACGGAAAGGAGACAGGGCCATCTGTACACAATAGATACTTATAATTTAGTAACAAAGAAATACAGAACAACATTACAAGACGAACACTGCACACATGTTACAAAGATTAAAAAAATTGAAGCTCCTGTTTGTGTTGAACTTTATTGAAAGGGGGAAATGAAAAGGGGGATGTGGCTGAGGGATCCGGCTCAAGTAAGGCCCTGGGCCTGCTTGGCCTTCTCCGCCCAGTCCACTAGTTCAAGCTGTCGGTCGACGTCCCCGGAACTGAGCCAGGCTGTCCAGTCAGTCCCGCTGCTGATGGGGGGATGAGGAAACGGGAGCGAGGTGCATTCCCACATTATGTGTGTGAGTGTCCCTGTTTGTGAACAGAGCCTACATTGGTTGCTTTCCTTGCCCCCTGTGTTTCTGTTAATGTACTTTGCGTGAGAGTATGTGTTTCTCTGGAGTCTCCCAAACGTGACTGCTTGCGTTTTATCGAGTTGCTTCACCAGTGGTGGCAGCGCCCGACGCCTCAAGCGATACCTATGGGCTATTTCATGTTGTGTCCCGCCGTGTTCCTCGTGTCTCTCCTCCTCAATCACGCTGTCCACATCCGCGGACGACTCTCGGCGCGCGAGATCTCGAGCCAAACTGTGAGCCGACGCGTTGCCGGGCACAGCCGCGTGAGCGGGGGTCCACACGAGGGTTTTCAAGCCGCTGAGAGGGCGCCGCGTGAGGACATGGTACGCCTGTTTGGAAATTCTATCGCAGACGAAATTGCCGATGGCCTGCTTGCTATCGCTTACGAGGGTATTCGCTTCCGCATGCATCCTCATGGCAATCGCCATTTCCTCCGCTTCGAGCATTCGGCCAGCCGTGACTGTTGTGTGTTCTATCAATCCTCCGTTGGGATCCGCTACCACCGTGGTCATGAGGTTGCAGCGAGGGTGTCTCGCTGCGTCTGTGCAGACCACTCCACCTTGCGAGCCGTATCGTCGCCAAATGGCTTCACTACCGGCCTGCCGATGGCCCTAATGGAACTTGCGCCAATGTTGCGGTTTAGAGGCGGGGCATAAATACCCCCTGAGGTTTCGCGGAATCGTCGTGTACTCTGCAACTTCGGGAATTGCCTCGAGACTGATCCTCCGGAGGACTGTACTGCCAGCCGGGGACGAGCTCCTAAACAATATACGCAGTCCTATTCGGGTCGAAATTATTGACCACTCATACGTTAGTATGGCCTTAGGGTAGCCCACGGGTTTTCTACTTATATTACTGCAGTAGTAAAAGACAAGGACATACCCTCCGTAGCACATGCCGTTGGGAGGTGAGTGCGAACGTGTTTAGACCCTTGACTGGCTTTCGTGGACAATGACTGGCAGCGAGAACCCCGCAGAATGTCACGATACACCGGCATCAGGAGGGCACCATGGCCGGTGTCCTGTCTGTGGGTCCCATATCCGGGACAACTCTTGTAAGCCATTCGTCTCTGTCTTCTGAGCGCAGCTGAAGACTAACCCGCTCTAGAACAAATCCCGCGTCACGTACTGCCGATCTTTTGCCCTCCCTTTCTCTCTCTCTCTCTCGACCTCTCTCTCTTTGTCTTTTTTTTTATTCCTGAACATACATTTCCCATGCCTTTTGCGTCTTTCACTTCATATAGAAGTGCTCTCGGAGCGTACGTTTTCTATCGATACCGGTTTGGGCCTCGTACTTCGTCTTATTCGGCTTCTTCCGCACTCACGATTCAGTTCGCCCCCTGCATCCAAACTGTCAGCACCACTCGACAATACCGAATTGCGCGATGTGAGGAATTCGATCATGAGCGGCGTGACCGCATTCTGGTTGGGGTAGGACCCGCGAGAGTTCGTGTTCGGTGCTATGTCCGTTGAAAACTCCACGTTAATTTGTTATATGATAATATAATTTGGAGTCCTACGCTACGATGTCTCTAATCTTCGTTTTTGAAGCATTGGGACGCAAATTCCCCACAATTTCAGGTGCTATAGGAGCTAAACAACTGCCCCATTTTCATTTTAATTTTGAGATGATTCATTAAAAGGGGTGACATTGTTGACGTAAATATAGCGATGACTACAACAGGCAACCAGTAACCTCTAACAATAATTATTTGCATATAAACCTAGTTTGCGCTTATGTTTATTCACGTGGACAGTTAATTTCGAGAAGCTCTATAAACGTGAGTGATCTATTGTGGTTAAAAAAGGAATCACGCTGCAATTTGTATCCTCAGCGAAATTCGCTCTATCACTGTTGATCAGTTCAAGCTTTGCCCATGCTGTAAACATCCTTCTCGTTGCAAAGGTAATTTAGACGTAAATCTACAAATAAGCAATCTTGGTTTGTTTGCTGAGCTGACTGGTGTATTGTATGGCAATAATGAAGATATTCATGAACACAATAGATCAGACCATAAAAACCTAGGTCGAGATTTCGTGGCAACGCCACTTTTGCAGGTTCCCTCGACCGTTTGGACAAAGCTAAGAGGGTTCCATGGCAAACGACGCCGGAAACATGTGGCCTATAAGAACGTCTTTGCGATGTCCAACTTAGATACCCATTATGCCGTGCTTTTCGCTCCTAAGTAAAGAGCTCCTTACGTACCTACATGCAGCCTGCCGCTGCAGTGCAAATGAACTACGACGTGAAATCAACTAACCTCTCGGCGGGCACAATTTGGAAGGCGTCGTCGTTGCTGCTCCATCGACTGCCGTCGTAGTCGCAGGTGTAGGCGAACTCGAACTGCGTCCCGTCGCACCCGTGTCGTAGCACCGGGGCAGGCCGGAACCGCGACGCCCTCGCGTGACTGCCGCGAATCGGGTGTGACACGTTGGTCGTCTCCAGCGTCCACACGACCGCGGCTGGCCAGCACACCACGGCGAGCCAAAGGACCGTTGGGCTCCAGCGCATTTCTTTGCTTGCTCGTTCGATTGCTCGCGTGCTCCCAATGCTATGGCGTGTACCCACTGCGGGAAATCGGCAAAGAAGCTGCTGATTACACTCCGAGGGGAGTGGGGGAAGAGGGAGCTTCAGGTGATGATGATGATGACAAAAACTTTTATTGAGGGAGTAAGGTGGTCATTGAGAACCTACGGGTGTCGCTTCAGGTCCTGCTTTTTCGTCTTTAACGCCTTGCATCAGCTATTCGAAATTGTCTCAATATACAGAAGGCACACAGTTGGCTTTTTGTAAAGGAAAACAGCCTATATGGTGGTAGCATATATATTTTCGAGGAAATGTACTTACGAAAACGCTGGTGCCTTGCATGGTTAAATATGAATAACTGCCTGTTAAATACTGAAGTATTTATTAGCTATACATATCAGATAACTTCATCAAACAATCAGAGACCTTGTCTTGACAGTGAAATCGAAGCGGTAACTAGCCCTACTTTCGCGGTGCCCCGCATGAAACATTCCATTCAATTAATCTGAGTTTCACCTAAAAGTGCTCTAAGAAGGCTGCATCGACTAATGCAAGACAAAGTCAAGCGGAACACCTTTGTTCTTAGTGACAGATTACGAGGACGAATACACAGAAAGTAGAGCTATAGTCTCGCAATTTCTACTAAATGCACCAGCACTGACAATGACCTTTCAAATTTTTGCAATAGAGGGTTGATCCCACAAACGAATAGATAAGAAGCAATTGCTACAGATATTCTATTTCTCCAGATAATTTCAAATTACTGATTGCACGTTTCCGCAAGAAAATATGTTATAATCTCCACGGCGTTGTCTCAGAAAAAATTAGATCTTTCGGCTTGAGACATGTGGAATATAGGCGGACGTAGCTCTGATATAATGGCGCCAAATAACACCAATTTTATATACTTACCTTATTCAATTGCAGTAGCAACAGTGTATTGAATATTTCACCAATTTCATCTACCGTGTTCTTTGGCGAGCGCGAAAGAATAGACCAGATTACTTTCTGTTAGGGAATTATTTGCTAAATATCATAGGTTTGCGCAAGTTTTCCTTTCGTCCACTTAGCGTCGAAAAAAATACTGCCCTGTGCATCCTAACACCTTCTCTTAATAAGAAAAACACTAAAAAGGAGGCAGGGTTCGGTTTTAAGAGACAGCCATAGCACTGCTAGTTGACATCCCGTTCATCAGTGGATAACATTGCGACACCATTCTGTAATTTAAACCTTTACTTCTGACTGTAGTGCCAATCAAGTGCTATAAGCTGCCGTATCTAACCTGCCGTACTCCTAAGTAAATGCGTATACATGTTCTCGCGTTAAACAAAAGTCAACTGTTTAGAAAAAGTTTGATGGCGCTCTTAATCAGGCTACTGCCAACGGAGCCACCATCTATCAAAAATGGCTGTGGCTTAGCTAAGGTTGAGCCCAGGATACGAAGCATACTAGCATTTATTTTAGCTGTTGAACCACTGTTTAGCCTGGTGAACTGCTGTTGCTTGGCTATATTTGGTTCGGCTAGACGAAGAAACAACTCATGCAGGTGAGCGCCGAGCTGAGACACGGCTATGTAGCTACGCGGCCGCAAGCAAGCCCACGAGTTGAGCCTCCGCTTTTGCAGCTGTTATGACGTCATATGGTAGCTACGCGGTCGCGCGCGGCGCAGCAAGGACGAGCGTGGTTGTGCGGCTAGTATGCTTCGCATAAAACTGCACTATTGCTTTGTAAAAAAAACCACTGTTGCGGCTCAGAGATCCTTGTAAAACTAACCTGCCGTACTCCTAAGTAAATGCGTATACATGTTCTCGCGTTAAACAAAGGTCACACTGTTTAGCGACCGTCCAGGGCACCGCCAATGGAGCCACCGCTTAACAAAAACTGCACTCTTGCTTTGTAAAAAAACCACCAATGCGGCTCAGGCATCTTTGTAAAACTTTCTCTTGATTTTCCGAAGAATAACGGGCATATGCAGAAGCCGATCGACTATTACTGAGAAAAATATTGGCAACGCACGTTTTCATTTTTACATGTTGTAATTTCCTATTGGAGAATCCTAGCATTACTTTTTTTGGCTGCAATATATCTGCTTATCCACTATGCAGCTTGATGGGGCAAAAAACCCGCGTTCAGACTACGGGCGCAATGTACGGATTGTACACACGGCTTGTAAGCGTATACACAGAAAGCGCAAGTAGTTTGTTTACACTGCGGTCGTCTTGAGCTGAAAGTAGGCAAAATTTGTAACCAGGACTGGGCGTTAATGTTTGAGTACCCGCTACTTTGTCGACAAGCATAGATACGATTGTTACGACGCCACCAACGCGCGAAGCAGTTTCGGTGAACACCTTCCGGTCAAGGGGCTTCCCGCCTCCCCAGATTCCTCCATTAGAAAACCGGCGAGCTGCCGATGCCATCGGACGCTGCTGCGTGGTGGCCTTGGATTTTGTGCATGTGCACGTGTGTCTCTTGCTACGTGTCCTTTGTGAACTGATGTGCAGTGTGGAAGAGTCTTCACTCTGCAGCGATGAGCTGCTGATCGAAGAAGTGCGACAAAGGCCGCTACTTTACCACCAGCACCTCGAAACGTATTGTGATAACAGGCTCCAGAACGACACCTGGCTTGATGTAGCGAATAAATTGAAACAATGTGGTAAGTGTTCTTTGTTTTCTTTTTTTGGACGTATGCGTCAATATGTGCATCAGTCAAAGGTTGCATTTGTCTAGCGAAGTGCAATGTCCGCTCCGAGCAAACTTTGAAAATGTTTTCTCGCAGCCCCGCCACTACGTCGGTGTACCCTCAAGTAGACTGCCTTTATTGGCGCCTCCGTTGTCTTTCCCCTGTCAAACTTGGAGCCGGGAACCCTGAAAAAGGTTCAGGGCTAACTTCTACAGTGACGAGCAGTTATTACTCGAAATTAAACCGCAGCGTTTGGCGTGCCTGCAAGCAACTTGACAGAATGTTGCACGGATAATTGCATCACTTTACGTTTCCTTTTCAATGCTAAAGCGGAAAATGCGCATTAAGGGCCATCTATTTGCTTATGTATGATACAATGCCATGAGTAGTTGGTTTACACGCAGTCATAGAGAAGTCCAGGCAACTTCTTTTACGATGGTTCAGCTTGGTGGCCCCGCTTCCAATACTGCTGGTGGTGCAGTGTTTGGTGCAATATGTATTGTGTTTTATATGATATTTTGGTGGCTCTAAGTTGTTTATACTGTTGGAAAAATTCACGTTTGGTAGTTGAATTTACTTCTACTTGGGCAGTTCGCTGTCGGCGCTTTTACTTCCGTGGTATACTGGCATAATTTTTCGACTATGTTTTCACTGTTTCAGTGAGAACTGTAGATGTACAGTTGCTACGTGTCTGTTCCCCTGTTAAGAGGGCAGGTGTTCCCCTGCTTGGATCATCATCATTATCATTATCATCATCATTATCATCATCATGATCCTGGTTACGCCTACTGCAGGGCAAAGGCCTCTCTCATACTTCTCCCCTACCCCGGTCAACTACTAGTTGGGGCCATGTTGTCCTTGCAAACTTCTTAATCTGATCCGGCCACCTAACCTTCTGGCACTCTCTCCTACGCTTCCCTTCCCTTGGAATCCAGTCCTTAAGCCCTAATGACCATCGGTTATCCTCCCAGCTCATTACATGGCCTGCCCATGCCCGTTTGTTTTTCTTGATTTCAACTACGATGTCATTAACTCGCGTTTGTTCCCTCGTCCAATCTCCTCTTTTATTATCGCTTAACGTTACACCCATCTTTATTTCTATAGTTCGTTGCGTTGTTCTCAATTTAAGTTGCAACCTTGTTGTAAACCTTCAGTTTTCTGCTCCGTACATGAGCTCGGGTGCTCCTATCTGAACACAAGTAAAAGGATAATTTATTTTTATCATCTATCAATGCACCTAATTTGACTACGTTTGTTGCATTTAAAAGAAAAACTTAAAATCTAGTGATTGTTGCTTTCGAATTTTTGATTTTGGTCAAAAACTTTTTATTGAAAATTCACAAAAATCCAAAAATTTTCAATAAAAGAAACTATCAAGTTCACAACTGCGTAACTGAGCTATGAAAAAAGATATCACAATTATGTTAATTGAGTCTAATAGTTCATCTAAAGCGGACAATATTGGTATGTTATACATGAATCTCAAGAAATTTAGTAATATGTAAATACAGCCTTTACAGAACCCTTGCACAGAACGTAACGAATTCACAGAGAATTTGTTCGCTTTGAATTCTGTAATAGATGTCGTTTGCAGAACCGCGATATCTGTTCTTGATGCAGAGCTATTAATTTGGAAACGCCCTGCTATTTTTTTTCCCCTACTTTCGGATTTTTGAAAATTGCTTTAACAATATTCAGGCGCTAAATCGTAAGTCCTTGACCAACGGTCACTAGAATTTACCTTTATCTTTGAAATGCAACACATTTCATTTAATTCGGTGCAGGGGTTATGTCACAGAAGCGTTTCTGTGTTTTACATGTATTTGAATAGGCCGCGCCGGAGTTGGGCCCGAGTTGAAGCTTCTTCTTAAGTAGTTGCTTGAAGTAGACTAAGCGGCGATGTATATCGTAAAGCTAATTCTGGGAACTAAAAATGATAGGAGCGTAAATGACACAAGTGGAGTATATGTAGATGAACGTGTTCAACCTGCTTTATTATATGTAAACGTTTTCTATACTAGGTGCAATGCAGTTGCCGAACTGCAGCATATTTGGAGTTGCCTTGGGTAGAAGTTTCTTCGGCTGGGAAATGTGTGCCACAAGTCTGACACCGGCGCAGCGGGCGTTGAGAAGTCGTGGGTTCTCATGCCGCACCTCATGTTCCTGGCCGATGCAATGCAACGACGAACGTAAAAGCTTTTTGCTAGCTTGTTTGCTACTGATTGCATCTACAATGTCTGTCGCGCCACGATAGATATGAGGCCAATGAATGCGCAAATGCACACACCGAGTAGGCAGAAAGAACGTCAAAGCATACCAAAAACAACAATGAAGAACGTTTCACCAAAGTGACCAATAAGGTTTTGCATTTCCACGCACGAGCAGTCTAATGAGTCTATGCCAATTTTTCTCAATCTTTTCCCTGTCGACCTAACATTACAAAGCACACAATTGATATTGCGGTACAGTTCTACTGTGACAGAGGACAACCAACATTCAAGAATATAAGAAAACATTTTGTTGCCAATACCGTGTACACTGAGCCGTTATTGTATTTTCAGTACAAACTGGAAGTTTCTAAACAGTCTCATGTGGCACAGCTACAATCAGCAGTTTTCTTGGTAAACTTCATGTCTTCAGCCACATAGAGTGTGGCTAAATTTAAGAATAAAATGTGCTTTCTTTTTCTCCACAGCACCGTCTGCACACTGATGGGAAAAGATGGGAGAGGATTCGAGGTGTCCCATGCTCAGTCACCTCAGTCTGTCACTGACGCAGCGTCATCAATACAAAATATGTGTCGCACATTTTATGTAAACAATACCCAGCAGACGTCACTGTCTTACGACTTACTGCACGAATTCCCCTGTCACAAAGTTTGTCCAAGTGCAGCTGCTTCCTCAGCACCAAGTATTGAGGCAGATAGACTGCCTGTCGGAAAAACATCAAAGTCGGCAACGAGCTTGGAACAAATTTCTTTGTATGTCGCAGGTTCACCACATCGCTCAACTTGCTCTGGAGAAGTTTCTTCGAAATCAAGAAATTGTAAGCAAGCTCACAAAAAGTAAAAAGAATGACCTTGATGAATTGACAATGTCTACACTTAGAACAAATCAGCGGCGGCTGTATGAATTAACGGCCGCTGCGGTGTCTGTAGTAGTAAATAAACACTTCCTAATGAGTTTAAAGGGTCTTCTTGGCAAACACTATGGTCGGAAGGAGGAGGAGGAGGTTAAGCTGCAGATTCATAGCCTCTGAGTTGAGACAGCATTGCCTGCGAATGATGCAGTGTCCTGAAAGAAACTATGTCAATGACACTTCATCGAAACTGGTTATAGCTCTTGGGGTGTTATAGCTCCGTGGAGATGTCAGAACTCAAGGCGCTTTGTGTTCAGAGCAAGTTATGAAGTTATAAAGGAGTTTCGTTTTTTTATTAAGGTATAAAAGAGCAAGTTATCTAAGTTATAACGGAGTTTCGTGTTAACTGCTGGTGATCTGACAATGCAGTGTTTTCTTTCAAGTGCTGGTGATTTCAGAACTCAAGGCGTTTTTGTGTTACGAGCAGGTGATCTCAGTCGTAGGGGTGTTGCGTGTTAACTGCTAGTGATCTGAGAATGCAAAGTGTTTTCTTTTAAGGGCAGGTGACCTCATAATTCAAGCTGCTTTCAGGAGACAAGATGCTTTCTTATTTTATATTTGCTTGGGTTGCCATGTAACTGAACTTACGAATGAAGTTCAGTGTAGGCTTCATTCCCTCTTGTTTTGTAAGCTTGTCGGAATGCTTCAATCCCTGTTTATGTTTGTTATATATACGTTGCAAAATGTACTATAACAACACTCAAACAACAAGAAGCACGCAGTCATCCCAGTGAAAGAATGAATTATAAAAAAAAACAATTGTGTGTGCCGAATGGTTAACACTGCTGACATCAAACTGCTTAAGCAATCCAACCACACTAAACAAGCGTGGAGCAAGATGACACTTTTTAATGAAGGCTACCCTCGAAGGATTGGCGCAGCCGGAGGCGTGCGAACACCTCGAATTTTTTTGTTTGTATGTACGTATATGCCGGCACATATACAAACATACGCACTAACGCACATATAGAGTAGTGTCGTCATCGATTGCTCGAAATAAAATCCTGGCTTCGCACGTGGCTCGAACCACTCGAAAATTCGCGGGCAAACGCCCATTGCCTTGCAACAAAAAGCGGTGCAATGTTTTTCAGCTTGCATATGAAGTTTCTTCGAGCAAGCCGGAAAGCTAGAAATGTTTTAAAGGGTGTTTAGAGAAAATTTCACACACGTGTGGTGGAAAATTAGGTGAGCACTTTTTGGACGCTGAAATCAGACGAATAATCGTGGCCATGAAAACTATCGTTGCTGAAGCTATATGTCAGCGACCGGTAACCATAGCCATCATTCATCACTAACCTTCATTCACATCTGCTTCACGTTTTAGATATACGCGGTGCCGACACGTAGATTTAAACGCATTTCAAATGTACACATATGCCCATTTTATACAAAGCTCATTTTTACGATTTATACCGCAAAGGTAACAGCTGCTTCGTAGCAGCAAATCTGCATGTGTAAAAAAATCCGAGGTGCACGAGCTTCACGATCAAATTTATTTCGTACAGGGGAGTGGATGAGCAATGTGTGGTGGAAGCAGGGGATGAGTGCTGGTTCTCGGAGCCTTGCGGGCAGAATTGAAAGCCAGTAGAAAGGCAACGAGTTATTCAGAATAACAACATGTTATTTTTATTGTACTAATCACATAAGATGGCAAACTTGCAAAGTAATTATTCACACATATCTGGTTGTAATATGACAACGCATTTTTATTTATCTCTTCATACTGCTCAGGTTAATTTACTATGACACAGCGCTTACTAAACGAACAAAAATAATTTCCCATTCCTCACGTCGATTAAGGCTGATCAACCAAGCAACATGCTGCGGGCAATAACTGCTCAACCTATCACAGCTGTCTCATCAACGGGAGCGCACGATGTTTTCGCATACTTCAAAAGAATGAACACGAGTACATTAATCGACCTGACCTGAGAAGTCAGAAGGCCGAGAAAAGAAAAACACAGTAGAGTAATGCCGGGATGCAGCGCGGAAAATTGCATCTCGTAGTATTTTCTTTGTTTTGAACACACTCTTATAGAGCCGCACAGACAGAGCAATCATACAAGCTACACAGCGAATTCGGCAAGTTGGTAAGTTAACATGCTTGCGTATATGCGCAGCGCAACACAGACATGTCGTCCATTTTTTTCCCGCATCTGTGTCGCGCTGCACACATGCGCAAGAAATTGCACAATTGAACAACGTCTCATGTCAGGCGTACGCATTTCAGCGTGTACAGGAATGTAACTCGATATAAATGCTGCTTTAGTGCGAACAAGGCGAACGCACTTAGCGTATCCTGGGCCCTTCCGGATCCGGCCAGTCTCGTCCGTCGGCACGGCATCGCGTGAAATGCATTCCCACCTTTCGTGCGATTTATGCAGTTTGGCGCGCTGCACCCCATCATATTGGAATGCAAGTGTCAAATTATGTGTTTCGTACCATTTCCCCAAAGTTATTAACTTATTATCGTCGAATACCATACCTGCAACCCGGAGCCGATCAGTGCAACGCACGATCGACGGTCCGCTGGTTGGAATTTCGATGGCACTGACAGAAAGAAGTGGAGTCGGCGTCGCATCCGTGAAATTGCCTTCGCAGCGGCGAAGATGAACATTTGACGTCATTTTTGCACTACGTGATAGCGCTCGGCGAATAGCGCTGCGAATGGTGCCGGGAAAGTTATGCATGACTCTGCTTCCTGCGGGAGCATACAGAGGAACACTGGAGCTGATTGGGCGAGCACGCCACTGCTCTTAGCCAGGCGCGCCCCGAGTCACGTGAGGCGTTGTGGTCTCCCCAGCGCTCCTTTCTACCTCACGTCATGTTTCCCACGTATGCCTTTTTCATTAATTGTATTAGCATAATAATTACCTGAAAAATTATACTTTTTCTCCTCCAGCCATTTGAGATCGTTGCCTGTTCATCGTATGAAAGTTTGTGGTATACTTGACTGCAAGAGCAACGCATGCGTGGAAACACTGCTTCTGAAAACAAGCGAAGAATCGCCTTCCAACGTCAACCGTCATTACCACTGATCGCCACGTGTTCATGGCAGCTATCTGTGAGCACATGCTTCCTCATTAGCCCCCCTTTTTTTATTACTGTGCAGTGCTTCTATACGTCTCTGAGAGTAAGTGAAATAAAATTAAAGATATGTCGCTCCCGGGTAAAGGCAGTGGCAAAAGCAGGCGGCACTCTGACTTTTTTTTCTCATCCCGATTAGCGCTCCCCAGCCTTGTTCGCTCTGGGTCGAGACAACAGTGCCAGCTTTCCAGCACGGTCGTACCAGCCAGAGACGGGAGACACCGCAACCGCGTCGGAATGATCCGTACGTTTGTTTCGCGAACCACGTGAGCCATTTAGTCTGAATTCACGCGGTGCTCACGGATTATGCGACGATGCCCGGCGGTTTGCTCTTTAACGGTTTTTTTTTTTAGAATCGAGATATGAGAACGAATACAACTCACTGGTTCGCATAAGCTCCTTTGTGCCTGTGGCTTTATCACACTTCTATTTTCAAGTCCCCAACACTTGCGTAGCTACTGCTCGTAGCTTCTATTCTCGTTCTATCTCCTTCCATTTATTTTTCTTCTCACTTTGGGACACCTCATCGGTATGTTTATGTTCTAGCACGTTGCTGTGTGTCGTCATGAGGTGAATAGGTATTCGCTGCGCTTCCTCCGTAATGTTGACTATTGTTTCCTGAAACGTACCCACTACAAATTGTCGAATAACTAAGTGAACACTTGCGTGAACAAGCACGCGCAATGCTTACAACACACAAAATTAGCAGATGCTAAATTTCAAGAATCACGCAAGAGAAAAAGTGCACAAACCACGTTGCATCAGCCAAAAAAGAAAGTGAAAAAAAAAGCACCGACACCTGTTGCCAGACGAGAGATGCACGACAGCTGCCACTCGAAGTTATCAGACTGCATTGCTTACGGCGCGTAAGAATGCGTATTATTTTTTTATATCCATTGGCTTAAAAAGAAGGTGAAAGGTTTTCCAGAAAAAATGAGTGAACATCTGTACATAATGGTTTTCAACCCTCCGAATTCAAATATCGTATGGAAATTGAGCGCAAGAAAGCGCAAATATATTTTATTTCGACGAAAAGAGCAGCAGCGGACACGCCTAGCTCGCGCGTCTCGTTTCCGCCTGTGATTGGTCGGTGCGCCTCGTGACGTCAATTTTAGTAACCGACCGCTGCCGCTACCCATGAAGCGTGGTGCCAGGTAGTTTGGTGCTGTTTTTCTGAGACGGTAATGGAAAATTTAGAGAGAGTGCGTTTTTCTGAGGAGTTCGGCGTTGCTCCCTACATGTACGAGCCGATTGCGAAGAGCCGGCCTCTCGAAGAAGCAAACGATGCTGGTGCGAGCACTGCTTTCGACGCGAACGAAAGCAAAGTCTTGGGATCTCCTCGTGTTGGAAATACTCTTTGGTGAGTATGTTTTTTGCAAAGCGGTCTAGTGATCTCGCCGATCTTTCGCCGATCTAGTGAGTTCGTTTCCGGTCAAACAACTGTAGTGCTGTGTTCCTGCATGCCTCCTCGTGGAACGTAAGCGGGGATGCGATCGTCGGCATTTGTGCGCTTTCCAAAGCTGTCGGCAATCTACAAAGACGGTGTAAACGCGTGAAAAGCTTCCCGGTTCATGCAATACGTGTAGTGACCTTCATCTGTTGACTCATCTTTGACTCACTCACGTTGACTACCCCTCACGTTGATTACCACTCACGTTTATTAACACTCACGTTGACTACCACGCACGTTGACTACCACTCTACATACACGCAGACGCACCAACAAAGGAATGCAGGGTCGATCGAAGCAGATTACGATGGCACGCACGCAGAAACAAGCGCGGTCAGTCACGGTCGCGGACGCTGCGCAGGAACGAAACACTAGAGTTGACGTCACAACACCGCGGTTTCCGGTCTCCGCTCCGCTCGCTCACTCAACTGGGGGCGGAGCTACAGCGCAATTTCAACCGACGATTACATCGCTCCTAATTGAAAACAAAACCCAAATTTTACCTACATGGTTTATAAGGTTCCCGGATCCGTAAATGAGCGTCTTATTGAATTCGACAGACTCTTCAGCTTACCTTTCAGGAAAAACACGTGATTTTTTTTATTAGTGAGCGATTTAAAGCTATGAAAAGTTACTAGCATCGCTCCCATGCTCATTTCTTACGACGATAAAGCCGATTTTCGTAAAGCTGCCTTTTCATGCAAAAAGGCACGTTTCTGTATCGCGCCTTGCCTTTTTCTGAACCTTATACTTTCCTTACCGTTATGACATGGCCCCTTTTAGCGTTAACATATGTTCGATTTGTCAATACGGGTATAAGCAAATTATATGGGGTGCACAACATGCATATGCTTACGGAAATTTTCCTTTCACACACGATGTGTCTGAAAAAAGCATTGTCCTGCGGGCCCTAACGATTTTTCTTCATACGAAACAAACAAAGAATAAGGCTGGAAAAAGTGCCAGGATACAGTCATAGCACGGATAGTTGGCGACCCTTCACCTTTGCGGCGCCCATCTGTACTGGAATGGTTTCCGTTTGTAAGTAGTGCATGTTTTCATAAATTTATATACATGTCTTCATGTAAAGCAAAGAAGGCATCTACTGTGGACGACCCAGGTTCATATCTGTAATGAAATGCTTTGCTTCTGTGCATTGCAGTGCATTGTTTCGTAAATTCCTATACATTTCTACACGTGAACAAGCATGGTTTGTACAGTGGCACTGGTTTCAGGACTGCGGCCCAGGTTCATATCTGTAATAGAATGCTTTGCTTTTGTGCATTGAAGTCCGCTGTTTAGTAGGTTCATATACATTTCTACACGTGAAACAAGCACGGTTTGTACAGTGACACTGGTTTCAGAACTGCGACCCAGGTTCATATCTGTAATGGAATGCTTTGCTTTTGTGCATTGATATCCGCTGTTTCGTAAGTTCATATACATTTCTACACGTGAAACAAGCACGGTTTGTAAAATGGCACTGGTTTCAGGACTACGGCCCAGGTTCATATCTGTAATGGAATGCTTTGCTTTTGTGCATTGAAGTCCGCTGTTTCGTAAATTTGTATACATGTGTTCACGTGAAACAAGCATGGTTTCTAAAGGCAATGGACTGCGAATGGAGCTAAGGTTCTAATGAAAACTGCACTCATGCTATGTCAAAAGACTTCTGATGGGACGCTGGCATCCTTACGCAACTTTCTCTTTATTCTTCAAAGGGTAACTTGCATATGGTAAGGGCGTTGTAATAAACCAAACGTAAAATATCCGCAGCTAATGTCTTTATTCTGAAATGTTCTTTTTTGCCAATCAATATTGCCGTCATTTTCTTTTTTGCGAAATGTATTTCCTCCTCCGCTACGCTGCTAAATAGAGCACGAATGTATTACGTTGTAATGGCGTTAGCGCTAAGCGCAATCAAAGAAAAGTCTTCCTAAAAAACGTGACCACAGTGAAAACACCGCTATGTTTCACCGACTCAATTTTATAACGCCCAAAATGAAAAAAAAATTATTCAATAACAATGATTTACAGGTAGCAATTACGTGTGAAGGAATCGTAGAAAATTTTGTTATGGTGTCGCAATTATCGGAAGGCCATTTATGAATTAGTGATGTAATATTTACAATTTATTTATTGACTCGTTGATTAATTGAAACTTTTATTAGAAAGGATGGCCAGTGGCCTATCATCTCGGAAAGGATCACATAAAAGGAAGGACGTCCGCCTCCTTAGCCTTGTACAGCACAGCGTGAATTCTTCTGGTGGCGTCTCCTTGCGTTGCGAGCCAGTCGTCGTACGACGCCGCCCTTTGAAGTTGGCTGTGCTTGTCCCTAAGGCTGGCTGCGGCAGGACAGCACAAGACCAGTTGTTTCGTGTCGACGTTGGTTACAAGGCTGTTGGGCCATTCAACTTGTGTTCCCCCCGACCTGTTCTGAACATGCGGTCGAATAGGGGTTGTAGCTCTCGCCTTGAGTAAGAGAACCCGGGCTCCTCTGCCATCACAAGTGCGAATGGGAGGAAGGATTCTAGGAGTTGACGCCCGTAGTAGAGCTTATTCTTGTGGTTCGGTGATGCAATCGGTGGTGTGGCACAGTGATTGATGACGGGGAGTTATCTGTGTGTTCCAGCAGTGATGGGTTCACGTCAATGCTGCGATGGCAATCCCGTCTAATTTTCTCGCTGGAAGCCTCATGGGTCGCCAAGTTCATCGCTTCGCTCAGGCTGATGCCTGGCGTGCAATGTGCGATAAAGCGAAGGCATTTGTTATCCCGCTTGTGGCAGCGAGCTTGTTTTATGCGATGCGCGATGGTAGTCACGAAGGATCTGGTGTTCACTTGCTTTAAGGTCCCTTGACTGTCAGTATAGATGTGAACGATGGCTTTTTGCGCTCATAAAAGATTCGAATTGCTTCTTCAATGGCTTGTAGTTCGAGCATAGTGGCGGTCCAGTGAACAGGGACGCTGTGGCTCACGACGTGTGCTTGACCGTTTTCTGTGCAATAAGTGGTAGCGGCATACATTTGGCGGGAACCTGCGTCGTATTTTAAGACAGCGTCAGTGCGCGATTTGGTTCCTTCAAGATGGCCTCGTGCGGCTGTAATTCTTTCTGTTGGTGGTTGTGTCCTGCTTGCGCCTTTGTAGTTTGTGAAGATTGGTCTGGGTTCCATAACCTTGTTTACATCTGAAGGCCGAAGGAGGTTCAGCTCTGGCAGATGCAGGTTCGGGCCAGGCATTCTAGATAACAGTCGCTGGCTCTTCCACGTGCCCTTCAGCCTCGATTCGTTTACTGTGGGTTAAATATTACGTTTTAAGACGCCTGCAGAAATTGCCGCCACCATACTGAGGGAAACTCCGTAGGGCGTATATTTCGCGTCTCCTTTCAATCACATCTGATCGCCTGCTTGTGTCCGTCTGTGCAGAATAGCAACATGGCAGCGCCCTTCTAGTTGTCCATTTCTAATTGTCCATTTCAGGAGCATTTGCTCGGGAGTTGATATTACCTCTATGGGTAAACGTTTCAGACTTGCTAGTGTGCCATTCTACGTGCTCTTCTTCCTCGATTCGTTTATTGTGCGTTGAAGGATGCGTTTGCAAACGCCTGAACAACTTGGCGCCACAATACTTAGGGAGGCTGGGTAAGGCGTTGATTGCGCGTCTAGTTGGAATCATCTCATCGTCTGCGCGTTGCGCGTGTGCGTCTGTGCAGAGTAGCAACATGGCGGCGCCCTTGTAGTTGTCCATCATCGGCGCGATGCGGAGCTTTTCCATTGGAATTGTTTATATTAACTGAATGGTTTAATGTTTATAACTTACTAGTGCCATTCCACGTTCTCTTCAGCCTCTATTCGTTTACAGTGCGTTAAATTGTTGGTTTGCTGACACCTCGAAAATTCGCTGCCACCATAGTGAGCGAGGCTCCGTAAGACGTTGATTGCCCGTCTTCTTTGAATCACATTCCATCATCTGCGCCTGTTCACTTTTGCAGAGTAGCAACATGACGGCGCCCTTGTGGTTGTCTATGCAAATTCATTGGCGGCATGAGGAGCTTTTGCTCTGGAGTTGATTATATTAACTCTGTGGCTAAACGTTTCACATGTCCTGGTGTGATAACCACCGCAGTAGATTTCTGGCTAGGGAGTTGTGCTACTGAGCTTCTCATCTGTGTCTACGCGATATGCGTTTCTTCTGACGTTCATTGATTGTATCGTTTTACCTGTATATTGTTTCTTACAGAAGCAGCATCCAAGCATATTAATGACATCGAAACTAGTGCAAGTAAAGCTAGATTTCAGTTCGTGTGTATAACTACATTTGCGGTGACTTTAATTTTAATGTCACTTGGAAAGTGCCTGAAGGTTTCGCACCATGGGACACATGTTTTTACTACAAGGGAATGATGTTGAATGACTTTTCCGTGCACTGACATGTCCTTAAAGTTTCTGTTGAGGCAATAGGTCCCCCTTGGTGCAACCGGGAATAATTTTCTCAGACGTTCTTTACATGATAATATTGGTTGGTACCTTCGTAGGGTGTTGTTTGTATGACAGGACATTATAGCATTTTGTTATAAAGGCTGGTGATCTGCCAGATTCTGGTGCAGGCTGTTATCTAATTCCGATTGCCTCACGAATCTTGATGTGACGTCATAAGCTCTATCGAGTAGAACTTGTGAAATCTTAATTTCTGCTAGCGTTGCTTTAACCTCAGTAGGTGGTCGATGTAATGGTTGTATTCGTTTCAGATTGTTATCATTTGTTTTCCTTGTCCGACAACATTTCCTTGCTTCCAGTGTCGCGGGTGATGACTGTTGTAGCATAAATAATGCTTGCTATCCGTAGGATTCCGATAAAATGTCGCCTGTGTTGTGACTGCGCCTCTCTAAGGCTGAATCGAAACAATCACAGTGTTTCAACGAGCTGGCTTTCCCGCGACGAGTTCACATTTTGAAGAACTGCTCAGCGGTGTTCAGTAGGACATTGATGCTTTCGCATTCACAACTCATAAATGCTTAGGTGTCCTCAGATTCTTTGTAATATCCGTTGACTGAGGGAACGACTTCCTCTTGAATTGATCCCACGCAATTACTTACATCACCATTAAAGATGAAAATTCTCGATTTGTCTGTAATAACATTGAGGTCTAGATGAGCCATTGCATTGTAGCCTATATTCATGAATCAGTAAATTTCTTGCATTGTTCGCGAGTAGCATCATGTCGTCCGCAAACATGAGCCCAGAGACCTTCTGTTGTACTTTTGGCTGATTACGGATGCAAGAGAAATCGACACTTATTTCAGTGCTTTCCAGTAGGCTTTCTATGCCCTTACCTTAAAGCGTCAATAACAATGGAAACCGATGTCATCCTTCATTCAGCCTTCGGTAACTGTCTACTAGTTCATTGCATTTCCGGCTATGCCATACAATTTTTACAATGTTTTTCATTATACCTCCCTCAACATATCTGCGAACTTGTTTTCTTTGGCATAGTGCTTTAAGCTATCCCATAGCAATTCGCAGTCAACGTTGTCTTAAGGTTCCGGCATATTTCCAAACACTATCCATAAGGGCCTATAGGAGCTACCGGTATCTTTGTGCATTGGTTTCAATACCATATTATACATTTCTTTGTCTCTTCAACTCGCGACATTAAAATAATAGGTATTTATACGTCTACACCCCACCCCTCACAAAATGCCTTATAGTCGCTGTGTTCTTGTCCAATTTCCCGTAGGGTCTGAATCAAATAACTTGATGAAGAAGGAGGCAACGCAAAATGAAATGGTGTACTTTACTGCAGGATAATGCTGCTTCCGCACAAAATGCGTTCACAGCCGAAGGAATCATGGAAGTCTCCTCTCTTGTTTCCTCCTTTCAAAACGATTGGCCTGACATTCTTCGTTTTTCACATTTCAGTTAATGAGAAGAACGCGTTAAATACAAAATGCATACCGCTAAACATTAATATTTTAATGTTGTTGTGGTAGGATAGCAAGTAGCAAGAACGTTGAATTTGTTGAAATGGCGCGACTGCATTTGGCTTCACAGCGGATATAATCATCTCCAGTGATGAGGACGCAGCGCAATTACAGATTTGACGCCAATAGTTTTGTAAGGGATGTCAAGTTAACAGTAGTACTGCAAGAGCTGCCCCAGAGTTGTCATCATTACAACTGCAGCAACGGTAATATTTAGGTGAATAGAACGAAAAAAACGCCACAAGAAAAGATTTTTCTAAGCAGCGAAGGTGGCAATACTTAACAATAGAAGACCACATCGCTCCACCAGGCCTTCGCATGCATCTAGAAATTTCATCTCATTGCACCAATGGTGGCCGCTATAAGGCACCTGTGGTATGTAGGCTCTTTCCATCCGTGTTTATTGCGCTAGACTGAATTCGCCATTGAATTGACAGGTCGCGAACAGCAGATGAATTCAGCAATACAAGCATTTAGGCCAAACTTGCCCGCTCGTCCTCTTCCTTGCGCGATAGCTACTCTACATCCTGGTCTCGATCATATTACTAAGGCGGTAAAGTTTGGCCAGTGAAGCAAGCCTGTTTGGGGTCAGCGCTAAAACGACCACAAGACGGAGAACACAGGGCACATAACCTCGTCACGAGGCCTCTTCTTTCTTCTGCCATCGTTTCTACCGTAGATTTCAAATGCAAGCATTTCGATGGTCCCCGCGGCACAGCACTAACGAATGAAGAGCTTTCAGATAAGGTAATGTGTGCGCTCTGGAAGCACACGGGCGCAGATACAGTCCCGCGTAACGCGATCGTGCGCCACGCGCGGTGTAGTTACGCTACGACTGTGCAAAGCGGGCGCCGTGTGTTGTGTAGCGCCACCATGGAGCCTGCGTGAGTCGCGACGTTTCGCTTGCTTTGGCATGGCCAGCGCCGGAACGCATTTTCTATCTCGCGCTTCAGTCGCTTGACTAAAGTTCATCGCGCGCTAGCTTTACTGGCCGGCCTAAAGTTCGGGTACAATGAAGAGGTTACGCTGAGTTAGTGCTCTTTCAAAAAAAACGCGCTGGGTAGCCGCGTTCGTGTGCGCGTGCGCTGAGGCAGCAGCACATTGCCACGCCGATGCGAGCCACGCGAAAGGCGCTGAACTGTACAAGGAACCAAATTATCGGTGATCCTGGCGTAGTTGGCGTGATGTATCTGACCACACCGGCCGCTGTCTGGCACGTTGGACACGCCGGTCTGTATCCAGCGCTTGAAGGCCGAGCTGTTCCGGCGGGACAGCTTGCAAGCAGCGCTCAGTGATGAGCACGTAATGGAACGACGTAGTTCTTGCAGCGCCCGACTCACGAAATGTCAAGCGCGCCTCATCGAGTTGTGTCCTGGTGGGGTCTGAAAGATGTTTTCAGGTGGCTGCTGCACACGTGATGGTGCACCAGGCTTTCTACCTTGCGTCTCTTCGCTTTGACGTTGCCATATGCCCAACCACGAAGTGCGACGTTGATTATGATTCCTTTGATGCGGTGTGTTCGGATGCCACGGGGAGAAGGCTTGGCTGGAGCTGTACTGATATTTTTTTTTTATTTCCCAGACGAAGGAAGACGGCCCCTGTTACTAGATGATGGACTTTCACGCCAAAATTGCGACATTGCCAGTCATTCGGTGGTGAGTAGGGCTCGGGCCACGCTGGCTCCTTTTTTTGCGATACATATTTCGTTCCCGTCGAACGCCTTCTGTGCTGCATCCCTTTGCCAAACATACTCACGCGCAACTTGCAGAGTCGTGTCCTCGATGACGAATCCGAAATTCTTTGCAAGAGTGGAGCAGCCCAGTGCGCGGCTGCTCTGCTCGTGCGACAATCTAGGGACCGACGATTAGAATTACTTTTGAAGATACATTTTTTAAAATTGTTGTTCCTTTTCATTGTTAACACATAGAGACACGTTCAGGCCATGTGAAGTAATACGTTTAAAACGGAATACGCTGTGGGAGGTTTGTATTATTTGGTCCGACTTGTGCAACCTTTGCTTATTTGCGATTTTTATTCGGTGCACATGGAACATAACTGCACAATGTCTGGACACGAATAAATTAGAGAATACTTTGTCAACTCGAAATACCCATTTTAATGCCACGTCATTGATGTTTTCAACTGCCTAGCATTTTCAATAGATATCATATCGGCAAAGGTTCCAAAAAAACCGAATGTTTTTTCTTTGACGCATGTTCTGTCGTACTGGGACAGAAGACCTTTTTAACACAAAATTATCTCTTATCGTAGGTGAGTGAGGCCTAGGGTTCACCTCAATTTGAAAAAAGAAAAAGTAAAATTGGTCAAGAAGAAACAGGTCAACCTAGAAGCAGTAAGGGTAAAAGCAGACGAATTCAAGCTGGTACGCAACCTTAGAACAAAGAGACGAAGATAGCAAAGAGGTAATGAATGAAACTGTAACTAGGCTGGCTTCAGAGGCAGCAATTTATGTGCGAGGCAAGGCACGAAGGTAACCAGTAAGCAAGCTCTCCCAAGTAACAAAGGAAATATTAAAGAAACGATAACGAATGACAATGTCCAATTCAAGAGATAAGATAGAATTCGCGGAACTGTGAACACTGATCAACAAGGGGAAAATAAGTGATATTTGAAACCATACCATGAGAAAGAGTGAAGCTGTAAAAAGTGAACGCAACCTAAAATCAGTGAGAAGGAAACTTGGCATAGGACAAACCGAGACGTGTGCGTGGAATATAAGTAGTGTAATATCGTCAGCAATCTCGAATGTATAGGAAAGTCGCGGAAGAATATCATACTGACCTGTACTGTGCCCAGATGAGCCAGGATACCTACATTAGAAACAATAATGAACAGGATACAGAAACTAGGTACTAGGTAATAAGACGACGAGAGGTAACAATTGAATAATTAGGTTTATTAGATTGGCATTCACTTTAAGTTTATGCTGTACACATATTTAAACACAAAACGACGCGATAGCTGTCGTTGACGGCCTGCCTGACCAGCATGGTCTCCTGTGGTGAAAGGGCACCATAGTCCGCTATCTCTTCGCTCACTCCGAAACTACTCAGACCCTTTCCTTAAATTAGTTTTCACTGCATCCAAAGGACCCGCGCACCAGTGGGAGGCGGAGACTTCTACTCCGATCAATCGGGCAAGCCGACAGGATCCAATAGAAGCCAGAGTTTAACGGGCCAAAATTGGTCGCGAACACACTCCACATACATAACAAAATCGACCGTGACTGAAAAAGGTTTGCCGCCCCTACACAGCGGACCTTGAGACAACCGCACGACACGTGCTTGAAGTGACTGCCAGGAACGGCGGCGTTGGCCGGGCGAGACAACATACCCGAAGCGCCGTCGCGGCCATTCCCGCACAAATTTTTCCCAGCATCGACGAGCACACAACAGTCATGGAAAGAAAGAAGGCGACCGTCGTATACTTCCTTCGCGACTCCAGACTGAAAGGCATGAACGAAATAATTTGTACGAAGTGGACCGGAACATCTTAGTCGACAGAGTCTCCGTCTGCCCTTCACTTTTATTTCTTATAAGACCCTCGCTTTGGGGGCAATATAAAGGGGTGGGGTTAACATCGGAAATAATATCATTTCCTTCATGCCGGCAGCTGCGCTGTAATTTCATCTAGAAATCTGTGGGGGCAGGTGAGGACTTTCATTTCAAGGAAAGGTCGTTCCATTGACTTGCTGCTTGGAGGAAAAAAAACATCTGGAAATGGTAGCTGTGCGGGCACATTGTAGTGAGACTGTAAACGGACGACCGGCATGTTGAGACGTTATGATGGATATATATATATATATATATATATATATATATATATATATATATATATATATATATATATATATATATATATATATATATATATGAGAGAGAGAGATCTTTATCTCTCGTTTTTAGGGGTGGTCGGAACCCGTCAATCAAGGGCCCCACTTGCCTCCGCCGCCTGCCTGACTTGGCTAATGAAGGCCTTTGGTCCTGTCAAGTGGGAACGGGTGAGCTGTGCCTCCAACTGCTCCATTGTGTTATTCTTATTTGATTTATAAGGCGCTTAGTGCAATCCCAGATTACACGTTATAGGGTGGGTATGCCACCGCACTGCTTGCAGGGGGCCCTATAGCAAGTGGAAGACATGAAGTTTAACAGTTTATGATGGGGGAATACTCCACTCTGTTTTTTCAACCAATCGGCCGCTTCTTATCCGTTAAGTTGTGGGTGAGGCGGCGAGTATTTTCGGCGGACTCCGCGCTGATGAGGAAGTGTGTCTTTCGCATTTATATTAATGGGTTGTCAAGAGGAATAGTGCAACAGGATAGGGTTAGAAAAGGACACCTTCGGCTCGGTTGGTGCACCTTCGAGCTAACGCGTTAGCCTGTTCGTTCCCACGTACACCCTCGGTTCCCGAGTACCGGAGTAGGCGATGACGGTTGTTGAAAGATTTAGGAATTATCGCGAAGCTAGCCAGGTCAGTCAATAGTGCAAGTCAAGTAGCATTAACAGAAGCATCTGGCGTCCCGTACTTGGGACCTATTTTCAGAAAATCACTCTCGGCGTTATTATGACCTTCGTGGGTGCAGTTCTCAACCATGCAATAGACATTGGGCGCGGGATTAGTTTGGACCGGTGGCGCGTTCATGCGGCGTCGTCACGAGCGCAATAGCATGTCACGGCCGGGACGGGGTGCGCAGGCTCTGACACCAGCTATGTTGATTTTATCTGATCTGTCGTTTCTTTCTGTTTGCTTTGCTATTTGCCGCGGGAAACCGAATCTGATTGAACATGTTGCAATTTTTGGTGCACGAACAGTTTCTGAAGCATGACTATGGCTGCATAGCCGTTCATTTAATCGTCGTTTTTCATTGCAACCTCACCAGATCTCACGGAGGAAAGACTGCTTGCTCGACTTCTGTAGGCAACAGTACGCACAGTTATCAGCAATTGAAACGCGATACTCGAAGGGCATGCTCGCCGGCGCGTTTTGCACAGACTGTAAGTGCTGTGGTCACCGAGCTGACGCATCGTGATATACGGTGAAAGCGAGAACCTTTGTGGCGCATTGTGACTGCGTTTGGTCACAAGAGCGGGATTGAAGTTTAACACCGCGACCCAATGCGTTAGCTGCCACGGAGTGAGAATGGGACAAACTTAGACGCTCGGCGCTCTCCACGCAAGGAAGAACGTCATGAAATCTAGCGGCCGAACGGAAGCTAGAGCGTAGACAAGTGCTCCAGCTCGTGCTATGTGACACGTGACGTAGACGTGCCAGTCATGCCAAAGAAGTGTAATGCAGTCTAACGCCTTTATAACGGAGTGCTTTGGGCCTCCAGCATAATGAGTTATGCCTGTCGCTTCATTGTAAAGGTCGAGCAGTGCACAGCTCACACAAGAGCAGGGACGGAGTTATTCCTTCATTATGCAAATCATTCAATTCTAGGGACAGTTGTTATAGAGGTGCTAGGCTGTAGATGGCGCCGGAAGGAGAGAAGTAAAGAGCAAAGAGCTGCTATGCCTGCGTTATACGCAGTTCGATACAACCATCTATGCGAAGGTACGAGACGTGCACTCTACTGCTATTGAAGCAAAATATTAGACGCACAATCCTACGTGTTATCGCTCATGCCCATGCAACCGCTCTGGTAACCTTTGCAGTCTTGTGACCAATACTTCGTTATGGTATGAATAACGAGAAAATTAGAACTGTCTTCTGGAACCGCTTTGGTAGCAGCGAAAGCTTCTTAGCTCAATATATCTTGCGCAAAGCCCTTAAATATCAGAAACGGGATGTTAAAGGTTCTATTTGGTAAGAACGCGCTTCTTCAGAGCCCAAAGAAAAAAATTACTGTTAATGTCGACCCTCATTTGCAAGGAAAATCGCGTTACGTGAATGCCACTGCGTAGTTGTGATGTTGCGATGCTTTGTGACACAAGTTGACTTACAAAAGTTTTGCCGAATAGCGGCAGATGCCCGTTGGTCCATGGAGGACATACTCAGGAGCCTCATGGCTACATAACCAGGTGAATGTATGTTATACAGTTTTGATACGCCGTCGGCGAATGTTTTGTCCATGTCCCTTATTTACATGATTAAATACGTGACAACGTTATTATGCACAGCAAAATACCACTTGAAATATAAATGCTGGGGCTCCACGTCTTAGCTTACCACGGTGAGCTCTGTTGGCGGGGTGCAATTCCATGGCAATTTGCAGTAACTTTCGACTTTATATTTTACCTGGTGCCCTGAATGCGGCCTGTCTCGTACACGGGACGGCCTTCCTCAGAAGCGCAGACACGAAACTGCGTTTTCCGGTACGTAAGCCCTCAAAACCATCAGTGCGAAATCACTGAAAGCAACGTGAGTGCCTTCGTCCCGTCGTCGGCTTCACATGCCAGTGCCATGACTTCTGCCGTTCGCGGTGCTCCTACCGCGTTTTACGACGAGCTCGCACGGAAAGTTACATGGCCGAAAGCGATGGTCTGAGACTGCAGTTCAGGTTCGGCAAGCTTCCATACATGCTATGACGTCAGAGAAACGTGGTTTTCAACAGTGTGCTTACAAGGAAATTTATTCACCCGTAGGCACGCTTACAACTGTGGTATGAACGAAAAGCACAATATAAGGTACATCACATGTAATACATTACTTCATGTAAACAACACAGATTCAGCGAAATGTCTGTGGCACGCTGCCAATGGAGCCGTCAGCCTAACGAAAAGGCTGATCATGCTACGTTACGCGACCACCATTGTTGGTCTGGGCTTTTTATATAAGTTTCTCTTTATTTCCCAAAGGGTGCTGCACAAAAGCAAATGCTGATTAAATAATTTTTTCATAAAATATCCGCAGCGCATGTCTTTACATTGACCTTTTCTTTTGGGCTAACGCAAAATGCTACTGTTGCCTTTCTTTTTTCAAAGTATATTTCGCTAGCCGCTGCGTGGCTTCATGGCACACTAAGGTGCGACATCGCCATGATATTACTGCTGAGCCTATTACAGTAAATCTGCGCGAATAAAGAAGCTGCAACCGCAAAGGAGCCGCCGAGTTGCTGCCTCCGATTTTTGTCATGCTGAAAGTATGCAAAAACATTATGCTAAAGCTAGAATTTAGGCGAGCACGTACGAGTCGACAAATTTTCTAAACCCACGCCAAGAGGAGGGTTCCGCGGCGCTTTGAGAAGGCAGGAGAGGTTTCTAAACACCAGAAAGCTTGGGAACCCCAGATCTGTACCTTACAATATGTTCCAAGCAAATTGGTAATTTCAGTGTAATAGATAGGGGCGACTGTACTACGACTATACTAGGCAGTGGCGACTGAGCCTTAATTCCGTGCTCAACAGTAGTTACTTTTCATTTTTTATATTTTATTAAAACATACTTGCCGATTTCGAAATCCTGGCAGGTCACACCGCAGAACATCTTGTAGTTGAGCGAAAGAGTCCTTCTAAAATTCAAATATGTTTTATAAGATGGCATCCTGTGGTAACTAGCAAAGAAAACTTGGTACCGATGGGGGCTGTAAATGTATCCGTAGAAACAGCTAAGGTTTGCTCACGCTTGTAAGACTTACCTGGGACCTGAACCAGTCTCCAGCATTGGTAAAAACACACACGCCGCGGGTAGCATACGCTGTTGTAAACATCTCAACCAAGTTTTGGACCTGTGCGCAGCACGCAGGGGTCACTAACGGAGCGTGAATCACTCTTTTCGCGAAGAAGTGCGGGACCATTCGGGAAAGGAACCGTCAGATTCAGGGTAAGTAGTGCAAACCTGAACACCCAGTTTTGCCGGAGGGAGTGGGAATAGAGATTAACATCAAATGAGACCATAACATCATCAATAGGAATAACGTGTGGTACATTTTCTATAAAGCCGCCAGATATGTACACGTGGGCACAGCTTTTTCCAACGAGTGAAATTATCTGGTCTACAAAACGGGGAAGCTTTTACGCAAGTGAGTGAGTGTAGTCTACAAAGGGTCGCATAGGAAGACCTGGCTTCTTTATCTTTTGAAGGCCATGAAGTGCAGGCGCTGATACGTTGCTACACAGTAGTCGGTAATAAAGCATTTGCGTTGGGGCGGGACCAAACGGGAGATGTCAGCTCAAAGGTTTTGGCATTCCCTTCACAATATTTCTGTGGGATCACGCGTCAGGCGAGTATAGGTGATGGCGTCACTAACCAGTGTCAGCATATTCTTGGTGCAATCGTCACTATCAAGCAAATTAAGCAGTTTCGTTTCCTTTGTCAGCCGGTAGAATGACATTGTCCGTATTGCTTCGAAGCTGCTCGATAACCTTAGGTTCCCCCAGCGACAGCGCAGAGTTTGAAGAAGCGATATAAAGCGTAGCAACAACATTAATAATACGCGTGCGAGCTTCGTCACGTCTACCGGCACTGACTTGGCTTACAGCGTCTTTACCAGCACAAATTAACTTCTTCGTATCTCACTTGTACCCTATGCTAAAGCTTAGGGCGTGGCTGATGACCGAGAGTTCTGCTTTGTCAGATTTATATGAAGGAAGATTCTGTACAGCAACTCCTGGTATACTGCGGGACGTCCAATTTCGGGGTGGTCGCAGCCTTCCCGTCTTGGCATGGTGAATAACGTCGTTGTTTTGTGCTGTCACGCGTGCTTGGCAGTGGGCGTGTAGGGTTATTGACAAAAATTGGGCAAAGCGCAGGAACTCTACTCGGTGAGGAGCAAAGGTCTAATTCTACAGCATTTGGATCATGGCCTTCCAATCCGATATTCTTGCCTGTTGTAGTATTCGTTCAGCGCTTGAATTAACGCTGTTGCAGAATGTCGTTGAAAGCGGCCTGTTTAGTCGTAGTGATTGTGGGATCAACTGCTCCTTCTTACACGTCTTATTAAATTTGAGATGAATCTTGTACTCGGCTGTTCAAGGATGCGCACTGTCGTACTGGGTTACTACTTCTTGGCCGTGCGACTATCGCGGATTGATGAAATCCAATATTTGACGACAACCGGCATGGCCACGGATATACCCACTACAGAAGCGCAAAAATATACATCAACCAAGAACGCTTAAAATTTAATGACGTTTGTACTCCTTATACGGGAGCGTTGTTCTCAATAAAACTCGTAACAGAGAGACACCGCATTCAAGCACGTTTCACCACGTGACGGAAGCAGCGAGTATACATCGTTGGAAGTGTCCCGTCAGTCGTGTTCAGCATGTGCGCCGTGATCTTTATGTGTGAGGATTCTTGACTCAGGCACGAGGGAAGCTTCTTTTACTTGGCCAGAAGGCGTGTATTAAATCAGTCAATATTATAGCCAGTACATTCCGCATGCTCAGCAAGGGCACTCGAGACCACGCGCTACCTGTTTCTGAACGTTATACTCGCACTGCCTCATACGTTTCTTGAAGTCACGTGTCTCGCCCATAAACATTTGCTTGCAGTCAGCGGACATTATAACGGAGACTACACCGGGGAAGTTTTCTGTGCAACTCGCATTTTACATTTAGTAAAACGTTTCTAAGTTTGCCTGTTCGCAGATGCACAACTTTCCCAGAGACGCCGGGTCTGGTTGGGTGCATGCCTTCGCGCTCCTTCGATATGTATTTCAGCAGTCAGACTGGCCGCCATCAAACTTTGGATTTTATCTCCCTCTTCTTGAACACTACCTTTTTGATAGAGGCCTTCTCCTCAACCGCTTCGGGGCTGATGGCGACTGCCCTTTGACGATAACGGGCAGATTACCATGGAGAGTTCCTTTTGGCACTTGTCCTAAATGCGCTTCTTGCTGCGGTTATTGAGTGTATTTAATGGTTCAGTATACCGATCATGATCTAGTATGCGAAAGTCAGCGTTTCGAATTTCGATAGCACTTACGTATTTAGGAAATAAATCAATTATTGTCTGCTCACGCTCGGCTGCGCCCGACTACCGTAAGGATGGCACTTGGGGCACACTGGCTATTTGTGTCGTACGCGTAGGATGTTGCTAATTTTAGATTATTTTGAACACACTAGTGACCAGATCTAGCGCCAGCATCTGACAAGGAACAGGTTGTATGCTTCTCGAGTTGCACATCTTCGATGTGCGACGACATCACGCTGAAATCTCGTTATGTTAGGACCCCTTTCATGGCGACTCCAGAGTGCAGCATCTATCGCTAAGCCGTTGTGTGCGCTGCCAACGTCACACGGGCGAGCATAACGACTAACTTACGTTCAACCATTGGGAGTGGCACGCTTGTCGTAATGATTAATGAGGAAGTGAACGGGTTACAGATGTAAATTCTTGCGAGACCACAGACGTGTGCAGCTATCTGAAAAACTGAAGCACAGCAAATAGTTGAGAGACCGTGACAACCACCATATGTTGAGGGATAGCCTTGGAAATTTTTAGGTCACAGGTACCAAAATGAAATGTTGGTGCAACTACGTGAACGTCAAAAACCAAGTTTAAACTGCGTGTCACGGTCACGTTTAGGAGGCGGAAAGTCGTGGGTAGCACACAGCTCCTCCGTAGTCATGCAAGGCATTGAAGAAGGAGCGGTAGCACTGAGCGGAGAATCACTCGTGATCTCATATTGCCGATAACTGTCTCCTGTTTAACTAATTGAAGTGTTTCATGCTCCTAAGTATATGAAATGGTCTGTTTTAACTTCGAGCGCATTTCCCGACATCGATAAAAAACGTTTTTAGGCTTCCTTCAAATTCCCTGCGCACCAGCAATTGCTCACGGCACTTCCTGCTTTTTTTTGCGTAAAAATAATTATGATTTGACTATACAGTTATAAATCAACAATAACATGGCTAATATGCTACGTTTTATGCAGGAAAAGCAGTTGCGCCTTGAGGACGGCGATGTTTTACATGACAGCTAAACAAAAATAAAGAAAGGCTGTCACTACGAATGAGCTTACCTTTCCACAGTCTGCACCGTGACTCACATCTTTATAGCCAAATTATTACCTTATTTGATTGTGGTATGCAAGTGCTTGAGGGCATGTCGGTAAAAACGGTACCACTGTTAATGCAAACAACGTCTATATTGTTAAATAGAAAATGTTTACTGTTGCAGCAGCTTGATTTCGGTGAGTTCGTTCAACTTTAATCTCATTGCCCCAGCCTTTCTTCAGCAAAGTTTATATGGCTCGTGCTTTGTTTAAATTGCCTTGAGCTGCAAGTCACTGCTAGACCTGTTGTGTGTGCTTTATTTTGAAGTCGTCCCATTGGCTCCGCTTTACTGTACCTTCTTGCTTAAGTTCTCTTTCCTAAGTGAAATAGCGCAACCCACATTGGGAGATCGGCCATGAATCGGGTGGTGAGAAAAATCTTATTAATATTTTCTTTTTCTAAGGAGCCATCGTCATCTCTCTTGACCGCCTTTCATATACGGCGCGCTTCGGTGGTTTGTCTCGTGACTCTTGCTCCTTGTTTAGAAGAAGGTGGCAGAAAATAAAAAGAGGGCTTCTTCGGCTCCTGCCATCGGTTCGACCGTTTCTGACGTCCTTCGCTCACTACCTCACACATCGTTTCATTTGAACGAACCTCAGTCCCTCTAAGGCGTTTACTGTGACGTGATTGTGAGGTGTGCATGATGTCCTAACGACGCCACGAACGAGAGACCGACGACCAGCACAGAGTGCCTACCGAAACTGCCGATTCATCTGCCGTGTTTTGCCCACACAATTATGCACCCTGATTTGCTCAGGCGGAAGTCACCTGCGTAAATGCCCTGTAACTCGCAGCGCGAAACGTTGCTCCAGGCTGTCTCGGCATTATGCGCAGAGGTGCTTCAGGAGTTGCAAGACCTTGTGCAGGAACCCCGCCGCACTACCCCCTGTGGCCACTTCAAGACGGCGGTACTGCAATGAAAGTTCATGTCTGTCCTCTGGCGCCTGCAACAGCATCTTAACAAAGAGGAGCTCGGCGAACGCCCGCCGTCAGAACTTCTACGTCATGTGCGGCGGCTTCTCTGTGATTGTGAGATGGATGCAAACAGTCCACTGCTCCGTGAACTGTTCCGTCAGCACCTGCCACAGGATCTGGTGGTTGCCTTGGCTACCCCACTTGAAGGCATGTCCTTCGAGATTCTTGGAGAGCAAGCCGACCGCATCGCTGACTGTTGAGCAAAAGTTGTTGTGGTAATAACGACCTTTCCAATGTCGCACCTCAAAGATCGGGTGTCTCGTCTTCGGCAAACGGTTGACAAACTTGCTGAGACCAATACTATACTACCTTCATGACCCCACTGCCGTCTTTTCATAGTTCATAGTTTTTTCTCGGCCAGGCAATGAACTCGCACTGAATGTTGTTTTTTCGAAAGCGATCGCCAGTGAACATGTGTCAACCTTGGTAAATTTCCATGCGTATTTTCACACGAGAACGACATAGTATAGAGCAGAAAAGTTCGGCGAATCGCCGATGGAGCCGACAGTATAACGAATCGCGCATTCTTGCTAGGCTACATAAACTCAATAGTTGCTCTGGGCTCCTTGCGTAACTTTCTCTTACTTTCTCAAAGGGCATTTCGCTAGCGCAAATATTAAACCAACAATATTTACACAAAATATGCGCAGCGTATGTCTTTAAAACCACATTTCCTTTTTTTTGGTATAGAAAAGTGCTAGTCATTTGTTTTTTTCTTTGCAACGTATACTTCGCTATCCACTACGTAGCCTCATCGTGTACTAAAGTATGCCATCGTGATGATTTTACCGCTAAACGCATTAAAGTAAACCTGGGCGAAAAGAAAGTGCCAACCGCAAACTCACCGCCAAGTTGTTTGTGCGCGTGCGAGTGCATGCAAGCGTGTGTGTGTACTTGCGCGTGGCATTATCGTGATGCGGTATGTAGCGTTGCGCTGCGATGCGCCCTCTCCATGTTTGACATCCTCGCTGATAACAGCGGTAACGAAACCTCTGGGACCAATGTCTATGCCATGTTTTATGCGAAGCGTATTACGAGAGCTCAAGCCAGCTCCTCAGGCGCGGCGGTGTCAACTTCAATACCACGTGACACCGTGACGTCACGACAGAGGAGAAACGGGGCTCCAACTCGCGCCGTCGCTCGCGGTGTCGCGGCGGTATATAAGCAGCTGCGCTTGCCTCTGCTAGATACTCACGAGGTGAGATGCCTCCTGGAGACAGAGCTGCTCGTTGGAATGAGAAGCGAAGGTTGCGGCGTGCTACAGAGACTGTTTCTAGGTGACTTTGCTTCGGCGCCGCGACTACGCGCCCCGCATCGGACGCAGTGAGCGTCGAGCAACGCAGCGATCGGCGCGACAACGAAATGTACGCCTGAGCAAGCGCCGCACGCCTGAGCCGACGACACCGGCTTTTCTGCGACACGAGCTCCTTAACGCTGTCGCGTTAAAATAAAGGCTAGTATGCTTCGCATCCTGGGCTTAACCTTAGCTAAGCCGCAGCCATTTTTGAAATGACTATTCTTCGATGTTTCATGCCTTGTCCATCCGTCGCTTTTTTTGGTTATGTTAGCTTGCTCGATTTATTCTACACATTTATGTTGGCACATGTCAACGTGCGTGGCTAGAGAAATAGAGACGCGCACGCAACTGGTGGAAGCGAAAACCAATTGACCACATACATAATTTGACACGTTTTCTCGTAGAAAGTATTGTCCAGGCAGTTCGATCACTTCTGCTGATCCTATCACTGGCCACCCCTTTTATGTTTCCGGAAATTGGTCACTGAAGTACATGACAGTAGTTGCTTTGCCCAGTGGGCTCGCATTGTAGAAGGTGGATCGGTAAAACGTGAAATTAGATGGCAATTGTTGACAAGTACATTTAAAGGGAATAAAAACGGAACATCAAGGTTAACCACTTTGAAATTTAGAGCATTATGTCTCACTCGAAGCATTGGTGAAGTTTGTTTGCCGTAGTGACTATTTGCGCGGATTTTTCTAGGGGAAGTGCACTGCAGTTTTATTCCATATTCATCAGTAAGCACTCTTAATTATTCAAGTTTGTACCTAAAGTTATAATCACATTTTACAATACCAGCAGATCACCATTCCGTGCACACAAAAGCAGAGCAAAAAAAATCACAGTGATGACAACAAATACGCTATTAAAATTCTTTCCGAAAAATGGAATATTTCCTATAGTTCGAAAGAACATAGTATAGCAAAAATGAGGATTGTAGGTGAGTACTCGTAAAGAAAGAGAAACCTGCTGCAGAGCTTCCTAATCTTTAGCTCTTCGAAATCAACAAAATAACGCAGAAGGCTTCCTAGATTGTCTCCTTTTTCCGTGGTGCACAATATGGACGCACAAATAAATAAATTAATCGCCATTATGATATCATGGCTGCAAAGCTTATGCAGCTGTGTGTGCCTGTACGTAGAAGCCTGGGAGTTAGTCAGTGATACAAAAAAGATATTACGATGGATGGTTTGGCATCGCATAGGCTACAGCAGCTGCACAAATTGTTCACGCCTAAGTCATCAGCCTTTTCTTGTAGGTACGTGCTTTGAAACTTTCGGTTTCGGCATTGGAAAAAGCAAGTTAAACATGTGGCGGGAAAGGGGCTAATCGTGCAACATGCGGAGAGTCCCTCAAGGTAGCGTAAGGAAACGTCGAGAAGGGCGAGGAAATTGAGCCAGTGGGCAGACACTGCGATATCCATGCTAGCCTAAAGAAAATAGAAGGTGTACAGAATGAGCTTGTGAAGCGGATTGAATAGCTGAAACATGAGCTCAATATGTGGTGTGATGCATGGACTGCGCTAGAAGAAAGACTGGAAGCAACCGAGGAAATACTGAACAGTGCCGCCATCACGACTGAAAATGTCAGTCACGATGGAACGCCGGTTCCCGGAGTTTTAGGACCGGAAGTGCCAGCAAGCGCATGGACTACATGGAAGTCGTGCGGTTGGCAATTGGAAGTAGGGTCTACCTTGAAATTATTAAAAAAAGGGAAAGCAGGAAGACAGGGGTCAATGCCCCGTATGAAGTCCGAATTACGCGGAAAAGGTTAACAAAGGGAAGCATGAAGACGCCTCGTCAAATAGGAGATAGTGAAAAGATGAGAATCGTCGGTGGCTTTATTGTCTAAGTGTCAAAGGCAATTGTGGAGCGTTAGGGACGCTTCTAGGTCGGACTTTGAGCTATGCCATGCATCGTGCTGGCGGAAAGCTAGCGGAGAATGCATAGGGAAGAAACATTGTAGCAGTGGCGGGTGGCCCACATGCGGTGCTAAATATGAAAGCGGGCAAGACAAGACGAGCGTTTGGCAAAGGGTGTCGCCGACTTGCGCGAGATGTCCCTTAGATGCAAATTGTGGTACGCACGGTTCCGAAATTACCGGTACGTGACGCTAACGTACAGGGAGTACCTCCGGCAACTTATGAGGAGATTTAGAAATGGAGCCGAACGAAAGGCTTCAAGCTTGTGGAACTCAACAGGAAAGTCAGTAGATATGCTGGTTTTCAAAGAGACGGAATGCACTTCAATCACAGGATTGTACGAGAATTGGGCTGGCGAATCGCTGGTTGTGCAATCGCTTCTTCGGGGCCTCACGGGCGCACAGGACGCCAGTTTGAGTAGTAATGACAAAAAGTACCCTAGAGGAACCTCAAACTAACATCACCGGCAACAACCGGAAACTGAGAAAAAGGAAAGAAAGAAAACAGCTCGCCGTGCTGTAGGTTACATAAACATGCAAGGCGCCAAAACAAACGAGATGGAAGGGATGAAGAACAAGTGAAATAGAGAATAAATAGGTGTGCCTGTGATTTCTGAAACGCAGCATGCAGACTAACAAGAGCCACCAATCATTGATAATTGCGTTTGGGAAAGGTGGAAAGCTTGAAATAGAATCAGATAGAAAAGGAGCTCATAGTAAGAAACTTAAACTGGAAGTAAGGTGAGAAAATTCTTAAACGCACAGTTACAGGTTGAGGCGAGCTTCCCATTAGGCTGAATACTGAGCTTGGACCAAGAAGAAAGGAAGTACTGTTTGCGGACCGTTTGCGGCAAAGCATAATGAATTTTAAGTCTGACGTAAGGGCGAAAATGAACCCACTCACACAGAAAGTTGACCATTACATCGGTGACATACAAGCCAGCAATGCAGACAGTTGAATAATAGCAACAAGCATGAAGAGAAAAAAATTGGCACATTGGTAGAACTAAAGAAAGGCTTCAGAATCGGTACGCGTCTACATGATAGCTTATTTTTTCTCCCTCGGTGTATCGAAATATCTATAGTAGAAAGAACCCCATAACACGTCGCTGTTTTCGACGTGACAACGTAGACCGCAAGGCTTTGTGTTATATTCTGGAAGGAGAAGATATAGGCGATGACTGTGCTCAGCTTTTCCAGGAGTCTAACCGAGAAAGAAGCGTGTTCATTGAATGGAAAGCTATGAGAAACTTAAGGAACCATTATTACGCGAAACATCGTGTATATTGTTGAACCGAAAAACAAATTCTAGTTTCAGCATCTTTATCTGGGGGAGGGGGTTCAACTCGAAGCTTAGAGCGTGAGCCTTTTTAAAGGAAACTTTAAATGGCTGGTGGTTTGCTCAATCAAGTGTCAGATTGTAGTCAGGGTCGCTATAACGTAAAACTATTCCAATATATTTTTATTCCAATTTCCTGACGTCGAATTTCGGTAACCGCCGACGCCAGCATCGGACAGTCACCCGCAGGGTTGTCTGAATAGAGCAATCAAACGCTCTCCTCGTTCATAGGAGGTCACTTTTGTTTGTTTGAAAAAGGCCAACATTGCCTACACTGAGCGGCTTGTCTTGTCTTATTGGCTCACAAGTGGCGGGAGCTCGCTCAAGGGGATAGGGATTTGATGGGGCCGAGCAACTGCACTGAAAATCGGTAACCCGATGAAGAAAGTGGTGCCGCAGTCTGTGATTGGTCCACTTTCCCTTACGGTGACTCGTCGACAATAGCGGCGGCATGCAACGGAAGCTTAAGAATGACGCTAAAACTTATCTTCAGCAACGAAGAATTGGCAGAACGAGATCGTAAAAGTGCTGAAGGTGCTGGAAAACGTTACATGACCAGGCAAAGAGCTTTATTACACACAAATACACCCATGCTCTCCTGCAGGTGCGAGAGCCAGTGCGAGAGCGATCGGCGGCAGCCATCTGTTATTCCGTTCAGAATGGGATAGCCTTCGGCTATTCAGAAAAATGAATTCAGTTTTTTTCGGCATATTAATACATCTTTAACGCATACACGCCACTTTGACGCGGTGAGTTTTCGCGGTTTCGTGACGTCGTGTGACAGTCGGTTGAGGTGGGTGGAGCCCGAGAACTTTTGACCAATAGCCGAGGGCTGATGGCAGAAAGGCGTCGAATCAGGAATAACTTCTTTTTCTTTTGTTTGGTAAAATTGTGCATAATCAGTGTGTACACGACATATCAGATGGGGAGCTATCGCAGTTTTTGTGACGTCGTGTGACAGACAGGTGAAGTGGGTACGGTCCAAAAAAGTTTTTGACGAATCACAGAGGGCTGGCTGATTGCAGAATTGGAATAGGAAAGTTTGGAATAGTTTTACGTTATGGCGCTCCAGTGTTAATTCCGTTGTGTGTGCGTTTTTCAACCTCGTCGCGTCGGGCTGCTCTATTGTACCTTCTAGCTTTAGTTCTTGTTCCTAATTCACATAGCGCAACACATTCTTGGGGATCGGCTTTGAATCGGGTGGTGAGAAAACTGTTAAAGCGATTTTTTTCGCCTAGCAGCCACTGCCATCCTCGTCGGCCGCCTTTCATATATGGCGCGTTCCGGCGCGAATGTCTCGTGCATGGCGCTGCTAGATTAGAATAAGATGGTAGATGAATGAAGAAGCTGTTCTTCAGCTTTCGCAATGACTCCGAACAGGTCTGACGTCTTTCGCTCTGTGACTCGCACGTTGTTGTGGCGGAACTATTGTAGTGTAAGTCTGTTCTTACGTGATCCTCGTGCTCATGGAAATACCTCAAAGCGTGTGGTTCAGCGTCTGACCGCTGTTCCTCGTCTGCTCATGTTCCGAAACGCGACATACAAGCAATGCATCCAGGACCGGCCACACATAACGCCGTTCGCACCTGCACGCGCTTCCCATGGGAGCCGCTTCTCAACGCCGCCATTTCACACACGCCTTGCCGTGATCACCCCGTCTCTCTCTTCATATCGGTCTGGCTATGCCGTGGCCCACCTGCTCACATAGCAAGCCCACGCTTACTACAATATATGGTGGTCTTAAAGCTGCTAGCCTTACTTCGTAGAACATTACGATGTGTTGCTATCACATTCAGCGAGTCTCCCTTGCGGCGACACTGTGACTTTTTTACTTCAAGAGCAATGTTTATTACTAATTAGTGACTATATTTTAAGCAAACAAAAGCTTCTTCAAATCCACGGTTGTGCTGGCAATTGTTTTAGTTCGTCTGAACATTGTTATTTAGCAGCCGTAATCTGTAATTATATGCTGGCTGTGAGCCGTACATGACACTAACAACGGCATCGTAATCATAGGCAAGGTAATCGAACAGGCGTTTCAGAAACTTTGTATTTATGACTAGTCTGTCGCAGGACCCTTGTAATTTTGCACGAGTTTTCAAACGCCGAACTTAAAACTTTTCTCGCAGAAAATCATCGACGTAGAATTGATAAAATCTATACAGAATAACCAGCGCTTCCGCTCTATTCACTATTCGGATAGCCCCTTTTTCTGTCAGTGCATTCAACTGACCATCTGAATAACCCAGGCAGGAGCATGATGTTAGCAGCTGCGCTCCATTAATGCTGAACATTTGGGGCCAAATTCAGAAAGCTTTTCCTTTGTAAGTGATGATTTTCACTGGCTGATCGATAATACATGTCCTAAATGACTATTGGCTGACATGAACGCTTATAGCTAAGCACGTTTTGTGAAAACGGGCCTTGGCTCCCACCCCGGGATGCAGTGCTTCCCATTCTCTGCGCGCAACCCTTGAATTCAGAGGCCCCGGCATAGAGGCTTATATATCCCGAATGCATCGCTATCGATAACCAGAATGCCAGAGTGCTCTCATGAACACTAGGAAACCTTCTCTTGTCACAACCTGATCTCATGCTAAAGTCTCTAGCTGGGATACTTAGGACTGCTGCATTTGGCAGGATGTACTTTCTAAAGTTAGCTTCTTCCTGTGAACGTTGTTAAAGACAGGCGCTTAGTTAGATCACGTCAAGGAGCTATCAAACACAAGTATGGAGTTCCGCAACCAAGAAAAACGTCGATGAAACATTTTAGCAGCTCTATGCATCTTTTGCATGTGCTATCTCGGACGAAAAAAGAAAGCCCTCTGGAGAAGTATCCAGTAATAGATTGCCCACGAGAGGGTGGCTGCCAAGGAACCTCCACATGTTCAACAAGCACCTCACTACTAGCACATAAGCACATTATCCGCGTCGACGGAAGGGCTTCAAACGCAACTTTCACCTCTTTTAACGCATGCATCAATGCGACCTGTCAGAGCCTAGCGAGCGGCTGAAAGCATGCATGAGCAGCCACACTGGTTTTCTCACACGCGCACGTGAAGGAGAAAGGATGATTCGAGCTCTGGTTGTGTTCCGAGCGATCACAACAAAATCAGTGCAGTCCTTCTCCTCTGGCTGCTGTCTGCTTCGATCTTCCGCTCACAGAAGGACTCATGGCTGTCTTTCTCGGGTCCTCCTGAAAGACAGCACACAGAAAACCAAACATCGCAGCAGCGGCGGCACAAAAGGTTGATGCCTCTGGGATAACCTTCACACACAGCGATGGAACGGAGCGCTCGTACACAAAAGTGAACACAGAAGCAATCAGGTTTCTGCTCGTGGTTCGCTTTTGTATTCGTAAGGCATCTGTGCAAAGGGAGCCGCTCTATAAGCAACTGTTGTGAGCAAGGTGTAATACATTGTAAATCTTACTGGCAACCTCTTTTTGTGGTGTTGTGATGATATGGAATTGTTGGCCAGCCTTTCTGAGGCATCTTATCCCGGTTTACAAGCTTTATAGCAAAGTGCGCTATTCCATCTCTCAGCCTTTTCTTGATTTTATTCTTTAGGGTATATTCTCTTTCGCTGTGCTTCCCAACTCTAGGGTCGTCCGGCACACAACGGTTGGCTTTGCATTCACGGCGAATGCAAATGCACCTGCCTGTTAACACTTGCCGCCAGCGACGGCTATCGTCGCGCTATGATGTGTGAAATCGATCATGACTGAACATTGGGGCTAGTTTCTAAGATATTAGGAATTATAAAACGCTACAAAGATAAACATAATTACAACTAATGGCGAATGGCACTTACCAACAAATGTGCGACCGGCGAAGCAGCTCATGGAACAAAACAGGAGGACGAACCTCTCATTTCTTTGTCCCTGACTGTAGTGCGCAGTTCTTTGGTACCCGTTCCTGCGTTCAGCGTCGGCGTCGCCGTAACTGAGGGAACGAGCACAGCGAAGGATAAAAGAGTTAACGCTAAGCGCAGCAAGGCATGAAAGACGGCACTAGCGAAGACAGGGTGAGGCCAAGAATGCAGTGGCAACCATGAGGCTGAAAGCGAAGGAGGAGGGTATGGCGAAAGCGTGAGAAGAAAATCGTAGTGCCGCGCAAGACGGGCTCGGCAGCGACGACCGCTACGACGTGAACACCATATAGCCCACTGTCGTCTGATCATCCTTGGTATGCGGAGACCGCGTCCACCGATACAATACTTGAAAACAAAGCAGTGCATGAGTGGAAGTCTATATCTGCGGCTGCTGTAAATCGCGCCTAAGCGTCACCCACATACTACCTCTTGCAATCTCCTGATTAGCGAGATAGTCGCCCTACGTTTCTCTACGTTTGTAATTTGCCGCACGAGACAGATTGTCGGCATCAGCCAATACACTGCAAACTGCAAACACGCAGACATTTCACATTGAGGAGTACCGTAACCATCGGTGAATTTTTTACTGCACAAGGAAACAATACAACCGGTACCGAACCAGAAGGCGGTGCGCTGTATCGCAGCGGCTTCGTAGCGTTCTGCTACGAGGGAATGGCTGGGTATTGAGCGCCGAGTCCGAAGGGCGGGATTGCAGTTTAACACCGTGACCCGATGCGCTATAGCTGCCACGAGGTGAGAATGGGACAAACTTAGACGCTCGGCGCTCGCCACGCAAGGAAGAACGTCATGAATTCTAGTGGCCGAACGGAAGCTAGAGCGCACACGAGTGCTCCAGATCGTGGTATGTTACACGTGACGTAGACGTGCCAGTCATGTCAAAGAAGTGTAATGCAGTCTAACACCTTTATAACGGAGTGCTTGGGGCCTACAGAATAATTAGTTATACCAGTCGCTTCATTGTAAAGGTCGAGCAGTGCACAGTTCACACAAGCGCAGGGATGCAGTTATTCCTTCATTATACAAATCATTCAATTCTAGAGACAGTTGTTATAGAGGCGCTAGGCTGTAGATGGCCCTGGAAGGAGAGAAGCATGTGTATACGGATTGAGCAAAGAGCTGCTATGCCTGCGTCATACGCAGTTCGATCCAACCATCTATGCGAAGGTACGAGATATGCATTCTACTCCTATTGGAGCAAATTATTAGACGCACAATCCTACGTGTTATCACTCATACCCATGCAACTACTCTGGTAACCTTTACAGTCTTGTGACCAATACTTCGTTATGGTATGAATAATGAGGAAATTAGAACTGTCTTCTTGAACCGCTTCGGTAGCAGCGAAGGCTTCTTAGCTCAATATCTCTTACGCAAAGCCCTTAAATATCAGAAACGGGATGTTAAAGGTCATAATTGGCAAGGGCGCGCTTCTTCAGAGCCGAAAGAAAAAAATTACGGTTAATGTCGAACCTCATTTGCAAGAAAAATCGCGTTACGTGAATGCAACCGCGTAGTTGTGAGGTTGTGATGCTTTGAGACACAAGTTGGCTTAAAAAAGTTTTGCGAATAGAGGCAGATGCCCGTTGGTCCGTGGAGCACATACACAGGAGCCTCATGGCTACATAACCAGGGGAATGTATGCTATGGATTTTTGATACGTCGTCGGCGAATTTTTTGTGCCTTCCCCTATTTACATGATTACGTACGTGAACAGGTTATTATGCGCAGCAAAATACCATGTAAAATATAAATGCTGGGGCTCCACGTCTTAGCTTACCACGGAGAGCTCTGTTGGCGGGGTGCAATTCCATCGCAATTTGCACTAACTTTCGACTTTATATTTTACCTGGTGCCCTGAATGCGGCCTGTCTCGTACACGGGACGGCCTTCCTCAGAAGCGCAGACATGAAACTGCGTTTTCCGGTACGTAAGCCCTCAAAACCATCAGTGCGAAATCACTGAAAGCAACGTGAGTGCCTTCGTCCCGTCGTCGGCTTCACATGCCAGTGCCATGACTTCTGCCGTTCGCGGTGCTCCTACCGCGTTTTACGACGAGCTCGCACGGAAAGTTATATGGCCGAAAGCGATCGTCTGAGACTGCAGTTCAGGTTCGGCAAGCTTGCATACATGCTGTGACGTCACAGAAACGTGGTTTTCAACAGTGTGCTTACAAGGAAATTTATTCACCCGTAGGCACGCTTACAACTTTGGTATGAACGAAAAGCACAATATAAGGTACATCGCATGTAATACATCATACTTCATGTAAACAACACAGATTCAGCGAAATATGCCTGGGGCGCTGCCAATGGTGCCGTTAGCCTAATGAAAACCCTGATCATGCTACGTTACGCGACCACCATTGTTGGCCTGGGCTTTTTATATAAGTTTCTCTTTATTTCCCAAAGGGTGCTGCACAAAACCAAATGCTGATTAAATATTTTTTTCATAAAATATCCGCAGCGTATGTCTTTACATTGACCTTTTCTTTTGGGCTAACGCAAAATGCTACTGTTGCCTTTCTTTTTTCAAAGTATGTTTCGCTAACCGCTGCGTGGCTTCATGGCATACTAAGGTGCGACATCGCCATGATATTACTGCTGAGCCTATTACAGTAAATCTGCGCGAATAAAGAAGCTGCAACCGCAAAGGAGCCGCCGAGTTGCTGCCTCCGATTTTTGTCATGCTGAAAGTATGCAAAAACATTATGCTAAAGCTAGAATTTAGGCGAGCACGTACGAGTCGACAAATTTTCTAAACCCACGCCAAGAGGAGGGTTCCGCGGCGCTTTGAGAAGGCAGGAGAGGTTTCTAAAGACCAGAAAGCTTGGGAACCCCAGATCTCTACCTTACAATATGTTCCAAGCAAATTTGTTAATTTCAGTGTAATAGATAGGGGCGACTGTACTACGACTATACTAGGCAGTGGCGACTGAGCCTTAATTCCATGCTCAACAGTAGTTACTTTTCATTTTTTTATATTTTATTAAAACATACTTGCCGATTTCGAAATCCTGGCAGGTCACACCGCAGCACATCTTGTAGTTGAGCGAAAGAGTCCTTCTAAAATTCAAATATGTTTTATAAGATGGCATCCTGTGGTAACTAGCAAAGAAAACTTGGTACCGATGGGGGCTGTAAATGTATCCGTAAAAACAGCTAAGGTTTGCTCACGCTTGTAAGACTTACCTGGGACCTGAACCAGTCTCCAGCATTGGTAAAAACACACACGCCGCGGATAGCATACGCTGTTGTAAACATCTCAACCAAGTTTTGGACCTGTGCGCAGCACGCAGGGGTCACTAACGGAGCGTGAATCACTCTTTTCGCGAAGAAGTGCGGGACCATTCGGGAAAGGAACCGTCAGATTCAGGGTAAGTAGTGCAAACCTGAACACCCAGTTTTGCCGGAGGGAGTGGGAATAGAGATTAACATCAAATGAGACCATAACATCATCAATAGGAATAACGTGTGGTACATTTTCTATAAAGCCGCCAGATATGTACACGTGGGCACAGCTTTTTCCAACGAGTGAAATTATCTGGTCTACAAAACGGGGAAGCTTTTACGCAAGTGAGTGAGTGTAGTCTACAAAGGGTCGCATAGGAAGACCTGGCTTCTTTATCTTTTGAAGGCCATGAAGTGCAGACGCTGATACGTTGCTACACAGTAGTCGGTAATAGGGAGTTTTAGTGTTGGGGACGCAAGCGGCTTGCGTACGCAAGGACTAGGGGCGACGTTACTGCGCATGCGCAGACCGCTACGTCTATTTGCGTCCTTGGGTTGTTGGAGCGGCCGAAAACATCGCTGCCCCTAAGAGGTCACGTTACCCACGTGACTCTTGCGGTGTAGGAGTACTTACGAGTAGCTAGCGGGTAGATAATCTAATAAATCTTTCGCCAAGGGTCGACAGACGTCGTTTTTATATATATTAGAGAGGTTTAGCATGTCCGGTATGCGGATAAACGCAGTTGGGGTGTTGGGGCGGAGCCATATACGGGAGCGTCCTGCTTGGTGCATCCACCTGGCGGCGCAAAGCTCAAATCGACAAAAGCAGCTAATATTGCTGTAACCAAGTTTATTCTACTTCGCTGCTGGTGTAAATTATCGGCACTGGCTTAATTGTGTTGCTGCCAAAAATTTATACCCGCAGCAAAGTAAAATACACTTGGTTACTGCAATATTAGCTGTTTTTGTCTGTTTGAGCTTTGCGCCACCAGGTGGCAGCACCATGCAGGTCACTCAAGTTCATGGCTCCGCCCCAAGTCCGCAGCCTGCGTTTACCCGATTACCGGACGCTGTAAACCTCTCTATTAACTGCTTCTAATAAAAATTGTTTAATATACTTGACTTCATATGCTTCATTTCATATTTTATAACATGATGACGCAGCAACGATCAGACGTTGGTGGTGCTGCGAGCGCATGCGACCTCATTGCGGTTTGCGTTTGGGGCCGCTAACCTATAACACGTTTCTGGTTGCGTACGCAAACGCAAACGCACCCAAGCGCTTGGGGCCCCAACGCCTTGCGTCCCCAATACTAAAACTCTCTAATAAAGCATTTGCGTTGGCGCGGGACCAAACGGGAGATGTCAGCTCAAAGGTTTTGGCATTCCCTTCACAGTATTTCTGTGGGATCACGCGTCAGGCGAGTATAGGTGATGGCGTCACTAACCAGTGTCAGCATATTCTTGGTGCAATCGTCACTATCAAGCAAATTAAGCAGTTTCGTTTCCTTTATCAGCCGGTAGAATGACATTGTCCGTATTGCTTCGAAGCTGCTCGATAACCTTAGGTTCCCCCAGCGACAGCGCAGAGTTTGAAGAAGCGTTATAAAGTGTAGCAACCACATTAATAATACGCACGCGAGCTTCGTCACGTCTACCGGCGTTGACTTGGCTTACAGTGTCTTTACCAGCACAAATTAACTTCTTCGTATCTCGCTTGTACCCTGTGCTAAAGCTTATGGCGTGGCTGATCACCGAGAGTTATGCTTTGTCAGGTTTAGAGGAAGGAAGATTCTGTACAGCGACTCCTGGTATACTGCGGGACGTCCAATTTCGGGGTGGTCGCAGCCTTCTCGTCTCGGCATGGTGAATAACGTCGTTGTTTGGTGTTGTCACGCTTGCTTGGCAGTTGGCGTGTAGGGGTATTGACGCAAATTGGGCAAAGCACAGGAACTCTACTCGGCGAGGAGCAAAGGTCTAATCTTACAGCATTTGGATCATGGCCTTCCAATCCGATATTCTTGCCTGTTGTAGTATTCGTTCAGCGCTTGAATTAACGCTGTTGCCGAACGTCGTTGGAACCGGCCTGTTTAGTCGTAGTGATTGTTGGATCAACTGCTCCTTCTTACACGTCTTATTCAATTTGAGATGACTCTTGAATTCGGCTGTTCAAGGATGCGCACTGTCGTACTGGGTTACTACTTCTTGGCCGTACGCCTGTCGCAGATTGATGAAATCCAATGTTTGAAGCCAACCGGCATGGCCATGGATATACACACTAAAGAAGCGCAAAAATATACATCAACCAAGAACACCTAAAATTTAGTGACGTTTGTACTCCTCATACGAGAGCGTTGTTCTAAAAAAAAACTCGTAACAGAGAGACACCACATTCAAGCACGTTTCACCACGTGACGGAAGCTGCCCGTCATGATGGAAGTGTGCCGTCATTCGTGTTCAGCATGTGCGCCGCGATCTGTAAGTGTAAGGATTCTTGACTCAAGCACGAGGGAAGCTTCTTTTACTTGGCCAGAAGGTGTGTATTAAATCAGTCAATATTGTAGCCTGTACATTCCGCAGTCTCAGCAAGGGCACTCGAGACCACGCGCTACCTGTTTCTTAACGTTATACCCATACTGCCTCACACGTTTCTTGAAATCATGTATCTCGCCCATAAATTTTTGTCTGCAGTCAGCGGACATTATGATGTAGACTACACCGGGGAAATTTTCTGTGCAACTCGCATTTTACATTTAGTAAAACGTTTCTGAGTTTGCCTGTTCGCAGATACGCAACTTTCCCAGAGACTCCGGGTCTGGTTGGGTGCATGCCTTCGCGCTCCTTCGATATCTATTTCAGCAGTCAGACGGGTTGCCGTGAAACTTTGCATTTTATCTCGCTTTTCTTGAACACTACCTTTTTGATAGAGGCCTTCTCCTCAACCGCTTCGGTGCTGATGGCGACTGCCCTTTGACGAAAATGGGCAGATTCCCATGGAGAGTTCCTTTTGGCACTTGACCTAAATGCGCTTCTTGCTGCGGTTATTGAGTATATTTAATGGCTCAGTATACTAATCATGATCTAGTATGCGAATGTCAGCATTTCGAATTTCGATAGCACTTGCGTATTTAGGAAATAAATCGATTATTGTCTGCTCCCGCTCGGCTGCGCCCGACCACCGTAAGAATGGCACTTTGGGCACACTGGCTGTTTGTGTCTTACACGTCGGATCTTGCTAATTTCAGATAATTTTGAACACACTAGTGACCAGATCGAGCGCCAGCATCTGACTAGGAACAGGTTGTATACTTTTCGAGTTGCTCATAGAAGATGTGCAACTCATCATTTCAAATTTCGTTACGTTAGGACTATTTCATGGCCACTCTAGAGTGCAGCATCTATCGCTAAGCCGTTGCGCGGGCTGCCAACGTGCTCACACGGGCGAGCATAACGACTAACTTGCGTTCAGCCATAAGAAGTTGCGTGCTTCTCGTGATGATCAATGAAAAAGGAAACGGGTTTAACAAGTCAATTCTTGCGAGACGACAGACGTGTGCAGCTATCTGGAAAACTGAAGCACAGCAAAGAGTTGAGAGACCGTGACCACAACCGTATGTTGAGGGATAGCCTCGGAAATTCCCACGTCACAGGTGCCAAAATCAAATGTTGGTGCAACCACGTAAACTTAAAAAACCATGTTTAAACTGCGTGTCACGGTCACGTTCAGGAGGCGGAAATTCGTGGGTAGCACACAGCTCCTCCGTAGTCTTTCAAGGCACTGAAGAAGGAGCGGTAGCACTGAGCGGAGAATCACGAGGAATCTCATATTGCCGATAACCGTCTCCTGTTGAACTAATTGAAGTGTTTCATGTTCCCAAGTATATGAAATAGTCTGTTTTAACCTCAAGTGCAATTCCCAACATCGATAAAAAACGTTCTTTCGCTTCCTTTAAATTCCTCGGACACAGCAAGTGCTCACAGCCCTTCGTGCTTCTTTTGCGTAAGAATAATCACAACTTGACTGTACAGTTATAAATAAATAAGAATATGGCTACTATGCTACGTTTTATGTAGGAGAAGCAGTTGCGCCTTGAGGACGGCGGTGTTTTACATGACAAATAAACAAAAATAAAAAGGCTGTCACTGCGAATGAGCTTACCTTTCCACAGTCTGCACCCTGACTCACATCTTTATAGCCAAATTATTAGCTTATTTGATTGTGGTATGCAAGTGCTTGAGGGCATGTCGGTAAAAACGGTACCATTATTAAGGCACACAATGTCTATATTGTTAAATAGAAAAATTTATTCTTGCAGGAGCTTGGTGTTGGTGAGATTGTTATACTTATGTCATACTTATACTTGTTATATACTATGTTATACGTTACATACACACACACACACACAGCGTTCCTCACTCTCCCGCTCTTGTCTCCTCATCTTGGAAACGAAGCTCACAGACGTCGGCGGTCGACAGCGCTCTTTCCCTCTGAAGTCTCTCCCTTTAAAACCAGCCGCCAGTGACAACACCCGCATGTGATGTCACTGCAGTAACCCTTTAAAACTAACATGCCGAGGATGACGAGGCCACCTTTGACGAAGATAGGTCCTCCCATCGAAACATTGGCCAGCCTTTCTGAGGCACCTTATCCCTGTTTACAAACTTTATACCACAGTGTGCTATTCCATCCGTCAGCCCCTCTCTTGATTTTGGAAAGCTATACTTGATGTATTTCGAAAGGCGAAGCTGCAACTTAACTCGTCCAAAAGTCGTTTTGACCACCGTCAAATTACTCTTCTGGGCCATCTTGTTGACGCTTCCGGAGTACAGCCTCATCCCGACGACACTCTCGCTGTCCTTGACTTTCCGGTTCCGAAGACAGCCGCAGACGTCTGAAGTTTTGTAGGGCTGTGTTCGTACTTTCGTAGTTTTGTTCTAGATTTTTCGACAATTACTAGACCCCTTATTGATCTTTTGAAGAAAGCCGTGAAATTCTCGTGGGGCACTTCAGAAGCCGCTGCCTTCTCTCGTCTTGTCTTCCTTCTAACCTCACCACCCTTTCTCGCCCACTTCGACCTTGATGCCCTTACAGAATTGCATACAGATGCCAGCGGTCAAGGCGTAGGTGCCATCTTGGCCCAGCGTCAGCGTGGCCAGGATTGCGTTATTGCTTATGCTAGCCGCCTCCTAGCACCCTCGGAGTGCAACTATTTCATTACGGAACGAGAATGCCGGGCTGTTGTCTGGGCGGTTGCGAAGTTCCGCCCTTACCTTCGCGGTCGCCCTTTTTCCGTAGTCATTTACCATCCTTCTCTCGCTGGCTCTTACCGCTAAAAGATCCTCCAGGCCGGCTTGATCGATGGGCGTTGAGGCTACAAGAATTTTCATATTCCGTGGTCTACAAATCTGGCCGCCTGCACCAAGACGCTGACAGCTTATCGCGTTACCCTGTTGACAATTCTGACTCCCCCAAAATATTCAGTGCTGCTTGCGTATCCTCTGTATCACAGCTGCTTCATTTCGCCGACGAGCAACATCGTGACGCCTACATCAGCGCACTAATCGACCGTTTTGAACACTCTGCGGCCGATGCCACATTACGCCTCTTCGTCTTCCGCGACGGTACTCTGTACCGTTGTAACTTTAATCCGGATGGCTCTGAGTTCCTACTTGTCATGCCTGAACACCTCCGCTCAACCGTTCTAGAAGCGCTTCACGACGCACCAACGACAGGACACTTCGGCGTATCTCGAACCTATGACCGTGTACGGCGCCGTTTTTTCTGGCCGGGCTTTGCCCGTTCCGTACGACGTTACGTTGCCGCTTGTGAACTTTGCCAACGATTCAAAGAAGAGTTCGCAGCTCCCCGCTGGTTACCTGCCGCCGCTCGACATTCCTGCCGAACACTTCCATCGTGTTGGCTTAGACCTCCTCGGCCCATTTCCTGAATCTACATCAGGAAACAAGTGGGTTACAATCGCGGCTGACTACGCGACTCGCTACGCCGTAACCAGCGCTCTTCCGACCAGTTGTGCAACTGATGTTGCAGACTTCCTTCTACATGATATCATTTTGATGCATAGTGCTTCGCGTCAATTGTTAACAGACCATGGCCGTACGTTCTTGGCCAAAGTCATTGACGAAGCCTGCTCAATAAAGCATAAATTTACCACCTCCTGCTATCCTCAAACGAACGGCCTCAGTGAGCGTTTGAACCGCACCCTTACAGACATGCTATCGAAAAAAATTGGAGGACGCTTAAGCTTCGCCTTCAAGAGTGGGACGCGACAGCGTTCCCGTCGACCCGCCAAGGGGTATAAGACAATGCGCTATGGCACAGCAATCACTTACGATGCGCCCCGCATCGGACTTAGCGCCCACCTATCACGCGGTGAACGTCGAGCAACGCAGCGTTCGGCGCGACAACGAAACGTGCGCCTGAGCGAACGAAACGAACCAAAGAACTCGGTGTCTCGAAGGGGAAACGATCTACGCCAGCCAAACGTCGTGATCGGCACGGGCAGAGAGATAGATAGTAATCTAAACCGGAAGCACGGCGAAGCGTCGTCAGGGGAGAGGGAGTCCCGCGACGCGCCTGGCAGCGGTCCCAATGCGCGCGCGGCGCGCCTCCTGTCGGGGCAGCGCGGTACATTGAGAGGAGGGGGTCTTCTGTGTTGGCCGCAAGATGGCTCTGCGTGTGCGGAAAGCGCAAAAGAAATGCAGCGGAAACGCACTTCGCAACTCGTGTAATTGTGACTTCTGTACGTTACATGTTCATAATTACCGATATACACCGCAGTACAACTTTCCACGGCTGGTTTCGAAGGCAACACCGCATTCACTAGAGGCGCGTTTGCACCGCTTGGAAGCATCGAACTCGTGGCTGAGTGGTAGCGTCTCTGTCTCACACTCCGGAGACCCGGGTTCGATTCCCACCGGGCCAATCTTGGAAGTTGCTTTTTATTTATGAAGCGCCTGCCGTGATTTATCGCTCACGGTCAACGCCGCCGACGCCGACACCCGACGCCGACGACACCGGCTTTTCTGCGACACGAGCTCCTTCACGCTATCGCGTTAATACGTTTCAGACGACCACCAGGACTGGGACCTGGCTCTATCTTACATTACCGTTGCGTACAACCCTTCCCATCTCGAAACTGCTGGCTTTTCTCCGTATTACCTCTTGTATGGCCGAGAACTGACGCTACTATTAGACAATGTGCTTCCGTCCACCACAGCTTCAACTAGGGCTTATGCCCGTTATGCAATCGCCCGTGCAGACCATACTCGCGTACTTGCGCGCGTTTGTCTACAAGTGTCTCAAGACAAACAGAAGCAACGCTACGACCTCCATCACCATGACATCCATTTTGAGCCCGGCACTCTCGTGTTGCTTTGGTCACCATCGCGTAAAGTTGGCCTTTGTGAGAAACGGCTTTCCTTTTATAGAGGCCCATATCGCGTGATCGGCCAAGTGAGCGATGTCACCTATGAAATCGTTCTAGCCGCGCCCACTACGTCCTCTGCTGTGACGTCACCAGACTCAAGCCCTACAAATCTCCATGCGCCCTGGATATATAACAGCACTGTAACGGCACTTTTGCCGCCTGGGTGTAGTAGTACAATATTATCGGGAGATACTCAAGAGATGAGCTGCTGCGAGAACGACGATAAAAGTGGTCTGTGCCTTGGCGCGGGCCAGTGGCGGCTTGGCTGTCTGGCTCCAGTGTAACTAACCTGTATATAGCCTCTTTCATCTGTGTCTGTCTACACGTAACAATACACACACACAAACACACACACACACACACACAAACACGCACGCGCACACGCACACGCACACGCACGCACACACATAAACACACACAAACCAACACGCACACACGCACACGCGCACACGCACACACGCGCACACACGCACACACGCACACACGCACACACACACACACGCACACACACACACACACACACGCACACACACACACACGCACATGCACACACACACACACACACACACACACACGCGCGCGCGCACACACACATGGAAATGTACAGTCACTGTACAAGTGTAAAGTACTGTGGAAGTGTACAGTCACGTGTAATCGATGGCCACATGGTCTAAAGGTTATGTACCTTCATGAAATGTGTCTGCATTGAAATTCGACGTTCAAAAAATATAATTATATAAGCAGTGAAATCACATATCACGCGAAATATTGCGCATTTCCTTTTTTTATATTTATTGTTTTGAGCAGCAAGATAGGAAATTTTTTTAATAATGAGCAATATCTCAAAGGAAGAGGTCTGGACACCGACAAATATGGTTTGAAATATATTTACGTTTCGGCTCCCCTACTTGTTCACAATGAAACAAGCGGTAGGGCTGGCGCCCTTTATATGTGCGGCTCAAAACATGAATAAGGCATTTGGCATACACGGACGGCAGATTGCCTTCGTTGTGATTAAGCCTGTGCGCCTTGCTTTAGTTGACTAGGGACTGAAAAAAAAGACGCGAAGAATGATTTCGTTCCTTGGCAATCACGGGGGATTTTCCTAGTTAATCGTATGTAACATTATTGCGCAGTGTTCGGCCAGGGCATTTGAGTCAGCTTGTCGTTTCTGGACGTCATCCCTGGGCTGTTTAATTCTTGTTTTGAAGTTGCCGGTTTCTCTGACGTAGACATATCAACAGTCAACACACGGAATGACTTATGCAATGCCTGGGAACTTGTCCTTTTCCCAAAGGGTCTTTCACATGCACGAGCTCGTGTCTCAGTTTCCGGGAGGTCACGTGCGCAGACGGCAGGTCATATGACTGCAGAACGCATGCGAAGGTCTCGCTTATGCCGGGGGCATACGGTACGGTAGCCGAAACGTAAATATATTTTGAACAAATTTTGGTAGATGTCCAGACCCCTTCCTTTGAAGTATGCCTCATCCGCACCAGACGGACTTCCGTCAAACTCAAGGCTTCATAAATGAGCGATTCAAGGCTATGAAAAGCTCGTAGCCTCTCTCACATGCTTATTTCTTATGATGACAAGGCCGCCTTTCGTAAGGGTGCCTTTTCACGCTAAACATCACACACTCCTGTGTCACGCATTACATATTCCTCGAACTTACACTGTCCCTACCATTATATAAAGGCGCATTTTAGCGTTAAAGTTAGGTCAATTTATCAGTATGGGACTAAGTAAATTTTCGTGAGTTCACAAACATTTTTCCTTTTATTCTTTAAGTGTCGAAAAAAGTATTGTACTAGGGGCCCTAATGCTTTCCTTAATACGAAACAAGCTTCTAATAAGACCGGGATAAGTGCTAGGAGATAGCGACAGCATAGATACTTGACGTCCTTTAACTTTGTGGCACCTATCTCTAATTGAATGTATCGCATTTCTACGGAGTGCATTGTTGCGCAAAGATGTGTACAAGTCTTGACGTAAAACAGATTATTCGCAATAAGGGTCACGGACCTACCGCCAATGGAGCCGGAGTTATCATGAAAACTGCAGTCTTGCTATGTAAAATGACCTCCAATGATGGGCTGCCATCACTACTTAACTTTGTCTTTATCTTTCACATGCTAGTTTGTGCATGCAAATGGCGATTTAAATAAATTTACGTAAAACATTCGCAGCTCATGTCTTTATTCTGAAATTATCTTTTTCTGCCAAAAAAATTGTACGCTTTTCGTTTTGCAAAACGTACTCCTTATCCGCAACGTTACAAGATAGAGCACGAATGTACCATGTCCTAATGGTTTTACCACAAACGCGTTAGAGGAAAAGCTGTCCTGAAAAACGGGGCCACTGAAAGAACTGCCACTTTTCGACGTCTCAGTTTTGTAATGATAAAAATATTTAAAATATTATTCAGGAACAATAATTTACAAGTAGCACTTGTACAGACATGTCTAATAAATTAAGTGCATATGTTGAAAATATCGGTGGGTAATTTATAAAATTATCACGTAATCTTTACAATCTATTTAAGGACTTATTATTTAACTGAAAATTTTATTCGAAAGGATGGCCAGTGGCCTAGGGTATGGGTAAACGATCAGGTAAAAGGAAGGAAGTCGGCCTCCTTAGTGAAGGAAAGCAAAGTGGTAATTCTTCTGGTGGTGTCTCGATGTTGTGGGACCAAGCCGTCATACGAAACCACCCGTAGAGTTCGCGTGCGCATTTCCCTCAGTCTGGTTGTGGCACGACTGCAACAGGGCAAATGCCGACGTTGATTGCAAGACTGTTGGGGAGTCCTACTTGTGCTCCTCTCCACTTGATCGGCCCCGCAGAGGTGTCTGCGTCAGCGGGCGTTTGTTGTGTTGCGAAGCCACGTACCCGAGCACCCGAGGACTTGACCCTCACGCGTGTAGCCGTGCGCGGCTTAGCCATGTTCGGGGAAAGGGTATGGGCGGAAGGGTTAAGCCAAGGCGGAGTGTTCGGACCGTGAAGGCCCTTCTGCGGAGGCAACACACCTCTTTGGCCTCTGCTTCACGTAGACGGTACCTCCAGACCGACCCACCCGGTGGAAGAAGCAGACGCCTTTTCCTGTACCCCTCGTTAATTTTCGTCTTTCTCTCTAGCCTTTTCATCTTTCCTGCGTACTTTTCACTTCTTCTTAATTCCGAATTTCCTTGTGGCAAGGGTTAAGCACGTGTGATATATCCAGTCTTGGGTATATACATTAGGTTATAGCGCTGGTCCAGAGATGACGTCTGCAGGTTTCTTGAAACCTCTAGCGTCCCATGGTTCGGCTTGGCGGTGGGTGGCTACCACCGCCACCGAATATTGAAATCATGTTCTGGCAGAAGCATTCCCGTGACTTTCAGATCGGCCTCTAAAAAGAGGTCGCCCCGATTCATCTTTCACAGTTTACGCTCCGAACCTACCTAGATAACTTTGCACGTTACCACGCCTTGCGCAGTAATGGAACAAGAAGTATGCGCAAGCTATCCGCTTTCTAGGTGGCGAAATGCCTCATAGAAAAATGCCGTAAAGAATACAAAGCCTCGAAAATCACCTGCGGAGACCTGCTAATAGAACTGCGAATAAAAAGAAGTACAAAACCTGTCCGAACACATCAGTATTGATGATACCTGTCAAAATTTCTCCCCATCGCTCCCTAAGCACCTGCAGGGGCATTATCTCAGAGGAAGATTTTCTCGAGTGAAGAGAAACTCCTGGAGTGATTCCAAGACCAAAATGTAATCGAAGTTCAAACAATTATATATCGAAGAAACGAACAACTTCCCATCAAACACGTGGTCTTACACTCGGTTCTTGCACTGTATCCAACTCTCTCGTTGCAGGATATCTAAAGATCAATGTCAGACCATATATGCCGAACCCAAGGCGCTGATTCAAGTGCCAGAGGTTCAGCCATGCCTCACAATCATATAGAGGCAAGGAAACATGCAAAAAATGCACTACCAAAGACCATTCGTCTGAAAAGTGTACCGCTGCCCAACGCTGTGTAAACTACAATGGGGATCATCCTGCATATTCGCGATTATGTCCGTGTTGGAAGAAGGAGAAGGAGGTGATTGCTTTCACAGTAAAAGAGAAAATTTCATTCTTGAACCGAAGAAGAGCCTTTCACTCTTACTTCAAATAAGCTGTGCCAATGTGGTGCGGCAAGGGGCAGCACCGCATCGCTCTCAGGCGTCTGCAGAGGTCACAGTCAGTAGCAACTACATCCACCCCCTTGGTGGCACCGCCTATTAATTCTCTACCATTATGCAACATTACCCTGCAGACAGCTGTTCCGCAGGTCCCAAGACTAAGGTAACACCAAGACGCTAGAAGCGCGTATCCACGCCTGGCTTTCGATCATACAGCGCCTAGGAGAAGTCGATGGAGGTCGATACAAAACCCCGCACGTCATTGACGCCAATATATCATTGTTCTTTTAAGCGCTCTAAGAAGGACAAGCTCCGGATAAGTGCGCCGAAAAAGGGATAGGTAACCTGAGTGGTTACCATCCAGCAGTACATTTTCAATGTTATACAACCATGGCTTTAATTGCAGATTGGAATTGCAGAGGTCTCATACAGAATACAGGGGACATCTAAGATATCGTCAGCATTTCTTCCAGTTGCAGTGTGTCTTCAGTAAACTATTCTTGGTCCAAAATATACTAATATTTTTAAAGGTTTCGCCGCTGTCCCCAGGGACCGCGAATACTCCAGCCGCTTCTCAGGAGGAGTCGCAATAGTCGTGCAGGGCAGCACTCTTACCCGATATGTCCAGTTAAATATATCTCTCTAAGCTGTAGCCCTCAGCATTCTGTCCCACGAAATCATCACCATTTTTTCGCTGTATGTTCCCCCCACACCCATTTTAGGAATAAACACTTAGAAAAATTACCAGAATATTTACCACAGTCATTTATTTTATTAGGATATTTTAATGCTCATTGTACTCTTTGGGGCAGTGTCGAAACTGACCAACGAGTGCAACTCGTTGAACATTTTATTCTGTCCAATGGAATCTGCCTTTTAAACTCCGGTACACCGATCAACTATTCACCGATTTCCCGCATTTTTAGTTGGTTGGGTTTACCTTCTTGCTCACCATCTCTTTTTAATGATGTTGGATGGGAAGCGCTTGACGCATCATATGGTAGTGATCACTAACCGTAGTCATCAAACTCATGTCATCATCACTTACGTTAGTAACTTGACCACGCCGTTGGATATTACAGCTCGCTGACTTGCCGGTCTTGTAGAGAATGCGAAACTGGAAGTTGTCTTTTCGCCAGAACTAAGCATTGACGAACTTAAAAAAACACTGAGGTTATAATCTCAGCGGCAGAACCTGCAACACCCCAATCATCCGGTATTGTGTGCAAGAATCTAAACTCCTGGTCAACAAACTACTAACAATATTCAAACAATATTAAAATAGCGGTTCATGTGGATCAGCTCCGTGTCCCGTGAGAATCAGCTGTCTTCGCCTACGCATCAGTAAAGGCTGTGAAGCTTGGGCTAAGAAGTCGAAGACTCAGATTTGTAGTTGCCATTTCACCATCTTATCAGAGCAGCAGGGTTCCTTTCAAGGTATGTTTTCTTTGACCGGGCTTCCGAATTCCAGTTGCGTGCGGGGCATGATTCTTTGCTGTGCATCGACGGTGAATGCAAACGCAGCGGCGTGTTGACACTTGGCGCCACCGCCGGCTGCCGTCGCCCTAAGCTGTGTGAAATGGGTCATGACTGAAGATTGGGTTAGTTTCTAGGACGTTAAGAATTAGGAAGTATAAAGGTAAAAGCAATTACTGTGAGCAGCGAACGCGAGCTGATGAATCCATATGCGATCGGCGAAGCAGCTCAAAAAACAAAAGAGGCAGACGTACTTCCCGATCCTTTGTCCGTAACTTTAGTACAGAGCTCTTCGGCTCCCGTTCCTGCGCTGAGCGTCGGCGCTACTGAGCAAACGAGCACAGGGAAGGATACAGGATCGAACGCGAAGCAGAGCAGGGTGGGAAAGACGGCGATTGCGGAGAGAGGGCGAGGAGAAGAGGTCAAAGGAGCCATGAGGTAGAAAGCGGAGGAGGATGGTATGGCGAAAGCTTGCGAAAAGAATCATAGTGCCGCGCAAGACGGGCTCGGCAGTGACGACTGCTACGAGATCGCTATAAAATAGCGTGCTATCGTCTGTTTCCTGGGGGCATGTGGAGAGCGCGTCCACCAATATCATATAGGGAAACAAAGTGCTGCATGAAGGAACGTCTGTATGGGGCGGCTGCTGTGCATCGCGCCTAAGCTTCACCGAAGTGCTGCCTCTCGCAATCTCCCGTTTAGCGAGTAGTCTTACAAGACTTTGCTCTGTTTGTAATTTCAAGCACGAGACAGATTGTCCGCGCCAGCGAATATACCGCGAAATGAAAACACGCACGTACTTCGCATTAGGGAGTACCGTAATCGTCGGTGGATCTTTTGACCCAGAAGAACGGTACAACCAGGACCGAACCAGAAGGTGGTTGGATGACTCGCAGCAGCTTCGTCGCATTCTGCTACGAGGAAATGACTGCGCGATGACCGCCGACTGCAACTTCAACCCCGAAGGCGGTGTTGCAGTTTAACAGAGCGTCCCAAAGCGTGAGCTGCCACGAGGTGATAAGGGGACAAACTCATAGCTCCCACTCTTCACGCAAAGAATAAAATCATTAATTTCAGTGGCCAAACGGAACCTACCGCGCACACAACTGCACCAGCTCGCGCTATGTGGGACGTCACATACACGTGCCAGTGGTGTCAGAGAAGGGTAATGCAGTTGAACGCCTCTACGACGGAGCGCTTGCGGCCTCCGGAATCGTTCGCTATACCGGTCAGTTCATTGTAAAGGTCGCGCAGCACAAAATTCACACAAGAAGAGGGACAGTCGTCCTTTTCTTGAGACGTTCGTTATATATGTACTAGACTGTAGTTGGCGTAGGCATGAGTAATGCATGCGTACGGTTTGAACATCGCGTTGTTGTGCATGTGGCATCAGCGGTTCTAACCGACAATCTATGCAATGGTACGGCATATGAATTCTACTGATATTGGAGCCAAATAATAGACGCACAATCATACCTGTTATCGCTGATAGCCATGCGTCCACTCTGGTAACCTTTGAAGTCTTAGTTTTCTGACAAATACTTTGTTATGGTGTGATTATAGAGAAAATTGGAACAGACTTCTTGAAGAGCTACGGTAGCAGCGAAAGCTTCGTTGTATTTCCTGCGCAAAGGCTGTAAAGATAACAAATGCGATGTTCAATGTCATATTTAGCGAAAATGCGCTTTTTCAGAGGCGAAAATAAATCACCCTAGACGCGGACACTCATTTGCAAGAAAAATCGCTTTACGTGAACGTCACCGTGAAGGTGTGATGTCATACTCGCAGTGACCCAAGTTGACAACAAAAAAAGGTTTACTGAAGAGCGGCAGGTGCTCGTTTGTTCCTGGGGTACATACCCATTTGCCTCATGGCTACAGAACCAGTGAAATGTATGTCGTATATTTTTTATACATCATGGCCGAATTCTTTTGTGCCCGTTTCCTATCAGTTGATTATACGCCGTACAATGTAACAGTGCACAGCAAAATAACACGGGCAATGTAAACGCTGGCGCTCCATGTCTGAGCTTGGCGCGTTTACCTCTGTTGACGAGGTGCCATCACCAGTGAAATGTATGTTGTACATTTGTGATACGTCGTGGGCAAATTCTTTTGTGCCCGTTTCCTATTTAGGTGATCAGACGCGTGACAATGTAACCGTGCACAGCAAAATAACACGTGCAATGTAAACGCTGGCGCTCCATGTCTGAGCTTGGTGCGTTGAGCTCTGTCGGCGAGGTGCCTTTGTATCGATCTGATATATATTACGTGATCCGATCACCGGCGTCCACCGACTGCGAACGCCAGGCGTTTATCTCTGTTGGCGAGGTACCATAACCAGTAAAATGTATGTTGTACATTTGTGATACGTCGTGGGCTAATTCTTTTGTGCCCTTTTCCTATTTAGGCGATTACACGCGTGACAATGTAACCGTGCACAGCAAAATAACACCTGCAATGTAAACGCTGGCGCTCCATGTCTGAGCTTGGTGCGTTGAGCTCTGTTGGCGAGGTGCCTTTGTATCGATCTGTTATATATTACGTGATCCCGCCACCGTCGCCCCGCGCCTGCGAATAGAGCCAGCCCCTTATGATATTCGCACTCTTGCTACGTTACGCAAACTCCATTCATGGCCCGGAATCCTTAGATAACTTTATCTTTATTTCTCAGAAAGTGCTGAACATGTGCAAACGTTCATCAAATAATATTTACGTAAAACATCCGCAGCGTATATTTTTATATGGAAAGGTTTTTTTTTGCAATTGAACAATACTAGTGTCGTGTTTTTATTTGGAAAGTATTCTTCGCTATCCACTACGTAGCTTGATCACGCAACAAGGTGCGACATCGTCATGATCTTATCGCTAAAGCCATTATAAAACACCTGAGCGAATAAAAACTGTCATCCGCAAAGGGGCCGCCAAGTTGCTTCCTCCCATATTTCTGATGCTCAAATTTTGCGAAAATGCTATGGGAGGGATAGGAGGAGGAGAAACATTTATTAAAAAAAGAACAAAGGACAAGCAGGTGTCTTTCTGATTGTGCGGGAGTCGCCCTTAGTCCAGCGCTCCTGCGGCTCTTGCTGTCTCCCGGGCCCGGCGCACCAGTTGCTGCTGGTTACGAGGGTCCGAACTAGTCAGCACGGCCTCCCACTGCTCGGGTGTGGGGTTGGGTATTTGCGGGGCCGCCTTCACGTTGGGGCACGCCCATGTGGTGTGATATAGGGAGGCGTAATCATTACAAAGGGGGCATTTGTATGTATATAGTGTAGGGTGGATTGCGCGTAGTCTGCTTAAATGTGGGTATGCATTGGTTTGTAGTTGTCTCCATGTTACGGCGTCTTCACGTGAAAGGGTCCTGTGTGGAGGTGGGTATTGTCGTCTGTTCAATCTGTGGTGTTGTAGTATGGCGCTGTATTGCAAAGGTACGGGCTCCATGGATGTGTCCGTATCCCTCTCTTGTGGCGCCCGGGAGGCATGAGCTAGGGCTACAGTGTGCGCACGCTGATTTCCACGGAGGGACTCGTGTCCTGGAGTCTACACTATTTCAACATCCGGGTATTCGGAGGCTTGTTTGAGGGGCCGGTGGGCGATTGAAAATATTCGACCTCTGGCGTAGGTAGGGCAAGCTGCCTGGGAGTCGGTAGTAATTGTTATGTACTCGTTGGTCAGACTAGAGGCGATGGCCAAGGCGATGGCTGTCTCCTCCGCTACGAGGGCACTGGCAGGGCGGAACGTCATCGAGACCACCTCTTGTAGGTTATATTCGACAACGCTGGCCGTCATGGCTGCTTTTTGGGGGTACTGCGCGGCATCTGTGTATAGTGTGGTGGGAACACTGCAATATCTTGTCTGTAGAGTTTTTGCGCGAGCTTGGCGACGATCGGCGTGATGTTCCGGGCGCATGCTTCTAGGGATAGGGGCTAGCTTGATGTGCTCCCGGAAACTGGGGGCCAGATGGATTGCTTGTTCATGGCCTTTGCTGTGTGTGGGGTAGGCTATAGGCGCGCTAGGGCTGTTCTTCCTGTTGGTGTGAGGGCTAGTCGTTGTCGTTGGCTTGTGAGGTGGGCGTCTATAATTTCTCCTATAGTATTATGGACTGCTAGGGCTTCAAGCTTGAGTGTCGCTGTTCCCGGGGATAGGCCGAGCGCTTGCTTGTAGGCTTTCCGAAGAAGTACGTCTAATTGATCTATCTACTTGGGAGTGAGGGGCAAGTACGGGGCAGCGTAGGCAATGCGGCTGATTGTCAGGGCCTGAACGAGCTGTATTATGCCGTCTTCTTTCAGTCCGTATTGTTTGGTGATACGGCTGACCTTTCGCATGATCTGGAAGGTGGTCTGCTTGAGACATTGGATTGTGTATGCGCCTCCGCCGTCCTTTTGTATGTGGAGTCCGAGAATGCGGACGCGGTTTACTGTGGGTATTTCTTTGTCGTCGAGGCTGAGTATGATGTTCGGTAGTTCACTCAGTTTTCTTCGGGATTTCTGTCGAACGACTAATAGTTCTGACTTCTGGGGGGGGGGGGGGGGGGACACCGGAGAGCACTTGTTTTTGCATATTGCTGGACGACGTCGGTCGCTTGTTGAAGGGCGTCTTGTTTCTCTCCTTCGGAACCAGCGGTGGTCCAGACTGTGATGTCATCGGCGTATATTGCATGCCTGATTCCTGGTATTGCGTTGAGTTTGTCAGGTATTTTCATCATAGCAATATTGAAAAGGGTGGGTGATTGAACAGCACCTTGTGGGGTTCCTGTGTTGCGGGTAGTTAACGTCGGGGTTCTGAGTGAGCCAATGCCTATTGTGGCCGTGCGGTTGCTTAGAAAGGCGCGTATATAATTGTAAGTATTACGACCAGAGCTCGTGAGGCTTAGGTTTGTAAGGATGGTATGGTGAGCCACATTGTCGAAAGCGCCTTTGAGATCGAGAGCTAAAATCGCTCCGGTTTTGGGCGGTGAAATGTGTTTAAGGACTTGTTACTTCAGCTACAGAAGGATGTCGTGGGTAGAAAGGTGGGGCCGGAATCCGAACATTGTTTCGGGAAAGAGATCGCTCGATTCTAGGTAAGGTTGAAGCCGGTTCAGAATGACATGTTCCAGAAGCTTGCCTAGGCATGAAGTAAGTGAGATTGGTCTTATATTTTCTAAGCTGGAGAGATTGCCTGGCTTCAGAATGAGTTGATCTGCGCTTGCTTCCTGTCTGCTCGTAGCGTACCTGCTTCCCAGTGATGATTAAAGAGGTCAATAAGAGATTGAATGGTGCCATCATCCAGATTGCGCAGGAGCTTGTTATTTATTTTGTCTTTGCCTGGGGTAGTGTTTCGTGTGAGTGAATGGAGTGCTTGTTTCACCTCAGTGATAGTGATGGGCTTGTCGAGGTCGTAATTGTAGCTCCCGCTGGAGGTTGGAGGTTGTCCTTGTGCGGGTTCGAAATCGCCTATGTACCGCGCCCGCAACTCCTCCAGGATTTCGTCACCAGAACCCGGATGTTTGTGGAGGATATGTTGGATTGTTTTCTGGCCAAATTGCCTTGCTTTGTGTGGGGACAAGAAGATGGCGTAGCAGCGACCATGTTTTGGCCGTGCTAAGATTACCCTGCAACTTGCTGCATAGTTGTCGCCAGTTGTGACGGGTGAGCTCCCCAGCATAAAATTCCGCGGGTGCCGTGAGTTTCGCTATAGGTAGTTTCAATTTACGATTATGTTTGTGGCGCTTCCACCTCCTAACAAGGCCTCGACGTGCTTCCCTGAGGTGAAGAAGGTGCGGGTCTACGGCCGGTATGTCTGTGGTGGGTGTGATCTGTTTTGAATGTCTGGCTACGTCCTGTTGGAGCTCTCGTACCCACTGCTCGAGATCCGTGATACCCGTTGAGGAGTCATCCGCTCGCTCTTTGCGAAAAGCTGTCCAATCTGTGAATGTTGTCTTTTTTATCGGGAGGCGTGCATGCGTAACGTTCGATGTGGTTGCAAGTATGCAGTGGTCACTGCCCAGAGTTTCCTCCGTGTTGTGCCAGGCAGCTTGCGGTATCCCTTTAGTGAGGGTGAGGTCAGGGCATGTACCTCGGGAGGCGCTATTTCCTAGACGTGTGAGGTATGCGGGGTCTGTGAGGATGGTAAGACGGTGCTGCTGTATCGTGCACTGGAGTGCAGTGCCTTTAGATGCGGCGGTCGTGTGCCTGTTGAGCAGCGTTGAAGTCGCCTACAATCAGCAGGCTCTTATTTTTGGCTATGCCAATCGCTTTAGTGCTCAAGTAGTCGAACTTGGCCTGCTTCTGCTTGGATGGGCTGTGTATATTCAGTATGAAAAGACTCTTTCGGCCTCGTTGGAGCGGCAAGATCTCAATTAGGTTATGATCGACGTCACTGCCGTCTATTGTGTGTTGAGTGGTTGTGAGCGCTTTAGCTGTAAGTGTGGCTACGCGGTTTTCAGGCGTGGTGGTGTGTGTGTTGTAGCCAGTTCGAGTTGGGTGTGTGCCTGTTTCCTGTAGTGCGATTACGCTTGGTGTCGTTTTGTAGTTACTTATGTACTGTCTCAGTTATCCTTGCTTGCATTTGTAGCTGTGGCAATTCCATTGCCATATTATGAATGGGTTTTCGGTCCTGTGGTTGGTTTTGCTATTCTGACTGGCTGACGGATAGATCAGCAGAATGTCCCTGCTCTACTTCCTGTTGTACTAGTGTTCTGACATTCTTGCGTCGTGGATCTTTTGCGAGCCGTGTTTCTTCAATAACACTTGCCAGTTGCTGGATGCCTTGTTGCATTGCTAGAAGCTGCCGTTGCAATACATCAACTTTCTGCTCGATTTGTGCGATTTCTGTCGCTTTTGCTGATTGCGCAAGAATCATGGGTTCAGAATCTTCCGAAGATGATGGCATTGAGCGTACGGTTATTGGTGTGGAATGCTGATTGGCAGTACCAGTCGCGTAAACTTCTGCAATCTGCGTGCGAAGTTTGTTGTTTTCTTCATGAAGGCGTTTGTTTTCTTCTCTGATGGCCTTTAGGTCAGCTAGAATTTGCAGTTGAACAACAGTATTGGGTATGGATGAAGAATTATGTGGGGTGGGTGCTGACGTGTGTAGACGTGATGAGAGTTTGTTATCTTGGTGGACTGTGTGAGAGGGGAAAAGCCGTGCTGACGAGCTCACCGCTTGTTATCCCTGTACAGTAGGTCCGCTGAGGTTCCGGATCGCTCCTTGTTGGTTCCGCGAGCAGGAGCGAGACCTGGAGCGGGAACGCTTCCGTTGCTGGTCTGTACGTGACCGATACTTCGACCGTGAGAGTCCCGGTGGCTGGTCCTCTCGGATGCTGAGGATGCCTTCTTCAGGCAATCAGGGCACTCCTTGGAAGCCGTAGGATGAGGCCCCTGGCATAAGGCGCACCGGGGGTGACAGGGGTGGTCCTGAGTGGGATTCCGTGTACCACACTGGGGGCATACGTTTGCTTCTGGAGTTGGGCATACATGGGTCCCGTGGCCGACTTGGGGGCAGATGCGGCAGAAATGCGTGGTTGGTCGGTATGGTTTGCATCGTACTTCACCGCTGTAGTATCACACATAGAAGGGTACAGCCTTGCCAGTGAATGTGATCACTGCCGCAGCGGTTTGTCCGAGCATACGGGCATGTAAGATTTCTCGGCCAGGTGCATAGAGCCTGTGAAGGAGGACTTCTGTGGGAGTTCCTGCGGGAATGCCGTGAATGACCCCTTTGACGGAGCTGTCGGGTGCCGCCACGTATGCCGCGACTGCAAATTCTCGATCGCCCAGGTGAATTGTAGTGATGTGATGGATGCCCATAGCTAGCTCTTCGTTTGGTGTGCTAGCAATAGCGATGTTGTGTACTGGGTCAATTATTACAGTAAGGGTCCGTACGTGCTCAGTAGTGGGGTGCTGACATGCCAGCTTGATGCCTTCAGCGACCTGTGGCGTGGTCCAGGTGGCAAGGTTGAGGCCCTCTCGGTGACGGATGATTGCCTTGAGGTCATTTCGAGGCAGCGGTGGGAGTCGGGGTTGTCGGGGAACCGATGGGTGTCGGGGTTGGAGGGGTGGATTGGTGGGAGTCGATGTTTTCTTCCGACAGTACTTAACAGTGAGCCAGTCTCCACCGGCAGGTTCATCAGGAAGTGGGATTTGTGCGTGCTCGAGACTCATCTCGGTGCCATCACTGGTGGCCATTGGTGCGCCGAACTGGGTCAAGGTCCTCGGCTAGACCGTACCCGTCGTTAGGCTTAGCTGGGTGGGCGCCTCTTGCGAAGTTCAGAGTCCAGTAATTCCAGGAGCAAGCGACTCACAGTATAGCCTTTGGTGTCCACGTATTCCGCTCGACGTAAGGAGTCGACTGAGGCTGGTTGTGGTGGCGCTGACGTCAATCATCCAGGGTTTAGCGATGTAAAGGCGGAACACATGTGCGGTGCGACCGTGCGCAGCCTCTTCTTCTTCTTCTCCGGCCGGCGATAGCTAGCATTTGCCCGGGCAGGTATAATTGGAGAAGGTGCCAATACGGAAGCCAAGGGGAGGGTTCCGCGGCACTTTGAGAAGGCGGGTGGAGTTTAGAAATATCAGAAAGCTTGCGTACCCTTATTCATAGCATTACGATACGCACTAAGTTTCAATATAGTCAGATAGGGGGGATGTTCCTACTAGGCGGCTGCAGCTGTGCCCTTTTTCGGAGTCTAACAATAACTACTTTTAATTGTTGATAATTTATTTAAACATACTTACTTGATTTCCACATAGCTGCACATGACACCACAGCGCATCCAGCAGCAGAGCGAGACAACCCTCCGAAAATTCAAATATGTTTAATCAGTTCGCTTGCCGTGGTAAATAGCAAAGACGAAATCAAGGTACTCTAGAGGGCTGTATATATAAGTGCCCGCAAAAACTACTGAGCCTTGCTCACGCTTGCAAAACTTACAGAATACCCGAACCAGCCGCCAGCATTGGTGAAAAGAAACATGCCTGGGATGGCATATGCTGTGCTGAAAATCTCAGTCACATTTGGTACGCGTGCGCAACTCGCAGGGGTCGATCACGGAGCGTCAAGTCACCCTTTTTGTCGAAGAAGCGTGCAACCTGCCGCGCAGGGAACCGTCAGGTTCGGTGTCAATGGTGGAAACCTTTACAGCCAGTTCTACCGGGAAAATTGTGAATAGCGAATTAACATCAAATCAGACCAGGACGTTATCGTGAATAGGAACAACGCATCGTACACTTTCAATAATGTCACCAGAGTTGCGCACGTGGACGCCATTCTTTCTAACGACTGCTAAATAATCTGGTGTACGAAACCGGAAATCGTTTACAGAATCAGAGGTATCTACAAATCAGAGGTATCTACAAATCAGAGGTAGTTGTGGAGTGTGTAAAACGCGAGAAAGGACTAGCAGTAGGGGCCTCTCAAAGGCGTACATTGGGTTATGTGATAGAGCTAGCTAGAGAAAAGGTTGCGGGAATGCATAGGGGCAAAACCATGAAGTAGTAGCAGGCGGCCTCAATGACGTGCGAAACAGGAAAGTGGCGGCGCTAGAACAACGTTTGGCGAAAGGTGTAGGCGACCCTGAGCGTGATGTGCCCTCGGCCACCGATTATGGTGGGGAAAGTGCCGGAGTTCCATGTGCATGTTCCATGTGCATGTGCACTAACGTACGAAGAGCAGTTGGGCAACTAATCAGGACATTTGGAAAGGGAAGTAAGTGAAATGTTTTTGTGTTGTAGTAGTCAACAGCGAAGTGAAAATGTATGACGGCTTTCAAAGAGACTGGATGCACTTCACTCCCCGGCTTTGACGAGAAGTGGGCAGGCAACTTGCTGGTCGTGCATTTGCTTCCTTCCTTATATTTCATTTTCTTTTTTTTTTTGGGGGGGGGGGGGCAAACAGGCGCCCAGGACGCCAGTGTGTGTAGCAACAAAGAAAGTTCTCTAAGGGCAATTCAGGCTAGCATCACCGGCAACAGAAAAGCGAGAAAGAAAGAAAGAAAGAAAGAAAGAAAGAAAGAAAGAAAGAAAGAAGGAAAGAAAGAAAGAAAGAAAGAAAGGAAGGAAGAAAGAAAGAAAGAAAGAAAGAAAGAAAGAAAGAAAGAAAGAAAGAAAGAAAGAAAGAAAGAAAAGAGCTCGACTTGCAACAGGATACTCAGCCATGTAAGGCGGCTGAACAAAAGTGGTTAGGGATTGAGTAGCAGTTAAATAGAGACTAAATAGGTGTGTATGTGATTACGGAACCAAACGTTAGAGACCTGCAAGAACAACCAATGAATAATAACCGTGTTTGGCCACCTTGTAAAAGAACAAATTGGGAAAGAAAGGGAGGAGAGTCCGAATGTTCATACATCCTGGAGCCAAATAGAAAGACTAAACTCAAAGCGTCAAGATCATCTTTGTTATCAGGCGCAGTCAGCCGAAATAGCTTGTCTAGCTATGGCTTATTTATGGACGCCTAAAAATCGCCAAGAATAGAATCAGCAGTTAGTGCAATGCCTAAGCGGTGATATCAAGCGTTGCGGGAACGGTAGCGGAGTTATCCTGTTGGTTGACATTCATGCTCACAAAGAGGATCTAGATGGCAGTACCGACAACAACGAGAATTTTATGGTAGGTTTATGTGAACAACATAACCTCGGGAACCTACTCGCACCTGCCGGAGAGCATGGGTTTATTTACGTATAATAAACCTTCTTGCGTGTCTGTGTAACGTTTTCGAGTACTTTCGGCCCGTTTACGACCTCATTCTGCCAACTTTTCTTTACTGATGATCTGTTTTAGCGCCATTCTTAAGCTTCCGCTGCATGCCACCGCAAGCTAAATAAGGGTAGGCGGACCAATCACAGACGCCGGCACCACCCGCTTCATCCGGTTATTGATTTTCAGTGCACTGGCTCTGCCTCATCAAAACCCTCTCCACTTGCGCGTTCTGCTCACCTCTTGTCAGCCGATTAGATATGATAAGCCGCTCAGTGAAGGCAATGTTTTTCGTTTTTCAAGCAAACAAAAATGAGATCCTATGAACGAGGAGAGCGTTTCATTGGTCTGTACAGACAACCCTGCGGGTGACTGCCCGGTGCTTGCGTCGGTGGTTACACAAACTTGACGTCAGGAGATTGGAACAAAAGCACATTGGAAAGGTTTACGTTCAAGGGCCCCTCATTATCATGAATACTTCGCCGAAATGTGATGACCACATCCCGCGAGAAGGTGGATTTAAGCCCCAATTCGCCATCGATTTCTCTCTGATGATAGAGTTTGTGATACGTTGGGAGAAATGATCTTTTATGAGGAAGGATGTCGCAGCATAGAAGGTAGACAAAAACGCATAACTTGGAAAATGATATATGTTGTTCGGAAAGAGGTTAAAGAACAAAGAATTTCCAGTGCAAGTGTGAATGCTGAACTAACAAATGCAGTTGCTATAGTCGAGGAAAACTTGCCACATGGCCAAGCAATGAGTAGGCATATACTTGGAATTTAAGTTTAATGACGACATAAATGAGAACAGAGACGCAACATGCTTGCTGGAAAGGAAACAGGAAACCGAAAAGTTGGCGGAACAGGGATATACGGGAAGTGATCGACGAACGACAGAAAGGATCACGAGTACATAGAGAGGCACATAACGCACAGTTGCCGAGCGTTGAAACAGACAGTATATGAGAAATATACCGGGAGATGAAGAGATACGATTTTGAACACTGTTTCAAGGAAAAATAAAGGTGAAAGTGAAAGTTGGTTTTGAGAAATGTGCGAGCAATAGAATGCCGCACCTAGGATATGTTGAAATCACACTCACTTACTAGCGAGAAAGTTGGGTGCAGTACATTACCTAGACGAGAATGGCAACAAACTGGAAGGGGATGCCGAGATAGATTTAATTTGAGAAAGAACAGCCGAATGATTTCAAAGCCATGGTGAGGTGGTTTGTGAGGAAAGTAAAAGAATGAGGGAGAACCAGACGGGAAAGCAGCAGGTGCTGAGAGATTTGGACAGTACCGGTGGCACGCACTAAAATAATGGAAGAGAGAATAGTCTAGAGGAATTTGAAATCCCACAAGCAACTCCGGAAGAAGTAAAGAAAGCCTTGCGAGTCGTGCATAGGAGGAAGGCAGCTGGTGAGGATCAGGTAACTGCAAATTAGTTGAAGGATGGTGGGCAGATTGTTCTAGAAAAACTGCCCACTCTGTATACGCAATGCCTCAAGACCTTGAGCGTATTCGAATCTTCGAAGAACGCTAACATAATCCTAATCCATAAGAAAGGGGACGCCAAAGACTTGAAAAATTATAGACCGATCAGCTTACTGTCCGTTGCCTACAAAGTATTTACTAAGGTAATCGCAAATATAATGCGGAACACCTTAGACTTCCGTCAACCAAAGAACCAGGCAGGCTTCCGTAAAGGGTACTCAACAATAGAACATATATACAATATCAATCAGGTGATAGAGAAATGTACGGAGTATAACCAACCCTTATATATAGCTGTCATTGATTACGAGAAAGTGTTAGTTTCAGTTGAAACCTCAGCACTCATGGAGGCATTACGGAATCAGGGCGTAGACGAGCCGTAAGCAAAAATACTGAAAGATATCTATAGCGGCTCCCCAGCCACCATAGTCCTCCATAAACAAAGCAACAAAATCCCAATAACCAAAGGCGTCAGACAGGGAGATGCGATCTCTCCAATACTAATCACAGCCTCTTTACTGACATATTCAGAGACCTGGATTGGGAAGAATTGATGGGAGGAGTTAATGTAAAATACCTTAGTACCTTGCCATTCGCTGATCATACTGCCTTGCTTAGTAACTCAGGGGACCAATTGCAATGCACGCTCAATGACCTGGACAGGCAAATCAGTCGGCTGGGTCTAAAAATTAATCCGCAGAAAACTAAAGTAATGTTTAACAGTCTCGGAAGGGAGCAGCAGTTCACGATAGGTAGCGAGGCACTCGAAGTGGTAAGGGAATACATCTACTTCGGGCAGGTAGTGACCATGGATCCGGATCATGAGACTGAAATAATCAGGAGAATAAGAATGCGCTAGGTTGCATTTGGCAGGCATTCTCAAATCATGAACAACAGGTTCATGATGTGAGATCTCTGAAGAGAAAAGTGCATAACAGCTGTGTCTTGCCAGTACTCACGTACGGGGCAATAACCTGGAGGCTTACGGAAAGGGTTCTACTTAAATTGTGGACGACGCAACGATCTACTGAAAGAAGAATGATAGGTGCAACGTTAAGGAATAAGAAAAGAGCAGATTGGGTGAGGTAGAAAACGCGAGTTAATGACATCTTAGTTGAAATCATGAAAAAGATATTGAAGCTATAGGCAGAGTACAACCGAAAAAAACATGTAGTTCACTTGTCAAGACAAAACGCTTATTTTTTAGCGCCGCCTTCAAAGATCGCCACTGATTGCATGGATGACGAGAGCGTAGCAACACCTGCCGTGGCCGTGCTGGTAGCGACGTTATGTCTCGCACGTTCACTGTCAAAAGGGTTGTCAATTCGTATTGACATTTGCGACGACACGGTGCCGACTCACTGCAGCTCTTCCGTGAGCCACGAATCGGCTGCTTTGCCACCGCTTTGAAAACAGATAAGTCAAAGAAATGCAGTTTGGATTACAACGCCGATGAAAGCGCAACACAATCTTTCAAGAAAGAGTTCAAAACCTCTCGTCTAGATTTATGCCATTGAACTACTATAGACGCAAATGCTTGTCCTAGCGCTTTTTTTCTGCCTGACGCCGTACGTATGCCTGTTTCAATAAATATATTACTCGAATATTGACCAGAATAATGATACTTCTCCTCCAAGCCATTTGTCATCCTTGCTTCTTCATCGTATGGAAGTTTCGGTATACCAGACTGCAATGGCAACGCATACTTGGAAAAACAAGCGAAGAATCGCCTTCCAACTTCCTCCGTCACCATCACTGATCGCCACGTGTTCAAGTCAGCACTCTGTGAGCATTTCCTTCCTCATTAGCCCTCTTATTTATTACTGCCACTCCTCTCTTCAGTGCCTGTACGGCCCCAAGAATAAGTGAAAAGAAATGAAAATATATAGCTTCCCGTTTAAAAGGAGTGAGGATAGCAAGCGACACTCTGACTTTTCTTGTTCGTGCTGAGTCGAGACAACAGTGCCAGCATTCCCGTCCGGCCCTGCCAGCCAGAGACGGGCGATACGGCAAATGCGTTGGAACGCTCGGTGCGTTGGTTTTGCGAGCCATTTGGGCTCAATGCAAGTGGTACTCACAGATTATGCGACCATGCCCGGCAGTGCCTTTTCTCTCTGACATTTTTTTTTATGCGAAGCATATTACGAGGGCTCAACCCAGCTCCTCAGGCGCGGCGGTGACCATGAAATCACGTGACACCGTGACGTCACGACAGAGGAGAAGTGGCTTTGGCTCAACGCTTGCAAGACGGGCTGGGTGGGAATCGAACCAGGGTCTCCGGAGTGTGGGACGGAGACGCTACCACTGAGCCACGAGTACAACGCTTCAAAGCGGTACAAAAGCGCCTCTAGTGAATGCGGTGTTGCCTTAGAAACGCGCTGTTTCTAAGGCGTGCGTCTCTTGCTCAGGCGCACATTTCGTTGCCGCGCCGAACGCTGCTTTGCTCGACGCTCACCGCGTCCAATGCGGGGCGCGTAGTCGCTGCCCTGTAGCCCATTGTCTTACACCCCTTGGCGGGTCGACGGGAACGCTGTCGCGTTCCACTCTTGAAGGCGAAGAAGTAATGCATGAGTTGTTTCTTCGTCTAGCCGAACCAAATATAGCCAAGCAACAGCAGTTCACCAGGCTAAACAGTGGTTCAACAACTAAAATAAACGCTAGTATGCTTCGCATCCTGGGCTTAACCTTACCTAAGCCACAGCCATTTTTTTTTGAGAAGCGAGAGATGCGGACAATTACAACTCAGTGGTTCGGATCTCCTCCATTGTGTCCGTGGCTCTGCCCAACTACTCTTGTGAAGTTGTCTGAACACTTTCGTAGCTGCCGCTCTTAGCTGCTGCTCTCCTGTCTGCTTCTATTTCTCTTTCTTCTCACTTAGGGACACCGCATCGATACGCTTGTTTTCTAGCACGTTGATATGCCTCGTCATGAAGTGAATTGGAATTCACAGGTGCTCCTCGGTAAAGTTGATTATTGTTTCCTGAAACATATCCATAACAAATGTTCGAATAAGTAAGCGAATGGCTGAGTGACTGAAAACGTTTTCGTAAAGGTCCGGCGGTTTTGTCTGGGTGGGGCCATAAGCACCTCAGTGTCGGCGTGATCTTGGAGTCAGGTGGCGTCCTCAGCGTGCTGGACCGCCCGCAGTTGATCAGCCTAGGTCGTGGCTTTGCAGGGCCGCCTCCCAAAGCGCGACTCGGTTCGAGACTGCCATGTCTACACCGTTCGTCGGGGACTCCTGCTGCTCGCTATACCGGTGCATGCCCACAGCATGTGCAGCAGCGTAGCTCTGGCTCCGCACACTTTGCAATCGTCGGACGAATAAGTGTCGGGGTAGCTGATGTGAAGGATCGCCGCGTTCGTATATGTTTGTGTCTGCAATTGCCTCCAGGCAACCGCCCGTTTGTTGTTTAGTTAGGCGCGCGGTGGTGGGTATTTACATCTGTTCAATCTGTCGTGTTGCGTGATGTCCCTGAAAATGTTCCTGCGATCCCCCGCGCACAGTTTAATAAATAAACGAATAAATAAATAAATAAATACATATGCGCAATATTTGCCAGACCTAAAAATTACAATAGGTAAAATTGCATAAATCATGCAACAGAAAAAGCAAACAAACCACGTCGCATCAGCCAAAAATGAAAAATAAAAAAAAGAAACCCGTCGTCACATGTTGCCAGATGACAGATGCACGACAGCTAGCACTCGCAGTTTTCAGACTGCTTTTCTAACGGCGTGTAAAAATGCACATTCGTTTTTATATGTTCATTGTTTGAGCAACAAAATGTGATTCCTTCTTTTTCAATAAATGAGCGATTTAGGGCTATGACAAGTTTCTGCCTCGCTCCCATGCTCTTTTCGCATCATGATAAGGCCGCCTTCAAGTACGGGTGTCTTTTCATTCAAAAAGGCACGTTTCTGTATCATGCCTTGCCTTTTTCTCAACCTTATACTTTCCTTACTATTATAAAAGGGCGTCTTTCAGCGTTGAGATAAGGTCCGTTTGTCAGTAAATTTCAGCGCCTGCCACACATACATGTGCTTCCGCAAACTGTCCTTTCACACACTAAGCGTCGGAAAAACCTTTGTGCTGTGGGCCCTAACGCTTTTGCTTTATACGAAACAAGCAAGAATTAAGCCCGGGAAAGATGCTAGGTGGCGACCAAAGCACAGATAGTTGACGCCCTTTATATTTGCAGCACCCACCTGTAATGTAATGCTTTGCTTTTAGTAAGCAGTGCGCTGTTTCGTAAATTTATGTACATAAAGAAAGCGGTTATCTTCCAATGATCCGAGCGACACACCGCCAGCGGAGCCGGAGGGATAATGAAAACTGCACTCTTGCTACACCAAAAGACCTCCGATGGTACGCAGGCAGCCTTACGTAACTATTTCTTTATTTTCAAAAAGGCTACTAAGAATATGCTAAAGCAGATCAAATAAACAGGTGTAAAATATCCGCGGCTTATTTCTTTATACCCAAATATTATTTTTTGCGAACCAATTAAAAAGAGCCGCTGTGGTTCACGGTGTGTGCTTGCCGGTTTTCTGTGCAAGAACCGGTAGCGGCATACATTTTACCAGAACCTGTATTGTACTGTGAGGCAGCGTCAGGTTACAGATTCTTTTATTCTAGATCTCCTCGCCTCTCTAATGCTTTCTGCTCTGTGTGTAAACAGCCTTCGCATTTGGTGTTCCTGGGGACTGGTCTGGGTTCCGTGAACCTTTTTACGTGTGAGGGCCGAAGGAGGTTGTTCAGCTCTGACAGATGCAGGTTCTTGCCATGCAATGTAGATAAGTCACTGCCCATTCCACGTACTCTTCAGCCTCGATTCGTTAGCGATGCATCAAGTCATGCGTTTACACACGCCTGTACAATTTGGTTCCACCATACTGAGGGCGGCTCGGCATCTCCTTTGAATAACATCTCAGCGTCTGCGCGAGTGCGTCTGGGCAGAGTAGCAACATGGCGGCGCCCCTGCAGATATCGATGTCAAAGAATAAGCACCATGAGGAGCTTTTCATCTGGTTTTGAATACACTAACTTTGTGGCTAAACGTTTTAGAATTGCTAGTGTGCCATTCCACGTGCTCTTCAGCCTCGATTCATTAACGGTGCGTTAAATGATGCGTTTGCAAGCGCCAGGACAATTTGGCGCCACCATACTGGGGGAGGCTTGGTAGGGCGTTGATTGCGCGTCTCTTTTGAATCACATCTCATCGTCTGCGCCTGTGCGTCTGTGCAGATTAGCAACATGACGATGCCCTTGCAATTGTCTATTTCAATGCTTGGGCGCCATGAGGAGCGGTTCCTCTGAAGTTGATTACATTAACTCTGTGGCTACACGTTTTAGACTTCCTAATGTGATAAGCACCGCAGTAGCTTTCTAGCTAGGGAGTGTCACTTCTGAGTTTCTTCGCTGTGTTTACGTGATGTACGTGTAATCTGACGTTCATCGATTCTCCCGTTTCACTGATATATCTTTATTTTCTTGCGGAAGGAACATTGAAGCATATAACTCACATCGGAACTAGTACTAGTTAAGCTAGTTTTCACTTCGTGTGTTTCGAATGTTCCATCTTTTCCCGAACTTGACGCCCCATACATGGAACCAATTGTTATCACTGTTGAAGACATTAAATTACTCATTAGTAACCCCAAAATATCTACTTCAGCTGGTGCTAACAACATTAATTCCAAAATGTTAAAGAACACCATCGCTGCCTCAAGCAAGATCTGATGCCATATTTTTCAACAATTCCTATAATCTGGAATGTTACCCACAGACTAGTTAATAGCAAAAATAATTCCAATTCACAAATCTGGAGATGTTCATACACCTGGCAACTATCGGCCCATATTTTAATCTGCATATGTTGCAAAATGCTCGAACGCATAATCACTTCCCACGTGTTCAGCCACCTAGAAGCTCACAATTACTTTTTTTCTTATGAGCATGGTTTTAGGAAAGGATTTTTCTGTGACACACACTTATTTGAACTAACGACTCACTTGCACTTAAACATAGACTGCAACCTTCAAACTGACTGTATATTTCTTGACTTTTCTAAAGCTTTTTACCGCGTGCCCCACTGTTACATAATTTCTAAATGATCTGCCCTGCGACTTCACCCTTTATTATTATCCTGGATTCGTAATTTTCTTTCTTTTCGAGAACAGTTTTTGTTGTTCAGAATTTCTCTTCCCCGTCTTCTTTTGTTAGCGTGCCACAAGGCAGCCTCCTCGGCCCCTTACTCTTCTTAATCTACATTAACGACTTGCCCACCCGGATTCCTTCCTGCATACGCCTTTTTGCCTATGACTGCATAATCTGCCGTCTTATTGACACAGCTGAGTATCACTTGGCACTTCAAGCAGATCTTCACCTTATCGCTAACTGGTTTAACAAATGGCTCATGACACTAAACGTTACAAAGTGCTAGGTGATGTGCTTCCGTCGAAAATATGTAAATAATAAAGTTTCGTATAATCTTAATAACACTATGCTTTCTCACACTTCATCATACAAATACCTTGGTGTTCTTCTCACAGATGATATTTCATGGGTCCCACAAATCACTTCTACATGCGCCAAAGCATCACGTTCTCTTGGCCATCTACGACGCAACTTGCGAAATGCCTCACCAAACATTTCAGAACTCGGTTTCCAAACATTCATCTTGCCATAGTTAGAATTTGCGTCCTCAATGTGGTCCCCTCATCAAAATTACCCTAATAAATATGACGGAAATGGTACAAAATGGACCAGCACCGTTGTTATCACGTAAGTACGGCAAAAACTCAAGCTTTACACAAGTTAAACTAGACCTTCTGTTGCCGCCATTTGATTACCTCTGCAACATCGCTCTTCTGTGCTTTTTCCACAAATATATTTACCCTAATAAACTAACCCGGTTACATCTGCAAATACCCCACTCTTTTTCACGCAGATTACATAATCAATTAATTTTAACGCGCATATACGGTAAAGCAAATGAATTTAATGCATGTGCACTGCCTCGTGCCAGTCGTCTCTGCAATGGCCTCCCTGATAACACAGCCTCCATAGCTAATCCCGACACGTTCCACTCTCAGTTACTCACGCTTTTCCCGTTTAATACCGTTCACGAGTTCCCAATCTAGTGTATTTGATCGCGCATTTTTACAATGTTGTATACTATTTTCATAAACGGTATTCTTTTTGCTTTGCTAACAGTAAGAGGTGTTCGTGTGCCTTCAGATATTGCTTTGTATTCCCTGTGCCTTCAATATTGTGTAACACGGTAATCTTTTTATAACACTGTTCCTGTTGGAAATTAGTCCTTTCTATACCTTCTTTCTTTAATATGCCCCCATTACTTTATCCCCTGCCACAGGACATATAAGGTTCTTTTGAATAAATGTCGCAAGGTTTCGCTAAACTGCGACAAAAGTGTTCCCGGACTTCTAATTAGTGGTCACTATCACAGTCGAGTGAAATTTCATAATATAATGCGGTGCGAGTCAGCGATCGGTGTTTGTTTGGGGTATGGCCAGGTGAGCAATAAGCGGTATATTAGATTGTAATGTGTATAGAGGTTTTCATTTGCTTTTATATCTACGTATCAATGAATGAGGCAAGCTGAAATTTCAAGTTTATCTTCGTATTGTAAGCTCAAAAATTTAGAATGACTTAAAGAACGTGGGTAGCAGGATTTTATTACCCCGAAAATTTAGGCACCACGATCAGATTATCCTTTCAAATGGACTTTTTTCTAGACGCTTGTGAAAAAAGACATTTCTTGCACATGAGGTTGGTTGTTTATTTCTAACATGGCGGTGACAATTCCGTCATATTTATACAGGCTAAATTTTAGGTGTCGGACCCTTGCTTTACGTGCGAACCTCACCGTGTGTTGGGTTTTGCGAAAACAGGAATAATCGTTCTCAGTGCGTTTAGATTCGCCTGAACGTGCTTCCGGGTGGGTCTCCTGTATATGCATGTTTCTACATTTTTCTACAATTGATTTCGCTGATGATGCAACTGTTTCGTTCAGATTCTTACCATGCGTATTGTACCAAGCTGTATGGATTTCTCTCTTTTTGTTGCCTGCCAAACCACATGATTATGAGACATGCCGTAGTGGAGAACACCTATAAACACTGACAACCTGGTGTTGTTTATCCTGCCCCCATTGGATTGGGCATGGCCGCTTCTGAATTTGGTCCCCATTGAAATGCGGTCGCCGTGGCTGGATTTCCTTCCATGCCCTCGGCCTTACCGGAGAAAGGCCATAGCTACTACGCCACCACGGCGGGTGGCTGTTAACACCACCAAGCTAAATGGACTCACCATCAACCCTGCGGAAACGCCTTGGAAGTGATCCAAGGGCAGCACCTTGATTTCAGGTGCTGGCATGACCACTGCGTAATGGCGTATGTCCCGAGTCCTCTTTGTCGGCTTTACCAATAGTAACGCCCGATTGGCTAAGACCCACAGCGCATCCGTCCGTGTGTCGCACAAACATGTCGACCCGTACTGCTGACTATTCCCGAACGTATGGAAGGTTCGTAACCTCCAAACGCACGACTTCTTTGACGACTTAATCAATTCAAGCTGCATAATGAGGCATTTACATCGGTACGTTTATCGCGTCGACGGCAATAAATGGGTCCCGCTCATACCACGTTCTCTGCAACATGAGTTGCTCGAAGCCTTTCACGATCACCCAACGGCCGGTCATCTAGCCCATCACAAGACTTAGGACAGAATATTAAGTCGCTACTCCTGATGTGGCCTGTCTTCAGCCGTTGCGAACTATGTTGCATCCTGCGTTAATCGTCACAGCCGCCAACGACTGACAACAGCTCCTTCTGATTCTTTAAAACATCTGCTTTGTCCCGCTTCGCCTTTAGAAGCACTCGGAAGAGATTTGCATGGTCCTCTTCCCATGACCTCACAGGGTAATCGTTGGATTGTGACGACTGTCGACTATGAAACACGCTACGCAGGGACAAGTTATCTACTATTGGGGAGCGCTGCTGAAGCCACCGATTTCTTTATGCGCAACATAATATTACGCAATGGCGCTCCGCACGTTCACCTCAGAAACCCTGGCAAAGTCTTCTTCTCTTCTGTCCTAAAGGAAGTTCTGCGCACTACAAACACAATTCACAAGACGACTTCCAGTTACCACCCGCATACCAACGGCTTGACGGAGAGTTGTCATCGTACCCTCTCCAACATTATTGCGATCTACATCCGCCCCGACCACACGAACTGGAATGCAATCCTTCCGTTCGTGACATTCGCCTATAAAACGGCTGCGCAACACACCACCGGCTTTTCACCCTTTTCCCTCGCCTAAGGCAGCTCACCAAGTTTTCTTCTCGAGGTACCGTTCCTTTCGACTCCTGTATGCCCAGTAGCTCCTTTCTCGGAACAGTTCCGTCTCGCTGAGCGGATGGCCGTCACGTGGCCCGCCTTAAGACCCGGCATCTCCCAGGACGCTCGCAAGTCTCGTTACGACTCGACTCACAGTGCTGTGACTTTTTCTCCTGGCGACGAAGTTCTTCTTTGCACTCCTGCGTGCGTTCCTCGCTTATGCGAAAAATTGCCACGCGTATTATTGGACCTTACGCGGTCATTGCGCAGACATCAGCTGTCAATTACCGCATCTCGCCACTTAGAACGCCGGCCGTCCAGCGCTGCCGCAGAAAACAGATATTGCATTTCTCTCGTTTAAATATATACTCGACGCATTGCATAATACTTCCGCGCGGCCAGGTGGTCACTCCTCAACCGAGATGAAATTGATGGGAGCGCAACACATGCCTGACGTTTAACTTCATCATCCCTACATATCATCATTTATTGTACATCTTTTTCGACTGTATGTATCATCATCAGCTGCGCAGCTAAATATTCGTGGCAGCAGCTCGGGCTCGGCTCGAATAAAGCAGTTTCTTAGAATATATCGCTTCGCGAATAAAAGGAGTGAGAAAAGCAGGCGATGCATTGACCTATGTTTCTCTTTCCTGATAAGTGCTCCGCAACCTTGGTCGTGCTGGGCCGCGGCAGCCCAAGACGGGGGACAGCGCAACGGTGTGCATTCAACCATTCGGGTTGAATGCAAGCTGTAGCGCTAACGAATTTTTTTACTACGACTGGCGGTGTCGTTGCTCTTTAACGGTTCTTTTTTTGCCTAGTTTTCCGAGAATAGAGAGATCTGAAGCAATATAACTCACGGGTTCGGACCATCTCCTTTGTGTCCGTGGCTATCGCCCTGCGCCATTTCTGTTTTCAAGTTGCGCCAACATTTGCGTAGCTGCTGGTCGGCGCTCGGGTGGAGTCCGTTTTTACATTTGAACTTCCCCTCTGTCTGCTTCCGTTTCTTTTCCTTCTCGATTAGGGGCCCTGCATCAGCAGCCTTGTTTTCTAGCATGATGCAGTGTCTCGTCACGAAGACACCCGAATTGACCACTCGTCCTCAGTAAAGTTGATAATTGTTTTCTAAAACATACACACGAGAAATCCTCCACCAAGCAAGCGAAAGCTTAAAGAAGTGATGATGCGCAAATAAACAAATATAAAAGTAAAAAAAATACACGCAAGTTTTGCATCTATACAAGATACGAAATTCGTGGAATCATGCAAGAGCAAACGTAAAGAAATCTCGCCGCATCACCGAAAGAAGAAAACGAAAAAATAGGCTGCGCTCTAGTGTAGATAATTCTAGACATGCTGAGAGAAAGCTTCGTTTAGCCTGGTTAACTCTTGGTTCCACTTGGTCGCCCTTAGGTATACAATCCATCGTTAAGCCAGGTATGACTGCTGTGCCAAGGTAAGTGGGTAGACGTGACTGTGATTAGGCTTGGGTAGACACACATCGTTCGACGGTGCGACGCATGTTGGGCCACAGGGAAGAGTGAGTGCTAGACAAGCAAAGAGGCGACGCGAACATGCGCAGCGTCGATACTCAAACGTAGAGGGCGCGAACGCGGTCGCTGCGTTGACCTCGACGGTGAGACGCCTGCTGCATTAAGGGCCTTCTCCAGTGAAGCAGCTCGCTGGGTGACATGCGCGGGTGGTCAGACGCCGCTTGGCGACCATGGCTCAAAGCCTCCCGCTTGCACTCAACGCTAGGAGAAGTCTGGACCTCGCTCTCGCCCATGGCTCTCCTAGAGCTGACTAGAATCCCTGTATATGCTCCCGCAGGGAGCAGAGTGGCGCATAGGTCCGCCGTTGTTTTCCAGGTGTGCAGTGAAGCTATACCTCGAGCGCGCAGCAGAAAAGTGCCGAGTGGTGTTCCATTTGCTTTCATCTCTGCTGGTCGTGATCTACATGCGGCAATTGCTCGTAAGTGGCGAGCAAGATGAGACTTTTTAATGCAGGCTTCGCTCGAAGGATTGGCGCAGCTGGAGGGGTGCGAAGCTCCCGAAATTTTCAGTTTGTATGTATGTATAATCACGCACATATATAAACACACGCACGAGCGTACATATAGAGCAGGATCCCCCCTAGATCGCTCGAAATAATATCCTGGGTACGACCTTGGCTCAAACAGCTCAAAAATTCGCGTGCAAACGCACATCACCTTGCAACAAAAAGCGGTGCAATGTTTTTCAGCGTGCATATGAAGTTTTCTAGCGGAGGCCGGAATGCGAAAAATGCTTTAAAGGGTAATTCGGAACAGTGGTTGCGCTTACTAGACAATCACATGAAAGAAGACAGGACAGGCGCAAACTAACAACTGAGGTTTATTCGAGAAAAAACACTTATATATCACACAATGCCAGCGCAGGCGCTTCAGGGTATCAGCAGCATAATCATAAAAACCAATGGCGTGGCTTACCTAAACATACTATCTAAGAAACGAGCCTCCCTATTGTAGAGCATTACCGATGTGTCACTGATGCATGCTTGTCCCTTCTTTTTTATGAAATATGATTCAAGAAGTTCTCGTGCTTTGTCATTATGGCACTTGCGCAGGATCTTAACTTGGTCGAGCAGAGGCCTGCATTTGTGGTCTAAGCAATGCATCGGTAAATGACGTTGCTCCCGGTTAATAATTGATCTTTCGTGTTCACGGATTCGTACGTTTAAACAACGTCCCGTCTGGCCTATGTCCTGTCTTCTTTCATGTGATTGTCTAGTAAGCGCAACCACTGTTCCGAATTACAATGAACCAACTTGCCCAACAACGCATCCTGCTCAGCTTTAAAGGGTGTTTAAAGAAAACTCCGGAAACGTCTGGTGGACAATTATGCGAGGGCATTTTCGATGTCAAAACCAGACGAATAATTATCGTGGCCAAGAAAACTATCGTTCCTCCAGCTATGTCAGTGACCGTTAACCGTTAGCATAATTCATCATTACCCGTCATTCAGAGGTGCTGCTCGTTTTCGATAAATGCGGTACAGGCACGTTGATGCAAACGCATTTCAAATGTACACATGCGCCCATTTCACGCAAAGCTTATTTTTACGCTTTATACCGCAAACTTAACAGCTGCTTCGTAGCAGCAAATCTACAAGTGGCAAAAAATTCAAGATGCACGAGCTTCAAGATCCAATTTATTTCGTACAAAGGAGTGGATGAGCAATGGCTGGTGGCAGCAGGGGATGAGTGCTGGTTCGTGGAGCCTTGGGTCACAATTCAATGTCACTGGAGTTATTAAGAATAACAACATGTTATTTTTATTGCACTAATCACATAAAATAGCAAACCTGCAAAGTAATATTTCGCACATTGCATACACGAATACGACAACACATTCTTGTTTATCTCTTCGCACTGCCCAGATTATTTACTATGACACAGCGCCTATAAAACGTAAAGCATATTTTGTAAAAAAGGTAAACTATACTGCGGGCGGTAACTGCTGAAGCTATCATAGCTGTCTCAACAACGGGAGCGCACTATGTTTTCGCATGCTACAAAACAATGAACATGAGTACAATAATCGACCTCACATAGAAAGTCAGAACACCGAAAAAAAAAACACAGTAGAGAGAAGCCGAGATGCAGCGTGAAAATTGTATCTGCTAGTATTTACTCTGTTTTGAACACAATGTTATAGATCCGCATAGACAGAACAATCGTACAAGCTACACATCAAATTGAGCGAGTTGGTAAGTTAACATTCTTGCGTATATGCGCAACACAACAAAGGTGTACCGTCCATTGTTTGTCCCGCGTCTGTGTGGCGATGCACACTATGTTTTAAAAATTGCCCTAGTGAAGAACCTCTCATGCCAGGCGTACGCATTTCAGCGTGTACAGAAGTGTTACTCGATATAAATGCCGTTTTAGTGTAAACAAGGCGAACCCACCTTTGTAAACAAGGCGAACGCACCTTGCACATCCTGGTCCCTTTCGGAGCTGGCCGGTCTCATCCGTCTGCACAGAACTGCGTAAAAAGCTTTGCGACCATCCGTGCGATTTCTGCAGTTTTGTGGGCTGCACCCCATCATATTAGAGTACAACTGTCAAATTATGTGTTTCGCACCACTTCACCAAACTTATTAACCTACTATTACCGAATAGCGTACCCACAACCTTGAGCCAATAAGTGCAACGTACGCTTGACGGTCCACTGATTGCAATTTCGATGGCACTCACAGAAACGAGTCGGCGCCGCTCCCGTAAAGTTGGCTTCGTAGTGGTGCAGATGAACATTTGATATCATTTTTGCATCACGTGATAACTCTCGGCGAATAGCGGTGCGAATGGTGCCGGAAAAGTCATGCACAGCTCTGCTCCCTGCACGAGCACATACAGGAACACTAGAGCTGAATGCGCGAGCGCGCCACTCCTCTTAGCTAGGCGCGCGGCGAGTGACGTGGTCAGGCGGCGACCCGGTTGCGGGAAGTGCGTGCGCCAAGCCGGCGCAGGTGGAACAGCTCGGCGCACCGAGTCACGTGATGCGATGTGTTGTGCCGTACCACGTGCCTATCATTGAGGTGACGGAAGCTGTCACACTACGTGCACCACGCGCATATCTTAGAGGCGATGCGAGCTCCCACTTCTTCGCGACGAATGAAGAATCGACGCGAGTGACGTGATCGATGAGGAATCGCCAAACTGGACGTAAGGGTGAGAGTCGCCTCCAGCCGCCCAGTCGGTCTGTTGCGCTCTTGCAGCTAGGTGTACGCTATCGTCCACTACCTGCAAATTTTGTATAAAGTTTTTTGTTTCTTCTTCGTCTCCGAAAAGAGTCCGTCTCTCCTCCTTCACCCCGAAGTAACAACTGTTGCCAATGCTACGGCCCAGCTGCAGTCAAATGAAGGTCACATTGCTGGCGACGGTGAAGCTTGACTCGACGCGGTGAGGAAACCGGGTGACACGTGTTGCCAAATGAGAGATGCACGACAGCCCCAACTCGCATTTTGTAAATAGCATTCTACACGGCGCGTAGTATTGCGTATTCCTTTCTTTTTTACATTGAGAGTTTCCTGCAACAAAATGTGATACTTCCCAAACATCACCGATTCAAAACTATGAAACGTTCGTAGCCTCGCTCCCATGCTCATTTCTTGTGATAAGGCCTCGTTTCCTAAGGGTGCCTTTTCAAGCCAGAAGGCAAATTTCTATACCGCGCCTGGCCTTTTCCTCGACCTTATGCTCTCCTTACCATTACAAAAGTGACTTTTAGCTTTAAGGTGAGCTCGGTTTGTTAATGCGCGCCTAAATAAATAAATAGGAAATAAATAAACACAATAAATAATAAGTCATCAAGTGGTGAAGGCGCTTTGTGCTTCTTGAGGACGACAGACTTGTGTGAATGCTTGTGACTACTAATGCAATTTCTATTAAACCACACGCGTCAGCGAACTTACCACTAATTTCCTTCTTTCCATCTCTCCTCTGTCGTTCTGTCATCTTTGTTTTACCCTTTTCCATGCCTCCGGTGTAGGGTAGCGAACCGCACTTTATTCTTGTTAACCTCCCTGCTTTCTGCTTTTCTATTTCCTCCTCCAAATGAATTTTAGCGGGTCCAGAAACATTCCTTTCAGCCACGTAGTATCGGAAAAAATATTGCGGTGTGGGCATTAAGTCTTTTTCTTCATTGGAAAAACCAACAAATAAAGACGGGTTCGGCGCTAGGAGACAGTCATAGCATAGATAGTTGAAGTCCTTCATCCTTGTGGCACCCATCTCTAATGGAATGGTTTGCTTTTGTAAACAGGGCATCTTTCGGTAAATTAATATACATTTCTTCACGTCAAGCAAAGAGCGCGTTAGTTGAAGACGAAAGTACGTTATTGCCCATGGAGCCATAACTATATTGAAAACTGGTCCCTTATCTTTGCGACATCCATTTGCAATGGTATAGTTTGCTTTTGTAAGCGGTGCATTTTTTCGTAAATGCGTAGGCCTGCCGTAAGGAGAAGCAAACAGGGTATTAGAGGAGAACTCGAAGGCTTCGTTGCCATCGGCGCTAGAGTTACAATGAAAACAGCGCTCAACAGCCACAGTTACTATGAAAACTTGTGCTCTATCTATTGTAGTGGTTGGCTTTTGTAATCGGCGCATTTTTCCCTAAATGTCTACACCTGCCTTAGCCATGCGGCCACACGGAGGAGTGGTCAATGGAGCCAGAGTTACTATGAAAACTGCACTCTTGCTACGTCAAAAGACCGCCGTAAATGTGCTGGGTCTCCTACATAACATTTGCTTCATTATTCAAAGGCTGCTGGGCATATGTGAATCCCGTCCATACAGTAGCGACGTATCGTTGCCGCAGCTCATGTCTTTATATTGAAACTTGCTTTTCTTGGATTGAAAAATTCACTATCACTTTTTTTTTACAAAATATATGTCGTTATCTCCTACATAGTTACATAGAGCGCCAATGTATGAAGTTCTTATGTTTCTACCGCTAAACGTATTAGAGCAAAATCTTTCCCAAAAAACATCGCCACAGCAAACACTGTTGGTACAACTAAATTTTGTAATGCTAAAAATACTAAAGAAGTATTATTCAACAGCAATCGTTTGTAACCATCATTTAAGTACCCAAAATCGTGTAAACAGCACAGTCTCAATCTCGGAAAGATAGGAGGCTCGTTTATAAAATTCTCACGTAATATTTACAGTTCATTCATTGGTTCACTAATTCTTTGAAACCTTTATTATGAAGGATTGCCAGTGGTTTACGATATGGGTAAACGATCAGGTAAAAGGACGGACGTCCGCCTCCTTAGCAAAGGACAGCAAAGCGTTGATTCTTCTGGTGGCGTCTCCTTACGGTGCGACCCAGTCATCCCACGACGCCACACTTAGAGGTAGCGGGATTGAATTACGGCCACAGCGGCCGCATTTCGATAGGGGCGAAGTGCGTAAGCACCAGCTTCCGTAGACTAAGGTGCCCATTAAAGAACCCAGGGTAGTCCCAATTTCCGGATTCCAACACGACGGCGTGCCTGAAGTGGTTTTCGCGAGTAAGACCCCCTTAATTAATATGATTAAAGGAAACATATCACATCATGCGAAGCCAACGAACAAACACAACAAGGAAAACATAAGGGAAATTACTTGTAGTTACGAAGTTTTGTTTATTGGCTTCTCACGATATATGTTTAATAAAGGTAGGGCCTCTTGGTTAACCCCTTTCTGCTCGTTCTTACATTACGAGGGTCTTGAATCTGGCAACATTGATGCTTTCAGGCAGCATGTGCGGGCTTATTGACCAGTTGCCTTCACCCAGAAAGATCAGGTACTCCTGACGCCTATTGCAGAGAGTACGTTCCACGTCCGCCGCCACGGTTTGTGAGTGGTGGCGCTGGCTAACACTCCCGAGGTTATTTCAAGTAGCAACGCGTAAATCACCAAGAAAGTGGATGGGGAAACCGCAAAGCCGGTAGCTCAATTGGTTAGAGCATCACATGCGTAAAGCGAAGAGGGGGATCGTTGCCCAGCTGCGGCAAGTTCTTTTTCATGCACATTCATTGCCATTAATTTATCATTTTTTAATTGTCATCTTGGGTACAAGTAATTTCCCTTTGGTTTTCTTTCGTGTCTTTGTTGCTTCTCATGAGATAATATAGCTATGTGTGCTACAAATTTCACATTACGGAAAAATAGCAGCATTGTTTTGAGTAATCTGTTTGGATGTATATTTGTTTGTAGCTGAATATTGTGCTTGCAAATAATTACAGCACGCCAGAATCTTCTGTACATTTATGGTTTATTCGAGGTGTCCACGTGATGTCCTCCGTGAATGAGTCGCCTTGTTTATATTTTTGGGATATATGGGAAAATAAGGGTGTGGGTGATGTGCAGACTAAGTTCAGAATATGTGCTGTAGTAGGGAAACCTGGGATGTTGGCAGACGTTTGCAGATGAAAAAAAAATATTGATTTCATAATTCCTTCGGCATTCAACTTATAATTTGCGACAACACCTTTCTCGCAATGCCATTTCATTTTCCTTTGCCGGCTATATTTTGCCACTGTACTCTGCCCCCTACGAGGAACTGAACTTGGAGACAGGTTATAGCGTGGTTGATTCCGGGGAGGCGTGACACAATGACATAAATTAATTAGGAATTTGAAAAGTTATTTAACGATGCTTAGTATTTAAACCGCTACTATGAATCAAAACATGGAATTATAAAAACTGAGTGATTATCGCTTATGGCGTAGCGAACTTTCTCTGTATAACATATTAGGTCATGTAAAGTTAGAAATATCAGCATGAACAGGCTGGCACCCTCACACTTCCTACGCACAACAGAGGCTACCTTGATTTAGCTGGATTTACTTCCAAGTTTGTTCGCAGTTGTGTGACCCAAGGATTATGTTACATTTTTGGGGGGAGTAGGTGAACAGCTTAGAATTGGAATATGCTCTCTTCCGAAACCATTACGGCATCGTTTTTTTTTTCTTTGTTATGTTCACATGGTCGAGTTGCGTTCCGGTAAGTAATATAGCCTTGGAAAACTTATGTGAATTCGCCATATTTACGATTTCTAATCTCTATTTCTATGTATATATAATTTTCGCAGACTATCTAAGTAACCACCAGGCCAATGTGTCGGCAGCGTGGGATTTGTGACTACATTCAGAGATAAACTTTTCTGCATAATTTTTGAAGTTCATTCGTATTTCAAATCATTGATAAGCGACTGGCGGTCAGAGAGTTGTATTAACGACTTCTTGGTTTTCTGGCTGGATGAGTAACCTTTAAGTCCACGGTAAAGATAAATTAACATTGAAGACAGAACTACAAGAAGTGATCTCATACTTCTACACAGGCAAAAAGGAGACGCGCGAACATGCACGGCGACCCTCGCGGCGTTGAAGCAGAAAAGGAATGGGCTTGAAGGCGGCGATTATATTCTGCACCTCCAGACGCCTTCCCCCTCCGACGCAGGCTTCACTCGCAACGAGAATCATAATTTCGCACATTTGACACACGGGGCATCTACGCTTGTGCGAAAAAAAAATCAGCAGAAATGCTAAACACTGATTACGGGTGGGAATGCAACAGCACTCTATTCCCTTTGGCGAGATCTCTTAGTCCAGGTGTTTCTTGCCCGCGTGAGCTCTAGCCTGTGTTCTAAATGCGTCTCGGTAAGGTCAACCCGAATGCGCCAGGTCTCAAGGGTGTTAACGCGCTTGTTTGCCCACGAGGAGTTCATCACTGGAAGTACTACTCAGGGGCATGCAGTTTGACATAAAGCTTTGTATTTTATACAGTCATCACATGGCGCCACCTCGTGCCCATTGGCTCCTCCGTCACGTGCCTAACGATGAACCTACTAAGTTAAACGTTTAGTCAGCCAGATGACTGGAACCTCAGGAGCGCAACCTTAGGCACCTTAGGCACACCTTTAATTTACGTGAACCGTGGTGCCACCGTGGGGTCGGGAAAAAATGGTCGTCTGCTATCTCGGAGACGCGGTTTTCATTCTCACTACAACCAAAATTTACTGAATTTCCTTTTCAAAGGCATTATCTACTTTGTGTAGAAGAACCTCCCTGAGGAAAAACCTGAATCTGGGGATTTTCGGTGTGTTTCACTCTTTGTACCATCGGCCATTTTTGGTACGATCTCGACGTAGTCGGTGACGCCACTGACTACGGCGGACTTTCGCGTTAATTGGCCTATATAATGCTTTCGCACGAATAATCCGCTGTGTGCTCTAATATTTTTTTCCTTCTATAGACACTAACTACAAATGAGGTCATGTTCGGTGCTTGGTGGGACGGATAGCATACATCGATCACGTCACGTTCATATTTGGTTAGCTTTTTGACAACCTCTCCGTAACTGAATGATTTACTTTTGTGAATACGGCAAGCTAAACAGCACGAGCAGGATACCTGTCTTCGCTGTTGAGGACTTATTCTCGGAGAACCACTTTCGGCGATATTGTAGCCTTCGAGTAATGCAGTGCTCTACCATGCAATAGGCCGTGGGCTCGGGATGACTTCGGACGGGTGGCGCCTTTATGTGGCGACACCACGATTGTAATGACATTGTGACGTTTGGCCCGGCCTCAGCTGGCGTTGCCGCCAGCTACGTTGGTTATTTATGTCCCGTCGTGTTTTCCTGGTTTGCGTTGCCTAAGTACCACGTGAAACCAAATCCGATCCAACATGTTGCGTTTTTGGGTGCACGAACCGTTCTGAAAACTGAATGTATCTGCTTAGGCCTTTTACTTCAGTCATCCTTTTTCACCGCGGCCCCACCAGATGAAACGGTGGAAGGACTGAATACGCGCCTTGAGTAGGTACCCGTACGTACAGTGATTAACAATTGAAACGCGATACTGAAAGGGCATGCTCGCTGGCCTTTTCTGTACCGATTGTAAGTTCTGGGTACACCGAGCTGATGCATCGTGGTATAAAGTGAAAGCAAGTACCATTGTGACGCATTATGACTTTATTTGGACCGACGCAGATCACACCGAGCTCACTTGTGGCGCAAAAAAAAAACAGAATAAATGACAAAATGGTGGAGTCCGTGCGCTTCGAGTTTGTCTTTCAATAGATATGACGCTGCTTTGCTATGACCTTGCTGTTCTAGATTTATTAAAAGAGCCGTTAATGTGGAAGAACTCCCTGTCCCATGAGAATTACCAGTATTCGCCGGCGCATCTGTAAAGGCTCCGAATCTTGGGCTGCGAAGCCGAACACTTAGATTGTATCAAGACAGTGGGCCAGTTTGTTGGCATTCATAGTAACGTTCATTACAGCGCGACAAAAGCCAAGGACAAAAGTTGTTTCAGACCTTCTTTCGTTCTTGTCTTGCGTTGCGCTGTAACGAAACTTACTATGAAACTCAGATTGTGGTCGCCGTTCCGCTGTCTCATCAGTGCATCAGTCTTCCTTTTAGGTAGATTCTCTTTCGAAGTGCTTCCGAACTGTAGTTGCGTCCGGCAAATGATGGTTTGCTGTGCATCGGTGGCGAATGCAAATGCAGTGGCGTGTGCACACTTGTTGCCACAGACGGCTGTCGTCGCGCCCAGCTGTGTGAAAGGGCTTATGACTGAAGATTGGGCTAGTTGTAAGACATTGAGAATTACAAAGCATAAAGATTAGAATAATGACAGCCAGTAGCGAAAGAGAATTTACCAACTCATGTGCGATCGGTGAAGCAGATCAAAAAAACAAAAGAGGGAGATGTACTTCTAACTTCTGTGTCCGTTACTTTACTGCAGTGCTCTTCGGCGCCCGTTTCTGCGTTGACCATCGGCGTTACCAAGAAAATGAGCACAGGGGAGGATACAAGAGCGTACGCGAAGCACAGTAGGGTGTGAAAGACAGTGATTGTAGAGGAGAACGCGGAAGGAGGAGAGTGACACGTAAACATGAGGCAGAAAGCGGAGGAGGATGGTATGGTGAAAGCGTAAGAAAATGAAAGCGTACTGCCGTGGAAGACGGGCGCGGCAGTGACGACTGCTACGAGATGGCTCTACAATAGCGCGCTGTCGTCTCTTTACTGATCGCATGCGGAGACCGCGTGCACCGATACTATGTATGGAAACAATACGCTGCTTGAGCGGAGGTCCGTATGCGACGGCTGCTGTGAATCACGCTTAGGCGCCACCCACGCGCTGCCTCTCTCAATCTCCCGTTTAGTGAGGCAGTCCCGCTTGACTTCGCTCCGTTTGTAATTTGTCGCACAAGACGGATGGTAAGCGCCAGCGAATATACTGCGAACTGAAAGCACGCATATATTTGGCATTAGGGAGTACCGTAATAGTCGGTGAATTTTCTACCCCAGAAAAATGGCACAACCTCGACCGAACCAGAAGGCGGTTCAATGTCTCGCAGCGGCATCGTCGCAATCTGCTGCGAGGAAATGACTGGGCAATGAGCGCCGGCTGCAACTGCAACCCCAATTGCGTCGTTGAAGTTTAACACAGCGTCCAAAAGCTTTAGCTGCCATGAGATGAGATTGGGACAAACTTGCAGCTCTCACTCGTCACGCAAGGAAGAAAATCATTAACTCTAGTTTCTGAAAGGAAGCTACAGCGCACACAACTGCACCAGCTGGCGCCATGTGGGATGTCACGTACACGTGCCAGTCGTGTCAGAGAACTGTAATAGAGTTGAACGCCTTTTTATCGGAGTGCTTGGGTCCTCCGGAATTCTTCGTTATACCGGGCACTACATTGTAAAGTTCCCGCCGCACACAACGCACACAAGAACAGGGACAGAGTTATTCCTTAGTTATACAAGTCATCCTGTTCTAGAGACTTTCAATATAGAGGTGCTAGAATGTAGTCGGTGTAGGTATGAGAGATGGATGCCTACGGTTTGAACATCGCGTTGCTATGCCTGTGGCATCAGCGGTTGGAACCAACCATCTTCGCTAAGGTACAAGATATGAATTCTACTGATATTCGATCCGAATAATAGAAGCACATTCCTACGTGTTATCGATAATAGCCATGCATCCACTCTGGTAACATTTGTAGTCTTCTGACAAATACTTTGTTATGGTGTGATTATCGAGAAATTCGGAACAGTCTTCTTGAACAGCTTCGGTAGCAGCGAAAGGTTCTTTATATCTGCTACGCAAAGCCTGTAAATATCACAAATGCGATGTTGAAAGTCATCTTTAGGAAAATCGCGCTTTTTCAGAGCCGAAAAAGATCACCGTAGATGCCGACCTTCATTTGCAAGAAAAATCGCTTTACGTAAATGTCACCGGGTAGGTGTGATGTAATACTTGCAGTGACCCTCGTTGACGTCAACAAAGGTTTTCTGAAGAGCGGCAGTTAGCATGTTTGCTCCTGAGGCACATAACCATTGGCCTCATGGCTACATTGCCAGTGATATGGAAGTTAAACGTTTTTTATACATCGTGGGCGAATTCTGTGTTGTGCTTTTCCCATTGACGTGATTAGGCACGTGACGATGTTATCGTGCACAACAAAATACACGTGGAATATAAAAGTTGGTGCTTCCTGCCAGAGCTTGCCGCATTGAGCTCTGCCGGCGGGGTGCATTTGGATCGCTATTTGCATAAATCTGTTATATATTACGTGATACCACGAATCTGGCCTCCTTTGTACAAGTGGGGACCTATCTCAAAAGCGGACACACGAAAGTGAGTTTTCCGTAAAGTCAGGCCTTAAAACCCGCTGTGCAAAATCGCTGAAAGCACCGTGAGCGCAAGAGACTGCTGGCGACCAGTCCTTCACAGCAGAGTTCTTTAAATCAAGTACAGACCGTCCAGAAGGCCCACGATACGGCGATAAAATTAAACCTTACTGTCCCGACATGGCAGGCGCCTGCGTCAACCTTAGGGCTGATCTTGAGGACGTGAGTAAATTTCATCATACCATACCGTGAGCGTTGTCGTCCCGGTCGTCTGCTTCATATACCTGTGCTCCGACTTCTGCAGTTCGCCAACGTGTTGCTGGCGCGTTTCAACGACCTATACGCACCCCTGAAAGACATACGGCCGAAATCAATCATCCGAGAGTATATTTCCTATTAGGTAAGCTTTAATAGGTGCTTTCACATGAGACAAACCTTGTTTTCTAAGAAATGCGCTACTGAGACACTGTAGCAATGCCGATGGTGAGAGGCAGGAAGACAGTTTTTCACATGGTCGACAGAGACACTGTAGCAATGCCGATGGCGAGAGGTGACAAGGAAATTTATTCACCAGTAGGCACGCTTACAACTGTGGTAAAAACGAAAAGTACAATATGAGGTACATCACATGTAATATATCATACTTGATGTAAACAAAGTAGAATAACAAATGCAATAATAAATGGTGTCTGCTTGACACTGGCTTTGCCACACACAACAGCAAGAAAACTCATTACCGCATCCACGCAAAAGCATTATTGTCGGCCTCAAATTGATGTAAGGTACTCGGGGCATATACAGACACAGTCTGAACTCGGGCAACCGAATTGAGCCTTATTCTGGCTGTAGAAAGACTTTGCCTCGGGAGGCGAAAGGAAGCACTTGTGATCACTGTCGATGGAGCCAGCCGATCATGATATTCGCACTCATGCTACGTTACACAAACTCCATTCATGTCCTGGGATGTTTACAAAACTGTATCTTTATTTCTCAATAAGTGATGTACATGTGCAACCGTTCATCCAACAATATTTATGTAAAATATCCGCGGCGTCCATCTTTATATGGAAAGTGTTCTTTACCATTGAAAAGTGATAGTCTCCTCTTTTATTATTTGGAAAGTATTCTTCGCCATCCACTACGTAGCTTGATCGCCCAAAAAGGTGCGACATCGTCATGATCTTATTGCTAAGCTATTATAACAAACCTGGGCGTATAAAAACCGTCAATTGCAAAGGGCTGCCAAGTTGCCACTTCCAATATTTGTGATGCTCAAATTTTGCGAAAATCATATGCGAGAGCTATCCTTTCCACGAGCAGGTATGACTAGACAAGGTGCCTATACAAAGCCAAGGGGGGCGATCCGCGGCACATTGAAAAGGCACGTGGAGTTTCCATATACCAGAAATCTTGCGTATCCTGATTTATAGGATTACGATACGCTCTCAGCAATGAAGTTTCAGTATAATCTGATAGGGGGGATATTCCTACTAGGTGACGGCAGCTGCGCCTTAATTCCGAGTCTAACAATAACTACTTTTCATTTTTGGCACTTTACTTAAACATACTTCTCCGATTTCCACATCGCTGCGCATCACACCACAGGGTATCTAGCAGCAGAGCGAGACAGCCCTTTGAAAATTCAAATATGTTTAATAAGTTAGCTTGCTGTGGTAACTAGCAAAGAAAAAATCATGGTACTCTAAAAGGCTGTATATATAAGTGCCCGTAAAAACTACTAAGCCTTGCTCACGCTTCCAAGACTTACAGAATACCTGAACGAGCCGCCGGCATTGGTAAAACGAAAGATGCCTGGGATGGCACAAGCTGTGGTGAACATCTCAGTCGGATTTTTACACGTGCGAAACGCGCGGGGGTCCATAACGGAGCGTTAAGTCACCCTTTTTCTCGAAGAAGCGTGCGACCTGTCGGGCAGGGAACCGTCAGATTCGGGGTCAGTGGTGAAAACGTTTACAGCCATTGCTACCGAGAAAATTGTGAATACCGAATTAACATCACATCAGACCATGACGTCATCATGAATAGTAACGACGCGTCGTACATTTACAATAATGTCACCAGAGTTGCGCACGTGGACGCCACTTTTTCTAACGACCGCCGAAATAATCTGGTGTACGAAACCGGAAATCTTTTCCAGGGGTGCTATGCAGGATGCGTCGAGTTTGGCGAAACTCGGGATCTTCACGAGCTCTGGCGACACCCCAAGATGAAAGCACGAATGGTACCGAGACACAGTTTATCTTTCGACAAGCCTCCAGTTTCATTGGTTTATCTAGATTCACTCTGGCTGGCTATCATTCCTTGGGCGTTGCCTTCTGGGCGGTCGACAAACTGGGGCTCACGTGATCATACCGTCGGTGCATGGTCGTGCCTTCTTTCACTTGTTTGTCGTTCCACCGAGTGCATTACATGCAGAAGCAAGTTGTAAAACAAATGCATTTAGTACAATATTATTAGTTACTTTACCGTGGTTTAGAAGCATTTTGAAGCTTATGAGATGTGCACTGAATGCGTCTTAGACTAATTTGTAATTTAGTACGCTTCGCATTATACCACGAGGGAGCGCTGTAGTAGCGTCATCACATCCATTCACCGGGCAAGCATGGCGGCTAAGCATCAGAGAGGCCCAGTGTAAACAAACCCGTACAACGAGCTTGCAGTGCGCGACGTAGTGATCAGGCTCGACGAAGGCCACTATTTCTTGGATAGTTCTGTTCCTCCGTGGGCAATCTTCCCGTGCACCCGGTAAGACTGCCAATAGCTTCGGCGATTTTACAGATCGCGACGCGCACCTACTGTTCACGGCGAAGTGCTGAAGAAACAACTTGTCCGGTGCTGCTTCTGCGAGTGCGCTGAGTTCCTCCACTCTGCGTGACTGCGAGCGTCACGAACATTACATAGTGTGGGCAAAAGGTAGACATCCTATATAGCTACGATGCGACGAGGTGGTACCGACGATGGATCTCGCTACCAACACAGTGAAGGAGACTTCGACAAACTGCAGATAAGTATATTTCTACTGTTTCATATTTAGCATAATAAGAGTGCACGGATTAAGTCACTTTCGTAGTAGCGAACTGAATGCCCAGCAGTTTAAAGAAGGCAGTGAGAACCAATAAGTGTTCGTGCTTTTACGTGCAAGTGGGCCCGCGAAAATATGGAATAGATGAAGGTAACCTTCACTAACTTGGTGAGGCAACAGAAATTCATGAGTGACATTAAGCTAGAAAATTTATGGAAGAGTATCTTTATCCAAGTGAAATATCAATAGCAAGTACTGATATAAAGCAGGAAACTTATACAAAAATTTCATGGGTTGAACAGCACATGGAAGGCATTACCGAATCGTGATCGCCACGTTACCGATATCCTTGAAAAAAGTCTAGAATCATTGCATTCCACCGGGTATGCAATATGGGACATAAACCTAGAGGTTAACAAAGAAACTTGAGATATCAAGGAGTGTGTAGAAAGCGAAGTAACAAAAATTGTTGCAGATAGCATTAAAGCAGGAAGACAGTGGCCTAGTAAACCGTGGCAACTGATATGCTAGTTGAGATTAAAAAAGAAAGGAATCGGCAGGCAGGCCATGCACGTATTCGATCACTTGTTGCCAATTCATATCAGGTGATTACATAAGCATTACAGAATGAATGTCAAGGAGAGAGAACTACAGCCAAGGATGGTAGAAAATTGCGTAATGGGACAAGAATATGATGTTTGTAGGCATAGGATGCAATCAGCTCATATAAGACGGGATTGTAGGGTGAGGAGTTTGTTTTGCAGCGAACAAAAATAGGTTTGTGGTGCTGACAGAGACTCGTGAAGGTGCAGGGCCACCTCAGCTGCTGGCACACTAATCAACATGACAATTGGCTCTGAAAAAGAAAACCCCAGTTTTGAAAAATAAAGCAATGTTGTCCCAACGCATTGTTTTACTAAGCATACTACACTAGAGGCTTCCACATTTAAGGGCACTTAGTACTAATAGTGCAATGAGCATTTTTCTTTGTAAATAATGGTTTGTATGTGGCTGATTCATTCCAATACACTTTTTTGCAGCAAAACATTCTGCTGCTGGAGCCACTCAACTGCCTGGTGGCAGTAGGCGAGCGCCAGGCACGTGCTCTTGAGAATGTGGCAAAGGTCCAGAGGGCTGCTCCGCAACAGTAGTATCAGTGACCTCACTGCTGTCCTGTCGAGCCCACAGAAGGCACCTTATAAAGGAGCTTTCAGTTTAATATTATGTTTATTATTCAAGAACATGAATAAAATTATTGCATTAAACATTGTGCTGTGCATATTAGGAGACTTATAACATGCACTTTGTGTCCCTTTAAAATTGGCAAAAACGTAAGACAACCTGCGCCACTCTTGGACCATGTAAATAAAAAAATACACTAATGCAGCATACACATCATCATGCTGTTTGTTCTTTCTATGTGCAAGAATACAGTGCGTGTTCATTAGCCACAAGATGAACGGTGTGTGTAATTCACAATGAAAAAAGGAAACAGCAGGAGCTTAATAATGCTATCACCTATAGACTGTGCATATGACTGCAACACTCCCCGATTCAAATGTGCCATTACATGCATGTTCAATACCACATATTCTTTAACATTGTCTTATAATTGCATGTACCATATTTCACACATCTTAAGCCCTTGCATAGCACACTTCTGATGTATCCATTTCATAGGCCAAATAATTGTACACTTTGTCCTTTTGTGTTGTATGAAAAGCAGCATCCTTTACAGTCGGATAAAACTTCAGAAGACAGGAGAGGCCCCACCCAGATGACCAAAGCGCAGCAGCCAATTGCCTACACGTCTAAAGAAATAGTCCCTCTCCAATGAGCAATATTAGTCTGTCTGGCGGCACGATATCAGTCTCGAGTGCGTGCCCATTGGTGCAGGCTTGTGTTCACCTGCCTTAAAGTGCAGATTCCGCAGCCTCCTAAAGTTGTATCCGACTATAGAAACACATAATGCCTTGCACCAGTTGCATATACTTCTGCAATTTGATAGCACACAATGATCAGGAGCAGAAATCTATAAAGGCATCCAAGCAAAGCTGGCTGACCACACTTCCATTATGAGGGGCTAAAAAAGGTCTCGCGAAATATTCCCATGACGTCCTGGAAAAAGGGGTGGTGTTTGGCACTTCTTTAGAATCAAAAACAGATTACACTGAATGTTGTGTAGCATGTCAAAACAAACTGAGCTTGGTTATTTGCACAGAATGTAATGGGAGGTCGAGCTTCACTTAGGAAACAAACTGCTCTGTCCAGTACAATTTTGAGGCCGGTATGGCACCTATTATGGCACCGGTATGGCACCTATTATGTCAACAGTGTCTATATACAAATTACACTTTTCACAGGCCATTGATTTCACCATTATTTTTGTGTGATGGTTCTTTCAATCAGCACTTGTATTACATGCGCAGTTGGATTTGAAAGCAAAGCTTTGTTTGCAAACCTTCCGACTTCCATAAGTGTGTGGCAAGGCACTGGCATGTTGTCGAATAGCTCACACTTCCTCGGTCTTGCACCAAAGAAGCCCAATGCTCTATTTTAAGTTGGATCGCACAACAATTCAATGGCACACAAAGAAGTGTAATACACACAGCAAAGCATTCTGCTGTGTGTATTTCTCTTTGTGTCCCGTCGAATTGTTTTGCAATTAAACTTCAAGCTTCTATACCAATACACCGTCTTCAACCTCACCAATGCTCTAGTTATTAGGCCACAATGGTGCACATCTTTGAAATTTCCCAACACAAATTAGTTCTCCGAAAAATCACAAATGTTAAATTTTGCAGCACAGCTGTATGTATGAACGTGCCATATTCTTTACCACTAAACTCACAGGAATCAAAGAGGCAAGCATTAACCAGCCTTGCTGCTGCCGTTACCATTATCATCATGACACCAATGGAAACACAGTGCCACGTTTCAGAAAGGGAATGCTGGAGGGAAAGGTGTGACAGCGAGGGCTTACAATAAAAATAAGAGTTACGAGACATGTTCAATGCCAATATATGCTGCATGTCGCTCAGCCTACTTTGGCAATGCGGCAAGTGTTTACTCGTTTGGGCATATCACGTTTTGTGTAATCGTTGCTCTAAACCTGTACAAATGGTCTATTTGCTCTGCAAGTTTTATTTTTATCATGGTAGGTTAAAGACCCACTTTTCATTGGCATCTGCACCACATTTCTCCCGATATGTAATAATGCCTTGGTGGTTCATGACATATTCACGTACAGAGAGTTCTGCAGAGTATCGGATGTGCATTGTTCTAATGCTTAAGAATTAGAGCCCCACTGTGAGACGAAAATATACAATTTATTCATCCAGAATAACGCCGCCCCCCCCCCCCCCCCAAAAAAAAAAAGAGAAGATGCACTGAACCTCTGGCACATGCATCGACAGTGAACAGAGCAAACAATCTGAAGTATTTTCTTCATGCAAGCCAACACACTAAAATTCTCAATGCATTTTCATGTCGCCACAAATGCATAGGCACAACCGGCTTGGCGCAACATCCACATCTCGCGCTGCAACAAATTGTGCAATGCCTCGCTGTTTCATAGTGCGGCCGATAGATTACGCATGACCAAAATTCAGCATTGTGCATACTTAGTAACTTCACCAATGAAGAACCCCAAGTTGTTTATGAGATTAGGATTCATAGGTTACTTCACACAATTAGTGATATCCATTTACCTATTTATACTTAACCCCTTTCCCAAGAAAGTGAGCCATTTGGAAGGCACCCTGACAGATAAGTAGAACAATCGACAAAAAGTGATGAACCAGCGAAAAAGTCTGTTAATCACAGTAACGCTGACATTGAAGGCGCCTTAATTCCTACGTACGTTCCGTCGACACACCCGACTACGTTCGTAATGTTCCCACGAAGTGGGAAGCATTCTTTTATATATGTCCGCTCCACCGCAGTATTCTGGAAAGCTAGCCACCACTTACGCACTGCCGCATCGATAAGCGCGTCATACACATCTCTGACACAGTGGCTAACAGTAGTTTGATGGCGTCCGATGTAACGCTCGGCGCCGACGCTTCCCTGAAAACTCTCAGTCCCGTAGAAACGGAAGGTACAGATGACTTGCTCTACGACGGTGAGCGAATGAAGCCCGCCACGCTGTCTCCGCAGACGAGAGTCTTCGCCTAGCTCGTCACACAGCCAGCACACTGATGTCTTCGACAGGCGAAAATGACGCTGAAACTCCCCGTCGGTCATGGAGGTGAACGGATCCGGACGGTCATACTGACGCTTGCTGCCGCTGGATGCAATGAAACAGGCTGCTGCTGCCGCCGCCATGTTCCCGAGTTGAACTCGGAGGGGGTTTCGCGATGTACGAGTTTAGCACGAGTTCGCCTGCCAATCAAAACCAGAGGTCACGCCCCGCGCGAGGCATGTAACTATTGCGCGCGCACCCACTACAGTTGGGCCACGCCCAACTTATCTTCCGGCAACAGCGACGCGGTGTCGAGCTGAGAGGCATCAACAATCTTGACCGCCGACATAAAACACGCACAACGCACTGTCATCGATGATGTATTGAGCACCACTATCGAAAACAAAGCGTTGACTGTCGCTGGCATACATCCTCTCGGGCTGAGATGGCCGCACAACACGGTTTCACTGCCTGCATTGCGGCGCGTAGCGCACAGTAAATAATTATCGGCACGTCACTGTAGGTGCTTGCAAGGCGTCGAGGCGTCGAGGGGGACGACGATGCTGAGAAGTGTTTATTGCAGCAGTCGTTTCAGATGGCTTCTCTGTCATCGGTGATGAAACGGAGCCACAACGTCGTGAACACGATCAGCGTCCGAGAATCGCTCGCTCTTCTAGGCCCAGTGCAATGGCATTTCTTCCTCACAAGCACTGCGCACTCAACAGTTCCAACACCTCTCTCCGTTCGAAATCTGATTTCATAAATGCACACAAGAGCCCTCACCTGCCAAAATGCGAGTGCTACGGTGTCGTTACGATATCCATCTGCGATCGCTGCTGGCTCCAGCAGAGGTAATCCGCAAGTACCTTCGACTGCACAACACACTCATATACTGCGTAGATGCGCTCAGAGGCGCCTTCACTGGGCAAGCGATGACAAGCGATGAATTCTGTCGCTGGGGAAGCACGCACGTTTCGCAATGTATCGCAGAGGTTTCGCGCACAAAGATAAACTGGTACATTTTCACTGAACTGCGTCACTACGCACTCTAAAATAACATACCGCCATTTTACAGCGACAGCTGTTGTGTCGTTTTTGGTCGGTAAAGCGGGGGCCTTAGAGCCTAGTGAAGCGAATGCGATGAACAGCCGTGCCGCGGCGCTGCGTTTCTATTCTCCCAATAGAGAAAGAGTGGCCATGACCCTCCATGGATCATGACCGACTTTATTGAGAATAGCACTGCAGCGCCCCTAGGCGACTTATCACCGTATGAACGCCCTCGTGCGTGCGACCCGCTTCAATGTACCGCTTCTAAGCTTTCGCCTCCCTGTCGCCACTCACGGCAAGAAGTGCAAAATTTAATAATTTGCTCTATCTCCGTTTGTCATCACAAATTTCTAGCATTGAATACGAAAAACAGATACCTAAAGAAGTAAAAATGTACGTTATTTTATTTGTCGTATTTTAACGTATTCGTTTGACTGAAAGTGTAGGTGCAAGAATGCGCCGCATGTACCCCGTTCGCATTCGATGGAGGATAGATAGATAGCGCCCGAAAGATGAGGCACGCCCTTGACGCGCCCGGGAAAGGCATGGCAAACGGCTCACGGCAAGTGTGCTGACAGACAGCGGGGCAGTCACGGTATCGCTAAGTTGCGATAATCCGTTGATAACAATACGCGGCGCTGGCGCGTTTCGTTGTGCAGCCTTCTGCGCTTGAAACGTGGAAGCAGCGTGCCGCGCAGGGTGCGCTCATGTTGTCATACGCGACTTCTTGTCTACATATTTTTTTGCCTGCACCTTCGGCCCGTTCCGCGCTATCTTCGTTCACTGACTGCCGTCGAGCAAACTCGGGCAAAATTCGGGTGAACGAGAAACTCGACGCATCCTGCATAGCACCCCAGAAGTGAGCGAGCGGAGTCGATAATCGGTCGCATAGTAACACTTGGCTTGTCTGATTCGCTGTGGCAAAGCCGTCAGTAATAATGAGTTTAGGCTGGGGCGGGATCTAACGGAAGGCGTGAGCTCAAAGTTGCAGTTTTCCCGTGGTATCAAGTGCCAGGCCAGTATAGGTGGGGGCGTCACTAACCAGTTGTGGCGTCGTCTTGGTGCAGTTGCCGTAATCAATTAAAACGGTTCGGAATATCTTGATGACGGCTAGTTGTTTCAAATTCAGAACCGAGGTTAAACAGCGCGAATAAAATAAGGACAGAAGGAAACAAATACCACAAACGAGTGCTTCCATTTGCGATCTTGCAACAGCAGTTGCGCTTCCTTTATCAGCCGGAAGAATTACAATGTCTGGATTGCTTCAAATCTGATCGATAGCCTCAGGTTCCCCTAGCGACTGCCCGGAGTTCGAAGAAGCGTTTTGAAGCCCAAAAAGTACATTATTAACATGCGTGGCAGTTGTAAAAACGTTCTAGAAAAGTCATCGGCCGCCGCTTGTAGGTAGGTGGTTCAAAAGTTCTGGCGTTTGCACCAGAAAAAACCAAATTCAATATAAAGCAAGCATGGCGGTCACGCGTGAAGATTTCTGGCAGTCCCTCAAGGTAGACGAGGCGAACGATGAGAATGGCGAGCAAATTGAGTCAATAGGCAGACACTGTGATCTGCGTGCTAGGCTAAAGAAAGTGCAGGATGTCCAGGATGGAGCTTGTGAAGCGGGTCGCAGAACTTAAAACCGAGCTGACTGTGTAGTGTAAGGCACTGAGGACGGCAGAAGAAAGACTCCACGCAGCCGACGAAACAGTGAACAGGGCCGTCATCAGAACAGAAAATGGAAGTGATGGTGCTACACCAGTTGTGCCAACAAAGTGCGTGGAATGCGAGGAACACGAGCCGGGGGTAACTGGAAGGAGGTTTACCTATTTCGAAGGTACCACAAAAGCAAGGCGGGAACGCAAGGGTCAATGCCCGAGGTCAAATTTGAATCACGCGGAAATGGTTCACACGGGGAACAAGAACAGGCCTCGTCAATAGGAAAGATTGAAAATGTCGTTATCGCCGGTGACGATGGCTCAATTCTGTCTACGTGATCAGAGGTAGTTCTGGAGCGTGTAAAAGGCGAGAAAGGACTGCCAGTTCTAGGGTGCACCTTTCTAGGGTGCACATTGGGTTATGTGAAAAAGCTAGCTAGAGGAAATGTTGCGGGAATGCATAGGGCCATATCCTTGTAGTAGTAGCGTGCGGCCTCAATACGTGCGAAATAGGAAAGCGGCGGCGATAGAACAGTGTTTGGCGAAAGGTGTAGACGACCGGAGCGCGATGTGCCCTCGATCACCGATTGTGGTGAGCAATGTGCCAGAGTTCCTTGTACTTGACAATAACCTACGAAGAGCAGTTGGGCAACTAATCAGGACATTTGGAAAGGGAGGTAAGTGAAAGGATTCTGTGTTGTAGTGGTCAACAGGGAAGTGAAAATGTATGACGGCTATCAAAGAGACTGACTGCACTTCACTCACCGGCTTTGACGAGAAGTTGGCAGGCAACGGGCGCCCAGGACGCCAGTGTAATTATTAATAAAGAAGGCGCTCTAAGGGCACTTCAGGCTAGCATCACCGGCAACAAGAGATTATCGAGAAAAGAAAGGAAGAAAAGAGCTCGGCTTGCAACAGGATACTCAGCCATGTAAGGCGGCTGAACAAAAGGAGTTAGGGATGGAGGAGCAGTTAAATAAAGACTACATAGGCGTGTATGTGATTACGCAAGCACACCTTATAAACCTGCAAGAGCAACCAATGATTGATAATCGTGCTTGTCCCCGTAGCAAAAAAAAAACAAATTGGTAAAGAAAGGGAGGGGGAGTGCGAATGTTCATACATCCTGGAGTCAAATGAGAAAGACGAAGCTCAAAGTGTCAAGATCGTCCTTGGTTATCAGGCGCAGCCAGCCGAAATAGCTTGTCTAGCCTTGACTTATTTATGGACGCGCCAAAATTGACAAGAACAAAATCAGTAGTTAGTGGAAGGCCTAAGCGGTGATACCAAACATTGCGGGAATTTGATAGCGGAGTTATCCTGCTGGTTGACATTAATGCTCACATAGAGGATCTAGACGGCAGTACCGACAGCAACGAGAATTTTATGGTAGTTTTATGTGAACAACGTAACCTCGGGCACCTACTCGCACCTGCCAGAGAGCCTGGATTTATTTACGTATAGGAAACCTTGTTGTGTAGCCGTATAACGTTTTCGAGTACTTTCGGCACGTTTACGACCTCATTTTGCCAACTTTGCTGGTGATCCGTTTTAGCGTCATTCTTAAGTTTCCGTTGAATGCCGCCGCGATTGTCGACCAGCAACCGCAAGCTAGGTAAGGGAAAGCAGACCAATCGCAGACGCCGGCACCACCCGCTTCATCCTGTTATCGATTTTCAGTGCACTGGCTCTGCGTCATCGAATCACTCTCCACTTGAGCGTTCTATTCGCCTCTTGTGAGCCGATTAGATATGATAAGCCGCTTAGTGTAGGCAACGCTATTCGTTTTTCAAGCAAACAAAATTGAGATCCTATGAACGCGGAGGCTGTTTGCTTGGTCTGTTAAGACAACCCTGCTGGTAAACTGCCTGGTGCTTGCGTAGGTGGTTACGTAAATTTGACGTCAGGAGATTGGAATAAAAGCATATTGGAATAGTTTTACTTTATAGGGCCCCTCATTATCATGAATACGGGGCTGAAAGGTGATGGCCAGATCACGCGAGAAGGCGGATTTAGGCAATTCGTCATCGATTACTCTGTGATGATAGAGTTTGTGATACGCTGGTAGAAATGATCATTGATGCGGAAGGATGTAGCAGGCAAGGGAGTAGAAGAAAACGCATAATTTGAAAATTGTATATGTTGTTGGAAAAGAGAGCAAAGAACATAGAATTTCCAGTCCAAGTGTGAATGCTGAACTAACAAATGTAGTTGCAATAGCCGAGGAAGACTTGCCACATGACCAAGTAATGCGTGGGAATATAGTTAGCTTTGAAGTCTAATGCCGACAGAAATGAGGTCAGAGACACAACATGCTTGCTGAAAAGGATACAGGAAACCGAAAAGTTGGTGGAACGGGAAGTGATCGACGAACGACAGAAAAGGATCACGAGTACATAGGGAGGCATATAACGTACAGTTGCCACAGGTTGAAACAGACAGTAAATGAGAAATATACCGGGAGAGAAAGAGATATTATTTGAACACTGTGTCAAGCAAAAATAAAGGTGAAAGTGAAAGTTGGTTTTGAGAAATGCGCGAGATATAGAATGCAGCACCTTGGATATTTTGAAATCACCCTAACTTACTAGCGAGAAATTCGGGTGCTGTTCATTACCTTGACGAGCATGGCAACAAACAGGAAGGGGATGCCGAGTTAAATTTAATTTTAGAAAGTACAGCCGAATCATTTCAAGCCCATGGCGAGATGGTTTTTGAGGAAAGTAAGATAATGAGCGAGAACCAGACGGTAAAGCAGCTGGTGCCGAGAAATATAAACTGAAAGAAAGCTGAAGAGAAAATTTCTAAACACAAAGCCGCAGGTTTATACGAGCTTCCCCTTTAGGCTAATTAATAAGCTTGTACCAAAAAGGAAGGACGCTCTGTTGAAAGCGGTAGAAAATCGAGCTTATATTGTAGGCGAGTACCTGACTTTTTGCCACAAAGGAGAATGCAGTTATTCTATAGATGTAAGGTCGACACAAAAATCGCTCATAAATACCGTTGACCACTGCATCGGTAGTGTACACGTCGGCAATGCAGGCGAGTAAATAAAAACTGCAAACATGGGCAAAACAAAATGGCGTATTGGGAGAACAACAGGATGGCCTGAAAATCGGTTGGCGTCGGCATGATAACCTATTGGTTCTCCATCGGTGTATTTAAATATCGAGAATACGAAGAAGTCCATTATATGTGGATTTTTTTCTACATTACCGGAGCGTATCATAATGTAGGCCGTCACATTCATTGTTATAGTCTGGAAGCAGAAGGTGTAGGCCACGACTGTATAGAGCTTTTGTGGGAGGTTTAGCGAGAAAATGCCGTTTGCTCTGAATTATAAAAGATAAGGAGCAAGAAGGAAGTTGATATCACCAAGGGGCATAGACAGGGGTGCCCTCCATCAGCGCTGCTGTTCATGGTGTACATGGTAAGGATGGAAATGACGCTAGAAGGAATTACTATCGGTATTAGCCACTGATGCAGTCTAGAAGGAACAATAGTGGAGCAGCAGGTTCACAGATTAATTCCGTGCGGACGACATGGTGTTGCTTGCTAACAAGCAATATGATATGCAATGTCGGGCTGATATATGTCGGCGAAAAGGTTAGAATTTAGGATTAAAATTTTGCGTCCAAAATCAGGTTCTATGGTACTAAATAAAAACAGTCAACGGACAGTGTTAATGCAGTGCCGGGAAATACGTCGGGCAAGGGAATACAAATACGTTGGTGCATCGATAAACGAAGGTGATAGATCTCTGGAGACGCAATCACCCTAAACGACAGCGTCCGCGTCTTCGACCTGAGGCACAGCGTCTCATCGACAGCATCTCATACGTCTAGGTGCCTAGAAGGAAGAATGCGCGAATATTTCCTTAGAAGTCTATATTATTATTATTATTATTATTATTATTATTATTATTATTATTATTATTTTTATTATTATTGTTGTTGTTGTTGTTGTTGTTGTTGTTGTTGTTGTTGCTGTTGTTGTTAGTATTTGTTTTGAAAATATACAGACACTAGAAAAAAAAAACGGATAGCGAGGGGCGGGCTAGAGACTGCCACCGAAAGGGGCACACCAGCTGCCTACTCTGAGAAAAAAGGGACAGAAACGTGGAAATGGCGGAGAAGAAGGAAAGGAGGGAAGAGAAAATAAAGAGGAATATGACAAATCTCAGAGTTATGCAGAACGCACAGAATACAGGTCAAGCACAGTAGCGCCAGTCCCTGCAAGTGGCGCCAATAAATAATGCCGAAATACAGGGAATTGTTTTTCAGGGCCGATAGTGCATGTATAAGGACACTATAGTGAAACGTACGAGGTGAAAGGACAATGAAACAATAAATTTAGTGGCTTTTCGCTGCCTGAACGCGGGTTTCGCGCAAGCTAATGGACGCAGCGAACTCCGCGGTGACGTTGCACAAACGAGAAGTCCGCGAACGCGGCGAAACACTTCCCCACTTTCAAGCGCTTTCCTCCTCCGGCACTCACTCCCCTCACGGTGACAAACGTAATTTTGTCGATTTGATAGACGGGGCAACTGCGCTTTCTCGTTGAAAAATACGGGGGAGACATTTGAGAATCTTTACGGGTGCGAACGCAGAAGCACATGAGTCGCTTTGGTGAAATGCATTTCTTTTTCGCGCGTTCCTAAACTTAGAAAGCTCTAGCCCAAATTCTAACTACGCACCGACGCGTCGTAACTACGCGTCGGTAATGGCAATAGACAAAGTGTCGCTGCAGACGTTCTCCTGGAAAACAAAAGCGAGGGAAGATTACGTAGGAATAATAGAAACCGATTCTTAGTTAAGGGAATGCATCACGTAACCGCACAAAAACAAGGGACAAAGAAGGAACAAACAAGACAGTCGCTGTTAGGAACACACAAGACAGGCGCTGTTAAATATGCTGCTCTTAGTTAAGGCAAACAGCATGTCAATGGTTGCAGAGGCCGCAATAAAAACGCCAGGCGAACTCTTCTTTACGGTATTTGTGCAATGAGGGGGGAGAAAAAATGGTAGAATGTAGCCCTAAAGCAATCCAGTACATTTAGCTATTACTCAAGTTTTGTTCGAGTAGTTTCTGGTGATTCAGCGTGATTTGTTGCATTATTTAGGTCACGTGCACAAGTCTGGCTGCCCGACACCTTCGAAAACAGTGAGCAGAAGATCATATACACTAATGCATATGTATCATTCTTCGTGCACGTTTAATGCGGAAAGTTCACTACTGGTATAGAGTGCACATAGATAAGGACTCTTGGGGTATGACCATTCATTTCGGGAACGCATAGCTTCCACGCATGAAACGCGTCAGTGTCAATACTGAAGCCGTTCGTAGCTGAACGTTGGCGGTTGTTGAACGCTGCTGTAATAGAAGGGCCCCCACTTGTTGCTCATTTTGTTTTGGCACGTAAAACCCCATATATTATTATTATTATTGTTGCTCATTTGGAATTAGAGGTAAACATTGCATCTAAGAAGTTAAGTAATGAGTCACCTTAACAATACGTGCCCTTCTGCTTATGTGCGCGGCCACATTTATTAAAGCAAGCACTGGGAGGGAACACGTGTTGCAGCCTTCCAGAACAGCAATGTACGGATGTTTACTGTCTGCCGTACTGCCACTTCTACCTCTTTGGCTATGAGCGTTAAAAGAATAATGAGCGGTTGATTTCAAATTCCTACGGCGAAAGCAGAACTATATCAGAAGAATATTTTAGTGGCACAAGAATCGACTGACACTCTCGTTTTTTGCGCAACACTTCTGACTCACCTGCTGAGAGGACATGGGAGAAAATTAAAAATAAATCAGACAAAAAATAGAAAATTTACTGCGGTAAAAATATAGGCGTTTTTTATAGTCATCTTATCAGAGCATAGGTTTAGCCACAAGTTGAGTTACTGAAGGGCCTGGCAATAAATAAAATTAATCAGAAATCAGTGATCACCACAAACTGAAGCACAGAATCGTAGAGTTTGGAGACCCGCCAAGTGAACACCATTTCAGCGAAATTTCTTGAATCCCTGTATAAGAAAGCGCAGGTAATGACGTCACTAATAACGTCACACACAAAATGGTGGCATGGTGCTTAACCAGCTAGTACATGAAAAACAGTTTCCTGGCATAGACTGACTATCTGAATAGCAGAGCGGATGTGACGTCGCACCCTCCTGTCGGTTTTCTTCTTCCGGCACGCACTTGCTCACTCGCTCGCTCGCTTGCTCGCAACAGGTGTGCGCGTGGTGCTGGATGTATCCTCTGACGTCAGCACCAGAAAGGGCGCGAAATGTGTGCCTTATGCGCCGCCTGCTAGGGGATACGCCCCACCAGGTGGCGCGCGTTTCGGTTCCTGCTAGGCCTCCCTCATTTCTCGCCCGTATAACGTGCCATGGTAAAGATGTTCCCTCGTTTAACCTAAAGAGTACCAACATCGAGATGCGAGTGCCACAAAGAGAAATACAAGTGTAAGATTAAGGGCATCTACCATATTTTTTTCATTGTAACAGATGTTGCTTCGCTTCAGGTCTTCCGGTAGCAGGCATACCAAATCAGACATAGTGCTAAGCCTAACCTTATCGGAATAATGGGAGAGATATTTGGCCAAACTGTGTTTCCGGCACGTCAAGACTGAAGCTTGTGCATCGAACAATACATGACGACTTATCTATTTATTTACTTATTTTTTTAGCATACCCTGAGGGACAGTACTATTATATAGAGGGGTGTGGTTACAAGCTAAACGGGTAAATTCAACACACCGGAGTTACTAATGCAGGAAATTATATGTATCTACATACCCAAACACTTAACACATGGCACCTAGATATCCAGTGTTAGCTATGGCGTTTGTAAGTATAGGTTGAACAATGTGAAGAAAAAGGTTGCTACTGATACAGTGCTAGCCATGTCATTCTTGATTAATTGGTGATCTGCGATGGTAGCCATTGAAGCGGGAATCTGATTCCACTCATTGGAAGTGCGTGGTACAAATGACTGCAAAAAAGGGTTGCATCTCCAAAATGCCGACCTGATGGATGTGATCTAGTCTGGGCGATACATACGGAGACGGAGGAACAAGTTTGTTGCGTAGCCGCGGGTGATGAAATAATTTATGAAAAAGGCAGAAACGGAAGATATTGCGACATAATGACAAGGAGGGTAAGTGAGGGCTAGATTACATGGCACTGATACTCGCGGTTCTATTATAGTTTGAAAGAATCAAACGAGTTATTCTGAACTATTTCCATTGAGTGCGTTAGTTTTACTTGACCTGAAACCCTGATTGAAGCACCATACTCTAGTTTAGGTCGTATTGGAGTTCTATAGAGGATTAATTTAAAGAAGAAGGTGCTTTGGCAAAGTTGCGTCATAAGTAACCTAACATTCGGTTAGTGTAACTTATTAAGTGGGTAATGTGGGTATTGCAAGGGAGATCAGTGGTGATGTGAAGGCTAGGGTGGGTAATGTGGGTATTGCAAGGGAGATCAGTGGTGATGTGAAGGCTAGGGTACTTGTAAGTTGTTACCAAATCTTATGAAGCGTTATTAAGGAAGTACACAGGTGGTTCACTGGTAGTTCTAGATATACGTTTGAATATACACTTGTTAACATTTAGTTCCATTATCCATAAATTGCACCATGCAGAAAGGGCGTTAAGATCAGCTTGAAGCCCGGTTACATCCTCATTGCAGGCTATTTCGTTGTAAATTACACAGTCGTCAGATAATAGCTGAACTTGAGGTGAAACACAGGAAGGTAAGTCGTTAATACGTATGAGAAATACGAGGGGTCCAAGCACGGATCCTTGTGGTACACCTGAATAAACAGGACTCAGATTAGAGGTTACTTTGTTAGCTGAAACAAACTGTGAACGGTTATTGAGGAAAATTTCAAGCCAGTACAAAATTTTAGGATCAAGGTTTAGTTGTTGCAGCTTTAGTTAATAAGCTATGGCACACTTTATCGAACGCCTTTACGAAGTCTAAAGAAATTAGGTCTGCAGCAATCACATAGCCCGTTCACAGGGAGCGTATCTTCTCGTGTCAGCAACATCTCACGTCGAAACCTGCCTCACGATTGCCGACTTCTGGGCGCTGTCGTCTGCCACAAATTCGCAACACTCTCGGCGTACACCGCATTTACATCATAATAAAATGTGGCCAGTAATTGAGGAGGCAACAAGGTGCGAGGGCGAATTATAGAGTATGTGCTATTATTTTTTTGCGAAATTATGGCTCTAAATGCGGTGTCAAGATGTCAATTCCCAGAGGTGGACCTTTCTTGGAACAGACAGGCGTTATATTGCGGTGGAACCACGACACAGCGCAGCAGTCATTTCTTGATGATGGGGGTTGTAGATCACGTGTCCACTGCGTATTTAGGTGTGATAGCAGCGAAGTTTGATTCGTTTTCGGTGGATAAAGCGACAAACGCCCATTAAAATCCACAACAAAATGCAGCCCACATATGGCGATTGGTGATACGCTTTGCCAAACGAGCGTTTGGCAGGCATTCTCAGATCATTAACAGGAGGTCGCCATTATCCCTCAAGCGAAAAGTGTATAATAGCTGTGTCCTACCTGTACTGACCTACGGGGCATAGACCTGGAGGCTTACGAAAAGGGTTCTACTCAAATTGAGAACGACGCAACGAGCTAAGGAAAGAAGAATGATAGGTATAACGTTAAGGAATAAGAAAAGAGCAGATTAGGTGAGGGAACAAACGCGAGGTAATGACATCTTAGTTGAAATCAAGAAAAAAGAAATGGACATGGGCAGGACATGTAATGAGGAGGGAGGATAACCGATGGTCATTAAAGGTTACGGACTGGATCCCAAGGGAAGGGAATCGTAGCAGGGGGCGGCAGAAAGTTACGTGAGCGGATGAGATTGAGAAGTTTGCAGGAACGGCATGGCGACAATTAGTACATGAATGGGGTTGTTGGAGAAGTATGGGAGAGGCATTTGCCCTGCAGAGGGCGTAACCAGGCTGATGATGATGATGATGATGATGATGACGACGATGATACGCTTTAAAACGTGTGAGGTGGTGGTGTTTTGATTTCCCAAAGGCCCCGAGACTTGCTTGAAAATGAATGCTCGGGGATGTTGACTGCGTCGATCACGTATAACATTTTTCAAAATTTGACTCTATGGTGGCACAATGAAACATTGTGCACCGAAGGCACGATGGCACATTGAAATAAAAATAGATTGGAATATTTTTACGTTGCAGGAACCAAGGTCCTTTGATTGCCTGCAGTAGGATAATACGCAGCTATTATTAAATGAGTTCATGATGGCATGCTTTAGGCTTGTCGAATAATACCCTTGTTGTGATGTGAGAGTGCACCATTACTACAATAGAACAGTAATTCTGGTGAGCTGAACAAATTTGCCATGATAAAATGACATGCTGGCATACGAGACATAAGCTCACACTTTAATCCCTCAACATCCTTTTGCGTAGTAAATAGTGCAATTAAGTTGTAAATTGAACTAAACGAAGCTGCTATAACTGTAATACTTCAGCCTCGATTTGTTATACCTGATTATAATCAAACTTCATTGCTTAGAGCGTATCGTAATCCTATAAATCAGGGTGCTCAAGCTTTTTGGTATTTGGAAACACCACGTGCCTTTTCGAGGTGCCGCATATATCCCTCCCCTTGGTTTTGGTATAGGCACATTGTCCAGTCGTACCTGCTCGTGTAAATGCTAGCTCTCGCATATGATTTTTCGCAAAATTTGAGCATCACAAATATTGAAGGTAGCAACTTGGCGGCCCCTTTGCAGTTGACGGTTTTTATTCGCCCAGGTTTATTTTAATTTTTTAGTGATACGATCATTAAGATGTCGCACGTTTTTGTGCGATCAAGCTACGTAGTGGATAGCAAAGCATACTTTGCAAATAAAAACAAGAGGACACCAGCATTTTTCATTTGCAAGAAGAAACTGTCCGTATAAAGATATACGCTGTGGATATTTTACATACACGCTTTTTGACGCACGCTTGTACATGTAAAGCAATTTCTGAGAAATAAAGATAATGTTATGAAAAGATCCCAGGCCGTGAACGGAGTTTGTGTAACGTAGCATGAGAGCGAATATCATAAAGAACTGGCTCCATCCGCACCCCCTGAACCGAATGTGACGTCGCTGTAGTGCACTTAGTTCAAACAAGCTTTGTCACGTGTGACAGCATGTATTCAAGCTTACCGAATAGGAAATGTACTCTCGTATAATCGCTTTCCGCAGTAGGACTTTCAGCGGGAGCTTATAGGCACCGGGCGGCCGTGGAAACGCGCCAGCGAGGCGCTGGAGAACGGCAGAAGTCGTAACACGAGCATGACATTGTGAAGCAGATGACGGGACGACAGCGCTCACGGTATGGTATGGTATGATAAAATTTATTCACATCCTCAAGATAAGCCCTAAGGGACACGCAGGCGGCTGTCATGTCGGGACAGTAAGGTTTAACGTTAGCGCCATATCGTGGGCCCTCTGGACGGCTTGTATTGAAGGACTGGTCACCAGCAGTCTCTTGCGCTCAAGGTGCTTTCAGTGATTTCGCACTGCGGGTTTGAAGGCCTGACGTTACGGAAAACGCATTTTCGTGTGTCCGCTTCTGAGGAAGGTCCCCACTTGTACAGACTAAGAGAAATAGCGATGCAAATGCACCCCGCCGACAGAGCTCAACGCGGCAAGCTCAGGCATGGAGCACCTAAATTTATATTCCACGTGTTATCTCGTCCTGCACAATACCATTGTCACGAACCTAATCACGTAAACAAGAAAGTGGCACAAAACAATTCGCCCACGATGTATCAGAAATGTATGACTTACATTTCACTGGTTATGTAGCCATGAGGCCAATGATTATGTGCCCCATGGACAAGCAGGGAATATGCCGCTCGTCAGGAAACCTTATTTGACATCAACTTGGGTTACTGCAATGCTCACATCACACCTAGACGGTGACATTCACGTAAAGCAATTTTTCTCGCAAATGAATGATGGCGTCTACGGTGATTTTTTATTTCGGCTTTCAAAAAGCGCGTTCTTGCTAAAGATGACCTTCAACATCGCATTTGTGGTCTTTACAGTTTTTGTGTAGCAGATATAAAGAAGCTGTCGCTGCTACAGAAGCTGTTCATTAAGACTGTTCCAAATTTCTTGATAATCATACCATAACGAAGTATTTGTCTGAAGACTACATGTGTTATCAGAGTGGATGCAAGGGTATCAGCGATAACACGTAGGATTGTGCGTGTATTATTCGGCTCCAATATCAGTAGGATTCATATCTGGTACCTTCGCAAGGATGGTTGGATCGAACCGCTGATGCCGCAGGCATACGAACGCGATGTTCAAACCGTAGGCATGCATATCTCTTGCCTACGCCAACTGCACTCTAGCACCTCTATAACGAACCTCTCTAGAACAGGATGACTTGCACAACTAAGGAATAACTCAGCCCCTGTTCTTGTGTGCGTTGGGCGCTGCGGGAACCTTACAATGTAGTGTCCGGTATAATGAAGGATTCCGGAGGACTCAATTACTCCGATTCAAAGGCGTTCAACTGAATTACAGTTCTCTGACTCGACTGGCATGTATAGCTGACGTCCCACATAGCGCGAGCTGGTGCAGTTGTGTGCCCTGTAGTTTCCTTTCGGCCACTAGAATTATTGATTTTCTTCCTTGCGTGGTGAGTGGGAGCTATAAGTTTGTCCCATTCTGAACTCATGGCGGCGAATGGTTTAGGAAGCTGTGTTAAATTACAACGCCGCATTTGGGGTTGCAGTTGCAGACGGCGTTCATTGCCCAGTCGTTTCCTCGTAGCATAATGCGACGAAGCCGCTGCGAAACATTGAGCTGCCTTCTGATTCGGTCCAGGTTATACCATTTCTCCGGGGCAGAAGATACACTGACGAATACGGTTATCTCTAATGTGAAGTATATGCGTGCTTTCACTTCGCAGTATATTAGCTGGCGCTGACAATCTGTCTCGTTCGAGAAATTACAAACGGAGCGAAGTGTAGCGGCACTGCCTCGCTAATCGGGAAATTACGAGAGGCAGCGGGTGGGTGGCGCTTAGGCGCGATTCACAGCAGCCGCCGCATACGGACTTCCGCTCAAGCAGCGCATTGTTTCCATATATGGTATCGGTGTAAGCTGTCTCCGCACGCGATCGGTACACAGACGACAGCGCGCTATTTTAGAGCGATCTCGTAGAGGTCGTAGTTGCCGAGCCCGTCTTCATCGGAACTACGCTTTTTTTGCCACGCTTTCGTGATACTATCCTCCCCCGCTTTCTGCCGTATTGTTTCGTTGCACTCTCCTCCTCGCTCTCTGTCTGCTATCATCGTCTTTCATACCCTGCTGCCTTTCGCGTTCGCTCTTTTATCCTTCGCTGGGCTCGTTTGCTCGGTAACGCCGATGCTCAACGCAGGAACGGGCGCCGAAAGGCACGTCACTAAATTTATGGACATAGAAGCAAGGGTTATTCAGGTGGAGCGCATTCATAGTGCCACCTAAGTGCAGCCACCCAACTCCTGCTGCACCTCCTCCTTCTGCCGCACAGCCAGGCCCATTATTGCCACCCGATGAGCGAGAGCAACCACACTCGGAAGATGGGATCAGAGAACGCAGGCATATTATTCGTTTCAATTCTCGCTAATAACACATAAACAGCACTGCTTCTGAATGAAAATAATGTTATTGCAACTGCTTTTTGAGCAGCAGCATATTTTCAAATTCACATAGACTGCGTTCGCTTCAATGTACTTAAGTTTTTGCGCGTTGATGACCTTCCATTCTTTTCTGTAAGCACTCATAATTCGCATAGGCAGCAGGTGCTCCATTCTCCAGTTAGCGCTTTGTGGTGCAAGAGCTTGGAGCGGTTTAGGAATTTCTATTCCGAGCCTGGAAGTTCTTGCCATTCCGCTATGTTTCCGAACATGTAGAGGTAGTGAACGCGTGGGGCTGGTCTCGCATTCCTGGCTCATAGGCACTTGTGGAGCTTGAGAAGCTTCCGGTTCACGTAAACATTGAGCTTGTGCTCAAGAAGTATCATCGCTGAAAGGGCTCAGTCCTTCCAGCTCAGAGATAGGGTCATCCTGGCTGGCGAGATGGTCTGTTACATCAGTGGTGGCAAAATAATATACCATTGCCGCGTATAAAGAATACACCTATTTCATGCCATTACGAGATAATTTTTCCCGTACAGCCTGTAAAACTGTGTATTGAACACAGAGAGCGAACAATACCATCATGGTATTCTCACATGCACAATTTTTTCACTTCTTTTGCCATTACGTACCTTAAGTATCAAATGTGTCCTGAACCTCTTTAAATTTCGCGGAGCATCGGCTGGTGCCCGAACGTGAACACCTCTTGCCGTTATAATGAGCTACCAGTGAATTAGCAAATCTATGCAAGCTGAAGAGCAGCAACTCACATCAAATAATGTATTGACGGTGCGCTTTCACAAAATCAATAGCTGAAAGAACAACCGCTTGTCTCTTAGTGATATTTATATCTGCCTTGGCTCGGCATCACCAAAAAACCCCTTCACATAATAGACGATACGTAACCTTCTTCAGGTTTAGAAATTCTAATAATTAGTTAACATGACGAACATGTTGGCTGTGTCGAATACAAAACATTCTTCGTGTATCATACGCAGTCACGTTATTACCCAAACAAAGCATGTTTCTACACAACCAGCAATTCTTTTGCAGCCCTACGTAGAGGACAACTGAAACAACATGCGGATCACGTGTCAAGACAACACGCTTGCTATTTTGGCATCGCCTTTAAGGATCGCCACTGGCTGTATCCTGCCATTTCTGTATCCCGCCTTGCCTTTTTATCAATCTTATACTTTCGTTACCGATATAAAAGGGCGCATTTCACCGCATAAGAGAAGGACAGTTAGCCAATACAGGCCAAAGTAAATTCTAGCGGTGCACAAACATACCTATGTTTGCGGAAACTTTCCTTTCACACACCAAGTGTTGGAAAAAGTACTGTGCTGGAGGGCCCTAACGGTTTTGCTTCATACGCAACAAACAAAAAATAAGACAGGGAAGGGTGCTTGGAGACGGCCATGTTACAGATGGTTCACGTCTTTTACCTTTGCCGCACGCATCTGTAATAGAATGCTTTGCTTTTGTACGCAGTGCATTGTTTCGCAAATTTATATGCATGTCTTCACGGGAAACAAAGAGCGTATCCACCGTGGACGACCCACGTTCGCATCTGTAATGAAATGCTTGGCTTTTCTCAAGAGTACATCGTTTCCTAAATTTATATCCATGTCTTCAAGTGCAACCAAAACAGAAAGAAGCGGAATGGAGCCGAAGTCATAATGAAAACTGCACTCTTCCTACACGAAAACACCTGCGATGATGCGCTGGCCTCCTTACGTATTTTATTTTTATTTTTCAAAGGGCACAGTGCATAGGTGACCGGCGATCGAGTAAAACAAAGGTAACATATCCGCAAATCCTGCCCTTACTCAGAAAGGTTCTTATTCTTTTTTTGCTAGTCAAAATTTTAGTCATTTTTTTTAATGCAATTCCTCGTCTACTTCGTAGCTAGATGAAGAACGCATGTGTGGCGTCCTTGTGATTTTAACGCTAGACGCATTAAAGGAAAGCTTTCCTGAAACGCGTGGCTACAGCAAGAACGCCGCCATGTTCGTACGACTCAATAGTGTAATGCTAAAAATAATGCAAATAATATTCAATAACAATCATTTACAAGTAGCAGTTAAGCGTTCGAAACGTGTAAAAAATGACCTCCGTATGTGGGAATGATCGCAGGGTCATTTATAAAAATTTCACGTGATATTTACAATTGATTCATTGAACCAATAATCGATTAAAACTTTCAATAGGGATTATGGCCAGCGGCCTCAGATATGAGTAAACGGTAAGGTAAAGGGAAGGATGCCGGCCTGCTTAACCAAGGAGAGAATAACATTAATTCTTTTGGCGGTGTCTCCTTGCGTTTCGTCACAGTCGTTGTATACGGCACAATACTTAGAGGTTGGGTGTGTTTGTCGCTGACTTCGGCGGTGGCAGCACAGCACCAGATCTGATGTTTCAAGTCGAAGTTGATTACAAGGCAGTGGGGCCATTCCACTTATGTTCCTGCCGACTTTCTCGGATCATCCGGTGGAATGGAAGCTTTATGTCTTGCATTGGGAAAGATATGAGCTTTTTAGCAGCGTCCGCGCGATATTCATTTAAGCTGACGTTCATTGATGCTCCCGTTTGACCGCTATATTGCTTCTTACGGAAGCAACATTCAAGCATATCAATTTCACCGGAACTATAGCACAAGTAAATCTAGACTTACGTTCGCATGTATGACTTCTTACGGTGATTTTTATTTTAATGGTACTTTTAAAGAGCGTGCACGTTTTGCACCTGGAGTGACAGCATGCTTTTATTAGGAAGAATGGTCTTGAATGACTTTGCCGTGCAATAGCATTGTTATGCGTTATTGCCGCGCTCTGAAGCACGCAAGCTGGCGAGCATGGAAGAATGCGCCAGAAAGACGGTGAAGACGACGATCAGAGTAGCGCTCGTGTTGTTGTTCTGCCATCCAGCCTGTAGCCGTCTCTCTCTGAATAAATTTTGTAATTGCAATTTCCTATCCCTTTCGGACACTGTCATCCCCATGGCAACATATGTTTCAAGTTTATGTTACGGCAATTGGTCACCCTTGGTACCACCGGGAGCACTTTTCTAAGACGTCCTTTACTTTATAATATTTGGTAGTATCTTCGTAGGGAGTAGGAGGACATTAGAATATGTTGTTATAAGGGTTAGTGGACTATCAGATTCCGCTGTAGGGTATTTCTTATATAATTCTGACTGCCTCGCCGATCTTCACACGACGTCATGGGCTTGGTGGGGTAGAAGTTGTGGATAGTTTCTTTCTCCTAGCGTACCTTGAACGCTAGGAGAATTAACGCTAGGAGAGGAGCGCTAGGAACGCTAGGAGAGTCGCAGGTTATTACTGTTTTGTCCAAACATTGCTAGCTATCAGTAGGATTCCGGTAAAATGTCGCCTGTGTTCTGACTGCGCCTATCTATGACCAAATAAAAACAATCAGAGCGTCTCAACACGCTTGCTTTCCCGCGACTAGATCATAACATGAAGGACTTCTCAGCGGTGTTCAATTGGACATTGATGCATTCGCCTTAACAACTCATAAATCCTAAGGTGTCCTCAGATATTTTTTAGAGCGCAGCTCTTTGGCGTCCGTTCCTGGGTTTCGCGTCGTCGTCGTCGTCGTCGTCGTCGGCGTCGTCGTCGACGGCGTCGGCCTCGTAACCAGCTCGCCTCCGCCGCCGCGCTCCGCCGCCGCGCATGCGCCGCTGCTCCGCCGCCGCGCATGCGCGCTGTCGGCTCTCCGGGCGAGGGAGGATGATGGAAGGGAGGAGGAGAGACTGTGGAGGAGGGCTGGCTACACAAATGGCTCTTTGGCGTCCGTTCCTGGGTTTCGCGTTGTCGTCGGCCTCATAACCAGCTCCGCCCCCCTTTCATCCCCCCAGCGCTAGCAGCGACCGACTGATACCGCTTTTGTGAGTCCGCTACCGCACTCACGAAAGACGTCGTGCACTTCCTGCAACTCGCATTAACCGTCCATCGATCCACACCGATGTTAGTAGTGGGGGACTTTAATGTTGACATAAAGACAAACAGCAATTTCCTAACACTTATGCGGGAGAACATCCCGTTCCTCTCGCTCGTAACGCGTCCCACGGCTGTGACAACCTCGCGAGGCACTTGTATAGATCTCGTCTTTGAGAATCAAGCACTGGTGTACCAAGTCGAACATATATCAGTCTATTTCTCCGACCACAAAGCTTCCTTCATCACTGTCAAGAACTGTTAATGGAGTCTTTGTTAAAGGAATACGTGTGAAAAATAAAAAAAAATTCTGTGATAGCGCATACATGTGTTGCTCGATTTCTTTGCCTCAATCTATCGAAAAGGTGAAACAGCTTATTTGCTGCGCTCAAATTTCGCATTAGGAAGTAACGTAATCGTCGGTAATTTTTTTTTAATATTCCTTGACTGAAGTACGCTTTCTTCTTGAATTAATACCGCGCTGTTACTTACATCATCATTAAAGATGAAAATTCTCGATTTCTCAGTGCTAATTGCAGGGCCTGGATGACGCGTCGCATTGAACCCTATATTCGTAAATCTCTGTAAATTTCTTGCAATTTTCGCGAGTAGCATTATGCCATTCGTCAACATCAGTTCAGGGATTTCCTTTCGTACTGTTGGCCCGTAACCGATGCAAGATAAATCGACACCTAATTCAATGTTTTCCAGCAGTCTTGCTATGCCCTTAACGTTACGTGTCAATAACAATGGAGAGAGAAGTCATTCTTCATCAGCCCTCGGTAAATTTCCATTCCTTCTTTCCTTTTCCCGTTTCGCCATACCAATTGTAGAATGTTTTTCTTTATATCTCCCTCAACAGCGCCACGAAATCGTCTTCTTCGGCCTCGGGCTTGAGAATATGCCATGCAAATTCCCTGTCTACGTTGTCATAAATTCCTGCATATGTCCAAGAGCTCTCCATAAGGGTTCTAACGGAGCTATTGATATATATTTACATTGAATTAAATGTTATAATGCACATTTCTTTGTTTCTCTACCTTAGGACATTAACATATTAGGGTTTGTTACGACTACACCCTTCCCCCCTACAAGATGTCTTATAGTCGCTGTGTTCTTGTTCAGTTTTCCGTAGGGCCTAAACCAAATTACTTGATGAAGGAGGCAACGGAAAACAGTGTGTTGGTCTTTACTGCAGAATAATGCTGCAGCGGCACTAAATGAATTAACAGCCACATGAATCATGGAGAGAGAACAAACATTTATTTCATAAAGCGAGTAGAAAATTTCCTCGATGAGTGGGGCCCTCAGTCCAGGGCTCCATTGCCATGCGCGACTTCGCGAGCCCGCTGGGTCAGCCGTTGCTGTTCCTGCTGGGTTGTGCTGAGCAGCGCAGACTCCCAAGAGGAAAGGGTAGGGTTGGTTATAGGAGGAACACCTGAAGGGTTAGGGCATTCCCATATGGAGTGAGACACCGTGGGTTTGGCCCCACAGTGGGGACAATAGGAAGGGTACAGGGTGGGATGAAAGATATGTAGCATGTGGAGACAAGGAAACGAATTGGTCTGCAGTTGCCGCCACACAGCGGCATCTGCTCTATTAAGCGAAGGATGAGGAGGGGGATAGTGATGGCGACTTTGGCGGTAGTACTCGAGCATCTCAGTGTACTGTAGGGGCTCTGGCGGTGCGTCGTCTGGGTTGGACAGCTCTTCCGATGGTGCCCTGCCTGTCAGACCTCGGGCTACCGCATTAACGCGTTCATTACCATGGAGAGAAGCGTGTCCAGGAGCCCAGACGATACGCACCCTGTGTAACGTGGGATGGGGGACTGAGGAGAGAATTCAATGTGTGTGTGCACTCACGAGTCCTTGCGCGAAGGCCCGGCAGGCAGCCTGCGAGTCTGTCACTATGGTGATGGGGGTGTCTTGTGCGGAGAGGGTCGAGGCATGGACAATGGCCAGGGCTATTGCCCCTTCCTCTGCTGAGCAGCTGCGCGTTGTTAGAACTGTGGCACACACCCTAAGCGCGTCTGTATTGTCAGTTACAGATAAACACATGGCCCGCCTCTCTGGGTAGCTCTCTAGTAGCCGTGTACAAAACCGGTGTAATTGTGGTGCGGTCTCCAAAAATGCGTGCCAGGGCCTGAGTTCGGGCGCGTCTACGGCCGGCGTGTCGCTCGGGATGCATATTGCGGGGAATAGGAGCTACTTGTATGCGAGCGCGTAGGGCAGGAGCGAGGCGATATTGTGGGACGGGTGTGGATGTCTCAGGGACAGGGTAGCCAAGGCGAGAAAGTATAGCGCAGGCCTTATGGCTGCGTCTGAGACGTTGGAGCTCACCATTGCCATGAGCCTCCAAAAGCTCGCCTACGGTGTTGTGAACGCCAAGCTGAAGAAGCCGTTTTGTGGAAGCATGTGGAGGCAGCCCAAGAGCCGCTTTCACTGCCTTCCGCAGAAGGGCGTCCATCTTCTGAGCTTGAGTGAGGGTGAGATTGTGATAGGGGAGGTGGTATGTGAGCCGGCTGATTATCAGAGCCCGTACTATGTGTAGGACGTCTTTCTCGCCAAGGCCTCTTCTAATGGGGGCGAAATGCGAAAACACCCGTGTGCTTAGATTTAGGTGCACGTTAAAGAACCCCAGGTGGTCGAAATTTCCGGAGTCCTCCACTACGGCGTGCCTCAAAATCAGAAAGTGGTTTTGGCACGTAAAAACCCCAAATAATATATATTATTATATATATAAGGCCTCTTCTACGATTACTAATGCGGTTTATCATATGTGTGACTTGTGCAATCTGCTGACTCAAAAGGTGCGTAGTATGCCAGGCTTTGCAATCCGACTGGATGTGGAGGCCCAAGATGCGGAGCCTAGCTACTTGAGGGATGGGGCTGCCGTGTAAGAACAGGGAGATATTAGGGGTTTTGTCGGTTCTGCGGCGCCGCCTGTGCACGAGGAGCAATTCGGATTTTTGGCTGCACAGGAAAAGCCTCCCGTGGCTGCATAGTTCTGCAGGACACGGGCAGCTTCGTGGAGAGCATCCTGGATGGCCCCGTCGGATCCCTGGGTTGCCCAGATCGTAACGTCGTCGGCATAGAGAGCGTGCCGGATGGTGGGTATCTGGTCTAGTAAGGGGGGCAACTTAGCCATAGCCACGTTGAAGAGGGTGGGCGATAAGATCGAGCCCTGTGGCGTTCCTCTACCTGTGAGTGCGATGACGTCCGACCGAAGCTCTCCGATGCCAATAGTGGCTGTGCGGTCTGACAGGAAAACTCTGACATAGTTATAGGTACGTGTTATAGGTACCTTGGAAAACAAGTGCAGGTAAAGAAAGTGTTAAAACAAATATATATATATATATATATATATATATATATATATATATATATATATATATATATATATATATATATATATATATATATATATATATATATATATATATATATATAGCGCGACCTAATAATATTTTAGTGTTAATACGGTAGGATAGGAAGTAGAAGGAATGTTGAATTTGTTGAAATGGCCGGACTGCATTCGGCTTCACAGCGGATGCCATCATCTCCAACTGTGAGGACGCAGCACAATTACAGATTCCGTGCCAGTACGAACGTAAAGGGTGTGAGGTAACATTAGTATTGTAAGGGGCGCCTCAGTTCTCTCATCACTAGAATTGTCGGCAACAGTAAAATTTAGGTGGGTTTCTGTTAGTCCATAGTGAAATCACGGTAGCGTCACAGTAAATCAGGTAGAAAATAAAATGAACATTAAAAACCTTATTTCAAAGCAAGGCAGAAAAGGATACTTCACATCAGCAGAAAAAGCTAATGGAACGAAAAAGCAACACCGGAAAAAATATTTATTGTCAACAGCGCAGTCGACAATAGTTCGCAATAGAAGATCCCATCGCTCAACGGGGACATTGCATGCTTCCAGAAATTTCCTCTAAGTGCACGAATGGTGGCCGCTATTGGGTGCTTGCGGTATGTAGTATTACCTTTCCATCCGTGTATATTGCGCTACCCTCAATACGCCATTGAAGTGGCAGGTCACGAAGAGCAGACGATAAGAAAGAAATCGAATCCAGCGATACGAGCATTTACATTACAGGCCCTTAGTACTCGTTGCCCGGTAGCTAATATACGTCCTCGACTCTATCATTTCATTAAGGTGGTGATCCTTGGCTAGTGTAGGAAGCCAGTCTGAAGTCTAAGATGACTGTAACATGGAGAATACAGGACACAGAACCTCGTCACATGCCCTCTTCTTTCGGCTGCCGTCGTTTCTACTGCAGATTTCAAATGCGAGCATTTCGCTTGTCCCCTCGGCACAGCACACAACCTATGAAACGCTGTGAGATAAGTCAATGTGCGCCAGCTGCAAAATTAAAATGAATTTATGAAGTGTTGCGTGCCGAAACCAGTTTCTGAGTATGAGGCACGCCGTAGTGGAGGACGTGAGAAATTTTGACCACCTGGTGTTATTTAACGTGCGCCTAAATCTAAGCACATGCGTGTTTGCGCATTTCGCCCCCATCAATATGCTGCCGCCGTGGCCGGGATTCGATCCTCCGACCTTGTGCTCAGCAGCCCAACACCATAGTCACTGAGCAACCACGGCGGGTGCGCGTGCTGCAAGCACTCAGGTGCAGATACAGTCCGGCGTAACGTAGATGCAGTTACGCTACGATTGCACAAAGCGCACGCTGTTAAGCGCCAGCACGCAATCAGTGTGACTGGCGGTATTTGGCTTGCTTTGGCTTTGCCAGCACTGGAACGCATGTTCCATCTGGCGCCAGAGCTGCTAGACCACAGTTAATCGCGCGCTAGTTTGGCTGGACGGACTATAGTGCAGCTGCAATGAAGAGATTGCGCTGAGTTAGTGCTTTTGCAAACAAAGAAATATAAAAACTTTCGGTTGCCGCGTTCGTGAGCGCATGCGCTGAGGCAGCTGCTCATCGCCGCGCCGACGCGAGCCACGTGAAACGCGCCGAACTGTACAAGGGACCAAATTTTCGGTGCTCGTGGCGTCGTTGGCGTGACCTATCATCACACCGGCCGCAGCCTTGCACGTTAGAAGTGCAGGCCAGTCTCCAGCGCATGAAGGCACAGCCGTTCACCTGGCGCTGCTTGCATGTAACGCTCAGTGATGAACACGTAATGGAACAGCGTAGTTCTTGCAGTGCCCAAGCCACGGAATATCATGTTGGGCTTCTGACGTCGTGTACTGGCGTGGTGTGAAAAATCTTTTCAGATGGCTGGTGCACACGTAATGGCGCACAGGCTTTCTACCTTCCCTCTCTTCACTTTGGCGTTGTGATATCCCAACTACGAAGTGCGACGTTCATTATGCCTCCTTGGATGTGTTGTGTTCGGTTGTCACAAGGGAAATGCTTCGCTGGACGTGTACTGACATTTTGTTTGTTCCCTGACGAAGGAAGACAGCCCCTGAAATTAGATGATGGAGTTTCTCGCCACAATTTCCACATAGCAAGCCATTGCATGGTGAGTAGGGCTCTGCCCATGCTAACTCCTTTTCTTTACGAGAGATATTTCGCTCCATTTTGAATGCCTTCTGTTTCTCTTGGCCCAACATACCCGCACGCGATTTGCAGGGCCATGTCCTCAATGACACATCCAATCGCTCTGCATAAGTGCAACAGCACAGTGCGCGGCTGCACTGCTCGTGCCACAATCTAGAGACCGACTGTCAGAATTACCGTTAACATAAAATTTTCTTAATTTGTTGTTCCTTTTGTCTGCTAACACATAGATACACTTTCAGGCCAGGTGAAGTAATATGTTTAAAGCGAAAAACGCTATTGAAGCTTTTTTTATTATTTGGTCCGACTTGTGGGACCTTTGCTTATTTGCGATGTTTATTCTGTTGCAGAAAACTTCACAATGTCTGGGATACCGTTAAATTAGAGAATACTTTATCATCTCCAAAGAACAATTTATTGCGATGTCATTGATGTCTCCAACTGCCTAGCACTTTTGATAAAAATCATCCCAGCAAAGGTTCCGATAAACTGAACGCTACTGACTTTCATACACGTGCTTTCGTACTGTGATACAAGTATGTTTTAATACGAATATCTATCTTCTAATGAAATGTGGACGCATTGAAGGCAGTCCATGAGATGACATCATCAAGCCAGGGCTTTGTTATCCTATACCATCTGTAAGCATAGTTCAGTGCATATCGGGAACCAGCGCTGGCCAGGAGGCGCTACGACAGTTTTGATGCATAGCTAATATATGCTGACACCGTCCGCTAGGGAGGCTACGAAGATGGCACGGCATATTTAACGATAAGAGACGCGCGCCTGTATCAACGTTTGCATAGCCCGATGCGCCCAGCCATGTTCTGTCCATGGCCATGCTCGCTGCGTTGTGCGCATGCGCTTCTACGTCCGAGCACGTCGTTTCCCTGTCATGTTAGGAGCCGTGAAAAGTGTGCCCCAAGATGATCGGTGAATTAGCCGAGACGAAATCACTGTATGTGCTACTGGAAACTGTGTCTACCACTCGCTAGGCTGTGTATTACGGGGCTGCTGTTGGCACGCGAAGCTTCAGCGCTGGTTGCCCATAGTACATCGAATACACGCAGGTCACTGCATTGAACTCAGTGGCTTCCGCTGCCGCCATGACCAATGGTATTGCAGCAGACGACGAATTGTTGACATCATCACACGATCTAGTTCTGCGACCGCATTCTCAGGCATCTTCACCGCAATGGCGATTTGTGCAGTATTTTGCTGCTGAACGAGAATACATGCCAGTCTGCCATACATATGGAAAAAAGGGCAAGCTGAAGGATTGTATGCACTATGAGCAAAAATTGTAATGCGAATAGCGGATCATGTGCTCGAAACATAAATGAAAGTACATGGTGCGCCTTCGCCCTGTCATCAAACACGTTCATCCTACTGCGGCACACTATTAAACACAATTGCACCATTAGTGCCGCATCTTGCCACACAACAATAATCGTCGTATGTCTTATCCGCATTACCTTTCTTTAACACTGCATGCCTGCTACTTCGAAGTAACGATCACCATGGGCGTTGTGAGCATGACAGCATTCTCGACAGGAAAGTAGGGAGCGCAGCGTTTTCAAGAAAACAGCGAGACAGATGGCGATTATTGTTGTGTGGCAAATATACACCCCAAAGGCTGCGCATTTGTCTACACTCTTAAAACAGTCATACCCTTTAGAGTGCATCCGTCACATAACAATAATCGTTATCTGCCTTGCTGGCGTTTTCTTTCTTGGAAACTCGGCACTCGCTACTTTCCTGTCGAGAATCCTCTGTCACACTGATAACGATTGCTGGCTCGCAGCTTTAAATAAAGGAAACGCGGGCAAGACAAATGACGATTATCGTAGTGGGACAATATAAGCTCCAAATAGCGTAATTTTTTTAGGAGTGTAAGGGTGTAGTTTTCCTTGTCTTTGATTTCAAAGCGACAAAACAAAAACCGAAGAAATCAGAACTGTTGCAGAAGGGCATGTGTTTTAGCAGCTGACGGGCGCACCGAGCCAACGGGCTGTTATCTGGTGATGGCCCACCAACGGAGCCCACTGTACTTCCAGTTATGATTGCGGCACGCGCTCCGTAATTCGTACTTCAGTTTTTGCTGATAACGCTTTTTGTGGAATTTCACTGCAAACGAATGCGACCGCACAAATCTTTCATGGGAGAAGCGCAAACGCACCTCGCTTGCGCAGATAAACATAAAGGAATTGCAAAACCTTGAATAGCTTTGAACAACCTTGCACTTCATTGCATGCGGGCCTAGCTGCTTGACATCATGAGCGTTTAACAACCTAACTGGATAACAAGACAATTCATATGGTCTGCAAGCGCGACAGCGGGCAGTAGGCTAAAATCAACTTCAGCTTCGGTTGATATGGATCAATGCCGTCGCACATTACAGTTTTCTCTCTAAACAGATCCAGCGTTTGTCGCACAAGTGCATCGAAGTATATGAGACGTAGTCCATGGTAATTCTCCTTCCACAAACAAGCACAGTGGAAGTTAATGAAAAAGCTCGTACGTCAATTCTGGCGAATGCTCGCAAACAACTGCTGGAGCCACGAAGATTGTTTCGACAATGGCAGACGCACGACCACTATACTGACATCATGTAGAAAGCATTTGCACCGGAAAGCATAGAGCAATGAACAAGCCTGTTTTGTAAATGCATCGGGATTTGCGAATGTGCTCGCCATACTCGTATTGCGCCATTCATAACAACTAAGTGCGATGCTATTGTCCCCGGTAGGTGGTGCATATCAGTGTGTCGTAGAAATCGAAAAATTAACCGCAAGATTCGGTTCGTAAATGTTCGCCCCAAACTATACAGAATATTACGGAAAGTCAAGCAACTAAACTTTTCAAGGTGCCATATTGAAACACGTCCTACGGCACTTTGCGCCTCAACAATCAATTACTCAAGGTGACGATCAATTCAAGCATTCAAATTTTTCTCGGAATGGTCATTTTTATTCGGCACGTTTTTTTACTCATAATTGCAAACAAATTTTAGCTAGTAGTTCAATACTATGAATCAATACTATATTCATAAGTAGAAAGGGTGGCACTTGGGCTTTTGTTGCAGAGCTTACGAAATTGATATTTTGGAATGAGGGAAAGGGAGCGCAAAGCCGAAGTTTATGAGTCAGCTCCCTGCGTGTCCTCACAGTCTGAGCAGCAAACCAGACTCGTCAGCGAAGGCCAGAAGCAATTTCTACTTGACAGGGTGATCGAGTTTATCCGCTGGTCGGATCCAGGCCTCGTAATTTGGAATCGTCGTCCTCTGTAGGCATTTGTGGCGTGTCTAGCCAGACCTTCCCAGAAGAGGTGTTTGGGTGGTGGGGAGGCCTGGTGTGCGGCAGCCGGAGCAGTTATGGTTGAACTGCATCGTTGTAACCTCATCATCGTTTTGGCTTCCTCTTCTTCCTTTGAGAATATAGGACTTCCAGTGGTCAATGCCATCAGTGGTCAAGGAATGCTTGTGAAGAACTGCCTGTGCGGCTATTAGTAATATCGGTGGCAGCACACAATCTTGAACGGGTACTCGTCCACAAATAGCGGCCTTGCGTTCTTGAACAAGGGGACACATTGCTCGGCCATGGTCATGCGTGTGTATTTGCTTAGGGCGGGAAGGAGAGGGGGGCTGGGATACGGATTGTATGGCTTTCATGCACCGCCAGCTCGTGTTCCCTCCGATATCGCTCGATGACCACGTGTCCTGCTGTCCATGGTATTTACATAAGGAAATATCGACAATCCTTCCGTGCAAGCTTGTACGTGGCACATTGCTTATTCATTCAATGAACCAAGCTGTTTATACGCTGTCAGTCTTGCACCTAATGCTGCTTTCAAGTCTGTATAAATGTAGGTATTATTTGCAGGATTGGGAGATACATCATTGACGTATTCTATGCCTCGACAGATAGCCATTAGCTAGGCTTCAGTGACGGAGGTGGCTTGGCTAAGGTAGAGGCGTACGCTAATTGATGTGTCAGTTGTGCAGTCCTAATCACTGGTGGCTTCTACGCAACTCTTCATGGGACAGTGCACATTGCCTTCTATTTTTCGTGCCGTGGCGTTGCATGTCGACGGTTGTGAGACCGAGGAGTCGCCATACATGTGCATGTTGCTTGCCTATATTCCCCGCGCTTTTTATTCGTGCTGCGGTGCGTGTGACTTACGACCGTACAGATGCTTTGGTCCCATTTTCCTCGGTAGAGGTTTAGGATCTGTAATTCAGCCGTCGTGCCACGGTCCTACACTGATCAATCAGGGTTTGTACTGGAGCCTCATCTTTATGTCTCAGAAAGGGCTGTACATGTGCAAACATTCATCAAACAATATTTTCGTAAAATATCCGCAGCGTATATCTTCATATGGACAGGTTTTTTTTATCCATTAGAACATGCTAGTGTCATCTTTTTTATTTATTTGGAAAATATTCTTCGCTATCCACTACGTAGCTTGATCTCGCAACAAGGCGCGACATCGTCATGATCTTATTGCTAAACTATTATAATAAACTTTGGCGTATTAAAACCGTCAACTGCAAAGGGACCCCCAAGCAGCTACCTCCAATATTTGTGATTCTCAAATTTTGCGAATATCCTATGCGAGAGCTAGCATTGATCCGAGCAGGTGTGACTGGACAAGGTGCCTATACCAAAGCCAAGATGTGCGATCCGCCGCACTTTGGAAAGGCACGTGGAGTTTCCAGATACCAGAAAGCTTGCGCACCCTGATTTATAGGTTTACGATATGCTCTAGTCAATGAAGTTTCAGTATAATCAGATAGGGGGCACGTTCCTACTAGGCGGCGGCAGCTGCGCCTTAATTCCGACTCTAACAATAACTAGTTTTCATCTTTGACACATCATTTAAACATACTTCCCCGATTTGCACATCGCTGCGCATCACACCACAGCGGATCTAGCAGTACAAAATTCAAATATGTTTAATAAGTTCGCTTTCTGTGGTAAAGACCAAAGACGAAATCATGATACTCTTGAGGGCTGTATACATGGGCGCCCGCGAAAACGACTAAGCCTTGCTCACGCTTGCAAGACTTGCAGAATACCTGAGCCAACCGCGGGCATTGGTGAAAAGAAGCACGCCGGGGATGGCATAAGCTGTCGTGAACACCTCAGCCGGATTTTGTACCCGTTTGCAACGTGCGGGGGTCCCTCAGAGAGCGTTAAGTCACCCTTTTCTGGAAGACGCTTCTATTTGTCGAGCAGGAAACTATCAGATTCGGCGTCAGTGGTGGAAACCTTTACAGCCAGTTCTACCGGGAAAATTGTAAATAGTGTATTAATATAAAATCAGACCATGACGTCATCATGAATAGGAACAGCGCGTCGTACATTTTCAATAATGTCACCAGAGTTGCGCAGGTTGACGTCGCTTTTTCTAACGACTGCTGAAAGAATCTGATGTACGAAACCGAAAATCTTTTACAGAAGTGAGCGTGTGGAGTCAACAATGGGTCGCATAGTAACACCTAGCTTGTGTATCTTTGGTAGGCCATTAAGTGCGGGAGCTGATTTGTTGTCGCAAAGCCATCAGTAAGAAAATATTTGGGCTGAGGCGGGACCTAACGGAAGGCGTCAGCTCAAAGCTGCAGTTCTCCTGTGGTATCAAGCGTCAGGGCCAGTACAGGTGGTGGAGCCACAAACCAGTTTCAGCGTCGTCTTGGTGCAGTTGCCGTAAACAAGCAAAACAATTGCGCTTCCTTTATTAGCCGGAAGAATGACGATGTCTGGATTGCTTCGAATGTGGTCGATAGCCTCGGGTTCCTCTAGCGACTGCGTGGAGTTTGAAGTAGCGTTTCGAAGCCTAGAAAGTACAATAATAACACGCGTGCCAGTTGAAAAAACGTTCTAGAAAAGTCGTCGGCTTTCGCATGTACGTAAATGGTTTGAAACTTTTGGCAATTGCACCAGAAAAAACAAAATTCAGTATATGGCAAGCATGGCGGTCATGCGTCAAGATTACGGGGAGTGCCTCATGGTAGATGAGGGGAACGATGAGAATGCGAGTAACCTGAGTTAACAGGAAGATTGTGATCTCCATGCTAGGCTAAAGAAAAAGGGGGATGTCCAGGATGAGCTTGTTAAGCGGATAGCCCTCTAAGTTATTACTACCACTCCTCTCTGCAATGCCTGTGCGGCCCCGAGAATAAGTGAAATGAAATGAAATGAAAATATATAGCATCCTGTATGAAAGGAGTGAGGAAAGCAAGTGACACTCTGACTTTTCTTGTTCGTGCTGAGTCGAGACAACAGTGCCAGCATTCCAGCGCGGCCGTGCCAGCCAGAGACGGGCGATACCGCAAACGCGTTGAAACGTTCGGTGCGTTGGTTTTACGAGCCATTTGGGCTCAATGCAAGCGGCACTCACAGATTATGCGACCATGCCCGGCAGTGCCTTTCCTCGCTAACCCCCCCCCCCCCTCCCCGTTTTTTTTTTTGTTTTGAGAAGTGAAGGATATGGACAATTGCAACTAAGTGGTCTGGATCAGCTCCATTGTGTCCGTGGCTCTCCCCCAATTCTCTTGTGAAGTTGTCTGAACACTTTCGTAGCTGCTGCCCTTAGTTGCTGCTCTCCTGTGTGCTTCTATTTCTTTTCCTTCTCGCTTAGGGACACCGCATCGATACGCTTGTTTTCTAGCACGTTGATATGCCTCGTCATGAAGTCAATGGAAATTCACCACTGCTCCTCGCTAACGTTGATTATTGTTTCCTGAAACATACCCATAACAAATGTTCGGATAAATAAGCGAACGGTTGAATGAGTGAAAACTTTATCGTAAATGTCCGGCGATTTGTGCGACGTGGGGCCAAAAGCACCCCACCCTTCGTGACGGCCCCGAGTCCTTGGACTCGGGCGGCGTCCTCGGCATGCCGGACTGCCCCCAGTTGATCAGCCAGGTCGTGGCTTTGTAGGGCCGCCTCCCAACGCGCCCCTCGGTTCGAGACTGCCATGTCTACAGCGTTCGTCGGGGACTCCTGCTGCTCGCTATATCAGTGCATGCCCACAGCATGTGCTGCAGCGCAGCTCTGGCTCCGCACGCTGGACATTCGTCGGACCAATAAATGTCGAGGTAGCAGATGTGAAGGATCGCCGAGTTCGCATATGTGTGTGTCTGCAATTGCCTCCAGGCAACCGCCTTTTTCTTGTTTAGTTAGGCGTGCGGTGGTGGGTACTTACATCGGTTCAATCCGTAGTGTTGCGTGATGTCTCTGAAAGTGGTCCAGCGATCCCCCGCGAAAAGTTCAATAAACAAACAAACAAATAAATAAATAAATAAATAGGCGCAATATTTGCCAGGCCCAAAATTACAACATGTAAAATTCCATGAATCATGCAACAGAAAAAACAAACAAACCACGTCACATCAGCCAAAAAAGAAAACGAATAAAAAAACCCCGGCGACACATGTTGCTTGATGAGAGATGCACGACAGCCACCACTCGCAGTTTTCAGACTGCATTTCTTACGGCGTGTAAGAATGCACATTTGTTTTCATATGTTTATTTTTTAGCAACAAAATGCGATTCTTTTTCATTTATAAATGAGCGATTTCTGGCTATGAAAAGTTTCCGGCCTCGCTTCCATGCTCTTTTCGTATCATGATGAGGCCGCCTTCAAGTAAGGGTGTCTTTTCATTCAAAAAGGCACGTTTCAGTGTCATGCCTTGCCTTTTTCTCAACCTTATACTTTCCTTACCGTTATTCCGTAGGGCGAAAACGAAACAACAGAAGAACTATCTACAAAAGTGCTTACCGATTTATTTGACAAACAGCTAAACGTATCTCTGCACACAGTTGAACGAATACATAGGATCGGGAAACGACAGAGCAAACAGCCACGACCTGTTATTCTAAAGCTCTACGATTCCAGAGAAAAGTCAAAAGTTTACAAAAACTTATAAAAACTAAAGGGAACTGGCATATCCATTGCTGATAACTACAGCAAGGAAACAGTTACCAAACGCAAGCTTCTTTGGGATTCTGCGCAGGATGAACGAAAACAAGGAAAGCGCGTGCGTCTTGACTATGATAAAATGTTCATCGATGGTGATATGTACAGTTCGGATGACGAAAAAAACCGTCGAGTCAAGCTCAGGCGTAATAAGAGTACTCTATCAGCTGTAAGCGAGGACTGACCGAAACAGAGAGGGCATCATGAATTTCGTCTAGTTAACTTTATAGCTAGGAGTATCTTGAATAAGACTGCAGGCTTAGAGTACATTTTAGTGAATTATGATCCGGACGTTGTTACGATCACAGAGACATGGTTGCGTTCAGAAATTCAAGATAATGAGATAATACCTCCCGGATACAAGATAGTACGTCGGGATCGACAGTCTCGAGGAGGCGGCGTTGCAATAATAATGAAAGAAGATATTGACTTCAAAACACTAAATGGTATCCCAGAACACGAAAGTCTGTGGTGTGAAATGAATATTGGAACGTCACGAGTCCTTCTGGGTAGAACGCAAAAATAACTGAGTTGTCTGCACAACTGCGTTCTATGATTACTGAAGCCAAAGGTAAATATTACAAAGAAACATTGACAGATTTCATGAGGTCGTCTCCCGATAAATTTTGGCGTCACATGTCGAAAAAGGACAACGAGTCGCATAGCATTGTAATTGATAACACTGTAGTTACTGATCCTGGAGTCATTGCTTCTTCTTACAATGAGTTCTTCCAGTCGGTGTTTTCTGCTCCATCAGAATCCAGTACTGAATCCATACTCTCCCCATCGCTTCGCTCGGAAGAGATGTCAGACGTTGAAGTCTCGTATGATGGAATTCTAGTGCTTCTACTAAACATTGACGTCAAAAAATCGGTAGGCCCCGATGACATACCCAACGCATTTCTGCGCAGGTATGCGGAATGGGTTGCACGTTACTTAAAAATTATGTTTGACGTGTCACTTGCGGAAGGCCGAGTCCCTGATGACTGGCTTACGGCAAAGGTTGTACCGGTGCACAAATCTGGAGATAGACAGATAATTGAAAATTGTCGTCCAATATCGCTGACCTGCGTTTGCTGCAAGCTCTTAGAACATGTTGTAGCCAAGTCAATTCACACGTACATCGAAAATGCGAACTCATTTTTTCCCAACCAACACGGATTCCGACAGCGCCTTTCCAGAACAACACAGCTTCTTGGAACAATCCATGACTTTGCCAGTGCAATAAACAATAGGAAACAGATAGATGCCATCTGTCTTGATCTGTCGAAAGCATTCGACAGAGTCGTACATGCAGAATTAATTGTGAAACTGACTAATATGGGAATAAACGCGAAAATAGTAAAATGGATAACCGCGTACCTCCGGGGCAGAACCCAATACGTAGAAGTGGAACGCACTAAATCAAAGCCGTTGAACGTAACGTCTGGTGTCCCTCAGGGGTCTGTGTTAGGCCCTGTACTATTTTTAGTATATATTAATGACATTTCCTCAGCAACTGACGAAGGTATCACGGTGCGACTTTTCGCCGACGATTGCTTACTATACAAAGAAATGAACAGCACAGAAGATCAGAAATTACTCAGTGATGCTCTTAGGGCTATAGAGAAATGGTGTGACAAATGGAAAATGAAAATAAATGAGAGTAAAACTGTTGTATTGCGCATAACGAATAAAATAAATCATATTTTTGATTTTAATTACACAGTGAATTTTTCGGTGCTTTCCACGGTTGACGTGCTGAAATACTTAGGCATACATATATCCGCGAATTTAAGCTGGTTCAACCATGTTACAAAAATATGCCAAACTGCGGAAAGGAAGCTTTGGTTCTTACGACGAAAATTGCAGTTAGCCTCACAGTCAGTAAAACTAACAGCTTATTTAACGTACGTTCGACCCACATTAGAATACGCCAGCATAATCTGGGACCCTTATCAGTCAGGGCTAATTGAGAGACTGGAAAGAGTTCAACGTCGAGCAGCAAGGTTTATCCTATCGCGTTATTCTCGCACAGACTCAGTCTCCGAAATGCTCGGATTGCTGCACTTGCCTACGCTCGCTGAACGCAGGCGCATAGCTAGTTTTAAGTTCTTTTTTCTTCTCACTAAAAACACATTCAACATTAATAGCGAACAGTATTCGATAGCACGACAAGGTAGAACACTACGGAAAAGCAAATATAATACTTTTCAAATACCTCAGATACACATTACGCCTACGCATTTTACTTCTTCCCAAGAACCATTAAAGAATGGAATGAGTTACCGGTATTAACGCAAGAAAGCATCAGTGCGGAAGAACTCGAGAAAAACTTAAGACAACATTGAAAGAAGAACGCACGTATTCGTGCTTTTTTTGTTTTTTTGTTTCTTTTGGAAAGGATAGTGTATGACCTCGTTTATTAACACTGTATTTATAGTCATATTTATCGGAGTATATGTATTATATTTCGCTTATGTATTCATGCACTGCCTTCATGTACTGTACTGTTTGCCGAAATACTGCTACTAACTTGGGTTTTCTTGTTTTTGTTTTTTTTCTATATGTATAATTGTAATACCATGTATTGTACTGATTGTCCAAGTGCTGCTTTGACCCACCCTGTAACGGCCGACAGACCAACAGTATTCGTAAATAAAAATGGCACCTTTCAGCGTTGAGATAAGGTCCGTTTGTTAGTAAATTTCAGCGGCTGCCCAAACATACATGAACAAACTGTCCTTTCACAAAGTAACCGTCGGATAAACCATTGTGCTGTGGGCCCTAACAGTTTTGCTTTATACGAATCAAGCAAGAATTAAGCCCGGGAAAGGTGCTTGGAGGCAACCAAAGCACAGATAGTTGACGCCCTTTGTATTTGCGGCACCCACCTGTTAGCGAATGCTTTGCTTTTTGTAAGCAGTGTATTGTTTGGTAAATTTATGTACATAAAGTAAGCGGTTATCTAAAAGAAATCCGGTAAGCGCACTGCCAATGAAGCCGGAGTCATAATGAAAACTGAACTCTTGCTACGCCAAAAGACCTCCGATGGTACGCTGGGTTCCTTACGGAACTTTTTCTTTATATTTAAAAGGCTACTAAGAATATGCTAAAGGACATCAAGCGAACAGGTGTAGAATATCTGCGGCTCATTGCTTTATTCCGAAATATTATTTTTTGCCAACCAATCAAAAACAGCCGCTGTGGCTCACGGCGTGTGCTTGCCAGTTTTCTGTGCAATTACCGGTAGCGGCATACATTTTACCGGAAACTGTATCGTGCTGTAAGGCAGCATCAGTGTACAATTTCTTTTATTGTAGATCTCCTCGCCCCTATAATGCTTTATGTTCTCAGTGTAGCCTGCCTTCGCCTTTGATGTTCGTGGGTATCGGTCTGGTTCCGTAAACCTTTTTACGTGTGAGGGCTGAAGGAGGTGTTTCAGCTCTGACAGATGCAGGTTCTTCCATGCAATGTAAATAACAGTCGCTTCCCATTCCACGTACCCTTCAGCCTCGATTTGTTAACGATGCGTCAAGTCATACGTTTACAGACGCATGTACAACTTGGTGCCGCCATACTGAGGGAGCCTCGGTATCTCCTTAGAATCACATCTCAGCGTCTGCGCGAGTGCGTCTGTGCAGAGTAGCAACATGGCGGCGCCCCTGCAGATATCGATATCAAAGAATAAGCACCACGAGGAGCTTTTCATCTGGTTTCGATTATAGTAACTCTGTGGCTAAACGTTTCAGTCTTGCTAGTGTGCCATTTCACGTGCTCTTCAGCCTCGATTCGTTTACGGTGCGTTAAAGGATGCGTTAGCAAGCGCCAGGACAATTTGGCGCAACCATACTGGGGTAGGCTTGGTAGGGCGTTGATTGCACGTCTCTTTTGAATCACATCTCATCGTCTGCGCCTGTGCGTATGTGCAGATTAGTAACATGACGATGCCCTTGCAATTGTCTATTTCAATGCTTGGGCGCCATTAGGAGCGTTTGCTCTGGAGTATATTACAATAACTCTGTGGCTAAACGTGTCAGACTTCCTAGTGGGATAAGCACCGCAGTAGCTTTCTAGCTAGGGAGTGTCACTACTGTGTTTGTTTGCTGTGTTCGCGTAATGTACGTTGAATCTGACGTTGACAATTTTTTTTTCTTGCGGAAGGAAGGTTGAAGCATATAACTCACATCGGAACTAGTACTAGTTAAAATAGTTTTCACTTCGTCTGTTTCCAATGTTCCAGCTTTTCCCGAACTTGACACCACGTACATGGAACCAATTGTTATCACTGTTGAATGCATTAAATGACTCATTAGTAACCTCAAAATATCTACTTCAGCTGGTGTTGACAACATTGATTACAAGATATTAAAGAACACCATCGCTACCTCAAGCAAGATCTTATGCCATATTTTTCAACAATTCATAGCATCTGGAAAGTTACCCACAGATTGGGTAATAGGAAAAATAATTCCAATTCACAGATCTGAGATGTTCATACACCTGGCAACTATCGGCCCATATCTTTAACCTGCATAGGTTGTAAAATGCTCGAACACACAATCACATCACACGTGTACAGCCACCTAGAAGCTCACAATTTCTTTTTTTCTTATGAGCATGGTTGTTGGAAAGGATTTTCCTGTGACATACAATAATTTGAACTAACGACTGACTTGCACTTAAACATAGACTGCAACCTTCAAACTGACTTTATATTTCTTGACTTTTCTAAAGCTTTTTACCGCGTGCCAAACTGTCAAATAATATTTAAATGATCTGCCCTACGACATGACCCTTTAATATTATCCTGGATTCATGGTTTCCTTTCTTTTCGAGAACAGTTTACTGTTAAGAATTTCTCTTCCCCGCCTTCTTTTGTTAGCGTGCCACAAGGCAGCCTCCTCGGCCCCTTACTCTTCTTAATTTACATTAACGACTTACCCGCCGGAATTACTTCCTGCATACGCCTTTTTGCCTATGACTGCATAATCAAACGTCCGATTGACACAAGTGACTATAACTTGGCACTTCAAGCAGATCTTCAGCTTATTGCTAACTGGTTTTACAAATGGCTCATGACACTAAACAATACAGAGTGCGAGAAGATGTGCTTTAGTCGAAAATATGTAAATTCTAAATTTTCGTATCATCTTAATAAAACTATGCTAGATCACACTTCATCATACAAATACCTTGGTGTTCTTCTCACAGATGATATTTCATGGGTCCCACGAATCACTTCTGCATGCGCCAAAGGATCACGTTCTCTTGGCCATCTACGACGCAACTTGCGAAATGCTCCGCCAAACATTCCAGAACTCGCTTTTCAAACATTCATCTTGCCATAGTTAGAATTTGCGTCCTCAATATTATTCCCTCATCAAAATTACCCTAATAAATATGACCGAAATGATACAAAATAGAGCAGCCCAGTTGATATCACGTAAGTACGGCAAAGACTCAAGCATTACACAAATAAAACTAGACCTTCTGTTGCCGCCTTTAGATGTCCTCTGTAACACCGCTCTTCTGTGATTTTTCCACAAATATATTTACACTAATAAACGAACCCGGTTACAACTGCAAATATCCCACTCTTTTTACACACATTACATAATCAATTCAGTTTAACGCGCATATACGGTAAAACAAATGAATTGAATACATGTGCACTACCTCGTGCCATTCGCATCTGGAATGGCCTCCCTGATAACACAGCCTCCATAGCTAATCCTGTCACGGTCCGCTATCAGTTACTCATGCTTTTCCCATTTAATACCGTTCACGAGGGCCCAATCTAGTTTATTTGATCACGTATTTTTACAATGTTGTATACTATTTTCATAAACGGTATTCCTTTTGCTCTGCTAAAAGTAAGAAGTGTTCGTGTGCCTTCAGATATTGCTTTGTTTTCCCGGTGCCTTCAATACTGTGTAACACGGTAATCTTTTTATGACACTGTTCCTGTTGAAAATTTGTCCTTCTTATACCTTTTGTGTTTAATATGCCACCATTTCTTTGTGCCCTTCCATAGGGCCTGTAAGGTTCTTTTGAATAAATGTCGCAAGGTTTCGCTAAACTGTGACAAAAGTGTCCCCGAACTTCTAATTAGTGGTCACTATCACAGGCGATTGAAATTTAATAATATAATGCGATGCAAGTCAGCTACATAGGCGATCGGTGTTTGCTTGGGGTATGGCGAGGTGACCAATAAACGGTATATTAAATTCTAATGTGTATAGAGGTTTTCACTTGCTTTTTATCTACGTGTCAATGAATGAGTCAAGCTGAAATTTCAAGTTTATCATCAAATTGTAAGCTCAAAAAGTTAGAATGATTTAAAGAACGTGGGTAGCAGGATTTTGTTACCCCCAAAATTTAGGCACCTCGATCAGATTATCTTTTCAAATGGACTTTTTTTCTAGACACTTGTGAAAAAAGACATTTCTTGCACATGAGGTTGGTTGTTTATTTCTAACGCGGCAGTGACAATTCCATCATTTTTATATAGGCCAAATACTCGATGTCAGACCCTTGGTTTATGTCGGAACCTCGCCATGTGTTGGGTTTTCCGAAAACTAGAAGAATCGTTAGCAGCGCGTTGAGATTCCCCTGAACGTGCTTCCGGGTCTCCTGTATATGCATGTTTCTACATTTGATTTCGCTGATGATGCAGCTGTTGCGTTGACAATCTTACCGTACATATTGTACCAAGCTGTATTGAATTTCCCTCTTTTGTGTTGCCTGCCAAAACCACATGATTATGAAGCACGCCGTAGCGGCAAACTCCTAATAAACATTGACCACCTGGTGTTGTTTATCCTGCCCCCAATGCATTGTACGCGGCCGCTTCTGAATTTCATCCCCATTAAAATGCGGTCGCCGTGGCTGGATTTGCTCCGGCTCAAGGCCATAGCCACTACGCTAGTACATCGGGTGGCAGTTAACACCACCAAGCTAAATGGACTCACATCAACCCTGCGGAAACGCCTTGGAAGTGAATCAAGGGCAGCACCTTGATTTCAGGTGCTGGCATGACCGTTGCGTATTGGCGTACGCCCCGAGTCCTCTTTATCGGCTTTACGAATAGTAACGCTCGATTGGCTAAGACCCGACAGTGCATCCGTTCTTGTGTCTCACCAGCAGGTCGACCCGTACTGCTGACTATTCCTGAACGTATGGAAGGTTCGTAACCTCCGAACGCCCGACCTCTTTGACAACTTAATCAATTGAAGCTGCATATTGAGGCTTTACATCGGTACGTTTATCGCGCCGACGGCAATAAATGGGTCCCGCTCATACCACGTTCTCTGCAATGTGAGATACACGAAGCCGGCGTTTCAGGATCATCCAATGGCCGGTCATCTAGTCTACCACGAGACTTAGGACAGAATACTAAGTCGCGGCTCTTGACGTGGCCTGTCTTCAGCCGTTGCGAAGTGTGTTGCATTATGCGTTAATCGTCAAAGCCGCAAACCACCGACAACAGCTCCTTCTGGCTCTTTACAACCACTGCCTTGTCCCGCTTCGCCTTTAGAAGTACTCGGAAGAGATTTGCATGGTCCTCTCCCTATTACCTCACGTGGTAATCGTTGGACTGTGACAACTGTCGACTAACACGATAGGCGGGGACAAGTATCCCTTATTGTGGAGTGCTGCTGAAGCCGCCGATTTCTGCGCAACATATTGTTACGCAATGCTGCTCCACACGTTCACCTCAGCAACTGCGGCAAACTCTTCCTCTCTTCTGTCCTTAGCGAAGTTCTGCGCGCTTCAAACACAATTCACAAGACGACTTCAAGTTACCACCCGCATACCAACGGCTTGACGAAGCGTTTTCATCGTACCCTCTCCGACATGATTGCGATCTACATCCGCCCCGACCACACGAACTGAGATGCAATCCTGCCGTTCGTGACATTCGCCTATAAAACAGCTACGCAAGACACCACCGGCTTTTCACCCTTTTCCCTCGCCTAAGGCAGCTCACCATGTTTCGTTCTCGATGTGTCGTTCCTTTCGACTCCTGTATCCCCAGTAGCTCCTTTCTCGGAACAGTTCCGTCTCGCGTAGAGGACGGCCGTCACGTCGCCCGCCTTACCACCCGGCATCTCCCAGGACGCTCGCAAGTATCGTTACGATTCGACTCACAGTGCTGTAACTTTTTCTGCTGGTGACGAAGTTCTTCTTTGCACTCCTGCGCGCGTTCCTCGCTTATGCGGAAAATTTCTCACGCGTATATTATCTCACGCGCGTTTCTTAAGATATATCGCTTCCCGAATAAAAGGATTGACCAAAGCAGGCGACGCATTGACTTATGTTTCTCTTTCCTGATAAGTGCTCCGCAACCTTCGCCGTGCTGGGCCGCGGCCGCCTAAGACGGGGGAAACCGCAGCGGTGGGCATTCAACCATTCGGGTTGAATGCACGCTGTGGCGCAAGCGAATTTTTCGACAACGCCTCCTGACTAGTTTTCCGAGAATCGAGAGATGTGAAGCAATATAACTCACGGGTTCGGACTATCTGCTTTGTATCCGTGGCTATCGTCCTACGCCATTTCTGTTTTCGAGTTGTCCCAACACTTGCATAGCTGCTGGTCGGCGCTCGGGTGGAGTCCATTTTTACATTTGAACTTTCCTTCTGTCTGCTTCCGTTTCTTTTCCTTCTCGATTAGGGACCCTGCATCAGCACGCTTGTTTTCTGGGATGTTGCAGTGTCTCGTAACGAAGACACGCGAATTGACCACTCGTCCTCGGTAAAGTTGATCATTGTTCTCTAAAACATACGCACGACAAATCCTCCAATCAGCAAGCGAACGCTTAAAAAATTAAAAATAAATAATGATGCGCAAATAAACAAATGTACAAGTAAAAAAATACACGCAAATTTTGCACCCCCACAAGATAAAATATTCGGGGAATCATGCAAAAGAAAACGTAAACAAATCTCGCCGCGTCACCGAAAGAAGAAAACGAAAAAAATTTGCCGCGCTCTAGTTTAGACAGTTCTAGACATGCTGAGAGAAAGCTTGTTTTAGCCTGGTTAACTCTTGGTTCCACTTGGTTAACATTTGGTTTAGCTGTAATTATTACGCTTAGGTATACAATCCATCGTTAAGCCAGGTATGACGGCTGTGCCAAGGTCCGTGGCTAGACGTGACTGTCATTAGGCTCGGGTAGACACACATCGTTCGACGGTTCCACGCATGTTGGGCCACAGGGAAGAGTGAGTGCTAGACAAGCAAAGAGACGACGCGAACATGCCCACCGTCGATGGGCAAACGTAGAGGGCGCGAACGCGGTCGCTACGTTGATCTCGACGGTGCGACGCCTACTGCATTCCGGGCTCTCTCCAGTGATGCAGTTCGCCCAACGATACCTGCGAGGTGGTCAGCGCCGCTTGGCGACGACAGCTCAAAGCCTCCCTCTTCCACTGAACGCTAGGAGAAGTCTCGGCCTCGCTCTCGCCCACGGCTCTCCTCGGGCTGACTAGAATCCCTGTATATGCTTCCGTAGTGAGCAGAGTTGCGCATAGGTCCGCCGTTATGTTCTAGCTGTGCACTGAAGCTACTCCTCGAGCGCGCAGGAGGCAAATGCAACGTGGTGTTTCGTTTGCTTTCTTCTCTGCTGGTCATGAGCTACATACGGCAATTCTTCGCAAGTAGTGAGCAAGATGACTCTTTAATGCAGGCTTCGCTCGAAGGCTTTGCGCAGCCGGAGGGGTGCGAGCCTCCCGAAATTTCTGTTTTTAACTACGTAAATACACGCACATATACAAACACACGCACGAACGTACATATAGAGTAGTATACCGCTCGATTGCTCGAAATAAAATCATGCCTACGCCCGGGGCTCAAACAGCTCAAAAATTCACGTGCAAACGCACATTACCTTGCGACAAAAAGTGGTGCAATGTTTTTCAGCCTGCATATGAAGTTTCCTAACGGAGGCCGGATTGCGAAAAATATTTTAAAGGTTGTTTAAAGAAAACTTCAGACATGTGTGGTGGACAATTAGGTGAGCACATTTTTGATGTCAAAACCAGACGAATAATGATCGTGGCCAAGAAAACTATCGTTCCTCCAGCTATGTCAGTGGCAGTTAACCGTGACCATAATTCATCATAAACCGTCATTCACAGCTGCTGCTTGTTTTCGATATATGCGGTACAGGCACTTTGATTTAAACGCATTTCAAATGGTCACATGCGCCCATTTCATGCAAAGCTTATTTTTACGTTTTATGGCGCAAACTTAACACCTGCTTCGTAGCGGCAAATCTGCAAGTGGAAAAAATTTCAAGATCCGCGAGCTTTAAGAGCAAAGTTATTTCGTACAAGGGAGTGGCTGAGCAATGGCTGGTGGCAGCAGGGGATGAGTTCTGGTTATTGGAGCCTTGGGTCAGAATTCAAAGTCACTGGAGTTCTTAAGAATAACAACATGTAATTTTTATTTTACTAATCACATAAGATAAAAAACTTGCAAGGTAATGTTTTACACATTGGATACTGTAATATGACAACACATTCTTTGTTGTCTCTTCGCACTGCCCAGATTATTTACTATGACACAGCGCTTATAAAACGTACAAAATAATTTTGTAAAAAAAATCACCTTCTGTGGCCCGTAACTGCAGCAGCTATCATAGCTGTCTCAATAGCGGGAGTGCACGGCAGTTACGGCACTGCACTTATCTCTTCCATTTCTCTGTAAGAATCACTTCACAAACGATATTTTCGTATACTATAGAACTATGAACACGAGTACATTATTCAACCTCACATGAAAAGTCAGAACGCCGACAACTTAACAAAAAAGCACAGTAGAGAAAAGCCGGGATGCAGCGTGAAAATTGTATCTGCTTGTATTTACTCTGTTTTGAACACACTGTTGTAGAGCCGCACAGACAGAACAATCGTAGAACCTACACAGCCAATTGGGCGAGTTCGTAAGTTAACATTCTTGCGTATATGCGAAACGCAACACAGATGTATCGTCCATATTTGTCCCGTGTCACTGTCGCGATGCACACTGCATTCTAAATATTGCGAAAGTGAAGAACCTCTCATGCCAGGCGTACGCATTTCAGCGTGTACAGGAGTGTCACTCAATATAAATGCTGCTTTAGTATAAAGAAGAGAACAAGGCGAACGCACCTCGCATATCCTGGTCCCTTTCGGAGCTGGCCGGTCTCGTCCATCCGCACGCAACCGCGTAAATGGTTTCCGACCATACCAGCGATTTGTGCAGTTTGTTGCGCTGCACCACATCATATTGGAATACAACTGTCAAATTTTTTGTTTCGTACCACTTCACCAAAGTTATTAGCCTACTATCGTCGAATAGCGTACCTACAACCTGGAGCCAATAAGTCCGACGCACGCTTGACGGTCCGCTGTTTGCAATTTCGATGGCACTCACAGAAACGGGTCGGCGCCGCGCCCGTAAAGTTGGCTTCGCAGCGGTGCAGATGAACATGCATCACGTGAGAGCTCCCGGCGAGTAGCGGTGCCAATGGTGCCGGAAAAGTTATGCACAACTCTGCTCCCTGCACGAGCACATCCAGGAACACTAGAGCTGAAAGGGCAATCGCGCCCTTTCAGCTGCTCCGCCTGCGCCAAGCCGGCGCAGGCGGAGCAGCTCGGCGCGCCGAGTCACGTGATGCAATCTGTTGTGCCGTACCAGGTGTCTATCATCGAGGTGACGGAAGCTGTCACACTACGTGCACCACGTGCATATCTTAGAGGCGACGCGAGCTCCCACTTCTCCGCGACGAACGAAGAATCTACGTGAGTGACGTGATCGATGAGGAATCGCCAAAGGGGACTTAAAGGAGAGAAAGAGTCGCCCCCAGCCGCCCACTCGGTTTGTTGCGCTCTTGCAGCTACGTGTATGCTATCGTCCACTACCTGCAAATTTTGTATACCGTTTTTCCTTTCTTCTTCGACTCCGAAAAGAGTCCGTCTCTCGTCCTTCACCCCGAAGTCACAACTGTTGCCAAGGCTGCGGCGCAGCGGCGGTCAAATGAAGGTCACATTGCTGGCGACGGTGAAACTTGACTCGACGCGGCGAGGAAAGCTTTCGCTTTCAAGGAAACCGGGCGGCACGTGTTGCCAAATGAGAGATGCACGACAGCCACAACTCGCATTTTGTAAACTGTATTCTTCACGGCGCGTAACAATGCGTATTGCTTTTTTTTACATTGAGAGTTTCCTGCAACAAAATGTGATTCTTCTTAAACATCACCGATTCAAAGCTATGAAACGTTCGTAGCCTCGATCCCGTACTAATTTCTTGTGATAAGGCCTCGTTTCCTAAGGGTGCCTTTTCAAGCCAGAAGGCACGTTTCTGTATCACGCCTGGCGTTTTCCTCGACCTTACGCTCTCCTTATTATTACAAAAGTGCGCTTTTAGCTTTAAGGTGAGCATGGTTTGTTAATGCGCGCCTAGATAAATAAATAGGAAATAAAGAAAAATAATTATATAATGAAGTCATTAAGTGGTGAAGGCGCTTTTGTGCTTCTTGAGGATGACATACTTGCGTGAATGCCAGTGACTACTAATGCAATTTCTATTAGACCACACGCGTCAGCGAACTTACCGCTAATTTCCTTCTTTCCTTGTCTCCTCTGTCTTTCTGTCATCTTTGTTTTACCCTTTCCCATGCCTCCGGTGTAGGGTAGCGAACCGCATGTTATTCTTGTTAACCTCCCTGCTTTCTACTTTTCTATTTCCTCCTCCAAATGAATTCTAGCGGGTGCAAAAACATTCCTTTCATGCACGTAGTATCGGAAAAAATATTGTGGAGTGGGCATTAAGGCTTTTTCTTCATTCGAAAAACCAACAAATAAGGACGGGTTTGGCGCTAGGAGACAGTCATAGCATAGATAGTTGAGGTCTTTCATCTTTGTGGCACCCATCTCTAATGGAATGGTTTGCTTTTGTAAACAGGTCATGTTTCCGTAAATTAATATACATTTCTTCACGTCAAGCAAAGAGGGCGTTAGCTGAAGACGAAAGTACGTTATTGCCTGTGGAGACATAATTATATTGAAACATAGTGCCTTATCTTTACGACATCCATTAGTAATGGTACAGTTTGCTTTTGTAAGTGGCGCATTTTTTCGTAAATGCGTACGCCTGTCGTCAGGAGAAGCAAACAGGGGAGAACTCGAAGGCTTCATTGCCAACGGCGCCAGAGTTACAATGAAAACAGCACTCAACAGCCACAGTTAATACAAAAACTTGGGCTTTCTCTATTGCAGTGGTTGGCTTTCGTAAGTGGTTTATTTTTCCCTAAATGTCTGCCTGCCTGCCTGCCTTAGACGCGAAGCCGGGATGCACATTGCCAATAGAGCCAGAGTTACAATGAAAACTGCACTATTGCTACATGAAAAGACCGCCGTAACTGCGCTGGGTTTCACACATACCCATCGCTTTATTTTTCAAAGGCTGCTGGGCATATGCGAATCGCGACCATACAGTAACGAGGTATCATTGCCGAAGCTCATGTCTTTAATTTGACATTTTCTTTTTTGCATGGAAAATTTCACAATCTTTTTTTTTGCAAACTATATTTCGTTATCCACTACCTAGCTACATAGAGCGCCAATGTATGAAGATCTTATGTCTTTACCGCTAAACGTATTAGAGCAAAAGCTTTCCCAAAAACGTCGCCACAGCAAACACTGTTGGAAACGACTAAATTTTGTAATGCTAAAAATACTAAAAAAATATTACTCAACAGCAATTGTTTGTAAGCATCATTTAAGTGCCCCAAAACGTGTAAACAGCACAGTCTCAATCTCGGAAAGATCGGAGGGTCGTTTATAAAATTCTCACGTAATATTTACAATTGATTCATTGGTTCACTAATTCTTTGAAACCTTTATTATGAAGTATTGCCAGTGGCCTAGGATATGGGTAAACGATCATGTAAAAGGAAGGACGTCCGCTTCCTTAGCGAAGGACAGCAAAGCGTCGATTATTTTGGTGGCGTCTCCTGGTGCGACCCAGCCTTTCCACGACGCCACACATAGAGTTAGCGTGATTGAATTCCGGCCACTGCGGCCGCATTTCGATGGGGACGAAGTGCGTAAACACCAGCTTACTTAGACTAAGGTGCGCATTAAAGAACCCAAGGTCGTCCTAATTTCGGAATTTAAACACGACGGCGTGCCTCAAGTGGTTTTCGCGCGTAAGACCCCCTTAATTGAAATGAATAAAGGAAACATATCACATCATGCGAAGCCAACGAACAAACACAACAAGGAAAACATAAGGGAAATTACTTTTAGTTACGAAGTTTTCTTTGTTGGCTTCTCATAATAAATGTTTAATAAAAATAAGGCCTCTTGGTTAGCCCCCTTTCTGTTCGTTCTTACATCACGAGGGTCTCGAATCTGGCAACATTGATGCTTTCAGGCAGCATGTGCGGGCGTATTGACCAGTTGCCTTCACCCAGAAAGATCAGGTACTCCTGACGCCTACGGCAGAGAGGACGTTCCAAGTCCGCCGCCAAGTTTTGTGAGTGGTGGCGCTGGCTAACACTCCCGAGGCTAGTTCCGGTAGCAATGCGTAAATCACCAAGAAAGTGGATGGGGAAACCGCAAAGCAGGTAGCTCAATTGGTTAGAGCATCGCATGCGTAAAGCAAAAGGGGGAATCGTTGCCCAGCTGCGGCAAGTTGTTTTTCATACACTTTCATTGCCGTTCATTTACCAATTTTTTTTTTAAATTCATGTGGTGGGTACAAGTAATTTCCCTTTGGTTTTCCTTCGTAATAAATTGCTATGTGCGATACAAACTTCACATTACGGAAAAATTGCTGCATTGTTTTGAGTAATCTGTTGGGATAGATATTTGTTTGCGGCTAAATATTATGATTGCAAATATTTACAGCACGCCAGAATCTTCTGTACATTTATGGGTTATTCGAGGCGTCCACGTGATGTCCTTCGTGAATGAGTCGCCTTGTTTATATTTTAGGGATATATGGGAAAATAAGGCAAACAGTGATATGCAGACCAAGTTCAAAATATGTGCGGTAGTAGGGAAACCTGGGATGTCGGCACACGTTGCAGATGAAAAAAAAAACAAAATATTGATATCATGATTCCTTCGGCATTCAACTTATTATTTGCGACAACACCATTCTCGCAATGCATTTCATTATCCTTTGCCGGCTATTTTTTGCCATTGTATCTGCCCCCTACGAGGTACTGAACTTGGAGACAGCGGTTATAGCATGGTTGATTCTCGGTAGGCGTGACATAAGGACATAAATTAATTAGGAATTTGAAAATGTATTTAACAATTCTTAGTATGTAAACCACTGCTATGAATGAAAACTCGGAATTGTTAAAAATGAGTGATTATCGTTTATGGCGTAGCGAACTTTCTTTCTATAACATATTAGGTCATGTAAAGTTAGAAATGCCAACATGAACAGGCTGGAACTCTCACACTTCACACAACGGAGGCTACCTTGATTTAGTTGGATTTTGTTTCAACTTTGTTCGCAGTTGTCTCACCCAAGGATTATGTTACGTTTTTTTTTTGTTGTTGTTGTAGGTGAACAGCTGAGAATTGGAATATCCTCTCTTCCGAAACTATTACGGCATCGCTTTTTTTTTCTTTGTTATGTTCACAAGGTCGAGTTGCGTTGCGGTAAGTAATATAGCCTTGGAACACTTATGTGAATTCGCCAAATTTACTATTTCTAATCTCAATTTCTATGTATATATAATTTTCGGAGACCGTCTAAGTAACCACCAGGCCAATGTGTCGGCAGCGTGGGATTTGTGACTACATTCAGACATAAACTTTTCTGAAGAATTTTTGAAGTTCATTCCTATTTTAAATCATTGTTAAGCGACTGGCGGTCAGAGAGTTGTATTAACGACTTCTTGGTTCTCGGGCACGATGAGTAACATTTAGGTCCACGGTTGAAGATGAATTAACATTGAAGACAGAACTACAAGAAGTGATCTCATATTTCTACACAGGCAAAAAGACGCGCGAACATGCACAGCGACCGTCGCGGCGTTGAAGCAGAAAAGGAATGGGCATGAACGTGGCGATTCTATTCTGCACCTCCAGACGCCTTGCCCCTCCGACGCAGGCTTCACTCGCAACGAGAATCATAATTTCGCACATTTGACACACGGGGTATCTACGCTTGTGCGAAAAAAAAAATCAGCAGAAACGCTAAACACTGATTACGGGTGGGAATGCAACAGCACTCTATTCCCTTTGGCGAGATCTCTTGGTCCAGGTGTTTCTTGGCCGCGTGAGCTCTAGCCTGTGTTCTAAATGCGTCTCTGTAAGGCCAACCCAAATGCGCCAGGTCTTAAGGATCTTAACGCACTTGTTTGCCCACGAGGAGTTCATCACACGAATGACCGCTTATGGGCATTCAGTGTGATATAAAGCTTTGTATTTTATACAGTCACCACATGGCGCCACCTCGTGCCCATTGCTGCGCCGTCACGTACCTAATGACGAACCCACTAAGTTACACGTTTAGTCAGCCATATGACTGTGACGTAAGGAGCGCAGTGATGCATGCACTAGGCACATCTTTAGTTAACGTGAACCGTGGTGCCGCCGTGGGGTCGGGGAAGAATGGTCGTCTCCTATCTCGGAGACGCGGTTTTCATTCTCACTACAACCAAAATTTACCGAATTTCCTTTTCAAAGGCGTTATTTACTTTGCGTAGAGGAACCTCCCTGCGGAAGAACCAGAATCTGGGGATTTTCGGTGTGTTTCACTCTTTGTACCATCGGCCATTTTTGGTACGATCTCGACGTAGCCGGTCACGCCACTGACTACGGCGGATTTTCGCGTTGATAGACATACATAATGCTTTCGCGTGAATAATCCGCTGTGTACTCTAATATTTTTTTCCTTCTATAGACACAAACTGCATATGAGGTCATGTTCGGTGGTTGGTAAGACCGATGGCATAGATAGATCACGTCATGTTCATATTTGGTTAGCTTTTCGGCAACCCCTCCGTAACTGAATGATTTACTTTTGTGAATAGGGAGAGGTAAACAGCACGAGCAGGGGAGCCTGTCTTCCCTTGTTGAGTACGTATTCTCGGACAATCACTTTCGGCGATATTGTAGCCTTCGAGTAACGCAGTGCTCTACCATGCAATAGGCAGTGGGCGCGGGATGAGTTCGGACAGGTGGCGCCTTTATGTGGCTGCGCCACGAGTGTAATGACATTGTGACGCTAGGCCTGGGCTCAGCAAGCGCTGCTGCCACTTGAGTTGATTTAATATGGTCCGTCGTTTTCTTTCTGTTTTGCGTTGCCTAGGTACGACGTAAAAAAAAACCGATTAAACATGTTTCGTCTTTAGGTGCACGAACAGTTCTGAAACCTGAATGCAGCTGCTTAGGCTTTTTACTTCAATCGTCGTTTTTCATCGCGGACTCACCTGATGAAACGGTGGAAGGACTGGATACGCGCCTTCTGTAGGTACCAGTACGTGAAACGCGATACTGGAAGGGCATGCCCGCCGGCGCTTTTTGCACCGATTGTAAGTGCTGGGTACACCGGGCTGATGCATCGTGGTATACAGTGAAACGAGTACCGTTGTGACGCTATATGACTCAATTTGGTCCCACGCAGATCACGCCGAGCTCATCTGTGGCGCAAAAAAAAAGAAAAAGCGGCGAGTTTGCGTTTGAATAGATCTGACGCTGCTTTGCTATGATTTTGCTGTTCTAGCATTGTTAAAAGAGCCGTTAATGATGAAGTGCTCCGTTTGCCTCGAGAATTAGCTATCTTCGCCGTTGCATCTGTAAGGGCTCCGAAGCTTGGGCTACGAAGCCGAACACTCAGATTGTATCAAGACGGTTGAGCCAGTTGGTTCGGATTCATAGTACGGTTCGTTACAGCGCTACGCAAGACAAGGACGAAAGGTGTTTTAGGCTTTCTTTCGTTCTTGTCTTCTGTTGCGCTGTAACGAACCTTACTATGAAGCTCTGACTGTAGTCGCCGTTCTGCCGTCTCATCATTGCATCAGTCTTCCTTTTGGGTAGATTCTCTTTCAATGTGCTTGCGAACTGTAGTTGCGTGCATCAAATGATTGTTTGCTGTGCATCGGTGGCGAAAGCAAACGCAGTGGCGTGTTCACACTTGGAGGGCATGCGAGACGGCTGCCGTCGCGCTAAGCTTTGGGAAATGGCTCATGACTGAAGATTGGGCTAGTTTGTGAGGCATTAAGAATTGCGAAACATTATTATTAGAATAATTATGATGAGCAGCGAGCTGGAGCTTACCAACACATGTGCGATGGGCGAAGCAGCTCAAGAAACAAAAGAGAGAGACATACTTCTTCCTTCTTTGTCCATAACTTTAGTGCAGTGCCCTTCGGCGCCCGTTCCTGCGTTGAGCATCGGCGTTATCGCGTGAACTACGACAGCGAAGGATAAAAGAGCGAACACATAGGGCAGCAAGGTGTGAAAGATAGCGAAAAGTGGGCGAGGAGGAGAGTGCAGCGTAACCATGTTGCAGAAAGCGGAGGGGGATGGTATCGCGAAAGCGAGAGAAAAAGAAAGCGCAGTGCCCCGCAAGATGGGTTCGGCAGTGACGACCTCTATGAGGTGGTTCTAAAATAGTGCGCTATCGTCTGTTTACCAATCGCGTGCGGAGACCGTGCACACCTATACCACGTATGGAAACAATGTGCTGCTTGAGCGGAGGTCCGTATGCGGCGGCTGCTCTGAATCGCGCCTAAGCGTCACCCACGCGCTGCCTCTCGCAATCTCCCGATTAGTGAGGCAGTCCCGCTACACTTCGCTCCGTTTGTGATTTCTCGCACGAGACAGATTGTGTGCGCCAGCGAATATACTGAGAAGGGAAAGCAGGCATATAATTGGCATCAGGGAGTACCGTAATCGTCGGTGAATTTTCTGCCCCAGAAAAATGGTATAACCTGGACCGAATCAGAAGGCGGTTCAATGTCTCGCAGTGGCTTCGTCGCAATCTGCTACGAGGAAATGACTGGGCAATGAGCGCCGGCTGCAACTGCAACCCCAATTGCGGCGTTGCAGTTTAACACAGCGTCGAAAAGCTTTAGCTGCCACGCGTTGAGAATCAGACAAACTTACCGCTCTCACTCGTCCCGCAAGGAAGAAAATCATCAATTCTAGTGGCTGAAAGGAAGCTACAGCGCCCACAACTGCACCAGCTGGCGCTATGTGGGATGTCACGTATACGTGCCAGTCGTGTCAGAGAACTTTAATGCAGTTGAACGCCTTAAAACAGGAGTGCTTGGTCCTTCGGAATTCTTCGGTATACCGGACACTACATGGCAATGTTCCCGCCGCAAACAACGCACACAAGAACAGGGACAGAAGTATTCCTTAGTTATACAAGTCATCCTGTTCTAGAGACTTTCAGTATAGAGGTTCTAGAGTGTAGTCGGTGTAGGTATGAGAGATGCATGCCTACGGTTTGGACATCGCGTTGCGTTGCCTGCATTATCAGCAGTTCGATCCAGCCATCTTTCCTAAGGTACAAGATATGAATTCTACTGATATCGGATCCGAATAATAGAAGCACATTCCTACGTGTTATCGCTAATACCCATGCATCCCCTCTGGCAACCTTTGTAGTCTTCTGACAAATACTTTGTTATGGTGTGATTATCGAGAAAATCGGAACAGTTTTCTTGAACAGCTTCGGTAGCAGAGAAAGGTTCTTTATATCTGCAACGCAAAGCCTGTAAATATCACGAATGCGATGTTAAAAGTCATCTTTGGGAAAATCACGCTTTTTCAGAGCCGAAAAAGATCACCGTAGATGCCGACCTTCATTTGCAAGCAAAATCGCTTTACGTAAATGTCACCGCGTAGGTGTGATGTGATACTTGCAGTGACCCACGTTGACGTCAACAAAGGCTTCCTGAGGAGCGGCAGATAACCTGTTTATTACTGAGGCACATAAGCATGGGCCTCGAGGCTATATAGCCAGTGAAATTTAAGTTATACATTTTTGACACATCGTGGGAGAATTCTGTTGTGCCCTTTTCGTATTGACGTGATTAGGTACGTGACAATGTTATCGTGCACAGCAATATAACACGTGGAATATAAAAGTTGGGGCTTCCTGGTGGAGCTTGCCGCGTTCAGCTCGGCCGGCGGGGTGTATTTGCATCACTATTTGCATAAATCTGTTATACATTACGTGATACCAGGAATCTGGCCTGCTTTGTACAAGTGGGGACCTATCTCAAAAGCGGACACACGAAAGTGCGTTTTCCGTAGAGTCAGGCCTTAAAACCCCTTGTACGAAATTACTGAAAGCACCGTGAGGGCAAGAAATGGCTGGCGACCAGTCCTACACAGCGGAGTTCTTTTAAATCAAATACAGGCTGTCCAGAAGGCCCATGATATGGCGATACAATTAAACCTTACTGTCCCGACATGGCAGGCGCCTGCGTCAACCTTAGGGCTGATCTTGAGGACGTGAATAAATTTCATCATACCATACCGTGAGCGCTGTCGGCCCGTCGTCTGCTTCACATACCAGTGCTCCGACTTCTGCAGTTCGCCAACGCGTCGCTGGCGCGTTTCAACGGCCGCCCGGTCTCTATATGCACCCCTGAAAGTCATACGGCAGAAATCGATCATCCGAGAGTATATTTCCTATTCGGTAAGCTTTAATAGATGCTGTCACATAAGACAAATTTTGTTTTCAAAGAGGTGCGCTACAGAGACACTAGCAATGCCGATGGCGAGAAACCGGGAGACAATTTTGCAGACTATTGATGGAGCCAGCCGGAAATAATATTCGCACTCGTGCTACGTTACAGAAACTCCATTCAGGGCCTGGGATGTTTACTCAACTGTATGTTTATTTCTCAAAAAGTGATGTACATGTGCAACCGTTAATCAAACAGTATTTATGTAAAATATCCGCGGCGTCTATTTTTATATGGAAAGTGTTTAGCATTGAAAAATGATAGTCCCTTCTTTTTTTATTTGGAAAGTATTCTTCGCTATCCACCACGTAGCTTGATCGCTCAAAAAGGTGCAACATCGTTATGATCTTATTGATAAACTATTATAATAAACCTGGGCGTATAAAAACCGTCGATTGCAAAGGGGCTGCAAAGGTGCCACCTCCTATATTTGTGATGCTGAAATTTTGCGAAAATCATATGAGAGAGCTAGCATTTACTCGAGCAGGTGCGACAAGACAAGGTGGCTTTATCAAAGCCAAGGGGAAGGATCCGCGGCACATTGAAAAGTCACGTGGAGTTTCCATATACCAGAAAGGTTGCGTATCTTGATTTATAGGATTACGATACGCTTTAAGCAATGGAGTTTCAGTATAATCAGCTAGAGGGCAGCAGCTGCGCCTTAATTCCGAGTCTAACAATAACTACTTTTCATTTTTGACACTTTACCTAAACATACCTCCCCGATTTCCACATCGCTGGACATCACACCACAGCGCATATATCAGCAGAGCGAGACAGCCCTTTGAAAATTCAAATATGTTTAAGAAGCTCGCTTGCTGTGGTAAATAGCAAACAAGAAATCATGCTACTCTAGAGCGCCGTATATATAGGTGCCGGTAAAAACGACTAAACCTTGGTCACGCTTGCAAGACTCACAGGATACGTGAAGCAGCCGCCGGCATTGGTAAAAAGAAACACGCCTGGGATGGCATAAGCTGTGGTGAATATCTCAGCAGGATTTTGTACCCGTGCGCAATGCCCGTGGGCCCCTAACGGAGCGTTAAATGACCCTTTTCTCGAAGAAGCGTGTGGCCTGTCGGGCAGGGAACCGTCAGATTCGGGGTCGGTAGTGGAAACCTTTGCAGCCATTGCTACCGGGAAAATTGCGAATAGTGAATTAACATCAAATCAGACCATGACGTTATTATGAATAGGAACAACACGTAGCACATTTCCAATATGTCGTCAGAGTTGCGCACGTGGACGCAGCTTTTTCTAACGACTGCTGAAATAATCTGGTGCACGAAACCGGAAATCGTTTTCCAGAAGTGAGCGAGCGGAGTCGACAAAGGGTCGCATAGTAACACCTGGCTTGTGTATCTTTCGTAGGCCATGAAGTGCAGGAGCTCACTCGCTGTGGAAAAGCCGTCAGTAATAAAGTGTTTAGGCTGCGGCGGGACTTTACGGAAGGCGTGAGCTGAAAGTTGCAGTTTTCCTGTGGTATCAAGCATCAGCCCAGTATAGGTGGTGGCATCACTAACCAGTTGTGGAGTCATCTTGGTGCAGTGGCCGTAATCAAGCAAAACGGTTAGTAAGATCTTGATGAGGGCTAGTTGTTTCAAATTTAGAACCGAGCTTAAACAGCACGACTAAAACAAGGACAGAAGGAAACAAATACCACAAACAAGTGCTTCCAGTTGCGATGTTGCAACAACAGTTGCGCTTCCTTTATCAGCAGGAAGAGTGACGATGTCTGGATTGCTTCGAATCTGGTCGATAACGTCAGGTTCCCTTAGCGACTGCGTGGAGTTCGAAGAAGCGTTTCGAAGCCCAAAAAGTACATTATTAACACGCGTGCCAGTTGCAAAAACGTTCTAAAAAAGTCATCGGCCTTCGCTTGTAGGTAGGTGGTTTGAAAGTTTTGGTGTTTGCATTAGAAAAAACCAAATTCATTATATAGCGAGCATGGCGGTCATGCTTGAAAATTGCGGAGAGTCCCTCAAGGTAGACGAGGCGAACAATGAGAATGGCGAGCAAATTGAGTCAATTGGCAGACACTGTGATCTGCATACTAGGCTAAAGAAAATGCAGGATGTCCAGGATGAGCTTGTGAAGCAGATTGAAGAACTGAAAAACGAGCTCACTATGTAGTGTGATGCATGGAAGACGGCAGAAGAAAGACTCCACGCAGCCGATGAAAAAGTGAACACAGCCGTCATCACGAACGAAAATGGAAGTGATGGTGGTACACCGGTTGTGTCGACAAAGTGCATGGAATGCGAGGAACGTGATCCGTGGTTAACTGGAAGGAGCGTTACGTATATTGAAGGCACCGAAAAAGGAAAGCGATAACGCAAGGGTCAATGCCCGATGTCAAATCGTAATAACGCGGAAACGGTTCACACAGGGAAACAAGAACAGGCCTCGTCAATGGGAAAGATTGAAAATGTCGTTATCGCCGGTGGCTCAATTCTCTCCACGTAATCAGAGGTGGTTCTGGAGTGTGTAAAAGGCGAGAAAGGACTTCCAATAGGGACCTTTCTAGGGCGTACATTGGGTTATGTGAGAGAGCTAGCTAGAGGAAACGTTGCGGGAACGAGTAGGAACATAACCTTTTAGTAGTAACGGGCGGCCTCAGGACGTGCGAAACAGGGAAGCGGCGGGGCTAGAACAGCGTTTAGGGAAAGGAGTAGACGACCTGAGCGTGATGTGCCCTCGGTCACCGATTGTGGTGGCCAAAGTGCCGGAGTTCCCTGTACTTGACACTAACGTACGAAGAGCAGTTAGGCAACTAATCAGGACATTTGGAAAGGGAGGTAAGTGAAAGGTTTCTGTGTTGTAGTGGTCAACAGGGAAGTTAAAATGCATGATGGCTTTTAAAGACACTGAATGCACTTCACTCACCGGCTTTGACGAGAAGTTGGCAGGCAACGGGCGCCCAGGACGCCAGTTTAGTTAGAAATAAAGAAGGCGCTCTAAGGGCACATCAGGCTAGCATCACCGGCAACAACAGATTATCGAGAAAAAAAAGAAAGAAAAGAGCTCGGCTTGCAACACGATACTCAGCTATGTAAGGCGGCTGAACAAAAGTGGTTAGTGATTGAGGAGCAGTAATGTAGAGGCTAAATAGGCGTGTATGTCATTACGCAAGCACACCTTAGAGACCTGCAAGAGCAACCAATGATTGATAATCGTGTTTAGCCACGTAGCAAAAAAAAAAAAACAAATTGGGAAAGAAAGAGAGGGGAGTCCGAATGTTCACACATCCTGGAGTCAAAGAAGACAGGTTAAACTCAAAGTGTCAAGATCATCCTTGGTTATAGGCGCAGCCAGCCGAAATAGCTTGTCTAGCCGTGACTTATTTATGGACGCCTAAAAATTGCCAAGAATAGAATCAGCAGTTAGTGCAACGCCTAAGCGCTGATATCAAGCGTTGCGGTAATGATAGCGGAGTTATCGTGTTCGTTGATTTTAATGCTCACATAGAGGGTTTAGACGGCAATACCGACAAAAACGAGAATTTTATGGTATATTTTTGTGAACAACGTAACCTCGGGCACGTACTCGCACCTGCCGGAGAGCATTGATTTGCGTATAATAAACCTTCTTGCGTGGCCGTTTAGCGTATTCGAGTGCTTTCGGCACATTTAAGACCTCATTCTGCCAACATTTCTTTGCTGATGTTCCGTTTTAGCGTCATTCTTAACCTTCCGTTGCATACCGCCGCGATTGCCGATCATCCACCGCAAGCTAAGAAGGGAAAGCAGAACAATCGCAGACGCCGGCACAACCCGCTTCATGCGGCTATAGATTTTTATGGCACTGGCTCTGCCTCATCGAATCCCTCTCCACCTGAGTGTTCTCCTCGCCCCTTGTCAGCTGATTAGATATGATAAGCCGCTCAGTGTAAGCAATGTTATTCGTTTCTCAAGCAAACAAATGTGAGATCCTATGAACGAGGAAAGCGTTTGATTGGGCTGCGTCAGTGGTTACGGAAATTTGACGTCAGGTGATTGGAATCAAAAACACATTGGAATCGTTTTACGTTATAGGGCCCCTCATTATCATGAATACTTGGCCGAAATGTGATGGGCAGATCACGCGAGAAGGTGGATTTAGGCAAATCGCCATCGATTACTCTCTGATGATAGAGTTTCTGATACGTTCGGAGAAATGAACAATTATGAGGAAGGATGTAGCAGCATAGGGGGTAGACAAAAATGATACATGTTGTTCGGAAAGAGTGTAAAGAACAAAGATTTTCCAGTCCAAGTGTGAATGCTGAACTAAAAAATGCAGTTGCTATAGTCGAGGAAACTTGCCACATGGCCAAGCAATGAGCAGGAATATAGTTGGAATTGAAGTCTAATGACGACAGAAATGAGGACAGAGACGCAACTTGCTTGCTGGAAAGGAAACAGGAAATCGAAAAGTTTGCGGTAGAGGGATATACGGGAAGTGGTCGACGAACGACAGAAAGTATCACGAGTACATAGAGAGGCAAATAACGAACAGTTGCCGCAGGTTGAAACAGACAGTAAATGAGAAATATACCGGGAGTGAAAGAGATACGATTTTGAACACGGTTTCAAGCAAAAATAAAGGTGAAAGTGAAAGTTGGTTTTGAGAAATGCGCGAGAAATTGAATGCCGCGCACCTTGGTTATGTTGAAATCAAACTAGCTTACTAGCGAGAAAGTGGTGTGCAGTACATCACCTATGCGAGCGTGGCAACAAACTGGAAGGAGACGCCGACTTAAATTTAATTTGAAAAAGAACAGCCGAATTATTTCAAGGCCTCGGCGAGGTGGTTTGAGAGGAAAGTAAGAGAATGAGGGAGAACCAGACGGGAAAGCAGCTGGTGCTGAGAGATTTGTACAGTACCAGTGGCACCCACTAAAATAATGGAAGAGAGAATAGTCTAGACGAATTTGAAAACCCACAAGTAACGCCGAAAGAAGTAAAGATAACCTTGTGAGTCATGCATAGGGGGAAGGCAGCTGGTGAGGATCAGGTAACAGCAGATTAGTTGAAGGATGGTGGGCAGATTGTTCTAGAAGAACTGGCCACCCTGTATACGCAATGCCTCAAGGCTTCGAGCGTACTGGAATCTTCGAAGAACGCTAACATAATCCTAATCCCCCGCAGGGGAGTCTGCGTCAGGAGGCGTTTGGTGCGTTGCGACACCACGGACCCGAGCACATGAGGGTTGGTCCCTCCCGCATGTAGCCGTGCGCGGCCTAGCCGTGTCCGGGGAAAGGGGGATCCTGGAGATTGAGCCGATGCCGGGTGCTCGGACCGTTAAGGCCCCCCGGCGGAGACAACACACCTCTTTGGCCTCTGCTTCACGTAGACGGCACCCCCGGACTGACCCACCCGGGGGAAATCGGTAGTTGCCTTTTCCTGTCTCTCTCTTTCTCCAGCCTTCGTCTTCTTCTCACTTTTCATCTTTCCTGTCTTCTCCTTCCTTCCGCTTACTTCCAAATTTTCCAGGCAGCAAGGGTTAACCTGGTGTGGCTGTCTTACCTTGGGTATACCATATTGGGTTATAGTAACGGCATACTGCTGGCGCTGTGCAGACTTGTTTACATGTTCTGCCACGTCCCCTTGTTTGGCTCCGTGGTGGTGGCAGACGCCGTTGGCGAACAACATACTTTTTCCCATGGGATCCTCGAACCCGTTTTCACCTGATCGTGCCTCGAAAAGAGTACGCACCGACGCAACCTCGCTATTCATTTCCCAAAACAAAGAAACTTTCCCGAAATTTCACGTACTTCACTGTGAACAGTTATCTACTAAAGCTAGAGTAATCTCACCATTTCTTGTCGCCAAGTGCCTAAAAGAGACCATTGGAGCTGGTTACAAAGTAACAAAGATGGCAAGTGGGGATTTGCTCCTCGAACTAACAGACAAGGAACAACACAACAGGCTTGCACACCTCGTAGCCTTTGGCAACATCCCTGTTTCTGTCAGCGCACATCGAACTATGAACACAGTCAAAGGCGTAGTTTCAGATGAAGACCTAATGACACTGAATGAAGAACTCCTGGATGGATGGAAGGACCAAGGCGTAATCCATGTGCAGCGCATCAAAATCAGTTGGAATGACAATGAAATCCCAACAAATCATTTAATACTAACTTTCAGCTCAACTACTCTACCCGAGACTCTTGAAACTGGCTATGTAAAACTAGATGTTCGACCCTGCATTCCTAACCCACTACGTTGCTTCAAATGTCAGAGATTTGGTCACGCATCCCAGAGCTTCCGAGGACAGCTTATGTGCGCAAAGTGCGGCGCAACCGGTCACTCTGGTGACGACTGCAATAATGGGGTACATTGTGCGAACTGCGATGGCAGTCACCCTGCGTACTCCGGAGCTTGTCCAGCCTGGAAGAAAGAGAAAGAAATAATTACAGTAAAATATAAGGAGAACATAACATTCCGTGAAGCAAGACAAAGGGTGCCTGTGTTATTTTCCCTGAAAACATATTTCGCTGAAGTGGTGCAACGGGGGGAGGCACCACAACGGCCTTTGGCGGCAGCCCGGACCATGCCTAGCGCTCCGAGGCTAACGCCACCCGCCCCTACGGTGGGAACAGCTAACGCTGCCCTGCCATCTCTCAAAGTGTCCACACCAGTGGCCTCTTCAAGCTTCGGCAGCAGCCAGAGCACCGCAGAGGCCACAGGGGTTTTGTCGACCTCCGGCCCCGTGGGGACGAAGACTCCGTCGCTTGAGACGAAGTCTACGCGACGCACACATCGCTCTCTGGAGCGGGTGTCCCGTGCCTCGCAAGAGGCTATGGACACCAGTCCAAGCCAAACGGCGCAAGTAGCACCGAAGGAGCGGCGAGCTTCTCTTGACCGCTCCAAAAACACCACCAATTAAAGGGCCTAACAAAGGCCCTGTAAAGTATTGTCATTCTCCTCTCTCTTGAGACACACAGCACAACTTTTTTTCACATGGATGACATCATACAATGGAATATCAGAGGATTAATAAGAAACCTACAAGACATCCAAGAAATTCTCTGTAAGTTTAGACCTAAAGTGCTGTGGGTGCAAGAAACCCACCTATCTTCCAAACACACTAACTTCCTCCGACAATACATGACTTTCCGGAAAGACCGCGAGGATGCTGTCGCATTATCTGGCGGTGTAACTATCATTGCTCATAAAAGTGTAGCGTGTCAGCATTTGAGGCTCCAAAGGGCCCTTGAGGCCGTGGCCATTCGAGCCGTACTTTTAAATAAAGTCATTACCATCTGCTCTTTGTACATACCACCACATTATCAGCTTCACAGGCGCGACTTAGAATCATTAATAGATGAGCTCCCGGAGCCCTATATGATTCTCGGTGATTTTAATGCACACAGTAGTTTGTGGGGCGATTCGCGCTGTGATGCGCGAGGTCGCGTCATCGAACAGGTGCTTTTTTCCTCCGGAACATGTCTCTTGAACACGAAGGAGCCCACATATTTTAACCTAGCCAACAAGTCATACTCTGCCATAGATCTTAGCATTTTATCGCCGACGCTTTTACCGTATTTTAAATGGAATGTGCTTAACAACCCATATGGGAGTGACCACTTCCCAATAATCCTAACTACGCCGAAACAAGATCAACCTTCTCCGCAGGTCCCTCGGTGGAAGATTGACACAGCCGATTGGGAACGGTACAGACCTCTCACACACATGACTCGGTCTGAGATGTCTGGTATAACTATGGATGATGCTGTTGCATATTTTACAGCTTTTATACTGGATGCCGCCTGTAAATGTATTACTCAAGCGAGCGGCATGGGTTCCAAGCAGCGTGTTCCCTGGTGGAACGATGCATGTAGGCAAGCACGGAGGAAGCAGAACAAAGCGTGGGTGCTGCTTCGCGATTCGCCAACAGCAGAAAACTTGGAAAACTTTAAGCATGTCAAATCCCAGGCAAGGAGAACGCGCCGGCAAGCAAGACGAGAGAGCTGGGCAACGTTTATATCAAGCATCAACTCATATACAGATGATAGGAAAGTCTGGAATAAAGTGAAGAAAGTTAATGGGCAGCAAGCGTATTCCTTACCTCTAGTAAATAGCTACGGAGAAAGCCTTGAAGACCCAGCCAACTCTCTCGGTGCACATTTTGAATACATATCGAGCTCTTCACACTACTCCGAAACCTTCCTAAAGTACAAAACACAAATAGAACAGCAAAAATTAGAAAGAAAGTCTGCTAACAGTGCGGCGTACAACGATCCATTCTGTATAGCAGAACTGCAGGCAGCACTAAACTGTTGTAATACGTCCGCCCCAGGTTCAGACCACGTAATATATGAGATGTTAAAACAACTACCACCCGAAACACAGAAAACCCTCCTCTACCTATATAACGTTATATGGTCTTCCGGCGAGATCCCCTCCGTTTGGAAGGAGGCTATTGTAATTACAATTCTGAAACACGGGAAGGATCCTTCCTCTGTATCAAGTTACCGACCTATAGCGCTAACAAGTTGCCTCTGCAAAGTATTCGAAAAAATGATTAACTGTCGCCTACTACATATCCTCGAATCAAATAAATTCCTCGACCCATACCAGTGCGGATTTCGCGAGGGTGGATCCACCAGTGACCATCTCATACGTATAGAGGTTCGTATTCGTGAAGCTTTTGTTGATAAGCAGTTTTTTTATCAGTATTCTTAGATATGGAGAAAGCTTATGATACTGCGTGGCGGTTTGGGATATTGAGAGGCCTCTCACAGTTAGGTAAAAATGGCAATATGTTTAGTGTTATTGAAAGCTATCTGTCTAATCGCACATTCCGTGTTCGAGTGGGCAATGTCTTGTCACGGAAATTTTTACAGGAAACAGGAGTGCCGCAGGGCGGTTTGCTCAGCTGCACGCACTTTATAGTAAAAATGAATTCTCTTCGTCTACACATACCACGTAACATCTTCTATTCAACATATGTTGATGATGTGCAGATTGGATTCCAATCAAGTTCTCTTGCAATCTGTGAGCGACAGGTCCAGCTTGGCCTTAACAAGGTCTCCAAATGGGCTGAGGAGAACGAGTTAAGACTGAACCCACAAAAAAGCACATGTGTCGTTTTCTCGAGAAAAAGAGGCCTGCACGCTCATCCTGAAATTCTGTTGCATGGTGAGCGTCTGCCTGTAAACAAGGAACATAAATTTTAGGCATAATTTTAGACGCGAAATTAACCTTTGTGCCGCACATAAAGTATCTTAATATCAAATGTATGAAAACAATGAATATCTTAAAGGTGATCTCACGCACAACCTGGGGCAGTGATAGAAAATGTCTCATGAACTTGTATAAAAGCCTCATACGCACACGACTAGACTATGGAGCCATAGTCTACCAGTCGGCTACTCCAACTGCTCTAAAGATGCTAGACCCTGTCCACCACTTAGGAATTCGCCTGTCTACAGGTGCCTTCAGAACAAGCCCAGTGGAAAGTCTGTACGTTGAATCGGATGAATGGTCACTTCAACTGCAGAGAACATACTCGTCTTTCATGCATTTTCTTAGAGTAAACGGAAACAGTCAGCACCCTGCGTATTACACTATTAACGATTTGTCCAGTTGTCAGCTTTTTCGCAACCGGCCCACAGTGGCAAAGCCTTTCTCACTGCGTGTCAGAGACACGCAGTGAGAAAGGGAGAGAGTGAGAAGAAACAAGTTTTCCGCTGCTTCAATATCACCTTATGTCCCCTGCTATACGGCCCCTGCCGTGGCAGTGGCAACCAATAGACTGTGATACATCTTTCGTAGCTGTCACAAAGCACGTGCCTGTCGCGCATATACGAATGTACTTCCTCGAATTACAGCACAAATACTCATGTCCTGAATTCTTTACAGACGCATCAAAGTGTAATTCTGGCGTATCTTACGCAGCAGTCGGTCCATCCTTTTCGGATACCGGTGTTCTGCACACGAGCACAAGTATCTTTACAGCAGAGGCCTACGCCATATTGGCTGCCGTTAAACACATTAAATAATTGAATATCCCAAAGGCAGTTATATACACAGACTCTTTGAGCGTGATAAACGCATTGAAAACTGTGAAGAAATATCAAAATCCTATAATTGTATCTCTCTGTTCAGCATTATGCACCGCCTATGCGTCCAGGCAGCATATCGTAGTATGCTGGGTGCCGGGGCACCGCGAGATTGAAGGAAACGTGTTGGCTGACCAGCTAGCCACATCCGTGCACGCGAACGCTGCAGACATTTCCACGACTGTCCCTGTAATGGACCTTAAGCCCTCCATAAGGAAAACGCTCAGGGCTTTCTGGCAGCGGTTATGGGATAAAGAAATAGAAAATAAACTGCATGTTATCAAGCCATATCTTGGCAACTGGCCGCCGGTATCAAAGAACCGCCACACGGAAGTTATACTTTGCAGACTTAGAATAGGACACACATACAGTACACACGCATACCGCTTGTCAGGTGGTGACCCACCCACGTGTGATAAGTGTGGTGAGCCACTTACCGTGCTTCACATCCTGATGCAATGCAGAGAATTAGATGCAAATAGGAAAAAGCATTTTCCACTACCTCACCGGCAACAAATTCCACTTCATTCCCAAATGATTATAGGTATGTAACCTCTCTTTAAACATCAATCACTGTTTCAATTTTTAAAAGCTGTACATAGCTTTCATACTATAGCCCCAGGAAATCCGTAGCACAGCCTCTTAACAGACGCTTCTGCTGCGGTAGCTGCATTGAAAGAAAGCACCTGCCTCCCAGCCTTTGGGGTCAAAGGCTTTAAGGAGGCATATGTGCTATTTCCATATTCATGCATTTTAGCCCCATTATCACTTGTCACTCTTCCTATACCCAGAGACCACTCCACGTATCACTGTCATAATTTTATACCTATATATCGTTTTATGCTTCTACGATAGCGACTAATTTTAGGCCACTTTACAGCCATGTTACACCTCATCATCGTAACTCACCAATCAGTGCCTAACACATCATTATCAGTCATGGCGCTCTTTGGCCACACCTGGCCCTTGCGCCACTAAACAACACACATCCATCCAACATAATCCTAATCCATAAGAAAGGGGACGCCAAAGGCTTGAAAAATTTTAGACCGATCAGCTTACTGTCCATTGCCTACAAAGTGTTTACTAAGGTAATTGCAAATAGAATCCGGAACACCTTAGACTTCCGTCAACAAAAGAACCAGGCAGGGTTCCGTAAAGGGTACTCAACAATAGACCATATTTACAATATCAATCAGGTGATAGAGATATGTACGGAATATAACCAACCCTTATATATTGCTGTCATTATTTACGAGAAAGCGTTTGTTTCAGTTGAAACCTCAGCAGTCATGCAGGCATTACGGAATCAGGGTGTAGACGAGCCGTATGTAAAAATACTGAAAGATGTCTATAGCGGCTCCACAGCCACCGTAGTCCTCCATAAACAAAGCAACAAAATCCCAATAACGAAAGGCGTCAGGCAGGGAGATACGATCTCACCAATACTATTCACAGACTGTTTACTGACATATTCAGAGACCTGGATTGGGAAGAATTGATGATAGGAGTTAATGCAAAATACCTTAGTACCTTGCGATTCGCTGATCATATCGCCTTGCTTAGTAACTCAGGGGACCAATTGCAATGCACGCTCAATGACCTTGACAGGAAAGCAGATGGGTGGGCCTAATAATTAATCCACCAAAAACTAAAGTAATATTTACCAGCCTCGGAAGGGAGCAGCAGTTTACGATAGATAGCGAGGCACTCGAAATGGTAAGGGAATACATCTACTTTAGGCAGGTAGTGACCGCAGATCCGGATCATGAGACTGAAATAATCAGGAGAATAAGAATGGGCTGGAGTGCATTTGGTAGGCATTCTCACATCATGAACAGCAGGTTCATGTTGTGAGATCCCTGAAGAGAAAAGTGCCTAACAGCTGTGTCTTACCAGTACTCACGCACGGGCCAGTAACCTGGAGGCTTACGGAAAGGGTTCTACTTAAATTGAGGATGACGCAACGAGCTATGGAAAGAAGAATTATAGGTGTAATGTTAAGGGATAAGAAAAGAGCTGATTGGATGAGGTAGCAAACGCGAGTTATTGACATCTTAGCTGAAATCAAGAAAAAGAAATTGAAGCTATAGGCAGCGTACAAGCGAAAAAAAAAACATGTAGTTCATGTGTCAAGACAAAACGCTTATTATTTAGCGCCGCCTTCAAAGATCGCTGCATGGATGACAACAGCGTAGCAAGACCTGCCGTGGCCGTGCTGGTAGCGACTTCATGTCGCGCACGTTCGCTGTCAAAAGGGTTGTAAATTCATGTTGACATATGCGACGACATGGCGCCGACTCACTGCAGCTCTTCCGTGAGCCCCGAATCGACTGCTTTGCCCCCCCCCCCCCCCCCCCATTCTTTGAAAGGCATATAAGTCAAAAAAATGCAGTTTAGCGTACAACGCCGATGAAAGCGTAACACAATCTTTCAAGAAAGAGTTCAAATCCTCTCCTCTAGATTTATCTTATTGAACTACTATCGATGCAAATGCTTGTCCTAGCGCTTTTTTCTGCCTGACGCCGTGTTTCCCGCGTATGCCTGTTTCATTATATATATTACTCGAATAAGGACCAGAATAGTGATACTTCTCCTCCAAGCCATTTGTCATCCTTGCTTCTTCATCGTATGGAAGTTTCGGTATAAATGACTGCAATGGCAACGCATACTTGGAAAAACAAGCAAAGAATCGCCTTCCAACTTCCTCCGTCACCATCACTGATCGCCCCGTGTTCAAGTCAGCACTCTGTGACCATGTGCTTCCTCATTAGACCTCTTATTTATTACTGCCACTCTTCTCTGCAATGCCTGTACGGTCCCAAGAAAAGGTGAAAAGAAATGAAATGAAAATAGAGAGCTTCTTTTATAAAAGGAGTGAGGAAAGCAAGCGACACTCTGACGTTTCTTGTTCGTGCTGAGTCGAAACAACAGTGCCAGCACTCCAGCGCGGCCGCGCCAGCCAGAGACGGGCGATACTGCAAACGCGTTGGAACGCTCGGTGCGTTGGTTTTTCGAGCCATATCGGATTAATGCAAGCGGCACTCACAGGTTATGCAACCATGCCCGGCTGTGCCTTTCCTCTCACCTTTGTTTTTTCAGAAGCGAAAGCTTACAACTCAGTGGTTCGGATCAGCTCCATTGTGTCCATGGCTCTCGCCCACTTCTCTCGTGAAGTTGTCAGAACACTTTCGTAGCTGCTGCTCTTAGCTGCTGCTCTCCTGTCTGCTTCTATTTCTCGTCCTTCTCGCTTAGGGACACCGCATCGATACGCTTGTTTTCTAGCACGATGATATGCCTCGTCATGAAGTGAATGGGCATTCATTGCTGCTTCTCGGTAAAGCTGATTATTGGTTCCTGAAACATACCCATAACAAATGTTCAAATAAGTAAGCGAACGCTTGAGTAAGTGAAAACTTAATTGCAAATGTCATTCGATTGCCCACAGCATGTGGGCAATCGCTGCAGCACATGCCCACAGCATGTGCTGCAGCGTAGCTCTGGCTCCGCACGCTTTACAATCGTCGGACGAATAAGTGTCAGGGTAGCAGATGTGAAGGATCGCCGAGTTCGTATATGTCTGTGTCTGCAATTGCCTACAGGCAACCACATATGTCTTGTTTAGTTAGGCGTGCGGTGGTGGGTATTTACATGTGTTCAATCTGTAGTGTTGCGTGATGTCTCTGAAAGTGGTCCTGCGATGCCCCGCAAACAGTTGAATAAATAAATAAATAAATAAATAAATAAATAAATAAATAAATAAATAAATAAATAAATAGGCGCAATATTTGTCAAACCCAAAATTACAACATGTAAATTGCATGAATCATGCAATTTTAGAAAACGAAAAAAAAAACCCGGTGACACGTGTTGCAGATGAGAGATGCACGACAGCTACCTCTCGCAGTTTTCAGACTGCATTTCTTACGGCGTGTAAGAATGCACATTCGTTTTTATATGTTTATTGTTTGAGCAACGAAATGTGATTCTTTTTTATATATGAGCGATTTAGGGCTATGAAAAGTTTCTGGCCTCGCTCCCATGCTCTTCTCGCATCATGATAAGGCCGCCTTCAAGTAAGGGTGTCTTTTCATTCAAAAACGCACGTTTCTGTATTTCTGTTTCTGTATTTCGTTTCTGAAACGTGCGTTTCTGTAAAAACGCACGTTTCTTTTTCTCAACCTTATACTTTCCTTACCGTTAAAAAAGGGCGCCTTTCAGCGTTGAGATGAGGTTCGTTTGTCAATACGGGCATAAGTAAATTTCAGCTGTTGCCCAAACATAAATGTGCTTCCGCAAACTGTCCTTTCATACACTAAGCGTCGGAAACACTATTGTGGTGCGGGCCCTAACGGTTTTTCTTTACACGAAACAAGCAAGAATTAAGCCCGGGAAAGGTGCTCGGAGGCAACCAAAGCACAGAAAGTGGACGCCCTTTACATTTGCGGCACCCACCCGTAAAAGAATGCTTTGCTTTTTGTAAGCAGTGCACTGTTTCGTAAATTTATGTTAAGGTCTTCACGGAAAAGAAGGAGGTTATCTACGGAGTATGGAAGTCAGAGATGGCCAACGGAGCCGAAGTTAAAATGAAAACTGCACTCTTGCTACGCCAAAAGACCTCCGATGGTGCGCTAGTATTCTTACGAAACCTTTTCTGTACTGTTAAAGGTCTACTAACAATATGCTAAAGGAGATCAAACGAACAGGTGTAAAATATGCGCGGCTCATTTCTTTATTCGGAAATATTATTTTTTCTAACCAATCAAAAAGAGCCGCTGTGGCTCATGGCATGTGCTTGCCAGTTTTCTGGGCAATAACCGGTAGCGGCATACATTTTGCCGGATCCTGTATCGTACTATAAGGCGGCGTCAGTGTAGTTTCATTTATTGTAGATCTCCTCGCCTCTATAATGCTTTCTCTTTTCTGTGTAAACTGCCTTCGCCTTTGGTGTTCGTGGCGATTGGTCTGTGCTCCGTAAACCTTTTTACGTGTGAGGGCCGAAGGAGGTTGTTCAGCTCTGACACGTGCAGCTTCTTGCCATGCAGTATAGATAAGAGTCGCTGCCCATTTTCACGTACCCTTCAGCCTCGATTCGTTAACAATGCGTGAAGTCATACGTTTACAGACGCCTGTACCATTTGGTGCCGCCATACTTTGTATCTCCTTTGAATTACATCTCAGCGTCTGCGCGAGTGCGTCTGTGCAGAGTAGCAACATGGCGGCGCCCTTGCAGTTGTTGATGTCAAAGAATAAGCACCACGAGGAGCTTTTCATCTGGTTTCTCTTACACTAACTCTGTGGCTAAACGTTTCAGACTTGCTAGTGTGCCATTCCACGTGCTCTTCAGCCTCGATTCGTTTACGGTGCGTTAAAGGATGCATATGCAAGCGCCAGGACAATTTGGCGCCACCATACTGCGGGAGGCTTGGTAGGGCGTTGATTGCGCGTATCTTTTGAAGCACTTCTCATTGTCTGCGCCTGCGCGCGTGTGCAGATTAGCAACATTACGATGCCCTTGCAATTGTCTATTTAAATGCTTGGACGTCATGAGGAGCGTTTCCTCTGGAGTTGATTACATTAATTCTGTGGCTAAACGTTTCAGACTTCATTGTGTGATAAGCACCGCAGTAGCTTTCTATCTAGGGAGTGTCACTTCTGAGTTTCTTCGCTGTGTTCGCGTGATGTACGTTTATTCTGACGTTCATTGATTCTCCCGTTTCCCTGATATATTTTTTTCTTGCGGATGGAATATTGAAGCATGTAACTCCCAATGGAAATAGTGCTAGTTATGCTAGTTTTCACTTCGTATGTTTCCAATGTTCCAACTTTTCCTAATCTTGACGCCACGTACATGTAACCAATTGTTACCACTGTTGAAGGCATTAAATTACTCATTAGTAACCTCAGAATATCTTCTTCAGCTGGTGTTGGCAAAATTAATTCCAAGATTTTAAACAACACCGTCGCTGCCTCAAGCAAGATCTTATGCTATAGAGAGAGAGAGAGAGAGAATGAAGAGGAAAGGCAGGGAGGTTAACCAGATATGAGTCTCCGGTTTGCTACCCTACACTGGGGATGGGGGATAGGGGTTAGAAAGATGACAGAGAGGAAAACGCAAAAAAAAACGCAAAAAAAAACGAATGCGCACACATGGAGATACACACACAAAGGCGTTCCAGTTAAAGTCGTTCACACAGGCCGGTAGATCGCAAGAAGCGCAAAAGCGCTTGCACGGCCTTCTTCTGTGACGGTAGGTCCTTTCGAGGTTGCAGAATTCTTTTTTCGGATAGTGGTTGGTCGTCCAGTTGGTCAAGTTCCTGGCTAAGGCATGCCCTCTGTGGACTGTACTGCGGGCAGGTGCACAAGATATGGCCAATTGATTCTTCTTGGCCGCAGTGGTCACAGGTTGGGGTGTCGGTCATCCCTATGCGGAAGGCATAGGCTTTAGTGAAAGCAACGCCCAACCAAAGTCGATATAAAAGCGTGGCGTCTCTACGGCGAAGCTGTGATGGCGCTCGAAGACTTAATGTTGGATCAAGTGTGTACAGTCGCGGATTTCTAAAATGTGGCTCATTCCATTGCGACGCGGTGCACTGCCGAGCAAGTAGGCGGAGCTTCCGTGCCGCGTCAGTTCTGGAAAGAGGAATTGGGACGCGGCGCTCCTCAGTATGGGCTGAGCGGGCAGCGTGATCCGCCCGTTCATTGCCAACAATCCCGCAGTGACTTGGAAGCCACTGAAAGGTTATTTCGTGGCCTGCATCACTTATACGGTGTAATGTCTCTGTAATACGGAATATTAGTTGTTCGTGCGGTCCGCGTCGTAAAGGTGACAGTAGAGACTGCAGTGCCGCCTTCGAATCGCAGAATATTGTCCATTTGTGTGGCGGTTCATCAGCAATGTGATTAAGAGCAGTAAAGAGCGCTGCGAGCTCTGCTGCCGTCGATGTTGTCGCGTGGGTCGTCCTAAATTTGATAGTTGTAGCTTTCGCTGGTATGACGATTGCCGCCGTGGAGCTGCTTGGAAGGACAGATCCATCAGTGTAAATATGCATAGAGTCCAGGTAGTTCTCGTACAAATATAGTAGCGTGAGCTGTCTAAGGGCTGGTGATGACAGATCAGCTTTTTTCGAGATACCAGGTATTGCGAGGTTGATTTTTGGCTGAGTGAGGCACCATGGAGGGATTGAAGGTCTCGCAGCCGGAGTGAAACAAGCTGGCAATGATTCTTCATATGCAGTTATCGTTTGGCTGAAAGATGTGTGTGGCCTGTCCACTGGTAGAGAGGCTAAATGGTGACGAGGAGTCCTGGCTAGATGCCTTATATGGGTCCTGAGTACCTCAATTTCAATGTGGGTCTTGACAAGGTGGTCTCTAGCGATTGCTATCGTAGCCACTGTTGAAGCACTCTGAGGCAGGCCTAGACAGATCCGGAGCACTTGACCCTGAAGACTTTGTATTGTGCGTAGATTCGTTTTGCCTGTGTTGTTTATTGCAGGCAAGCTGTATCGCAGAAATCCCAGAAAAAGCACCCTGTACAGTTGTAACATGGCACTAGGCGACATTCCCCAGGTCTTGCCAGCGAAAAATTTGAACAGGTGGCAGATGCCTGTCAACCGTTTTTTCACGTAAGATATGTGTGGGCTCCATGACAAGTCCCTGTCGACTATGACACCTAGAAACTTGTACGATCGGACCCGCCGTATTATTTGGCCATTTATCGTTACACTGTAGTTTGCCATAGGTTTGCGCGTAAATGGCACTAGTGCGCATTTCTCGGAGGAAATTTCCAGGCCTCGATTACGGAGGTAGATAGCAGTTTGTGTCGCGGCTTTCTGAATTCTCGCTCGCAGCTGTAAGCGTGTTACTGCAGATGTCCATATGCAGATGTCATCCGCGTACATTGATAGCCTGACTGTGGTTGGCACGTCCTCAAGGAGAGCAATTAGTGTGAGATTGAATAACACGGGGCTAAGTACACCGCCCTGGGGGACGCCGCGGTAGCTATAATGTAGAGAAGTATGGCCTTCCTCGGTGCTTACAAAGAAGGATCGCATGGATAGATAGCTCCGTATCCATTGAAACATCCGACCACCCACTCCTACCTCTGCGAGAGCAGAGAGGATGGCTTCATGCGTAATGTTGTCATACGCCCCTTTAACGTCGAGGAATAAGGATGCGCAGAGACGCTTACGGCGTTTTTCATGTTGAAGGTAGGTCACCAGGTCGACGACGTTATCGATCGATGATCGACCGCGTCGGAAGCCCGCTATGGCATCTGGGTAGGTGTTGTGGTACTCCAAGTACCACTCCAGGCGTCCTAGGATCATCCTCTCCATTACTTTGCCCACACAGCTCGCCAAAGCGATCGGGCGATATGAGGAGAGCTCCAACGGCGACTTGCCAGGCTTCAGCAGTGGAACAAGGCGACTTGTCTTCCAGGTTGTTGGTAGCGTGCCATTTCTCCAAGATTCATTGTACACCTCAAGAAGAGCCCCTCTCGCTCGCTCCCCCAGGTGACACAAAGCTCGGTAAGAAATTCCGTCGGGTCCTGGCGCTGATGTGCGGCTACACAAAGCTAATGCTGCCTTAAGTTCGTGGATCGAGAATGGTAGATCCAACCGGTGATCACGTGGTGGCGGACAGCTGCTCGAAGGCGGTGGAATGTTGGTAGCTGTGAGTTGGCCGGATAATCTGGCGCAGAAATCCTCTGCCACGTCAATCTCCGATCTCTTTTGGGAGAGGGCAAGTGCCTTGAATGGGAATCGCTGTACGGGAAGTGTCCGCAGTCCGCGCACCGTTCTCCATAGTTGCGATAAAGGCTTGCGTGGATCTAGCGACTCACAGAAGGCAGCCCAGCGTTGCGATTCGAGCTTGTCTAACCGGCGCTGTATCTTCTTTTGCGTGCGCCTGGCGGTCCGTAGATCGTCCATTGTTTTCGTACGTCGGTATCTTCGTTCAGCACGTCGTCGGATTGCTCGAAGTCGTTCTAGTTCCACATCATAATCATTAAGTTTCGAGGAGCATGTTAGAGTACGCATAGTGTCTTGCACCACGCTCTTGATTGCTTCTTCCAAGTCGAAAGATGGATTGGCGTCGCAGTGTTCTTCCATAAGAGACTGAAATTTAGGCCAGTCCACTCTTTGGATCGTATCCCGTATTTTGGAAGCGGTCAATCCTCTGAGCTTGATGTACGTGGGGATATGGTCGCTTCCGTGCGTCTCTATGTCCGCAAACCACCCTGCACGTCTGACTAGGCTTCGTGAGACGAAAGCCAAGTCAAGACAGCTGCTGTACGTGGAGCCACGTAAGAACGTAGGACTTCCATCATTCAGCAGCCAAAGTTCATTACTGGAGGCGAAGGCTACCAGAGCTCTGCCTCTTGCGTTGATGATCGGACTTCCCCAGAGTGTATGATGGGCGTTGAAATCTCCAGTGATGACCCAGGGATTGGAAGTTGAGGAAAGGATGTCTCGTAGTCTTTTGTAATCAAATCGACTTGACGGAGATAGGTAGGCGCCTACAAAAGTGAAGGCCAGATTCTTTTTCCTTACGTTTAGGCATATATATTGATTACTGTCATGAGGTGGTACAGGCTGATGAGTGTAGGTGAGGTCACGGCGAATGAATACCAAAACCTTACTGTTTTCATAAACAGCTGACGACATAAACGATTCATATCCAGAAAGCCTGATTTTGTTCGATAAGTTCGGTTCGCAAATGACGATAATGGGAAACATATTGGCGAACACGAAGCGACGGAAATCCGAAAGGCGCGCTCTGAGTCCGCGGGCATTCCACTGAAAAATAGCGGCTTGTCGGACCTCTTCCCTAAAGGACCGTGGCTGTGGAGCCATGATCTACTCAAGGGTTGCAAGCACCGGACTCAGAGCGTCCAGTACTTGAAGCGCACTTCTGGCAGACGGTGTGTGCATGTTGCTTAGCAGCACGCGAATGGCATTCAATAAAGGCCTAATAAGTGATATCACTTGCTCATCTGTTTTCCGCGATTCCTCGGATACAGCACCTTGCTGTACTGGGGGCGGCTTCTTCTGCGGCTCTTCTGGCGGTCGTGTACGCGGAAGTGGCGGCCATTCCTTTGTGGAGAGAGATCTGGCAGTTTGCTCCCTTCCAACATTGGTGTTCGGAGTGCTGGAAACGTCCGCTGATGATGATGCTTGACGAGGGGACTTGTCCTGAAAACTTGATGTTTTCCGCCGTGAAGACCTTCGTCGGTGACGTCGTCTTCGCCGTACTTTCACAGCGGCCTCTTTGTGGGTAGAGTTGTCTCTCACCATTTGCTTAAGAATGGTGAACTCTTTCTTGATCTGGGGACAGTCTTTGGAAGAGGCGCAGTGATCACCTTGACAGTTTGGACACTTGAACGTGGTTGCACTGCAGTTGTCTTCTGAGTGGGCTTCGGCACATCGAGGGCACACGGCCGAATTTCTGCAAACACCCTTCACATGTCCAATCTTCTGACAATTGAAGCATTGCATTGGTCTTGGAATAAATGGTCGAACCTGATGGCGAAAGTGGCCGACCTTCACGTAGGGTGGAAGGCAGTCGCCTTTGAAGGTTATCTTCACACAACGTGTGTTGCCGAGGCGACCAACATGCACAATCACGTTGTGTTCGCTCGCTGGTTTTATAAGAATTGGGAGGTCTGCATTAGATATTTCATTGTCAATGTCATAGATGACTCCAGTTATTGTGGCACCATTCGTTGGCACGATGGATCGGACCTTGATGTTTCCCAGCTGCGTTACATGTTGTAGTATGGTCAGTGCACTCGGGTTCATCACATCGATTGCCAGGATGTTTCGTCGAGTATTTATCCTAACATCCCTGATTTCATTTGGCACGGTGTTTTCTAGATACACGGAGAGTGCTTGCCTGTTGAGGACGCGCAGGTTGTCGGTAGCGTTCTGTGGCACAAACAGGATGGAGTGAGGCCATCGCTGAGGAGCTGTTTTCACAGTGTTCGAGCTGCACGCCGAAGATGAGTTGATAATTCTTCGTTTGGCCTTGCGGTACTGGACAAGTCGAAAGCTGTCTTCCGAGGACTCGTCACCTGATGCGCAGTACAGCTCTGTGTCCTCGCTATCACTCGACGTATTTCCTCGCTTCCTCGAACCGATGTCCGCGGGTGAACGGGAACCGGGAGGATCCTCGGGGTGTTGTACATCCATCACCGCGATGGAGGGGGCGGTAGACCCCACAGGTGCAGTAAGAAGTCCAGAAAAACACAGAGACGGGCGAGATGTGTTCCGCAAGAGAAGCACTTCGTCTTCTTCCCACCATCTTATGCTATATTTTTCAACAATTCCTAGCATCTGGAAAGTTACTCGCAGATTCCTTAATAGGAAAAATAATTCCAATTCACAAACCAGGAGATGTTCATACACCTGGCAACTATCGGCCCAAATATTTAACCTGCACATGTTGTAGCATGCCCTAACACATAATCACTTCACACGCGTACAGCAACTTAGAAGCTCACAATTACTTTTTTCTTATCAGCATGGTTTTAGGAAAGGCTTTCCTGTGATACACAACTATTTGACCTAACGACTGACTTGCACTTAAACATAGACTGCAACCTTGAAACTAACTGTATATTTTTTTACTTTTCTAAAGCTTTTTAGCGTGTTCCCTACTGTCGCCTAATTTCTAAATTATCTGCCCCACGACTTGACACTTTAACATTATCCTGGATTCGTAATTTTCTTTCTTTTCGAGAACAGTTCACTGTTGCTAAGAGTTTCTCTTCCCCGCCTTCTTTTGTTAGTTCTGGTGTGCCACAAGGCAACGTCCTCGGCCCCCTTATTCTTCTTAATCTACATTAGCGACTTATGCTATGTTCACACTATGGTCGTAACGCGCGTAACAGCTCTTTTGGCGTATCGAACGTAACGGCTGTAAAAAACATTACGGCAGTTAAGACGGCACCTTTGTTCACATGTACTGCTGCTTAAATTACGGCTTTTACGACAGGCCAATCAAATTTGTAGCTGCAGAATCGACGTCACTAGCGGTCCAATATGGCTCCTGCCAACATGCGAGCGCTGGGCGAGATCGAAGAAATTCACGCTCAAAACAAACTTACAGTCATGTATTCAATCGCCCAAAGACGACGAAGGCGACGCAGAAGGGTTTGGGTGCGGCAAGTATTTCTTGACAGGGCCGTGGACGGCGATTTTCACAACCTTTTCGCCAAGCTCCGAGTTGGTGACGCTGCTATGCTTCATAACATCATGCGCATGTCGCCCCAGCAGTTCCGCTTCCTTGAAAACCTAATGAGACCACTCATCGAAGTTTGGAGCACGCATCTGCGGCCATCGATTTCTTCGGCGGAAAAACCAGATGAACTGAAAACAGTCTCGCAAGGCGCACTGCAAAAATTTTCACGAACACAGCCAATCGTGCGCACGGAATGGCGGAATGGCACTTCCCGCGCCCGGAGCGTTCTGCAGACGGGAGGACGGAAGTGTCGTCACCGGTTGTTGAAAGCCGAAAGCTTATCGGTCATTGGCTGTGTCGCAACGGTCGTAACATAACAGTCGTAAATGTTGCCGACCCTTTAACACTCTCACCCACGATTTTTGCGAGAATTGCGCACGTTGGTACCTTTACGTTCGCAGTCTGAACTATACGCATACGCTTGTTGCGCTTCCGCTTACGTATGTTACGAAAAATCGGCGCCTTACGAACGTAGTCTGAACATAGCATTACCCACCCGGATTACTTCCTGCATACGCCTTTTTGCCTATGACTGCATAATATTCCCTCCTATACACGACTGACGATTACTTGGCAGTTCAAGCAGATCTTCACCTTATCGCTAACTGGTTTAACAAATGGCTCATGACACTAAACTTTACAAAGTGCGAGGAGATGTGCTTCAGTCGAAAATATGTCAATTCTGAATTTTTGTATCATCTCTATAACACTTTGCTTTCCCACACTTCATCATACAAGTACCTTGGTGTCCTTCTCACAGATAATATTTCATGGGTCCCAAGAATTACTTCTACATGCGCCAAAGCATCACGTTCTATTGGCCATCTACGACGCAAGTTGCGAAATGCCCCGCCAAACATTCCAAAACTCGCTTTCCAAACATTTATCTTGCCACAGTTAGAATTTGCGTCCTCAATTTGGGCCCCTCATCAAAATTTCCCTAATAAATGTGACGGAAATGATACAAAATATAGAAGCCCAGTTGATATTACGTAAGTACGGCTAAAACTCAAACATTACAAAAATTAAACTAGACCTTCTGATGCCGCCGATAGATATCATCTGCAAAATCGCTCTTCTGTGCTTTTTCCACAAATATATTTACACTAATAAAGGAACACGGTTACAACTGCAAATACCCCACTCCTTTTCACGCAGATTACATAATCAATTCAGTTTAACGCGCATATACAGTAAAACAAATGAATGTAATGCATGTACACTACCTCGTGCCAGTCGTCTCTGGAATGGCCTCCCTGATAACACAGCCTCCATAGCTTATCCCGACACGTTCTGCTCTCAGTTACTTAAGCTTTCCCATTTAATACCGCTCACGAGTGCCCACTGTAGTGTATTTGATCGCGCATTTTTATAATGTTGTATAATATTTTCATAAACAAGATACCTTTTGCTCTGCTAACAGTAAGATGTGTTCGTGTGCCTTCAGATATTCCTTTGTATTCCCTGTGCCTTCAATATCGTGTAGCACGTTAATCTTTTCACAACACTGTTCCTGCTGGAAATTTGTCGTTTTTATGCCTTTTCTGTTTAATATGCCCCCATTACTTTATGCCCTGCCATAGGGCCTGTAAGGTTCTTTTGAAGAAATGTCGCAACGTTTCGCTAAACTGTGACGAAAGTGTCCCCGAACTTCTATTTAGTGGTCGCTATCACAGTCGAGCGAAATTTCATTAATATAATGCGGTGCAAGTCAGCTACACGGGCGACCGGTGTTTACGCGGGGTATGGCGAGGTGAGCAATAAGCGGTATATTAAGTTGTAATGTGTATAGACGTTTTCATTTGCTTTTATATCTACGCATCAATGAATGAGGCAAGCTGAAATTTGAAGTTTATCTTCAAATTGCAAGCTCAAAAATTTAGAACGATCTAAAAATATGGCTAGCAGGAATTTATTACCCCAAAAATTTAGGCACCTCGATCAGATTATCCTTTCAACTGGACTTTTTTTCTAGACGCTTCTGAAAAAAGACATTTCTTGCACATGACATTGGAATTTATTTCTAAGACGGCGGTGATATTTCCGTCATTTTTATACAGGCCAAATACTAGGTGTTGGACCCTTGGTTTATGTGGGAACCTCACCGTGTGTTGGGTTTTCCCAAAACTGGAAGAATCGCTAGCAGTGCGTTGAGATTCGCCTGAAGGTGCTTCCTGGTCTCCTGTATATGCATCTTTCTACACTTGATTTCGTTGATGACGCAACTGTTGCGTTCAGATTCTTACCACACGTATTGTACCGAGCTCTACTAAATTTCCCTCTTTTTTGTTGCCTGCCAAAACCACATGATTATGAGGCAGGCCGTAGCGGAGAACTCCTAATAAACATTGACCACCTGGTGTTGTTTACCCTGCCCCCAATGCATTGTGCGCAGGCGCTTGTGAATTTCGTCCCCATTGAAATGCGGTCGCCGTGGCTGGATTTGCTCCCACGCTCTCTGCCTTGGCGGCGTGAGGCCATAGCCACTGCGCCACCACGGCGAGTGGCTGTTAACACCACCAAGCTAAATGAACTCAGCATCACCACAGCGGAAACGCCTTGGAAGTGAACCAAGGGCAGCACCTTGATTTCAGGTCCTGGCATGACCGTTGCGTATAGGCGTACGCCTCAAGTCCTCTTTATCGGCTTTACCAATAGTAACGCTCGATTGGCAAAGACCCGACAGCGCATCCGTCCTTGTGTATCACCAACATGTCGACCCGTACTGCTCTCTATTCCCGAACGTATGGAAGGTTCGTAAGCTCCAAACGCCCGACTTCTTCGACGACTTAATCAATTCAAGCTGCATAATGAGGCTTTAAATCAGTACGTTTATCGCGTCGACGGCAATAAATGGGTTCCGCTCATACCACGTTCTCTGTAGCATGAGATACTCGAAGCCTTTCACGATCATCCAACGGCCGGTCATCTAGGCTACCACAAGACTTAGGACAGAATACTAAGTCGCTGCTCCTGATGTGGCCTGTCTTCAGCCGTTCCGAAGTATGTTGTATCCTGCATTAATCATCAAAGCCGCAAACGACTGACAACAGCTCCTTCTGGCTCTTTACAACCTTTGCCTTGTCCTGCTTCGCCTTTAAAAGTAGTCGGAAGAGATTTGCGTGGTCTTCTTCCCATGAACTCACATGGTCTTCGTTGGATGGTGACGACTGTCGACGATCTAACACGCTACGCGACACAGGTTATCTACTATTCGGGAGTGCTGCTGAAGCCACCGATTTATTCCTGCGCAACATATTCTTACGCAATGGCGCTCCGCACGTGCACCTCTGCAACTGCGGCAAACTCTTCCTCTCTTCTGTCCTTAGCGAAGTTCGGCACGCTTCAAACACAATTCACAAGATGACTTCCAGTTACCACTCGCATACCAAGGGCTTGACGGAGCGTTTTCATCGTACCCTCTCTGACATGACTGTGATTTACATCCACACCGACCATACGAAGTGAAATGCAATCCTGCCGTTCATGACATTCGCCTATAAACGGCTACGCAATACACCATCGACTTTGCACCCTTTTCCCTAGCCTAAGGCAGCTCACCAAGTTTCGTTCTCGATGTACCGTTCCTTTCGACTTCTGTATCCCCAGTAGCGCCTCTCTCGGAACATTTCCGTTTGCGTAGCTGAAGGCCGTCACGTCGCCCGCCTTAACACCCGGCATCTCCCAGGACGCTCGCAAGTTTCGTTACGACTTGACTCACAGTGCTGTGACTTTTTCTCCCGGCGACGACGTTCTTCTTTGCACTCTTGCGCGCGTTCCTCGCTTATGCGAAAAATTTCTCACGCGTATATTGCACCTTACGCGGTCATTGCGCAGACGTCACCTTTCAATTACCGCATATCGCCACTTGGAATGCCGTCCGTCCACCGCTGCCGCGGAAGAAAGATAGTGCATGTCTCTTGTTTAAATATATATACTCGGAACATGGTATAATACTTGCGCGCGGCCAGGCGGTCACTTCTCCAACCGAGAGGGAATTTGTGTGAGCGCGACACATGCATGACCTTTAACTTCATCCTCTCAACATATCATCATTTAATGTACATCTTTTTCGACTGTATGTATCATCATCAGCTGCGCAGCTAAATCGGCGTGGTAGTAGCATGGGCTCGGCTCGAATAAAGCGGTTCCTTAGAATATATCGCTTCCCAAATAAAAGGAGTGACAAAAGCAGGCGACGCATTGACTTATGTCTTTCTTTCTTGATAAGTGTTCCGCCACATTGGTCGTGCTAGGCTGCGGCAGCCTAGGACGGAGGACACCGCAACGGTTGGCATTCAACCATTCGGGTTGAATGCACGCTGTGGCGCTAACGAATTTTTCGACAATGCCTGGTGGTGTCGTTGCTCTCTAAGGTTTCTTTTTTTTTACTAGTTTTCCGACAATCGAGAGATGTGAAGAAATATAACTCACGGGTTCGGACCATCTCCTTTGTGTCCTTCGCTATCGGCCTGCGCCATTTCTGTTTTCAAGTTATCCCAACACTTGCGTAGCTGCTGGTCGGCGCTCGGGTGGGGTCCGTTTTTACATTTGAACTTTCCCTCTGTCTGCTTCAGTTTATTTTCCTTCTCGATTAGGGACCCTGCATCAGCACGCTTGTTTTCTAGCATGTTGCAGTGTCTCGTCACGAAGACACCCGAATCGAGCACTCGTCCTCGGTAAAGTTGATTATTGTTCTCTAAAGCATACACACGAGAAATCCTTCAATGAGCAAGTGAACGCTTAAGGAATTAAAACAAAATAATGACGCGCAAATAAAGAAGTATACAAGTAAAAAATTATACACGCGAATTTTGCATCTCCAGAAGATACAAAATTCGGAGAATCATGCAACAGAAAACGTTAACAAATCTCGCCGCATCCCCGAAAGAATAAAACGAAAAGAATTAGCTGCGCTGTAGTTTAGATAATTCTGGACATGCTGAGAGAAAGCTTTCTTTAGCCTGGTTAACTCTTGGTTCCACTTGGTTAACCTTTGATTTAGCTGTAATTAATATGCTTAGGTATACAATCCATCGTTAAGCCAGGTATGACGGCTGTGCCAAGGTCAGTGGCTAGATGTGACTATCATTACGCTTGGGTAGACACGCATCGTTCGACGGGGCGACGCATGTTGAGCCACAGGGAAGGGTGAGTGCTAGACAAGCAAAGAGGCGACGCGAACATGCGCAGCGTCGATGCTCAAACGTAGAGGGCGCGAACGCGGTCGCTACATTGATCTCGACGGTGAGACGCCTGCTGCATTCCGGACCCTCTCCAGTGAAGCAGTTTGCCGGGCGATATGCGCGGGGGGTCAGACGCCGCTTGGCGACGACGGCTCAAAGCCTCCCGCTTCCACTCAACGCTAGGAGAAGTCTCGGCCTCGCTCTCGCCCACGGTCTCCTCGAGGTGACTAGAATCCCTGTATATGCTCCCGCAGGGAGCAGAGTTGACATAGGTCCGCCGTTGTGTTCCAGCTGTGCAGTGAAGGTACTCTTAGAGCACGCTGGAGGAAAATGCCGCGCGGTCTTCCATGTGCTTTCTTCTGTGCTGGTTGTGAGGTACATACGGCAATTGTTCGAAAGCGGCGAGCAAGATGACACTTTTATGCGAAGCATACTAGCCGCACAACCACGCTCTTCCTTGCTGCGCCGGGTCCGGCCGCGTAGCTACCATATGACGTCATAACAGCTGCAAAACGCGACAACGTTCCCGTCGACCCGCCAAGGAGTGTAAGGCAATGGGCTACGGCGCAGCGACTACGCGCCCCGCATCGGACGCGGTGAGCGTCGAGCAACGCCGCGTTCGGCGCGGCAACGGAATGTGCGCCTGAGCAAGCGACCCACGCCTGAGCTTTAGAAACAGCTCGTTTGGTAGCAGCTTGAACTTCATCCTGCACAGAAATGTGGCGAGAAAATACGAGATAAGCGATGTTCAAACAAAGAGCCACTACTTTACTGATCACCACAGCGTATTTATTGGCTTGAAAATAAAGGAATAAGCAGAGTAAGGCATGAGTGGTTTCTTCGTCTAGCCGAACCAAATATAGCCAAGCAACAGCAGTTCACCAGGCTAAACAGTGGTTCAACAGCTAAAATTAAGGCTAGTACGCTTCGCATCCTGGGCTTAACTTTAGCTAAGCGACAGCCATTTTTTAAATACAGGCTTCGCTCGAAGGATTGGCGCAGCCGGAGTGGTGCGAACCCCTCGAAATTTTTAGTTTTTGTGTACGTAAATAAACGCACATATACAAACACGTGCACGAACGTACATATAGAGCACGACGCCCCTCGATCGCTTGAAATAAAATGCTCGCTACGCAAGTGGCTCGAACAAATCGAAAATTCGCGTGCAAACGCGCATTACCTTGCAACAAAAAGCGGTGCAATGTTTTCAGCGTGCATAAGAAGTTTCCTAGCGGAGGCCAGAATGCGAAAAATGTTTTAAAGGGTGTTTAAAGAAAACTTCGGACACTTGTGGTGGACAATTATGTGAGCACATTTTTGATGTCAAAACCACACGAATAATTATCGTGGCCAAGAAAACCATCGTTCCTCCAGCTATGTCAGTGACTGTTAACCGTGACCATAATGCATCATTACCCGTCATTCACACCTGCTGCTCGTTTTCGATATATGCGGTACAGGCACGTTGATATAAACGCATTTCAAATGTTCAGATGCTCCCATTTCATGCAAAGCTTATTTTTACGATTTATACCGCACACTTTACAGCTGCTTCGTAGCAGCAAATTTGCAAGTGGAAAAAAATTGAAGGAGCACGAGCTTCAAGATCAAATTTATTTCGTACAAGGGAGTGGATGAGCAATGGCTGGTGGCAGCAGGGGATGAGTGCTGGTTCGTGGAGCCTTGGGTCAGAATTCAAAGTCACTGGAGTTATTAAGAATAACTATTACCAGGATATTCTTATTGCACCAATCACATAAGATAGCAAAATTGCAAAGTATTGTTTCACACATTGCATACTGTAATATGACAACACATTCTTCTTTATCTCTTCGCGCTGCCCGGATTATTTACTATGACACAGTGCTTAGAAAACGTACAAAAATAATTTGGAAAAAAAATAACCTACTGCGGGCGGTAACTGCTGAAGCTATCATAGCTGTCTCAACAACTTAAGCGCACTATGTTTTCGCATGCTACAAAACAATGAACATGAGTACATTAATCGACCTCACATGAAAATTCGGAACGCAGACAACAACAAAAAAAACACAGTAGAGAAAAGCCGAGATGCAGCGTGAAAATTGTATCTGCTAGTATTTACTCTCTTTTCAACACACTGTTATAGAGCCGCATAGACAGAACAATCGTACTAGCTACACATCGAATTGGGCGAGTTGGTAAGTTAACATTCTTGCCTATATGCACAACGCAACAGAGATGTATCATCCATTTTTCGTCCCGTGTCTGTGTCGCGTTGCACATATATTCCAAAAATTGCACAAGTGAAGAACCTTTCATGCCAGGCGTACGCATTTCAGCGTGCACAGGAGTGTTACTCGAAATAAATGCTGCTTTAGTGTAAACAAGGCGAGCCCACCTCGCATATCCTGGTCCTTTTCGGAGCTGGCCGGTCTCGTCCGTCCGCACGAAACCGCGAAAAATGCTTTCCGACCATCCGTGGTATTTGTGCAGTTTGGTGCGTTGCACCCCATCACATTGGAGTGCAACTGTCAAATTGTGTGTTTCGTACCACTTCACCAAATTATTAACCTACTATCCTCGAATAGCGTACCTACAACCTGGAGCCAATAAGTGCAGCGCACCCTTGGCGGTGAATGCCAAATAAAGATTGTACAGGTCTACGCCCCTACATCCAGTCATGATGACCAGGAAGTCGACAGCTTCTATGAAGACGTGGAATCGGCGATGGGCAGAGTGAAAACTAAATAAACTATACTAATGGGCGACTTTAATGCCAAGATACGCAAGAAGCAGGCTCGAGACAAGGCAGTGGGGGAATATGGCATAGACCCCAGGAATGGCAGGGGAGAGTTATTAGTAGAGTTTGCGGAACAGAATAATATGAGGATAATGGATACCTTCTTCCGCAAGCGGGATAGCCGAAAGTGGACGTGGAGGAGCCCGAACGGCGAGTCTAGAAATGAAATAGACTTCATACTCTGCGCTAACCCTGGCATCATACAAGATGTGGACGTGCTCGGCAAAGTGCGTTGCAGTGACCTCAGGATGGTAAGAACTTGAATTAGCCTAGACCTGAGGAGGGAACGGAAGAAACTAGTACATAAGAAGCCGTTTAATGAGTTGGCGGTAAGAGGGAAAATAGAAGAATTCCAGATCAAGCTACAGAACAGGTATTCAGCTTTAACTCAGGAAGAGGACCTTGGAGGAGGAAAGAGAAAAGAAGAAGGCAGGGAGGTTAACCAGAATAACGTCCGGTTGGCTACCCTACACCGGGGGAATGGGAAAGGGGAAAGCAAAGATCACAGGGAGAGAGAGGAGGGAAGGAAAGAAGGAAATTGCGGTGAGTTCGCTGACGCGTGTGGTTTTACAAAAATTGCCTTAATGGTCACAGGTGGTCGCACAAACCCGTCGTCCATAAAAAACACAAAAGTGCCTTCACCGCTTTACGGGCCGACGGGCGATGGGGGCGCTGTTCCAACAGCACCTGCACAGAAAGCGGCCGATTGTCCAGTTTTTGAAAGGCTTTGGCAAGCTCTTCTCTCTCAAGGGTGTATCGTGAACAGTGGCACAGCAGGTGGTCGATGTTTTCTTCGGTGCCACAGAGCTCGCATACTGCGCTGTCAGTCGTTCCAATTAATGTGGAGTATGCCTTTGTGAAGGCAACTCCTAGCCAAAGGCGACAGAGAAGCGTAGCTTCACGTCTTGGAAGTCCGAGTGGAGGTCGGAGTTGCAGGGAGGGGTTTAGTCGATGCAGTCTTGTAAGTCGCAAGTTTGGCGAGTTCCACTCGGTGAGTGTGAGACTGCGTGCCAGGTGTCGAAGCTGCAATGCGGCGTCTGTCCGCGAAAGCGGAATCGGAACGCTGTGCTCTTCTTGATGAGCTGTGCGAGCAGCGCTATCGGCGGAATCATTGCCACTGATTCCACAGTGGCCAGGTACCCACTGAAAAACGACTTCGTGGCCTTTTTGTTGGACGTCATGGTGAAGTTTCACGACTTCGTATGTCAATTGGTCATGACATCCGTGTCGGAGAACTGACTGCGTGCACTGCAATGCCGGTTTTGAATCACAGAACACAGCCCATTTTCTGGGTCTTTCCGAAGCAATGAATTCCAGTGCTCGACGCAGGGCCGTTAGTTCTGCCGCCGTTGAGGTCGTGACATGCGATGTCTTGAACCGCAGTGTCATTCCTCGCGTTGGTATAACAACGGCACCACCAGAACTGCACGACGTAGTCGATCCGTCGGTATAGATGTGCACGTGGTTGCTGTACTTTTCATGCAGAAGAAGTAAGCTCAGCTGTTTTAGAGCAGGGGCCGGTAGATCTGCCTTCTTCTGGAGTCCTGGAATCATTATCTCAACTTGTGGACGGCTCAAACACCACGGAGGACACGCTGGCGTGGCCGCAGGTGCATACCCTGAGGTAAACGACGCACGATGTGCACTAACAATACCGCTAAATGACGAGCAGGGCCTTGCAGCAGTGAGGCTCGCCAAGTGGTGGGAAGGGGTCCTAGCAGAATGCCTGAGATGCATACGCATTGTCTCAACGACAATGTGCGTCGTGATCGGGTAATCCTGCGCTAGGGCAATGGTTTCAGCCGTTGATGCACTGCGTGGTAAGCCAAGACATATCTTAAGGGCTTGGGCTTGAATGCTCTGAAAAAGGACCTTAGCGTTGAAACAATGAACGACAATCTTGTGGGCATCATTAAAGAGTGTGCAATGGAAGTCGGTGGTAACTCCATCAGGCAGGATACCAGCAAACTATCACAGGAGACGAAAGATCTGATCAAGAAACGCTAATCTATGAAAGCCTCTAACCCTATAGCTAGAAAAGAACTGGCAGAACTTTCAAAGTTAATCGACAAGCGTAAGACAGCTGACATAAGGAAGTATAATATGGATAGAATTGAACATACTGTCAGGAACGGAGAAAGCCTAAAAACAGTGAAGAAGGAACTAGGAATCGGCAAGAATCAGATGTATGCGTTAAGAGACAAAGCCGGCAATATAATTACTAATATCGATGAGATAGTTGAAGTGGCTGAGGAGTTCTATAGAGATTAGTACAGTACCAGTGGCACCCACGACGATAATGGAAGAGAAAATAGTCTAGACGAATTCGAAATCCCGAAGGTAACGCCGGAAGAAGTAAAGAAAGCCTTAGGAGATATGCAAAGGGGGAAGGAAGCTGGGGAGGATCAGGTAACGGCAGATTTGTTGAAGGATGGGGGACAGATTGTTCTAGAGAAACTGGCCACCCTGTACACGCAATGCCTCATGACCTCGAGCGTACCGGAATCTTGGAAGAACGCTAACATAATCCTAATCCATAAGAAAGGGGATGCCACAGACTTGAAAAATTATAGACCGATCAGCTTACTGTCCGTTGCCTGGAAACTATTTACTAAGGTAATCGCAAATAGAATCAGGAGCACATTAGACTTCTGTCAAGCAATAGACCAGGCAGGATTCCGTAAAGGCTACTCAACGATAGATCATATTCACACTATCAATCAGGTGATAGAGAAATGTGTGGAATATAACCAACCCTTATATATAGCTTTCATTGATTACGAGAAAGCGTTCGATTTTGTCGAAACCTCAGCAGTCATGTAGGCATTACGGAATCAGGGTGTAGAAGAGCCGTATGTAAAAATACTGAAAGATATCTATAGCGGCTCCACAGCCGCCGTAGTCCTCCATAAAGCAAGCAACAAAATTCCAATAAAGAAAGGCGTCAGGCAGGGAGATACGATATCTCCAATGCTATTCACAGCGTGCTTACAGGAGGTATGTAGAGACCTGGATTGGGAAGAATTGGGGATAAAAGTTACTGGAGAATACCTTAGTAACTTGCGATTCGCGGATGATGTTGCCTTGCTTAGTAACTCAGGGGACAAATTGCAATGCATGCTCACTGACCTGCAGAGGCAAAGCAGAAGAGTGGGTCTAAAAATTAATCTGCAGAAAACTAAAGTAATGTATAACAGTCTCGGTAGAGAACAGCAATATACAATAGGCAGCGAGGCACTGGAAGTCGTAAGGGAATACATCTACTTAGGGCAGGTAGTGACGGCGGATCCGGATCATGAGAAGGAAATAATCAGAAGAATAAGAATGGGCTGGGGAGCATTTGTCAGGCATTCTCAGATCATGAACAGCAGGTTGCCATTATCCCTCAAGAGAAAAGTATATAATAGCTGTGTCTTACGAGTACTCACCTACGGGGCAGAAACCTGGAGGCTTACGAAAAGGGTTCTACTCAAATTCAGGACGACGCAACGAGCTATGGAAAAAAGAATGATAGGTTTAACGTTAAGGGATAAGAAAAGAGCAGATTGGGTGAGGGAAAAGACGCGAGTTAATGACAGCTTAGTTGAAATCAAGAAAAAGAATTGGGCATGGGCAGGACATGTAATGAGGAGGGAAGATAACCGATGGTCATTAAGGGTTACGGACTAAATCCCAAGGGAAGGGAACCGTAGCAGGGGGCGAGAGAAAGTTAGGTGGGCGGATGAGATTAAGAAGTTTGCTGGCACGGCATGGCCTCAATTAGTATATGACCGGGGTTGTTGGAGAAGTATGGGAGAGGCCTTTGCCCTGCAGTGGGCCTTACCAGGCTGACGATGATGATGACGATGACGCTTGGCGGTCCGCTGATTGCAATTTCGATGGCACTCACAGGAACGAGTCGGTGCCGCACCCGTAAAGTTGACTTCGTAGCGCTGCGGATTAACATTTGATATCAATTTTGCATCACGTGATAGCTCTCGGCGAATAGCGGTGCGAATAGTGCCGGAAAAGTTATGCACAACTCTGCTCCCTGCACGAGCATATACAGGAAAACTAGAGTTGTATGCGCGAGCGCGCCACTTCTCTTAGCTAGGCGCGCGGCGAGTCACGTGGTCAGCGGCAACCCGGCTGCGGAAAGTGCGTTCGCCAAGCTGGCGCAGGTGCACGCACGCGCCGGGTCACGTGATGCGATTTGTTGTGCCGCACCACGTGGCTATCATTGAGATGACGGAAGCTGTCACACTACATGCACCACGTGCATATCTTAGAGGCGACGCGAGCTCCCACTTCTCCCCAACGAATCAATAATCGACGCGAGTGACGTCGGCACCTGCCCCGACTGTTTCCTTCCGACGAGGATTCGCCAAAGGGGACACAAAGGAGAGAGAGAGAGTCGCCCCCAGCCGCCCAATCGGTCTGTTGCCCTCTTGGAGCTACGTGTACGCTATCGTCCAATACCTGCAAATTTTGTATAACGTTTTTCGTTTCTTCTTCGTCTCCGAAAAGAGTCCGTCTCTCGTCCTTCACCCCGAAGTCACAACTGTTGCCAAGGCTTCGGCGCAGCTGCAGTCAAATGAAGGTCACATTGCTGGCGACGGTGAAACTTGACTCGACGCGGTGAGGAAAGCTTTCGCTTTAAAGGAAACCGGGCGGCACGTGTTGCCAAACGAGAGATGCACGACAGCCACAACTCGCATTTTCTAAACTGCATACTTCACGGCGCGTAATAATGCGTATTGCTTTTTTTTACATTGAGTGTTTCCTGCAACAAAATGTGATTCTTCTTAGACATCACTGATTCAAAGCTATGAAACGTTCGTAGCCTCGCTCCCGTGTTAATTTCTTGTGATAAGGCCGCTTTTCGTAAGGGTGCCTCTTCAAGCCAGAAGGGACGTTCCTGTAACACGCCTTGCCTTTTCATCGAACTTATGCTCTCCTTACCATTACAAAAGTGCGCTTTTAGCTTTGAGGTGAGCTCCGTTTGTTAATGCGCGCCTATATAAATAAATAGGAAATAAATAAAAATAATTAATTAATAAAGTCATTAAGTGGTGAAGGCGCTTTTGTGCTTCTTGAGGAATACAGACTTGTGTGAATGCTTGTGACTACTAATGCAATTTCTATCAAACAACACGCGTCAGCGAACTTATCGCTAATTTGCTTCTCTCCTCTGTCTTTCTGTCATCTTTGTTTTACCCTTTCCCATGCCTCCGGTGTAGGGTAGCGAACCACATGTTATTCTTGCTAACTTCCCTGCTCTCTGCTTTCCTATTTCCTCCTCGAAATGAATTTTAGCGGGTGCAAAAACATTCCTTTCATCCACGTTGTATCGGAAAAAATATTGTGGTGTGGGCATTAAGGTTTTTTCTTCATTCGAAAAACCAAAAAATAAGGACGGGTTCGGCGCTCGGAGACAGTCATGGCATAGATAGTTGAGGTCCGTCATCTTTGTGGCACACATCCCTAATGGAATGGTTTGCTTTTACAAACAGGGCATCTTTCGGTAAATAATATACTTATCTTCACGTCAGGTAAAGAGGGCGTTAGCTGAAGACGAAAGTACGTTATTGCCCATGGAGCCATAATTATATTGAAAACTGGTCCCTTATCTTTGCGACATCCATTCGTAATGGTATAGTTTGCTTTTGTAAGTGGTGCATTTTTTCGTAAATGCGTACGCCTGTCGTCAGGAGAAGCAAACAGGGTATTAGCGGAGAACTCGAAGGCTTCATTGCCAACGGTGCCAGAGTTGCAATGAAAACAACACTCAACAGCCACAATTACTACGAAAACTTGTGCTTTATCTATTGCAGTGGTTGGCTTTTGTAATCAGTGCATTTTTCCCTAAATGTCTACACCTGCCTTGGACGGCTAAGTTCCACACGCATGGCCAATGGAGCCAGAAATACAATGAAAACTGCACTCTTGCTACGTCAAAAGACGGCCGTAAATGCGCTGGGTTTCCTACATAACATCTGTTTTTTTTTTTCAAAGGCTGCTGGGCATATGCGAATCGCGACCATACTATAACGAGGTATCATTGCCGTAGCTCATGTCTTTATTTTGAAACTTTTCTTTCTTGCATTGAAAAATTCACTATCGCTTTTTTTTTGCAAAATATATTTCGTTATCCACTACCTAGCTACATAGAGCGCCAATGTATGAAGTTCTTGTGTTTCTACCGCTAAACGTATTAGAGCAAAAGCTTTCCCAAAAAACGCCGCCACAGCAAACACTGTTGGAAACGACTAAATTTTCTAATGCTAAAAATACTAAAGAAATATTATTCAACAGCAGTCGTTGTAACCATCTTTTAAGTGCCCAAAAACGTGTAAACAGCACAGTCTCAATCGCGGAAAGATCGGAGGCTCGTTTATAAAATTCTCACGTAATATTTACAATTGATTCATTGGTTCGCTAATTCTTTGAAACCTTTATTATGAAGGATTGCCAGTGGCCTAGGATATGGGTAAACGATCAGGTAAAAGGACGGACGTCCGCCTCCTTAGCAAAGGACAGCAAAGCGTTGATTCTTCTGGTGGCGTCTCCTTACGGTGCGACCCAGTCGTCCCACGACGCCACACTTAGAGGTAGCGGGATTGAATCGCGGCCACTGTGGCCGCATTTCGATAGGGGCGAAGTGCGTTAACACCAGCTTCCGTAGACTAAGGCGCCCATTAAAGAACCCAAGGTAGTCCGAATTTCTGGAGTCGAACACGACGACGTGCCTGAAGTGGTTTTCGCTCGTAAGACCCCCTTAATTGAAATGAATAAAGGAAACATATCACATCATGCGAAGCCAACGAACAAACACAAGAAGGTAAACATAAGGGAAATTACTTGTAGTTACGAAGTTTTGTTTGTTGGCTTCGCATAATAAATGTTTAATAAAAATAGGGCCTCTTGGTTAACCCCCTTTCTGTACGTTCTTACATCACGAGGGTCTCGAATGTGGCAACATTGATGCTTTCAGGCAGCATGTGCGGGCCCATTGAACAGTTCCTTCCCCCAGAAAGATCAGGTACTCCTGACGCCTACTGCAGAGAGCTGCAGAGAGGACGTTCGACGTCCGCTGCCATGGTTTGTGAGTGGTGGCGCTGCCTAACACTCCCGAGGTTAGTTCCAATAGCAATGCGTAAATCACCAAGAAAGTGGATGGGGAAACCGCAAAGCCAGTAGCTCAGTTGGTTAGAACATCGCATGCGTAATGCGAAGAGGGGGGATTGTTGCCCAGCTGCGGCAAGTTCTTTTTCATACACTTCCATTGCCATTAATTTACCAGTTGTTTTAATTCACATGGTGGGTACAAGTTATTTCCCTTTGGTTTTCCTTCGTGTCTTTGTTTGTTGGCTTCTCATGAGATAATATAAATATGTGTGATACAAATTTGACATTACGGAAAAATAGCAGCCTTGTTTTGAGTAATCTGTTGGGATAGATATTTATTTGCGGCTAAATATATGTTTGCAAATAAATACAGCAGCCTAGAATCTTCTGTACAAAAATGGGTTATTCGAGGTGTCCACGTGATGTTCTCGGTTAATGAGTCGCCTTGTTTATATTTTTAGGATATATGGGAAAATAAGGGGAAGAGTGATGTGCAGACTAAGTTCAAAATATGTGCGGTAGTGGGGAAACCTGGTATGTCGGCACACGTTTGCAAATGAAAACAAAAGATTGATTTCATAATTCCTTCGGCATTCAACTTATTATTTGCGACAACACCATTCTCGCTATGCCAGTTCATTTTCCTTTGCCGGCAAATTTTTGCCACTGCACTCTGCCCCCTACGAGGAACTGAACTTGGAGACAGCGGTTATAGCGCGGTTGATTCTCGGGAGGCGTGACATAATGATATAAATAATTATGAATTAGAAAAGGTGTTTAATGAAGCTTAGTATTTAAAGCGCTACTATGAATCAAAACATAGAATTATTAAAAATGAATGATTATCGTTTATGGCGTAGGGAGTTTTCTCTATATAACATATTAAGTCATGTAAAGTTAGAAATATCAGCATGAACAGGCTGGCACTCTCACACTTCCCACTCACAACGGAGGCTACCTTGATTTAGTTGGATTTGCTTCCCACTGTGTTCGCAGTTGTCTGGCCCAAGGATTATGTTACGTTTTTTTTTGTTGGAGTAGGTGAACAGCTTAGAATTTGAATATACTCACTTCCGAAAATATTACTGCATCGTGTATTTTTTCTTTGTTATGTTCACATGGTCGAGTTGCGTTGCGGTAAGTAATATAGCATTGGAAAACTTATGTAAACTCGCCATATTTACTATTTCTAATCTCTATTTCTATATGTATATAATTTTCGGAGAATGTCTAAGTAACCACCAGGCCAATGTATCGGCAGCGTGGGATTTGTGAATACTTTGAAACAAACTTTTTTTCATAATTTTTGAACATCATTCGTATTTTAAACATTGTTAATCGACTGGCGCTCACGGAGTTGTATTAAAGACTTCTTGGTTTTCGGGCTCGATGAGTAGCATTGAAGTGCACGGTTAAAGATTAATTAACATTGAAGACAGAACTACTAGAAGTGATCTCAAAAGCAAAATCACGAAGTTCCACATATGCGATTTCAAGGCAAGTATTGATTCCCTTGTAGATTGACAGTATCGCTATACCGGGCTCATAATGGCTGTGAATCGGTGATGCGAAAATCTTCAAATTAGGGGGCCGCCAATGTTGTAAACAACGTGTTTACCGGTGCGTTGTCTAAGATAACATGGGCGATTGGAAATGAAAAAGCCATATGGTACCATGTTTTATAATGCTTCTTGAATATTAGTTCAAATTATTCATGGCTCTATATCAGGTGTTCCATGGAATGTCAACCTCGTGTCTGGTTCCAAATGGAAATCGTGGAGGTACAGCATGCAAGTGGGAAAAAAGGATAGTTTTGGTTGCAAGAATAAATAAATGTTATGAAACTGAACTCCGTGCCAACAATTCTTTTATTTTAATCTGAAGAAATATTATTTCATTATATGTTTATATTTATTCTCCGCACAGTTCACAACTTCAATATTGTACATTGGTTATGTTTATGAACTACAACGTTCACAAGATATGAACAAATTCAAAGAGCAGTTCTTGCAAAGGCGCACTGTCGAGGAAAGAATGGCGAGGAATATTTCATTTCGACACATATACGAGAAGAAATACATTTTTCGAATGGAACAATAGTTCCTGAGTGCCAATAGCTAAATACTTGTGCATAGAAAATTTTTTTATCTAACCTCTGTGCAGATATTCATAAGGTTTGTTACCTTAGAAAATGCTAACATGTGGTTACTCTCAAAGGAGACGTTGCATTTAGGTTGTGACATTTCTTTTGCGACAACATTTTAGAAAAACGCTAAAATGGAAGAAATTCTGACCTAATTTGTTCTTCTGTTATGCAGCTACATAAACGAGAACATATTTCCGTATAGTGCGAATGGTAATATGTCTAAACGGAAACAAATTGATGTATTGTATACAGCAATGAAATATACCTTTAATTTGTAAATTTGTGGTTTATTTCCACGCGCTGCTGCACGGCAACCCCAAAACCTTATGCTGAAAGAGGCACAGCGAGAGTTCAGCAATCTTTTTCTTTTCTCTCTCTGATGTTTCAGTAAAACATGTGTCGACCCTATTCCTTGAAATAAGCATTGCTTTATTAATGATGTGTATGGCAAGTGTTTCGGTGCACCATTTGCATATGATTAATATTTTGGTCTGGTTTTATCAGAATATCATGTCACGCTATTCTATGTCACCATGTTTTGCTAAACTGAGACGAAAGAAGTTGCCGAATTTCCACTCACTTATCGGTAACACTGTCGAGTGAAATTACATAACTTAGTTCGGCGCAACTCAGCTACAGAAGAAATTTGTGTTTGTCTGGGGTATGGGCAGGTGAGGAATAAACGGTACATTAACTTGAAAAGTGTGCAGGGGTTTTCATTTACTAATGTTTCTGCCTATCAGTGAACGCCGCAAGGTGAAATTTAGAATTTACCTGGAAATTGTCAGCTCACAAATTTAAAGGGATTGAAAAAAAAACGCAGTTACTGCGAATTCCTTACCCCATTGCCATCCCCCAAAATTAAGGCTCCTAGGCCAGATTATCCGTTCATATTGAGTTTTTCTAGACGCTTATAAAAGAAGAAATTTCTTGTACATGCGGTTGGTCGTTTGTATTTACAACGGCGCTGAAAAGCCCGTCATCTTTATGTAAGCCAAATACTAGGCGTCAGACCCTTGATTCACATTGGAGCCTCAACCTGCATTGTTTTTTCAGAAAACAGGCAGAATCCTAAGTGGTGCGTTTGGACTCACGTGAACATGCGTTGGCTCTCCGATTCACGCATGTTTCTATATTTGATTTGGCTGATGGTGCAACTGTTGTGTTCAACTTCTTACCATACATATTGTGCCAAGTTATGTTGGTTTTAGCTCGTTTGTGTTGCCTGCTAAACGACGACATGATTGTGAGGCAAGCCACACTGGAGAACTCGGGATTACCTTTCACGACCTGGGGTTCTTCGCCGTGCATCTATTGCACTGTACACGGCCGTTTCTGAATTTGCTCCAGTGCCCTCATGCTTAGCAGTGCAGTACCACGTCTACTACGTCACCACAGCGGGTGGCTGTTAACACCACCAAGCGAAGTAGACTCTCCATCAACCCTGCGGTCCCGCCTTGGAGGTAAACCAAGGCTTGCGCCCTGATTTTTCGTGCTTTAGCATGGCCGTTGCATTCTTGCGGAGCTGATGTTGTATGATTTGCCGTATGCGGAATATCCAGGGAATTTCTAGGTGAAAGTGTGAAATACGTCATTGTGTAGTGAATAGCAATGACAGCATATCAACATTCGTTGCGTTTCTTTAACTATTCATGAACACCAGCGAATCTCTAGCTGGTGATGGAGCCAATGAATTACATACAGCCATCTTAGTGCCCTTGCTCTTAAGCAATGTTTTAACGCGACAGCGTTATGGAGCTCGGGCCGCAGAAAAGCCGGTGTCGTCGATGTCGACGTCGGCGGCGTTGGCCTTGAGCGATAAATCTCAACAGGCACTTCATGAATAAAAAACAACTTGCAAAATTGGCTGGGTGGGAATAGAACCAGGGTCTCCGGAGTGTGAGACGGAGACGCTACCACTGAGCCACGAAATCGATGCTTCAAAGCGGTACAGAAGCGCCTCTACTGAATGCGGTGTTGCCTTAGAAACGAGCTGTTTTTAAGGCTCAGCCCTGCGTCGCAGCGTTCGGCGCACACTTCGTTGACGCGCCGAACGCTGCGTTGCTCGACGCTCACCGCGTCCGATGCGGGGCGCGTAATCGCTGCGCCATAGCCCATCGTCTTACCCCCCTTGGCGGGTCGACGGGAACGCTGTCGCGTTCCACTCTTGAAGTAGAAGCTTAAGCGTCCTCCGATTTTCATACCTACTAAGCGAAGCGCCGGTTATTTCTCTCTAACCTGGAGATAGAAAAATACAGTCGACATAGAGGAGCTATCCGTTCATCGAATTGGTGAATGCAGAACAGCAAACTTGAGGTAATGTGCATTTACGGCCAGAACATCCACGATATGCTGACTTTTTTCTTCGCAGTAGGCACAATATTGTACGCTACTTAAACGCTTGGTGTCGTTTTGAAACCTCGCTCCACTCGCTAGAGTAGATGTCGGCTTTCTTAACGTACTGGTATGGCCGCATAAATTTTGTTTAGATAGAAGGTATGTGCGACGCATCGGGCCATAAATGTAGTAGCATGCCCGAGAAGGAGCACGAGCAAATGGTCAAAAATGCTTGATAAATTCTTAGGAATCCGGTCTAGGAAGGCATGAGGATTCTTTAGCACAGCTGGTACTTCTCTTTTGCTTACTTATTTTGCTAGTTTATGCGTGTCCACCCATAGCCACCAGTCATACACATGTTACAAAAAAAAAGGTACAGATTTGATAAATTGACCAATTATGTAAATATTTTCCAGATAAATTGTATCAAATTAGCCGAAACCCAGTCACATTGGTTTTCTTTTTGCGACACCAAAGACATTTAATTTCATTTCTTTAGTTTCCTTTTTGTTATGAGCTTGACTCGAAGAGAAGGCGTCACCACTCTCTTCTAAAGCTAAGAATCATCTACTCAACGTAACCAATGGTGACGAATGCTAACATGACCAATTAGGCATTTATTCTGCCGATATACGGCGTCACGGGAGCGGCAGCTTTAGCTGGGCAACGCGGCCTTGAGTAACCACAGTTTTGTAAGCAGCGTGTTCGTGCTATAAAACACAACAGTTCTGTCCATCGTGCCACCCAGAGTGACGCTGCAAACGCTTTAAAAAAAAAACCAGTTAAGTTTATGTAAGAATAATAGAAGGAAATTTTCAGTTTGGAAAAACAACGTGTCATAGGTTGCAGATACCGCAATGAAAACGCCAAGCGAACTCCTTCTATTTACTGTATTTGTGCAATGAGCGAGGCGAAAAAGGGCAGAGACCAACCTTAAGGTAGTCGAAAACTTTTTAGCAATTGCTCAAGTATTTTTATAGCAGTTTTTGTTAAACAAAATCAATAACTATTTTTATACAAGTCAGTCTGATGGGTTACTTTATGTAGGTCACGTGTACAGGTATCGCTACCATACAGCTTCCGAAGCAGTGAGCAGAAGACCATACACACAAATGCATATGTATCATTGTTCGGGCCATTTTATTGTGCACAGTTCACTACCTGGATAGAGTACACATAGATGAGGGCTTTTAGCGTACAACTGTCCATTTAGGGAGCGCATAGTTTCCACGCATGAACACGCGTCAGTGTCAATACTGAAGCCGTTTGTAGCTGCACGAAACGGTTGTTGAACGCTGCTGTAATCGAAGGGCCCCGGCTTGTTGCTCATTTCTGACTAGAGGCAAACAGTGCATCTCACGAGTGAAATAATGAATCACCTTAGCAATACGTTCATTGCACCCACGTACGCAGCTGGATTTATTAATGCAATCACTGGGGAACAGGAGTGGCAGCCTTCGAAGACGGCAATGTACCGATGATAATTGACTGCCCTTCCTCCGCTTCCACCGTCTTGGCTATGCGCTCTACACAATAAAGAATGGTTCATTTCAAATCCGTACGGTCAAAGTTCAACTATATAAAATAATCCTTTTAGTGGCACATGCATCGGTTGACCCTCATGTTTCTTGCGCAGCACATTTAGTTCATCTCTTGAGATCACCTGGGAAGCAATTAAAGATATACCAGACAAAAAGAAATAGCCAAATATAACAGTACAACATTTATGGATTTTATTTTAGTGATAATGTGCAAGCATAAGTATAGCCACAAGTTGAGTTACTGAAGCGCCTGGCAATAAAAAAAAAATGTTCAGAAATCAGTGATCCCCGGACACCAATGCACAGAATCGTAGAGTTTGGAGACCCGCCAGGTGATAACGACTTTAACGAAATTCCTAGAAGCCCGGTATAAGAAAGCACAACTAAGGACGTCACTAATGACATCTCAAAAAAGAAGGTGGCGTGGTATTTAACCGGCTAATTATTGGAAAACAATTACCTGGCATAGACTCAACATCTGGCTAGCAGAGTGGGTGTGCCGTCACTCTCTGCTGTCTCGCTTCTCTTCTCCCGGCGAGCAACTGCTCAATCGCTCGCTCGCTTGCTCGCAACGGCTGTGCTCTTACGCTCGTTGCATCTTCTGACGTCAGCACCGGAGAGGGCGCGAAAGGTCTGCCATGCGCCCCGCTTGCCCTCCAGGTGGCGCATGCTGGGCTTCCTTCGTGGCCTCCCTCCTTTCTCGCCCGAACATCGTGCCAGGGTAAAGACGTTCGCTCGCTTAACCTACTGAGCACCAATGTAGAAGTGCCACTGCCACAAAGAGACATCTTGGTCTAAGATTACAGTCACCTACCATTTTTTTTATCGTAAAGGCTGATGCTTCACGTCAGATGAGCCATTAGCAGGCACACCCACCAACTCGAAGACGATGCTAGGCCTAACCTTATCGGATGAATGCGAGTGACATTTGAACAAGCTGTATTTGCGGCTCGTTAGCACTGAAGCTTGTGCATCGATCAATACATAACGAGTTACCAACCATCACATAAACCATTCACAGGAAGCGTAACTTTTCGCGACAGCAACATCTCACGCCGTAACCTGCCCTACAATGGTCGACTTCTAGGCGGTGTCGTATGCCACTTATTACCGGCATGCTCGGCGTACTCCGTTAATTACATCAGAAGAAAATGTGGCTAATAATTGTGGAGACAACAAGGTTCCAGGGCGAATAAGAAAGTCCTCGTCCCTATTTTTGTTAGCCAAATTATGGCTGTAAATGTGGTCAAGATATCAATTCCCAGTGGTGGAACTTCCTTGGACCGGCCCGGCCTTGTATGCTGGTAGCACCGCGGCACGGCACTACCGTCAGTTGCTGAATATGGCAAAATGACGTCTTGTTGGGCGAGTTGGTCACAATTCATCTTGGGTACTAGGCGCGAACACACACAAGACACAAGGAAAGAAACGGGACAGAGCGCTCTGACTCATCTTCTTCCTTGTGTCTTGTGTGTGTTCGCGCCTAGTTCCCAAGATGAGTAGAAGATGGCGGCTGTGCCTCACACGTGCACGGCATGGCGATAGCAACGAAGTGTGATTCGTTTTCCGCGGAACGAGGGCAAAACGCCCATCGAAATTGACAAGGAAGTACAGCCCACGTTTGGCGATAAGTGTTGCGCTTTCAAAAATGTGGGGTGGTGGTGTTGTGAGTTCACAAAGGCCGTGGAGACTTGCATCACAAAGAACGTTCGGAGAGGCTGCGGGCATGGATTACGTACGAAAACATTTTTCGAATTTTGATTCTGCGATGGGACAAATGTCTGAAGTGGTGTGGGGGGTATGTGCAAAAGCAGTGCAGGGTACGTAGAGTAGTACTTATGTTTGTAGTTAGCTTTGTGTACCTTAATATGGCCAATAAAAAATAGGGACAAACACTTTGTGGTTCCCCTCGCATGCGGTTTCACAGAAATGAAGAAATTCATTTGTAAACAAAATCTGCGCAGCTCTCAACCCAATGGTATTTAAACAATGCACAACGTGCAGGTGCACAGGAACGTCTCCAGCCGATGTCACCGACATTTTTTGAATTATAGAATTCGCCACGCTAGATATTCAAAGTTAAAAGGTGGAGCACCGGGTAATCAGCGAAGATTACTTTTCAGGGTTGGTGGCATCCAAGGAACATATACACCCTAATAGCCTGATAGCTTCTTTTATTTTTCATTGTTAATGCCTTAAATCAGCTAGCCTAATATATAGCAGGCACACGGTTTGTTATGGGAAAATGAAAGCAGTACAAGGCATGTTTTTCTGTCAAATGCATGGAAGGAGATGCTGGCGCCTCGTATAGTCAATTAACGATAAATGCGTTGTGAAGACAGGATAGTTTATTAGCAACACATGTCAATTGTCTTCTTCATAAAATGGGCACTTTTTTGCGAGTCGCGAAGTGGCAGCTAGCCCTACTTACTCGGTACTCCTCACCAACCATTTCTAACAATTAATGTGCGTTGCACTTAACAGAGCTCCAAGAAGTTCGCGTCAAATAATGCAGGTGAAAGTGGAACACCTTTGTTGTTTGAGAAGATTTGAGGACGAATAAAACAGAAGTGGTGCTAGCATCAATGGGTTATGAGTTTGCGTTCCTGGGCGCTCAACTGGAAACCTAGAAAGATAAATTCATTTACCACACGTTTTACATAATTGTGCGATTGCAGTTTTTTTTACGTAAGCATATCGAAAAAAGTGCAGCATTTACAACTCCCCAGATGGGTATGGTTCGCTGTCGTCTGTTCGTTCTGTCGAACGGGGTTAATATACGTTCTCTTTCGTCTGCACTATAGCAAGTCGCACATTGGGTGACTCCTGCGAAGTGAGGAAACAATGTTGTACCGCTTACGCTTGGGCGTTGCATTCACGAATGCGTACACGTGTGTGATAGATGTGGCTGATAGCGTCGAGTGCAATGCCTGCGGTGTCGAGGACACAGTAGAACACCTACTGCGCTATTGCCTATCTTTTAGAAATGGAAGACGACCTCTGCACAGCTCTAAATCGGTTAGATAAGAAACCGTTCACCATGAACAAGTTCTTGGGACTATCGCCTCGCATGTCGCAGCTACCAAAAGCCACAAAAGCGCTGCTGCGAACTTGGAAAGCTACGGCATTAAGTGGCCGCCTGAGATTCCGTATGAGTGATGGTCAGTGATATATAGCAGACAACTGCTACCACGTCTTCGATATCCGCAGTGGACTTTCGCTACTTCTCCTATTCGTTTCCAGCCCTCTTTCCTTCCCAATAGAGGGTAGCCAACCGGGCTGAGTCCTGGTTACACTCCCTGCTTTTTATTTATCAATTTACTTAGTCCTAACATGATGTCACTCTTGCAATAAATGTTCATTTAGTTGAAGACAAATGTCTCGCAGTCTCCTTCTAGCGCAGCCCCTAAGAACATTTAAATCAATATATTTTATTATTGCCAGCCAAGAGAAAGATATCCATAATTTGGTCACCAAAATAGCTGCCTGTAATGCGGTGTACCACATGAGTTGTGCGACTGTCCCGAGTTTAAGCGAATATGTTGCGTGTCCACAGATTGAGCTTAGCCACGGCTACGTCGGCCATAGTGCAGCACAATTCAAATATTGAAACGTTCGTAGGATGTATGTTCAAGCGAAGACAATGCATGCTGCTCCATTGAGTGTTTGCCTAGTGCACTGTAAAAGGCGAATCGAGGGAAAGAACGATCCGTGATTCCAGCATAGTCACATGATTCGCAACAGGCAGCTATACTGAAATCTTGTGTCCGAGTCACTCCCAAAAATCGATTGTAGCGACTATTCGATAAAGCGCACCGGTATATTCTCCATCTCTACAGGCGCCTTCAGCACGCAAGCCATGATTGCCGAAAGGCACAGGATCTTGAGCGGGCTCACCACAAATTCACCCAGGAAAATGTTGATGAAGTTGCAGCGCACCCACGACAGACTTCGACGGTAACCGTACGTCAGGCCGTAGAGTATGACGAGCACCGAGGCTACCAGGGAAGCGGATAAACAGAGGAGCCAGGCGAATACGGAGACCCAGGTTGGGAACAGCGGCAGCTGCACGCTGCTCGTAAGACGCTCCCTGGGCACCTGTCCCATTTTGGCTGAACCGGTAGACGTGTCCGTGTCGTGAACCCAGTCTTCTACTACGTCTTCGACGTACACCTTGGGCACTGTAGGCTTTCGTCGAAATGCCAGAGGCCGGGACTTCTCTAAGAGAAAGACGACCAGGAATGCGAACGGTGTGACGAGGATCGTTGACTGCAGGGCAATGACGAGCTCGCGCCGCGTTGGTAACTCGAGTAGTGTGTACAAGAAACGCCAGTTGAAGTATTCCTCTTCGTCGGCGTCCAGGCCGTAGAACATGAGGCTGACCATCATGCCCGTGGTGACGAGCAGCAGGGCCAGCGAGGCACGCTGCTTGCGAGTGAAGTTGCTGGTCGGCAAGCGGCTGAAAATGCTGAAGATGAGGTGCTCCTCGCGAAAGTAGCGGATGATTCTGGCGGTGAAGATTCGCCACGGGTTGCGAAGACTCCCCTCATCGGCAACGTGGAAGGTAAAGGTCGAAGCTCCTTTGTACGCGTCCGGGGTCAGCACGTCGTCGACGATGAAAACCACCTGTGAGGCCGTTTGAAGGTCCCTCACGACAACTGTGCTCAAGTACCAGGAGCTCGCGTAGCCCTTCAGCTCCAGGGTCAAAGAAATGGCTTCAACATCTCCAAGGCTTGACGGATGGCTTAGAAAGTACCAGTCTCGGCCACCGGCCTGAAGCGCCAATGGGTTTCGCGCGCCGTCGCGAAGGACCACTTCACGGGATTCGTCGTCAGACCCGTGGACAACGAGAAGCACTCGGCTCGTGGTCCCAGAGCCCTTGAGGAACCACGTGTACACAGATACGAGATAGCCAAACGCATCGTCCTGCTCGTTCTCTGTGAGGTACTCTATGCCCGCGGCGCCTTCGTCTAGCGCGTCTTGCTTCGCGGCCCACACCATGACCAGCAAATAGACGAGCCACACCGCTGATATAATTACGGCCATCACAATGTTTCTCGACATGGTCAACAGAAGGGAACCCAAATCGGTGAAGTCGATCGGGTGCGGAGCGATGAACAATCCGCCCGCGAAAATGGAGTTGTGCTCGCAAGCGCAGTGAACAAACTGTTCGTCAGAATCCGCGAGAACGCGGCATCCTGAACTCGAGTACGCTTGTTCCGTGTTGTTCCAGAAAAGGCAGCTGTAGAAGTGCGACTTCATCGTGTAAGTCGCGCTGCCGTTCTCGTCACCCCTCCTGCGATACGGGTCAAGTAACCTGGCTTTCGAACTGTTAGTAAGCGGTATAACAGCCACCGTGACCAGAGCAGGCTTCTGGACAAATTCGATTCGGTTCTCGTGCGGCACGTTGCTTGCAAGATGAAACCTGTTCTGCTCGAGGAAGTCCAACCTAGATGGACGTCGACCAGAGACGACGGCGGTTATAAATCTTGTTTGGGCGTCGAAGGTGAACACGTCGATCTTTAGGAACACGCCTGCTTCGGTCACGTTAATCACGTGCATGGAAACGTTTGAGAACGATGTTTCGTAGGTGCCCGCGTGTCCGTCCCAGTCGAGTGGTGTTGGCCTTTTCAAGTAGCTCTCCGTAGGCACACGGACGCTGGAGGGAGTTTCTGCGGGGCCTCGTGCCGCCTCGACGCCTACAACCTGGGTGTTTATCAGCTTTGCCGTCTCGTGACATCGAAATGGATTAGACGGAAACACTATGGCCGTTTGTGCGTCGACGCTGCCTTCGACGCGAACCCTGCTGCCGCCGGATGTGCCGAGGAAGCCTCGCCTTTGAGACTCTCGAATCCACACTTCGTAGTGCCTGGCGTTGATTTTCGCGTCGTTCTGCTCGGTGTCCACCACGCGTGACACACCCGCGGCTACTCGGGCCACACTGCGTACCAGTTTCGCCACAGTTCCGCACTCGGAATCGGGCTGAAAAAGAAATAACAAACATCAGCTATAAGTTCCACACAACGCTGTTTCCCGTTCTTGTGAAAAGCGTTTCTACTTAACGGTTACCTTTTACCACAACAGCATAACTAATAGATTTTTATGGGCAGCAGGTGGAACAGTTTGCGTACATGTGACATACTTAGGCGGGTGTCGAATTTTCAATGTTTTGTCGGTTTTCTCTTTACAGGAATTTTCCAATTTCATTTTAAATCTTCCACACAAGCCTAAACCTGCATGTTGTGAGATACAAAACGCCGTACTAACGGTTCTTAACCGTTCTTAATGATTGGTATCGCTTCTTAGAAAACTTGTCGCTTTGATGTTTGAATAAACAGCAAGTTTCGAGTTTACCACAGCCATTTCAAATGGAGGAGCAAAAGCGACATGCTTAATCTTTGGGAAATGGGCAAGGAATCAGTTGAAATGAGTATAAATTGACTTTCGCGGCACATTCATAATGCATGGTAACTTCGTACACGATGCTGACACGTCGGATGTATGAACGCGCCCTTTAATAACCATTTCGTCTGTAGGCACGAGAAAAGCGTAGTGATGACAGAACTATGTGTGTTTTGTGCACATATATGATGCTGTTTGCCAAGCACTTGTCAGTGAATCTGCGACCACGCTTATTGAGGGGCCCATGACGTTGTCAAAGAGGACAACGCCCTGTAGGTTAAAAATAAAAACGCGAGTCAACAGCGGTTGACATCGAAGAAAGGAAAGGTCTTTTTTTGGCCGACTAGTGTACCATGTGGTTTGGTGGTTAAACTGCACTATATACTTTCCCGGCACAATTTGAGACTGCACAGCTTCCGGGTTCGGGCCATTTTCTTTAGTTGAGTAAAGCCACATATGCGGTTACGGCATTATGCGCGTAGTTTGAATTAACGAGCGCATCTGTGCGTCATTCCGTACTTCCGCCAGTTACAGAACAATACTTTTCTGCACAAAGCTCAACCATAACTTGGTGCGGTTTTTTTTTTTTGCTTCTAAGCTTCAATTTGACGCCTTTGTTTGTATGTACGTGCGTCTGGTCCTATGTGCACTTAGAAGGCCTCAAAATGTCTGATTGGACGAGAGCCAAATAGCCAGGATTGGCGAGGTACCCAAATCCGACGCACGCCAAATTAATCTGATAGCTCCAAAGAAGGCTTTGCCTACAAGAAGGGGCAACAACCACTTCAGGGCTGAAAGGTGGATCGTTAAGCGCCCTCATGCTTGATGATGCTTGTTAGGCGCAGCTATCGTACGAATAGTTGGAATGACAGTGAAATGAACCTATCCATGAGCAGTGGATTACGCGGCGGCATACTGGGTCGGCGCTCCGAGCCGAGAAGGAGTACACTCATCACCCACTACGTGATGCGTCGTTAAGAAGCATTTTTTTCTTTTTTGTTTTTTAATTGACAACTTCACTGCAAGCAAAGCTTCTGTGCTGAAACTGAGGTGCTATCGCTACTAATAATATCTGTACACTTGCCGTCTTTCTTCAGTACAGTTGTGCTCGACAGAGAGAATTCTGTGTAGGGGTCAAGTCAGTGTGACATATATATTGCATGACGTTTACTAGCGCAACCTAAAATGGGTTATCCTTACCCGCCGCGCGCTCGCTTGTCGGCTATGGCATTGCGCTATTATTGCGCGTGTTCTCTACCGCTCGGCGGCGGACTGTTTACGGCGGTTACATTTCGTAGAGCCAAGAGATGGGGCTGCCGGCTCTGACGCCATACGACGCACCCTGAGGGCAACTTCGTTCACTCAGGAGGTGCCAGTGAATTTGAATGACTTAATTGCAGCGAAATCGTGACGGGCCTGTGCCACCTTTATTGACTGTATAGAATAACATGTTGCACATATGACGCAAACTGTGGCATGCTTCACGTGAAAGAAGTATCTTCTGGAGACTATGCGATGTTCAATTACCCTGCAGAACGAATAAGCGAGAGCTAGAGTTCGTGATTTCTGCAGGCAGTGCCCCTTCTAAAATAAATGAGTTTCTGTGAGGCAAATCCACAATCAGGAAAGAAACAGGAAGAGACAACCGAACGAAGCTTGTACGTACGCATCGTCGCAGTGGACTGCGTTTGTGTTTGTGATAATGACCCGACAATGCGTCTTTTTTGTAGACACATTTTCCCATGTTGGCTCGAGGTCAGGAAATAAAAAAAATGTATTGGTTCACTGCAGACTTTGTTCTGAATACTAAATCATAAGGAAACATAGTTTACTGTATGTGAAAGGGAAGCCAGAAGACACTGAATGGCTGCGGGGTCACGTGTTCAAAGACGGCAAGCGCCCATGCAACAGGACATTACGCGACCCATATATATGTGCTTTGTTGAAAGAGTGCGCTAAAGCGATTCCTCAATTGCTTGTGCCTGCCTTCAAATTGACCATTGCTATTTAATGTCGGCCGTTTAAGGCAAACCACGCCACTTACATGGAAATCGCCTGGTACTTCTACTGGTAGTTCCTGAGGGGTAGGGGCCTTGAGATCAAGCAGTGCGGCCAGTCCATCAATAAGTTCTCTCCCAATGGTGGCAGTCAGGTCCGCGATCCTCCAGTTGCTCTCAATTGAAGTCAGCTTGGAGAAGGCGCTGGCATAGTCAGCCATGAGCTCAATCACCGCATCTGTGAAGTTTTTTGTCGTGGCGGAGTTGTTGTCTGGGATGAGCAGCTGGAGGACGCTGATCGCATTGTGAAGTTCGTTCTCAGTGGTCAAGGGGCTGTTCTTCAGATAGCCGATGTAGTCGTCGAAGACGTCAGCGTCGCGGCTCAAATTTGTGGTCCCAGTGGTGCTGCCGGGACGGTTGCATCGTTTGTAAAACTCCGAGTTGAACAACATGGCGGAACTCTTGATGTAGGAGAGTATGGCGTCGGGGCTGTTCTGCTGGCTTTGCCTGGCATAGTCGTCGACGGTCTCCAGCGTGATGTCGCTGCAAGAGCCGATTTCCATGGTCACTGCTAGCAGGTCGTAGACGTACTGCCCGACGTTGTCGTTGACGACCACGACCACAGAGCAGTCGGTGGTGGCCGCCGTCGAGTTCCCAGCCGGCAGGACACCCGCAAAGGTGCCGTTGTCGAGGCTAGACTTTATGTGCGTGCACGAATGCCACGGCTTTGGGCGTCTGCCCTCCACGTCCTTGAGCCTGTTGGGTGCGTGACTGCAGAAGTAGAAGCCGTAGCTTAGTGAGCCTCCCTCGGGATCTGCGAAGCCTGTGCAACCGACGTGGAAGATGGTCTTGACGGCTACGCCTTTCTTCGGATTCACCTGGCAGTGACCTTTCGTCGGTGGGAGGTTACTCTGCTCTCTCAAACCCTGGCCCTCGAAAAGCTCGTGCGTGAGAACGAAATGTACCTCCGCCTGGGGCCTCTGGTTCCATGCGCTCGCCTTGATGCTGCAGTGACACATTAAAACTAAATCGAATATTGACTCGTATAGCTTGCAAAGTATCGGATAACTTCTGCAATTATTGTCAATCTTTGGCTCTTGTTTCACATGCTCACCCCGTGTAACTGAGGTCCTTACCTCCCGCATGAAATGCGCATCCTATGCATGCGCGCTCAGTTGGCAGGGTGCCAGGTTGTTCTTGTTGAGTTTGTTTGCTCGGAAAGGACCTTAGCAACTGTTGTACTTGTTCTTGTAATTCGTTTGAGCATTTTCCAATTGTCTGTGCATCCGTGTGCAGGACTTATTGATACTGACTCTTTAATCACTTCTTTCAGTGCCAGATGCTTCTGTGAGGTAGTTAAAGAATTTTAATAATCGCCTGTGGTAGATAGCACAATTGACGTGCTTGAGCTGGTACATCCGAAGAAGTGGACATTACTTGCGCGATAAATCAAAATATGTAATCAACTAATTAACAAAACTGTCGAATATTATTTTTATCTTATTATATTGCGGAACACATTGAAATTTTCAAATTGTAGTCGGTAAGACTGCAAGGCATGTTTACTTGAAAAAAACTCTGTGGATGTCACCATTTTGTCTTTTTTGATGTAGGTTGTCTAGCATATGACAACCTGTAAGACAATTGAAACGCTCAGATGTTCTAATACTGTGATGTACCGGATCCGTCACCGAGGTTATATGGCTGGAGGTGATTCCAGCCAGTCCCACCATTCCTAAGCTACTTCCTCACGATACATGCACCATCTATTCGTAGCAATCCATATCACTCGCGCTATTATGCTGCACGCACCGTACACATTTACACCTCAAGCAACATCAGGTGTATTTCCGTTATTCGATAAGAGCGATATTTCCCTAAATGCAAAATAACTGCGAGCGTGGCAGTGGGCGTGAGAGGCAGAAGCAGCTTGAGTAAAATATTTTCTACAGCAGAGTATGATGGTGTTACGCTGCCACTAGGCGCTGGAGTCTAAAGTTCTTCGATTCAATACATTTTTTTTTTCTGTTAGAAACACCATCAAGTTTACAATTAAGCTGGAACCGTGATTGTGTGCTGTGCATGGTGTAATAAGCTGTTTTGTGGCGTTGTATGACCGTTCTCAGTATAGGTATACAGCCAACAGGCAGGCGTCAATGAATCGAAGGTGACAAAACTGGACGAAACTGCTAAGGCGTACTAAAGGCGCTAGCACGGTTTAATGCTTGACGTGTAGATAGACGTGTGCTTCACTCGCCGATAACTTTGTGTCATCTATTTATTCACCTTAGAACTACCAGTGCAGATGAGCTACCGAAATTGCATATCTGCGACAAGCATTCTGGCAACGTTTGACAACGCTTTAGCTTCATCGAAACAGCGCACATTGCGCGTAATCCGCGTATCTTGAACTTGTGGTGGTTTCGACTTTGCCCAGAAACAAAACAGACAGGCAGAAGGATAAGTCAAATCTAACATTCAGTGATCTTTTCTTCTTATTTTGTCATTGCAAAGAAGTTATTTGTCTTCTCTTCCTCTTCTCCGCCGTAAGCTCACGGGATGAGAACGCGGGACTTGATTTTTGGGGAGCACTCTTACTTGCGCTTGCTTTGCCTCCGCGCACACGAGTTCCTTTATTCATTGCCGCAGAAAGTACAGCCCATGATTTAGTTTAGCGCAGCGCTCAAAGGAAGGCGAATTTCAACCCAAATCTCATCAGCAACAATGATTCCTTGTCAAGTGGGCTCACTTGTGTGGTCCGGACCTGGTGATGTACCCGGCTGGCATCAGCAGCACGGCCCCGCGCTGCTCGACGATGCAGCCGGGTGGCACGTGGTGCACGCCTGCGTCCTGAGCCGTGGGTCCGCGTATTTGCCACGTGACCAGAGGGTAGCTGGTGTTCCACAACTTGGTGCGCTGTGGCCGGGCCTCCACCACCAGGTCCTCGCTGCTCAGAACGCCGAACTCGCAGCAAGGGCAGGACAGCGCCATCTATAAAGCACGTCGTAAACAGGCAAATAAATTCCCATTCGCAGTAATAAAAAAATTGAAGCTGTTTTTGTAAACCTCGTCGGGATTCCGTGACCGTGGATGTTGCATCGTGGCTGTTTTTCAGTTCAGTTTAGTTTATTTCTTTAATAAGGAGGAGACATACATGTTTACATAAGTATACAGAAGGAGGTCCCAGAGCATGTGGCTGATTGGGGACCTCCTAAATGATAGCCAAATGATAGTCTCTAGCCAAATAGGCATTCGCACCCTAACGCGCTCGCCTTCTATGTGACGCATGAAAACTAGTTTGCATAACTAGGAGGGTGAGCTTATAGTGCTGTCATTTCTTGCGAATAATTCAGTGCTTCTGCAGAGTAGCTGTTGAGCCGTCTTGTCCTTTGCCCATGGCGTTGAAATGCAAATATAGGTGACATTTCTGTTTTTTTCGTATTTTATTCGAGCATGGTGTTCCAGCAATAGCCCAGTTGTCAGCTCACAGCTACTTATAGTGCCGTAAAAAATTGGCTGCCCCTTAACAGCGTCACCAGTGCCAGGCGGTATGAGGACTAAGCACCGGCCGCCTGCACAAAACACTGAGGATGTGTTCGCACCATGTCGTCCTGATCTCCGGGAACGCGCACGCGGATTGTGGCGCTGTCGTTGTCGCTATCACTGCTCACGCGAAGCACGAAGTTGAGTATTTGAGTCGAGCCATACTGCAGCTCGTCCGTGACCTCGATAACCTGCGGAGATGCAGAAAGCTTGCTTATACTTGTTTATTCCACAAAACATGTGTCAACGAATATATGGCATGTGCACTGTAACAATTGTGCTCGCTTGGAGTCACAGACTGAGTGCTCTCAACGTTGCCTATTTTCTTGCTAAAGTCACAATAATGAGCATGTCCAAGCATCGAACAAAGAAAGCACGTTCACAAAACAGAGTTCACTATTTCGAGCAAAAAAGGTGCGTCTGTTGTACGTGTTTTAAGCATTCGTTCTTAATGTGAACATTCTTGCCACCTAAAAACACGTTTTCGTATGTTTTTAACTACATAGCACACCGTGACTATCATATAATCGCCCACAGTTTCTCTCTCTCAAAAAAAAAAGAAAACATGTCATTGCTGTAGCCAGATCGCGAAATCGTTAGCCAATGGTCTAAATGCAGGATAAGTATGAACTGCTATACTAGCAGTGCAAACAACAGTTAACGTCTGTCTTCTTGTATCATTTGAAATAGTTAATGATGGTAAAAAGTACAGGTTCGAGAATGACGTGTGCGTGCTGCCATTCAGTTGCTGTTCACATGCTACTGCTCTCAGATTGCAAGAGGATTCCCCCAATCTGTTACTCTGTACTTAAAGTCTCGAAAGTAGCAAGAATTTACTTTCTTCATATTCTACGTTCCGGCGTTCTCACCAATAGCGTTAAAGCGCGAAATATGTGAGAATGCTGTACGGTGCGGGACTGGACCAATTTCGTCCTTCCCGCTGCTCATGCCACCCACAAATTTCTAGAGAACGATATCAATTTTTTTCGCCATAGAAATAGAACATGCGATACAAACACACGGAAAAGATCGCTTTCTTGCCTATGTGCTTAGCAATGAACTGTGTATTTACTGTAAACTTGTGGCCATCCCGTTTGTTAGACAGTTACAATTACTAGTAACTGCATGGTGCGCGTGCAGCACATTCGACGTGAACATCTCGGGGCCCTATGAGCGTCGTCTCAGTTAAAAGGACGCTAAACAAATGAATTCAGAACAGATGGATAGTTTGCTAGTTTTGTCTTAGGAGTCGTCATCGTTTCCTATGTAATGCAATATAAAATTGCCGCCGATGGTTCCATTGCTGTGCGTCACTTTGAACCACCCGCGCCAAAACGGATGAGTTGAGGCAACCTCCACGTGACCTGTTAGTACACCGCTATATTTGAATCAGTCAGTGCTGAAGTCACGTATGAGAGGGAATAGAGTTCACAACAAATGGCGCCACTGCGATGTTTCAGTTTTTAATGTTCGCGCTCTCTTTTTATTACGGAACACGAATTCGTTATTACAGAACTAAATCGGATCTTTAAATCTAGCTCGACTTAATATTATCCTTGAGTATCCCTTTCAAAAACTTGAGCGGCCACTTTCAGACAGCAGCTACCTCCTGGTCCGGTTGCTTCTTGATGAATGCTTGGTATAGGGATTCGTTCTTGTCGCATTGGTCGCAGCTCCAACTAAATGCCAGTGCTTGACCGGGCTTCTCTAGGTGTCGAGAACCACTGCCGTCTGGAAGGAACAAAGCGGAACCAACGAAATAATGGTCTACAACAAAGCAGCAAATTGCTATGCAGCACAGAAGGGTTGGCAAACGATTAGCACACGCACTGACCACTGTTGTCCAGGCATGAGTCGTCGTGCTCTCGTTCCCGCGCGGTTTTTACATACGTATGCTCACTTGCTTGCGTGCGAGTGTGAGAGCACGTCGAGCTGCCCATATGGCGGGTTTCGTTTTTTTTCGCACACCCTCATATCGACTAAATACAAAACAAAATAAATCAAATTCTTACACTCCTTACAAAACTTGAATGAAGGCTTCTTAATAGCCATTTTCTTTTTGTTTCTTTTAAATTACGATATGAAAGCAGTAGAAAAAAATAGTTGAACTTACCGCATCATATATATTTATCGTACCGGATCATGACGCATGTAGGGCATCTCTCTGTTTGTGTGTGTGCGTGGGTTTGTGCATGCATGCGTGCGTGCGCATGTATGAGTGTGAATCTGGAAATCTCCAATTACCAATGTTTTGAGCTAGCTGATTCCCACTTGCGCCTGCAATTTTCCTAAGCTTGCCTAAATATTCTCAGAAATAAATAACGTCTGAGAAATTCCCATTTCCGGGCACATAACCGTACGTTAAATGCAAGCGCATCAAAAAACTGCGAATTCGTTTGAGAAAACATATTCTAAAAGACACCCTCCGAAGTTTTCCAAGAGTAAATTGCGAAAACAAAGTTATCCTAGCTGTATGAAGAGCACCCCTGGATGGTGATGAAACAACTTTTAGTTCAACACGGCAAGTGAAAGAGTAGTTTATCTACCCTCCTTTAAATTCCGACCAGGAGCCCTTGGGTCCTATATATAGAGGCATCTTCAGCTTGTCTGATGACTTGTAGGTGCACCTCGCTGTCTGAGTTAGCACCGCTGTATCGCCCTGCTCCGCGTTCGTATATGTGTCGTTTGGCCCGAGCAGTATGTTGGCGAAAGCCAGGATTATGTGTGTGGTCCGTCCGCTGATTACACTCTTTACATTGATCTGAATAGATTTCTGGGTAACAATGATGATAACCGATCGGATTTGGGAAGATGTTTGTAGTTGGCGCCATGTTGTCGCCTGCTGCTTAGTCAATGAGGAGCGTGGTGGGAGGGGCGGTAATACTGCCTTCCTGAACTGTAGTGTTTTGTGATTCGATTATATTTGACCATGCGGTCTCTCTCTGCACTCGGGACCCGCGTTCGGTGTGTGCAGTTTCGTTGCCCGGGAGGGAGATGGCGGGCGTCCATATGATATGAATGTCACGCTCCGCGCGAAATTAAGGATGTTTAACGCCTCTTTCGAGACCCCTGTCTTAGCGAAGTTATGTGGCGTTGTTTTAGAGTTACTGGTAACTACCCTGGCCGTTGTGGAGGCGAGCGCCAGCGTAGTAATCCCTGGATATAAAAAAAAATGAAGCAGAAATTTCTTGGTAGTAAACGACATGTGGCCATGGTATTTGCATAAGAAATCACAGTCCATGTCATCCTGATATTTTTGGAGTTTCCTGAAAATTTTGAATTCGCCCCAATATTTACACTGCCGATATCGCAACATTGAGGCTTGGGATTACATAAAACTACGGCGAACACTTCGTTTGCCGTAACGTTCGATTCGCACGCCGGAAGCAGCCAATAAGAAGCCGTTGCTGCATTCAAACCGATTCCTGGCCCCATTCGCTTGCGGCTGGACTTTCAATCGCTTTACTTTTTGGAGTGTACAGCGGTGACGCGTTTATAAGAGGAGCCACAAGCAGACGTGTTCCCCATGGCGCCGCATTGTGTATCGCGTATATTTCATCGCGTGCACTGATTACACAAGCCTCGTTTCGAGTCACTCACTGAGGACTAGCGTCTCGACGTCGGACAGGGCGACCAGCGGCGCGCCGTCGATGGAGGCATGCAGGGCGCTGCTGCTCGCGGTCAGGTAGCCGACGGCCACAGCCTCGATCAGCACGTCCGTCTTGCCGCGCCACATCTGGCGCAGCACCACCTTGGCCGTTTCGCCCTGGCGCAGGCAGCTGCGACGCAGAAGAGGAACGTCTTCAACCAATGAGGCGGTGCTGCGGGGTCGCCGAACGCGCGTGTCCATGGTATACGACATCGAGACAACCTTTGTACGGTTGTCGTGCTGAAAAACGCTTTTCGCGCATTGAACCGAGCTTCACACGTTTCGTTGTAAGCGTCCTACAAGGCCGAGGAGGACACGATGAGTATCAGTTATCGGTACAAATTTCTCAATGTTTTTGCATGCCACGCATGAGAGCTCCTTCTGAAGCGAACGAAAGGGCAGGGCAGTGGAGAGCGGAGTTGTTTGTGAACAGAAAATGTTGGCGCGTTGTACTGGATTTGCGGTCATTGGGTGATAGTGCGAGGAGAAAAAAGAGACGCGAGAAATAAGGCAGCACGCTTCGTGCGAGTTCTCAGCCACCATTTTTCGCGCATGTGACAGTTTTGCTGTTGCCTAATGGTCAAGACCAGCAATAATATAGGTATCTCATGCAGTGGTGTGGCCTGTAAAATGGAGTACGCCACGCAATCTGATCAAATGAGGACCCTGACATCAACAACATATATGCACCGGTTCATATCGTACTTGTGTGAGAAGTCATGGACATATTGAAAGTTTTGTGCGCAAACAAACAGGGACGAAGAATAGGGGCAACACAAGGACTGTCATGGACTTCGTCAAGTCATGCAACTCGTCATCTAACCCCAGTGTTGGCAAAACTACATGTCGCAGCTGCTTGGCAAATTTGCTTTTCTTGCGCCTGAAAATTTACCCTCGATGAGGACAGACGACATCGAGGACAAACGCCGGGAAGTCAATAATTGCACTGCTCCCGTTGAAAATAACGCGCGTGGGTAACCTGAGGTTGTCCGTAGAAAGTGGGCTCGTCCCGATGAGAATGTTTCATTCCGCAGCGTAGGTTTCAGACATAGGCAACCGAAGCAGAGCTACGCCATCACAACGTTTCTGCGACTGTGGCAGTTTTCACTACGGCTGTACGACACGCCGCGACTATCCAGGGTTGACAGACACATTTGACAGAGCCAAGTTGACAACCCAGCTTGTTTTGCATGAAAAAAAAAGAAATTATTCTAAACAATTTTGAGCAACGCTTGCTAATACTGGTAGTATTTGTCTACATATCAATGAAATTTGATTCCATGTACAGGTGGCCAGAGCTTAGGCAAGCAAGGACGAATAAACTTTTTATCTCACTACCTATTTTCGTTGCATCGTGTACACGAAAGATGGAAATAAACAGATTGATTGACTGGTTGATCGATTGATTGGTTTGATTCTATAAATGATGATCTCTTGCTTAGTGAGCTAAAGCACTACGGTATACACAGCATTGCGATTGTCATAGATAGTTCACACGAATAAATAATGTTAAGTCCCACGTTCGGTCAGCCAATGTAGATGTACTCTAGGGTAATATTCTAGGGCCCGTTCTTTTAGATTTTTCGGTAACGATGTAGTCAACATTGATGGTGGTACGCGCTATTTATATTCCATACCGATGACACTACCTTATTGTTTTCATCTAGCGGATCTGCCTAATTGATTACAAGAGCTAATGCAGTTTCGAATGAAGTGCACACATGGTCACGTGATAACCGTTTTGCAATCAATTTGGAAAAGGCTTCAGTGGTTCTGTTTCACACTAAGAACAAGCAAATTACTTTCCTGGAAGCTTTAGTAACGAACCACGCTAAAATTGAGCTTGAAAATATGCTAAAATATTTAGGTGCATTTTTTGATCTAACCATGACCCGGCATAGCCAAACTTTCTTGCTAGCAAGTTTTCACAAACTGCTGGAAACCCTTATTTTCTAAACTGCCTTCTTCGTTTCAATAAATACTTAATATTGAATTCACGTTTGTCTGAGCCATTTAGGTTATTGTTCCTTCGCCTGGGGTTCGACTTCTGAAACAAATATAAACAAATTGCACATTCTGCAAAAGAAGGCTCTTCACGCCATTTGCAACAAACCATAGGATTTTCCTTCAGACGCTTTATTTCATAGCTGAAGACACCGAAAGTAAAGGCCCATTGAAAGTATCGTTTAGTACTTGCGCACAAAAAATGTGCGGAAAAGAAGTGTAAACTACATCGCTCGTGTGGCTTACTTGAAGCAAGACAAAGCTACCTATAATACAGGAAATCCAGAGTATCGGCCCGTACCTGAATTGCGCACTAATTATGGATCCCAAATATTGTGATCCAGGCTACCTCGATTACGAAATGATCTTATTGCTAATAAAATTGATATTGTGTTTTGTTCTCCTCCTGACTTTTCTGAATTTGTTTCTCTAGTATGTGAGTTGCATGCTATCATCCAAAACTGGGAAGTGCATTGAGATGTGCTTTTTTTCTTATCTCTCCTCTTTATGCATCTTGCTTCGTTTCTTCATCTGCGATGGTTGTGCATGGTATCGTATAGTTATTGAATTGTAAGCAATTAGGAAAGCTGCCTTTGCGCTCTGCTGTTGCTTTTGTTTTAAGGCAGTTTGGGGCAAGTGAAGCTGCCACGAGCAGCACTTGTTCCCCATCTTCCCTCCGTAATACTGTATGTCGTTTTGTGGAGACCAAGTGGCATTGCATTCACAGTGGCGTCATGTGCACTAAGCCGCTAATGTACGTGGGAAATGTCCCCGCGTGCGTATCGTATACGGGTGCTGTCTGAACAGCAGATGCGCAACGTTTGGTGCTGCTGAAAAAAAAAAAACAATGCCCGCACGTGGCAAGGAAAATGCCGCCTCAAGGCCCAGAGGCGTGTGCATGCAGCTGTGAGGGAAAAGGAGGCAATACAAGCGCAACAGGACTGAACCGTTCGACCCTGTTCGCGCTCGCTAGGATGCTATACGTTTGTGTGCTGCGCCAAATGTGACATTATCGCAAATGTTTGGTGAAGCCTTTCCCTATACCTATCCCCAAGCACCTCAGTCTTCCCCAAACTGCGCTCAACACTCTTCTAAGGCGCGGCTACCTTAGCCGAAAACCCAGCGAAAAAAAAAAACACGCTCGCGTCAAACCACGCCAGCATTTGCATGGCCGGCCGTCTTAACAAGCACGTGACATGCTCGCCCTTCAGCAGCTATCACTACAGCTGTGATCAGCATGATCGAATCGACTGAATCGACGGTTCCTCATTTCTCTCCCCAATGGGCGGCGAGTGGTATTCCGAAAAAAGAACAAACAGATCCGAGACCTACTCGCTCCACGGCACGAAAATGTTGCTGCTCTCCCGCTTTCGCGGGGCGCTTTCCGACTCCAGGACGTGCTCCCCGCTGATGTGGACGTGCAGTACTCGCCGAGTGAAACGCCTCAATTTAAGGCTAACCAGTACGCATATTTTCGTTTTCCACCGTTTGCAGTTCGTGCGATATCGGTGCAATTTCGGCTCGTTCACTTGGATCGCAGTCCGCGTCATGTTAGGCACCATATACTTAGCGACAGGGCATATGACTCTGGCCTAATTGCACGTACGAAGTGTTCAACCTTACAGTTACCCCATTGAGTCCCATTCTAGTGAGCACAGTTTGTTTACTCCAAAAATTATAGGCGAAAAACCACGCCTGCTACGTACCGCCCATGTACAGCGGCTGTCTTCTAAGCGAACTAGCGATGTGGTGGAATTCCGCGCTACTCCCGTGCCACCTGTTCGAAAACTCCCGTATACAGAAGCCGTTCAAAGAGTTTCGCAGACTGCAGCTAAACGGGCTTACCTCTTGTCTACGGTGACCTTGTAGGTGCAGTCGGGCGGCGAATTCCCCGGCGCGCACGACTCCAGAGGACCCGTGCTGCCGCTGCATTGTACTACCGGCGCTTGACCTTGGTCGCGCCCGTAGAGCACCACGAACTGCACGCCGGTGCGCGCCACCAGTGGTCGGCTGCAGTGCCCGGACACTCCCGAGCGCACCCACATGAGCGCGGGTCGCTGTGCGCTCACCGGGAGCGGACGGCCACACGGGCCCAGGCCGTCCACCTGCCACCGCGCGTGGAAGTGGATCCAATTTCATCAACTATCAAGTAATGTTGGACGTTAGCCTTTCTTAGTTTTCTTACGCGTACGTTACACAGGCCTTTTCCTCTCTCGTAAACCCACCTGGCATGATACTGCAGCACCACGCTGTTCATAGACGTAGCAATAGTAACACCTTACATCACTGTCCTTTACATCAAAGATTCTTGCAAATACCTCGCTGGTGGGCATTTCTTCACTACCCTGTAGAGGCTTTTAAGAGGAGCAAGTATTTGATCATTCGGTACTTCTCTGAACAAGCACATATTATGACACCTTTGTGTATTCGGTGAAAGTTTCACTAAATGGCGGTGGTAGTGATTTCTCTTTGTGGAGGTCTTGCATACCTTAAGCTTTGATTTCTTGGCATCTTTCGGCCTTCCAACACACTCATAGCACATTTTGCAACGGCGTTGCAATCCCCAACGGCTGACCGGCGGGAAGCCATTCTGACGTGCCATGGTAAGAAAATTAAGGTGTGCTCTCCAAGCCAGCTGGGCATGAGCGATGGCGGTGTTCAGCAGCGGCTTTGACTGCGCATATTCAGCCTTCTATGAATTATGGGCTGAGTACATGCAGTGTACCACTTGACAAGTCGTGGTATGGTGCCGCAAAACGGAGCTCTGCATTCCTCTGATTTGCCCAACGCTGCAAACGACCGCCTCTAAAGACTATTCTCGGCAACAATTCCTTTGACATCCTTTGATTGTGTTATCGGCTAAGCATTGTGATGGCACTGTTGAAATTTTCTTTTTTCCTGGGGCCTTTATGTCACCATACATGCGCGCTCATCAGTGGTCCGTTGGAGAGTGGCGTATTGACTCCCCTTGTCAAATTTTTCTGTGCTCTGCGAAATCAACTTGTACGGTCTTAAGGCTCTTTCATGGTGTCTTGCGATAACCATTACGCTGCCACAAGCTCTGAGCTTCCCCTTGCAGATTTCGCATTGACAAAACATTTTCGTATGTTCTGAACTATCTTGCCTTGATCGTACCTCAATGAAATTTCTGCTTTATCTTCCAGTAGGTCATCTAGAATCCGCCAGAATTACCGGATTCCAGAGAATCGAGATACAGCTTTAAAACATTCTGCTGCATCCGACTTGTCGATGGTAAATGTTGACTTAGCTTGCGCAGCGTACGTGAAAAACGAGGACAGGAATTCGCCAACGAATAAGGTACTCCCTAATGCGAAATTTGAGCGCAACTTCATACGCGTTTTCATTTCGTGACACATATACTGGCGCGAAAAATCTGTGTCGTGCGACACGTTGCAAACGGAGCACAGTGTCGGGCGAGTGCCTCGCTTATCGGCAGATCGCGAGAGGCAGCGCGGAGACTACGCGTGGGCGCGATTCACAGCAGCCGCTGCCGACAGACCTCCGAGGCCAAGACGCACTATCCTGGCGCCATCTCGTTGGCATCGTCGTTCCACTGCGTTTTTCTTCTCACCCTTCCGCCTAAACCTCCTCCTCCACTTCCCTCCCTCCTCACACTTTCACTGCGCCCTCCTCCTCCGCTTTCCTCCTCGCGTCTTTCATCCTCCGCTACGCTCCGCGTTCGATTTTGTCATCTTTTGCCGTGCTCGTTGACTCGATTACGCTGGCGCTCGCCCCATGAACGGGCGTCTAAGAGCTCCATTCTCAAAAAGACCGAGGTAAATATGCGCGAGTATCAATCGCTCTCTTCGCCCTCGTATTTTTTTTTGTCTGTGTGCGCCACATATCTAAAGCCAAGGTGTACCAACTCGACGAAACTGTCACACTTGTTTCAAAAGAATGTCATCCAAGCCGCGTCACAAGAAACGGGTCACATACCTGTGCCTGCCCTAGTTCCTAATTAGCAGTATTGGCAGCGCGTCTGCCTCTGGTATTTCTAACTTGCCCTTTGAGCAACATTGAAAATCATAGCTTGGTTATTGGTGTGAAGACTCGTGTGCTTAGTTCAATGATTTGCTTGAAATACCGAAGGGGCATTAAAACTGCCCATGTCCTTTATTTGTAATCGCTGAGTGGTTGACTTCTGCCTCGGTGAATGTTTACTACTAATAATAGATTGTCACGTTGAGTCTTCTTTTCAGATGGTCACTTTTGTGTTTACCATAATGGGCTGCGCCAATAAAATAATGGAATGCGTTGGTGCTTAGCTCAAACGGCTTTGTAATATCCGATATTGTGAGCAAAGATCCTGATGATATAATTTTAGAGGGTTCTTGGTGTTATCTAGTATCTGGTGTATCAACAAAATTAGGAACTTGTTTTTTATAAGTGCCGTAATATGTCCAGGGCGACATCCGTATAAGTTTTAGTTCATGGTCTCAGTCAGTCCTGTGTCTTTTTTACGTCGTGTTTACCGCAGTTTAATTTCTTCTATTTGATTTCCTTAGCAGCTCTGTGTACGTTTAGATCACTCTCCCCCACCCTCAAAATGTCGCAGTAGGAGCATAAGCAGTTGCGTAGTCTATGGTAAAGCAAGTTGAATTGTTAAAAAAAATTTCACACTCTCGCCCGAAAGGCGAAGCTTTGTTATCGATAATGAAATCCTTAGACAACTATACCAAAATAATCTTACTAATTTATCGGTCGTGTAAAGTGCAGTAAGCATTCGTTAACTAATGAAATTACCAAGCATTATGTCATGCACGTACAGTCAAACTTCATGAAGTATAAATCGTTGGCTGTGCGAGCAGTGGTTGTCACAACGCTGGGATGATGGAGACCGGTTGCAGAGAGAAGTGCTGGCTTCTACTTGCCGCTCGTTTCGCGGTGTTTCCGGACCATGCGACAATGTAGCCTCGAATACTAGACGCGCGTGAAATCAGTGCGCATAAAGCCAGCCGCCATCTCGGCTCGCCCCCACCGTTTTCTCCTGCCGCAGATAACCTACAGGACGCGGTGGGCGGGCCACCTATGTGCTCCCCAGTTCCGACAGCCATGCGCAGCCACGGCCGGCCTGCAGGAGCAGACGTGCACTCGCCTACTTTATTGCGTGCTTTATCACGTGACCTCCCGCATAAGGCAAAGGTCCGTTCACATATGTCGCGAAGGCGTGCCGAAAAGTGGTTTGCACGATAGCGGGGCGACTACCAGCTCGCGGGGCAAAGCACCAGTTGACGGAAATTGCACATCCGTTACGTCGCTTGAAGAAACATTTGTATAAGTATAGACAATGTCAATAGAATAGGAAAATTTCAAGTCATTGGTTGTTCTCTTCCACCCAGGAACAATTACAGATGCGTATCTGTGCTCGCTTTCCGCAGTTTGCTTGTGGCAATGCTTTCTGAGATAAGATGGTATTACGGTATTTAATATCATGATGCCACCAGAATTCCTTTATGCATAGCAATAGAAAGCGATCATAAAATATCTCCTGGGAGCCTTAAGATAGCAGCCAGTTCAGTGGTGCTAGCGAGTGAAGTGGCAGCGTTATCTGCTGTTGGTTCTAAGAAGTAGGGGGGGGAAAGACGAAGTAGCGTTCTTGGCAGTTTTCGTGACGTTACGTCACAGACAGGGCGAAGTGGATCTGACACTCAGTTTGTTGACCAATCGTGGAGCGGTAATGGAAAAAAAGGAATACAAGCAAATCGGAATACGCTTACGTCATAGCGCCCATAATTGCTCACTTGAAGCCGAGGCCTGCACAGGTGCGCCTCGTCGACAACGGTGATCTTGGTAACGCTGACTCGTTCGATGTCGCGGCTTGTCCGATTCTGCAGGGCCGCCGTGAGGTAGTACTCGCCCGAAAACGCGTACGTGTGGTTCAGTGTCCGGCTGAGGTAGTTCCTTTCCGTGTCGTTGATGACCTTCGATAGTCGTACCTGCACCAGCATGCGCTTGAAAGTAGATGCCTGGATGTGCCTGCGTCTTTTCTATATCGCGCAGGCTTATTTAACTAGAATTACTCATAAGTTAACCGACAGAGTAGCTGGCTTCTCTATTTGAATACAGGCCGGTTAAGGATGTAAGTCTTCGCCTAGACGAAATATCATTAGTGCAAAGAATGAAGGTTGCTGCAAAGTTAAGCACCCCGTAATAGTAGGTGCCATCGGTCGATTCAGGTGAATATTTCTCGACAACTAATAATCAGTGTTCATAGTATGCTCCGATCTTATAAGAGCATCCTCCAATTTTTTTAAAAATTGGGGGGTGCTCAGCAACAACGCCCAGCAACAATGAGCACCCCCTCCCCCCGCCCCACGCTCACTCAGCAACAGCGCATAGATTATAGGGAATAATAACCCTTTCATCAGCATGGATTTCCATTGTTCAGGGAATAGTGGAAAATGGATTAGGGGGCTGTCAACTTCACGCATGTCGCTCAGCAAACTAACAAGCATAATGTTTGTTTAGGCTGTTGGTGTTTAGCTAGTTGGTGGTTTTGATTTGCACATAAGTTAAGATCACGAGACTTTGCTGTGCACGAAAATTGATAAAGTCAGTTATAGAACTGGCACTCGTCCTGTCGCAGGTGTGCGTGTCTACTGTTCGCGGCCGTGTATTTCCTATAACATAATCTGAGTTTTCTCGACACACAAAAAAAACGCACCTCACGAAAGAAGTAACAAATCCTCTCATATACGGCTGCGTCGTTGGAATCTCAGAAGTTCCATCACCCTGGCTTCCCGACACATAACGGTACCTAAGGAATGCAAATGTGCTTGGACGAGAAAAAATTGGATGAGGAGATTCATTGGCGAATGTCTATACACGTTCCCTTTGACGAGCCGCTGCAATCTTGACTTGTCTGTAACTACTGCTGAACTAGAGTTTCGGTAGCTTCACAGGTTGAATTAAGCGGCAATAAGAGGCAGGCCCCCTCTATTGATATTTCTGGGTCACAATTATCGGTGGAACATACTAATGTGTAAGAGCACATCAACAATATAAAAATGTCGACCTGTGCCAGGAGAAGTCAACAGTATGTCGTCAAGACAAAACCCTCAGGATATGTCCACAAACCATCAAACTTATTGTCGAAGTCAACTAATCATCGAATGCCAATATTTGCGTCCGGGGCCACCTTTCGCTGAACGCCGGAACAGTTCTTTCTTTTCGCACAGAACCTGCGTCGCTTTTTGCCCAAACTTCCAGGGTGTGCACGTATTTGGGGATAGAAGGGGGCCCATGTTTTAGCTCTTAAAAGAAATTCCGAAGCTATGCACAACCTGTTCACGTAATGTGTACAAGCGATAAAGGCCTGGTGAAGTCAACGGCAACGAAACGGCGAAGCTTCTAGAGCACTGTGTGGTGGCACAAGCGATGGCGAAACGCCGCTTCCCCATCGCCACCCTTTCTTCCCACTGCGGTTCCTCCAGCGACTGTCTTCCTCCTTTCCCGCCTTCTCTGCTACAGCGGGAGAGAAGGGCTGTGATGAGCGAAAGTGCGCAAACGACCGGACATGACGCGACGTCACCTCGACCTCCATTCCGATTTGATGACCTGACTCAACCTTGTACCATGAGGTTGAAGTGCTTTCAGTAGTCATCGCCTCAACTTTCAGCAGTTGCAAGTGAACTCATCTCGACCGCATCTCAGAGTTCAAGTAGTGTCTCCAAACTCAACCTCGTTTTGTGAGTTCCAAGTCGGCTACTTAATGTCGAATGTAGTAGTCTCAACTCAGAACTTAATCCTCCTTTCTGCATTCCCCAATAGGCCGTGGTCTATCTTGACCAATAAGCATTTATTCAATGACATTGTGTTTTGAAAGCTTAAATCTTCGTAAACGTGTTCTGATGCCTCGCACACGGCTTAAAATGATACCTGTGAATGATGACAATGAAATTAACACACGGTTTGGCGGATCTAGGAGGTATGATCGTTAATAAATCAAGGGTCAAAGAGTAATAAAGGTATTTCATAACTACAGAAATGACACAAAGACTCTTGCCGTATTGAGGTCTACGACATCCAACAAATGCGCAGAATTCTCAACTAAGAGAGAGTCATGTAACTGCTTGATTTTTTAGCTTTTCGTGCAAGAGCAATGTCAACAGCCTCTGCCACGTGTACATTTCTGGAATCTCTAGCCTTAGGGGATTGGCTAAATTATGCGTTTTTGCGCTAACTGAGGCTTGAAGGTAACTCTTTCCTTTGGTTCCTTTTCCTTATGTTTGCCAGAATGCTGTCCCATATTAGGTTTCTCGCACACATATCATGCTCGCTTCTTGCTTTTCGGCATGCGCGCATTGCCGCGACAATCGAAAACAGCGGAAACCGCGGTATTGTGCTTAGAACGAAACAAATTATCGGATAGAACAGTAAACTCTACCTTCATATCTGGGGGGGGGGGGGAGGGGGGTTAGGCTCACGTATATATGCCGGTCACGCAACGCGTTTCACCCGCACATTTGACGATCGGTTCCTACAGTGAGATAGGACTCCTTCCGAGATGCATCTAGAGTTCACTGCTTCAGTCGCCTCACGGTAAACACGGTGACCATTCAATCGGGGCGGAATGTAGCAATAATCTAGCACCGCTCTTTTCTTGCACGTTAAAGAATTCTATTCGTTTAATGTTAATGCGGATCCCTCCACTATCACGGTTCTCATAAACCATTGTGCAGTTTTGGGGCGTTGAACCCCGCAATTTATGTTTTAAGCATTATACCTTCAATTCAGTTCTAACACCAAAGAGACCGGAGTGCGAGCTTACGTTGAAGTCTTTGCCCGGAACCTTTTCATAAGCAGACGGCCCAGGAACAGAGAGGACATCGCCCCAGGTGTAGTACGCATCATAGAACGATATATCGACGTACTGGGGCTGCGCCAACATAATTGCCTCGAAGCTGTCGATGCGGGCTCTGATAGGCGCGTGCTGGAACCTGCAGTGGCGCCGGCTTGATATAAACGTACATAACCAGAAAATTGTTCTTTCTTACAACAATCACACATAGCTAACTGGTACAATTCCGACTGGCGGAAAGGAGACAGGGCCATCAGTACACAATAGATGCTTATAATTCAGTAAAAAAGAAATACAGAACAACATTACAAAACGAACACTGCACACATGTTACAAAGACAAAAAAATAGAAGCTCCTCTTTGTGTTGAACTTTATTGAAAGGGCGAAACGAAAAGGGGGAAGTGGCCGAGGGATTGGGCTCAAGGAAGGCCCTGGGCCTGCTTGGCCTTCTCCGCCCAGTCCACCAGTTCAAGCTGTCGGTCGACGTCCCCGGAACTGAGCCAGACTGTCCAGTCAGTCCGGCTGCTGATGGGGGGATGAGAAAACGGGAGCGAGGTGCATTCCTTCATTATATGTGTGAGTGTCCCTGTTTGTGAACAGAGCCTACGTTGGTTGCTTTCCTTGCCCCCTGTGATTCTGTTAACGTGCTTTGCGTGAGAGTATGTGTTCCTCTGGGGTCGCCTAAACGCAACCGCTTGCATTTTATCGAGTTGCTTCACCAGTGGTGGCAGCGCCCGACGCCTCAAGCGATACCTATGGGCTATTTCATGTTGTGTCCCGCTGTGTTCCTCGTGTCTCTCCTCCTCATTCACGCTGTCCGCATCAGCAGACGAGGCTCGGCGCGCGAGATCTCGAGCCAAACTGTGAGCCGACGCGTAGCCGGGCACAGCCGCGTGGGCGGGGGTCCACACGAGGGTTTCCGAGCCGCTGAGAGGGCGCCGCGTGAGGTCATGGTACGCCTGTTTGGAAATTCTACCGCAGACGAAATTGCCGATGGCCTGCTTGCTATCGCTTACGAGGGTATTCGCTTCCGCATGCATGACCATGGCAATCGCCATTTCCTCCGCTTCGAGCATTCGGCCAGCCGTGGCTGTTGTGTGTTCTATCAATCCTCCGTTGGGATCGGCCACCACCGCGGTCATGAGGTTGCAGCGAGGGTGTCTCGCTGCGTCTGTGCAGACCACTCCACCTTGCGAGCCGTATCGTGGCCAAATGGCTTCACTACCGGCCTGCCGATGGCCCTAATGGAACTTGCGCCAATGTTGCGGTTTAGAGGCGGGGCATAATACCCCCTGAGGTTTCGCGGAATCGTCGTGTACTCTGCAACCTTCGGGACTGCCTCGAGACTGAGCCTCTGGAGGACTGTACTGCCAGCTGGGGACAAGCTCCTAAACAATATACGCAGTCCTACTCGGGTCGAAATTACTGACCACTCATACGTCAGTACGGCCTTACGGTAGCACACGGGTATTTCACTTAGATTACTACAGTAGTAAAAGACAAGCAGATAGCCTCCGTAGCACATGCCGTGGGGAGGGGAGTGCGAACGTGTTTAGACCATTGACTGGCTTTTGTGGACAATGACTGGCAGCGAGAACCCCGCAGAATGTCACGATACACCGGCATCAACAGGGCACCATGGCCGGTGTACTGTCTATGGGTCCCATATCCGGGACAACTCTTGTAAGCCATTCGTCTCTGTCTCCTGAGCGCAGCTGGAGAATAACCCGCTCTAGAACAAATCCCACGTCACGTACTGCCGATCTTTTGCCCTCTCTTTCTCTCTCTCTCTCTTTATGTTTTTTCTAATTCCTGAACATACATTTCCTATGCCTTTTGCATCTTTCGCTTCATATAGAAGTGCTCTCGGAGCGTACGTTTTCTATCGATGCCCGTTTGGGCCGCGTACTTCGTCTTATTCGGCTTCTTCCGCACTCACGGCGCAGTTCGCCCCCTGCATCCAATCTGTCAGTACCACTCGACAATACCGAATTGCGCGATGTGAGGAATTCGATCATGAGCGGCGCGACCGCATTCTGGAAGGGGTAGGACCCGCGAGAGTTCATGCTCGGTGCTTTGTCCGTTGAAAACTCCACGTTGTTTTATGATAATATAATCTGGAGCCCTATGCTACGATGTCTCTAATCTTCGTTTGTGAAACATTGGGACGCGAATTCTCCACAATTTCAGGTGCTAAAGGAGCTAAACAACTGCCCCATTTTCATTTTAATTTTGAGGTGATTCATTAAAAGGGGTCACTTTGTTGACCAAAATATAGCGATGACTACAACAGGCAACCAGTAACCTCTCACATTATTAATTTGCATATAAACCTAGTTTGCGCTTATATTTAATCACGTGGACAGCTACTTTCGAGGAGCTCTATAAACATGAGTGATCTAGTGTGGGTAAAAAAGGAATCACGCTGCAATTTGTATCCTCAGCGACATTCGCTTGATCACTGTTGATCAGTTCACGCTTTGCCCACGCTGTAAACATCCTTCTCGTTTCAAAGGTAATTTAGACGTAAATCTACAAATAAGCAATCTTCGTTTGTTTGCTGAGCTGACTGGTGTATTGTATGGCAATAATGAAGGTAGTCATGAACACAATAGATCAGACCATAAAAACCTTGGTCGAGATTTCGTGGCAACGCCACTTTTACAGATTTCCTCGACCGTTTGGACAAAGCTAAGAGGGTTCCATGGCAAACGACGCCGGAAACATATGGCCTATAAGAACGTCTTTGCGATGTCCAACTTAGATATCCATTCTGCCGTGCTTTTCGCTTCTAAGTAAAGAGCTCCTTACGTGCCAACATGCAGCCTGCCGCTGTCACTGCGAGTGAACTACGACCTGAAATCCACTGACCTCTCGGCGGGCACAATTTGGAAGGCGTCGTCGTTGCTGCTCCATCGACTTCCGTCGTAGTCGCAGGTGTCGGCGAACTCGAGCTGCGTCCCGTCGCACCCGTGTCGTAGCACCGGGGCAGGCCGGAACCGCGACGCCCTCGCGTGGCTGCCGCGAATCGGGTGTGACACGTTGCGCGTCTCCAGCGTCCACACGACCGCGGCCGGCCAGCACACCACGGCGAGCCAAAGAAGCGTTGGGCTCCAGCGCATTCCTTTGCTTGCTCGTTCGATTGCTCGCGTGCTTCTTATGCTATGGCGTGTACCCACTGCGGGAAATCGGCAAAGAAGCTCGTGATTACACTCCGGGGGGAGTGGGGGAAGAGGGCGCTTTAGATGATGATAATGATGATGATGAAAACGTTTATTGAGGCAGTAAGATGGTCATTGAGAACCTACGGGTGTCGCTCCAGGTCCTGCTGGGCTCCACTGGCCTCGGCTGCCCGCTAGTCTTTGTTCAGAAGTGCCATTGGCACCTCTCAGTCCAAGCTGGCGAGCTGTACCTCCCATTGGTCCGTAGTGGGGATAATTCTTTACCTAGCTAAATATCTGTATTTCCGGGTATGCTCTAACACGACCACGAAATGTGGTAGATTATTGGCCAACCTACGCAACCAGGGATGCGAATTTGGGTATAACGTCAGATGGAGCGCGTCACCGGCCGTGGTTGCTTAGTGGCTATGGTGATGTGCTGCTAAGCGCTAGGTTTTGGCGCTGGGCGCCAAAAGAATCAAGAACACTGATCCCTCTTGGACTACATTAGATCAGAAAATCTTTTTTCATTCATTTAATCATCCTTATTCACCACCATCCCATACCCCTGTATGCCCTGCGGCATTTACACTCGCATTAAAAAAAAAAGAACACCGGCACCGTGGTGGTCCTCCTCGAGTGGTACCGAGTGCCAAATTTTGTCTCCTATGGCGGCACTATCATCAGGTGCACTTTATTTGGCAAGCAAATGGACGTGTGTTGCAGCTGCGGCAGGCTCGGGCACCGCTGCGACATCTGCCCTTCGCCCAACGACGCCATCTGCAGAGGATGCGGAGATGCAAATCCCGACGCCCAGCATAGGTGCGATCCCAAATGCAAACTGTGCGGTGGCGACCACCTTACCGCCGCCAAGGAGTGCAAGCCACGATTTCAGACGCCACATGTCGTCAGGCGCAGACGGGGGGAACGCTCCCGCGCCCTCAATGCCACAACGGGTATGGTTTTTGTTGGTTCCATAATTGCTCTTAGTATGCGCCAAGTTTTTGCGGCACTCAGTGTGTCATTAACGGAGTCACAGAAGCGTTCCCAATTGGAAGCAGTTGGTTGCATTGCGTACTCTTCCTCTTTGCGGGTGATTTCTGCAATGCGTACGTTTAGCTTCCCGTCCTCTGTCTGTCGCTTCAATCTTTTTGTTAGTCCTCTGTGTACCTCCCAGAGATGCAGTAAGTGAGGGTCTATCTCAGGTATCTCGCATGTTCGGGCTGTTTCTTTTGTGACTTTATCATTTTGTGTTCTTAAACTTTCACAACATTTACTTAAATCATCGATTGTGGTGCTTTGTTGGCTCTGTATCCGGCGGCATTTCACCAAGTCGGTAATTTTGGCTATTCCTATGTGTCGTTTGATTTTCCCAGTCCGAATCATGGTGCTGATGATGTAATGGTCGCTGCCTAAATAATTTAGAGTATTTATTCATTGCGCATCTTCCCAATTCTGCACTATCGTGAGGTCAGGGCTGGTGTACATGCTCACACTGTTGCCCTGTGTAGTGGACACTGCAGGATCCGTTATAATTGTCATGTCGAGTTGTTCTGTTTGTTCCAGAATGTTTCTGCCCTTAGCGTCCTGTTTCGGGTATCCCCAACCTGAATCTTTTGCACTGAAATCACCTACTATCACCAGTGGCCTTCCCTTTACCAGGCGGGCAGTTTCCTGCAAGAGTCTGTCAAACTTTGTCTTTCTCTGGCTTGATGGACTGTAAATGTTAATTGTAAAGGCAAATTTTTTTGACGGGCCTTTATATATGATTTCTATTATTAAATGGTTAATATCCGTGTCGATAAAAGGATCGTATTTGATTACGGTAATCGATTTCGCCACCAAAGTCACTATTGCTTTCTCTGAATACGGGCGTGTGTACACCTCGTATCCCTGAAGCTTTGGAGGGGATCCGACTTCCTAAATGGCTATGACAGCTGGTGGCTCGCTCTTTGAGCTCACCAGCTGTGTTAAAAGTCCCCTTTTCCGCCGGTACCCACGACAGTTCCACAGCCAGATTTCGCAATTTTCTGTTATAGTTGGTTTTTGTTTAGGCATGGTTGCTTTCTTGTGCAATGGCTGCCAGCCCTGGTCTGGCGTATGGCTTCTCCTCTCTCTCTCTAATGTTAGCTCCGGTAATTTGCTTACGCACCATTTTCATGATTTCAATTTGCAGAGTCTGGAGTTTTTTGTCGGACGTCCCTTCAAACTCAGTCATTTGTTGCGTTAGTTGTTGTGTTGCTTGGGCTAACACCTGTTGGGTGATCTGTTGCGCTATTGAGTGTAATAGTTGTTCGAAAGTCTCTTGGATTTGTGTCTGGAGTATTTCGACCGACTGTATTCTAGGGCGCTTTTGGGGTGCTTGTACAGCTTGCCCCGAAGCTTCCTCTTACTGTGCCGTTTTAGCCTGTGTGTTGTGTTGCTGCGACTGAATTTGCTTTAGCACCGCATTCTCACGCTGTAAGCCTAAGCAAACTATCATGAGTTCTAGCTCTCGTTCTAGGCACGTTATCTGTGCAGTTGTTTGAGGTGTGTGTTGGGAGGCTCTTGCTGACCAGCTCACCTTGTTTTTGTCGCCTTTAGTCTGTGGAGATTGTTTCTTGCTCTTCTGTTGGCTGGTGCTTTGCTGCTCCTCTTGTTTTCTGCCCCGAGAGTTGGATCGGCCTCGGGAGGTCGACCTGGTACGTGAGGGGGACCTCTCCGGCGAGTCAGAGTTCTCTCGGTCCGAACTGAGCCACCTCTTGGGAGTCCCTGTGACCTCGTTATGTTGTCTCATACGCTGTCTTCCCCTTTGCGGGACGCGCTCAGTTTTTTGGTGCACTCTGGCGCCGCTGTAGGATGAGCTCCCCCACACAGGACACGCTTGGCCTCACACTCATGGTCCGCTGGTGGGTCGCGGAGGCCACATTTCGCACAAGCCTTGATAGTTGGGGTTGGACATACATCCGTCCTATGTCTTTGATTTTGGAATATCTTGCTGTATTTTCGAGTGGGTTGGTAGGGTATACATGGCGTCTCGCCACCGTAGTAATATACGTAGCGTGGCACGATGGGGCCATCGAACATCAGCACTGTCGTCCTCGATTTGCCAAGCATACGGGCGTAGAGTATTCGTAGCCCTTGCGTCCGCACTCTTAGGCTGTTGAGTTCGTCTTCTGTAGTTCCAGGTTCCAATCCGTGTATGACTCCCTTAAGGAGGTTGTCAGGTGTGGAGACGTAGGTGTTTACAGAATATCTGTTGCCTCTCAGCTCCAGCTCCGTGATCCTCAGGATCCGTTCCGCTGTTCGTTCTTCGGGTGCGCTTGCTATGACGATGTTAGAGCCCGGCCGGATCCGCAGTGAGAAATCGTTTCCTGTGATGTTTGCAGGTCCGCCACACGCCTGGACTACTGCTCTGGGTACCTCATGCATCCGCAATTCCCGAATCGCCAATCCTGGTTTCGGTCAAATAATGATTTTCATGTCATTCTTGGGTAGAGGGGGTGCTTTTCTGCGTAGGTGGTCCCTTTCCGCCATGCGTCGTCACATAGCTCTCTCTCCTATAGGTAATATTGCGTCAAGGCATTTCGCCGGTATTTCGCTCGGCAATTCGCCGAGCGTCTCCGGCGCATTACTCCACCCCTGCATCGTGATTGGGGTGGTTGACCCCCCCCCCCCCCCCCCCCCAGTCGACTCGGCAGTCCGCGCTTCCTTTCTGATTTGCTTGCGCGTTCGTAGGGATAATGCAATTTGCCTCTGACTTAGCTTGCTGATGTATTCGGCGTTCTCAGCGTCAGTGGCGGACTCCTCGTAATTCACCTCATCAGAAACGCTGCTGACAACTGCTTTATTTTTTGAAAAGGGTTCAATATTCAAGAGAATCACAACACATGGGCGCAACCGAACTGCGCCAGCCTTCTTTATCGCAATATCGCAAATAGTTACGGGAAGTGAACAGATAGACCACCTAAGCAGCAAGAAGTGAGCACATGACCAATAGACGAAAAGCCATATGTTACGTGTTTTCAAATCTTTCGAGAAGTGTGCGCTCAGCCGAGTACAAATATATTGAACTATCGCTTTTGCACAAACCCGCCTTTTTTGTATGTGTAAAGCTTCCAGCAAAACTCTAGCTTTAGCGATTGCACTTCCACCCAGAACCTTTGCTTCTTTGAACCGCGGCAAGCACTCGCAAGCCATCACATGCGAAACTAAATTCGCAAGTTTGTCTTGTTTTGTTAAGTTTTGAGAGTGTTCCCTTAGACGTTCATTGAGGCAACGCCCCGTCTGCCCGATATAGCACTTTCCGCCCAGCAGGAGAATAAAGTAAACCACTGCTAGGGCACGCCTGACGAAGACATCTTCATGCTGCTTTTTGCAACCGCGCTGACCTCCAACTTGTTTCGCGAAGCTGTGCATCCGCATCTGCGGTGAATGTCAGCGCGGTTGCATTTCGCCGTCGCTTTCGCATGGAAGCTTCCATTTATGGAAGCTTCAGCTTCCGCAAAGAGGATAAGATCGACGCAGTGAGATTCTGAGGTGACCTCTTTCCGTATACCACCCTTCATATCCCTTTTCATCCCATTCCCGTTTATTTCCTCAATGCAAACCTAACTTGTTTGTACACCTTCGCTATCTCACATTCTAATGGTTATCCAATTTCTGGCGTTTGGGCTGTGCCATTTTTTCACAACAGATGTTCGCGTCTAGTGGAGATATATCAAATCGAATATTCATTATCAGCGTCATCTACTTCGCTGAAACGGTAGATGTATAGTAACACAATTTGTTTACACATGTAACGGAATCAGAGAAATACAATGGTCTGTCCGAGCGGATGCACGTATGATCAACTATCAACTATGTAAAAATGAATTCACATTTACAGCGAAGGATTGCCGTCTAATATCCGGATGCTTTTATAGCAGATGCCGGATTCGAGCCTCTTTTTCTGTGGATATTGCCATACATTTCAAACATTCCGTCTTTGCCTACTGCATGGAGTGATTAATGCCGTGTAAACCCAGCACCAGAATGTATTTGGTTCTGACTGAAATGTTCTGGCGGTTTCTACGCTTTTATTCCTTCAGTTTATTTGTAAAAATGGCGCACACGTTGCCTAATGCGTTTCTAGAATGACCACCGAACACTTTTGTTTCCTCAAAGGTGCGACAATGAAGTAAAAAAGTGAACAAAGGAGAAATTGTGTCAAATTTAATTATGGGTTTAGTACCAGCGACCAAGAAGACACACCAAAACAAAGCAGAGAATTGAAAAAGAATTACACATCATGAGTTAACGTTACGTTCTGTAGATTCGGCTGTCACATTTTTTTCGCTTTTTCTTGTGCTTTTCGCTCCTCAAACACCATCTGTAAAACAAGAGTAATGAACCATGCAGATAATATTCGTTTTGCCTTTTACAAAAGCCTGGAGTGCGTTGTTCAGTGGTCTATGTAGCGGCACAAATACAAGCGAAAAAAGAATTGAAGGGTTGCCACACTTACAGCCGCACGACAGGACTGTAGCGAAGAGCTTAATAAAGTTTGTCTCGAATCTGGACCAAAGATGTGGCCCTACCCTATACTAATTGCTTGTGAAACGACTACATGTTGCTTATAGTCATTAAGGCTAATACCTTACAGCGTATATATACCAGGTTTTCACGCGGAGACGTTAAACAGTATTAAAAAAAATCACCTGTGGCTCATAGAGCGATTAGAATCCGTGAGGTTTTCTACTCGAAGCGGTGAACATTACTCGTCCTAGAAATACAAATGCCTAAGCAGGTAAATAACTAAATATCGCTTATTATACTTATATTTATACTGGTGGTATATTTGCAAATTGTGAATTGCATCCAGTGAGCTTGAAAGGCATATGCGCTTGGAGCAAATATGAAGGGTGGCGCCGTTGTCCAGATACGCGCAGTCGAACTTAAGGTGAAAAATGCGCTTTTGCCACACCTATGTTTTTTTATGCAACTGTTATATAATGCGTAGAAACACAAAAGTGATTGGGGCGTTCATAGCTTTCGTCGCCATGGTATGTTGTGAAACTGCTGTGATTCTGGACAGTCGTTCCTTGTTAAGTTGGTACAGCTTGCAAAATCACCAGTTGCAATTAGTAAATAGAAATATGTGCTGTAAAGTAATTATTCATAAGTTCCATTAGTGCTTTCTTTTTTTCTTACTCATACTGCGTGCCCTTGGGTCCAATTAGTGGGGCAATATAATGCGCACAATGAATAGCGAACAAATCAAGAACAAGGAGGTATAACATATATATTTGTCAGTGTTTGCAAACCATCTTTCCAGTCCAATAATTTTTGGAAAAAAAGAACTAAATTTAAACGTATGACTTCGAGCATAATAGGGAGTTCCGGGTCAGGATGATACTGTCTTGTGTGCCGTGTTAGTGTAGGCCTTGTGTAAATGAGTGATTTTGTTTCAGGATTCTTGCTCAGAAGGAAGGAAAGGAATTCTTTGGAGTAGGTATAGAACTTGTTAACATAATTTCAGAGGGAAAGTCGAATCTTGCGAATTTATGAAATATAAACCTAACTGCCTTTATATTTTCTCAAGATGCGTGATATTTCCCTTAGTGTAAGGATCCAATTATACACATTCACGCTGTACCTTTGGTGTAATAAATGAAAAATAACATAGTAATGTTACACTAAGAGGGGCATTTTTCAGTGTGTGTTTCAAGAAACAGTCTGCGCAAAGCAGAAGAAATATAATTAATCTGCATGTTCCATAAGAAAGTGGAAGTCAAAGTAACAAGTACGTATTTGTAGTTGTTAGTCTACAACTACAACGTTAATTAGTCGAATATACATGTAGTTTTCTCGTGCAGATAATGCCCGCCTGTTTGTGAAATCCTGCTCAAAGCCTAGAAATGTGCTATCTCCGGCAAGTGATCTTTAAAAATAGGCTGAAGCATTCGCTGCAAACCGGTATAGTCAGGCGCTAATCCTGTAGCTCATACTGTCCCTTGTGACGTACATAAGGAATAAGACAGGTAGTCGTAAAACAGAAAATCATGATACAATATAGATATAGGCAAGGATAAACAGTTGGCGGTACCTAAACCAACCAATAACTACCTTCAACGGTTAGTTTGGCCCATGGAATTAGCATGTTGAAGCACTAAATGTGTGCCGGGAAGTTTTGCCTGAAAATGTTACATCAAGCTGGGAGAAAGTTGTTCAGAAAAAGAAAGGAAATATGGCTACCAAGATTGCGTGCAAGAAACACACAGGTGCGACTAATTGGGCCACTGAGGTGCGAATCTCTTTGCAATTTGTTGGGAGGAGCCTCACGTGCATGCTCACGCGAGCGAACGTGATTGGGGCACAGCGAAGCATGTACGTGAGGCTCCTCGCAAGGGCTTGCACATAAAAAAAAACCCCGAAAATAACAGGAAAAGTAAAAATGTTGAAAAACTACGCATTAGCAGCCATTACACAGTGTGTTTGTTTCTAAGAGTTAAAACTTGTTTTATTCCAGACTAAGCCGATATAAAAAAAAATTGCACAAAATTGTGGTGGAAAAATACCGAGCTGCGCTGTGTATGGTACGGATGGCAAAGGAGCAAGTCCAACTGAACGGCATAAAGGTATTTACGAGTGTGAACGAAAGCACAGCATTCACGGCTATGTATGGAACGGATGTCGTAGAGGCCGGACCGCATCCACTGTGAGTGGAGCCGCAGCCTTACGGCAAGCGCGCTCATGCTACGTTAGAGAAGCTCCATCGATGCCCTGGGATCCCTACGTAAATATATTCTTTCATCCCAACGGTCACTGAGAAAATGCAAAAGGTGGTCAAACAATATTTACGTAAAACGTTCGCAGCGTATGCCTTTGTATGGATGCCTTCGTTTTCCCCATTGAATATTGAGAGTCATGTCTTTTTTTAATTTGCACAGTATATTTCGGAATCCATCACGGAGTTTTATCGCACACTAAGAATGGACATCCCAACCATTTCGCCGTTCAACACATTACAGTAAACCTGGGCGAAAGAAAAGCGGCAACCACAAAGGCGCCGTCAAATTCTTACCTCCGATGTTTTGTCAAGCTAAACAACACGAAAACAACATGTGAAAACTAGCATTTACATAAGCACGTCCGAGTGTATAGTGTGCCTATAGCCAAGCCAACGGGAGGGTTCCGTTGCACTTTGAGAAAGCAGGTGGGTTTTCCAAAGACCAGAACGCTTGCAAACTCCTGATCTGCACCATTACATTACGCTCGAGGAAACTGGGTTAATTTTTTATTGTCATAGCGTTAAGGACCCCTTGTGGCAGAAAATCCGGCGTCGGCGTTTGACGCTTGGCGGCCCGCGTCCTGCGTCGACGGCCGTTTCTGGAATAATCATTCCTAATCTCTCATACCCAACCACGCAAACCCAACAACGCAGGCCGTCCATGTAGAGCAAACAAGTTTATAATCTTATTGAATGGTCAAGGTAAAATCTCCCAGAAGATGATAAAGGGCCACTCACATTCAATCTACAGACACGATGGCGTTTGATTCTTTATATTTAATATTAGAGAAAACATAAATGTGTTACGCGCTAACAAAAACACTAACCCCTTTTCACGTGGTATCGTTCTCCAGCTGCCGTTGGAGGCTTGTCTTGTACTCGCGGGTAACTTTCTGTGGCAATAAAGGGAAAGCTATGGGCGCGCGGCTGCTGCACATGCGTTTTTGCGCTAAGCAATCCGGCAGTGTTTGACGGTGTTTTAGTTTGCTCGGAGGAGATGCTAAATCGATTCAGCTTTCTCGTGCGATGGTTTCACGTTTTCCCAGATGCGGAAGGAAGAAGCCGCAATATAAGTAAACCTTCACGCTCAGTGGTGCGTTCCGTATTATTTAACTGTTTGTTATAAGGTCTCTATGTTTTCTCTTTCTTAGCCTAAACGTACATGCATTACAACGCGGGACTCTACTCGGAAGCCCTCTCACTTGGGCAAGCTTTCCCTCCATAGCTCTACGTTCATAGGAAGAGAAAGTTGCCCGCACGTATACTTGGACCGGCGTGGCCCCTTCGGTTGCTCGCACACCATCAAAACTAATAAAGAAACACCCACACTACACTCGCCTCACCGTATAGCACACCGCCAGTGTTTCCTGGTAAACATTGCGGTCACATAAGCTGCGGTTAACAGGAAGCGTAAGAAGCATTCAGCGATGTTTTATGCTACCCCGTACCACTCTTAAAGCTGACGCTTGAGTGTCCACTTAATTTTCATAAATGTTAAGGCGGTCGTTTCTACCACGCGGCGGTAACTGCACCTTCCTTCCAAGCCTACCAATAACTACTTTTTATTTTTATTACTTTATTTAAATATACGTTCCCGATTTCTACATCGCTACACATCACACCGCAGCGCATCTAACACTAGAGCGAAAGAGACAGCCCCTTTCACAATAAAATATTCAGTATATTTATTCACGCAGTTGTCTAATCAGGACGAAGTAAGCGAAAATATGCGTTCCGAATTTCGATAACACTTACGTGTTTACAACAGAAGCCATCTGATCACGCTCGGCTGCACCAGAGCCCCGTAAGGATGGCACTTTGGGCACACTGCTTATTAGAGTCATTGACTTCACGTCTCGCTAATTTCTGACAATTCTGAACACTCAGCTAGTCTCGAACAACGCGAAGCTTAAGCTAAGTCTTCTCGTGTGCTTGCGAGCACGTGCTCTCTCCTGGGTGCTCCTTCCTCTAAGCCTTGGCAGAAACCGCTTCGTATCGCTAGCGCCATAAACTGCGCACTTTAGACGTCACTACTATCTGTCGGTCAAGTTGGTGCATGTCAAAGCCTGCCAAAGACTAGCGTAGCCAGATTTGAGCACATCTACTCGAGCTCGCCGTTCAGCCCTGTCGCGAACATAGCAGACGTTCTGCACTACAGTTAGCTGCTACAGCTGCATGTAGCTGCGTTTGCTCTGTAGCGCCGCTACACGAGTTGTGCGACGCCATCATGTTCGAATCTCCGTTACCTTGGGAACCCTTTCAAGGTGAATCCGTAGTGCGGCATCTATGGCTAAGCCGTTGTGCGTGCTGCCAACGTACTCACGCAGGCGAGCTTAACGACTACACTAAGTTCGACCCTCGGCAGTTGCGCACTGGCCGTAGTGATTAGTGATGGAGAAAATGCGTTGCTCGTGCCAATTTCTGCAATACAACAGGCTCGTGTAGCTATTGGGCACACTGAAGCACAGGAAACAAATGAGATACCTTGACCACAGCCATGGGTTTAGGGACAGCTTCGGAATACCGTCACAGGTGTCAAAATCAAATGTAGCGGCATCTGCGTGAACATCAAAAATCAAGCTTAATCTGCAGGTCACGGTCACGTTCACACGATGGGACGTCGTGGGCAGTATCCACCTCCCCTGTAGCCTTGCAAGGCATTGAAGAAAAAGCGGGGGAACCATGCAGAGGATCACAAGTGATCTCTGATTGCCCGAAACCATCTCCTATTGAACCCATTGCAGTGTGCTTTTTTTTTTGCTCCACAGTGTCTCTGAAATATAGTATTTAACGTCAAGTACATGACCCGACATCAATATAAACGTTTCTAGAACCTATAGGTAGCTGCGGCACCAGCAAGCTCTTGCAGCACTTCCTGCTTCTTTGGGCGCAAAAACGATCGTAGTTTGACTATGCAAGCATAAATCAACAAAGACATGGCTACTATGCTTCATTTTAGGTTGGAGAAACCGATGCGCCTGGAGGCCATGTGTGTTTGCGCTAACAGACAAACTGAAAAAAAAAAAAAGACGTCTCTTACGGTGAATGAATTTACCTTTCCGAAGTCGGTCCCGGGACCAAGAACTTTAACCGCAAGTTAATAGTTTTTTTTTATTGCGGTTTACAGGCGCTAGGTGGCATGCCGGACGAAAAGGAGCCATACGTCAAACACCGTGAATGTTGTTAAATAGAGCATGCTATTGTTGCTGCAACTGCACTTAGGTGAGTCGGTTCATCTTGATGCTCAATGCCTCAGCTTTTTTTTGGCAAAGTGTAAATGTCTGGTGCTTTCTTTAAACAAACATTTGCAGTCACTCAGTGATGGTTCTGGTGCGTGCATTTTTTAGCATGGCCAATCGTACTCTTTTTTTGTACCTACTAGTTTTCGTTCTTGTTCTTTTTCCTAAGTGAAATAGACACTCTGGGGGATCGGTAGTGAATCGGGCGCCAGAAAAGTGTTAAAGATAATGCTTTCGCCTGGCAGCCGCCGTGTACTTCCTCTGCCGGCTTTCATGTACGGTGCGGGCGCATGTGTCTCCTGCCTCGTGCTGCTCGATTAGAAGAAGACGAAGCAGAATGAAAAAAGTTGCTTTTTATTTATGAAGCGCCTGCCGTGATTTATCGCTCACGGTCAACGCTGCCGACGCCGACACCGCCGCCGACGACACCGGCTTTTCTGCGACACGAGCTCCTTAACGCTATCGCGTTAAAAAGGTAGATTTACGGCTCCTGTCATCTGAACGTTTCTGAGGTCTCTCGCTCTTTGACTCGCCCAATGTTTTCGTGTACCTAATTTCAGTCCCTATAACGTGGTCGGCCCGACGTAACTGTAAGGCGATCGCGATTACAAAGCAAGGCTACGAAGAAGAGTCCGACTACCAGTGCAGAGGGCCACGCCACGTTAAGGATTCAACTACCGTTATTTGGCTACAAAATCGCTGGCCACAAATTCGCAAGGCTATCACTGCCTTCTGCTTTTCTCCTCACCCTCTGGCTATACTCTGCTACACCGCTTTCCGCCCATGCTTTTACTGTAGCCTCCTCTTCCGCTTTCATCCTCCCGCTCTCTTCACTATCGCCTTCTTTCATTCACTGCTGCAAAGTGCGCTGCTGCATTCACTGCTGCACCGAAAAAGTCATGGCATTTGGTCATGTTTGTGTTAACACCAAACAATGAATGTCCTCGATTAAGAAAAAGACGGAGCAGGAAATTGCTCGCTGAGAAGACGGACAAACATAAGCTACGACGCAACCTGAGAAATTATGGTGTTGAAATATCCAAGAATATAGAAGAAAAACAAAGAACAAGATATCGCATCGTCGTGACCGCACATCACAAGTCACGGTAGGCGTAGATATCCTTAGCTATATCAAGGTATTTTTAGTAGAGCTCTGATAGCATCCCCGCAATAACGGTTGATTGCGTACTGTTAAATGCTCACATGCAGTGGCCTGCAGCTCATGGCACTGTGCGAAAACGCGCTGGCAGCGTAAGCGAAATCTTAGGCGCCTAAATGGATGCAGATGAGCAGTTGGTCACTGCGGACCCGTGTGCTCGCTGCATTGATGCTTCATAATGTTATGCTCCACTTGGTTATACAGGCAGGCAGCTATAAAATCTTATTTCGCATAGTTCGGTCTCAGCGAGAGCTTACCTTTCACGCAAGACGCTAGTTCGGGGATTCCATGGCGACGATGCTTGTTCTGTGCGCATTCTACAAAGAGGCAGCGACCGCAAACCATTCCGTGCTTTGTCTTCGCCCTATACCGATCTTTTGACAGTAAAATACTTCGCTCGTTTAGAAAATATTTGAGAGGGGCTCCAGAAGGGCTCCCACGGGGTGTTTTCGCTGCCAGCCAAGCCTAGGAGGAGCGACCGGCGTTATCAGTCATACCACGCAAGCGAGGCACTTCCGATAGATGGCGGATCCGTAAGCCCTCGCATTCAATAGCAGACTGCGCAGTTGAGTTCGTTTTTGTCGGACTTCGTGAAATGCTCATTGTAGCAGTTTCGCTGAACGAAACATTCACGAATTGGGAATAAATAACATGTTCCTGCAGAAATAAAAGGCGTAGAAAACCGCGAAAATGTTAGAGTTCTGAAGCACGACATAGAAATTGCGCGATATACTTAAGCAAATGCACTGTAACTAAATCCGAAATGTCCAATTCGTTTTTTACTTGATTTCCAAACTTCGTGTCAGAACGCAATGAAATGTTTATTGTTACGCACCGCAACACATACAAGGCATGCCGAAATGCAAACTCGAATAGATTTCGGACAATAACGCAGTTATTATTTGATGTTCTGGCTATTCTTTTTTTCCTTTTAAAGACGAAGGCTTTCCTGGTGACTTACCCCCCCACTTCCGTGTGGGCTATGTGTGTTTCTAACCCCTTTCGCAGGCCGATCCCCGATATCAGGCAGTATCAATTAGACTTTTACTTCGGGAATCAGATGAAATCAATTTCTTGTAGTAAATTATGTCTTTTCTTGGTTATTTTGTAATTTAACAATTGTTTTGTTTACTAGGTAACATTCACGGTAATTCAGTTGCTTTTCTTCAACCATCAATTACATGCAAAAACTTACATTTTCTGACAAAACACGCTTAATATCCGACGCAGCTTTGAGTAGTGCCTAATTTAGCGGGAATTAGTTCACCAAATGGCGCAAATAAAGAAGGGTTAAGAAAGGTTCGTTAGTGAAAACACGTGCATAGGTTACCCCATTTCCAGAACCAGCATCCCGCAGCTTTCCAGTCCTTTTAACTCTCGGCATCTCAGATACGATGAGATGACCGGAGCATGGTAGCGTTGCAAATTTGCAAAGCCCTCTTGGAAGCCCGACATCACCTTTCCGCACATAATAAATATCTCACTTTCTTTCTCGGAAGCGTTTCCAAGCGGCCTTTATTGATGGTAAGAGCTGCTACTCCTTACGTATTTAGCGCTTAGCGCATTCTGTGAGAACTTAATGTCGAGAGATGTCTTTGCCTTTGAACGTGTGTCTTTATATATGTCTTATGTGCACCAGATGCACATACGCCTATTTTTGGGCTGGCAACGTAGAGGGAAGGGAATTTTATAGGGTTTATTATTATACAGGTTCATAATGAATTATATCACACATTAGGCCCCCTCTTCACGGAACGTGAACATATGCACCCATCCATTACAAGAAGAGGTATCAATGGCTGCTGAGTAACGGGCACTGGGAGCATAGTTTCCAGCATGCCCAGCTTATACTGTTATTTAGGTCATAACATAATGTGGCCAGTAAACATTGAGACAACAATGTATGTGGTTTCAGGAAATTTATGAATTTATTTTGAAAAAAAAAACGGTGCAACTCTAAGCAACGCGGTTTCTAAGATTTGACCGACGTGCATATATGAAGAGGAACGTCTCTAGCGAATTTCACTGACATCTGTTTAACTCGCGAAAGGTAAACGATTAAGTCCAGTATGATGAATGAAGTTCACTATTCAGCAGTGGTGGTATTATAGGACGTAGGAGATATTGCATGCCTAAAATTAGTTTTTTTTTCTTTTTCGTCGTTAACGCCTTGCATCAGCTATTCGAAATGGTCTCAATATACAGAAGGTATACAGTTCCCTTTTATGCGAAGCATATTACGAGAGCTCAACCCAGCTCCTCAGGCGCGGCGGTGTCGCCTACAATACCACGTGACACCGTGACGTCACGACAGAGGAGAAACGGGGCTCCAACTCGCGCCGTCGCTCGCGGCGTCGCGGCGGTATATAAGCAGCTGCGCTTCCCTCTGCTAGACACTCACGAGGTGAGATGCCTCCTGGAGACAGAGCTGCTCGTTGGAATTAGAAGCGAAGGTTGCGGCGTGCTACAGAGACTGTTTCTAGGTGGCTTTGCTACGGCGCAGCGACTACGCGCTCCGCATCGAACGCGGTGAGCGTCGAGCAACGCAGTGTTCGGCGCGACAACGAAATGTGTGCCTGAACAAGCGCCGCACGCCTGAGCCGACGCCGACGACACCGGCTTTTCTGCGACACGAGCTCCTTAACACTGCCGCGTTAAAATAAAGGCTAGTATGCTTCGCATCCTGGGCTCAACCTTAGCTAAGCCACAGCCAGTTTTTTGTAAAGGAAAACAGCCTGTATGGTGGTAGCATATTATATTCCAACAAATGTACTTAAGAAAAGGCTGGTGCATTGTATGGGTAATTATGAATAACTGCCTGTTAAATACTGAAGTATTTATTAGCTATACATATCAGATAACTTCATCAAACAGTCAGAGACCTTGTCTTGACAGTGAAATCGAAGCGGTAACTAGCCCTACTTTCGCGGTGCCCCGCATGAAACATTCCATTCAATTAATCTGAGTTTCACCTAAAAGTGCTCTAAGAAGGCTGCATCGAGTAATGCAAGACAAAGTCAAGCGGAACACCTTTGTTCTTTGTGACAGATTACGAGGACGAATAGACAGAAAGTAGTGCTAGTCTCGCAATTTCTACTAAGCGCACCAGCACCGAGACTGACCTCTCGAACTTTCGCAATAGAGGGTTGAGCCTACCAACGATTAGATAAGAAGAAATTGCTACTTATATTATATATCTCTTGATAATTTCAAATTACTGATTGCACGTTTCCGCAGGAAAATATGTTATAATCTCCACTGCGTTGCCTCACAAAAAATGCGTTCTTTTCGCTTGAAACATGTGGAATATTAGTGGACTTAGCTCTGATATAATTGCGCCAAATAACACCAATTTTATATCCCTACTTTATTCAATTGCAGTAGGAACAGTATGTGGAATACTTTGCAGATTTCAACTATCGTGTTTTTGGCGAGCGCGAATAAATAGACCTGATTACTTTCTGTTAGGGAATTATTTGTTAAATATCATAGGTTTGGGCAAGTTTTCCGTTCGTCCACTAAGTGAAGAAAAAAATATGGCGCTGTGCATTCTAGCGCCTTTTCTTCACAAGAAAAACACCAAAAAGGAGGCAGCCGTAGCACTGCTAGTTGACGTCCCGTTCATTAGTGGGTAACTTTGCGACACCATTCTATAATTTAATCGTTTATTTCTTACTGTAGTGCCAATCAAGTGCTATAAGCTGCCGTATCTAACCTGCCGTAGTACTAAGTAAATGCGTATACATGTTCTCGCGTTAAACAAAGGTCACACTGTCTCGAAAAAGTTCGACGGTGCTTTTTCGAGCGCAACAGCCAATGGAGCCACCGCCTATGAAAAACTGCACTCTGGCTTTGTAAAAAAACCACCGTTGCGGCTCAGACATCTTTGTAAAACTTTCTCTTCATTTCCCAAAGAATAACGGCGTATGCAGAAGCCGATCAACTATTACTGAGAAAAATGTTGGCAACACACGTTTTCATTTTCACATGTTGTAATATGCTATTGGATAATGCTAGCATTACTTTTTTTTCACTGCAATATATCTGCTTATCTACTATGCAGCTTGATAGGGCAAAAAAACCGCGTTCAGACTACGGGCGCAACGTACGGATAGTACACACGGATTGTAAGCGTAAACACACAAAGCGTAAGTACTTCGTTTACACTACGGTCGCCTTGAGCTGAAAGTAGGCAAAATTTGTAACCAGGACTGGGCGTTAATGTTGGAGTACCCGCTACTTTGACAACAAGCACATATACGATTTTTATGACGCCGCCAATACGCGAAGCAGTTTCGGTTAACACCTTCCGGTCACGGGGCTTCCGGCCTCGCCCGATTCCTCTATTAGAAAACTGGCGAGCTGGCGATGCCATCGGACGCTGCTGCGTGGTGGCCTGGGATTTTGTGCATGTGCACGTGTGTCTGTTGGCACGTCTGCTTTGAGAAGTGATGTGCAGTGTGGAAGAGTCTTCGCTCTGCAGCGATGAGCTGCTGATCGAAGAAGTGCGACAAAGGCCGCGACTTTACCACCAGAACCTCGAAACGTACATGACAACAGGCTCCAGAACGATACCTGGCTTGATGTAGTGAATAAATTGAAACAATGTTGTAAGTGTTATTTGTTTTCTTTTTTTGGACGTATGCGTCGATATGTGCATCAGCCAAAGGCTGCGTTCGTCTATCGAAGTGCAATTACCGCTCCGAGCAACTTTTCAAAATGTTTTCGGCGGTCCACGGCTGGTTCTCGCAGCCCTGCCGCTACGTCGGCGTACCCTCAAGTAAAGTGCCGTTGATGGCGCCTCCATTGTCTTTCCGCTGTCAAACTCGAAGCCGGGAAACCCTAAAAAAGGCTCAGAGCTAACTTCTACACTGACGAGCAGTTATTACTCGAAATTAAACCCCAGCGTTTGGCATGCCTGCAAGCAACTTGACAGAATGTTGCATGGCTAATTGCATGATTTTCGTTCCCTTTACAATGCTAATGCAGAAAATGCGCATTAGGGGCCATCTGTTAGCTTATATATGATGTAATGTCATTAGTAGTTCTTTTACACGTAGTCATAGAAAAGTCTAGGCAACTTCTACGATGGTTCAGGTTGGTGGCTTGTCTTCCAATACTGCTAGTTGTGCAATGTTTGGTGCAATATGTATTGTGTTTTACATGATATTTTGGCGGCTCTAAGCTGTTTATACTGTTGAAAACATTGACGTTTGGTAGTTGAATTTACTTCTAGTTGGGCAGTTCGCTGTCGGCGCTTTTACTTCTTTTGGTATACTGGCATAATTTTTCGACTAGGTGTTTCCTGTTTCAGTGAGACCTGTAGATGTACAGTTTCTATGTGTGTGTTCCCGTGTTAAGAGGAAGCTTTAGCTCGGCTCATAATAATGATAATAATAATAATAATAATAATAATCATTAGCCTGGTTACGCTCAGTGCCGGGCAAAGGCCTCTCCCAGACTTCTCCACTACCCTGGTCAACTATTAGTTTGCAAACTGCAAACTAACTTCTTAATCTGTTTCGCCCACCTAACCTTCTGCCACCCCCTGCTACGCTTCCATTCCCTTGGCATCCAGTCCTTAACCCCTAATGACCATCGGTTATCTTCCCAGCTCATTACATGTCCTGCCTATGGCCATTTATTTTTCTTGATTTCAACTAATATGTCATTAACTCGCGTTTGTTCCCTCACCCAATCTGTTTTTTTTATTATCCCTTAACATTACAAACATCATTCTTTGCATAGTTGGTTGCGTCGTCCTCAATTTAAGAAGCAAACTTGTCGTAAACCTCTTGTTTTCTGCCCCGTACGTGAGCTCGGGTGCTCCTATCTCAACACATGTAAAAGGATAACTTGTTTTTCTCATCCACCATTGCACCAAATTTGACTAGGTTTATTGCTTTTAAAAGAAAAACTTAAAATCTAGCGACTGCTGGTGTTTCGAATTTTCAATTTTGCTTGACAAATTTTTATTAAAAAGGCACAAAAATGAAAAATTTTCAGCAAACGAAACTATCAAGTTTACAACTCCGTAACTGAGCAATTAAAAAGGATATCGCAATTATGTGAATTGTGTCTAATAGTGCATGCAAAGCGGACAAAATTGGTATGTTATACATGAATCTCAAGAAATTTTGTAATATGTAAATACAGCGTTTAGAGAACCCTTGTACACAACCTAACAAATTCACGTAGGACATCAATTGACAGAGAATTTGTTCGCTTTGAATGCTCTAATAGATGCCGTTTGGAGAACCACGATATCTGTTCTTGGTAAAGAGCTATTAATTTGCAAACGTCCTGCTATTTTTTTCCCTACTTTCGAATTTTCGAAAATTGCTTTAACAATATTCAGGCCCTAAATCGAAAATCCGTGACCGACGGTCACTAAAAGTTACCTTTATCTTTGAAATGCAACAAATTGCATTAAGATCGGTGGAGGGGTTATCTCACAGAAGCGTTTCTGCGTTTTACATGTATTTGGATAGGCCGCGTCGGAGTTGGGCCCTGGCTGAAACTTCCTCTTAAGTAGTTGCTTGAAGTAGACTCAGCAGCGATGTATATCGTATAGCTAATGCTGGGAACTAAAAATGAAAGGAGCGTAAATGGCACAAGTGGAGTTTATGTAGATGAACGTGTTCAACATGCTTTGTTATAAGTAAATGTTTTCTTTACTATGTGCAATGAAGTGGCGGAACTCCAGTACATTTGGAGTTGCCTTCGGTAGAACTTTCTTTGGCTCGGCAATATCTGAAGCAAATCTGACACCGGCGCAGCAGGCGTCGAGAAGTCGTGGGTTCTCATGCCGCACCTTATGTTCCTGGCCGATGCAATACAACGCCGAAGGTAGAAGCTTAGTGCTAGCTCGTTTGCTAGTGATTCCATCTACAATGTCTTTCGCGCCACAATGGGTATGAGGCCAATGAATGCGCAAACGGACACAAAGAATAAGCAGAAAGAAAGTCAATGCATGCCGAAAACATAAATCAAAAACCTTTCACCAAAGTGACCAATAAGGTTTAGCATTTCCACGCACAAGCCGTCTTATGAGTCTATGCCAATTTTTCTCACTATTTTCACTGCCGACCTAACATTCTAAAGCAGCTACACGGTCACTGGAGTCACTGGAGTTATTAAGAATAACAACAAGTTATTTTTATTGCACTAATCACATAAGATAGCAAACTTGCAAAGTAATATTTCACACATTGCATACTGTAATATGACAACACATTCTCTTTAACTCTTCGCACTGCCCAGATTATTTACCATGACCCAGCGCTTATAAAACGTACAAAAACAATTTTGTAAAAAAAAATAACCTACTGCGGGCGGTAACTGCTGAAGCTATCATAGCTGTCTCAACAACGGGAGTGAACGATGTTTTCGCATACTACAAAACAATGAACATGATCACATTAATAGACCTCACATGAAAAGTCAGAACGACGACAACAAAATAAAAAAAAACACAGTAGAGAAAAGCCGGGATGCAGCGTGAAAATTGTATCTGCTAGTATTTACTCTGTTTTGAACACACTGTTATAGAGCCGCATAGACAGAACAATCGCAAAAACTACGCAGCGCATTAGGCGAGTTGGTAAGTTAACATTCTTGCGTATATGCGCAACACCACACAGATGTATCGTCCAATAATTGTTTGTCGCGCGTTTGTGCGGCGATGCACACTATATTCTAAAAATTGCACTAGTGAAGAACCTCTCATGCCAGGCGCACGCATTTCAGCGTGTTCAGGAGTGTTACTCGATATAAATGCTGCCTTAGGGTACTTCGCAGCGAAAACGCACCGCAACCGCGTCGTAACGATCCGTACGTTTGTTTCAAGAGCCACGTGAGCCATTTAGTCTGAATGCACGCGGTGCTCACGGATTATGCGACGACGCCCGGCGGTTTCCTCTTTAACATTTTTTTTAGAAGCGAGATATGAGAACGATTACAACTCACTGGTTTGCATAAGCTCCTTTGTGCTCGTGGCTTTACCACACTTCTGTTTTCAAGTCCCCAACACTTGCGTAGCTACTACTCGTAGCTGCTATTCTCGTTCTATCTCCTTCCATTTATTTTTCTTCTCATTTAGGGACACCTAATCGGTATGGTTATTTTCTAGCACGTTGCTGTGTCTCGTCATGAGGTGAATCGGTATTCGCCGCTCTTCCTCCGTAATGTTGAGTATTGTTTCCTGAAACATACCCACAACGAATAATCGAATAACTAAGCGAACACTTACGTGAACAAGCACGCGCAATTCTTACAACACACAAAATTATGAGATGCTAAATTCCAAGAATCACGCAAGAGAAAAAGTAGACAAACCACGTTGCATCAGCAAAAAAAGAAAATAAAAAAAAGGAGCGACACGTGTTGCCAGACGAGAGATGCACAACAGCTACCACTCGAAGTTTTCAGACGGCATTGCTTACGGTGCGAAGAATGTACCTTCTTTTTTTATATCTATTCTTTTAAAGAACAAGACGTGATTTGTTTATTAGTGAGCGCTTTAAAGCTGTGAAAAGTTCCTAGCATCGCTCCCATGCTCATTTCTTACGATGATAAGGCCGCTTTTATTAAATCTGCCTTTTCATGGAAAAATACACGTTTCTGTATCACGCCTTGCCCTTTCTGAACCTTATACTTTCCTTACCTTTATAAAACGGCGCCTTTTAGCGTTAACACATGGTCGATTTGTCAATACGGGTATAAGCAAATTATATGGGGTGTACAACATTCATATGCTTACGGAAATTTTCCTTTCACACACGAAGTGTCGGAAAAAAGTATTGTCCTGCGGGCCCTAACGGTTTTTCTTCATATGAAACAAACAAAAAATGGGGCTGGGAAAATTGCCAGGATACAGTCATAGCACGGATAGTTAGCGCCCTTCACCTTTACGGCGCCCATCTGTACTGGAATGGTTTCCGTTTGTAAGTAGTGCATGTTTTCGTAAATTTCTATACATTTCTATACGTGAACAAGCACGGTTTGTACAATAGCACTGGTTTCAGGGCTGCGGCCTAGGTTCATATCTGTAATGGAATGCTTTGCTTTTGTGCATAGTCCGTTGTTTCGTAAATTTGTATACATGTGTTCACGTGAAACAAGCACGGTTTCTAAAGGCACTGGACTGCGAATGGAGCTAAGGTTCCAATGAAAACTGCACTCACGCTATGTCTTTAAAAGACTTCTGATGGGACGCTGGCATCCTTACGTAAGTTTCTCTCTATTCTTCAAAGGGTAATTTGCATATGCTAAGGGTGTTGTAATAAAACAAACGTAAAATATCCGCAGCTAATGTCTTTATTCCGAAATCTTCTTTTTGCGAGTCAAAATTCCAGTCATTTTCTTTTTTGTGAAATGTCTTTCCTCGTCGTCCGCTACGTCGCTAAATAGAGTGCGAATGTATTGCGTCGTAATGGCGTTACCGCTAAGTGCACTAAAGGAAAAGCCTCCCTAAAAAACGTGACCACAGTGAAAACACTGCTATGTTTCACCGACGCAATTTTCTAATGCCCAAAATGAAAAAAATATGTTATTCAATAACAATGATTTACAGGTAGCAATTGTGTGTGAAGAAATCGTAGAAAATTTAGTTATGGTGTCGCAATTATAGGAAGGCCATTTATGAATTTGTGCTGTAATATTTACAATTTATTTATTGACTCCTTGATTGATTGAAACTTTTGTTAGAAACGATGGCCAGTGGCCTAGCATCACGTAAAGGATCAGATAAAAGGAAGGACGTCCGCCTCCTTAGCCTTGTACAGCACAGCGTGAATTCTTCTGGTGGCGTCTCCTTGCGTTGCGAGCCAGTCGTCGTACGACGCCACCCTTTGAGTTTGGGTGTGCTTGTCCCTGAGGCTGGCTGTGGCAGAACAGCACAAGATCAGTTGTTTCGTGTCGACGTTGGTTACAAGGCTGTTGGGCCATTCAACTTGTGTTCCTCCCGACTTGTTAAGAACATGCGGTCGAATAGGGGTTGTAGCTCTCGCCTTGAGTAAGAGATCCTGGGTTCCTCTGCCACGACGAGTGCGAATAGGAGGAAGAATTCTAGAAGTGGACGTCCGTAGTAGAGCTTACTCTCGTGGTTCAGTGATGCAATCGGTGGTATGGCACAGTGATAGATGACGGGGAGGTATGGGTGTGTTCCAGCAGTGATGGGCTCACGTCAATGCTGCGATGGCAATCCCCTCTATTTTGTCGCCGCCAAGTTCCTCGCTTTGCTCAGGCTGATGCCTGGCGTGCAATGTGCGATAAATCATAGGCATTGGTTATCCCGCTTCTGGCAGCAAGCTTGTTTTGTGCGATGGGGTATGGTAGTCACGTAGGATCGGGTGTTCACTTGCTTTAGGGTCTCTTGGCTGTAAGTATATATGTGAACGATGGCTTTTTTGCGCTCACAAAAGATTTGAATTGCTTCTTCAATGGTCACAAACACTGACACCAAGGACAACATAGGGGAAACTACTTGTGCTTAATAAATGAAATAAAGAAACGATGAATGAAGGGAAATTAAAGTCGATGAAAAAAAAATGGCTGTGGCTTAGCTAAGGTTAAGCCCAGGATGCGAAGCATACTAGCCTTTATTTTAGTTGTTGAACCACTGTTTAGCCTGGTGAACTGCTGTTGCTTGGCTATATTTGGTTCGGCTAGACGAAGAAACAACTCTTGCGTTACTCTGCTTCGCCTTCAAGAGTGGAACGCGACAGCGTTCCCGTCGACCCGCCAAGGGGTCGACGGGAACAATGGGCTACGGCGCAGCGACTATGCGCCCCGCATTGGACGCGGTGAGCGTCGAGCAACGCAGCCTTCGGCGCGGCAACGAAATGTGCGCCTGAGCAAGCGACGCACGAGAACAGCTCATTTCTAAGGCAACACCGCATTCACTAGAGGCGCTTTTGTACCGCTTTGAAGCATCGTACTCGTGGGTCAGTGGTAGCGTCTCCGTCTCACACTCCGGAGACCCTAATTCGATTCCCACCCAGCCCATCTTCCAAGAGTTGAGCCAAAGCCACCTAGAAATTTCGTTGTCGCGCCGAACGCTGCGTTGCTCGACGCTCACCGCGTCCGATCAAAGCCACCTAGAAAATGTCTAGCAGAGGCAAGCGCAGCTGCTTATATACCGCCGCGACGGCGCGAGGTGGAGCCCCGTTTCTCCTTTGTCGTGACGTCACGGTGTCACGTGGTATGGCATGAAGTCAAAGGTCATTGAAGGCAACACCGCCGCGCCTGAGGAGCTGGGTTGTGCTCTCGTAATATGCTTCGCATAAAAACATCTTGCCGCAGGTGCGAACCCAAGCCACAACCTTCGAATTTCGCGTGCGATGCTCTACCAATTGAGCTACCGCGGCGCCGTTTTCCCATCCACTTTCTTGGGTATTTATGTGCCCTAGTAGAACCCTGAGAGGGTTAGCCAGCGCCACCACTCACAGAGCTAGGCGGTGGACCTGGAACGTCTTTTTTTGCGGCAGGCGTCACGAGAACGTGATCTTTCTAGGGTTAAGGCACTTGGTCAATAAATCCACATATGCTACCTGAAGGCATAAATGTTGCCGGATTCGAGACCTTCGTTATGTAATGAACACAATTCCACTTTATTCCAGTTATTCCAATTATTCCAGTTCCGGACCCTCATTATGTAATAAACTGGAACTGTGTTTGTTACATAACGAGGGTCTCAAATCCGGCAACAATGATGCCCTGAGGTAGCATATGTGGGTTTATTGACCAGTTGCCTTCACCCTAAAAGATCACGTTCTCATAACGCCTGCGGCAAAAAAAGGACGTTCCACGTCCGCCGCTTAGGTCTGTGAGTGGTGGCGCTGGCTAACACTCCCAGAGTTGAACTAGGACACATAAATAGCCAAAAAAGTGGATGGGCAAACGGCGCCGCGGTAGCTCATTTGGTAAAGCATCGCACGCGAAATGCGAAGGTTGTGGGTTCGGTCCCCACCTGCGGCAAGTTGTTTTTTCATTCACTTTAATTTCCCTTAATTCGTTTCTTTATTTCATTTATTAATCACAAGTAATTTCTCCTATGTTGTCTTTGGTGTCAGTGTTTGTTGGTTTCTTATATGACAAATAAAAATCGGGACCCTCGGTTAACCCTCTTTCTTCTCGTTTACTTCAATGGCTTGTTGTTCAAGCATGGTGGCGGTCCTTTGAACAGAGCCGCTGTGGCTCACAGCGTGTGCTTGTCCATTCTTTGTGCAATAAGCAGTAGCGGCATACATTTGACGGGAACCTTCATCGTATTGTAAGGCAGCGTCATTCTGCAATTTGGTTCCTTGAAGATGTCCTCGTGCGTCTGTAAGTCTCTCTGTTGGCGGTGTGCCCTGCTTGCGCCTTCGTTGTTTGTGAGGATTGATTTGGGTTCCATTACCTTGTTTACGTCCGAAGGCCAAAGGAGGTTGTTCAGCTCTGGCAGATGCAGGTTCGCGCCAGGCAATCTAGATAGCAGTCGCTTGCAATTCCACGTGCTCTTCAGCCTCGATTTGTTTACTGTGCGTTAAATGATACCGTACGTTTGAAGACGCCTGCAGAATTTGCCGCCAATATACTGAGGGAAGCTCGGTAGGTCGTTGATTTCGCGTCTCCTTTGGATCACATCTGATCAACTGATTGTGTGCGTCTGTGTAGAGCAGCAGCATGGCGGCGCCCTTCTAGTTGTCCATTTCAATTCATGGGCGCCATGAGGAGCATTCACTCGGGAATTGATATTACCTCAATGGATAAACGTTTCAGACTTGTTAGTGAGCCATTCTACGTGCTCTTCTTCCTCGATTCGGTAAAGGTTTATTATTTATTTATTTATTTATTTATTTATTTATTTATTTATTTATTTATTTATTTATTTACGATATACTGCAGGACCAAGCTAGGGCCCATGCAGGAGGGGTATCAAAAAGGTTTACACAAGCACTGGTAAAAACACCAAACAGAAATCATCATAAGTCATGAAGAGAGGGAAAAAAATAATATATACATAAAGATGACGCATAAATGAGCACCTTATTGCCGTGAAAACAATCTTGAACATTGCAACTTTAGGCAAAACAGTTCTTTGCAAAAAGATAACAACATCAAGAAAAGCACTTCACGTTATGACGTCAGTGCGTCGAATGAGTCACTGTTTTGAAGCATACACAGCGGCAAAGCGTTCCACTCTGTAATTGTTCCTGCAAGAAATGATAACTTGAATGTGTTAGTACGTGTTCTAAATGGTGTTATTGATTCAGCATGAAGATTTCGAGTCAGTCGTGACATCAGAGGATGGATGAACGGAGCAGCGTCTAATGCGAGATGGTTGTTTTTCAAGTGGAAAAGAAACTTTAATCACAGAATTTTTCGACATAGCTCAAGTTCCTCGATATTATTTATCCAGGTGCATTGAAGGATGCGTTCGCAGACGCCTGAACAATTTGGCGCTACCACACTTAGGGAGGCTCCGTAGGGCGTTGATTGCGCGTCTACTTTGAGTCATCTCATCGTCTGCGCGTTGCCCGTGTGCGTCTGTGCATAGTAGCAACATGGCGGCGCCCTTGTAGTTGTCCATTTATTTGCTGCCACCACAGTGAGCGAGGCTCCGTAGGGCATTGGTTGCGCGTCTCCTTTGAATCACATTCCATCATCTGCGCCTGTTCGCCTTTGCAGGGTAGTAACGTGACGGCGCCCTTGTGGTTGTCGATGCAAATTCATGGGCGGCATGAGGACCTTTTCCTCTGCAGTTGATTATGTTAACTCTGTGGCTAAACGTTTCAGACTTCCTGGTGTGATAACCACCGCAGTAGATTTCTGGCTAGCGAGTTGGGCTACTAAGCTTTTTAGCCGTGTCCACGCGATATTCGTTTATTCTGACGTTCATTGATGTATCGTTTCACCGAAATATTGTCTCTTACGGAAGCAACATTCAAGCATATAATGACATCGGAACTAGTGCAAGTAAAGCTAGATTTCACTTCGTGTGTATAACTATATTTGCGGTGGCTTTAATTTCAATGTCACTTTGAAAAAGCCTGCATGTTTTGCGCCATGCGCCACATGTTTTTATTACGGCGGAATGATGTTGAATGACTTTTCCGTGCACAGACATGTCCTTGAGGTTTCTGTTGGGGTAATAGGTCACCCTTGGTACAACCGGTAACAATTTTCTCAGACGTTCTTTACTTGATAATATTGGTTGGTATCTTTGCAGGATGTTGTTTGTATGGCAGGACATTGCAGCATTTTGTTATAAAAGCTGGTGGTCTGCCAGATTCTGGTACAGGCTGTTATCTAATACCGATTGCCTTACCTAACTTGATATGACGTCATAGGCCCTATCGAGTAGAACTTGTGAAATGTTAATTTCTGCTAGCGTTGCTTTAACCTCATTAGGTGGTGGATATAATGGTTGTCTTCGTTTCAGATTCTTATCATTCGTTTTCTTTGTCCAACAAAATGTCCTTGCTTCCATTGTCGCGGGTGATGACTGCTGTAGCCTAAATATTGCTTGCTATCCGTAGGATTCCGATAAAATGTCGCCTGTGTTCTGACTGCGCCTCTCTAAGGCTGAATCAAAACAATCACAGCGTCTCAACGAGCTGGCTTGCCCGCGAGGAGTGCACAATTTGAATAACTGCTCAACGGTGTTTAATTGGACATTAATGCTTTCGCACTCACAACTCATAAGTGCTTAGGTGTCCTCAGATTTTTTTTATTATTCTTTGACTGAAGGAACGACTTCCTCTTGAATTGATACCACGCAGTTACGTACATCATTATTAAAGATGAAATTTCTCGATTTGTCTGTAATAACATTGAGGTCTAGATGAGCCGTTGCATTCTAGCCTATATTCGTGAATCTGAAAATTTTTGCATTGTTCACGAGTAGCATCATGTCATCCGCAAACATCAGCCCAGAGACGGTCTGTTGTATTTCTGGCTCATTACGGATGCTAGAGAAATCGACACTTATTTCAATGCTTTCCAGTAGGCTTTCTATGCCCTTACCTTAAAGCGTCAATAACAATAGAAACCGATGTCATGCTTTATACAGCCCTCGGTAAATGTCTACTAGGTCATTGCATTTCCGGCTATGCCATACAATTTGTACAATGTTTTTCATTATACCTCCCTCAACATATCTGCGAACTTGTCTTCTTTGGCATCGTGCTTTAGGCTATCATATAGCAATTCGCAGTCAACGTTGTCTTAAGGTTCCGGCATATTTCCAAACACTATCCATAAGGGCCTATAGGAGCTACCGGTATCTTTGTGCATTGGTTTCAATATTATATTATACATTTCTTTGTTTCTTCAACTTGCGACATTAAAATAATAGGTATTTATGCGTCTACACCCCACCCCTCACAAAATGCCTTATTGTCGCTGTGTTCTTGTCCAATTTCCCGTAGGGTCTGAACCAAATAAATTGATGAAGAAGGAGGCAACGCAAAATGAAATGATGTCCTTTACTGCAGGATAATGCTGCTTCCGCACAAAATGCGTTCACAGCCGAAGGAATCATGGAAGTCTCCTCTCTTGTTTCCTCCTTTGAAAACGAGTGGCCTGATATTCTTCGTTTTTCACATTGCATGTAATGAGAAGAAAGCGTTAAATACAAAATGCATACCGCTAAATAACAATATTTTAATGTTATTGTGGTAGGATAGCAAGTAGCAAGAACGTCGAATTTGTTGAAATGGCGTGACTGCATTCGGATTCACAGCGTATATCATTATCTCCAGTGATAAGGACGCAGCGCAACTACAGATTTGACGACAATAGTTTTGTAAGGGATGTCAAGTTAACAGTAGTACTGCCAGAGCTGCCCCAGCATTGTCATCTTTACAGCTGCAGCAACGGTAATATTGACACGTGTACTTATCTTGATCGGGCGACCACGTTTAGCCGCCTAACAAATGTTATCGTGCAGCGCAGGACTCACCTGCATGTAAAAGAAGTTTCTGGAATGTTATCGATGGTTCCCTCCACTGTCTTTCACTGCAACTTGTGTAATCCGATTGCATGTATGCGCGACGCGAATAGTGTAGAACATTGTGGAAGGCACGCGGGTTCCATCGGTTAATCTGGAACATTCCACGACTGATCTATAAAAGCCGACGCGCTTGACCCGCTGATCAGATTTTCAACGATCGCCGACTGTGACAGTACTGCTACTGTGTTCTTTAACGTGACTATCACGTGACAATATTTAGGTGAATAGAACGAAAGAAACACCACCAGAAAATATTTTTCTAAGCAGCGAAGGTGGCAATATTTAACAATAGAAGACCACATCGCTCCACCAGGACTTCGCACGCTTCTAGAAATTTCGTCTCATTGCATGAATGGTGGCCGCTATTACGCACCTGCGGTATGTAGTCTCTCTCCGTCGGTGTTTATTGCGCAAGACTGAATTCGCCATTGAATTGACAGGTCGCGGACAGCAGATGCGTTCAGCAATACAAGCATTTACACCACACTTCCCCGCTCGTCGTCTTCCTTGCGCGATAGCTACTCTACATCCTGGTCTCTATCATATTACTAAGGCGGTAAAGTTTGGCCAGTGAAGCACGCCTGTTTGGGGTCAGCGCTAAAACGACCAATGGACGGAGAACACAGGGCACAGAACCTCGTCACGAGGCCTCTCCTTTCTTCTACCATCGTTTCTACCGTATATTTCAAATGCGAGCATTTCGCTGGTCCCCTCGGCACAACACTACGAATGAAAAGCTTTCAGATAAGGTAATGTGTGTGCGCTGGAAGCACTCGGGCGCAGATACAGTCCCGCGTAACGCGAGCGTGTGCCACGCGCGGTGTAGTTGCGCTACGATTGCGCAAAGCGGACGCTGTTTGTTGTGTAGCGCCGCCATGCAGTCTGGGTGAGTGGCGACATTTCGCTTGCTTTGTCATGACGAGCGCTGGAAGGCATGTTCTATCTCGCGCTTGAGTCGCTTGACCAGAGTTCATCGCGCGCTAGCTTTACTGGCCGGCCTAGAGCTCGGGTACACTGAAGAGGTTTCGCTGAGTTAGTGCTATTGCAAAAAAAAAAGAAAAAGCGCTGGGTAGCCGCGCCCGTGTGCGCACGCGCTGAGGCAGCAGCTCATTGCTGCGCCGATGCGAGCCACGTGAAAGGCGCTGAACCGTACAAGGAACCAAATTTTCGGTGATCCTGGCGTAGTTGGCGTGACGTATCCGACCCCACCGGCCGCTGTCTGGCACGAAGGAAACGGCGGCCTGTATCCAGCGCTTGAAGCACTTGAAGGCCCAGCCGATCCGCCGGCGCTGCTGGCAAACAACGCTCAGTAATGAGCCCGTATTGGAACGACGTAGTTCTTGCAGCGCCCGACCCACGAAATGTCAAGCGTGCCTCCTCACATCGTGTGCTGGCGGGGTCTGAAAGATCTTTTCAGGTGGCGGGTGCACATGTTATGGCGCAACGGCTTTCTACCTTGCGTCTCTTCGCTTTGACGTTGCCATATGCCCAACCACGAAGTACGACGTTGATTATGCCTCCTTTGATGCGGTGTGTTCGGATGCCACGGCAAGAAGGCTTGGCCGGAGCTGTACTGATATTTTTTTTTATTTCGCAGACGAAGGAAGACAGCCCCTGTTACTGAATGATGGATTTTCACGCCAAAATTGCGACGTAGTCAGTCATTCAATGGTGAGTAGGGCGCGGCCCACGCTGGCTCCTTTTTTTACGAGACATATTTCGTTCCCGCCGAATGACTTCTATGCTGTATTTCTTGTCCCAACATACTCGCGCGCAACTTGCCGAGTCGTGTCCTTGATGATGAATCCGAAATGTTTTGCAAGAGTTGAGCAGCCGAGTGCGCGACTGCTCTGCTCGTGTGACAATGGAGGGACTGACCACTAGAATTACTTTTGAAGATACATTTTTTTTAGATTTGTTGTTCCCTTTCTTTTTTAACACATGGATACACTTTCAGCCCATATGAAGTATTATGTTGAAAACCGAATATGCTATGGGAGGTTTTTATTATTTGGTCCGACTTGTGCAACCTAGGCTTATTCGCGATTTTTATTCGGTGCACATGTCAGATAGCTGCACAATGTCTGGACACGAATAAATTAGAGTATACTTTGTCAACTCCAAGTGCCCTTTTTAATGCCATGTGATTGATGTTTTCAACTGCCTAGCATTTTCAAAAAATATAATATCGGTAAAGATTCGAAAATACCGAATGTTTCGGTCTTTGGCGCAGGTTCTGTCGTACTGGGACAGAAGAGCTCTTTAGTACGAAATTATCTCTTATCGTAGGTTAGTGAGGTCTAGGGTTAACCTCAATTTGAACAGAGAAAGAGTGAAATTGGTCAAGAAGAAAGAGGCCAACCTAGAAGCAGTAAGGGTAAAAGCAGACAAATTCAGGCTGGTACTTGCAAACAAATATGCAGCCTTAGAACAGAGAGATGAAGATCACAAAGAGCTAATGAATGAAACCGTAACTAGGCTGGCTTCAGAGGCACCAATTGATGTGGAAGGCAAGGCACGAAGGTAACCAGTAAGCAAGCTTTCCCAAGTAACAAAGCAAATAATAAAGAAACGATAAAGAATGGCAGTGTTCAATTCAAGAGATACGATAAATTTCGCAGAACTGTTAAAACTGATCAACAAGGCAAGAATAAGTGATAGTCGAAACTATACCGTGAGAAAGAGTGAAGAAGCCGTAAAAAGTGAACGCATCCTAAAATCAGTGAGAAGGAAACTTGTCATAGAACAAACCGAGGCGTGTGCATTGAAATATAAGCAGGGTAACATCGTCAGCAATCTCGAATGTATAGGAAAGAAGCGGAAGAATATCATACTGACCTGCACTGTGCCCAGAGGAGCCAGTATACCTACATTAGAAACAGTAATGAACAGGATACAGAAACTAGGTACTGGGTAATGAGACGGCGAGAGGTTACATTTGAATAATTAGGTTTATTAGCTTGGCATTCACTTCAAGTTTATAGTGTACACATAGTTACACACAAAACGACGTGATAGCCGTCGTGGTCTCCTGTGGTGAAGTGGCACCGTAGTCCGCTATCTCTTCGCTGACCCCGAAACTACTCAGTCCCTTTCCTTAAATTAGTTTTCACTGCATTCAAAGGACCCGTGCAACAGCGGGAGGTGGAGACTTCTCCCACTGCGATCAATCAGGCAAGCTGACAGGATCCAATAGAAGTCAGAGCTTAATTGGCCAAAATTGGTCGCGAGCACACTCCGCACACATAACAAAATCGACCATGACTAAAAAAGGTTTGCTACCCCTACACAGCGGACCGTGAGACAACCACGCGGCACACCCGCCGTGGTTGCTCAGTGGCTATGGTGTTGGGCTGCTGAGCACGAGGTCGCGGGATCGAATCCCGGCTACGGCGGCCGCATTTCGATGGGGGCGAAATGCGAAAACACCCGTGTGCTTAGATTTAGGTGCACGTTAAAAAACCCCAGGTGGTCAAAATTTCCGGAGTCCTCCACTACGGCGTGCCTCATAATCAGAAAGTGGTTTTGGCACGTAAAACCCCAAATATTATTATTATTAACCACGCGGCACGTGCATGATGTGGCTGCCAGGTACGGCGGCGTCGGCTGGGCGAGAGCACATGCCCGAGGCGCTGTCACGGTCATTCCCCACAAATTCTTCCCAGCATCGACGAACACGCAACAGACACGGAAAGAAAGAAGGCGCCCGCGGTATACTTTCTTCGCGACGCCAGACGGAAAGGCATGAACGAAATGATTTATACGAAGTGGACCGGAACATCTGAGTCGACAGAGTCTGCGTCTTCCCTTCACTTTTATTTGTTATACGACCATCGCTCTGGGGGCAATATAAAGGGGGTGGGGTTAATAACATCGCAAATAATAACATTTCCTTCATGCCGGCAGCTGCGGTGTAATTTTATCTAGAAATCTGTGGGGGCAGGTGAGGACTTTCATTTCAAAGGGAAGGTCGTTCCATTGACTTGCTGTTTGGAGGAAAAAAACATCTGGAAATGGTAGATGTGCGGGCACATTGTAGTGAGACTGTGAACGGACGAGCGGCACGTTGGGACGGTATGATGGATATATATATATATATATATATATATATATATATATATATATATGAGAGAGAGAGAGATCTTTATCTCTCGTTTTTAGGGGTGGTCGGAACCCGTCAATCAAGGGCTGTCAAGTGGGAACGGGCGTGCTGTGCCTCCAACTGCTCCATTGTGTTATTCTTATTTAATTTATAAGGCGCTTAGTGCAATCCCAGGTTACACGTTATAGGGTGGGTATGCCACCGCACTACTTTCAGGGGGCCCTATAGCGAGTGGAATACATGACGTTTAACAGTTTAAGATGGGGTAATACCCCACTCTGTTTTTTCCACCAATCGGCCGCTTCTTATCCGTTAAGTTGTGGATGAGGCGGCGAGTATTTTCGGCGGACTCCGCGCTGATGAGGAAGTGTGTCTTTCGCATTTATATTAATGGGTTTTCAAGAGGAATGGTGCAAGAGGATAGGGTTAGAAAAGGACACCTTCGGCTCGGTTGGTGCACCTTCGAGCTAACGCGTTAGCCTGTTCGTTCCCACGTACACCCTCGGTTCCCGAGTACCGGAGTAGGCGATGACGGTTGTTGATGTAGGAATTATCGCGAAGCTAGCCAGGTCAGTCAATGGTGCAAGTCAATTAGCATAAACAGAAGCATCTGGCGTCCCGTACTTGGGACCTATTTTCAGGCAATCACTCTCGACGTTATTATGACCTTCGCGGGTGCAGTTCTCAACCATGCAATAGACATTGGGCGCGGCATTAGTTTGGACCGGTGGCGCGTTCATGCGGCGTCGTCACGAACGCAATGGCATGTCACGGCAGGGACGGGGTCCGCAGGCTCTGACACCAGCTATGTTGATTTAATCTGATCAGTCGTTTCTTTCTGTTTGCTTTGCTATTTGCCGAGGGAAAGCGAATCTGATTGAACACGTTGCAAGTTTTGGTGCAGGAACAGTTTCTGAAGCATGACTGTGGCCGCTTAGCCGTTCATTTATTCGTCGTTTTTCATTGCAACCTCACCAGATCTCACGGAGGAAAGACTGCTTGCACGACTTCTGTAGGCAACAGTACGCACAGTGCTCAGCAATTGAAACGCGATACTCGAAGTGCATGCTCGCCGGCGCGTTTTGCACCGACTGTAAGTGCTGTGGTCACCGAGCTGACGCATCGTGATATACGGTGAAAGCGAGAACCTTTGTGGCGCATTGTGACTGCATTTGGTCACAAGAGCGGGATTGCAGTTTAACACCGCGACCCAATGCGTTAGCTGCCACGGAGTGAGAATGGGACAAACTTAGACTCTCGGCGCTCTCCACGCAAGGAAGAACGTCATGAATTCTAGCGGCCGAACGGAAGCTAGAGCGTAGACAAGTGCTCCAGCTCGTGCTATGTGACACGTGACGTAGACGTGCCAGTCATGCCAAAGAAGTGTAATGCAGTCTAACGCCTTTATAACGGAGTGCCTGGGGCCTCCAGAATAATTAGTTATGCCTGTCGCTTCATTGTAAAGGTCGAGCAGTGCACAGCTCACACAAGAGCAGGGACGGAGTTATTCCTTCATTATGCAAATCATTCAATTCTAGAGACAGTTGTTATAGAGGTGCTAGGCTGTAGATGGCGCCGGAAGGAGAGAAGTAAAGAGCAAAGAGCTGCTATGCCTGCGTTATACGCAGTTCGATCCAACCATCTATGCGAAGGTACGAGACGTGCACTCCACTGCTATTGACGCAAAATATTAGACGCACAATCCTACGTGTTATCGCTCATGCCCATGCAACCACTCTGGTAACCTTTGCAGTCTTGTGACCAATACTTCGTTATGGTATGAATAACGAGAAAATTAGAACTGTCTTCTGGAACCACTTTGGTAGCAGCGAAAGCTTCTTAGCTCAATATCTCTTACGCAAAGCCCTTAAATATCAGAAACGGGATGTTAAAGGTTCTATTTGGTAAGAGCGCGCTTCTTCAGGGCCCAAAGAAAAAAATTACTGTTAATGTCGACCCTAATTTGCAAGGAAAATCGCGTTACGTGAATGCCACTGCGTAGTTGTGATGTTGCGATGCTTTGTGACACAAGTTGACTTACAAAAGTTTTGCCGAATAGCGGCAGATGCCCGTTGGTCCATGGAGGACATACTCAGGAGCCTCATGGCTACATAACCAGGGGAATGTATGTTACACATTTTTGATACGTCGTCGGCGAATGTTTTGTCCATTTTCCTTATTTACATGATTAAATACGTGACAACGTTATTATGCACAGCAAAATACCACGTGGAATATAAATGCTGGGGCTCCACGTCTTAGCTTACCACGGTGAGCTCTGTTGGCGGGGTGCAATTCCATCGCAATTTGCACTAACTTTCGACTTTATATTTTACCTGGTGCCCTGAATGCGGCCTGTCTCGTACACGGGACGGCCTTCCTCAGAAGCGCAGACACGAAACTGCGTTTTCCGGTACGTAAGCCCTCAAAACCATCAGTGCGAAATCACTGAAAGCAACGTGAGTGCCTTCGTCCCGTCGTCGTCTTCACATGCCAGTGCCATGACTTCTGCCGTTCGCGGTGCTCTTACCGCGTTTTACGACGAGCTCACACGGAAAGTTACATGGCCGAAAGCGATCGTCTGAGACTGCAGTTCAGGTTCGGCAAGCTTCCATACATGCTGTGACGTCAGAGAAACGTGGTTTTCAACAGTGTGCTTACAAGGAAATTTATTCACCCGTAGGCACGCTTACAACTGTGGTATGAACGAAAAGCACAATATAAGGTACATCACATGTAATACATTACTTCATGTAAACAACACAGATTCAGCAAAATGTCAATGGAGCGCTGCCAATGGAGCCGTCAGCCTAATGAAAAGGCTGATCATGCTACGTTACGCGACCACCATTGTTGGCCTGGGCTTTTTATATAAGTTTCTCTTTATTTCCCAAAGGGTGCTGCACAAAAGCAAATGCTGATTAAATAATTTTTTCATAAAATATCCGCAGCGTATGTCTTTACATTGACCTTTTCTTTTGGGCTAACGCAAAATGCTACTGTTGCCTTTCTTTTTTCAAAGTATATTTCGCTAACCGCTGCGTGGCTTCATGGCACACTAAGGTGCGACATCGCCATGATATTACTGCTGAGCCTATTACAGTAAATCTGCGCGAATAAAGAAGCTGCAACCGCAAAGGAGCCGCCGAGTTGCTGCCTCCGATTTTTGTCATGCTGAAAGTATGCAAAAACATTATGCTAAAGCTAGAATTTAGGCGAGCACGTACGAGTCGACAAATTTTCTAAACCCACGCCAAGAGGAGGGTTCCGCGGCGCTTTGAGAAGGCAGGAGAGGTTTCTAAACACCAGAAAGCTTGGGAACCCCAGATCTGTACCTTACAATATGTTCCAAGCAAATTTGTTAATTTCAGTGTAATAGATAGGGGCGACTGTACTACGACTATACTAGGCAGTGGCGACTGACCCTTAATTCCGTGCTCAACAGAAGTTACTTTTCATTTTTTATATTTTATTAAAACATACTTGCCGATTTCGAAATCCTGGCAGGTCACACCGCAGCACATCTTGTAGTTGAGCGAAAGAGTCCTTCTAAAATTCAAATATGTTTTATAAGATGGCATCCTGTGGTAACTAGCAAAGAAAACTTGGTACCGATGGGGGCTGTAAATGTATCCGTAGAAACAGCTAAGGTTTGCTCACGCTTGTAAGACTTACCTGGGACCTGAACCAGTCTCCAGCATTGGTAAAAACACACACGCCGCGGATAGCATACGCTGTTGTAAACATCTCAACCAAGTTTTGGACCTGTGCGCAGCACGCAGGGGTCACTAACGGAGCGTGAATCACTCTTTTCGCGAAGAAGTGCGGGACCATTCGGGAAAGGAACCGTCAGATTCAGGGTAAGTAGTGCAAACCTGAACACCCAGTTTTGCCGGAGGGAGTGGGAATAGAGATTAACATCAAATGAGACCATAACATCATCAATAGGAATAACGTGTGGTACATTTTCTATAAAGCCGCCAGATATGTACACGTGGGCACAGCTTTTTCCAACGAGTGAAATTATCTGGTCTACAAAACGGGGAAGCTTTTACGCAAGTGAGTGAGTGTAGGAAGACCTGGCTTCTTTATCTTTTGAAGGCCATGAAGTGCAGGCGCTGATACGTTGCTACACAGTAGTCGGTAATAAAGCATTTGCGTTGGGGCGGGACCAAACGGGAGATGTCAGCTCAAAGGTTTTGGCATTCCCTTCACAGTATTTGTGTGGGATCACGCGTCAGGCGAGTATAGGTGATGGCGTCACTAACCAGTGTCAGCATATTCTTGGTGCAATCGTCACTATCAAGCAAATTAAGCAGTTTCGTTTCCTTTATCAGCCGGTAGAATGACATTGTCCGTATTGCTTCGAAGCTGCTCGATAACTTTAGGTTCCCCCAGCGACAGCGCAGAGTTTGAAGAAGCGATATAAAGCGTAGCAACAACATTAATAATACGCGTGCGAGCTTCGTCACGTCTACCGGCACTGACTTGGCTTACAGCGTCTTTACCAGCACAAATTAACTTCTTCGTATCTCACTTGTACCCTATGCTAAAGCTTAGGGCGTGGCTGATGACCGAGAGTTCTGCTTTGTCAGATTTATATGAAGGAAGATTCTGTACAGCAACTCCTGGTATACTGCGGGACGTCCAATTTCGGGGTGGTCGCAGCCTTCCCGTCTTGGCATGGTGAATAACGTCGTTGTTTTGTGCTGTCACGCGTGCTTGGCAGTGGGCGTGTAGGGTTATTGACGAAAATTGGGCAAAGCGCAGGAACTCTACTCGGTGAGGAGCAAAGGTCTAATTCTACAGCATGTGGATCATGGCCTTCCAATCCGATATTCTTGCCTGTTGTAGTATTCGTTCAGCGCTTGAATTAACGCTGTTGCAGAATGTCGTTGAAAGCGGCCTGTTTAGTCGTAGTGATTGTGGGATCAACTGCTCCTTCTTACACGTCTTATTAAATTTGAGATTAATCTTGTACTCGGCTGTTCAAGGATGCGCACTGTCGTACTGGGTTACTACTTCTTGGCCGTGCGACTATCGCGGATTGATGAAATCCAATATTTGACGACAACCGGCATGGCCACGGATATACACACTAAATAAGCGCAAAAATATACATCAACCAAGAACGCTTAAAATTTAATGACGTTTGTACTCCTTATACGGGAGCGTTGTTCTCAATAAAACTCGTAACAGAGAGACACCGCATTCAAGCACGTTTCATTACGTGACGGAAGCAGCGAGTATACGTCGTTGGAAGTGTCCCGTCATTCGTGTTCAGCATGTGCGCGGCGGTCTGTATGTGTAAGGATTCTTGACTCAGGCACGACGGAAGCTCCTTTTGCTTGGCCAGAAGGCGTTTATTAAATCAGTCAATATTGTCGCCTGTAGATTCGGCGTGCTCAGCAAGGGCACTCGAGAGCACGCGCTACCAATTTCTGAACGTTATACCCATACTGCCTCATACGTTTCTTGAAGTCACGTGTCTCGCCCATAAACTTTTGCTTGCAGTCAGTGGACATTATGATGTAGACTACACCGGGGAAGTTTTCTGTGCAACTCGCATTTTACATTTAGTAAAACGTTTCTTAGTTTGCCTGTTCGCAGATCCGCAACTTTCCCAGAGACGCCTGGTCTGGTTGGGTGCATGCCTTCTCGCTCCTTCGATATGTATTTCAGCAGTCAGACTGGCCGCCATGAAACTTTAGATTTTATCTCCCTTTTCTTGTACACTACCTTTTGGATAGAGGCCTTCTCCTCAACCGCTTCGGGGCTGATGGCGACTGCCCTGTGATGATAGCGGGCAGATTACCATGGAGAGTTCCTTTTGGCACTTGTCCTAAATGCGCTTCTTGCTGCGGTTATTGAGTGTATTTAATGGTTCAGTATACCGATCATGATCTAGTATGCGAAAGTCAGCGTTTCGAATTTCGATAGCACTTACGTATTTAGGAAATAAATCAATTATTGTCTGCTCACGCTCGGCTGCGCCCGACTACCGTAAGGATGGCACTTGGGGCACACTGGCTATTTGTGTCGTACGCGTAGGATGTTGCTAATTTTAGATTATTTTGAACACACTAGTGACCAGATCTAGCGCCAGCATCTGACAAGGAACAGGTTGTATGCTTCTCGAGTTGCACATCTTCGATGTGCGACGACATCACGCTGAAATCTCGTTATGTTAGGACCCCTTTCATGGCGACTCCAGAGTGCAGCATCTATCGCTAAGCCGTTGTGTGCGCTGCCAACGTCACACGGGCGAGCATAACGACTAACTTACGTTCAACCATTGGGAGTGGCACGCTTGTCGTAATGATTATAGAGGAAGTGAACGGGTTACAGATGTAAATTCTTGCGAGACCACAGACGTGTGCAGCTATCTGAAAAACTGAAGCACAGCAAATAGTTGAGAAACCGTGACAACCACCATATGTTGAGGGATAGCCTTGGAAATTTTTAAGTCACAGGTACCAAAATGAAATGTTGGTGCAACTACGTGAACGTCAAAAACCAAGTTTAAACTGCGTGTCACGGTCACGTTTAGGAGGCGGAAAGTCGTGGGTAGCACACAGCTCCTCCGTAGTCATGCAAGGCATTGAAGAAGGAGCGGTAGCACTGAGCGGAGAATCACTCGTGATCTCATATTGCCGATAACTGTCTCCTGTTTAACTAATTGAAGTGTTTCATGCTCCTAAGTATATGAAACGGTCTGTTTTAACTTCGAGCGCATTTCCCGACATCGATAAAAAACGTTTTTAGGCTTCCTTCAAATTCCCTGCGCACCAGCAATTGCTCACGGCACTTCCTGCTTTTTTTGCGTAAAAATAATTATGATTTGACTATACAGTTATAAATCAACAATAACATGGCTAATATGCTACGTTTTATGCAGAAAAGCAGTTGCGCCTTGAGGACGGCGATGTTTTACGTGACAGCTAAACAAAAATAAAGAAAGGCTGTCACTACGAATGAGCTTACCTTTCCACAGTCTGCACCGTGACTCACATCTTTATAGCCAAATTATTACCTTATTTGATTGTGGTATGCAAGTGCTTGAGGGCATGTCGGTAAAAACGGTACCACTGTTAAGGCAAACAATGTCTATATTGTTAAATAGAAAATGTTTACTGTTGCAGCAGCTTGATTTCGGTGAGTTCGTTCAACTTTAATCTCATTGCCTCAGCCTTTCTTCAGCAAAGTTTATATGGCTCGTGCTTTGTTTAAATTGCCTTAAGCTGCAAGTCACTGCTAGACCTGTTGTGTGTGCTTTATTTTGAAGTCGTCCCATTGGCTCCGCTTTACTGTACCTTCTTGCTTAAGTTCTCTTTCCTAAGTGAAATAGCGCAACCCACATTGGGAGATCGGCCATGAATCGGGTGGTGAGAAAAATCTTATTAATATGTTCTTTTTCTAAGGAGCCATCGTCATCTCTCTTGACCGCCTTTCATATACGGCGTACTTCGGTGGCTTTTCTCGCGACTCTTGCTCCTTGATTGGAAGAAGCTGGCAGAAAAATAAGAAGAGCGCTTCTTCGGCTCCCGCCATCGGTCCGAACGCTTCTGACGTCCTTCGCTCACTACCTCACACATCGTTTCATTTGAACAAACCTCAGTCCCTCTAAGGCGTTTACTGTGACGTGATTGAGAGGTGTGCATGATGTCGTAGACGACGCCACGAACGAGAGACCGACGACCAGCACAGAGTGCCTACCGAAACTGCCGATTCATCTGCCGTGTTTTGCCCACACAATTATGCACCCTGATTAGCTCAGGCGGAAGTCACCTGCGTAAATGCCCTGTAACTCGCAGCGCGAAACGTTGCTCCAGGCTGTCTCGGCATTATGCGCAGAGGTGCTTCAGGAGTTGCAAGACCTTGTGCAGGAACCCCGCCGCACTACCCCCTGTGGCCACTTCAAGACGGCGGTACTGCAATGAAAGTTCATGTCTGTCCTCTGGCGCCTGCAACAGCATCTTAACAAAGAGGAGCTCGGCGAACGCCCGCCGTCAGAACTTCTACGTCATGTGCGGCGGCTTCTCTGTGATTGTGAGATGGATGCAAACAGTCCACTGCTCCGTGAACTGTTCCGTCAGCACCTGCCACAGGATCTGGTGGTTGCCTTGGCTACCCCACTTGAAGGCATGTCCTTCGAGATTCTTGGAGAGCAAGCCGACCGCATCGCTGACTGTTGAGCAAAAGTTGTGGTAATAACGACCTTTCCAATGTCGCACCTCAAAGATCGGGTGTCTCGTCTTCAGCAAACGGTTGACAAACTTGCTGAGACCAATACTATACTACCTGCATGACCCCACTGCCGTCTTTTCACAGTTCATAGTTTTTTCTCGGCCAGGCAATGAACTCGCACTGAATGTTGTTTTTTCGAAAGCGATCGCCAGTGAACATGTGTCAACCTTGGTAAATTTCCATGCGTATTTTCACACGAGAACGACATAGTATAGAGCAGAAAAGTTCGGCGAATCGCCGATGGAGCCGACAGTATAACGAATCGCGCATTCTTGCTAGGCTACATAAACTCAATAGTTGCTCTGGGCTCCTTGCGTAACTTTCTCTTACTTTCTCAAAGGGCATTCCGCTAGCGCAAATATTAAACCAACAATATTTACACAAAATATGCGCAGCGTATGTCTTTAAAACCACATTTCCTTTTTTTTGGTATAGAAAAGTGCTAGTCATTTGTTTTTTTCTTTGCAACGTATACTTCGCTATCCACTACGTAGCCTCATCGTGTACTAAAGTATGCCATCGTGATGATTTTACCGCTAAACGCATTAAAGTAAACCTGGGTGAAAAGAAAGTGCCAACCGCAAACTCACCGCCAAGTTGTTTGTGCGCGTGCGAGTGCATGCAAGCGTGTGTGTGTACTTGCGCGTGGCATTATCGTGATGCGGTATGTAGCGTTGCGCTGCGATGCGCCCTCTCCATGTTTGACATCCTCGCTGATAACAGCGGTAACGAAACCTCTGGGACCAATGTCTATGCCATGTTTTATGCGAAGCGTATTACGAGAGCTCAAGCCAGCTCCTCAGGCGCGGCGGTGTCAACTTCAATACCACGTGACACAGTGACGTCACGACAGAGGAGAAACGGGGCTCCAACTCGCGCCGTCGCTCGCGGTGTCGCGGCGGTATATAAGCAGCTGCGCTTGCCTCTGCTAGACACTCACGAGGTGAGATGCCTCCTGGATACAGAGCTGCTCGTCGGAATGAGAAGCGAAGGTTGCGGCGTGCTACAGAGACTGTTTCTAGGTGGCTTTGCTACGACGCAGCGACTACGCGCCTCGCATCGGACGCGGTGAGCGTCGAGCAACGCAGCGTTCGGCGCGACAACGAAATGTGCGCCTGAGCAAGCGCCTCACGCCTGAGCCGATGCCGACGACACCGGCTTTTCTGCGACACGAGCTCCTTAACGCTGTCGCGTTAAAATAAAGGCTAGTATGCTTCGCATCCTGGGCTTAACCTTAGCTAAGCCGCAGCCATTTTTGAAATGACTATTGACCAGATACATAATTTGACACGTTTTCTCGTAGAAAGTATTGTCCAGGCAGTTCGATCACTTCTGCTGATCCCATCACTGGCCACCCCTTTTATGTTTCCGGAAATTGGTCACTGAAGTACATGACAGTAGTTGCTTTGCCCAGTGGGCTCGCATTGTAGAAGGTGGATCGGTAAAACGTGAAATTAGATGGCAATTGTTGACAAGTACATTTAAAGGGAATAAAAACGGAACATCAAGGTTAACCACTTTGAAATTTAGAGCATTATGTCTCACTCGAAGCATTGGTGAAGTTTGTTTGCCGTAGTGACTATTTGCGCGGATTTTTCTAGAAGTGCACTGCAGTTTTATTCCATATTCATCAGTAAGCACTCTTAATTATTCAAGTTTGTACCTAAAGTTATAATCACATTTTACAATACCAGCAGATCACCATTCCGTGCACACAAAAGCAGAGCAAAAGAAATCACAGTGATGACAACAAATACGCTATTAAAATTCTTTCCGAAAAATGGAATATTTCCTGTAGTTCTAAAGAACATAGTATAGCAAAAATGAGGATTGTAGGTGAGTACTCGTAAAGAAAGAGAAACCTGCTGCAGAGCTTCCTAATCTTTAGCTCTTCGAAATCAACAAAATAACGCAGAAGGCTTCCTAGATTTTCTCTTTTTTCCGTGGTGCACAATATGGACGCACAAATAAATAAATTAATCGCCATTATGATATCATGGCTGGAAAGCTTATGCAGCTGTGTGTGCCTGTACGTAGAAGCCTGGGAGTTTGTCAGTGATACAAAAAAGATATTACGATGGATGGTTTGGCATCGCATAGGCTACAGCAGCTGCACAAATTGTTCACGCCTAAGTCATCAGCCTTTTCTTGTAGGTACGTGCTTTGAAAGTTTCGGTTTCGGCATTGGAAAAAGCAAGTTAAACATGTGGCGGGAAAGGGGCTAATCGTGCAACATGCGGAGAGTCCCTCAAGGTACCCTAAGGAAACGTCGAGAAGGGCGAGGAAATTGAGCCAGTGGGCAGACACTGCGATATCCATGCTAGCCTAAAGAAAATAGAAGGTGTCCAGAATGAGCTTGTGAAGCGGATACTTGCCGATTTCGAAATCGCGGCAGGTCACACCGCAGCACATCTAGTAGTTGAGCGAAGGAGTCCTTCTAAAATTCAAATATGTTTTATAAGATGGCGTCCTGTGGTAACTAGCAAAGAAAACTTGGTACCAATGGGGGCTGTAAATGTATCCGTAAAAATGGCTAAGGTTCGCTCAAGCTTGTAAAACTTACCTGGGACCTGAACCAGTCTCTAGCATTGGTAAAAACACACACGCCGCGGATAGCATACGCTGTTTTAAACATCTCAACCGAATTTTGGATCCCTGCGCAGCACGCAGGCGTCACTAACAGAGCGTGAATCACCGTTTTCGCGAAGAAGTGGGGGACCATTCGGGAAGCGAACCGTAAGATTCGGGGTAAGTAGTGCAAACCTGAACACCCAGTTCTGCCGGAGGGAGTGTGAATAGCGATTAACACCAACTGATACCATAACATCATCAATAGGAATAACGTGTGGTACATTTTCCATAAAGCCGCCAGATATGCACACGTGGGCACAGTTTTTTCCACGAGTGAAATAATCTGGTCTACAAAACGGGGAAGCTTTTACGCAAGTGAGTGAGTGTAGTCTACAAAGGGTCGCATAGGAAGACCTGGCTTCTTTATCTTTTGTAGACCGTGAAGTGGAGAAGCTGATACGTTGCTACACAGTAGTCATGAATAAAGCGTTTGCGTTGGGGCGGGACCAAACGGGAGATGTCAGCTCAAAGGTTTTGGCATTCCCTTCACAGTATTTCTGTGGGATCACGCGTCAGGCGAGTATAGGTGATGGCGTCACTAACCAGTGTCAGCATATTCTTGGTGCAATCGTCACTATCAAGCAAATTAAGCAGTTGCGTTTCCTTTATCAGCCGGAAGATTGACATTGTCCGTATTGCTTCGAAGCTGCTCGATAACCTTAGGTTCCCCCAGCGACAACGCAGAGTTTGAAGAAGCGATATAAAGCGTAGCAACAACATTAATAATACGCGTGCGAGCTTCATCACGTCTACCGGCACTGACTTGGCTTACAGCGTCTTTACCAGCACAAATTAACTTCTTCGTATCTCGCTTGTACCCTGTGCTTAAGCTCAGGGCACGGCTGATGAGCGAGAGTTCTGCTTTGTCAGGTTTAGAGGGAGGAAGATTCTGTACAGCAACTCCTGGTATACTGCGGGACGTCCAATTTCGGGGCGGTCGCAGCCTTCCCGTTTTGGCATGGTGAATAACGTCGTTGTTTTGTGTTGTCACGCTTGCTTGGCAGTTGGCGTGTAGGGGTATTGACTCAAATTGGGCAAAGCACAGGAACCCTACTCATCGAGGAACAAAGGTCTAATTTTACAGCATTTGGATCATGGCCTTCCAATCCGATATTCTTGCCTGTTGTAGTATTCGTTCAGCACTTGAATTTACGCTGTTGCCGAACTTCGTTGGAACCGGCCTGTTTAGTCGTAGTGATTGTTGGATCAACTGCTCCTTCTTATACGTCTTATTCAATTTGAGATCACTCTTGAATTCGGCTGTTCAAGGATGCGCACTGTCGTACTGGGTTACTACTTCTTGGCCGTACGCCTGTCGCAGATTGATGAAATCCAATGTTTGAAGCCAACCGGCATGGGCATGGATATACACACTAAAGAAGCGCAAAAATATACATCAACCAAGAACACTTAAAATTTAGTGACGTTTGTACTCCTCATACGAGAGCGTTGTTCTAAAAAAAAACTCGTAACAGAGAGACACCACATTCAAGCACGTTTCACCACGTGACGGAAGCTGCCCGTCATGATGGAAGTGTCCCGTCATTCGTGTTCAGCATGTGCGCCGCGGTCTGTATGTGTAAGGATTCTTGACTCAGGCAAGAGGGAAGCTTCTTTTACTTGGCTAGAAGGCGTGTATTAAATCAGTCAATATTGTAGCCTGTACATTCCGCATGCTCAGCAAGGGCACTCGAGACCACGCGCTACCTGTTTCTTAACGTTATACCCATACTGCATCATAGGTTTCTTGAAGTCACGTGTCTGGCCCATAAACTTTTGCTTGCAGTCAGCGGACGTTATGACGTAGACTACACCGGGGAATTTTTCTCTGAACTCGCATTTTACATCTAGTAAAACGTTTCTTAGTTTGCCTCTTCGCAGATACGGAATTTTCCCCGAGACGCCGGGTCTGGTTGGGTGCATGCTTTCGCGCTCCTTCGCTATGTATTTCAGCAGTCAGACGGTTTGCCGACAAACTTTGGATTTTATCTCCCTTTTCTTGAACACTACCTTTTTGATACAGGCCTTCTTCTCAACCGCTTCGGGGGTGATGGCGGTGGCCCTTTGATTAAAACGGGCAGATTCCCATGCAGAGTTCCTTTTGGCACATAGCGTAAATGCGCTTCTTTCTGTGGTTATTGAGTATATTTAATAGCTAAGTATACTAATCATGATCTAGTGTGCGAATGTCAGTGTTTAGAATTTCGATAACACTTACGTATTTCGTAAACAAATCGATTATCGTCTGCTCACGCTCGGCTGCGGCCGACCACCGTAAGGATGGCACTTCGGGCACACTGGCTGTTTGTGTAGTAGATGTCGGATCTTGCTAATTTCAGATAATCTTAAAAACAGTAGTGACCAGAGCGAGCGCCAGCATCTTACTAGGAACAGGTTGTATGCTTCTCGATTTGCACATCTTTGATGTGCGATGACATCATGTTGAAATCTCGTTACGTTAGGACCCCTTTCATGGTGACTCCAGAGTGCAGGATCTATCGCTAAGCCGTTGCGGGCGCTGCCATTGTGCTCACACGGGCGAGCATAACGACTAACTTACGTTCAACCATAGGGAGTTGCGCGCTTGTCGTAATCATTAATGAGGAAGGAAATGGGTTAGACATGCCAATTCCTGCGAGACCACAGACGTGCGCAGCTATCTGGAAAACTGAAGCAGAGCAAAGAGTTGAGAGACCATGACCACAACCATATGTTGAGGCATAGCCTAGGAAATTTCCTCATCACAGGTGCCAAAATCAAATGTTTGTGCAACTACGCGAACTTCAAACGCTAAGTTTAAACTGCGTGTCGCGGTTACGTTCAGGAGGCGGAAAGTCGTGGGTAGCACACAACTCCTCCGTAGTCTTGCAAGGCATTGAAGAAGGAGCTGTAGCACTGAGGGGAGAATCACGAGTGATCTCATATTGCCGATAACCCTCTCCTGTTGAACTATTTGAAGTGTTTCATGCTCCTAAGTATGTGAAATAGTCTGTTTTAACTTCAAGCGTATTTCCCGACATCGATAAAAAACGTTTTTTTGGCTTCCTTAAAATTTCTTGGGCACCAGCAATTGCTTACAGCACTTCCTGCTTTTCTTGCGTAAAAAGTATCATGGTTTGACTATACAGTTATAAATCAACAAGAACATGGCAAGCAGTTGCGCCTTGAAGACGGCGATGTTTTACATGACAGATAAACAAAAATAAAAAAGACTGTCACTGCGAATGAGCTTACCTTTCCACAGTCTGCTCCCTGACTCGCATCTTCAGAGCCAAATTATTACCTTATTTGATTGTGGTATGCAAGTGCTTGAGGGCATGTTGGTTAAAACGGTACCATTATTAAGGCAAACAACGTCTATCATTTTAAATAGAAAAAGTTTACTCTTGCAGCAGCTTAATTTCGGCGAGTTTGTTCAACTTGAAGCTCACTGGCTCAACCTTTTTTCAGCAAAGTTTATATGGCTGGTGCTTTGTTTAAATTACCTTAAGCTGCCAGTCACTACAAGACCTGTTTCGTGTGCTTTCTTTTGAAATCGTCCCATTGGCTCTGCTATAATGTACCTTCTTGCTTAAGTTCTCTTTCCTAAGTGAAATAGCGCAACCCACATTGGGAGATCGGCCATGAATCGGGTGGTAGGAAAACTCTTATTAATAACTTCTTTTTCCAAGGAGCCACCGTCATCGTTCTTGACCGCCTTTCATATACGGCGTACTTCGGTGGTTTTTCTCGCGACTCTTGCTCCTTGATTGGAAGAAGCTGGCAGAAAAATAAGAAGAGCGCTTCTTCGGCTCCCGCCATTGGTCCGAACGCTTCTGACGTCCTTCGCTCACTACCTCACACATCGTTTCATTTGAACAAACCTCAGTCCCTCTAAGGCGTTTACTGTGACGTGATTGTGAGGTGTGCATGATGTCGTAGACGACGCCTTGAACGAGCGACCGACGACCAGCACAGAGTGCCTACCGAAACGGCCGATTCATCTGCCGTGTTTTGCCCACAAAATTATGCACCCTGATTTGCTCAGGCGGAAGTCACCTGCGTAAATGCCCTGTAACTCGCAGCGCGAAACGTTGATCCAGGCTGTCTCGGCATTATGCGCAGAGGTGCTTCAGGAGTTGCAAGACCTTGAGCACGCACCCCGCCGCACTACCCCCTGTGGCCACTTCAAGCCGGCGGTACTGCAATGAAAGTTCATGTCTCTCCTCTGGCGCCTGCAACAGCATCTTAACAAAGAGGAGCTCGGCTAACGTCCGCCGTCAGAACTTCTTAGTCGTGTGCAGCGGCTTCTCTGTGACTGTGGGCTGGATGTAAACAGTCCACTGCTCCGTGAACTGTTCCGTCAGCACCTGCGACAGGATCCGGTGGTTGCCTTGGCTACCCCACTTGAAGGCATGTCCTTCGAGATTCTTGGAGAGCAAGCCGACCGCATCGCTGACTGTTGAGCAAAAGTTGTTGTGGTAATGACGATCTTTCCAATGTCGCACCTCAAAGATCGGGTGTCTCGTCTTCAGCAAACGGTTGACAAACTTGCTGAGACCAATACTATACTACCTTCATGACCCCACTGCCGTCTTTTCATAGTTCATAGTTTTTTCTCGGTCAGGCAATGAACTCGCACTGAATGTTGTTTTTTCGAAAGCGATCGCCAGTGAACATGTGACAACCTTGGTAAATTTCCATGCGTATTTTCACACGAGAACGACATCGTATAGAGCAGAAAAGTCCGGCGAATCGCCGATGGAGCCGACAGCATAACGAATCGCGCATTCTTGCTAGGCTACATAAACTCAATAGTTGCTCTGGGCTCCTTGCGTAACTTTCTCTTACTTTCTCAAAGGGCATTTCGCTAACGCAAATATTAAACCAACAATATTTACACAAAATATGCGCAGCGTATGTCTTTAAAACCACATTTCCTTTTTTTGGTATAGAAAAGTGCTAGTCATTTGTTTTTTTCTTTGCAACGTATACTTCGCTATCCACTACGTAGCCTCATCGTGTAGTAAAGTATGCCATCGTGATGATTTTACCGCTAAACGCATTAAAGTAAACCTGGGCGAAAAGAAAGTGCCAACCGCAAACTCACCGCCAAGTTGTTTGTGCGCGTGCGAGTGCATGCAAGCGTGTGTGTGTACTTGCGCGTGGCATTATCGTGATGCGGTATGTAGCGTTGCGCTGCGATGCGCCCTATCCATGTTTGACATCTTCGCTCACAACAGCGGTAAAGAAACATCTGGGACAAATGTCTATGCCATGCTTTTGAAATGACTATTCTTCGATGTTTCATGCCTTGTTCATTCGTCGCTTTTTATGCGAAGCATATTACGAGAGCTCAACCCAGCTCCTCAGGCGCGGCGGTGTCGCCTTGAAACCACGTGACACCGTGACGTCACGACAGAGGAGAAGTGGCTTTGGCTCAACTCTTGCAAGACGGGCTGGGTGGGAATCGAACCAGGGTCTCCGGAGTGTGGGCCGGAGACGCTACCACTGAGCCACGGGTACGATGCTTCAAAGCGGTACAAAAGCGCCTCTAGTGAATGCGGTGTTGCCTTAGAAACGAGCTGTTTCTAAGGCGTGTGTCGCTTGCTCAGGCGCACATTTTGTTGCCGCGCCGAACGCTGCCTTGCTCGACGCTCACCGCGTCCAATGCGGGGCGCGTAGTCGCTGCCCTGTAGCCCATTGTCCTACACCCCTTGGCGGGTCGACGGGAACGCTGTCGCGTTCCACTCTTGAAGGCGAAGCAGTAATGCATGAGTTGTTTCTTCGTCTAGCCGAACCAAATATAGCCAAGCAACAGCAGTTCACCAGGCTAAACAGTGGCTCAACAACTAAAATAAAGGCTAGTATGCTTCGCATCCTGGGCTTAACCTTGCCTAAGCCACAGCCAAATGTTTTTCTTTAGGTTAGCTTGCTTGATTTATTTTACACATTTATTTTGGCACATGTCAACGTGCGTGGCTAGAGAAATAGAGACGCGCAACTGGTGGCAGCGAGAACCATTTGACCAGATGCATATTTTGACACGTCGTCTCGGAGAAAGTATTGTCCAGGCAGTTCGATCACTTATGTTGATCCCATCACCTGCCAGCCCTTTTCTGTTTCCGCAAATTAGTCACTGAAGTACATGACAGTAGTTGCTTTGCCCAGTGGGCTCGCATTGTAGAAGGTGGATCGGTAAAACGTGGAATTAGAAGGCACTTGTTGACAAGTACATTTAAAGGGAATAAAAACGGAACATCAAGGTTAACCACTTTGAAATTTAGAGCATTAGGTCTCACTCGAAGCATTGGTGAAGTTTGTTTGCCATAGTGACTATTTGCGCGGATTTTTCTAGGTGGAGTGCACTGCGGCTTTATTCCATATTCATCAGTAAGCACTCTTAATTATTCAAGTTTGTACCTAAAGTTATTATCACATCTTACAATGCCAGCAGATCACTATTTCGTGCGCACAAAAGCAGAGCAAAAGAAATCACAGTGATGACAACAAATACGCTATTAAAATTCTTTCCGAAAAATGGAATATTGCCTATAGTTTCAAAGAACATAGCATGGCGAAAATGAGGATTGTATGTGAGTACTCGTAAAGAAAAAGGAACCTGCTGCAGAGCTTCCTAATCTTTAGCTCTTCGGAATCAACAAAGATAACGCAGAAGGCTTCAGAGATTGTCTCCTTTTTCCGTGGTGCACAGTATGGACGTACGAAACAATAAATTAATCCCCATTATCATACCATGGCTGCAAAGCTTATGCAGCTGCGTATGCCTGTGCGTAGAAGCCTGGGACTTTGTCAGTGATACAAATTAAAAAAAAATATTATGATGGATGGTTTGACATCGCGTAGGCTGCAGCAGCGGCACGAATCGTTCTAGCCTAAGTCACCAGCCTTTTCTTGTAGGCACGTGCTTAAAAAGCAAGTTAAACATGTGGCGGGAAAGGGGCTAATCGTGCAACATGCGGAGACTCCCTCAAGGTAGCCCGGGGGAACGTTGAGAAGGGCAAGGAAATTGAGCTAGTGGGCAGACACTGCGATGTCCGTGCTAGCCTAAAGAAAATAGACGATGTCCATGATGAGCTTGTGAAGCGGAGGGAATAGCTGAACTATGAGCTCAATATGTGCTGTGATGCACGGACTGCGGTAGAAGAAAGACTGGAAGCAACCAAATACTGAGCACGGCCGCCATCACGAATGGAAATGTCAGTCACGATGGAACTCCGGTTCCCGGAGTTTTAGGACCGGAAGCGCCAGCAAGCGCGTGCAATACGTGCAAATTGTGCGGTGGGCAATTGGAAGTAGGGTCACCTACCTTGAAAATATCAAAAAGGGAAAGCAGGAAGACAGGGGTCAATGCCTCGTATCAAGTCTGAATTACGCGGAAAAGGTTAACGAAGGAAAGCAAGAAGAGACCTCGTCAATTAGGAGTGAGTGAAGAGATGATAATCGTCGGCGGCTCTGTTTTCTAGGTGTAAAAGGCAATTGTGGAGCGTTAGGGACGTTTATAGGTCGGACATAGAGCTATGCTATTCATCGAGCTGGCGGAAAGCTCGCGAAGAATGCATAGGGACGAAACATTGTAACAGTGTCGGGTGGCCCACATGCCGTGGTAAATATGAAAGTATACAAGCCGAGCGTTTGGCCAAGGGTGTCGCCGACTTGCGCGGGATATCCCTCACATGCACATTGTGGTACGTACGGTTTCGAAATTACCGGTACGTGACGCTAACGTACAGGGAGTACTTGCGGCAACTGATGAGGAGACTTAGAAAGGGAGCCAAACGAAAGGCTTCGAGCTTGTGGAACTCAACAGGAAAGTGAGTAGATATGCTGGTTTTCAAACAGACGGAATGCACTTCAATCACAGGATTGTACGAGAATTGGGCTGGCGAATTGCTGGTCGTGCAATCGCTTCTTTTGGGGCCTCACGGGCGCACAGGACGCCAGTTTGAGTAGTAATGAAAAAAAATTACCGACGATTACGTTACTTCCTAATGCGAAATTTGAGCGCAGCAAATAAGCTGTTTCACCTTTTTGATAGATTGAGGCAAAGAAATCGAGCAACACATGTATGCGCTATCACAGAATTTTTTTTTTTATTTTTCACACGTATTCCTTTAACGAAGACTCCACTAACAGTTCTTTACAGTCATGAAGGAAGCTTTGTGGTCGGAGAAATAGACTGATATATGTTCGACTTGGTACACCAATGCTTGATTCTCAAAGACGAGATCTGTACAAGTGCCTCGCGAGGTTGTCACAGCCTTGGGACGCGTTACGAGCGAGAGGAACGGGATGTTCTCCCGCATAAGTGTTAGGAAATTGCTGTTTGTCTTTATGTCAACATTAAAGTCCCCCACTACTAACATCGGTGTGGATCGATGGACGGTTAATGCGAGTTGCAGGAAGCGCACGACGTCTTTCGTGAGTGCGGTAGCGTACTCACGAAAGCGGTATCAGTCGGTCGCTGCTAGCGCTGGGGGGATGAAAGGGGGGCGGAGCTGGTTACGAGGCCGACGATAACGCCGACGGCGACGCGAAACCCAGGAACGGACGCCAAAGAGCCATTTGTGTAGCCAACCCTCCTCCACAGTCTCTCCTCCTCCCTTCCATCATCCTCCCTCGCCCGGAGAGCCGACAGCGCGCATGCGCGGCGGCGGAGCAGATTCGTCGGCGAGCTGGTTACGAGGCCGACGACAACGCCGACGACGACGCGAAACCCAGGAACGGACGCCAAAGAGCCATTTGTGTAGCCAGCCCTCCTCCACAGTCTCTCCTCCTCTCTTCCATCATCCTCCCTCGCCCGGAGAGCCGACAGCGCGCATGCGCGGCGGCGGAGCAGCAGATTCGTCGGCGAGCTGGTTACGAGGCCGACGCCGACGACGACAACGCCGACGACGACGCGAAACCCAGGAACGGACGCCAAAGAGCTGCGCTCTAAAAAGTACCCTAGAGGAACCTCAAACTAACATCACTGGCAACAACCGGAAACTGAGAAAAAGGAAAGAAAGAAAACAGCTCGCCGTGCTATAGGTTACATAAACATGCAAGGCGCCAAAACAAACGAGATGGATGGGATGAAGAACAAGTGAAATAAAGAATAAGTAGGTGTGCCTGTGATTTCGGAAACGCAGCATGCAGACTAACAAGAGCCACCAATCATTGATAATTGTGTTTGGGAAAGATATAACGGAACAAAATGGGAGAGAAAGGGACGTGAAGTCGGAATTCTCTTACCTGCTAGAGTGAAACAGAAGGAGCAAATTCAAAGTGTGAAGAGCGTCTTTGGTTATCAAGCACCGTCAGCGGAAAAAAGTTGGCGTAGCATGACATATTTATGGACGCGTAAAAAGTACAAAAACCTACCTTGTCTGTGGAATGCCTCAGTTGGAATACTAAGAGTTTCGGTATCGATACCGAAATTATCCTTGTGAGTGACATTATTTCGAGCATACAGGAGCTAGTTGGTTACACTGACAACAACGGGAAGGTAATGCTAGGCCTATGTGAGCAACGTAACCGGATTATCGAGAGTACGGGGCCTAAACGTGACGTCCAAGTCACATGCTACGGCTGAAATAGGCAAGCAGCCACCGTTTACTTTCTCATCGCGGAAGTAATTCATGATGCGTGTAACGAAATTGTCATTGTGGAGGAAGGGTATAGCATCCTTAGGAGTTGCCTTAAACGCATAATCTTGAAAATGGCATGTGTAGTAGGGAAAGACGACAAGGAGCGAAGGATGGCCAGTTGAAATTTGAACAGGGAACTAATAAAATAGTAAGAACAGTGGAGGGAAAACTTGTCAAATGGCCAAGGAATGAGTAAGTAAAGTGACCATTGAAGTGGATGAACGAGACAAATGAGAAGTGAGACGCAACATGCTTATTGGAAAGGACAAAGGAAACCGAAAAGCTGTTGGAACAGGGAGTTGCATGCAGCGGCCGACGAACGACAGAAAGCATCACGAGAGCATAGGAAGGCAAGAAAGGCACAGTTGGCTCAAGACAAAAAAGGCAGAAAATGAGAAATGTGACGGGAGAGAGGAAAGCAGTGGTTTAAACATCGTTTCAAGCCAACATAAAGCTAAAAGTGAAAGTAGGCTGTGATAAATGCGCGAGAAATAGAGTGCCGCACATGGTATAATTGGAATCACATTGACTTACCAGCAAGAAAATCTGGTACAGGAGAACAACCGATCCGATACAAAGATAGCAGTAAACTGAAAGGGAATGCTGCGTTAAATTGCGTTCGAAAAATAACAGCCGAATAATTTCAAGGCCATGGCCAGGTGGTTTCTGAGGAAAGAAATAGCTTGAACTAGAATCAGATGGAAAAGGAGCTCATGCTGAGAAACTTGAACTGGAAGTAAGGTGAGAAAATTCTTAAACGCACAGCCACAGGTTGAGGCGAGCTTCCTATCATGCTGAATACTGATCTTGGACCAAGAAGAAAGGAAGTACTGTTTGCGGACCGTTTGCGGCAAAGCAGAATGAATTTTATTCCTGAACGTAAGGGCGAAAATGAACACACTCACACTGAACTTTGACCATCACATCGGTGACATACAAGCCAGCAATGCAGGCAGTTGAATAATAGCAACAAGCATGCAGAGAAAGAAAAAGCCGGCATATTCGTAGAACTACAGAAAAGCGTCAGAATCGGTACACGTTTGCATGATAGCCTATTTGTTCTCCTTCGGTGTATTGAAATATCAATAGCAGAAAGAAGACCATTACACGTTGCTCTTTTCGACGTGACAATGTAGACCGCAAGGCTTTGTGTTATATCCTGGAAGGAGAAGATATAGGCGACGACTGTGCTCAGCTTTTCCGGGAGACTAACCGAGAAATAAGCATGTCCGTTGAGTGGCAAGCTATGAAGGAACCATTATTACGTGAAACATCATGTATATTGTTGAACAGAAAAAAATTCTAGTTTCAGCATCTTGATCTGTGGGAGCTGGCTCAACGTGAAGCTTACAGCTTGTGCCTTTTTAATGCAAACTTTTTTTTAAGTGCAAGTGCTTTATTTTTTTTTACATAATCATGGTTATACATATATCTGGACCGATAGCCAGGGAAGGCTAGTTTGCGGTCCAGTGAGAAATTACAAAAAACAGGTCAGGCGCAGTTTTGAACAGCACAGCATTCCGGAACATGTCATGAGTTATACAGACAAGAAACATTTTGAAAATACTAGTACATAATGAAATTAAGTTACAGTTTCTGGTTATCAAGAAAAATAATTTGCTACATTGCTTGAAATTACGTGCGGTTTTAACTTCTAGGGGTAAAATATTCCAGATTTTCGCACCATTGAATTCAATTAACCTTTCACCATATACATTGTAACACTTTGGTAAGTTGAGGTTACCTTTTAAAGCATGTCTTGTACTGCTAGTTGGAAATGAAAAGACGTTTTGAGGAATAGGAAAGTTAGTGCATAAAATATTATTAACTGAAATTGAGATCTTGTGATTACATAGTGCATTAACGGATAACACATGTTGTGTCTCGAAAACATCATTAAATGTATCACTGGCATATTTTGAAGGGCCAGTTATTTTCAGGGCCCTTTTCTGTAGTTTTTGTAAAGGTTGTAAGTATGTCATGTAAGTCACACCCCATGATTCTAAGCAATAACTAATATGGCTATGGCAAAACGCATAGTAAAGAGACTTGAGTACATCGTGGGGGAAATACTGCTTCGCTTTAATTAGGGATTAACAACCATATGCGACCTTCTTGCATACACTATGAATATGTGCTTCCCATTGTATATGCTGGTAAAATATGACGCCCAGATATTTAAACGAATCAACTTCTTGAATGGGGCTTTTATTAACGTGATATTTATTTGACTAGTGTCAACATTGTTTCTCCTCGATCGAAAAACTACATATTTTGTCTTATTGCTATTTAAACTCAATTTGTTTTCTAAGAACCATGAAGAAATGTGTGATAACTCGGACGTCACATGTGTTTGCAGTGCAGAGAGTGTGTCTCCTGTGAATAATAAAGCTGTGTCAGCTGCGTACATTAGTACGTTTGAGTTGTGAAGAGCATTAGGGAGGTCAATAATGTACAATGAGAATAACACAGGACCGAGCACTGAACCTTGTGGGACTCCGCTGGTGACTGTGCTGTATGTAGAATAATAATCACCCATTACTGCCATTTGTTTCCGTGAAGATAAATAGCTGGAAAAAATTTTAGGGAGTCCTTTGTGACACCATACAATTCAAGTTTTCGCAGTAGTATAGAGTGAGAAATGGTATCAAGGGCCTTCTTTATATCCAAAAATATTTCGACAATTATTTTATTATGATGAAGTGCAGAATTTAATAATTGCGAAAGTGTCAGGACGGCTGGTGATGTCGATCTGGAGGGAACAAAACCATGCTGCTGCGGACAAATTACATTGTTTTCAGTTAGAAATTGCTTCAAGCTCTTGGAAATAAGTTTTTCAAAAACAGTGTTTATCACACTCGGAACAGAAATTGGCCTATAATTCTCTGGTTGGTTCGAATCTCCGCACTTGTATACGGGAACGACTTTGGTTGTTTTTAATATATTTGGATACGAGCTGGAAGCTAACGCTAGATTGAATACTTTGCATATGGGACTGCAGAGAATGTCGATACTGTCTTTTAAAATCCTAGTGGATATGCCATCATGACCAGTCGCTTTCTTTAGATGCAGTTGATTTATCGCTGATATGAGTTCATCATGAGTTATTTCTTCTAGCTAAAAGTCGTTGTCAGCTATTCTAGGTAGGGCAGGTAGGGGATTACAAGATAAAATCTGGTTAGGCAAATTCGTTCCTACGTTAGGAAAATAATAGTTAAAATCATTAGCTACTTGTGTCGATCAGGTTGGTTGAATGTCGATCTTGTGTCGATCAGGTACTTGTGTACCTGATCGACACTTGTGTGTGATCAATGTACTTGTGTCGAATGTGTCGAATGTACTTGAGTCGATCAGGTATCAGGTTGAACGCTCAGCGTTTTGCTTTTTCCTATGACTTCTTTTACAATTGCCCATATTCTTTTCGCATTACCATTCTCGTTCTTAATAAGGTTAGTATAGTATTGCTTTTTTGATTTTGTAATCATACTAACTAAGATAGTTCTAAAGTATTTAAAGCTCTCCCTGTAATATGAATCTGATTTGTCGCGTTTCCATTTACGGTAAAAAGAGTCTTTCTGCTTTAATGTTTTCAGTATAGTGTTGTTTATCCAACTGGTCGCTCATCATTGTGGCGCACATTTACCCTTGTAGATTGCTTAATGGCATTGCAGATGCATTGAATAACATTTTCACATTGAGTGTGAACATCACACAAATCAAATACTTTCTTAATGTCTATGCATTGGAGCAATCGTCGTACTTCTGCATAATTTATACAGGATGATCTTCTATCGCGTGTATTTCACAAGGAGGACATGTATTTACGAGGTAAAAAGAGAAAGGTGGGGTTGTGATCTGCAATGGTAACATCGTAAACACCAGCTGATATATTAAATTCAAAATTACACAAGATGGGATCAATAAGAGTTTCGGAGTGGCTTGTAATGCGTGTCGGAGAAGAAATGACATTTTTTGGATTGAGTGATTCGAGTAAGAACATGTAATCATAACAATTCTGTTTTAAAAGGTCAATATTAAAATCTCCGCAAACGACTATAGTGCCATCTGTGGAAATAAGGGGTACCAATATTTTCTCCATGCTTGCAACAAAATCATTCATGTTTGAAGGAGGAGGCCGGTACACGACTCCTACTTTGACACCGCATTTCAATTGAACAAGTAGAATTTCAGCATGTGACTGACAGATCGAGCTTTCAGGGTGCGTAACATATTTAATTTCACTTTTAATAAATAGTACCACCCCTCCACCTCGGGTCGTCCCCAGTCATGGTTGCGACACTGTAAGATATCCCGGTAGCTTGACTGTTTCACCTGTTTTTAACCATGTTTCTGCTAGAGCTATAATGCCAAAATTAAATGCATGCTGCGATAAGTATGCCGATAGGCTTTCAAAGTTTTTTCCGATACTGCGTACGTTGCAGTGCAAAAGTGAAAAATTATCTTGCTTACGATGTAAGTCTTCAAGTTCGTCAAGGTTTTAAACCATCAAAACCAATTACCGTAGTTACCCAGGGCTGCTAATTCCACGTGTTTATACAATTTGAGCAAAATCTTCTGTGCTTGTGATATGGACTACACGTGAGTTTTCAGATTTCCTCATTGGAATTTTTCCGTCCGATACCCATGTGAATTTCCAGCCTTTTTCTAGTTTTGCTTTCAGTGCAAGACCCAAAAGAACTTTATTTGCATGACACAAATGTTCATTTATAAAGATCGGGGTGACTTCGCAATCAAAACCCAGGTGACTCATGTTAATTATTTTTACATCTCCGCTCCCGTATCTGCAATCGTTCTCACCGACAACGTTACTGTTCCGCATACAATCCTGAGGATCACAGACAATCGCACGTATCTCCTGTGGTAAATTTCAGGCTCGCTAGGCAAATTCTGCCTACACATATCACCCTAGCTACAATCACTGCTTTGGAAGTAGTTGCGTTGGGACTTTTGCCGTCGACGCTTCCTGTGAGCCTTTCCGGTATGATAAATGTACTGACAACGACATTAGGAAAATGATTGCCCCGAATCTCACTCCTACGGAGGCTGTACAGCTCTGCAGTCTACTGCTTCCCTACAAGGATATATTTGACTTGAACAACCGACCCTCAGGGCAGACGTCCCTTGTCAAACATCGTATTCATACAGGCGATAATCCACCAATCCATCGGCGACCCTACCGAGTCTCAGCTTCGGAGCGTCACGTCATTCAAACGGAAGTAGACAAGATGCTAGCGAAAGACATCATTGAGTCATCATCAAGTCCCTTGGCGTCCCCTGTCGTGCTGGTCAAAAAGAAGGATGGCTCATGAAGATTCTGCGTCGATTACGGCCACCTCAACCGCATCCCGAATAAGGACGTCTACGCACTACCTCGTACTGATGACGCCCTTGATTACCTATACGGGCACAATATTTTTCATCTATAAACCTGCTGTCCGGATATTGGAAAATCGCTGTCGATAATCTCGGTCGTGAAAAGACTGCGTTTATAACACCTGATGGTCTTTACCACTTCAAAGCTATGCCTGTTGGGCTATGCAACCCTCCGGCTACCTTTGAGCGTAGATGGACTCATTGCCCTAAGGCTGCTCGTGGTCGACTTGTCTGTGCTACCTAGATGATGTTATTATGTTTTCGCCCTCATTAAGCGCACAGATTGAGCGCCTTTCAGCTCTACCTGCCATTTTTCGCAAGGCCGGTCTACAGCTCAACTCCAAGAAACGTAACTTCGGCCACCGTGAGATTACTGTTCTTGGGCATGTCGTCAGTGCGACTGGCATCCGAACGGACCCAGAGAAAAATCGTGCCGTGAAAGAGTTCGCTGTTCCGTGGTCCGCAAAAGATGTCCGAAGTTTCGTGCGCCTTCGCTCTTACTTCTGCCGCTTTGTTAAAAATTTTGCCACCATAGCACGCCCTTTCACAGATCTCCTGAAGAAAAGTGTGCCGTTTTCATGGGGACCCTCTCAGGCCACCGCCTTCTTTGGTCTTACCACCATGCTCACCACCCCACAGATTTTAGGGCACTTCGCTACTTCAGTTCCTAGAGAGGCGCGCACCGATGCCAGTGTCCTCGGTATTGGGGCCGTGAACGTGTCACGGCTATGAACGTGTCATCGCGTACGCTAGCCGTTTTTTGTCATCCGTGGAGCGGAACTACTATAATACCGAACGTCAATGCTTGGCCGTTGTATGGGCAGCGGCGAAATTCCGCCCCTATTTATACGGCAGGCCCTTTTCTATTCTAACGGACCACCATGCCCTCTGTTGGTTTCGTCCTTAAAAGATCCCACATGGATGCTTGGACGATGGGCTCTGCGGCTGCAGGAGTATTCCTATACGGTGGTATAAGGTCTGGTCGCCTACGCAAGGACGCCCGCTGGTTGTCCCGCTACCCTGTACACACGCCCGCCAACACCGACATGAACGTTTCCGCAACTGTTCTTTTCGTTTCCAAGCTTTTGGACATGGCCAACCAGCAACGCCACGACGCTACATTGAGGACCCTCATTGACCGAATGGAATCTATTCCCACTGATTCATCATTACGGTGCTTCGTCCTCAACGACTAGATATTGTACCGACGCAGTTTTCGTCCTGACGGTCCTCTCCTCGTCGTTCTTCAACACCTCCGCTTCACCGTGCTTCAGGAACTTCATGACGCCCCAATGGCCGGACACCTTTGGTTTGCTCGCACTTACGACCGCGTGCGCGCCTCTTCTATTGGCCATGCCTCGCTCACGAGGCAGGGCCAGGGCCGCGATGCCATCGCCCACGCTGACCATGTGCACCAGCTTGCCCATACTCGTTTGTTGGCATCGGACGAATCTCAACGGCACGCTTACAATCGCCGCCATCGTGACACATACCAGGCTCTCTCATGCTACTTTGGTCGCCTTGCCGCCGAGCGGGGCTCTCCGAGAAACTTCTTCCGGGCTACAAAGACCCCTACGGTGTTCTACATCCAGTGACCAATGTCGTTTCAGATAATCCCCGTCACCTTCGACATGCCACCTGGTTCCACATCGCCTGAATTCGTACGCGTCTCTTAGATTAAACCTTACTATGCTCGTACCGACGTCCCCGACTGAAGCACAAAAAGCACCGCGAGGGTGCTTTCTCTGCCGGGGTTCGTGTTACGGTGGAAAAAGAGGACAAGGTCGTGGACGGTGAAGAGGACGAGGTGGCAGAAGCCTCTCGGGATTCTCGGCAGCTGTAAATATACGCTTTGTAAATACAACGTGAAAATAGTTTTATACTCGGGACAATATGAACGGACTCGTGTACATCAAAGCCAGTTGCGGCATAGACACAAACAGTTAAATAATTTTTGGAACAGAACAGCGCTGTTTTCACGGAGACAAACCGGAAAGTCCTGCTTACCCCCTTGAAAACCACGCTGTTGTGTTCCAAATGTGTCTTACCAACTTGCCAAACGTCAGTTTTAAATAGCAACGTACAGACATGCTTGTTAACTTTGCCTGTTTCCGTCCTTTGCCCGTCATCTAGTTTAACGATGGCTAATTATCGACTTGTGTATGTTTAAGTTCTGTCTCAGTAAGCTTGGGACTACGATGCCTGCTTCTTATTCGCCTGCAAGAGCACTTTCCTGCGGTGACTCTTGCCACACAGTCGCTCGCGGAATTTCTTCTTTTGTTTCCCTTCTGAAATGAAAACAGAATGTCTCACATTAGTTGAGCAAAAAGAATTCTTCACATCGTATGGCGTAATTTATGTAGACGTTCCTTTTCAGTGACTTCGTTCCAATTCGTAAGCGGCCTGGGTTCAGGCTATGAGGCGTAGTGATTTAAAACTTTCACTAGGGTTCGTCTTTCTTCGCTTCAATTATATACCACGGCTGTGTTCGCGGAAATAATCTGCAATGTGCAGTACGTAAATCTCTTCGTTTTATAGCTCTGGCTTGCTCCTGCCTTTGTTTCTTCTTTTTCAGCGCGTATCCTGTACATTTCAGCAGGTCAAAAGTGAACGTTGTTCAGAGTGTACTGTCACGTAGTAGTGACGTGCCAGTATAAATGAAACTGTATCATCTTTGAAGATATTACACATTGTTCTATGCACCGTTTGTTTACTGATGTCGAACATTGGAAAATACAACTTTTAAAACACGGGAAACGCAGCTTCACGTAAAGCTCCACGAACTAGCACTTGATTTCCTTCATGTGTGCTAGAATTCACACATGGCGGTGCTGGGGATAACAAGATAAATAGTGTGCACAATTTAGGCAGAAACCTGTCTGAACTTGTGGACCTGCTTGGTGGCATGGAAGCAGGTACACGAATAATGGGAGAAAAAACAAAGAACTGTCCGAAATTCCTTACTGACTGCACTTTTCTTTTCTATCACCATTTATGTCAACGATACTGTTTCATTAAGCGATCGAGAAGAAGTAGACTGAAATATCGCTCGGTAAATACATAAAAAATCTGGCATACTTATTGACGATAAATATTTATAAAGATTCAACTGGCGAAGCAGCGCGACAAGTGTGTAGCTTTATTTTAATTTTTTTTCTTACTTTATGTTGTCGATAGATCGTTCTGTTTTCTGAGGCGACATTATGCTGCCGATGCGAAACCATATAGTGAGCAAAACAGCCATAAGGACGCGTTGGCCTCCCCGTGACCTTCTTTCATAGGTATGTCCTTCCGGAATAAAATAAGAAACAGCACTTTAACCAAAAGCTTGAAAAATTTGCCTGAATAACATTCAGAAATCAGTTTGCGTAGCTGGATACTACACACTTTATTCCTCGTTTGCGTTGTGGTGGTACGATTGTTTCATTTTCGGAGGCTGAGATAGTTTGAAAATAATGTGACTGAGGCAACTGTTCTAGACCAATAAACAGACTGAACAAAACGCCTCGTCCTCAGACATTTGGCGTCATCAGACTAAATTAAATTGCAGCAACTTTCATAAATGCAAGGAGCCGCATAACTTTCGTGATTAACTATGCGCTTTGCTAGTCTAATCAGGCATGTCGTTCCATGACTTGCACTCGTTACTCCTTGGGTAACTGAAGCTTCTTTGCCCCGCAGGGGCGTCTGCGCAAGCAGGCGTTTGGTGTGTTGCGACACCACGGACCCGAGCGCACGAGGGTTGGACCCTCCCGCGTGTAGCCGTGCGCGGCTTAGCCGTGTCTGGGGAAAAGGGGATCCTGGGGGTTGAGCAGATGCTGGGTGTTTGGACCTTTAAGGCCCCCCGGCGGAGGCAACACACCCCTTTGGCCTCTGCTTCACATAGACGGCACCCCCGGACTGACCCACCCGGGGGAAATCGGCAGTCGCCTTTTCCTGTCTCTCTCTTCTCAAACCTTCGTCTTTATCTCTCACTTTACATCTTTTCTGTCTTCTTCTATCTTCTATTTACTTCCTTCTTCTTGGCGGCAAGGGTTAACCCTGTGTGGCTATCCAATCTTGGGTACACCATATTTGGTTATAGTGGCGGCGTACGGCTGGCGTCGTGCAGACTTGCATGCAAGCTCTGCAGCGTCCCCTCGTTGGGCTCCGTGGTGGGCGGTCGGCGCTGTTGCCGAATTTTATACATTTTCATGGAAACCTCTTTCCCCAAACTTCCTGATCGCCCTCAGAAACGAGGGCGCACCGAAGATGTCTTTAAGTTTTTTGGCAATCGTACACAGAACTTTCCCCGCTTTCATGTCATCCACTCTGATAAGCCTGAGAAGACAGTAAGAATGATCTCGCCTTTCGTTGTCTCGAAAACTCTGACGGAAGTATTCGGTCCCGGATACAAAGCATCGAAAATGGCTAGCGGTGATCTCCTCCTAGAGCTCCGCGATCAGAAACAATATGAAAAACTGTCCAAACTTGTATCTTTTGGGGGTGTTCCACTCACAGTGACCCCACACCGTACCATGAATACTACCCGTGGCGTTGTATCGGATGCTGATCTGCTAGAATTGTCTGAAGCTGAACTACTTGAGGGTTGGAACGATCAGAACGCGATCAATGTTAAGAGAAAAAAATAAGACGTGACGGAAAAGAAATCAATACCATGCACCTAATACTTACATTTGGCTCAAGCAACCTACCCGACGCTATTGAGACAGGGTATGTGAAAATCCGAGTGAGACCGTACATTCCAAATCCCCTACGATGCTTTAAGTGCCAGCGATTCGGCCACAGCTCACAGAACTGCCGAGGCCGCCAGACATGTGCAAAATGTAGTTCCCGCGACCATGCCTCTGAAACGTGCGAAAACGCTCCACACTGCGTGAACTGTGATGGCGAGCATGCCGCATACTCGCGGTCATGCCCGTCTTGGAAGAAAGAAAAAGAAATAGTCACCATCAAAGTAAAAGAAAACATATCATTCAAAGAGGCACGCAGGCGGGTTGCATACCTTCCTAAGGCTAGTTTCGCCGAAGTGGCGCGTCAGGGGGCAGCGCCACAACGGTCTCCGGCGGCTGTCCGACCCACACCCAGTGAGGCGGCAGTGACGCCATCCACCCCCCCGGCGGCTGCAGCTGACGCTGCTACGCCAGCACAGCAGTCGGGGCCGACGACCTCGAAGGTGGGCGCAGCCGAGGCTGCCCCAACCTCCCCGGCCCCTTCCAGCGCTGGCAACAGCCGGCGCAGCCAAATCCCTAAGGGAGCCCCATCGACCTCCGGGCCGGTGGGCGCAGGGGTCTTGCCCTCCAAGGTGGGACCCTCGCTGGTAACTTCTCGCTCGCAAGAGCACGTGTCCGGCGCCTCACTAGAGGCAATGAACACTACACCTACCCCCAAGGCGCAACAAGCGCCTAAGGAGCGGCGAGGCTCCCTCGAGCGCTTCAGAAAAAGCAAAACCCCGGTTACAGGGCCTCGAAAGAGCTCTGTAATCTAAGGCATAACTTCTATTTCCGTACACACAGCACCAAATTAACTTCATTATGGACACGCTAATTATGTAGTGGAACGTCAGAGGTCTCCTCAGAAACCTTGATGATGTTCAAGAACTTCTCTACGAACCCACTCCAAAAGTGCTGTGTGTACAGGAAACCCATCTTAAATCTAAACACACTAACTTTCTTCGTGATTATGTTATTTTTCGTAAAGATCGTGATGATGCCATCGCATCATCTGGCGGTGTAGCCATTATAATCGACAAAGGTATAGCGTGCCAACATCTACAACTACAAACGCCCCTAGAGGCAGTGGCCGTTCGAGCCATACTTCTAAACAAACTTATTACCGTCTGCTCCCTGTATATACCTCCGCATTATCAGCTCCATAAACATGAATTCCATAAATTAATAGATCAATTACCCGAACCCTATTTGGTTCTAGGAGATTTAAATGCACACAGCAACCTATGGGGCGACTCTCATTGCGATGTGCGAGGTCGACTGATTGAACAGTTTCTCTTTTCATCTGGTGCATGCCTTTTGAATAGTAAGGCACCCACATATTATAATACTGCACATAAAACCTATTCCTCTATAGACCTCAGTATTGCATCTCCCACCCTTTTACCTGATCTTAAATGGAATGCTATTGGAAATTCATACGGTAGCGACCATTTTCCGATAATTCTGTCTACACTAAAGATGAATGAATTTCCCCCACAGTTTCCTCGGTGGAAAACTGATTCAGCCGACTGGGAACAGTTCTCAAAAATTACTCTCATATCATGGACTGACATCTGTGCTCTAAGCCTAGAAGGTGCAGTTCGATACTTCACCTTTTTTCTGATTGATGCCGCAACCAAATGTATCCCAGAAACAAAGGGATCATCTAACAAGCGCCGTGTTCCGTGGTGGAACGAGGAGTGTCGTAACGCACGTAAAAAGTAGAACAAAGCATGGGGGTTGCTCCGCGATTCTCCAACTGCAGAAAACCTTGTTAATTTCAAGCATGTCAAATCTCAGGGAAGGAGAACGCGCCGACAAGCTAGAAGAGAGAGTTGGCAAAAATATATATCAGGAATTAACTCCTACACGGATGAGACAAAAGTCTGGAATAGAGTGCACAGGATCAAAGGCCGACAACCTTACTCGCTACCCTTAGTAAATACACAGGGAGATAGTATGGAAGACCAGGCGAACTTTCTAGGCGCACATTTTGAACGCATATCCAGTTCGTCACACTATTCTGACACATTTCAAAGACATAAAACACAAATAGAACGGCAGCCGGTAGTACGAAAAACTGCAAAATGTGAGGTATATAATAGACCATTTGGCATAGCAGAACTTCAAGCAGCACTAAATGGCTGCAACAAATCTGCCCCAGGCTCTGACCGCATAATATATGAAATGTTAAAACACTTGCCATCTGAAACACTAAAAACTCTTCTTTTTCTTTACAATGGTATATGGTCTTCTGGCCAGATTCCCTCTGCCTGGAAAGAGGCCATTGTAATTCCCATTTTGAAACAGGGTAAGGACCCTTCCTTGGCAAACAGTTATAGACCGATAGCGTTGACAAGCTGCCTATGCAAACTCTTTGAAAAGATGGTGAATAAACGCTTGCTCCACTATCTTGAAACCAACAAAATATTAGACCCATACCAATGCGGTTTCAGGGAAGGCAGGTCGACGACAGACCAGCTTGTCCGCTTGGAAATGTACATCCGTGAAGCCTTTATCCACAAACAGCTTGCCGTTTCTGTGTTCCTTGATATGGAAAAGGCGTATGACACCACGTGGCGCTTTGGGATCCTTCGGGATCTTTTTGGAATGGGTATACGTGGCAACCTGCTGACCATTGTTGAAAGCTACCTGTCTGACAGAACGTTTCGTGTTAGAGTTGGCAATGTGGAGTCACGATCATTCGTACAAGAGACAGGTGTACCGCAGGGTGGAGTGCTGAGCTGTACACTCTTTATTGTGAAAATGAACTCCTTACACACCGTAATACCTCGCACACTCTTTTACTCGGTTTATGTAGACGATGTACAGATAGCTTTTAGGTCGTGTAATCTTAGCATTTGCGAGAGACAGCTACAGCTCGGCCTAAACAAACTCTCAAAGTGGTCAGAAGAAAATGGTTTTAAATTTAACCCTCAAAAAAGCACATGTATCCTCTTCTCAAACAAGAGAGGCATATCACCAGGACCCACTCTTCACCTTAATGGACAACGACTGTCGGTCAGCCTTGAACACAAATTTTTAGGTATTATCTTGGACTCAAAACTTAATTTTACTCCACATTTGAAATATCTCAAAGCGAAGTGCCTGAAGACAATGAACCTGCTGAAGCTACTCTCTCGAACAAACTGGGGCAGTGACAGGAGGTGTTTGCTTAGCCTATATAGGAGCCTTGTACGATCACGCCTCGACTATGGAGCCGTGGTGTACCAATCCGCATCGGATAGTGCTCTCAGAACCCTCGACCCAGTGCACAATCTAGGCATACGGCTGGCAACAGGCGCATTTAGGACAAGCCCTGTGGAAAGTCTGTATGTGGAGGCGAACGAATGCTCGTTACATCTGCGCAGAACGTATCTAAGCTTCTCCTACTTTTTAAAATGTAAATCGAATAACGAACATCCGTGTTATTCAACTGTACATGACTTATCTTCTGCAAGACTTTACCATAACCGCCCATCTGTTCGACCTCCTCTATCTGTGCGCTTAGAACAACTGGCTCATGAAACTGCTATTCAACATCGAGAAACAGTCCTAACGACTCCCACTAACATTGCACCACCTTGGGAATGGCAGAATACCCAGTGTGATATGTCTTTCGTCGCATTAACAAAACATGCGCCTGAGGTACACATACATTCACACTTCCTCGAACTCCAGGCTAAGTACTCCTGCGCGGAGTTTTATACAGACGCTTCAAAGTCAACTTCTGGTGTAGCCTATGCAGCTCTCGGACCGTCATTTTCAACGTCCGGTGCACTAAATCCAAACACCAGCATTTTCACAGCGGAGGCATATGCGATCCTCTGTGCTGTGAAACATATAAAACAAACAGGTATAATAAAGGCTGTCATATTGACAGATTCATTAAGCGTTGTTAATGGCATATCAAGTCTGCGAAAACACAAAAACCCTATCCTTAATGAAGTATACAACCTTCCATGCTCAGCATACATGTCGAACCAAATAATTGTTCTTTGTTGGGTGCCTGGCCATAGAAGCATAGAGGGCAACGTAGCTGCTGACGAAAGGGCTACATCTGTAGCTTTTTGTGACGCAAACTTCAATATACCTGTACCCTACACAGACCTTAAGCCTTTTTTACAATATAAACTACGGAAATATTGGCAAAGGCAATGGGACACTCAAGTATCCAACAAACTGCATTTAATCAAACCAAAGATAGGGAACTGGATTTCTGAGAAAACAACAAGACATCAGGAAGTACTGCTCTGTAGATTAAGAATTGGGCATACCTATAGCACTCACTCGTACATTCTAACTGGAACTAACCCTCCTACATGCACTAGGTGTGGCAGAAGACTTACAGTCCTTCATGTTCTCGTTCAGTGCCCATTATTAGAAAGCGAGAGAAAAAAGTTCTTCCCATTCTTATACCGTCATAATGTACCTTTACACCCCGTCTTCTTTTTAGGCAATGACCCTCTATTTAATTTTAAATTAGTACTGAACTTCTTAGAAGAAACAAATACAATAGACATTATTTGGCCAGGCTATTTGTAGCAGAGCCTCTGCCTAGAGGCTGTAGCTGCAATGAAATCACTCGCAGAGCACATGCCTCGCAGCCCTTGCGCTGAAGAGCTCCGCAGAGGCACTGGTGTTGCTATAAATTAACACGTTTTAGTATCTACTCATTCACAACGTACTTTTACAACCATAGAACTCACTTTTCATTGGCATTATTTTAATAGATACAAATTTTACACCCTTTATAGCGAATATTTTAGGCCAATATACAGCCACTCGTTTCACGCCATATTCAACAATACTCATTTGCATTCATAATCAAATGTCATGGCGCTCTTTGGCCATTTCTGGCCCTTGCGCCAAGAAACAATATCCATCAATCAATCAATCGTTTGTCAATATGGGCATAAGTAAATTTCAGCGGCTGCCCAAACATACATGTGCTTCCACAAAGTGTCCTTTCACACACTAAGCGTCGGAAAAACTATTGTGCTGTGGGCCTTAACGGTTTTGCTTTATACGAAACAAGCAAGAATTAAGTCGGGGAAAGGTGCTAGGAGGCACCCAAAGCACAGATAGTTGACGCCCTTTGCATTTGCGGTACCCACCTGTAATGGAATGCTTTGCTTTTTGTAAGCAGTGCACTGTCTCGTAAATGTATGTACGTAAAGAAACGGTTGCCGAACAAGGATTCGTGAGAGCGTCTGCCAATGGAGCCGGAGTCATAACGAAAACTGCACTCTTCCTACGCCAAAAGACCTCCGATGGTACGCTGGCGTCCTTATGAAACCTTTTCTTTATTTTTAAAAGGCTACTAAGAATATGCTAAAGGAGATCAAATGAACAGGTGCAAGACATCCGCGGCTCATTTCTTTATTCCGAAATATCATTTTTTTCCAACCAATCAAAAAGAGCCGCTGTGGCTCACGGGGTGTGCTTGCCAGTTTTCTGTGCAATAACCGGTAGCGGCATACATTTTACCGGAACCTGTATCGTACTGTAGGGCAGCGTCAGTGTACAGTTTCTTTTATTGTAGATCTCCTCGCCTCTATAATGCTTTCTGCTCTATGTGTAAACAGCCTCCGCCTTTGGTGTTCGTGGGGATTGGTCTGGGTTCCGTAAACCTTTTTACGTGTGAGGGCCGAAGGAGGCTGGTCAGCTCTGACAGATGCAGGTTCTTGCCATGTAATGTAGCCAACAGTCGCTGCCCATTCCGCATACTCTTGAGCCTCGATTCATTAACGATGCGTCAAGTCATAAGTTTACAGACGCCTGTACAATTTTGTACCACCATACTGAGGGAGGCTCGGTATCTCCTTTGAATCGCATCTCAGCGTCTGCGCGAGTGCGTCTGTGCAGAGTAGCAACATGGCGGCGCCCCTGCAGCTATCGATATCAAAGAATAAGCACCACGAGGAGCTTTTAATCTGGTTTCGATTATACTAACTCTATGGCTAAACGTTTCAGGCTTGCTAGTGTGCCATTTCACGTGCTCTTCAGCCTCGATTCGTTTACGGTGCGTTAAAGGATGCGTTAGCAAGCGCCAGGACAATTTGGCGCCACCACACTGGGGTAGGCTTGGTAGGGCGTTGATTGCACGTCTCTTTTGAATCACATCTCATCGTCTGCGCCTGTGCGCATGTGCAGATTAGCAACATGACGATGCCCTTGCAATTGTCGATTTCAATGCTTGGGCGCCATGAGGAGCGTTTGCTCTGGAGTTGATTACAATAACTCTGTGGCTAAACGTTTCAGACTTCCTAATGTGATAAGCACCGCAGTAGCTTTCTAGCTAGGGAGCGTCACTTCTGTGTTTGTTTGCTGTGTTCACGTGATGTACGTTCAATCTGACGTTCATTGATTCTCTCGTTTCACTATTTTGTTTCTTGCGGAAGGAACGTTGAAGCATATAACTCACATCGGAACTAGTACTAGTTAAACTAGTTTTCACTTCGTCTGTTTCCAATGTTCCAACTTTTCCCGAACTTGACGCCACGTACATGGAACCAATTGTTGTCTCGGTTGAATGCATTAAATGACTGATTAGTAACCTCAAAATATCTACTTCAGCTGGTGTTGACAACATTAATTCCAAGATAATAAATAACAGCATCGCTACCTCCAGCAAGATCTTATGCTATATTTTTCAACAATTCCTAGCATCTGGAAAGTTATCCGCAGATTGGGTAATAGGAAAAATAATTCCAATTCACAGATCTAGAGATGTTCATACACCTGGCAACTATGGGCCCATATCTTTAACCTGCATATGTTGCAAAATGCTCGAACACATAATCACATCACACGTGTACAGCCACCTAGAAGATCACAATTTCTTTTTTTCTTATCAGCATGGTTTTTGGAAAGGATTTTCCTGTGACACGCAATTATTTTGAGCTAACGACTGACTTGCACTTAAACATTGACTGCAACACTTAACACCACTTAACCAACACCTAACACAAGACAACAAACGTCTGTTTGCTCAAGCCCTCGAACTTTTTAGTTCGAGGGCTTGAGCAAACAGACGTTTGAGCTTGTGTTAAACAGACTTGAGCTTGAGCTTTTAGCAGCACAACTGGAAATTCCTATGGACGGACAACTACCGCATCAAAGCACGAAAAAAATTGGAGGACGCTTAAGCTTCGCCTTCAAGAGTGCGACGCGACAGCGTTCCCGTCGACCCGCCAAGGGGTATAAGACAATGCGCTACGCCACAGCAATCACTTACGATGCGCGCCGCATCGGACTTAGCGCCCACCTATCACGCGGTGAGCGTCGAGCAACGCAGCGTTCGGCGCGCCAACGAAACGTGCGCCTGAGCGAACGAAACGAACCAAAGAACTCGGTGTCTCGGAGGGGAAACGATCTACGCCAGCCAAACGTCGTGATCAGCACGGGCAGAGAGATAGATAGTAATCTAAACCGGGAGCACGGCGAAGCGTCGTCAGGGGAGAGGGAGTCCCGCGACGCGCCTGGCAGCGGTCCCAATGCGCGCGCGGCGCGCCTCCTGTCGGGGCAGCGCCGTACATTGAGAGGAGGGGGTCTTCTGTGTTTGCCGCAAGATGGCTCTGCGTGTGCGGAAAGCGCAGAAGAAATGCAGCGGAAACGCACTTCGCAACTCGTGTAATTGTGACTTCTGTACGTTACATGTTCGTAATTACCGATATACACCGCAGTATAACTTTCCACGGCTCGTTTCGAAGGCAACACCGCATTCACTAGAGGCGCGTTTGCACCGCTTGGAAGCATCGAACTCGTGGCTGAGACGGAGCGTCTCCGCCTCACACTCCGGAGACCCGGGTTCGATTCCCACCGGGCCAATCTTGGAAGTTGCTTTTTATTTATGAAGCGCCTGCCGTGATTTATCGCTCACGGTCAACGCCGCCGACGCCGACACCCAACGCCGACGACACCGGCTTTTCTGCGACACGAGCTCCTTAACGCTATCGCGTTAAAACAGAAGGAGGCCGCGTGCACGTTATTTCTAGCACACGCGACCTTTCGCTAATCGCCTCGTAGCTGCCCAAGCCTTCCGTTTTTACATCTAATCAAATAAATATTCCAAACAATGTATTTTTCTTCAGAAGAACTAAAACGTTCACTAAATAACAGCAGGCTCACCCATAAATCCCTGATACACTTCAACATACGTAGCCTCTCAAAGAACTATGATAACATGATAGATTTCTTTTCTAATCTAAATAACCCTTTCACTATCATTTGCCTCTCAGAAGTATGGCTGACAAACGCTGATAGCAAGCTATTTGGTATACGCAGATACACAATGGAAGTATGTGTCCGTAAGGATGTTCGGTATGGTGGTTCAGCAATTCTTGTCCAAGATAACCATCCCTATCACCGTCGTCATGATCTATCTTTCTCTTGCCCTAACGTTGAATCTGTATTTGTAGAATTCTATAAAAGTTTTCTTTCAGCTAACAGTAGAAACACAATAATTGGATCAGTATACCGTTCTCCATCATCTTGCTCTGCAAACTTTTGTTCTCAACTAGATGCTATCTTGAACATCATTGCAAACGAAAAAAAAATGTTGTCATCCTCGGTGACATAAACATAGATATTACTAACCCCAATGATAGTCATTGCTCTAATTATACCAACTGCTATGCGGGATATGGCCTAGATTCATTAATAACCGTACCCACAAGGTGTCCTCCGTGCGGATCTCACACTTTAATAGATCATGTATTATCAAACTTACACCTAGAGCATTGTGCTGGCGTAGTCACTGTTCCCATAACAGACCACTATCCCATTTTCGTTCTATTAAAGTCTGTTAACACACCGTACCAACGAAACATAAAAACGGCAAACTTTCACACCACTAAGTTCATTAGTCAAATTGCTGAAATCGACTGGAAGCCGATTCTTTCTATAACAGAGCCAATCCTAGCATTCGAACAATTTAACAACAAAGTTAAAAGCGTGTACTCGGAGTGTACTAACCTAACACAACATACTCACTGGTTCTCGCCCCTAGAAACCCACGGATAACGGGATGCCTCTTAAAAAGTATTAAAAAACGTGATAACCTCCACAAAAAATTAAAACACCAACCTTTTAATGTAACCTTAAAGTCGCGGTACATAACTTATTCTGACACACTTACCAAACTTTTGAAAGAAGCCAAGCGTTCCTACTTCGAGACAATGGTTGTTAAACACACAAATAACACCCGCAAAATCTGGGATACCATTAGGTCATTTCTTCATCTGTCTTCACCAAACCACGCAGTGAACCAACTTAATACAGGAACAAGGGTAGTAACTGAAGCCACTGACATCGCAAATGAATTCAATAGTTTTTCTGTCCTACACATGATCATTCACTAGACAGTATACCACAGCCAGTACTCAGGCAAACCCCTTATTCATTTTACTTGTTCCCTACATCACCCAAAGAAGTATCTGATTCAATTGCTAGTTTACGAACTACAGCTCCCAGCCTTGATAATTTACACCCTTCTAAAATCAAATTAGTATCATCGTAATCGTAAAAAAAAGCATAAATCGTAAAAATCAGCAAAGCTGATTTTTACGATTTATGCCGCAAACTTAACAGCTGCTTCGTCGCAGAAAATCTGCAAGTGGAAAAAAAATCTACATGCACAAGCTTCAAGATCAAATTTATTTCGTACAAGGGAGTGGATGAGCAGTTGCTGGTGGCAGCAGGGGATTAGTGCTGGTTCTTGGAGCCTTGAGTCAGAATTGAAGGTCACTGGAGTTATTAAGAATAACAACAGGTTATTTTTATTGCACTAATCACGTAAGATAGCAAACTTGCAAAGCAATATTTCACACATTGCATACTGTAATATGACAAGACATTGTTCTTTATCTCTTCGAACTGCCCAGATAATTTACTATGACACAGCGCTTATTAAACGTACAAAAATAATTTCCCATTCCGCACGTCGATTAAGGTTGATCGAACAAGCAACCTACTGCGGGTGGTAACTGCTGAAGCTATCATAGCTGTCTCAACAACGGCAGCGCATGATGTTTTCGCAAACTAGAAAACTATGAAACGAGTACAATAATCGACCTCACATAAAAGTAAGAACGCCGCCAACAAAAAAGAAAACATAGTAGAGAAAAGCCGGGATGTAGCGTGAAAATTTACGGCGTAAATTTTACTGCGTATTTACTGCGTTTTGAACACACTGTTATAAAGCCGCATAGACAGAACAATCGCACAAGCTACACAGCGAATTGGGCGAGTTGGTAAGTTAACATTCTTGCGTATATGCGCAACACAACACAGATGTATCGTACATTTTTTGTCCCGCGTCTGTGTCGCGCTGCACATATATATCAAAAATTGCACAAGAACCTCTCATGCTAGGCGTACGCATTTCAGCGTGTACAGGGGTGTTACTCTCTATAAATGCTGCTTTTGTCTAAACAAGGCGAACCCACCTATGTAAACAAGCGAACGGCCCTCGCATGTCCTGGTCCCTATCGGAGCTGGCCGGTCTCGTCCATCCGCACGCAACCGCGCAAAAACTTTCCGACCATCCGTGCGATTTCTGCAGTTTGGTGCGCTGCAGCCCATCATATTTGAGTACAACTGTCAAATTATGTGTTTCGTACCACTTGACAAAGTTATTAACCTACTATCGTCGAATAGCGTGCCTACAACCTGGAGCCAATAAGTGCAACGCACGCTTGACGGTCCGCTGATTCGAATTGCGATGGCCCTGACTGAAATTAATCGGCGCCGCGCCCGTAAAGTTGGCTTCGTAGTGGTGCAGATGAACATTTGATATCATTTTTGCATCACGTGATAGCTCTCGGCGAATAGCAGTGCGAATGGTTCCGGAAAGGTTATGCACAACTCTGCTTTCTGCACGAGCACATACAGGAACACTAGATCTGAATGCGCGAGCGCGCCACTTCTCTTAGCTACGCGCGCGGGGAGTCACGTGGTCAGGCGGCGACCGGGCTGCGGAAAGTGCGTGCGCCAAGCCGGCGCAGGCATAGCAGCTCGGCGCGCCGAGTCACGTGATGCGATGTGTTGTGCCGTACCACGTGCCTATCATCGATGTGACGGAAGCTGTCACACTACGTGCACCACGTGCATATCTTAGAGGTGACGCGAGCTCCCACTTCTCCGCGACGAATGAAGAATCGACGCGAGTGATGTCAGCACCTGCCCCGACTGGTTCCTGCCGAGGAGGAATCGCCAAAGGGGACTTAAGGGAGAACTCGCCCATTGTGAAGAGAGAGAGAGAGTCGCCCCCAGCCGCCCAGTCGGTCTGTTGCGCTCTTGCAGCTACGTGAGCGCTATCGTCCACTACCTGCAAATTTTGTATAATGTTTTTCGTTTCTTCTTCGTCTCCGAAAAGAGTCCGTCTCTCGTCCTTCACCCCGAAGTCACAACTGTTGCCGAGGCTACGGCGAGGCTGCAGTCAAATGAAGGTCACATTGCTGGCGACGGTGAAACTTGACTCGACGCGGTGAGGAAAGCTTTCGCTTTAAAGGAAACCGGGCTACACGTGTTGCCAAATGAGAGATGCACGACAGCCACAACTCGCATTTTCTAAACTGCATTCTTCACGGCGCGTAACAATGCGTATTCCTTTCTTTTTTCGCGCTCGTATTCCTTTCTTTTTTCCTTTCTTTTTTCGATCTTCGCGCCATACCGAGGAGCTCACCATCCTGTTCGCGCCAGTTCTCGCCACTGACAACCTCAGACGCCTTAACAGGCAAGCCGTGTCTTCCCATCTAGAGGCGCTAGTTCCGAATGAAATCAAAGACATCAGAGTGAACACCCGTAAGAACGTCCTAGCGATTGACGTGGAACATACAGCTGCGTTGGATTGTTTGCGCAAGGTCACGGAACTTGACGGGATGAACGTCCGCCCTCATATTCCGCTGGGCAAACAAGTCAGTACTGGCGTAATTTATGATGTTGATGAGACGATTGTGGACTCCGATCTGTCGATCTTAATCAAGCCGGCTACCGAAAACACCATCATCACAAACGCGTTTCGCCTCGGCACGTCACGGTGTGTTAAGATCGTGTTTAAGGGCGAATCCCTCCCATCGCATGTGAAAGTGGGCCACTTTCGACACGCAGTTCGCCCGTTTATACCAAAACCGCTGCAGTGTTGGAAATGCATGAAGTTTGGACATGTGAGTAGTGTGTGCAAGAACACTACCGTCTGTTCTCGCTGCACTGGGCCACACACCACTAACACGTGCGAGGCCAATGTGCTGAAGTGCACAAACTGTAGCGGCCCTCATGATGCATCCTCGAAGGAATGCCCTTTGATACGAAAGGAAATGGCAATATTGAGAAAAATGGTTAGAGACCACTCGTCTCACCGAGAAGCAGCAGCATCTATTAAGCGACGACGATCACGTCGCAGACGTCGATCAAGAACCTCCAAAGCCTCTGCAGAACGCCAGCCACGTACATTGCCACCCGCTCTTCCGCCCCTGCCAAACGCAGTCAGCTCAAAGGACACAGATGCATCGAACAGCATGGCTGCTGACTCTTGGCCTGCACTCCCGCGGCTAGATCCCCCTACTGAGCGACACCAGAGCTCTACAGCAAAGGATACCTCGTCTGTTCCTGATAAATTGTCAGTCCAGGATCAACAAGTCGTTGTCATGATAAGCTCTCTGATGAGTGCTATTCGTGTTCTTCTGGAGAAGCTACAGACACCAACAGCTCGGAGTGCGTTGCAAGTGCTGGATGCCATCAATCCGGTTCTTGAGAGCCTTCAGAAGTCCAGTGCTTGAGGGTTTCTACAGCAGAACCATGGCTCATCGACAACAACAGCGATCGTTCCGGGATGATGTCAGAAGTGCCTCCATATTCCAATGGAATGCGAGAGGCCTGAGGTCACGTATTTCGGAGTTGCGGCAGTTCGTGTTTGACAACCACTTTCCTATACTGGTTATCTGCGAACCGAACTTATCAGCCTCCATAAGACTATCAGGATATGAACCTTTTGTTTCAACCACGTGTGTCCGTAGTAGTAAGGTTGTGGTTTACATCCGCAAAGACCTTACGTATTTTTCCCAGCCCGTAGCCCCACACGACGGTAACCAATACGTCTGTGTTACTGTGAAAAAGAAGAGGCTGTCTTTTACTCTTATTGGCGTCTACCTATCTCCAACCAGTCAGTTTAATAGCAAAAGACTAGAAGACATTATGACTGCTACTCCTGGTCCTTGGATAATAACAGGAGATTTCAACGCTCACCACTATATATGGGGAAGCTCCAGGATAAACTCGAGGGGCCGGTCACTAATATCATTTGCATCAGGCCACAACCTATGTCTTCTAAACGACGGAAGCCCAACATTTCTGCGAGGAACATCGTACAGCAGCTGCCTTGACTTGACTTTTGTGTCACGTTGCCTGACTTCGAGCGTGCAGTGGTTCACCGATATTGAAACCCATGGAAGTGATCACATTCCGACCTATGTGAGAATCGATGGACTAAACGCCGCATCACCGGTTGTATCTCGCCACATCGACTGGTCAGTCTTTCAAGCTCGTGTAGAAGACACATGCAAGAAACGTATCGCACGCAAATTAGAAGATATAATTGCTGACGCAATGCAAGATTGCACGCGTTGCTTCACACATTCATCAAAGCGTACAGAGAATGACATTGAGTTGGAAAGGCTTCGTGCACTTCGTCGCCGAGCTGAAAGGAGGTACAGGCGCACGAAGTCAATTCTTGACCTCAGAGAAGCTCGGCGTATGCAAAAGAAGATAAAGCGGCGAATGGATATGCTAGCGGATCAGAGATGGAAATGCTTTTGCGAGTCACTGGACCCCCGCAAGCCATTATCCCGTGTGTGGCGTACCCTACGGGGCCTTAGCTCAAGCCCCCAGCAACGACACCCTTTCAACGCCCTTGCTCTCTATGAAAACCGCCGTGAGGTAGAAATTGCGGAGGAATTTTGTACGAAAGTCGCCGGCGGCACAGTTTTAGCCTATGACATGCCTTCAGGTGACATCCCCGGTCCACGAGATACAAGTATGGACGCTCCATTCTCTATGGAAGAGTTAGAAGCTGCTATGGCGCTCTGCAGGAGTTCATCTTCACCAGGGCCCGATGGGATAACATATAGTGCTTTGCGCCATCTAGGTCAAGAAGCACGAAGACAACTCCTCAGCCTTTTTAACAGCTCATGGCGAGATGGTGTCGTCCCACAGGAATGGAAACGAAGCCGCCTGGTACCTCTACTAAAAACAGGAAAGTCACCGCTCGAACTGGCATCGTATCGGCCGATAGCACTTGCCAGCTGCGTCGGGAAACTCATGGAACGTATGATCCTCATGCGTCTCGAATGGTACCTTGAATACAACAACATTTACCCTGACTCAATGGCGGGATTTCGATGAGGCCGTTCATCGATTGACAGTGTCATCGATCTGGTATCTTCTGTAGAACAACAAAAATCTCGGAAGCGATTATCAGCCGCACTCTTTCTTGACGTGAAAGGCGCTTACGACAATGTTTCCCATCAAACCATTCTAGACGCACTTCTGACAGTTGAACTAGGAGGGCGAGTATATCGATGGATCAGAAACTACTTGACACAAAGGTCCTTGTTCGTGCGTACGGAAGATGGTCCGACTACCGACCACTACACATGCCGAGGCGTTCCCCAAGGCGGTGTTCTAAGCCCTGTTCTTTTCAACCTCGCGCTTCTTGGGCTGGCTGAATCCCTCCCGGAAACAGTGAGTGTTTCAATATACGCCGACGACATCTGCATCTGGACATCAGCGGTCACTCGTCTGCAGGTTCGCGCAAGGCTACAGCAAGCAGCAACACAGGCATCTGACTATCTTCAGACACAAGGCCTTACCATCTCAACAGAAAAATGTGCGTTAGTCGCTTTTACGCGGAAAGCGATGTCTGGTTATCCAGTATACATCAATGGCCAGCCTATCTGCTACAAGAAAAATCATCGGTTTTTGGGTGTCATTGTTGACCGGGACCTCTCTTGGAGCCCTCAGGTTGCCCACTTGAAGAAGAGGCTCACATCTATTGTTCACATCTTCAAGTTCATCGCCGGCAAAACATGGGGATCGTCAATAGGCTCCATGCTACAGTTATATCGAGCACTTTTTATCGGATTTCTACGCTATAGTTCTCCCGTGCTTACTAAAATATGCAAGTCAAATCTTCGAGAACTTCAGAGCGTGCAAGCACAGGCACTACGTGTTTGCCTAGGCCTTCCGCGGAGCGCCTCAACAGCAGGAACCATTATAATGGCTCAAGACCATCCTATCACGACTTACATCAGCACCGACTCGCTCAGGGCCCATGTTCGTCATATTTCACGGATTCAATCAAGCTTTCTTGCCTGTCTGCCAGAACGACGACCACAGGCATCCTTCTCCAACGAGGTCAGCAAGTATCGTGCCTCCCTACCATCGGGGTTTACACCATCAGCACGTCCAACCTCAGCTTTGTGGTGTTTAAAACAACCTCAAGTGCGGCTTACGGTTCCAGGAATAAGAAAGAAGACCGACCTACCTACCTTGGCCTTGAAGCAAGCAGCTCTGGATTGTTTGCACACTTCCTACTTTGACCGAGTCCACATATATACGGATGGCTCTTCCACCCAGACCAGCTCCACCGGGGCAGTGGTTATACCATCACGATCACTAAGTTTCCGATACAAGATTTCTCACTTAACAACATCGACCGGTTCGGAGCTTGTTGCCCTCCGAGGTGCCGTTGATTATATTAACAACCAACCGGCTAATCGGTGGGCAATATTCTGTGATTCAAAGGCGGCCTTACAATGTCTTCTGTCATCTCTTCGTCGCGGGTCCTGTGAACAACTCGTATCGGAGATACGAGAAATTCACCATCAAATGATTGCGAAAGGGCACGACGTCGTGTTTCAGTGGCTGCTTGGCCATTGCGGTATCTCCGGCAACGACCTCGCTGACGACGCTGCTAAGAAAGCACACGAAGGAGCAACCTTTGTTTCTATACCTTTATCGCGTACTGACGCAGCCCAACACTTAGGCAAGCTAGCGCACCGTATGACATTGGAGAAGTGGCACACACCTGATTTCACTCACCATCGATTGCATTCCCTCGATCCATCTATGCAACTGCGGCTGTTACCAGGGCTTCCGCGTAATGAGGAAACAATGCTGTGCCGCTTACGCTTGGGCGTCGCATTCACGAATGCATATACGTTTTTGATTGGAATGGCTGATAGCGCCGAGTGCAATGCCTGCGGTGTCGAAGAAACTATAGACCATCTCCTGTGCTACTGCCCATCATTTGAAAATGAAAGACAAGATCTCTGCACAGCTCTCAATCAGTTGGACAGAAAACCGTTCACCTTGAACAAGATCTTGGGACCATGGCCTCGTATATCGCAGCTACAGAAGGCCACAAAAGCACTGCTGCGATATTTGAAAGATACAGGATTGAGTCAGCGTCTGTAATCCGGACTGAGTGACTGAACGCTATCCCCGATGGACTTTCTCTTCTTTCTTTAAACTTTCCGTCCCCGTTTCCCTTTCCCCAGTGTAGGGTAGCCAACCGGGCTCAGTCCTGGTTAACCTCCCTACCTTTCATTTATCATTTTCTCTCCCTTTCTTTTTTACATTGAGAGTTTCCTGCTACAAAATGCGATTCTTCTTAAACATCACCGATTCAAAGCTATGAAACGTTCGTAGCCTCGCTCCCGTGCTAATTTCTTGTTATAAGGCCTCGTTTCCTAAGGGTGCATTTTCACGCCAGAAGGCACGTTTCTGCATCACGCCTTGCCATTTCCTCAACCTCATGCTCTCCTTACAAAAGTGCGCTTTTAGCTTTAAGGTGACCTCGGTTTGTTAGTGCGTGCCTAAATAAATAAGTAAGAAATAAATAAAAAATAATTAAATAATAAAGTCATCCAGTGGTGAAGGCTCTTTTGTGCTTCTTGAGAACGACAGATTAGTGTGAATGCCTCTGACTACTACTGCAATTTCGATTAGACCATACGCGTCAGCGAACTTACCGCTAATTTCCGTCTTTCCTTCTCTCCTCTGTCTTTCTGTCATCTTTGTTTTACCCTTTCCCAGTCTTCCGGGGTAGGGTAGTGAACCGCATGTTATTCTTGTTAACCTCCCGGCTTTCTGCTTTTTTATTTCCTCCTCCAAATCAATTTTAGCGGGTGCAAAAACATTCCTTTCATCCACGTAGTATCGGAAAAAGTATTGTGGTGTGGGCATCAAGGCTTTTTCTTCATTCGAAAAACCAACAAATAAAGGCGGGTTCGGCGCTAGGAGAGAGTCATGGCATAGATAGTTGAGGTCCTTCATCTTCGTGGTACTCATCTGTAATGGAATGGTTTGCTTTTGTAAACAGGGCATCTTTCGGTAAATTAATATACATTTCTTCACGTCAAGCAAAGAGGGCGTTAGCTGAAGACGAAACTACGGTATTGCCCATGGAGCCAGAATTATATTGAAAACTGGTCCCTTATCTTCGCGACATCCATTTGTAATGGTATAGTTTGTTTTTGTAAGCGGTGCATTTTTTCGTAAATGCGTAGACCTGCCCTCAGGTCTTCAGGCTTCATTGCCAACGGAGCCAGAGTTACAATGAAAACTGCACTCAACAGCCACAGTTACTATGAAAACTTGTGCTTTATCTATTGCAGTGATTGGCTTTTGTAAGCGGTGTATTTTTCCCTAAATGTCCACACCTGATTTTGCGAATGCGTGTGGTTGGCATTGCCAATGGAACCAGAGTTACAATAAAAACTGCGCTCTTGTTACGCCAAAAGACCGCCGTAAATGCGCTAGGTTTCCTACATAATCTTCACTTATTTTTCGAAGGCTGCTGGGCATATGCGAATGGTGACAAAACAATAACGAGGTATCGTTGCCGCAGCTCATATCTTCATATTGAAATTTTCTTTTTTTTGGCATTGAAAAGTTCACTATCGCTTTCTTTTTTTGCGAAATACATTTCGTTATCCACTACCTAGCTATATAGAGCGCCAATGTATGAAGTTTTGTTTATACCGCTAAACGTATTAGAGCAAAAGCTTTCCCCAAAAATGTCGCCACAGCCAACACTGTTGGTACGACTATATTTTTTAATGCTAAAAATACTAAAGAAATATTATTCAACAGCAATCGTTTGTAAGCATCACTGAAGTGCCCAAAAACGTGTAAACAGCGCAGTCTCAATCTCGGAAAGTTCGGAGGGTCATTTATAACATTCTCATGTAATATTTACAATTGATTCATTCTTTCACTAATTCTTTGAAACCTTTATTATGAAGGATTGCCAGTGGCCTAGGATATGGGTAAACGATCAGGTAAAAGGAAGGACGTCCTCCTCCTTAGCGAAGGACAGCAAAGCGTTGATTATTCTGGCAGCGTCTCCTTATGGTGCGACCCAGTCGTCCCACGGCGCCACACTTGGAGTTAGCGGGATTGAATCCCGGCCACGGCGGCCGCATTTCGATAGGGGCGAAGTGTGTAAACACCAGCTTATGCTATGTTCGGACTACGTTTGTAAGGCGCCGATTTTTCGTAACATACGAAAGCGGAAGCGCAACAAGCGTATGCGTCTAGTTCAGACTGCGAACGTGAAGGTACCAACGTGCGCAATTCTCGCAAAAATCGTGGGTGAGAGTGTTAAAGCGTCGGCAACATTTACGATTGTTATGTTACGACCGTTGCGACACAGCCAATGACCGATAAGCTTTCGGCTTTCAACAACCGGTGACGACACTTCCGTCCTCCCGTCTGCAGACAGCTCCGGGCGCGGGAAGTGCCATTCCACCATTCCGTGCGCACGACTGGCTGCGTTCGTGAAAATTTTTGCAGTGCGCCTTGCGAGACTGTTTTCAGTTCATCTGGTTTATCCGCCGAGGAAATCGATGGCCGCAGATGCGTGCTCAGAACCAAGATGAGTGTTCTCATTAGGTTTTCAAGGAAGCGGAACTGCTGGGGCGACATGCGCATGATGTTATGAAACATCGCAGCGTCACCAGCTCGGAGCTTGGCGAAAAGGTTGTGAAAATCGCCGTCCACGGCCCTGTCGAGAAATACTTGCCGCATCCAAACCCTTCTGCGTCGCCTTCGTCGTCTTTGGGCGATTGAATACATGACTATAAGTTTGTTTTGAGCGTGAATTTCTTCCATCTCGGCCAGTGCTCGCATGTTGGCAGGAGCCATATTGGACCGCTGGTGACGTCAATTCTGCAGCTCCAAATTTGATTGGCGTGTTGTAAAAGCCGTAATTTAAGCAGCAGTAAATGTGAACAAAGGTGCCGGCTTTACTGCCGTAACGTTTTTTACAGCCGTTACGTTCGATACGCCAAAAGAGCTGTTACGCGCGTTACGACCGTAGTGTGAACATAGCATTACTTAGACTAAGGCGCCCATTAAAGAAACCAAGGTAGTCCGAATTTCCGGATTCCAACACGACGGCGTGCCTGAAGTGGTTTTCGCATGTAAAACCCCCTTAATTAAAATGAATAAAGGAAAAATATCAGATAAAGCGAAGCCCACGAACAAACACAACAAGGAAAACATAAGGGAAATTACTTGTAGTTACGAAGTTTTGTTTGTTGGCTTCTCATGATAAATGTTTAAACGATAGGGCCTCTTGTTAACCCCCTTTCTGCTCGTTTTTACATTACGAGGGTCTCGAATCTGGCAACATTGATGCTTTCAGGCAGCATGTGCGGGCTTATTGACCAGTTGCCTTTACCCAGAAAGATTAGGTACTCCTGACGCCCGCCTACTGCAGAGACGACGTTCCACGTCCGCCGCCACCGTTCGTGAGTGGTGGCGCTGGCTAACACTCCCGAGGTTAGTTCCAATGGTAACGCGTAAATTACCAAGAAAGTAGATGGGGTACCCGCGCCTCCGTACCTCACTTGGTTAGAGCATCGCATGCGTATTGCGAAGAGGGGGGATCGTTGCCTAGCTGCGGCAAGTTCTTTTATGCGGAGCATATTACGAGAGCTCAACCCAGCTCCTCAGGCACGGCGGTGTCGCCTTCAATGACCTTTGACCCCATGCCATATCACGTGACACTGTGACGTCACTACAGAGGAGAAACGGCGCTCCAACTCGCACCGCCGCTCGCGGCGTCGCTCAACTCTCGCAAGATGGGCTGGGTGGGAATTGAACCAGGGTCTCCGGAGTGTGAGACGGAGACGCTACCACATAGCCACGAGTACGATGCTTCAAAGCTGTACAAAAGCGCCTCTAGTGAATGCGGTGTTGCCATAGAAACTAGCTGTTTCTAAGGCTCAGGCGTGCGTCGCTTCCTCAGACGCACATTTCGTTGCCGCGCCGAACGCTGCGTTGCTCGACGCTCACCGCGTCCAATGCGGGCCGCGTAGTCGCTGGCGGGTCGACGGGAACGCTGTCGCGTTCCACTCTTGAAGGCGAAGCAGAGTAACGCATGAGTTGTTTCTTCGTCTAGCCGAACCAAATATAGCCAAGCAACAGCGGTTCACCAGGCTAAACAGTGGTTCAACAACTAAAATAAAGGCTAGTATGCTTCGCATCCTGGGCTTAACCTTAGCTAAGCCACAGCCATTTTTATGCGAAGCATATTACAAGAGCTCAACCCAGCTCCTCAGGCGCGGCGGTGTCGCCTTGAAACCACGTGACACCGTGACGTCACGACAGTGGAGAAGTGGCTTTGGCTCAACTGTTGCAAGACGGGCTGGGTGGGAATCGAACCAGGGTCTCCGGAGTGTGGGACGGAGACGCTACCACTGAGCCACGAGTACGATGCTTCAAAGCGGTACAAAAGCGCCTCTAGTGAATGCGATGTTGCCTTAGAAACGAGCTGTTTCTAAGGCGTGCGTCTCTTGCTCAGGCGCACATTTCGTTGCCGCGCCGAACGCTGCTTTGCTCGACGCTCACCGCGTCCAATGCTGGGCGCGTAGTCGCTGCCCTGTAGCAAAGCCACCTAGAAAAAAATGCAAGGCCTCCGCATCACCTCCTCTCCCCTGTCAATACGTCACGAGAGTCGGATGGTAGCGGTGGATGGGGGAGCGCTGCGTTTCTATAACGCGGCGCGCCTTCTGAAAACAAATTTTCTCCGTAGCTGCAACGCCAGAGCGACAACGCGAGGAGCATTTGCTTGGTGGCTTTGGTGGGGCATGCTGCACCGTAAACGCGATTGCTTTTCTTCAATTGTGCGTGGTTCGTCGTACACGGAAGCGCAACGATGCCTGGCTGTTGTTGCGCACCAAACTGCAAGTCCAATTATGACGGAGGACAAAGTGTCCGAGAGCAGTTTCTCGGAAGGACTTCTCGCCAACGAAGTACACAGTGGTAAGTATTTCTTCTCTCTATTGTTATTCTGGGTTTCCAGGCGAATAGGTTTCGTCAGCATAGTGCGCAATGCATTCGTGCACGCGTGCAGAATAGATGCGTCTCTGCACCTGTCGACGCGCTTGTAAATTCAACATTTTCGTCGAGCTTCATGCCTGCAACGGCTTGTTTTTTTTTATTTCAGCTCTGTGAAAAGCATTTCTTGCCATCGGATTACTTGAAGACATCTTACACGGGCGTCAAGACAGTAAAAGTGGTCGAAGTTGCCATGAAAAACATCCGCCTGAAGAAAACTGTAGTTCCGAGCTTGTTTCCCAATCGCCCTGCCTATTTATGGCGTCCGCAAGTGTGCGTTCGAGAAGCGCCGGCTGCCAAAAGAGCGCGCTTGGAAGCCACATATTTGCAAAAAGCAATAATGCTTTCTCAGCAAACCCAAGCAGAAGAGGATGCCAAAAATCTGGTTGGTAGCTTTGCGGACTTGCTGAAGGCCTTGCCAAGCTTTCAGTGTTCGGACTTCTGGACAGTTTTGAACAAGGGCTCCAAGGTTTTCTTTTTGGACTTGTCACTTCAATCTGCTCCTGCAGTCCGTACTTCGGTGATCGTGTCCACAGACCTGCGCGTCGAAGTATTGTTTGGTGAAGCGGGTGTGAGGAAGTGTGGTGATGTTTTAGTTCCTGAAAATCTGTGCGACTTGAGAGATTTGAAAAGTGTGTTACAGATGATCGAACAGACACGTAAGGATATCAGCACTGAGCGTTCTGAAAAGGCCCGTCATCTACTGACATTGGTTTCGACATTGCTAGAGGAAGTAAGTGGAAAACATTTCGCATGCGAGTTGCAAGAATGGCATTTGGAAGTGCTTAAATTCTTGAAGAGTCAAGTTGATCTTGTTTTGTATGATGCTGGCCGATATCCCCCCGATTTATTGGTTTTTGCTAGCCTTTTGTTCACAATTTCACCTCACGCATATACATTCCTGAGAAGTTCGATGAAGCTTACGATGCCGCATCCTGATACGATCAGAAGACTGTGTTCATCGCACGATGTACGCCCTGAAACGGAGCAGCAAGAATGTAGCTTTCTTTCCTATGCAAAGCGTATTGTAAGCACATATAAAGAGCACGAAAAGACTGTAACGTTAATGATTGATGAGATTCGCCTCCAATCATTTTTTTATTACAAGGCTGGGTTGGTTACTCGTGCTGCGGTAAATTCATCGACTGCAGCAAAAACTGCCCACGTATTTATGATACAGAGCCTGCTTTCTTCAAACAAGGATGTTGTATACATCCTTCCTGTGGCACAAATCGATGCTAAGGCGCTGCACGACTGCCTTCGGAAGATTGTTCTTGATCTAGAGGCATCTGGTTTTACAATAATCGCAGTGATCTCGGACAATAACTCCATAAACAGAAAAGCCATGTCCTACTTCGCAAAGCCGGCAAGTGTCAGCATTGTTTACCAGCATGCTTTCCTTTAGGACTGACAGTAGGCCTCTCGTTTTTTACTTACTTTTCACCATTATCTCAGTATTTTATGAAGACCAATAAGGCCTGAAAACGAGGCGGGTGGAAATAAAATAACCACAAGAAATGGTACAACAAAGACGGAAGCTCATTCTATTTGAGAATTGGTTGTGCGTGACCCTTTAATGATAAAATTTTCACAATAAAATTAACCTCGATATTCGTGTGTCTAGCGAGGAGTGTTTTACGCAATGGAAGAGTGAGAATGATAATTGTATATGGAAGATTTAAAATGTTTGTTTCTGAATGGAGTTCTTATCACTTGTGAATAAAGTATATTCTGTGTCTTCAATATGCAGTTTTCCTCTTTCTTTCGTTCCGTCTAAAGTTGAGTGACTAAGCAGCATGCAGTTTGCTTGTCTTAGTCCCGACCAAACATCACAAGCACAATAAGGCAGGTCGTGTTGCGATACACGCAAAAAACAAAAATGTTGCCATTCAAGTAATCTAAGGAAGGTATGAAAAAATGCTGCTTTCTATGGTGGTGTTGACTGCGGTGAACCAGCGGCTCCCCCTTATTTTTTGCGTCAGCTATACGTGTCTTGCTTTGGAAACGAAGCATCTGAATTTATAGGTTGCTGTCACTTTAAGGAGAGCACTAATTTTCTCATGCCGTAGTATCCGCGACGCGAAAAGAGACGCTGCCAGCGCAACGAACCTAGGCGCGGAGACGCCGACAGCGTCGACGGTCCGGCCCATCCGACTGGCGTGACGTCACTTCGGCTTGCGGAGGCCTTACGTTTTTTTCTAGGTGGCTTTGCCTGTAGCCCATTGTCTTACACCCCTTGGCGGGTCGACGGGAATGCTGTCGCGTTCCACTCTTGAAGACGAAGCAGTAATGCATGAGTTGTTTCTTCGTCTAGCTGAACCAAATATATCCAGGCACCTGCAGTTCACCAGGCTAAACAGTGGTTCAACAACTAAAATAAAGGCTAGTATGCTTCGCATCCTAGGCTTAACCTTACCTAAGCCACAGCCATTTTTTTTCATACACTTTCATTGCCGTTCATTTACCATTTTTTAATTGACATCTTGGGTACAAGTAATTTCCCTTTGGTTTTCCTTCATGTCTTTGTTGCCTTCTCATGAGATAATACAACTATGTGGGATACAAATTTCACATTACGGAATAATAGCAGCATTGTTTTGAGTAATCTGTTGGGATAGATATTTGTTTGCGGATAAATATTATGGTTGCAAATAATTACAGCACGCCAGAGTCTTCTGTACATTTATGGGTTCTTCGAGGTGTCCACATGATGTCCTCGGTGAATGAGTCGCCTTGTTTATATTTTTGGAATATATGGGAAAATAAGGGTGTGGGTGATCTGCAGACTAAGTTGAATATGTGTGCGGTAGAAGGGAAACCTTGGATGTTGGCACACGTTTGCAGATTTAAAAAGAAAGATTGATTTCATTGTTCCTTCGACATTCAACTTATCATTTGCGACAGCACCATTCTCGCAATGCCATTTCATTTTCCTTTGCTGGCTATTTTTTGCCACTGTACTCTGCCCCCTACGAGGATCTGAACTTGAAGACAGCGGTTATAGCGTGGTTGATTCCCGGGAGGGAGTGACATAATGACATAAATAATTAAGAATTTCAAAAGTTGTTTAATGATGCTTAGTATTTAAACCACAACTATGAATCAAAACACGGTATCATTAAGAATGAGTGATTATCGTTTATGGCGTAGCGAACTTTCTCTATATAACCTATTAGGTCATGTAAAGTTAGAAATATCAACGTGAACAGGCTGGCACTTTCACACTTCCCTCGCACAACGGAGGCGACCTTGATTTGGTTGGATTTTGTTCCAACTTTGTTCGCAGTTGCCTGACCCAAAGATAATGTGAGGTTTTTTTTTTGTTGAAGTAGGTGAACAGCTTAGAATTGGAATACGCTCGCTTCTGAAAATATTACTGCATCGTGTATCTTTTTTCTTTGTTATGTTCACATGGTCGAGTTGCGTTGCGTTAAGTAATATAGCTTTAGAAAACCTATGTAAATTCGCCATATCTACTATTTCTAATCCCCCGCAGGGGCGTCTGCGTAAGCAGGCGTTTGGTGTGTTGCGACACCACGTACCCGAGCACATGGGGGTTGGACCCTCCCGCGTGTATCCGTGCGCGGCTTAGCCGTGTCCGGCTACAAGGGGATCCTGGGGGTTGAGCCAACGCCGGGGCTTTGGACCTTTATGGCCCCTCGGTGGCGGCAACACACCCCTTTGGCCTCTGCTTCACGTAGACTACACCTCCGGCCTGACCCGACCGGGGTAATCGGCAGTCGCCTTTTCCTGTCCTCCCCTCCATCTTTCACTTTCATATCTTCTTTCTCACAACTCTCCTGTCACCTCCTCTCTTCTCGGTTTTTCCTTTTTTTCTGGGTGGCTAGGGTTAATCTTGTGTGGCGAGCTATCCTGAGTTCAGCCATATTTTATTATAGTTGCGCTGTACAGCTGGCGTGGATAGGACTTTCTTACAAGTTCCTCTCCCGCCCCCTTGTAGGACTCCATGGTGGATGGCTGGCACCGCGGCCGAACTATACAATTTTCCCATGGCACCTCCTCTCTCAAAACCAGATTGCCCTCACAAAAGAGGGCGGACCGATGTCACAGCTGATTTTTTTCAAAAAACCAAAGAAATCTTCCCTAAGTATCACGTGATACAGAGTGAAAAGCCAGAAAACCCAGCTAGAAAAATGTCCCCGTTCACAGTAGCAAGATGTCTGAAAGAAGCCATAGGCGCCAACTATAAAGTAACAAAGCTCGCTAGCGGTGACTTACTGCTAGAAATCCAAAGCAAAGCTCAAGTGTGCAAACTTGCTAATATCGTGTCGTTTGAAGACATCCCCGTCTTAATTTCAACCCACAGATCGCTGAATACAGTGCGTGGGGTGATTTCTGAAATTGACTTTTTGGATCATATATTACAAGAATATTAAGCACTAAAAGAAAAATATGCGAATATGATGCATTTTACATCGATGGTTCCAAACCTGCACACTACGTGGGATGTGCTGTGATCCAGAATAGCTGGGAAGAAATAGTGCGGCTGCCGCAATGTGCATCAATTCTCACTGCAGAGAGTCATGCAATTTCCATGGCTGTGGAAAGGTAAAACATGAAAACATTGAAAACAGCATCATTTATACAGACTCACTAAGCATACTTAAAGCACTTCAGCCTAGGGCTGCAGTTCTGCCAATAATCGGTGACATCCTACACAACATAACAGAAGCCGCGAGGCGGGGACAAAACATCAAATTTTGTTGGGTGCCGAGCCACGTAGGAATCTGTGGAAATGAGAAAGCAGACGAGAGTGCAGCGAAAGCTCGAAATAAGCAGATAAAAAACATAAGAATTCCTTAGAGATTGCATGAAATTAGTGTGCCATAAACTGAAAGAAAAATGGCAGTCCGCATGGAATAGTCAAACGAACAATAAGCTACGCCTTGTAAAACCCATCATCGAAGAGTGGAAGTCATGTTCACACCAAGAACGTTTTATTGAAGTTGTCTTATGTCGACTCCGCATTGGACACACGCACCTCACGCATAATTACTTGCTGACCAAAAAAGACAAGCCTGTTTGTGACAAATGCAGAGACGAACTTACAGTAACCCACATTTTACTCTCCTGCAGGCAACTTGAGACATTTAGAAAAAAATATTTTACGCAATTTTACAGCGAACGCATTCCTTTTCATCCTTCATTGATTTTAAGCGAAGATGCACTGGCTGGTACAATTCATGTATTTAGCTTTTTAAAAGAAACCGGTTTTCTTGAAAAATTGTAAAGCCTGACCTTGTTCTCTTTCACATCCAGTGACACACCTCGTCAACCTTCTCATGTCTGAGAAGAACGCTGATGTGTTTATTTAGTTTGTTGGAATCCTCGGGGTCCTCTATCAGAAAAGGACCTTATGAGGTTACCCAGCTTTTCCCTACAGTATACCTTGCTGTTGGCGCATAATGGCCTTAGTTGCTTATGCGCCATTAAACTCAACATCAACATCAACTAATCGTTCATCCTTATCCATTACTTCTCCAAATCCCTTCCTATCGCTTCATACGTCCGTCGAGGCTCAGTCTAGGGACCACGTCTTTTCGTAATATACTTTTACGTTGTTACGCTGCATGTACCTGGTCCTATTCACATGTTCGCCGACGATTGCGTAGTTTATCGTACTGGGACTAACATCTATGGCCAAGTATCCCTCCAGAATGGCCTTACCAACTTGCCAAATAGGGGCAACCGTTGGTAAATGGCCTTCAGGCATTACAAGCGCAAACTTATTTCAATTACCCGCAGTCTTAGTCCTTATCGCTCATTTTACAGAATCGCAAGCGGCCCAGTGGAATCATTTCTATCCTATGTATGATTAGGTTTAACCATACAGTCTCATACAATAATTAGTGCAGGGAATTCTGGCGTTGGTGCCTGCGGTAGCTGCAATGCGTATGATTGTAACACCATTGCGCATGTTCGCAGCGTCTTCTGCACTTTGAAGAGTGTAGATTGCTGTGAAGTTTATGGCAACGAAGGCATATAAATCCTTAAGTATACAAAGCCACAAGGACGTCTATATCGACAAGCACGAAGATCGCGCAAATCCGCGTACTTCCCATCATTGCTATGATGGGTTAATGACTGCAGCGCTAGAGTTCCCTCTAGTATATTGTGGGAAACTCTATGGGCCTAACCCTGTCCCTCGACCTTAGCTGAAATGCACATGCAACTGACATAATTTCGTCAGCGAACGAGACTCTTGAATTCCTGAAACGCCACCTTTGTAATGCGTGACAACACGTGAAGCTGCTAGCATACAAATCGTTGGTCAGACCACATCTAGAATAGGCAGCCACCATCTGCAACCCCCACCAAACATACGCCGCCAATGCACTACAATCAGTTCAGAATTGGGTGACTAGATTCGTCCATTCTTCACATTCATATAACATCAGCATTTCTCTCTTAAAGGCAGAATATAGATTGACACCTCTTGTTTTTCGTCACCACAACGCCACGCTCTCTCTTTATCACTATTTTTGTACAGCTCGCTAAGCCTTCCACCTTACATCACGCCATCGTCTTCACACATGTCACAGCGCATAAACCTCCAGCCAGCCTCGTCCTCCAACACGAACTTTCACTTTTCAAGCTACATTTATTTCTCGAATTCAAAGATTGGAATGACGTACGCTTCGATGTCGCGGCCATCACATATGACGAAGAATTTCCGGAAACTGCTAAAACTTGCATTTCACCCTAACACCTGCCTTTTTTTGTGTATACATGTTAAACACGTGATACGAAATACCCCGAATTTGATTTTATTATAATTAAATGAAATCAAATGATAAAGAATATTCATAACAGAAAGCGCACGCTTGCGCTGCATCTGGCTTCAACCCTTTTGCGACAATGAGATTACGCGATCTCCATGACTAGGCACGCGAGACGACGGCGCACCTGACCCGACCCGCCATCTCGGCTCGCCTATAAACTACGTCCCCGCCACAGATTACCTCTGATACACAGCGCAGCCAGCGTATGCGCTGAACTGCACGGAGCGGTTTCTACGTTTGCCAAGCCGGTGACTACAACAGTTAGCCCAGAAACTTATCATGAAGAGAAATAAAATGAAATATTATTTATCAAAAAGTATTAGTTTTGTTAAAGCAACTACTTTGGAACTTGTCTATAACTTCAGCCGTGGTTCAAGGACATTGTGCGGCCGCTTCCTCGCTGCTATGGGAACTGCTAAGCAAACTCGCTGCTAATTTACATTGCAAGCCAAAAAAAAACCGCAGCGACAACTTCGACCACTCCAAGGTCACAAAATGAACAGCGCACCACGACAGGGACACGAAACGTAGCTTCGACACTTTGGGCGAGAAGCAAGGGAACTATGGGGAGAAACTCAGAAAGAATGGCGGGAAAGCCACTAACAGTGAAGCATACCGCGATGCCCACTGGGATCCACTGCTCATCTTCGTTTTCGGTAGTATGTGTGGTTCCGTTTGCCTGAAGATGAAGAAAAAACGTGATCCCGTGTAATGAACTTTTCTTATGAGTTCCCTAATGGAATATCATCCAGCTATAAGGAAGGCTGTTATTACTTTTCAACGGCTATTTTTGTTTAAATGATTTAAATTTACTGAGATTCTAACGTATTTGGTGAAAACTGGGGGCATGGCATGTGTAATGTCTATGAGAATTTTAACGTTTCCGAAAGTCTGAGCTTTACAAATGTTTACCGAACGTTTGCTTTTGACCTATCTTTATGCAATGAAGGAGGCGGCTGTGCCTTAATACATGAAGAAATCAGGTTGATTATATTTCGTACAAATAAGAGGAATCTTATAGGTATTGCGGGCTGGACATTTCAAGGTTTCTGAGGTAGTTAGTGTTTGCAGTGTATTACCTCTACAACCCTTCTGCATCATTATAGATGCCTTCTACGGAGAGTTCAGAATTTAGCCCCTCAATACTAACAAAACTACGAGAGTCATCGACATCCAATCTAATAAAAGTCAATGCATCGCAGTCCCTATCGTGTAACAGAAGTTCCCTGCATTTGTAGAGAAGACAGCCTTTAGGGTGATTAGCAAGCGCTTTAAAACGTTTTACTTCCATTAGCTTCCTTGTTTCCCAGCGTCACTAAAACAACTATGTGTTACACAAAGTTCATATTGTTACGTGTGGAAAGGCCCAGACGAGAGATGCTATTTACACGCTAGTTACACTGGAGCCAGGCAGCCAGGCTCACACTCATTCGTGCCAAGGGCACCGACCAACTTCTTCGTTGTTCTCACGGCGGCTCTTGAGCATCGCTCAATCATATCGTAATAATATTATGTAGAAATGGGAGCGTCGTTATGAGTAATGTTGGGGGACGGATTATTGTTTGTGGCTTAATATTATGGTTGCAAGTAATTACAGAAGCCTGCAATCTTCTGTAAATTTTTGGTTTTACGGGACGACCACGTGATGTCTACGGTGAATTAGTCGCTTTGTTTATATTTTCGGTATACAGGCGATAGTAAGAGCGTGGTCTTGTGCCGACTAATTTAAAAGTGCGTGCAGTAGCAGGGATACTTGGGCCAGTTGGTGCATGTTTACACATTACCGAACAAAGAGGCGATTCATTTCATGATTGTTCCGGCTCTCAACTCATCTTCTGCGACAGCACTATTCTCTCAACGCAATTGAATTTTCGTTTGCCGGCGTTTTTCCTGACACAGTAATCTCACCCACTATGAGGAACGGAACAAGGAGCCAGCGGTTACAGAGTGGTTGATTGTCGGGAGGAGTTAGGTCGTAGAAAATGGTGATAGCATAAAGTAATTAGGAACTTGAAAAGTTACTCAATGGTGCTTCGTATATAAACGACAACAATGAACGAAACTGTGCAATGAATAAACTAGATGTGGCTATCATTGATGGCATAGCCAACTTTGTGCATATAACAGATTAGTTGATGTAAAGTTTCAAATACCAACATGAACAGACTGGCGCTCTCACACTCACCCTATCCAACTTACCCGCCATTGATTTACTTGGAATTTAAAGCATTTTGTAACACTTCCTCCGCAATTGTCTGGCCAAAGTAATATGGTACGTTTTATTTTATTCGAGTGGGTTGAACAGTTGAGAATTGGAATATACTCCTCTCAGAAATGTTACTGCAGCTTGCCTTTTTTCTTCTTTGGTGTTTTCATATGAACAAGTTGCTCTATGGCCACTGTTAAAAATTGGAGAACGTAAGTTGAATAAGCAGAGTAAAATGTGTTGACGTTTCGGCTGGTGGACCAGCCTGTGTTTATATGTGTTATTCTTACAAGATGCAAATTTATCCGAATCGTGCAAGAGGAAGTGGAAACAAATCTCGCGTCATCACCGAAAAAGAAAACGAAGCAAAATTGGCTGCAGCTTAGCTCAGCTAACCCTGAATATGTAAAGCGAAAGCTTGGTTTAGCCTGGGGCCCTATACCGTAAAACTATTCCGATATGTTTTTATTCCAATCTCCTTACGTCACATTTGCGTAACCACCGACGCAAGCATCGGGCGGTAACCAGCAGAGTTGTCTGAAGAGACCAATTAAAAGCTCTCCTCATTTAGAGGAAGTCACTTTCGTTTGCTTTAAAAATAATAACATCGATTACACGGAGCGGTCCATCTAATTGGCTGACAAAAGGTGAGAAGCACGCCCAAGCTAGGAGGGATTCCATGGGTCCGAGCAAGTGCACTGAAAATTGATAACAGAATGAAGAGGGTGGGGCTGGCGTCCGCGATTGGTCCGCTTTCCCTTACTTAGCATGCGGTGGCTGGTCGAAAATCGCGGTGGCATGCAATGGAAGCTTAAGAACGCTTCTAAAACGGAACCTCAGCAAAGAAGAGTTCGCAGAGCGAGGTCGTAAACGCGCCGATATTGCTCTAAAACATTGCACAGGGCCAGGCGAAAAGTTTAATAGTACGCCAATAAACCCTTGAGCTCCGACAGGTGTGAGTAGACAGTGCCTGAGTGATCGGCTGCAGCCATATTTTATTCATTTCGAATGGGGCAGCCTGCGTCTATTCAGAAAACAATTGACTTTTGTTCGACATATTAGTACATCTTTAGCGTGTTCTAGTCACTTTCAGGCGGCGAGTTTTTGAGGTTTTGTGACGTCGCGAGACAGTGAGGTGAAGTGGGTGGATCCCTAAAGCTTTTGACCAATAGCCGAAGTCTAATGGCCAAAAGGCGTTGAATCAGAAATAACTACGTTTATTTTGTTCGGTCCAATGATGCATGATCAGTGTGTACACGTCATTTTACATGTGGAGCTATCGCGGTTTTCGTAATGTCACGTGATAGACAGGCAAAGTGGGGGTGGTTCAAAAAGCTTTTGGCCAATAGCGGAGAGCTCATCGCAGAATTGGAATAGAAATGGTTCGAAAAGCTTTATGTTATAACACCCCTGGTTAAGCGTTCGTTTCACTTGGTCAACCTTTCGTTTACCCGCCGTGGTTGCTCAGTGGCTATGGTGTTGGGCTGCAGAGCACAAGGTCGCGGGTTCAAATTCCGGCCATCGCTGCAGCATTTAGATTGGGGGCAAAATGCGAAAACACCCATGTACTTAGACTGAGGTGCACGTTAAAGAACCCCAGGTGGTCGAAATTTCCGCAGTACCCCACTACGGCGAGCCTCATAATCAGAAAATAGTTTCGGCACGTAGAACCCCATAATTTAAAACATTTCGTTTAGCTGTAGTTACTATACTTAGTTATACAATCATTGTTAAGCCATGTATGACGGCTCTGCCTAAGTCGGTGGCTAGACATGACTGTGATTACGCTTGGGTAGACGCGCATCGTTCGGCAGTGTGACGCCTATTGTGCCTCATAAAAAGCCCAGTGATAGACATGCAAAGAGACGCCGCGAACATGCGCAGCGTCTAAGCACAAGCGGACAGGGCGCGAACGCGGTTGCTTCATTGATCACGACGGTGTGAGACCTGTTGCATTCCCGACCCTAATCCAGTGAAGCAGCTTTCCGCGTGGTATCCCGAGTTCCCAGAGAGGGTCATCCTGCTTGGCAATACGGTCGACCTCAGTAGCTGCAAAACAACATACTATTGCCACGTATAAAGCATGCATTTAGGCCATGCCATTAGTAGATAATTTTTCAAGTACAGCCTGTCAAATTGAGTATTTGCGCAGAGTGCGAACAATAAGATCACGTTATGCTCGCATTCCGAGAAACTTTCCACTCTTTTTCCCATTGCATACCTTGATTGTCAAATCTGTCCTGAACCCCATTAGTTTCATGCAGCGCAGGCTGGTGCCCAAGCGTAACCACCTCTTGCCATTATAATTATCTACCACAATATTACCAGATGCTTGCAGGCTGAGGAGCAGCAACTGCAGCAGCAACGATTGATACTGACAGCTCAGCAGATGCACGCTCTATCACTGATGTGTTCAATGAGCTAGCTGCCATAAATCAAAAGCTGCTTGAAGTAAACGTAATAAAGAAAAATGTAGAGTTGTTACTGAATTTGAAGGCTACTGTGGACGGCATCGAGTCCTTGGTGACACTTGTTTCCGAGAAGTATGATACGCTACTGGATAAAATGACAGCTCAGGAAAACAAAATTGGCACGTTAGAGAAAAGAGTTGCCGCCATTGAAGCGTCAGGGGACTGTGAAGAAACAAAAAAACTCAGAAATGACCTTAACCAACTTGAGCAGTATGGACGACGACACAACATGGAAATACACGGCATAAGGTTCACCGAGAATGAGGACTTGCTCAGCAAGGTTAACATCCTTGCTAGTGAACTCCGTCTGCAGCCTGTAACTACAAGGGAACTCGATGCTGTTCATAGACTTCCAGCGAAACAAGGAAAAACACAGCCGATACTACTGAGGTTTCAGTCTCGAACTACTAAAGAAGAATGGCTCAAAAAGAGAGCTGTCTTGAGGGAGAAGAAATCAACTGTGGGTTTGCGTGAGAACCTTACAGCTACGAACAAGAGACTATTTTGGCTAATGAAAGCAAAGGCAACTGAAAAGGATTACATGTTTACATGGATAAAGGAAGGAAAGCTGTTTGTCAGGAAACGTCATGGGGATCGCGCAATCAGAATTCAATCAGAAGATGACTTGTCCAAGATAGAATAGAAGCTGACATTGTCAGTAACACTGATGTAAAATGGCAGAGCTACTTAGCCAAAGAGACAACCAATACTATAGTCAAGCAACGTTCCGAGCGGATGTGGGCAACTATGTTCATAACAGGCAATGCTTCTCAGTTTTTCACATGAACGCTAGAAGCCTCAGGAACAAATTGGATGAAGTTAACATGCTTCTTGACTCTCTGCACTATAGTTTCAATGTCTTGGCTTTTACAGAAACCTGGTTCAGTTCAAATGATTTTATTCCCGAACTTGAAGGTTACAGCTGTGTGTCTATTTCGCGATGTAAACGAAGAGGTGGTGGCGTTGCATTCTATTTTCGCAATGACGTATTGTACAACGAGTTAAAAGAGTACAGTATTGTCACGTGGTAGTGACGGTGAAGAAAGAACACAGTAGCAGTACTGTGAAAAACAAAACTAGCTTTTATTGGGCGAACCTGTGCCCACAAAACAGGATACACTTAAAGCGCAACGATAGCGGCGAACACAGTCGGCGATCGTCGAAAATCTGATCAGCGGGTCAAGCGCGTCGGCTTTTATAGATCAGTCGTCGAATGTTCCAGATTAACTGATGGGACCCGCGTGTCTTCCACAAAGTTCTACACCATTCGTGTCACGCGATGAAATCTGATAACACAAGGTTTGGCGACAACAGACACGCGGATAGAAGCGTCGATAACTTTCCAGAAACGTCGGATACATGCAGGCGCGTCCCTCGCTCTGCGATTACAGTTGTTAAGCGGCGAAACGTGGTTGCCCGATAAAGATAAGTACACGTGTCATTACCCCCCTCTTAAAAAGCATCGACCCGATGCTGCAAACAAACGAAAGTAACAAAGAAAAGCACTCGTAGCAAAGAAAACAACAAACTAAGGAAGTTCATCAGCGTCCGTAAAATGGTTTAAGGCGCACCACGTGGACCACTTCAGATCGTGCGCGGCGCCGCTGTGAGTGCGAAATGCCGTCTGGCACGACCTCATAGTCTAGTGCGCCAATACGTCGGATGACCTTGTAGGGTCCGAAATAGCGTCGCAGCAGCTTCTCACTGAGTCCTCGCCGGCGTATCGGGGTCCATACCCAAACACGGTCGCCGGGCTGGTACTCGACGAAACGTCGTCGGAGGTTGTAGTGTCGGCTGTCGGTCCTCTGCTGGCTCTTGATTCGCAGGCGGGCGAGCTGTCGGGCTTCTTCGGCTCGCTGGAGATAGGTAGCGACGTCAACGTTCTCCTCGTCAGTGACGTGCGGCAGCATGGTGTCGAGCGTCGTCGTCGGGTTCCTGCCGTAGACCAGCTTGAACGGCGTGATCTGTGTTGTTTCCTGCAACGCCGTGTTGTAAGCGAATGTTACGTACGGCAGGACGGCATCCCAGGTCTTGTGTTCGACGTCGACGTACATCGCTAGCATGTCGGCGAGGGTCTTATTCAGCCGCTCCGTAAGACCATTCGTCTGCGGATGGTAGGCCGTTGTCCTCCTGTGCCTTGTTTGACTGTATTTCAGTATGGCTTGGGTGAGCTCCGCTGTGAAGGCCGTTCCTCTGTCGGTGATGAGGACTTCTGGGGCGCCGTGTCGCAGCAGGATATTTTCAACAAAGAATTTCGCCACTTCGGCTGCGCTACCTTTCGGCAGTGCTTTAGTTTCTGCGAAGCGGGTGAGGTAGTCGTCGCCACGACGATCCACTTATTTCCGGTTGTTGACGTCGGAAAGGGTCCCAGCAAGTCCATCCCGATCTGCTGGAATGGTCGGCAAGGAGGCTCGATGGGCTGTAGTAGTCCGGCTGGCCTTGTCGGCGGTGTCTTGCGTCGCTGACAGTCTCGGCATGTTCGGACATAACGGGTGACGTCGGCGGTCAGGCGCGGCCAATAATACTTTTCTTGTATCCTCGATAGTGTCCGGGAAAATCCGAGGTGTCCAGCGGTCGGATCGTCATGTAGGGCGTGCAATACTTCTGGACGAAGTCGTGACGGGACAACAAGAAGGTAGCTGGCGCGGACTGGTGAAAAGTTCTTCTTCACGAGTAGATTGTTTTTAAGCGTGAAAGAAGATAATCCGCGCTTAAATGCCCTGGGGACAACGTCGGTGTGCCCTTCCAAATATTCCACCAGCCCTTTTAGCTCCGGGTCTGCCCTTTGCTGTTCAGCGAAGTCTTCCGCGCTTATCATGCCAAGGAAGGCATCGTCATCTTCGTTATCTTGCGGCGGCGGGTCAATGGGGGCGCGCGATAGGCAATCGGCATCGGAGTGTTTTCGTCCGGACTTGTAGGTTACAGTGACGTCGTATTCTTGTAGTCTGAGGCTCCACCGCGCCAGTCGTCTTGAAGGATCCTTTATACTCGCTAGCCAACACAAAGCGTGATGGTCACTGACGACTTTGAATGGCCTGCCATAAAGATAAGGGCGAAATTTAGCTGTAGCCCAAACGATGGCGAGGCATTCCTTTTCGGTCGTAGAATAGTTGCCTTCCGCTTTTGACAGCGACCGGCTAGCGTAAGATATCACCTGTTCGACTCCGTTTTTCCTCTGGACTAGAACGGCACCGAGGCCTAGGCTACTGGCATCAGTATGGATTTCTGTATCGGCGTACTCGTCGAAGTGCGCAAGTACCGGCGGCGACTGCATGCGTCGTTTGAGTTCTTCAAATGCGTCGGCCTGCGGCGTTTCCCATTTAAACTCAACATCACATTTAGTTAGACGTGTCAACGGCTCGGCGATGCGTGAAAAGTCCTTGACAAAGCGCCTGTAGTAGGCACACATGCCAAGGAATCTACGCACTGCCTTCTTGTCGGTGGGCTGCGGGAACTTTGCGATGGCAGCTGTTTTCTGCGGGTCGGGGCGTACTCCGGATTTACTGATGACGTGGCCTAGGAACAGAAGCTCGTCGTAAGCGAAGCGGCATTTTTCTGGCTTCAGAGTGAGCCCTGATGACTTGATGGCCTCTAGTACTGTGGCAAGCCGCCTAAGGTGATCGTCGAAATTTCCGGCGAAGACGACGACGTCATCCAAGTAAACGAGACAGGTCGGCCACTTCAGTCCTGCTAATACTGTGTCCATGACGCGCTGGAACGTTGCAGGCGCCGAACACAGTCCGAATGGCATAACCTTGAACTCGTAGAGGCCGTCTGGCGTGATGAAAGCGGTCTTTTCGCGATCCCTTTCGTCGACTTCTATTTGCCAGTAGCCAGACTTGAGGTCCATCGATGAGAAGTATTTAGCATTGCAGAGCCGATCCAATGCGTCGTCTATCCGTGGGAGGGGGTATACGTCTTTCTTCGTGATTTTGTTCAATCGACGATAATCGACGCAGAAACGTAGGGTTCCGTCCTTTTTCTTCACTAAAACAACTGGAGACGCCCACGGGCTTTTCGACGGCTGGATGATGTCGTCACGCAGCATTTCGTCGACTTGGTGTCTTATAGCTTCGCGTTCTCGCGTCGAAACTCGGTAAGGGCTCTGGCGGAGTGGTCGAGCGCACTCTTCGGTTATTATGCGATGCTTTGCGACTGGGGTTCGTCGAATCCTCGATGACGTCGAAAAGCAGTCTTTGTATCGTCGAAGCAGACTTCTGAGCTGCTGTTGCTTAATCACTGGGAGACTTGGATTAATGTCGTAGTCTGGTTCGGGAACCATGGTCGTCGGGCTACATGCGGCGGAATCCGAGAGGACAAACGCATTACTGGTTTCCACAATTTCCTCGATGTACGCGATCGTCGTGCCCTTGTTGATGTGCTTGAACTCCGGGCTGAAGTTTGTCAGCAACACTTCAGTTTTCCCTCCATGCAGTCGAGCGATCCCTCTTGCGACGCAAATTTCACGGTCTAGCAGGAGGCGTTGGTCGCCTTCGATGACACCTTCTACGTCAGCGGGTATTTCGGTGCCGACCGAAATAACAATGCTGGAGCGGGGCGGGATGCTCACTTGGTCTTCGAGCACACTCAGGGCGTGGTGATTATGAGGGCTCTCCGGCGGTATCGCTTTATCTTCCGACAGCGTTATTGACTTCGACTTCAGGTCGATGACTGCGCCGTGTTGGTTCAGGAAGTCCATACGGAGAATGACCTCTCGAGAACACTGTTGGAGGATAACGAAGGTGGCTGGGTATGTCCGGTCATGAATGGTTATCCTTGCCGTGCACATTCCAGTCGGCGTAATCAGATGTCCTCCAGCGGTGCGAATTTGAGGGCCTTCCCATGCAGTCTTAACCTTCTTTAACTGGGCGGCGATGTGTCCACTCATGACGGAGTAATCAGCACCGGTGTCCACTAAGGCGGTAACTGCGTGGCCGTCGAGAAGCACGTCGAGGTCGGTGGTTCGTTGTCTGGCGTTGCAGTTAGGTCTTGGCGTCGGATCACGGCTGCGTCGTGTTGAACTGAAACTGGAACGTCGCGTCGTCAAGTCGTCTTTCGTCGGTGTAGTCTTGGCTTGCTGACTTCGTCGGGACGGTTGCGTGTCGTCATTAGGTCGTCGGGATGGTTTCTTCATCGACTTCGTCGGCGGCGGAGGATCTTCGTCAGTTCGACGAACAGCAACCGCACCTCCATCGGTTGCTGCTTTTAGTTTTCCGGATATGGGCTCGCAGAGCGGCCCCGAGCTGGACCAGTGTACGGTCGGCGCTGCGGTGACAGGTAGCGGCCTGGTGACGGTGAACGGGATGGCCGTCGAGGGCTCCACTGAGTAGCGGCGAGGTAATCGGCGATGTCACGTGGGCGCTCGCCAAGCTGTGGACGCGGCGCGTTGACGGCGAAACCTCGCAGTCCCATCTCCCGGTACGGACATCGTCGGTAGACGTGACCCGCTTCTCCGCAGTGGTAGCAGAGCGGGCGGTGGTCAGGAGCACGCCAAATGTCCGTCTTCCTCGCGTAGGTGCGCTGGGCGACGGGTGGTCGGGCTGGCGGCGGCGGCGGCGGACGACGAAACTGCGGCGTAACAGGGCCCTGGCGCGGTCGCGGAGGGGGTCCTTGACGGCGTGCGACGGCGGCGTAGGTCATCGCTTGCGGTCACGCTGCGGCGATTCAGGGGCTACTCCAAGTTGTTGTTGGAGCTCTTCGCGCACGGCGTCGGCAATCGAAGTCACTTGAGGCTGTGATGATGGGAACAGCTTTTGTAGCTCCTCCCGCACGACAGCTCGGATAGTCTCGCGTAGGTCGTCGGCGGCCAGTGACTGGACTCTGGCGTAGTTTGACGAGGTCGTGCGGTGGTCGAATTGCCGGTTTCGCATCTCGAGTGTCTTCTCGATGCTGGTGGCCTCGCGAAGAAACTCGTCGACGGTCTTCGGTGGGCTTCGTACCATTCCGGCAAAAAGTTCCTCCTTCACACCACGCATGAGAAGGCGGACTTTCTTCTCTTCGGGCATATCCGGGTCGGCGTGGCGGAAGAGGCGTTTCATTTCTTCCGTGAAGATAGCAACGTTCTCGTTCGGTAGCTGCTCTCGGGCGTCCAGCATGGCTTCGGCCCTTTCCTTGCGCACGACGCTTGTAAAGGTGCGCAGGAAGCCGCTACGGAAGAGGTCCCATGTCATTAAGGTCGACTCCCGGTTCTCAAACCACGTTCTAGCGGCGTCTTCTAAGGCGAAGTAGACATGCCGCAGCTTATCGTCGGAGTCCCAGTTGTTGAATGTCGCGACTCGCTCGTAGGTCTCCAGCCAGGATTCCGGGTCTTCAGTCGCTGCTCCATGGAAGGTCGGTGGGTCCCGGGGTTGTTGTAAGATAACGGGGGACGCTGGGGCAGCCATTGAGGTTGTCTTGACCACGATCTTCTTTGTCGCCTCAGGTAGAAGTCCGTGCTCTGGGGGCAGTCCTTGCAGTCTGCAGCTAGCACGCTGGTCTTGGGCGGTGTCGGTTTTGTCCTCGGGCTTCGGGCTTGGATCGCGGCTTTGCGGGGGCGTTCGGTACATGAACGCACTAGCACCTCCACCAGATGTCACGTGGTAGTGACGGTGAAGAAAGAACACAGTAGCAGTACTGTGAAAAACAAAACTAGCTTTTATTGGGCGAACCTGTGCCCACAAAACAGGATACACTTAAAGCGCAACGATAGCGGCGAACACAGTCGGCGATCGTCGAAAATCTGATCAGCGGGTCAAGCGCGTCGGCGTTTATAGATCAGTCGTCGAATGTTCCAGATTAACTGATGGGACCCGCGTGTCTTCCACAAAGTTCTACACCATTCGTGTCACGCGATGAAATCTGATAACACAAGGTTCGGCGACAACAGACACGCGGATAGAAGCGTCGATAACTTTCCAGAAACGTCGGATACATGCAGGCGCGTCCCTCGCTCTGCGATTACAGTTGTTAAGCGGCGAAACGTGGTTGCCCGATAAAGATAAGTACACGTGTCAGTATGGTTAACGATGATTGCGAATCACTTGTGGTTGAGTGTGACGGCCTGCTTCTTGCTGTCCTGTACCGTCCACCTGCAGGCAGTGTGAATATTTTTTTGCAAACTGTTGAAAAGATCCTGGAGCACAGCTTGTTGTTGAAAGTGCCCGTGTTACTCACTGGTGACTTTAATATTGACCTCCTTCTTGAAAACTCTCATAAATGTGATCTACTAGATGTTATTCACTCTTATGGCTGTCGGAATTTAATCGAAGCGCCAACAAGAATTAATGTCGAAACAAGTACACTGTTAGACTTGTGTATAACGAACCATTTAAGCGATGAAATGGTCTCGGGCATAATATCTAGCGGCATCAGTGACCATTTACCAATCTTTTGCATTATACCGCGCTCTACTCATCGTAGTGTTTCGCGGAATGTGAAAGAAGCCAGAGCAAGTAGAAAAATAAGTGACAATAACATTATGAAGTTCCAAGAGCTTGTAACTAACACCGATTGGAGTGTAATAGAGAGAGAAAAAAATATTGACCAGGCTTACAGTAAGTTTATAGCACTCTTTAAAGAAATTTATGAGACTTGTTTCCCACTAGAAATGCGCAAAACGCACCGAAAAATTAGAAAGCCTTGGGTCTCCTATGAACTATATAAAGAAATTGAACGCCGTAAAAAGTTATTTGAAACATTCATTAAATCGAAAGATCCACACGTCCTGCAAGCAAACAAGCAGCTTCGAAATAAAACAAACTCTAAAATGAAGAAGGCTAAACGTGAGTACTATCAGAATAAGTTTACTGCGGCTGCAAACAATCCTTCACTGCTTTGGAGAACATTTCGAGAATTATTGGCGGGCAACAAAGCGAACTGTCCTCAGTCAATAGTTATCGACGGGATACCATTATCAGGGGAATGCCTAGCCAACAAATTTAACTCGCATTTCCAGGTTTCTGCTGCGCAGTGTAGCGATGCTCCTGTAGGCCGATGTGAAGCATACAAAGGATGTTCTGATATGCCCACCATATTCCTGTACCCAACAAGCCCAGCCGAGATAGCAGACGTCATATCTACACTAAACAATAACTGCGCATGCGGAGCGGACGAAATAAGTACAAAGCCTATAAAGAGTGTAGCGCAAGTTATATGTCACCCGCTTTCGCATATCTGCAACCTCGTCTTATCGACTGGTGAATTTCCCGCGCTCATGAAAATTGCGAGAGTAGTGGCACTGCATAAGGGGGGTGCGTTAGATAACCTCAATAATTTCAGACCCATTTCAGTTCTTCCTATCTTTTCTAAAATCCCTGAACGCATTTTAAATAAAAGAATAGTTGGGCACTTGACAAAAAACAAAGCAATAGTACCAGCACAATTCGGGTTTCAGAAACAAAAGTCTACTGAGCAAGCGCTTTTGCATGCGAAAGACCACTTAATTAAGAATTTTGAAAAACAGACTTACACTATTGGAGTATTTTTAGATTTCCGAAAGGCTTTTGACTCTATTAATCACGATATTTTGCTCCGAAAGTTACCCTGGTATGGCATAAGAGGTGTAGCATATACTTTAATCAAGAACTATCTCAGCTCCCGTAAGCAGTTTGTTTGCATAAATGATTCTAAGTCCCAACTTCTTGATCTAAATTGCGGTGTTCCTCAGGGCTCAATCCTAGGCCCAACTTTGTTTCTTCTCTATATCAATGATATTGTCAACATCTCAAACACACAGTGCATAACTTTGTATGCAGATGACACCAGCGTTTTCTTCTCTGATCACAACATTCAAGAAGCATTTACCGCAGCCAATAGATGGATGGGGGACCTCAACTGTTGGCTAAATTCAAATAAAATACAACTGAACTGCGAAAAAACAAAGTACGTCATATTTAGACCTAAAGGAAAGCAGCTGACGGGTCACTACGAGTTAAATTTTGGGGGGCGCATTATAGAAAATACGAAGTGCGTAAAATTTTTAGGCGTATGGTTTAACGAAAACCTGTATTGGTCCATTCATGTGGAGACCCTCAGAGCCGACATTCGTAGAGCGACGGGAATGATTAACATGTTAAAGCATCTTATTCCAATGAATTTAAAGAAACAGCTATATTACACACTAATACACTCTCGTCTACACTATTCCCTTCTGGTCTGGGGAACTACTACCAAAACTAACCTTATGTCACTATATAGGCTGCAAAAAAGAGCCGTAAGAGCAGTTTGTAACCTACCTGTTCTTGCACACACTAAACCGTTTTTTGATAAGCTTGGCATACTCGATATAGATCGCCTATTTTTGCACAAGCTATCGCTCGAGGCGTTCCGTCTCCGTCAAGTTGATCACATACAATTTAATCAGACCTTCGCCACCAAGGAAACTCCGTATAATCTCAGACATGACCCAATCTCTATACCGCTTACTCGCACGAACTACGGGAAACAGGCATTACACTTTCAAATATCAACCTTACTAAACAATAATCCCACAATACTGGAACAATTACAAACCTTGACTTCAAGCTTGAGGTTCAAGAAATCTGTTAAAACGTATTTTCTTCACTACTTTATTGTATAACTTCCTTATGTACCACAATATCATTGTTTTGTTTTCCTTGTTAACATGTACTGATTGAGATTCGAATTGTTAATCGCTTTCGATATGTTATCATATTTCGAAAATTGTAACTTGTTGTGCTGTTGTTTGCTTCAGAGTTTCGACATGCTTTGGGTGCTGCAGCCCTTGTCAGGCAAGAATACTGCCTTTTGCTGCAACACCTGAGACAGCTGTATGTCTCAAACAACAAATAAATGAAAAATGAAACTCGCATTCTTTGCAATCCTTACGGTGCGTTTTCAGAGAGTTTGTAGCTGAAAAAAAAAACGCCTCGCTCTGAGTGATATGCAAATCTGGTTTGCATCGGCATCGCCATGAAGGCACCTCACATAACAGACTATACGTAACGTTCTTCAGATTTAGGAATTCACCTGATTAGTTAACATGACGAGTATGCCGCCTATGACGAATCCAGAATAGGATTCGTGTGTCTTCACACACGAATCCTATTCAGGTTATCACAAAAAGAAAGCATTTTGTATACAATCTTTCATTTATTGAAGCTATAAGCAGAGTACAACCGAAAAAAAAAAACGTGTAGTTCAGGTGTGGAGAGAAAACGCTTATTATTTAGCGCCGCCTTCGAAGATCGCCACGGGCTGAATGGATAACGACAGCGTAGCAACACCTGCCGTGGCCGTGCTGGTAGCGACGTTATGTCTCGCACGTTCACTGTCAAAAGGGTTGTCTATTCATAATGACATATGCGACGACGCGGTGCCGACTCACTGCACGTCTTCCGTGAGCCCCGAATCGACTGCGTTGCTACCCCTTTGAAAAGCATATAAGTCAAAGAAATGCAGTTTGGATTACAACGCCGATGAAAGCGTAACACAATCTTTCAAGAAAGAGTTCAAATCCTCTCCTCAAGATTTATCTTATTGAACTACTATCGACGCAAATGCTTGTCCTAGCGCTTTTCTCTCCCTGACGCCGTGTTTCCCACGTATGCCTGTTTCATTAAATATATTACTCGAAGATTGACCTCAATAATGATACTTCTCCCCCAAGCCATTTCTCATCCTTGCTTCTTCACCGTTTGAATGTTACGGTATACCTGACTGCAAAGGCAACGCATACTTGGAAACACAAGCGAACAATCGCCTTCCAACTTCCTCCGTCACCATCACTCATCACCACGTGTTCAAGTCAGCCCTCTGGGACCATGTGCTTCCTCATTAGCCCTCTTATTTATTACTGCCACTCCTCTCTGCAATGCCTGTACGGCCCCAAGAATAAGTGAAAACAAATGAAATGAAACTATATAGCTTCCTGTTTAAAAGGAGTGAGGAAAGCAAGCGACACACTGACTTTTCTTCTTCGTGCTGATTCGACACAACAGTGCCAGCATTCCAGCGCGGCCGTGCCAGCCAGAGATGGGCGGTACCGCAAACGCGTTGGAACGCTCGGTGCGTTGGTTTTGCGAGCCATTTAGGCTCAATGCAAGCGGCACTCACAGATTACGCGACCATGCCCGGCAGTGCCTTTCTTCTGTAACCTTTTTTTTTGTTAGAAGCGAAAGATGTGGACAGTTACAACTCAGTGGTTCGGATCTTCTCCATTGTGTCCATGGCTCTCGCCCACTTCTCTCGTGAAGTTGTCAGAACACTTTCGTAGCTGCTGCTCTCCTGTCTGCTTCTATATCTATTCCTTCTCGCTTAGGGACACCGCATCGATACGTTTGTTTTCTAGCACGTTGATATGCCTCGCCATGAAGTGAATGGGATTTCACCACTGTTCCTCGGTAAAGTCGATTATTGTTTCCTGAAACATAAACATAACCAACGTTCGAATAAGTAAGCGAACGGTTGAGTGAGTGAAAACTTTATCGTAAATGTCCGGCGATTAGGGCGACGTGGGGCCATAAGCACCCCACCCTTGGTGACGGCCCCGATTCCTTGGACTCGGGCTGCGTACTCGGCTTGCCGGACGGCCCACAGTTGATAAGCCAGGTCGTGGCTTTGCAGGGCCGCTTCCCAAAGCGCGCCTCGATTCGACACTGCCATGTCTACACCGTTCGTCGGGGACTCCTGCTGCTCGCTATACCGGTGCATGCCCACAGCATGTGGTGCAGTGTAGCTCTGGCTCCGCACGCTTTGCAATCGTCGGACGAATAAGTGTCGGGGTAGCAGATGTGAAGGGTCACCGAATTCGTATATGTGTGTGCCTGCAATTGCCTCATGGCAACCACCTGTTTCTTGTTTAGTTAGAGGTGCGGTGGTGGGTATTTACATCTCTTCAATCTGTAGTGTTGCGTGATGTTTCTGAAACTGGTCCTGTGATACCCCGCGAACAGTTGAATAAATAAATAAATAAAATGCAAATAAATAAATAATTCAATAATAAAATAAATAACTATATAAAAAATAAATAGGCGCAATATTTGCCACGTCCAAAATTACAAAATGTAAAATTGCATGAATCATGCAACAGAAAAAGCGAACACACCACGTCGCATCAGCCAAAAAAGAAAACGAAAAAGAAAGAAAACCGGCGACACATGTTGCCAGATGAGAGACGCACGACAGCTACCACTCGCAGATTTCAGACTGCATTTCTTACGGCGTGTGAGAATGCACATTTGTTTTTATATCTGTATTGTTTGAGTAACAAAATGTGATTCTTCTTTTTTTTTATAAATGAGCGATCTAGGGCTATGAAATGTTTCTGGCCTCGCTCCCATGCTCTTCTCGCATCATGATAAGGCCGCCTTCAAGTAAGGATGTCTTTTCATTCAAAAAGGCACGTTTCTGTATCATGGCTTGCCTTTTTCTCAACCTTATACTTTCCTTATCGTTATAAAAAGGCGTCTTTCAGCGTTGAGATAAGGTCCGTTTGTCAATACGGGCATAAGTAAACTTCAGTGGCTGCCCAAACATACATGTGCTTCGGGAAACTGTCCTTTTACACACTAAGCGTCGGAAAAACAATTGTGCTGTGGGCCATAACGGTTTTCCTTTATACGAAACAAGCCGGAATTAAACCCGGGAAAGGTGCTAGCAGACAAGCAAAGTACAGATAGTTGACGCCCTTTACATTTGCCGCACCCACCCGCAATGGAATGCTTTGCTTTCTGTAAGCACTGCACTCTTTCGTAAATTTACGTACATAAAGAAAGCGATTAACTACCAACAATCAGTGCGACACACTGCCAAGCAAGAATTAAGCCCGTGAAAGGTGCTAGCAGAAAACCAAAGCACAGATTGTTGACGCCCTTTACATTTGCTGCACCCACCCGTAATGGAATGCTTTGCTTTTTATAAGCAGTGCACTGTTTCACAAATTTACGTACTTAAAGAAAGCGATTAACTACCAACAATCACCGCGGCCCACTACCAATGGAGCCGGAGTCATAATGAAAACTGCACTCTTGCTACGCCAAAAGACCTCCGATGGTGCGCTGGCATACTTACGTAACTTTTTCTTTATGTTTAAACGGCTACTAAGAATATGCTAAAGGAGATCAAATGAACATGTTTAAATTATCCGCGGCTCGTTTCTTTATTCCGAAATATTATTTTTTACCAACCAATCAAAAACAGGCGCTGTGGCTCACGGCGCCTCTTTCTGGTCCCTTATATTTGCGACATCCATTTGTAATGGCATAGTTTGCTTTTGTAACCGGTGCATTTTTTCGTTATTGCGTAGGCCTGTCGTCAGGAGAAGCAAACAGGGTATTAGAGGAGAACTCGAAGGCTTCGTTGCCATCGGCGCTAGAGTTACAATGAAAGCAGCGCTCAACAGCCACAGGTACTATGAAAACTTGTGCTTTATCTATTTCAGTGGTTGGCTTTTGTAATCGGCGCATTTTTCCCTAAATGTCTACACCTGCCTTAGTCTTCGAGTTGGAAGCTTTCATGGCCAATGAAGCCGGAATTACTATGAAAACTACATTCTTGCTACGTCAAAAGACCGCCGTAAATGTGCTGGGTTTCCCACATAACATTTGCTTTATTTTTCAAAGGCTGCTGGGCATATGCGAATCGCGACCATATAGTAGTGACGTATCGTTGCCGCAGCTAATGTCTTTACATTGAAACTTCCTTTCCTTGCATTGAAAAATTCACTATCACTTTTTTTTTACAAAATATAATTCGTTATCTCCTACCTAGCTACATAGAGCGCCAATGTATGAAGTTCGTATGTTTCTACCGCTAAACGTATTAGAGCAAAAGCTTTCCCAAAAAACGTCGCCACAGCAAACACTGTTGGTACGACTAAATTTTGTAATGCTAAAAATACTAAAGAGATATTGTTCAACAGCAATCGTTTGTAACCATCATTTGGGTGCCCAAAATCGTGTAAACAGCACAGTCTCAATCGCGGAAAGATCGGAGGCTCGTTTATAAAATTCTCACGTAATATTTACAGTTGATTCATTGGTTCACTAATTCTTTGAAACCTTTATTATGAAGGATTGCCAGTGGCCTAGGATATGGGTAAACGATCAGGTAAAAGGACGGACGTCCGCCTCCTTAGCAAAGGACAGCAAAGCGTTGATTCTTCTGGTTGCGCCTTCTTACGGTGCGACCCAGTCGTCCCACGACGCCACACTTAGAGGTAGCGGGATTGAATCGCGGCCACTGCGGCCGCATTTCGTTAGGGGCGAAGTGCGTAAGCACCAGCTTCCGTAGATTAAGGTGCCCATTAAAGAACCCAGGGTAGTCCGAATTTCCGGATTCCAACACGACGGCGTGCCTGAAGTGGTTTTCGCGAGTAAGACCCCCTTAATTAAAATGATTAAAGGAAACATATCACATCATGCGAAGCCAACGAACAAACACAACAAGGAAAACATAAGGGAAAATACTTGTAGTTACGAAGTTTTGTTTATTGGCTTCTCACGATAAATGTTTAACAAAGATAGGGCCTCTTGGTTAACCCCTTTCTGCTCGTTCTTACATTACGAGGGTCTTGAATCTGGCAACATTGATGCTTTCAGGCAGCATGTGCGGGCCTGTTGACCAGTTGCCTTCACCCAGAAAGATCAGGTAATCCTGACGCATATTGCAGAGAGTACGTTCCACGTCCGCCGCCACGGTTTGTGAGTGGTGGCGATGGCTAACACACCCGAGGTTATTTCAAGTAGCAAAGCGTAAATCGCCAAGAAAGTGGATGGGGAAACCGCAAAGCCGGTAGCTCAATTGGTTAGAGCATCGCATGCGTAAAGCGAAGAGGGGGATCGTTGCCCAGCTGCGGCAAGTTCTTTTTCATGCACATTCATTGCCATTAATTTACCATTTTTTAATTGTCATCTTGGGTACAAGTAATTTCCCTTTGGTTTTCCTTCGTGTCTTTGTTGCTTCTCATGAGATAATATAACTATGTGTGCTACAAATTTCACATTACGGAAAAATAGCAGCATTGTTTTGAGTAATCTGTTGGGATAGATATTTGTTTGTAGCTGAATATTGTGGTTGCAAATAATTACAGCACGCCAGAATCTTCTGTACATTTATGGGTTATTGGAGGTGTACACGTGATGTCCTCCGTGAATGAGTCGCCTTGTTTATATTTTTGGGATATATGGGAAAATAAGGGTGTGGGTGAACACGGGAACCTGGCTTCCCTTGTTGGGAACGTATTCTCGGACAATCACTTTCGGCGATATTGTAGCCTTCGAGTAACGCAGTGCTCTGCCATCCAATAGGCACTGGGCGCGGGGTGAGTTCGGACAGGTGGCGCCTTTATGTGACGACGCCACGAGTGTATTGGCATTGTGACGTTCGGGTCGGGCTCAGCAGGCTCTGCCCCCAGCTACGTTGATTTAATATGTTCCGTCGTGTTTTTCTGGTTTGCGTTGCCTAAGTACCACATGAAACCAAACCCGATCAAACATGTTGTGTTTTTGGGTGCACGAACCGTTCTGAAACCTGAATGTAGCTGCTTAGGCCTCTTACTTCAATCATCGTTTTTCATCGCGCCCTGACCAGAAGAAACGTTGCAAGCACTGAATGCGCGCCTTCTGTAGGTAACAGCACGTACAGTGATTCTCAATTGAAACGCAATACTCGAAGGGCATGCTCGCCGGCGCTTGTTGCACCGACTTTAACTCCTCGGGACACCGAGCTGATGCATTGTGGTATACAGTGAAAGCGAGTACCGTTGTGACGAATTATGACTTAATTTGGTCCCACGCAGATCATGCCGAGCTCACCTGTGGCGCAAAAAAAATTTTAAAAAAAGAATAAATGACAAAACTGTGGCATCCGTGCGCTCCGAGTTTGTCTTTCAATAGATCTGACGCTGCTTTGCAATGATCTTGCTGTTCTAGCATTAATAAAAGAGCTGGTAATGTGGAAAATCGCCGCCTCCCTGGAGAATGAGCTATTTTCGCTGTCGCATCTGTAAAGGCTCCGAAGCTTGGGCTACGAAGCCGAACACTCAGATTGTATCAAGACGGCTGGGCCAGTTGGTTGGCATTCATAGTAGGGTTCATTACAGCGCAACACAAGACAAGGACAAAAGTTGTTTCAGACCTTCTTTCGTCCTTGTCTTTTGTTGCGCTGAAACGAACCTTACTATGAAACTCAGATTGTGGTCACCGTTCCGCCGTCTCATCAGTGCATCAGTCTTCCTTTTAGGTAGATTCTCTTTCGAAGATTCTCTTTTGAACTGTAGTTGCGTGCATCAAATGATTATTTGCTGTGCATTGGTGGCGAATGGAAATGCAGTGGCGTGTTCACACTTCGAGCCACAGACGGCTGTCGTCGCGCTAAGCTTTGTGAAATGGCTCAGGACTGAAGATTGGGCTAGTTTGTAAGACCTTAAGAATTACGAAGCATTGTGATTAGAATAATTATGGTGAGCAGCGAGCTGGAACTTACCAACACATCTGCGATCGGCTAAGCAGGTCAAGATACAAAAGAGAAAGACGTACTTCTTGATTCTTTGTCCATAACTTTAGTGCAGTGCCCTACGGTGCCAGTTCCTGCGTTGAGCATCGGCGTTAGCGCGCGAACGACCACAGCGAAGGATAAAAGAGCGAACGCGAAGGGCAGCCGGGTGTGAAAGATAGTGATAGCGGACAGTGGGCGAGGAGTAGAGTGCAACGAAACCATGTTGCAGAAAGCGGAGGGGGATGGTATCGCGAAAGCGTGAGAAAAAGTAAGCGCCGTGCCACGCAAGACGGGCTCGGCAGTGGCGACCGCTACGAGATTGTTCTAAAATAGCGCGCTATCGTCTGTTTACCGATCGCGTGCGGAGACAACGTACACCTATACCATATATGGAAACAATACGCTGCTTGAGCGGAGGTCCGTATGCGGCGGCTGCTGTGAATCGCGCTTAAGCACCACCCACCTGCTGCCTCTCACAATCTCCCAATCAGCGACGCAGTCCCGCTACTCTTCGCTCCGTTTGTAATTTCTCGCACGAGACAGATTGTGCGCGCCAGCGAATATACTGCGAAGGGAAAGCACGCATATATTTGGCATTAGGGAGTACCGTAATCGTCGGTGAATTTTCTGCCCCAGTAAAATGGTATAACCTGGACCGAACCAGAAGGCGGGTCAATGTCTCGCAGCGGCATCGTCGCAATCTGCTACGAGGAAATGACTGGGCAATGACCGCCGGCTGCAACTGCAACCCCAAATGCGGCGTTGCAGTTTAACACAGCGTCCTAAACCATTAGCTGCCAGGAGATGAGAATGGGACAATCTTACAGCTCTCACTCGTCACGCAAGGAAGAAAATCTTATTTCTAGTGGCTGAAAGGAAGCAACATCGCACAGAACTGCACCAGCTCGCGCTATGTGGGATGTCACGTATACGTGCCAGTCGTGTCAGAGAACTGTAATGCAGTTAAACGCCTTTGAATCGGAGTGCTTGGGTCCTCCGGAATTCTTGGTTATACCAGACACTACACTGTAACGTTTCCGCCACGCACAACGCACACAAGAACAGGGACAGTGTTATTCCTTAGTTATAGAAGCCGTCCTGTTCTTGAGACTTTCAGTATAGAGGTGCTAGAGTGTAGTCGGCGTATAGGTATGACAGATGCATGCCTACGGTTTGAACATCGCGTTCTTTAGCCTGAGGCATTAGCGGTTCGATTCAACCATCCTTGCTAAGGTGCAAGATATATTTTCTACTGATATTAGGTCGAAATAATACACGCACATTCCTACGTGTTATCGCTAATACCCATGCATCTACTCTGGTAACCTTCGTAGTCTTCTGACGAATACTTTGTTATGGTGTGATTATCGAGAAAATCGAAACAGTCTTCTTGAACAGCTACGGTAGCAGCGAAAGGTTCTTTACATCTGCTACGCAAGGCCTGTAAATATCAGAAATGCGATGTTTAAAGTTATCTTTAGGAAAATCGCGCTTTTCCGGAGCCGAAAAAGATCACCGTAGATGCCGACCTTCATTTGCAAGAAAAATCACTTTACGCAATTATCACCGTGTAGGTGTGATGTGATACTTGCAGTGACCCACGTTACGTCAACAAAGGTTCCCTGAAGAGCGGCAGATTCCCTGTTTGTCCCTGGGGCGCATAACCATTGGCCTCGTGGCCACATAGCCAGTGATATGTAAGTTATACATTTTTGATACATCGTGGGCGAATTATATTGTGCCCTTTCCTTATTGACGTGATTAGGTACGTGGCAATGTTACTGTGCACAACAAAATCATACGTGGAATATAAATTTTGGTGCTCCATGCCGGAGCTTGCCGCGTTAAGCTCTTTCGGTGGGGTGCATTTGCATCGCTATTTGCATAAATCTGCTTATATATACCAGGAATCTGGCCTGCTTTGTACAAGTGGGGACCTTTCTCAAAAGCGGACACATGAACTTGTGCTTTCAGTAACGTCAGGCCTTAAAACCCACAATGCGAAATCACTGAAAGCACCGTGAGCGCAAGAGACCGCTGGCGACCAGTCCTTCACAATGGAGTTCTTTTAAATCACGTACAGGCCGTCCAGAAGGCCCACGATACGGCGATAAAGTTAAACCTTACTGTCCCGACATGGCAGGCGCCTGCGTAAACCCTAGGGTTGATCTGGAGGACGTGAATAAATTTCATCATACCATACCATACCGTGAGCGCTGTTGTCCCGGTCGTCTGCTTCACATACCTGTGCTCCGACTTCTGCAGTTCGCCAATGCGTCGCTGGCGCGTTTCAACGGCCGCCCGGTACCATTAGAGAGTTTTAGCTTGCGCGTTTTTACGGCCAGCGGAGCGGAGCGGACGAGCGCAGACACCACTGCGCATGCGCACGTCGCTGGGCCGGCCAGCGTTTTTACGGAGCGCAGCTTACGCCCGCTGGGAAGCCCTCTCCAGCGGAACGATAGGCAGCGCGCGAGCGTGCGTAAAAGCGAGCGGGCGTGTATGGGTATTCAAGATGGCAGCCGTCAACACAAGCGCCGGCGCTGCTGCGTTGTCGACGGCGACCGCTGCTCAGGCCCGTTTAGAAGTTTAACCAAATAACTAACTAAAAACACATAACCTACCTTTATTAAACAGTTTCAGCGCATTATTAGCAAGTTTAATTGATATTCTTTTCACTCTAACTCGAATTGTGACCAATAGATGGAGCAGCAGAGCAAGTGACTCTACTCCGCTCGAAAAGACGGGCGATCCGCCCGGCTAAAACTATTTTCTTGCGCGCCTCTCCGCTGGTGTATCCGCTCGCCCGCTCCGCCCCGCTGGCCGTAAAAACGCTCAAGCTAACACTCTCTATTAAGTGCCCCTGAAAGTCATACGGCCGAAATCGATCATCCGAGAGTATATTTCCTATTCCGTAAGCTTTAATACGTGCTGTCACGTGAGACAAACCTTGTTTTCAAAGAGGTGCGCTACAGAGACACTGTAGCAATGCCCATGGCGAGAGACCGCGAAGCAATGCAGAACATTGTCGATGGAGCCAGTCGATATGATATTTGCACTCGTGCTACGTTACACAAGCTCCATTCATGGCCTGGGATCTTTCCACAACTGTATCTTTATTTCTCAAAAAGTGATGTACATGTACAACCATTCATCAAACAATATTTATGTAAAATATCCGCGGCGTCTATCTTTATATGGAAAGTGTTCTTTACCATTGAAAAATGATAGTCCCCTCTTTTTTTATTTGGAAAGTATTCTTCGCTATCCACTACGTAGCTTGATCGCTCAAAAAGGTGCGACATCGTCATGATCTTATTGCGAAACTATTATAACAAACCTGGGTGTATAAAAACCGACAATTGCAAAGGGGCTGCCGAGGTGCTACCTCCAATATTTGTGATGCTAAAATTTTGCGGAAATGATATGCGAGAGCTATCATTTACACGAGCAGGTACGACTACACAAGGTGCGTATACCAAAGCCAAAGGGAGGGATCCGCGGCACATTGAAAAGGCACGTGGAGTCTCCATATACCAGAAAGCTTGCGTATCCTGATTAATAGGATTACGATACGCTCTAAGCAATGAAGTTTCAGTATAATCAGATAGGGGGGATGTTCCTACTAGGCGGCGGCTGCTGTGCCTTAATTCCCAGTCTAACAATAACTGCTTTTAATTTTTCACACTTTACTTAAACACACTTCCCCGATTTCCACATCGCTGTATCTAGCAGCACAGCGAGACAGCCCTTCGAAAATTCAAACATGTTTAATAAGATCGCTTGCTGTGGTAACTAGCAAAGAAGAAATCATGGTACTCTAGAAGGCTGTATATATAAAAACTACTAAGCCTTGCTCACGATACCAAGACTTACAGAATACCTGAACCAGCCGCCGGCATTGGTAAAAAGAAACACGCCTGGGATGGCACAAGCTGTGGTGAACTGTGCGGGGTCCCCTAACGGAGCGTTAAGTCACCCTTTTTCTCGAAGAAGCGTGCGACCTGTCGGACAGAGAACCGCCAGACTCGGAGTCAGTGGTGGAAACTTTTACAGCCATTGCTACCGGGAAAATTGTGAATAGCGAATTAACATCAAATAAGGCCATGACGTTATCAAGAATAGGAACAATGCATCGCACGTTTTTAATAATGTCACCAGAGTTGCGCACGTGGACACCACTTTTTCTAACGACTGCCGAAATAATCTGGTGTACGAAACCGGAAATCCTTTGCAGAAGTGAGCGAGCGGAGTCGACAATGGGTCGCATAGTAACACCTGGCTTGTGTATCTTTAGTAGGCGAAAATGTGCGGGAGCTCATTCGTTGTGGCAGAGCCGTCAGTAATAAATTGTTTGGGCGGGGGCAGGACCTAATGGAAGGCGTGAGCTCAAAATTGCAGTTCCTGTGGTATCAAGCGTCAGGCCATTATAGGTGGTGGCGTCACTAACCAGTTGTCGCGTCGTCTTGGTGTAGTTGCCGTAATCAAGAAAATGCTTAGTGAGATTTTGATGAGGGCTAGTTGGTTCATATTTAGAACTGATGTTAAACAGCGCGAAAAAAACAAGGACAGAAAGAAACAAATACCGCAGACGAGCTCTTCCAGTTTCGATTTTGCAACAACAGTTGAGCTTCTTTATCAGCCGGAAGAATGACGATGTCTGGATTGCTTCCAATGTGGTCGACAGCCTCGGGTTCCTGAAGCGACTGCGTGGAGCTTGAAGAAGCGTTCCGAAGCCTAGAAAGTACAATAATAACACGCGTGCAAGTTGAAAAAACGTTCTAGAGGAGTCATCGGTCTTCGCCTGTAGGTTGGTGGTTTGAAAGTTTTGGTATTTGCCCCAGAAAAAAGCAAATTCAATATATAGCAAGCATGGCGGTCATACGTGAAGATTGCGGGGAGTGCCTCAAGGTAGACGAGCGGAAAGATGAGAATGGCGAGCAAATTGAGTCAATAGGCAGACCCTGTGATCTGCATGCTAGGTTAAAGAAAATACAGGATGTCCAGGATGAGCTTGTGAAACGGATCGCAGAACTCAAAAATGAGATCACTCTGTAGTGTAATGCACGGAAGACGGCAAAAGATAGACTCCACGCAGCCGACGAAAAAGTGAACGCGGCCGTCATCAGAACTAATATAATAATAATATTATTTGGGGTTTTACGTGCCAAAACCACTTTCTGATTATGAGGCACGCCGTAGTGGAGGACTCCGGAAATTTTGACCACATGGGGTTCTTTAACGTGCACCTAAATCTAAGCACACGGGTGTTTTCGCATTTCGCCCCCATCGAAATGCAGCCGCCGTGGCCGGCATTCAATCCCGCGACCTCGTGCTCAGCAGCCCAACACCATAGCCACTGAGCAACCATGGCGGGTGTCATCAGAAACTGAAAATGGAAGTGATGGTGCTACACCGGTTGTGCCGACAATGTACGTGAAATGCGAGGAACACGAGCCGTGGGTAACTGGAAGGAGGGTTACCAATTTTGAAGGTACCACAAAAGCAAAGCGGGAACGCAAGGGTGCCCGATGTCAAATCCGAATCACGCGGAAACGGTTCACACGGCGAAACAAGAACAGGCCTCGTCAATAGGAAAGATTGAAAATGTCGTTATCGCCGGTGGCTCAATTCTGTCTACGTGATCAGAGGTAGTTCTGGAGTGTGTAAAAGGCGAGAAAGGACTGGCAGTAGGGACCTTTCTAGGGCGCAAATTGGGTTATGTGAGAGAGCTAGCTAGAGGAAACGTTGCGGGAACGCATAGGGACATAACCCTGTAGTAGTAGCGGGTGGCCTGAAGACCTGCAAAACAGGAAAGCGACGAGGCTAGAACAGCGTTTGGTGAAAGGTGTAGACGACCTGAGCGTGATGTGCCCTCGGCCAGCGATTGTGGTGGCAAAGTGCCGGAGTTCCGCGTACTTGACACTAACTTACGAAGAGCAGTTGGGCAATTAATCAGGACATTTGGAAAGGGAAGTAAGTGAAAGGTTTCTGTGTTGTAGTAGTCAACAGGGAAGTGAAAATGTGTGACGGCTTTCAAAGAGACTGAATGCACTTCACTGACCGGCTTTGACGAGAAGTGGGCAGGCAACGGGCGCCCAGGACGCCAGTGTAACTACTAATATAGAAGGTGTTCTAAGAGCACTTCAGGCCAGCATCACCGGCAACAACATATTATAGAGGTAGAAAAAGAAAGAAAAGAGCTCGGCTTGCAACAGGATACTCAGCCATGTAAGGCGGCTGAACAAAAGTGGTTAGGGATCGAGGAGCAGTTAGAGACTAAATAGGCGGGTATGTGATTACGGAAGCACACCTTAGAGACCTGCAAGAGCAACCAATGATTGATAATCGTGTTTGGCCACGTTGTAAACGAACAAATCGGGAAAGAAAGGGAGGGGGGGTCCGAATGTTCATACATCCAGTAGTCAAATGACAAAGACGAAACTCAAAGTTTCAAAATCATCCTTGGTTATCAGGCGCAGCCCGCGGAAATAGCTTGTCTAGCCGTGTCTTATTTATGGACGCCTAAAAATTGCCAAGAATAGAATCAGCAGTTAGTGCAACGCTTAAGCGGTGATATCAAGCGTTGCGGGAGTGATAGCGGAGTTATCCTATTGGTTGACATTAATGCTCACATAGCGGATCTAGATGGCAGCACCGACAAAACAGAGAATTTCATGGTAGGTTCATGTGAACAACGTAACCTCGGACACCTACTCGAACCTGCCGGAAAGCATTGGTTTATTTGCCTATAATAAACCTTCTTGCGTGGCCATGTAATGTATTCGAGTACTTTCGCCAATTTTAAGACCTCATTCTGCCAACTTTTCTTTGCTGATGATCCGTTTTAGCGTCATTCTTATGCTTCCGTTGCATGCCACCGCGATTGTGGACCAGCCACGGCAAGCTAAGTAAGGGAAAGCAGAACAATCGCAGACGCCGGCACCACCCGCTTCATCCGGTTATCGATTTTCGGTGCAATGGCTCTGCCTCATTGAATCCCTCTCCACTTGGGCGTTCTCCTCACCTCTTTTCAGCCGATTATATATGACAAGCCGCTCAGTGTAGGCAATGTTATTCGTTTTTCAAGCAAACAGATGTGAGATTCTATGAACGAGGAGAGCGTTTGATTGGTCGGTACAGACAAACCTGCGGGTGACTGCCCGGTGCTTGCGTCGGTGGTTACGCTAATTTGACGTCAGGAGATCGGAATAAAAACACATTGGAATAGTTTTACGTTGTAGGGCGCCTTATTATCATGAATACTTCGCCGAGAGGTGATGGCCAGATCCCGCGAGAAGGTGGATTTAGGCAACTTGCCATCGCTTACTCTCTGATGATAGAGATTGTGATACGTTGGGAGAAACGATCTTTCATGACGAAGGATGTGGCAGCATAGGGGGTAGACAAAAGCGCATAATTTTGAAGATGATATATGTTGTTCGAAAAGAGAGCAAAGAACAAAGAATTTCCAGTCCAAGCGGGAATGCTGAACTAACAAATGCAGTTGATATAGTCGAGGAAAACTTGCCACATGGCCAAGCAATGAGTAGGAATATAGTCAGAATTGAAGTCTAATGACGACAGAAATGAGGACAGAGACGCAACATGCTTGCTGGAAAGGAAACAGGAAACCGAAAAGTTGGTGGAACAGGGATATACGGGAAGTGATCGACGAACGACAGAAAGGATCACGAGTACATAGGGAGGCGAATAACGCACAGTTGCCGCAGGTTGAAACAGACAGTAAATTAGAAATATACCGGGAGTGGAAGAGATACGATTTTGAGCACGGTTTCAAGCAAACATAAAGGTGAAAGTGAAAGTTGGTTTTGAGAAATGCGCGAGAAATTGAATGCCGCACCTTGGATATTTTGGAATCACATTAACCTTCTAGTGAGAGAATCGGGTGCAGTACTATATCTAGACGAGCACGGCAGCAAACTGGACTGTAAGAAAGTAAGAGAATGAGCGAGAACCAGACGGGAAAGCAGCCTTGCTGAGAGATTTGTACAGTACCAGTGGCACCCACTAAAATAATGGAAGAGAGAATAGTCTAGAGGAATTTGAAATCCCGCACGTAACGCCGGAAGAAGTAAAGAAAGCCTTGTGAGTCATGCATAGAGGGAAGGCAGCTGGTGAGGATCAGGTAACAGCAGATTAGTTGAAGGATGGTGGGAAGATTGTTCTATTTTTCAACAATTCCTATAATCTAGAAAGTTACCCACAGATTGGTGAATAGGAAAAAACTGGCTGTGACTTAGCTAAGGTTAAGCCCAGGATGCGAAGCATACTAGCCTTTATTTTAATGCGACAGCGTTAAGGAGCTCGTGTCGCAGAAAAGCCGGTGTCGTCGGCGTCGGCTCAGGCGTGCGGCGCTTGCTCAGGCGCACATTTCGTTGTCGCGCCGAACGCTGCGTTGCTCGACGCTCACCGCGTCCGATGCGGGGCGCGTAGTCGCTGCGCCGTAGCAAAGCCACATAGAAACAGTCTTTGTTGCACGCCGCAACCTTCGCTTCTCATTGCAACGGGCAGCTCTGTCTCCAGGACGCATCTCACCTCGTGAGTGTCTAGCAGAGGCAAGCGCAACTGCTTATATACCGCCGCGACGCCGTGAGCGACGGCGCAAGTTGCAGCCCCGTTTCTCCTCTGTCATGACGTCACGGTGCCACGTGGTATTGAAGACGACTCCGCCGCGCGTGAGGAGCTGGGTTGAGCTCTAGTAATATGCTTCGCATAAAATAATTCCAGTTCACAGATCTGGAGATGTTCATACACCTGCGAACTATCGGCCTATATCTTTAGCCTGCATAAGTTGTAAAATGCTCGAACACATAATCCCTTCACACGTGTACAGCCACCTAGAAGCTAGCAATTTCTTTTTTTCTTATCAGCATGGAATTAGGAAAGGATTTTCCTGTGACACACAATTATTTGAACTAACGAGTGACTTGCACTTAAACATAGACTGCAACCTTCAAACTGACTGTATATTTCTTGACTTTCCTAAAGCTTTTGACAACGTGTCCTACTGTCGCATAATTTCTAAATGATCTGCCCTACGACTTGACACTTTAAGATTATCCTGGATTCGTAATTATCTTTCTTTTCGAGAACAGTTTACTGTTGTTAAGAATTTCGCTTCCCCGCCTTCTCTTGCTAGCGTGCAACAAGGCAGTCTCCTTGGCCCCTTACTCTTCTTAATCTGCATTAATGACTTGCCTACCCGAATTACTTCCTGCATACGCCTTTTTGCCTGTGACTGCATAATCTTCCGTCCTATTGACACGACTGACGATCACTTGGCACTTCAAGCAGATCTTCTCCTTATTGCTAACTGGTCTAACAAATGGCTCATGACACTAAACTTTACAATGTGCGAGGTGATGTGCTTCAGTCGAAAATATCTAAATTCTAAATTTTCGTATCATCTTAATAACACTGTTCTTTCTCACACTTCATCATACAAACACCTTGGTGTTCTTCTCGCAGATAATATTTCATGGGTGCCAAAAATAACTTCCATATGCGCCAAAGCATCACGTTCTTTTGGCCATATACGACGCAACTTGCGAAATACCCCACCAGACATTCCAGTACTCGCTTGTCAAACATTCATCTTGCCACAGTTAGAATTTGCGTCCTTAATTTGGTCCCCTCATCAAGATTACCCTAATAAATATGACAGAAATGATGCAAAATAGAGCAGCCCAGTTGATATCATGCAAGTACGGCAAAAACTCAAGCATTACACAAATTAAACTAGACTTTCTGTTGCCGCCAGTTGATGTCCTCTGCAACATCGCTCTTCTGTGTTTTTCCCACAATTATATTTAGTCTAATAAATTAACCCGGTTACAACTGGAAATACCCCACTCTTTTTCACGCAGATTACACAATCAATTCAGTTTAACGCGCATATACGGTAAAACAAATGAATTTTATGCATGTGCACTACCTCGTGCCATTCGTCTCTGGAATGGCCTCCCTGATAACACAGCCTCCATAGCTAATCCCGACATGTTCCGCTCTCAGTTAGTCACGGTTTTCCCATTAAATACCCTTCACGAGTGCCCAATCTAGTGTATTTCATTGCGCATTTTTACAATGTTGTATACTATTTTCATAAACAGTATTCCTTTTGCTCTGCTAACAGTAAGAAGTGTTCGTGTGCCTTCAGATATTGCTTTGTATTCCCTGTGCCTTCAATATTGTGTAACACGCTAATCTTTTTATAACACAGTTCCTGTTGGAAATTTGTCCTTTTTATACCTTTTCTGTTTAATATGCCCCCATTTCTTTATGCCCTGCCATAGGGCCTGTAAGGTTCTTTTGAATAAATGTCGCAAGGTTTCGCTAAACTGCGACAAAAGTGTTCCCGAACTTCTTATTAGTGCTCACTATCACAGTCGAGTGAAATTTCATGATATAATGCGGTGCAAGTCAGCTACATAGGCGATCGGTGTTTGCTTGGGGTAAGGCCAGTTGTGGAATAATCGGTATACTAAATTGTAATGTGTATAGAGGTTTTCATTTGCTTTTATGTCTACGTATCAACGAATGAGCCAAGCTGAAATTTCAAGATTATCTTCAAATTGTAACCTCAAAAATTTAGAACGATTTAAAGAACGTGGGTAGCAGGATTTTATTACCCCCCAAATTAAGACACTTCGATCAGATTATCCTTTCAAATTAACTTTTTTTCTAGACGCGTATGAAAAAAGACATTTCTTGCACATGAGGTTGGTTGTTTATTTCTAACACGGTGGTGAGAACTCCGTCATTTTTATACAGGCCAAATACTAGGTGTCGGACCCTCGGTTTATGTGGAAACCTCGCCGTGTGTGGGGTTTTCCGAAGACTGGAAGAATCGCTAGCAGTGCGTTGAGATTAGCCTGAACGTGCTTCCGGGTCTCCTGTACTCCTGTATGTGCATGTTTCTACCTTTGAGTTCGCTGACTATGCAACTGTTGCGTTCAAATACTTGCCATACCTATACTACCAAACTTTATTGGATTTCCCTCTTTTGTGTTGCCTGCCAAAACCACATGATTATGAGGCACGCCGGAGCGGCGAACTCCTAATAAACATTGACCACCTGGTGTTGTTTATCCTGCCCCAAATGCATTGGGCACGGCCGCTTCTGAATTTCGTACCCATTGAAATGCGGTCGCCGTGGGCGGATTTTCACCCATGCCCTGGGCTTACCGGCGCAAGGCCATAGCCACAAGCTACCAAGCTAAATGGACTCACCATCAACTCTGCGGAAACGCCTTGGAAGTGAACCAAGGGAAGCACCATGATTTCAGGTGCTGGCATGACCGTTGCGTATTGGCGTACGCCTAGAGTCCTCTTCATCGGCTCTACCAATAGTAACGCTCGATTGGCTAAGACCCGACAGCGCATCCGTCCTTGTGTCTCACCAACATGTCGACCCGTACTGCTGACTATTCCGGAACGTATGGAAGGTTCAGAACCTCCGCCCGACCTCTTTGACAACTTAATCAATTCAAGCTGCATGATGAGGCTTTACATCGGTACGTTTATCGCGTCGACGGCTATAAATGGGTCCCGCTCATACCACGTTCTCTGCAACCTGAGGTACTCTAAGCGTTTCACGATCATTCTACTGCTGGTCATCTACGCTACCACTAAGTCACTGCTCCTGATGTGGCTTGTCTTCAGCCGTTGTGAAATATGTTGCATCCTGCGTTAATCGGTAAAGCCGCAAACGACCGACAACAGCTCCTTCTGGCTCTTTACAACATCTGCCTTCTCCCGCTTCGCCTTTAGAAGTAGTCGGAAGAGATTTGCATGGTTCTCTTCCCGTGACCTCACAAGGTAATCGTTGGATTGTCACGACTGTCGACTATCTAACACGCTACGCGCGGACAAGTTATCCACTATTGGGGAGTGCTGCTGAAGCCACCGACTTCTTTCTACGCAACATATTCTTACGCAATGGCGCTTCGCACGTTCACCTCAGCAACTGCGGCAAACTCTTCCTCTCTTCTGTCCTTAGCGAGGTTCTGCGCCCTTCAAACACAATTCACACGACGACTTCCAGTTACCACCCGCATACCAACGGCTTGACGGAGCGTTTTCATCGTACCCTCTCCGACATGATTGCGACCTATATCCGCCCCAACCACACGAACTGAGATGCAATCCTGCCGTTCATGACATTCGCCTATAAAACGGCTACGCACACACCACCGGCTTTTCACCCTTTCCCCTCGCCTAAGGCAGCTCACCATGTTTCGGTCTCGATGTGTCGTTCCTTTCGACTCCTGTATCCCCAGTAGCTCCTTTCTCGGAACAGTTCCGTCTCGCGTAGAGGACGGCCGTCACGTCGCCCGCCTTACCACCCGGCATCTCCCAGGACACTCGCAAGTCTCCTTACGATTCGACTCACAGTGCTGTGACTTTTTCTGCTGGTGACGAAGTTCTTCGTTGCACTCCTGCGCGCGTTCCTCGCTTATGCGGAAAATTTCTCACGCGTATATTATCTCACGCGCGTTTCTTAAGATATATCGCTTCCCGAATAAAAGGATTGACCAAAGCAGGCGACGCATTGACTTATGTTTCTCTTTCCTGATAAGTGCTCCGCAACCTTCGTCGTGCTGGGCCGCGGCCGCCTAAGACGGGGGAAACCGCAGCGGTGGGCATTCAACCATTCGGGTTGAATGCACGCTGTGGCGCAAGCGAATTTTTCGACAACGCCTTCTGACTAGTTTTCCGAGAATCGAGAGATGTGAAGCAATATAACTCACGGGGTCGGACTATCTGCTTTGTATCCGTGGCTATCATCCTACGCCATTTCTGTTTTCGAGTTGTCCCAACACTTGCATAGCTGCTGGTTGGCGTTCGGGTGGAGTCCATTTTTACATTTGAACTTTCCTTCTGTCTGCTTCCGTTTCTTTTCCTTCTCGATTAGGGACCCTGCATCAGCACGCTTGTTTTCTGGGATGTTGCAGTATCTCGTAACGAAGAAACGCGAATTGACCATTCGTCCTCGGTAAAGTTGATCATTGTTCTCTAAAACATACGCACGACAAATCCTCCAATCAGCGAGCGAACGCTTAAAAAATTAAAAATAAATAATGATGCGCAAATAAACAAATGTACAAGTAAAAAAATACACGCAAATTTTGCACCCCCACAAGATAAAATATTCGGGGAATCATGCAAAAGAAAACGTAAGCAAATCTCGCCGCGTCACCGAAAGAAGAAAACGAAAAAAATTTGCCGCGCTCTAGTTTAGACAATTCTAGACATGCTGAGAGAAAGTTTGTTTTAGCCTGGTTAACTCTTGGTTCCACTTGGTTAACATTTGGTTTAGCTGTAATTATTACGCTTAGGTATACAATCCATCGTTAAGCCAGGTATGACGGCTGTGCCAAGGTCCGTGGCTAGACGTGACTGTCATTAGGCTCGGGTAGACACACATCGTTCGACGGTTCCACGCATGTTGGGCCACAGGGAAGAGTGAGTGCTAGACAAGCAAAGAGACGACGCGAACATGCGCAGCGTCGATACTCAAACGTAGAGGGCGCGAACGCGGTCGCTGCGTTGATCTCGACGGTGCGACGCCTGCTGCATTCCGGACACTCTCCAGTGAAGCAGTTCGCTGGGCGATATGCGAGGGTGGTCAGACGCCGCTTGGCGACGACGGCTCAAAGCCTCCCACTTCCACTCAACGCTAGCAGAAGTCTTGGCCTCGCTCTCGCCCATGGCTCTCCTCGAGCTGACTGGAATCCCTGTGTCCCGCAGGGAGCATAGTTGTGCATAGGTCCGCCGTTGTTTTCCAGCTGCGCAGTGAAGCTATTCCTCCAGCGCGCAGGAGACAAGGGCCGAGCGGTGTTCCATTTGCTTTCTTCTCTGCTGGTCATGGGCTACATGCGGCAATTGTTCGCAAGTGGCAAGCAAGACGACACTTTTAATGCAGGCTTCGCTCGAAGGATTGGCGCAGCCGGAGGGGTGCGAACCCCCCGAAAATTTTAGTTTTTACATACGTAAATACCGGCACATATACAAACACACACACGAACGTACATATAGAGTAGTATTCCGCTCGATTGCTCGATATAAAATCATGCCTACGCCCGGGGCTCAAACAGCTCAAAAATTCACGTGCAAACGCACATTACCTTGCGACAAAAAGTGGTGCAATGTTTTTCAGCCTGCATATGAAGTTTCCTAACGGAGGCCGGATTGCGAAAAATATTTTAAAGGTTGTTTAAAGAAAACTTCGGACATGTGTGGTGGACAATTATGTGAGCACATTTTTGATGTCAAAACCAGACGAATAATGATCGTGGCCAAGAAAACTATCGTTCCTCCAGCTATGTCAGTGGCAGTTAACCGTGACCATAATTCATCATAAACCGTCATTCACAGCTGCTGCTTGTTTTCGATATATGCGGTAGAGGCACTTTGATTTAAACGCATTTCAAATGGTCACATGCGCCCATTTCATGCAAAGCTTATTTTTACGTTTTATGGCGCAAACTTAACACCTGCTTCATAGCGGCCAATCTGCAAGTGGAAAAATTTTCAAGATCCGCGAGCTTTAAGAGCAAAATTATTTCGTACAAGGGAGTGGATGAGCAATGGCTGGTGGCAGCAGGGGATGAGTTCTGGTTATTGGAGCCTTGGGTCAGAATTCAAAGTCACTGGAGTTATTAAGAATACCAACATGTAGTTTTTATTTTACTAATCACATAAGATAAAAAACTTGCAAGGTAATATTTTACACATTGGATACTGTAATATGACAACACATTCTTTGTTGTCTCTTCGCACTGCCCAGATTATTTACTATGACACAGCGCTTATAAAACGTACAAAATAATTTTGTAAAAAAAATCACCTACTGTGGCCCGTAACTGCAGCAGCTATCATAGCTGTCCCAATAGCGGGAGTGCACGGCAGTTACGGCACTGCACTTATCTCTTCCATTTCTCTTTAAGAATCACTTCACAAACGATATTTTCGTATACTATAGAACTATGAACACGAGTACATTATTCAACCTCACATGAAAAGTCAGAACGCCGACAACTTAACAAAAAATTACCGACGATTACGTTACTTCCTAATGCGAAATTTGAGCGCAGCAAATAAGCTGTTTCACCTTTTCGATAGATTGAGGCAAAGAAATCGAGCAACACATGTATGCGCTATCACAGAATTTTTTTTTTATTTTTCACACGTATTCCTTTAACAAAGACTCCATTAACAGTTCTTGACAGTCATGAAGGAAGCTTTGTGGTCGGAGAAATAGACTGATATATGTTCGACTTGGTACACCAATGCTTGATTCTCAAAGACGAGATCTATACAAGTGCCTCGCGAGGTTGTCATAGCCGTGGGACGCGTTACGAGCGAGAGGAACGGGATGTTCTCCCGCATAAGTGTTAGGAAATTGCTGTTTGTCTTTATGTCAACATTAAAGTCCCCCACTACTAACATCGGTGTGGATCGATGGACGGTTAACGCGAGTTGCAGGAAGTGCACGACGTCTTTCGTGAGTGCGGTAGCGGACTCACGAAAGCGGTATCAGTCGGTCGCTGCTAGCGCTGGGGGGATGAAAGGGGGGCGGAGCTGGTTATGAGGCCGACGACAACGCGAAACCCAGGAACGGACGCCAAAGAGCCATTTGTGTAGCCAGCCCTCCTCCACAGTCTCTCCTCCTCCCTTCCATCATCCTCCCTCGCCCGGAGAGCCGACAGCGCGCATGCGCGGCGGCGGAGGCGAGCTGGTTACGAGGCCGACGCCGACGACGACGACGCCGACGACGACGCGAAACCCAGGAACGGACGCCAAAGAGCTGCGCTCTAAAAAGCACAGTAGAGAAAAGCCGGGATGCAGCGTGAAAATTGTATCTGCTTGTATTTACTCTGTTTTGAACACACTGTTGTAGAGCCGCACAGACAGAACAATCGTAGAAGCTACACAGCCAATTGGGCGAGTTCGGAAGTTAACATTCTTGCGTATATGCGAAACGCAACACAGATGTATCGTCCATATTTGTCCCGTGTCACTGTCGCGATGCACACTGCATTCTAAATATTGCGAAAGTGAAGAACCTCTCATGCCAGGCGTACGCATTTCAGCGTGTACAGGAGTGTCACTCAATATAAATGCGGCTTTAGTGTAAACAAGAGAACAAGGCGAACGCACCTCGCATATCCTGGTCCCTTTCGGAGCTGGCCGGTCTCGTCCATCCGCACGCAACCGCGTAAAAAGGTTTCCGACCATACCAGCGATTTGTGCAGTTTGTTGCGCTGCACCACATCATATTGGAATACAACTGTCAAATTTTGTGTTTCGTACCACTTCACCAAAGTTATTAGCCTACGATCGTCGAATAGCGTACCTACAACCTGGAGCCAATAAGTCCGACGCACGCTTGACGGTCCGCTGTTTGCAATTTCGATGGCACTCACAGAAACGGGTCGGCGCCGCGCCCGTAAAGTTGGCTTCGCAGCGGTGCAGATGAACATGCATCACGTGAGAGCTCCCGGCGAGTAGCGGTGCCAATGGTGCCGGAAAAGTTATGCACAACTATGCTCCCTGCACGAGCACATCCAGGAACACTAGAGCTGAAAGGGCAATCGCGCCAGTCTCTTAGCTAGGCGCGCGGGGAGTCACGTGGTCAGGCGGCGACCCGGCTGCGGAAAGTGCGTGCGCCAAGCCGGCGCAGGCGGAGCAGCTCGGCGCGCCGAGTCACGTGATGCAATCTGTTGTGCCGTACCAGGTGTCTATCATCGAGGTGACGGAAGCTGTCACACTACGTGCACCACGTGCATATCTTAGAGGCGAAGTGACCTCCCACTTCACCGTGACGAACGAAGAATCTACGTGAGTGACGTGATCGATGAGGAATCGCCAAAGGGGACTTAAAGGAGAGAGAAAGTCGCCCCCAGCCGCCCACTCGGTTTGTTGCGCTCTTGCAGCTACGTGTATGCTATCGTCCACTACCTGCAAATTTTGTATACCGTTTTTCCTTTCTTCTTCGTCTCCGAAAAGAGTCCGTCTCTCGTCCTTCACCCCGAAGTCACAACTGTTGCCAAGGCTACGGCGCAGCGGCGGTCAAATGAAGGTCACATTGCTGGCGACGTTGAAACTTGACTCGACGCGGTGAAGGAAAGCTTTCGCTTTCAAGGAAACCGGGCGGCACGTGTTGCCAAATGAGAGATGCACGACAGCCACAACTCGCATTTTGTAAACTGCATTCTTCACGGCGCGTAACAATGCGTATTGCTTTTTTTTTACATTGAGAGTTTCCTGCAACAAAATGTGATTCTTCTTAAACATCACCGATTCAAAGCTATGAAACGTTCGTAGCCTCGATCCCGTACTAATTTCTTGTGATAAGGCCTCGTTTCCTAAGGGTGCCTTTTCAAGCCAGAAGGCACGTTTCTGTATCACGCCTGGCGTTTTCCTCGACCTTATGCTCTCCTTATTATTACAAAAGTGCGCTTTTAGCTTTAAGGTGAGCATGGTTTGTTAATGCGCGCCTAGATAAATAAATAGGAAATAAATAAAAATAATTATTTATTGAAGTCATTAAGTGGTGAAGGCGCTTTTGTGCTTCTTGAGGACGACATACTTGCGTGAATGCCAGTGACTACTAATGCAATTTCTATTAGACCACACGCGTCAGCGAACTTACCGCTAATTTCCTTCTTTCCTTGTCTCCTCTGTCTTTCTGTCATTTTTGTTTTACCCTTTCCCATGCCTCCGGTGTAGGGTAGCGAACCGCATGTTATTCTTGTTAACCTCCCTGCTTTCTACTTTTCTATTTCCTCCTCCAAATGAATTCTAGCGGGTGCAAAAACATTCCATTCATGCACGTAGTATCGGAAAAAATATTGTGGAGTGGGCATTAAGGCTTTTTCTTCATTCGAAAAACCAACAAATAAGGACGGGTTCGGCGCTAGGAGACAGTCATAGCATAGATAGTTGAGGTCTTTCATCTTCGTGGCACCCATCTCTAATGGAATGGTTTGCTTTTGTAAACAGGTCATGTTTCCGTAAATTAATATACATTTCTTCACGTCAAGCAAAGAGGGCGTTAGCTGAAGAAGAAAGTACGTTATTGCCTATGGAGACATAATTATATTGAAAAATAGTGCCTTATTTTTACGACATCCATTTGTAATGGTACAGTTTGCTTTTGTAAGTGGCGCATTTTTTCGTAAATGCGTACGCCTGTCGTCAGGAGAAGCAAACAGGGTATTAGCGGAAAACTCGAAGGCTTCATTGCCAACGGCGCCAGAGTTACAATGAAAACAGCACTCAACAGCCACAGTTAATACAAAAACTTGGGCTTTATCTATTGCAGTGGTTGGCTTTCGTAAGCGGTTTATTTTTCCCTAAATGTCTGCCTGCCTGCCTGCTTTAGACGCGAAGCCGGGATGCACATTGCCAATAGAGCCAGAGTTACAATGAAAACTGCACTATTGCTACGTGAAAAGACCGCCGTAACTGCGCTGGGTTTCACACATAACCATCGCTTTATTTTTCAAAGGCTGCTGGGCATATGCAAATCGCGACCATACAGTAACGAGGTATCATTGCCGAAGCTCATGTCTTTAATTTGACATTTTCTTTTTTGCATGGAAAATTTCACAATCTTTTTTTTTTGCAAACTATATTTCGTTATCCACTACCTAGCTACATAGAGCGCCAATGTATGAAGTTCTTATGTTTCTACCGCTAAACGTATTAGAGCAAAAGCTTTCCCAAAAACGTCGCCACAGCAAACACTGTTGGAAACGACTAAATTTTGTAATGCTAAAAATACTAAAAAAATATTACTCAACAGCAATTGTTTGTAAGCATCATTTAAGTGCCCAAAAACGTGTAAACAGCACAGTCTCAATCTCGGAAAGATCGGAGGGTCGTTTATAAAATTCTCACGTAATATTTACAATTGATTCATTGGTTCACTAATTCTTTGAAACCTTTATTATGAAGTATTGGCAGTGGCCTAGGATATGGGTAAACGATCATGTAAAAGGAAGGACGTCCGCTTCCTTAGCGAAGGACAGCAAAGCGTCGATTCTTTTGGTGGCGTCTCCTGATGCGACCCAGCCTTTCCACGACGCCACACATAGAGTTAGCGTGATTGAATTCCGGCCACTGCGGCCGCATTTCGATGGGGACGAAGTGCGTAAACACCAGCTTACTTAGACTAAGGTGCGCATTAAAGAACCCAAGGTCGTCCGAATTTCGGAATTTCAACACGACGGCGTGCCTCAAGTGGTTTTCGCGCGTAAGACCCCCTTAATTGAAATGAATAAAGGAAACATATCACATCATGCGAAGCCAACGAACAAACACAACAAGGAAAACATAAGGGAAATTACTTTTAGTTACGAAGTTTTGTTTGTTGGCTTCTCATAATAAATGTTTATAAAAATAAGGCCTCTTGGTTAACCCCCTTTCTGTTCGTTCTTACATCACGAGGGTCTCGAATCTGGCAACATTGATGCTTTCAGGCAGCATGTGCGGGCGTATTGACCAGTTGCCTTCACCCAGAAAGATCAGGTACTCCTGACGCCTACGGCAGAGAGGACGTTCCAAGTCCGCCGCCACGTTTTGTGAGTGGTGGCGCTGGCTAACACTCCCGAGGCTAGTTCCGGTAGCAACGCGTAAATCACCAAGAAAGTGGATGGGGAAACCGCAAAGCAGGTAGCTCAATTGGTTAGAGCATCGCATGCGTAAAGCAAAAGGGGGGATCGTTGCCCAGCTGCGGCAAGTTGTTTATCATACACTTTCATTGCCGTTCATTTACCAATTTTTTTTAAATTCATGTGGTGGGTACAAGTAATTTCCCTTTGGTTTTCCTTCGTAATAAATTGCTATGTGCGATACAAACTTCACATTACGGAAAAATTGCTGCATTGTTTTGAGTAATCTGTTGGGATAGATATTTGTTTGCGGCTAAATATTATGATTGCAAATAAATACAGCACGCCAGAATCTTCTGTACATTTATGGGTTATTCGAGGCGTCCACGTGATGTCCTTCGTGAATGAGTCGCCTTGTTTATATTTTAGTGATATATGGGAAAATAAGGGAAAGAGTGATATGCAGACCAAGTTCAAAATATGTGCGGTAGTAGGGAAACCTGGGATGTCGGCACACGTTGCAGATGAAAAAAAAAACAAAATATTGATTTCATGATTCCTTCGGCATTCAACTTATTATTTGCGACAACACCATTCTCGCAATGCATTTCATTTTCCTTTGCCGGCTATTTTTTGCCATTGTACTCTGCCCCCTACGAGGAACTGAACTTGGAGACAGCGGTTATAGCGTGGTTGATTCTCGGTAGGCGTGACATAAGGACATAAATTAATTAGGAATTTGAAAATGTATTTAACGATGCTTAGTATGTAAACCACTGCTATGAATGAAAACTCGGAATTGTTAAAAATGAGTGATTATCGTTTATGGCGTAGCGAACTTTCTTTCTATAACATATTAGGTCATGTAAAGTTAGAAATGCCAACATGAACAGGCTGGAACTCTCACACTTCACACAACGGATGCTACCTTGATTTAGTTGGATTTTGTTCCAACTTTGTTCGCAGTTGTCTCACCCAAGGATTATGTAACGTTTTTTTTTGTTGTTGTTGTAGGTGAACAGCTGAGAATTGGAATATACTCTCTTCCGAAACTATTACGGCATTTTTTTTTCTTTGTTATGTTCACAAGGTCGAGTTGCGTTGCGGTAAGTAATATAGCCTTGGAAAACTTATGTGAATTCGCCAAATTTACTATTTCTAATCTCAATTTCTATGTATATATAATTTTCGGAGACCGTCTAAGTAACCACCAGGCCAATGTGTCGGCAGCGTGGGATTTGTGACTACATTCAGACATAAACTTTTCTCAAGAATTTTTGAAGTTCATTCCTATTTTAAATCATTGTTAAGCGACTGGCGGTCAGAGAGTTGTATTAACGACTTCTTGGTTTTCGGGCTCGATGAGGAACATTTAAGTCCACGGTTAAAGATGAATTAACATTGAAGACAGAACTACAAGAAGTGATCTCATATTTCTACACAGGCAAAAAGACGCGCGAACATGCACAGCGACCGTCGCGGCGTTGAAGCAGAAAAGGAATGGGCATGAACGGGGCGATGTTATTCTGCACCTCCAGACGCCTTGCCCCTCCGACGCAGGCTTCACTCGCAACGAGAATCATAATTTCGCACATTTGACACATGGGGTATCTACGCTTGTGCGAAAAAAAAAAATCAGCAGAAACGCTAAACACTGATTACGGGTGGGAATGCAACAGCACTCTATTCCCTTTGGCGAGATCTCTTGGTCCAGGGGTTCCTTGGCCGCGTGAGCTCTAGCCTGTGTTCTAAATGCGTCTCTGTAAGGCCAACCCAAATGCGCCAGGTCTTAAGGATCTTAACGCACTTGTTTGCCCACGAGGAGTTCATCACACGAATGACCGCTTAGGGGCATTCAGTTTGACATAAAGCTTTGTATTTTATACAGTCACCACATGGCGCCACCTCGTGCCCATTGGCTGCGCCGTCACGTACCTAATGACGAACCCACTAAGTTACACGTTTAGTCAGCCATATGACTGTGACGTAAGGAGCGCAGTGTTGCATGCACTAGGCACATCTTTAGTTAACGTGAACCGTGGTGCCGCCATGGGGTCGGGAAAAAATGGTCTTCTCCTATCTCGGAGGCGCGGTTTTCATTCTCCCCACTACCAAAATTTACTGAATTTCCTTTTCAAAGGCATTATTTACTTTGCGTAGAGGAACCTCCCTGCGGAAAAACCTGAATCTGGGGATTTTCGGTGTGTTTCACTCTTTGTACCATCGGCCATTTTTGGTACGATCTCGACGTAGTCGGTCACGCCACTGACTACGGCGGATTTTCGCGTTGATAGGCATACATAATGCTTTCGCATGAATAATCCGCTGTGTGCTCTAATATTGTTATCCTTCTATACACGCAAACTACAAATGAGGTCATGTTCGGTTCTTGGTAGGACCGATAGCATGCATAGTCACGTCACATTCATATTTGGTTAGCTTTTCGGCACCCACTCCATAAATGAATAATTTACTTTTGTAACTAGTGCAAGCTGAATAGCACGAGCAGGGGAACCTGTCTTCGCTTGTTGTGGACGTTTTCTCGGACAATCATTTTCGGCGATATTGTAGCCTTCGAGTAACGCAGTGCTCTGCCATCCAATGGGCACTGGGCGCGGGGTGAGTTCGGACCGGGGGCACCTTTATGTGGCGGCGCCACGATTGTAAGGGCATTGTGATGTTCGGGCCGAGCTGAGCAGGCGTTGCCGCCAGCTATGTTGATTTAATATGTTCCGTCGTGTTTTTCTGGTTTGCGTTGCCTAAGTGCTACGCGAAACCAAATCCGATCAAACATGTTGCGTTTTTGGGTGCACGAACTGTTCTGAAACCAGAATGTACCTGCTGAGGCCTTTTACTTCAATCGTCGTTTTTCATCGTGGACTCACCACATGAAATGTTGGAAGGACTGGATGCGCGCCTTCTGTAGGTAACAGTACGTACAGTGATTCTCAATTGAAACGCGATACTAGAAGGGTATGCTCGCCGGCGTTTGTTGCACCGACTGTAACTCCAGGATACACCGAGCTGATGCATTGTGGTATACAGTGAAAGCGAGTACCGTTGTGACGAATTATGACTTAATTTGGTCCCACGCAGATCATGCCGAGCTCACCTGTGGCGCAAAAAAAAAATTAAAAAAAAGAATAAATGACAAAACTGTGGCATCCGTGCGCTCCGAGTTTCCCTTTGAATAGATCTGACGCTGCTTTGCTATGATCTTGCTGTTAAAGCATTAATAAAAAAAGCGCTTAATGTGGAAGAGCTCCGTGTCCCGTGTGGATTAGCATCTTCGCCGTCGCATCTGTATAGGCTCCGAAGCTTGGGCTACGAAGCCGAACACTCAAATTGTGTCAAGACTGTGGGCCAGTTTGTTGGGATTCATAGTAATGTTCATCACAGCGCAACGCAAGATAAGGACGAAAGTTGTTTCAAATATTCTTTCGTCCTTGTCTTGTGTTGCGCTGTAACGAACCTTACTATGAAACTCAGATTGTAGTCGCCGTTTTGCCGTCTCATCATTGCATCAGTCTTCCTTTTAGGTAGATTCTCTTTCGAAGTGCTTGCGAACTGTAGTTGCGTGCATGAAATGATTATTTGCTGTGCAGCGATGGCGAATGCAAACGCAGTGGCGTGTTCCCACTAGGACCCACAGACGGCTGTCGTCGCGCTAAGCTTTGTGAAATGGCTCAGGACTGAAGATTGGGCTAGTTTGTAAGACATTAAGAAATACGAAGCGTTGTGATTAGAATAATTATGGCGAGCAGCGAGCTGGAACTTACCAACACATGTGCGATCGGCTAAGCAGGCCAAGATACAAAAGAGAAAGACGTACTTCTTGCTTATTTTTCCATAACTTTAGTGCAGTGCCCTTTATCACCTGTTCCTGCGATGAGCATCGACGTTAGCGAGCGAACGAGCACAGCGAAGGATAAAACAGCGAACGCGAGAGGCAGCAGGGTGTGAAAGACGGTGATAGTAGAGAAAGGGCGAGGAGGAAAGTGCAACGAAACCATGTGGCAGAAAGTGCAGGGGGATAGTATCGCGAAAGCGTGAGAAAAAACGCGTACTGCAGCGCAAGACGGGCTCGGCAGCGGCGACCGCTACGAGAAGGCGCTATCGTCTGTTTACCGATCGCATGCGGAGACCGCGTAGACCTATACCATATATGGAAACAATGCGCTGCTTGAGTGGAGGTCCGTATGCGGCGGCTGCTGTGAATCGCGCCGAAGCGTCACCCACGCGCTGCCTCTCGCAATGTCCCGATTAGCGAGGCAGTCCCGCTACACTTCGCTCCGTTTGTGATTTGTCGCACGAGACAGATTGCGCGCGCCAGCGAATATACTGCGAAGTGAAAGCGCGCATATATCTGGCATTAGGGAGTACCGCAATCGTCGGTCAATTTTTTGCCCCAGAGAAACAGTACTACATGGACCGAACCAGAAGGCGGTCCAATGTCTCGCAGCGGCTTCGTCGCAATCTGCTACGAGGAACTGACTGGGCAATGTGCGCCGGCTGCAACTGCGACCGCAAATGCGGCGTTGCAGTTTAACACAGCTTCCAAAAGCTTTAGCTGCCACGAGATGAGAATGGGACAAAGTTACAGCTCTCACTCATCACGCAAGGAAGAAAATTAATAATTCTAGTGACTGAAAGGAAGATACACCGCACACAAACTGCACCAGCTGGCGCTATGTGGGATGTCACGTATACGTGCCAGTCGTGTCAGAGAACTGTAATGAAGTTGAACGCCTTTAAATCGGAGTGCTTGGCTCCTCCGGAAGTCTACGTTATACCGGACATTACATTGTAAAGTTCCCGCCGCACACAACGCACAGAAGAACAGGGACAGAGTTATCCTTAGTTATACAAGTCATCCTGTTCTAGAGACTGTCAGTATAGAGGTGCTAGAGTGTAGTCGGTGTAGGTATGAGAGATGCATGCCTACGGTTTGAACATCGCATTGCTATGCCTGCGGGATCAGCGGTTTGATCCAACCATCTTTGCTAAGGTACAAGATATGAATTCTACTGATATTGGATCTGATTAATCGAAGCACATTCCTACGTGTTATCGCTAATACCCATGTGTCCACTGTGGTTACCTTTGTAGTCTTCTGACAAATACTTTGTTCATCATCCTCATCATCATCATCATTCTGGTTACGCCCCCTGCAGGGCAAAGGCCTCTCCCATATTTCTCCAACAACCCCGGTCATGTACTAATTGTGGCCATGCCGTCCCTGCAAACTTCTTAATCTCGTCCGCCCACCTAGCTTTCTGCCGCCCCATGCTACGCTTCCCTTCCCTTGGAATCCAGACCGTAACCCTTAATGACCATCTGGCCTGTGGCCTAAGTTAGGGTAAGAGATCAGGTTAAAGGAAGGTTGCGTGCCCCCTTTTCGTAGGACAGCGTAGCGTTAATTCTTCTGGTGGCACCTTTTTGCAGTGCGACCAAGTCTTCGTACGACTCCCCCCTTAGAGGTCGGGTGTGCTTGTCACTGAGGTTGGCTGTAGCAGGATAGCAAAAGATAAGATGCTTCATGTCCATGTTGATTACAAGGCTATTGGGGTGTTTCACTTGTGTTCTTCCCCATTTTCCCAGAACATCCGGTGCATTTAATGCTTTTGCGAATGGCAGTAGTCACGCTAGGAGTGGACTCGCACAATAGAGCCCTACTCTCGTCGTTCGGTTCAGGTCTGGCGCTATGACCGATGACGGGGAGCTATTAGTATGTTCAAGGAATGGTCGGCTCACATTAATGCTGCGATGGCGGTCCTCCCTAATGTTATCGCTTGCATCCTCATGGGCTGCCCTGTTCCTCGCTCCCTCCTACTGGAGGTGTGTGTCCAATATACTAGAAAGCGGACACGTTTTTTATGCCACCGGTGGCCGCAGGCTTGTTTTATGTGTTGCGCTATGGTAGCGGTGTAGGATTAGAGGTTCAGTTGCTTGAGAATATCTTGACTGTCGCTGTACGTGTGAACCGGGGCTTCTGTGTGCCCATCGCAGAGTTTAATGGCGCGTTCGGTGGCAGTCCTGTGAGCGTAGCCGCTGTGGGTCACGGCGTGTGCTTGGCCGCTTTCTTTGTAGTAAGCGCTAACGACATATACTTTACCGGAACATTCATAGTATTGTGGGGCAGCGTCAGTGTATACTTTTGCTCCTTGTTGTCGGTGTTCCCTGCTTTCGCCTTGATGTTCGTGAGGATGGGTCTCGGTTCGGGAACCTTTATATCATCCCAGAGTGGAAGCAGTTGTTCCAGCTCTGGCAGGTGCAGGTTCGTGCCATGCCATCCAATTAGCTTTCGCGAACCATTCCACGTGTTCCTGAGTTTCAATTTGTTTACGGTTCTGGAAATAGTGATTTTGCAGGTTCCGAACTAGATTACTGTACCATACAGAGTGAGGCTTAGTATCACCTTGATTGCACGTCTCCTCCGAATCGCATCTCATCGTCTGCGCCTGTGCGCCCACGCAGGGAAGAAACATGGTGGTGCCCTTGCAGTTGCCAATTCAAAAGTATGGGCGCCATGAGGAGCGTTTCTTCCGAAGTTGATTATATTAACTCTATGGCTAAACGTTTCACACTACCTAGTCTGATAATCACCGGAGTAGCTCTATGATTAAGGCGTTGCACTGCGGCGCTCAAGTGCACCCGTTCAGTGGCGCCTAAGACAGCCAAATTTCGAAGGGAGCGAGATGCTGGAAAATAAAATGAGGCCCACGGGAACTCATAATTATATTGATTCAGGTTAATTACTCTAAATGGCAAATGTTGCTGAAAAATCTATCATTATCGCGTGCCTAATAATCAAATCACGCTTTCGGTAGGTAAACCTCCTAGTAAAGATTATAGCGTTATCCTCTGACAATATTCCGAGAGTGTCAGTTTCAGTCATTGCAAAAAGTGAGTGAAAACGTGCTCCAACTTGTTATCCGGTGCTTATCAGCCGTTTTAACTCAGTATATTGAAGAATGTCTACGTTACATCGAGCCTACATGTCGGGAAAATAAGGCTCGTCTTAGTTTAAGTGCATGGTGAAAATTCAAATTTTGTAGATGTATTAGATTTGGAAGGAATACTGGGACCTCGTATTCTCCCTATCTTCATTTTTATGCACGGTTTGTACGATTTCCCATATTCGTTAGTGAACTCAACAAAACCAAGTAGATTACATCGCTTGCAAGTAAGGGGCATATGTTGTGGGTATTGCACTCAGGAAGTCAAAGCGTGTCAGTTAACTGTATCCTTTCTAGTAAATTATGTACTTGAGCAGGACTGGAGCGTTCTAAGCGTGTGTGACAAACGGGCTAAACGGAACACAGTGCTCTCTTTTCGCACAACTACTATATAACGACCAAAATTAAATTTACTGAAAAGACGGGTGAAACTATAGCCTTGGTGCATGCGAATTTCAGTGTGCCTGATTAAATTGGAATTTTTGTGAAAGAGCAGGTCGCAGTTTTGGAGACAAGGCAAACCAATTCGTTGTCATATGGAAGTATTTAGCAATTACACAAATATCGTTTACAGCTTTATTGGCCGTATAAGTCGCAGTAACTATTGACTTACTATATTAGCAAGCACAATGTAGCGCCAGCAAAATCAAACGTGAAGATCGGTGGCGGGGGTGGAGAACTGCTAAAGGGTAGGTAACGCCTGTCTGATTGCCGTTTGCACCGATAAATTTATTTTTATAACATCTACCTACCCCAGCACTTACCCGAAATCCTCGGTAATTTTGGCGCATTTTAAGTACTGAAGGAGGTCGTGCTATCGGCGTGACATATGCAGCAGGCGACAGCACCACGGACTCCGATTGCCTTGATATTTCAATACAGGATTTCTTTCTGTGTTTAATTAAGACACTACCACTATAAAGCCTCCGCTACGTAACAATATAACACCGCATATGGCACCCATTCTGTTTTGACTAGATAGTATACTGTCACTAAATGAAAGAAAAAAGCAAATTATGTACACCTTCTGGTATAGATGAATATAACTCAAAGATCGTAATGCATACTAGGCAAATATGAGCGGCATGTTTTAGTCTGTTGTTCTAGCAATCATTCTCTGCAGGTCCCTTTCCGGATTATTGGGTAGTGGGAAAGTTCGTTCCAGTAATAATAGCAGGTAACAAAGACTCCCCCTTAAACTACCGCCCCATTTCATTAGCTAGTGCCCCTTGCACATTCATGGAAAATCTCATATATTCGCATATCATAATTTTTTCACACCTGGTAAACTTTTTTCAGGCTTCTTAACACAATTTGTGAGAAACTTTCATGTGAAACACAGCTAGCTTCACTCCTTGATGGTATGCACGTTAATCGCCATAACAACGTTTAAAGGGACACTAAAGGTTACCAGAAAGTCAAGTTAAAGTGGTAGAGCAATGTTCTAGAACGTCTAAGGCGTCAATATAATCGCGAACAGAGCTTTAGTAACCGAGAAATTGAGGTAAATGCGTGACACGATTTGAGACGACCCAGCGACATTCCGGTACTAAACCGATGACGTAAGGTCTCCCCGTAATTTATGTTACTAATACTCAACTACTCGTATTAAAAATATCATTTCATTGGATTATAAGACGTAAAAAAATGCTACTTGTCTGCGTCTATTTGATTCTAAGAAAAAATAACATTTTGACGTTGCCCTTCAGTAATATGGGCGTTCGAAAGGTTTCGTTTTCGCTCGACTCTGCGCGCTCGACCCTGCGCCGCGCACGCTATGGAGTTTCAGTACTTTCGTTATCGCGTCGTGCTGTGAGGGTTCTGCTGGCTCGCGAAACTTTCATTTGGAACAAGCAGCGAGAATGCCACGTCCATGTGATGTCGTGGGAAGCCCTCGTTGCTTTCCCCCTCCGGAGAGCCGGTGTCGAGGCCGCCGTCGTAGTACGCAACGACGCCGGCAGTGCGAGCCCTCAGCAGCAGGTTGCGCTCGTCGGTGCTCAAATCGCTGAAGTTGAGCCCACCATCCCGAGCCAATCTGTCGGTGTCAGGGTCCATTGCGACGAGCGTCGAAGTTAGCGTCATAGAATGAAGTACCAGCTTATGGGCGTATTGCGGTATAGTAGCGGCGCCTGGTGGCGGTGCGGGAAACGACATCTGGGTCATGCCAGCTTGGCTGTGGCGAAGCACGTTTCTAGGCCAAGTTTTGCGTCGATTCGCACTTTTTTATGCCCTGTTGCGAGTGCGAAAAGGCTCACAGACCAAGCCGACCACGCTGCGAGCTCGCCGCAGCCTATAGTTTAACGAACACGGACTCTCCGTGTGCCGTGGGACGTAATGCGTTCCTCCTTCCGCTAGCCACCATACTCCCGCTTTCGCACTGCTGTCGGCTCTGTCTTGGCTCCGTTTCTGGCCGCGCGTTTGCGTTTTGCGCAGAAAAGCCGTAGCGCCGTCTGCGGACGCCGTTCTACTCACCGATGGCGCAACGTCACTATGAGACCATGATGTCAGTTCTCCTCGATCGGAGGGCGGGCGATTTGAACTGCGCTAGAGGTACGCGGACGCTTCAGAACGCATTTTCTCTTAAAATAAGTCTCTCCTTGGCACGAAACAAGCGTTTCGAGGTTTCTGTGATGGTATTTGAACAGTCCACGTTGACTTAATAGTAACCTTTAGTGTCCCTTTAAACCGATGCCTTCTATTATGACTACTATAAAGCATTCGACACAGTGCCTCATAACCGATTACTAATAAAATTATCCAAATTAAATTTAGATGGTCACGTACTACAATAGATAAAGGAATTCCTTACTAATCGTTGATTCTTATCAATAACATCTCCAAATTCCTTCCTATCGCTTCATACGTCCCTCGAGGTTCAGTATAGGGACCACGTCTTTTTGTAATATACATTTGCGATTAATGAATGAATGTGTGGTTTTCATTCGCACAAAAACCAGGTATGGCCAAAGAGCGCCATGCAAGTTTTAGTGATGGGCTCTATGAAGTTGATGTGACGTGGCTGTAAATGGGCCTAAAATATAGTCACTGTAAAGTGCGTAAAATGTACGAGTAATAAAATTATGGCTATGAAAATTGATGAGTACTATGAGCATTTACATGCATTGCTAATTAATCATAGGATATAAAAAACAAAGCGCAGAAGTTTCTAAAGTTCACTAGAGCACCATGGCCTCTTTAGAGCCCTTGAGACACAAGGGCCTGGAGGCATATGCTACATAAAACAACCGGCATCCTGTGTAGAGAGGATGCGCTACGGAACCTTTGGGCTAATAACATGCAAGACCACCTCTTTTAAAAAACCTAGGACAGCTTTGGTGGTAAAAAGCGGTTCTTTACCAGTAAAAATAGCAGGATGGAGAGGAAGACAATAGCGGTATGCTAGAGGAAAGTGTTCCCTTCTTTCTCTTTCGGCTTCCCAACACTCCTCGAGGACATGGGTGACGGTGAGCCGCTCACCACATCTACCACAGGTTGGAGGTTCTCAGCCAGTCAATAGAAAATTGTGTACCATATGTGTGTCCTGTTCCGAGTCGGCAGAATAGGACGTCAACTCTTCGTGATTCAGTAACGGAGGTCCAGAAACATAACTTTGGTTTAATCATATGGAGCTTATTATTAGTTTCGCTGTCCCATGAGCGTTGCCAGTGTCTTTGCAGTTTAGCTCGCAAAAAAGGCTTGGGATCTGTGGTAGGTGTAGCAGTGGTACGATTCATAGCTTGAGATGTAATTGATTAGTCAGATGATTGGTCAATTGATTGGTGAGATGTAATTGATTTGGTCAGCCAGCACATTACCTTCGATGCATCTATGGCCAGGAACGCAGCATATTATTACATGTCTACAAGCTGAATAAATATTGCACAAATACAAGTAAAGCTGAATAAGAACAGGATTTTTATGTTTTCTTAAGGACATGAGCACTTTACGACACTTAACGAGTCCGTAAATATGATTGCTTTTCCTAGTCATAATTTCTTTATGTGTTTAACCGCAGACAGTACTGCATAGGCTTCTGCGGTAAATATACTGGTATGGGTACATTTGCGATGTTACGCTGCATGTACCTTGTACTATTAACATATTCGCCGACGATTGTGTGGTTTATCGCACTTGGACTACCATCTATGACCAAGTATCACTCAAGAATGACCTTACTAACTTGCCAATTAGGTGCAACCGTTGGTAAATGGCCTTCAGCGATTGCAAGCGCAAATTTATTTCAATTGCCCATTGTCGCAGTCCTTATCGCTTAGCTTACACAATCGCAAGCATCCCAGTGGAATCACTTCTATCCTATATGTGATTAGGCATGACCACAGAATCTCACACAGTAATTAGTGCAGGCAACTCTGGCGTTAGTGTCTACGGTAGCTGCAATGCGTATGGTTGTATCAGCATTGTGCAGGTTCGAAGCGTCTTGTCCACTTTGAAGAGTGTAGATTGCTGTGAAGTTTATGGCACCGAATGCATATAAATCCTTAAGTATACAAAGCCACAAGAACGTCTGAATGGACAAGCACGAAGATCACACATATCCACGTACTTCCCATCATTCCCATGATGGGTTAATGACTGCAGCGCTAGAGTTGCATCTAGTATATTGTGGGGAACTCTATGGACATAACCCTGTTCCGTGGCCTTAGCTGGAATGCCCATGCAACTGACATAATTTCGTCAGCGAACGAGACCCTTGAATTCCTGAAACGTCACCTTTGTAATGCTCGAAAACACGTGAAGCTACTCGCATGCAAATCGTTGGTCGGACCACATCTACAATATGCCACCACCATCTGCAGACCCCACCAAACATACGCCGCCAATGCACTACAATCAGTTCAGAATTGGGTGAATAGATCCGTCCATTCTTCACATTCGTATAACATCAGCACTTCACTCTTAAAAGCAGAATATAGATTGACACCTCTTGCTTTTCGTCACCACAATGCCACGCTCTCTCTTTCTCACAATTTTTTTACAGCTCGCTAAGCCATGCACTTTACATCACGCCATCGTCTTCACACATGTCACAGCGCATCAACCTCCAACCAGCCTCGTCCAACCAGCGTCGACGCGAACTTTCAATTTTCAAGCGTCATTTTTTTCTCGGACTGCCAAAGATCGGACTGCCAAGAGTCCCCCACTACAGCGTGCCTCATAATCAGAAAGTGGTTTTGGCACGCAAAACCCCGTAATTTAAATCCTTTCGTTTAGCTGTAGGTACTATACTTAGTTTTATAATCATTGTCAAGCCAGGTATGACGGCTCTCCCTAAGTCGGTGGCTAGACATGACAGTGATTACGCTTGGGTAGACATGCATCGTTCGACAGTGTGACATCTATTGTGCGCCACAAAAAGCCCAGTGATTGACATGCAAAAAGATGGGGCGATTATGCGCAGCGTCGAAGCACAAGCGGACAGGGCGCGAACGCGGTTGCTTCATTGATCACGACGGTGCGAGGCCTGTTGAATTCCCGACCATGATCCAGTGAAGCAGCTTGCCATGCAGTATGCCCAGTTCCTAGGAAGGGTCATCCTGCTGGAAAATATGGTCGACATCAGTAGCTGGAAAACAACATACTATTGCCACGTATAAAGCATGCATTTAGGCTATGCCATTAGTGGATAATCTTTGAAGTACAGCCTATAAAAATTAGTATTTGCGCAGAGTGCGAACAATAAGATCACGTTATGCTCACATTCCGAGGAAGTTTTCACACTTTTTCGCCTTACATACATTGATTGTCCAAACTGTCCTGAACCCCATAAATTTATTGCAGTGCAGGCTGGTGCCCAAGCGTAACCACCTCTTGTCATTATAATTATCTACCACTATATTACCAGATGCTTGGAGGCTGAGGAGCAGCAACTCGCATCCTTTGCAGTCCTTATGGTGCGATTTGAGAAAGTTGGTAGCTGAATCTGGTTTGCATTGGCACCGCCATGAAGGCATGTTACATAACAGACGATACGTAACGTTCTTCATATTTAGGAATTCACCTGATTAGTTAACATGACGAACATGGTGGCTGTGACGAATCCAGAATATGACTGGTGTGTCTTGGGTAATAACGTTATCACAAAAAGAAAGCATTTTGTCCACAATCCGTCATTCATTGAAGCTATAGGCAGAGTACAACCGAAAAAAACATGTAGTTCATGTGTCAAGACAAAATCCTTATTATTTAGCGCCGCCTTCAAAGATCGCTACTGGTTGCATGGATGACGACAGCGTTGCAACACCTGCCGTGGCCGTGCTGGTAGCGACGTTATATCGCGCACGTTAACTGTCAAAAGGGTTGGCAATTCATATTGACATATGCGACGACACGGTGCCGACTCACTGCAGCTCTTTCGTGAGCCCCGAATCGAGTGCTTTGCCGCCCCTTCGAAAAGCATGTAAGTCAAAGAAATGCAGTTTGGATTAGAACGCCGATGAAAGCGTAACACAATCTTTTAAGGAAGAGATCAAAACCTCTCCTCCAGATTTCTCTTATTGAACTACTATTGACGCAAATGCTTGTCCTAGCGCTTTTTTCTACCTGACGCCGTGTTTCCCACGTATGCCTGTTTCATTAAATATATTACTGGAATAATGACTTGAATAATGATACTTCTCCTCCAATCGATTTGTAATCCTTGCTTCTTCATCGTATGGAAGTTTTGGTATACCTTACTGCAATGGGAAGGCATACTTGGAAAAACAAGGGAAGAATCGCCTTCCAACTACCTCTGTCACCATCACTGATCACCACGTGTTCAAGTCAGCACTCTGTGACCATGTGCTTCCTCATTAGCCCTCTTATTTACTACTGCCACTCCTCTCTGTAATGCCTGTACGGCCCCGAGAGTAAGTGGAATGAGGTGAAAATATATAGCTTCTTTTATAAAAGGAGTCAGGAAAGCAAGCGACACTCTGACTTTTCTTGTTCGTGCTGAGTCGAGACCGCAGTGCCAGCATTCCAGCGCGGCCGTGCCAGCCAGAGACGGGCGATACCGCGAACGCGTTGGAACGCTCGTTGCGTTGGTTTTGCGAGCCATTTGGGCTCAATGAAAGCCGCACTGACAGATTCTGCGACCATGCCGGCAGTGCCTTTCTTGTCTAATCTTCTTTTATGCGAAGTACACTAGCCGCACAACCACGCTCTTCCTTGCTGCGCCGCGCGCAGCCGCGTAGCTACCATATGACGTCATAACAGCTGCAAAAGCGGAGGCTCAACTCGTGCGCTCGCTTGCGGCCGCGTAGCTACATAGCTGGGTCTCCGCTCGTGCGCTCGCCTGCATGAGTAGGTTCTTCGTCTAGCCGAACCAAATATAGCTAAGCAACAGCAGTTAACCAGGCTAAACAGTGCTTCAGCAACTAAAATAAACGCTTGTATGCTTCGCATCCTGGGCTTAACCTTAGCTAAGCCACAGCCATTTTTGTTTTGTTTTTGAGAAGCGAAGGATGTGGAAAGTTAGAACTCAGTGGTTCGAATCTGCTCCATTGTGTCCGTGGCTCGCCCCCACTTCTCTCGTGAAGTTGTCTGAAGACTATCGTAGCTGCTGCCCTTAGCTGCTGCTCTCCTGTCTGCTTCTATTTCTTTTCCTTCTCGCTTAGGGGCACCACATCGATACGCTTGTTTTCTAGCACGTTGATATGCCTCGTCATGAAGTGAATGGGAATTCACCGCTGCTCCTCGGTAAAGTTGGTTATTGTTTCCTGAAACATATCCATAACAAACGTTCGAATAAGTAAGCGAATGGTTGAGTGAGTGAAAACTGTATTGTAAATGTCCGGCAATTTGGGCGGGATGCGGCCATAAGCACCCCAGCCTCGGTTACGGCCCCGAGTCCCTGGACTCGGGTGGCGTCCTCGGCGTGCCGGACGGCCCACAGTTGGTCAGCCAGGTTGTGGCTTTGCAGGGCCGCCTCCCAAAGCGCGACTCGGTTCGAGACTGCCATGTCTACACCGTTCGTCGGGGACTCCTGCTGCTCGCTATACCGGTGCATGCCCACAGCATGTGCTGCAGCGTAGCTCTGGTTCCGCACGCTTTACAATTGTCGGACGAATAAGTGTCGGGGTAGCAGAGGTGAAGGGTCGCCGAGTTCGTATATGTGTGTGTCTGCAACTCCCTCCTGGCAATCGCCTGTTTCTTGTTTAGTCAGGCGTGTGGTGGTGGGTATTTACATCTGTTCAATCTGTAGTGTTGCGTGATGTTCCTTAAAGTGGTCCTGTGATCCCCCGAGAACAGTTCAATAAATAAATAAATAAATAAATAAATAAATAAATAAATAAATAAATAAATAAATAAATAAATAAATAAATAAATAAATAAATAAATCCATAGGCGCAATATTTGCCAGACCCAAAATTATAATATGTAAAATTGCATGAATCATGCAACAGAAAAAGCAAACAAACCACGTCGCATCAGCCAAAAAAGAAAACGAAAAAAAATAAAGCCGGTGACACATGTTGCCAGATGAGACATGCACGACAGCTACCACTCGCAGTTTTCTGACTGCATTTCTTACTACGTGTAAGAATGCACATTCGTTTTTATATGTTTATTGTTTGAGCAAAAAAATGCGATTCTTTTTTTTTTATATACATGAGCGATCTAGGGCTATGAAAAGTTTCTGGCCTCGCTCCCGTGCTCTTTTCGCATCATGATAAGGCGGCCTTCAAGTAAGGGTGTCTTTTCATTCAAAAAGGCACGTTTCTGTACCATGCCTTGCCTCTTTCTCAACCTTATACTTTCCTTACTATTATAAAAGGGCGTCTTTCAGCGTTGATATAAGGTGCGTTTGTCAATAAATTTCAGCGGCTGTCCAAACATACATGTGCTTCCGCAAATTGTCCTTTCACACACTAAGCGTCGGAAAAACTATTGTGCTGTGGGCCCTAACCGTTTTGCTTTATACGAAACAAGCAGGAATTAAGCCGGGGAAAGGGGCTAGGTGGTGACCAAAGCACAGATAGTTGACGCCCTTTACATTTGCGGCAGCCACCTGTAATGGAATGCTTTGCTTTGTGTAAGCAGCGCGCTGTTTCGTAAATTTATGTACATAAAGAAAGCGGTTATCTTCGAACGATCGCAACGAGCTCCCGCCATTGGAGCCGCAGCAATAAGGAAAACTGCACTCTTGCTATACCAAAAGACCTCCGATGGTACGCAGGCAGCCTTACGTAACTATTTCTTTATTTTCAAAAGGCTACTAGGAATATGCTAAAGGAGATCAAACAAACAGGTGTAAAATATCCGCGGCCTATTTCTTTTTACCTAAATATTACTTTTTGCCAACCAATCAAAAAGAGCCGCTGTGGTTCATGGCGTGTGCTTGCCGGTTTTCTGTGCAAGAACCGGTAGCGGCATACATTTTACCAGAACCTGTATTGTACTGTGAGGCAGCGTCAGGTTACAGATTCTTTTATTGTAGATCTTCTCGCCTCTATAATACTTTCTGTTCTCTGTGTAAACTGCCTCCGCGTTTGGTGTTCTTGGGGATTGGTCTGGGTTCCGTAAACCTTTTTACGTGTCAGGGCCGAAGGAGGTTGTTCAGCTCTGAGAGATGCAGGTTCTTGCCATGCAATGTAGATAACAGTCACTGCCCATTCCACGTACTCTTCAGCCTCGATTCGTTAGCGATGCATCAAGTCATGCGTTTACACACGCCTGTAAAATTTGGTGGCACCATACTGAGGGAGGCTCGGTATCTCCTTTGAATAACATCTCAGTGTCTGCGCGAGTGCGTCTGTGCAGAGTAGGAACGTGGCGGCGCCCTTGCAGATATCGATGTCAAAGAATAAGCACCACGAGGAGCTTTTCATCTGGTTTTGAATATACTAACTTTGTGGCTAAACATTTTAGAATTGCTAGTGTGCCATTACACGTTCTCTTCAGCCTCGATTCATTAACGGTGCCTTAAATGATGCGTTTGCAAGCGCCAGGACAATTTGGCGCCACCATACTAGGGGAGGCTTGGTAGGCCGTTGATTGCGCGTCTCTTTTGAATCACATCTCATCGTCTGCGCCTGTGCGCCTGTGCAGATTAGCAACATGACGATGCCCTTGCAATTGTCTATTTCAATGCTTGGGCGCCATGAGGAGCGGTTCCTCTGGAGTTGATTGCATTAACTCGGTGGCTAAACGTTTCAGACTTCCTAGTGTGATAAACACCGCAGTAGCTTTCAAGCTAGGGAGTGTCACTTCTGAGTTTGTTTGCTGTGTTCACGTGATGTACGTTTAATCTGACGATCATCGATTCTCCCGTTTCACTGATATATTTTTTTTTCTTGCGGAAGGCACATTGAAGCATATAACTCACATCGGAACTAGTAATAGTTAAGCTAGTTCTCGCTTCGTGTGTTTCCAATGTTCCAACTTTTCTCGAACTTGATGCCCCGTACATGGAACCAATTGTTATCACTGTCTAAGGCTATAAATAACTCGTTAGTAACCTCAACATATCTATTTCAGCTCGTGTTGACAACAATAATTCCAAGATGTTAAAAAACACCGTCGCTGCCTCAAGCAAGATCTTATGCCATATTTTTCAACAATTCCTAGCATCTGGAAAGTTACCCACAGATTGGTTAATAGGAACAATAATTCCAATTCACATATCTGGAGATGTTCATACACCTGGCAACTATCGGCCCATATCTTAAACTGCATATGTTGCAAAATGCTCGAACACATAATCACTTCACACGTGTACACCCATCTAGAAGCTCACATTTTCTTTTTTTCTTATCAGCATGGTTTTAGGAAAGGATTTTCCTGTGACACACAATTATTTGAACTAACGACTGACTTTCACTCAAACATCAACTGCAACCTTCAGACTGACTGTATATTTCTTGACTCTTCTAAATATTTTGACCGTGTTCCCCACTGTCGCCTAATTTCCAAATTATCTGCCCTACGACTTGACACTTTAACATTATCCTGGATTCGTAATTTTCTTGCCTTTCGAGAACAGTTTACTGTTGTTAAGGATTTCTCTTCCCCGCCATCTTTTGTTAGTGTGCCACAAGGCAGCCTCCTTGGCCCCTCACTCTTCTTAATCTACATTAACGACTTACCCAGCCGGATTACTTCCTGCATACGCCTTTTTGCCTATGACTGCATAATCTACCGTCCTATTGACACGACTGACGATCACTTCGCACTTCAAGCAGATCTTCACCTTATTGCTAACTGGTCTAACAAGTGGCTCATGACACTAAACTTTACAATGTGCGAGGTGATGTGCTTCAGTCGAAAATATGTAAATTCTAAATTTTCGTATCATCTTAATAACACTTTGCTTTCCCCCATGGGTCCCACAAATCCCTTCTACATGCGCCAAAGCATCACGTTTTCTTGGCCATGCAAGACGCAACTTGCAAAATGCCCCGCCAAACATTCCAGAACTCGCCTTCCAAATATTCATCTTGCCATAGTTAGAATTTGCGTCTTCTATTTGGTCCCCTCACCAAAATTACCCTAATCAATATGACGGAAATGATACAAAATAGAGCAGCCCAGTTGATATCTCGTAAGTACGGCATAAACTCAAGCATTACAAAAATTAAACTAGATGTTCTGTTGCCGCCATTAAATATCCTCTGCAACATCGCTGTTATGTGCTTTTTCCACAAATATATTTACACTAATAAACGAACCCGGTTACAACTGCACATACCCACTCTTTTTCACGCAGATTACATAATCAATTCAGTTTAACGCGCATATACGCTAAAACAAATGAATTTATTTCATCTGCACTCCCTCGTGCCATTCGTCTCTGGAATAGCCTCCCTGATAACACAGCCTCCATAGCTAATTCTGACACGTTCCGTTATCAGTTACTCACGCTTTTCCAATTTAATACCGTTCACGAGTGCCCAATATAGTGTATTTGATCACGCATTTATATAATGTTGTATATTAATTTCATAAAAAAGATTCCTTTTGCTCTCCTAACAGTAAGAAGTGTTCGTGTGCCTTCAGATATTGCTTGGTATTCCCTGTGCCTTCAATATTGTGTAACACGGTAATCTTTCTATAACACTGTTCCCGTTGAAAATTTGTCCTTTTTATACATTTTCTGTTTAATATGCCCCCATTACTTTATGCTCTGCCATAGGGCCTGTAAGGTTCTTTTGAATAAATATCGCAAGGTTTCGCTAAACTGTGACAAAGGTGTCCCCCAACTTCTAGTTAGTGGTGACTATCACAGTCGAGTGAAATTTCATAATATAATGCGGTGCACGTCAGCTACATAGGAGATCGGTGTTTGCTTGGGGTATGGCCAGGTGAGCAATAAGCGGTATATTATATTGTAATGAGTATAGAGGTTTTCATTTGCTTTTATGTCTACGTATCAATTAATGAGACAAGCTGAAATTTCAAGTTTATCTTCAAATTGTAAGCTCAAAAATTTAGAACGATTCAAAGAACGTGGGTAGCAGGATTTTATTACCCTAAACATTTAGGCACCTCGATCAGATTATCCTTTCAAATGGACTTTTTTTCTAGACAGCTGTGAAAAAAGACATTTCTTGCACACGATGTTGGTTGTTTATTTCTAAGACGGCGGTGACAATTCCGTAATTTTTATACAGGCCAAATACTAGGTGTCGGACCCTTGGTTTACGTGCGAACCTCACCGTGTGTTGGGTTTTCCGAAAACTGGAAGAAACGCCAGCAGTGCATTGAGATTCACCTGAACGTGCTTCCGGGTCTCCTTTATATGCATGTTTCTACATTTGATTTCGCTGATCATGCAGCTGTTGCGTTCAGATTCTTACCATACGTATTGTACCAAGCTGTATTGGATTTCTCTTTTGTGTTGCATGAGAAAACCACATGATTTACAGGCACGCCGTAGCGGAGAACTCCTAATAAACATTAACCACCCGGTGTTTATCCTGCCCACAATGCATTGGGCACGGCCGCTTCTGAATTTCGTCCCCATTGAAATCCGGTCGCCGTGGCTGGATTTTCTCCCATGCCCTCGGCCTTACCGGCGCAAGGCCATAGCCACTACGTCACCACGGCGGGTGGCTGTTAACACCACCAATCTAAATGGACTCACCATTACCCTGCGGAAACGCCTTGGAAGTGAACCAAGGGCAGCACCTTGATTTCAAGTGCTGGCATGACCGTTGCGTATTGGCGTACGCCCCGAGTCCTCTTTATCGGCTTTACCAATAGTAACGCTCGATTGCCTAAACCCGACAGCGCATGCGTCCTTGTGTCTCACCAACATGTGGACCCGTACTACTGACTATTCCCGAACGCATGGAAGGTTCGTGACCTCCAAACGCCTGACTTCTTTGACGACTTAATCAATTCAAGCTTCATAATGAGGCGTTAACATCGGTACGTTTATCGCGTCGAAGGCAATAAATGGGTCCCGCTTATACCACGTTCTCTGCAACATGAGATACTCGAAGCCTTTCACGATCATCCAACGGCCGGTCATCTAGGCTACCACAAGACTTCGGACAGAATACTAAGTCGCGGATCCTGACGTGGCTTGGCTTCAGCCGTTGCGAAGTATGTTGCATCCTGCGTTTATCATCGAAGCCGTAAGCGACCGACAACAGCTCGTTCTGGCTCTTTACAACATCTGCCTCGTCCCGCTTGGCCTTTAGAAGTACTCGGAAGCGATTTGCATGGTCACCTTCCCATGACCTCCCATGGTAATCGTTGGATGGTGACGACTGCCGACTATCTAACACGCTACGCGGGGACAAGTTATCAACTATTCGGGAATGCTGCTGAAGCCGCCGATTTCTTTCAGCGCAACATATTCTTACGCGATGGCGTTCTGCCCGTTCACCTCTGCAACTGCGGCAAACTCTTCCTCTCTTCTGTCCTTAGCGAAGTTCCGCGCGCTTCAAACACAATTCACAAGATGACTTCCAGTTACCACCCGCATACCAACGGCTTGATGAAGCGTTTTCATCGTACCCTCTCCGACATGATTGCGACCTACATCCGCCCCGACCACACGAACTGATATGCAATCCTGCCGTTCGTGACATTCGCCTATAAAACGGCTACGCAACACACCACCGGCTTTTCAGCCTTTTTCCCGCGCCTAAGGCAGCTCACCAAGTTTAGTTCTCGATGTACCGTTCCTTTCGACTCCTGTATCCCCAGTAGCTCCTTTCTCGGAACAGTTCCGTCTCGCTTAGCGGATGGCAGTCACGTCGCCCGCCTTAACACCCGGCATCTTCCAGGACGCTCTTAAGTCTCGTTACGACTCGACTCACAGTGCTGTGACTTTTTCTGCTGGCGACGACGTTCTTCTTTGCACTCCTGCACGCGTTCCACGCTTATGCGAAAAATTTCTCACGCGTATTATTGGACCTTACGCGGTCATTGCGCAGCCATCACCTGTCAATTACCACATCTCGCCACTTGGAATGCCGTCCGTCCACCGCTGCCGCGGAAGATAGATAGTGCATGTCTCTCGTTTAAATATATATACTCGACACATTGCATAATACTTCCGTGCGGCCAGGCGGTCACTCCTCCACCGAGAGGGAAATAGTGTGAGCGCAACCCATGCCTGACATTTCACTGCGTCATCTCTGCGTATCATCATTTATTGTACATCGCTTTTGACTGTATATATTATCACCAGCTGCGCAGCTAAATCGTCGTGGTAGCAGCACGGGCTCGACTCTAATAAAGCACTTTCTTAGAATGCATCGCTTCCCGAATAAAAGGAGTGACAAAAGCAGGTGACACATTGACTTATGTTTCTCTTTCCTGATAAGCGCTCCGCAACCTTGGTCGTGCTGGGCCGCGGCAGCCTAAGACTGGGGACACCGCAACGGTGGGCATTCAACCATTCGGGTTGAATGCTCGATGTGGCGCTAACGAATTTTTCGACAACGCCTGGTGGTGTCGTCGCTCTCTAACGTTTCTTTTTTTGACTAGTTTTCCGAGAATCGAGAGATGTGAAGCAATTTAACTCACGGGTTCGGACCATCTCCTTTGTGTCCGTGGTTATCGCCCTGCGCCATTTCTGTTTTCAAGTTGTCCCGACACTTGCGTCGCTGCTGGTCGGCGCTCGGGTGGAGTCCGTTGTTCCATTTCAACTTTCCCTCCGTCTGCTTGCGTTTCTTTTCCTTCTCGAATAGGGACCCTGCATCAGCACGCTTGTTTTCTGGGATGTTGCAGTGTCTCGTAACGAAGACACGCGAATTGACCACTCGTCCTCGGTAAAGTTGATAATTGTTTTCTAAAACATACACACGAGAAATCCTCCAATGAGCAAGTGAAAGCTTTAAAAAAAATGATGATGCGCAAATAAACAAATATACAATTAAAAAAGAATACACGCAAATTTTGCATCTCCACAAGATACAAAATTCGGGGAATCATGCAAGAGCAAACGTAAACAAATCTTGCCGCATCACTGAAAGAAGAAAACGAAAAAAATGGCTGTGTTCTAGTTTAGATAATTCTAGATATGCCGTGAGAAAGCTTTCTTTTGCCTGGTTAAGTCTTCGTTCCACTTGGTCAACCCTTGATTTAGCTGTAATTATTATGCTTAGGTATACAATCCACCGTTAAGCCAGGTATGACTGCTGTGCCAAGGTCAGTGGCTACACGTGACTGTCATTAGGCTCCGGTAGACACACATCCTTCGACGGTGCGACGCATGTTGGGCCACAGGGAAGTGTGAGTGCTAGACAAGCAAGGAGACGACGCGAACATGCGCAGGGTAGATGCGCAAACGTAGAGGGCGCGAACGCGGTCGCTGCGTTGATCTCGACGGTGAGACGCCTGCTGCATTCCGGACCCTCTCCAGTGAAGCAGTTCGCTGGGCGATATGCGCGGGTGGTCAGACGCCGCTTGGCGACGACGGCTCAAAGCCCCCCGCTTCCACTGAACGCTACGAGAAGTCTCGGCCTCGCTCTCGCTCGTGGCTCTCCTCGAGCTGACTAGAATCCCTGTATATGCTCCCGCAGGGAGCAGAGGCGCGCATAGGTCCACTGTTGTTTTCCAGTTGCGCAGTGAAGCTACTCCTCGAGCGCGCAGCAGACAAGTGCCGAGTGGTGTTCCGTTTGCTTTCTTCTCGGCTGGTCGTGGGCTACATGCGGCAATTGTTCACAAGTGGCGAGCAAGACGACACTTTTTAATGCAGGCTTCGCTCGAAGGCTTGGCACAGCCGGAGGGGTGTGTACCTCCCGAAACCTTTTGTTTGTATGTACGTATATCAACGCACATTTATAAACATACGCACGAACGTACGTTTAGAGCAGCACCCCCCTCGATCGCTCGAAATGAAATCCTGGCTACGCCCGTGGCTCCAACAGCTCAAACATTGGCGTACAAACGCGTATTAGCTTAAGACAAAAAGAGGTGCAATGTTTTCAGCATGCTTATGAAGTTTCCTCGCGGAGGCCGGAAGGGGACAAATGTTTTAAAGGGTGTTTGAAGAAAACTTCGGACACGTGTGGTGGACAATTATGTGAGCGCATTTTGCATGCCAAAACCAGACGAATAATGATCGTGGCCAAGAAAACTATCGTTCCTGCAGCTATGTCAGTGACAGTTAACCGTGACCGTCATTCATCATTAACCGTCATTCACAGCTGCTGCACGCTTTCGATATATGCGGTACAGACACGTTGATTTAAACGCATTTCAAATGTTCACATGCGCCCATTTTATACACAGCTTATTTTTACGATTTACACCGCAAAATTACCAGCTTCTTCGTAGCAGCAAATCAGCAAGTGAAAAAAAAATCCAAGATGCACATGCTTCAAGATGAAATTTATTTCATACAAGGTAGTGGATGAGCAATGGCTGGGGGCAGCAATGGATGAGTGCTCGTTCTTCGAGCTTTGGGGGCAGAATTCAAAGCCACTGGAGTTATTAAGAATAACAACAGGTTATTTTGTTGCACTAATCACATAACATAGCAAACTTCCAAAGTAATATTTCACACATTGCATACTGTAATATGACAACTTGTTTATCTTTTCGTACTGCTCAGATTATTTAGTATGACACCACGCTTATCAAACGTGCAAAAAGAATTTCCTCTTCCTCACGTCGATTAAAGCTGATCGAACAAGCAACCTACTACGGGCGGTAACTGCTGAAGCTATCACAGCTGTCTCAACAACGGGAGCGCACGATGCTTTCGGATACTACAAAACAATGAACACGTGTACAGTAATCGGCCTCACGTGAAAAGTCAGAACGCCGACAACAAAAAAACCACAGTAGAAAAAAGCGGGGATGGAGCGTGAAAACTGTATCTGCTAGTATTTACTCTGTGTTGAACAGACTTTTTTAGAGCCACATAGAGAGAACAATCATACAAGCTGCACAGCGAATTGGGCGAGTTGGTAAGTTAACATTCTTGCGTATATGCGAAACGCAACACAGACATGTCGTCCATTTTTTGTCGTGCGTCACTGTCGCGCTGCACATATATTCTAAAGAATGCAGAAGTGAACGACCTCTCATGCCAGGCGCAGCGCATTTCAGCATGTACAGGAGTGCTGCTACTCGATATAAATGCTGCTTTAGGGTAAACAAGGCGAACCCACCTCGCATATCCTGGTCCCTTTCGGACCTGGCCGGTCTCGTCCGTCGTCATGGCACCGCGTAAAAAGCTTTCCCACTTTTCATGCGATTTCTGCAATTTGGTGCTCTTCACCCCATCAAATTGGATTACAAGTGTCAAATTATGTGTTTCGCACCAAAGTTTGTAACCTAATATCGTCGAATACCTTATCTGCAACCTGGAGCCGATCAGTGCAACGCACGCTTGACGGTCCGCTGATTGCAATTTCGATGGAACTGACAGGAACGAGTCGGCGCCGTGCCCGTAAAGTTGCCTTCGCAGAGGCACAGATGAACATTTGACGTCATTTTTGAACCATCTGATAGCGCTTGGCGAATAGCGGCGCGAGAGCTGCCGGAAAAGTTATGCATAACTCTGCTCCCTGCGGCAGCTAGAGCCGAATACGCGAGCGCGCACTTCTCTAAGCCAGGCGCGCGGCGAGTCACGTGGTCAGGCGGCGACTCAGCTGCGGAGAGTGCGTGCGCCAAACCGTCGCCGGCGGAGGAGCTCGGCGCGCCGAGTCACGTGATGCGTTGTGGTGTGCCGTACCGCGTGCTTGCCATCGAGGCGACGAAAGCTACGCGCACCATGTGCATATCCTGGAGGCGAGGGGAGCTCCCACTTCTCCGCGACGAATCAAGAATTCGACGAGGGGGACATGAACAAGCACCCAGCCCTCACTGCGACGAATCAAGAATCGACGCGAGTGACGTCAGCACCTACCCCGACTGGTTCCTGCCGATGAGGAGTCGCCAAAGGGGAATGAAGGGAAAACCGGCCCATTGTGACGAGAGAGAGTCACCTCCAGTGGCCCTGTCGGTCAGTTGCGCTCCTACAGCTAAATGTAAGCTATCATCCACTATCTGCAAATTTTGTATAACGTTTTTCGTTTCTTCTTCGTCTCCGAAAAGAGCCCGTCTCGTCCTACACCCCGAAGTCACAACAGTTGCCAACGCTACGGCGCAGTGGCGGTCAAATGAAGGTCACATTGCTGGCGACGTTGAAACTTGGCTCGACGCGGTGAAGGAAAGCTTTCGCTTTAGAGGAAACCGAAACAACCAACAAATGAGGACGGGTTCGGTGCTAGGAGACGGTCATAGCATAGATAGTTGAGTTCTTTGATGTTTATGGCTCCCATCTGTAAGGGGATGGTTTGCTCTTGTAAACAGGACATTTTTTGGTAAATTATTACACATTTCTTCACGGGAAGGGAAGATGGCGTTAGCTGAAGACGAAAGTACGTTATTGCCCATGGAGCCAAATTATATTGAAAACTGGTGCCTTATCTTTGAGGCATCCATTTGTAATGATAAAGTTTGCTTTTGTAAGCGGTGAGTTTTCCCGTAAATGTCTACATCTGACTTACGCAAGTGCACATTGCGGTCACTGCCAATGGAGCCAGAGGTACAATGAAAACTGCACTCTCCCTACGTCAAAAGACCGCGGTTAATGCGCTGGGTTTCCTACAAAACCTTCGTTTATTTTTCAAAGGCTGCTGGGCCTATGCGAATGGCCACCAAACAATAACGAGGTATCTTTGCCGCAGCTCATATCTTTATTTTAAAATTTTCTTTTTTGGCATTGAAAATTTCACTATTGCTTTTTTTTGCAAAATAGATTTCGTTGTCTATTACGTAGCTACATAGAGCGCCAATGCGAGACATTCTCATGTTTTTACCGCTAAATGTATTAGAGCAAAAGGTTTCCGAAAAAACTTCGCCACAAGAAACACACCACCATGTTTGTACGACTCAATTTTGTAATGCTAAAAGTACTAAAAATATATTATTCAACAGCAATCGTTTATAAGCATGCATAACTTAAGCGGCCAAGAACGTGTAAACAGCGCCGTCTCCATCTCGGAAAGATCGCAGGGTCATTTATAAAATTCTCACGTTATATTTACAAGCGATTCATTGATTCACTAATTCTTTGAAGGCTTTATTACGGAGGACGGCCAGTGGCCTAGAATATGGGTAAACGATCAGGTAAAAGGAAGGACGTCCGCCTCCTTAACGAAGGACAGCAAAGCGTTGATCCTTCTGGTGGCGTCTCCTGGTGCGACCCAACGTCCCACGATGCCACACTTAGAGTTAACGGGATTGAATCCCGGCCATGGCGGCCGCATTTCGATAGGGGCGAAGTGCGTAAACACCAACTTACTTAGACTAAGGTGCCCAATAAAGAACCCAAGGTAGTCCGAATTTCTAAAGTCCAACACGAAGGCGTGCCTCAAGTGGTTTTCGCGCGTAAAACCCCCTTAATTAAAATGATTAAATGAACCATATCTCATCATGCGAAGCCAACGAACAAAGACAACAAGGAAACATAAGGGAAATTACTTGTACTTACGCAGTTTTGTTTGTTGGCTTCTCATGATAAATGTTTAATAAAAGATAGGGCCTCTTTGTTAACCCCCTTTCTTCTCGTTCTTACATTACGATGGTCTCGATTCTGGCAACATTGATGCTTTCAGGCAGCATGTGCGGGCTTATTGACCAGTTGCCTTCACCCAGAAAGATCAGGTAATCCTCACGCCTACAGCAGAGAGGATGTTCCACGTCCGCCGCCACGGTTTGTGAGTGGTGGCGCTGGCTAACACTACCGCGGTTAGTGCCAGTAGCAACGGGTAGAGAGAGAGAGAGAGAGAATGGAGAGGAAAGGCAGGGAGGTTAACCAGATATGAGTCTCCGGCTTGCTACCCTACACTGGGGATGGGGGATAGGGGTTAGAAAGATGACAGAGAGGAAAACGCAAAAAAAAGAAAACGAACGCGCACACATAGAGACACACACACAAAAGGCGTTCCAGTTAAAGTCGTTCACACAGGCCGGTAGATCGCAAGAAGCGCAAAAGCGCTTGCACGGCCTTCTTCTGTGACGGTAGGTCCTTTCGATGTTGCAGAATTCTTTTTTGGGATAGCGGTTGGTCGTCCAGTTGGCCAAGTTCCTGGCTGAGGCATGCCCTATGTGGACTGTACTGCGGGCAGGTGCACAAAATATGGCCAATTGATTCTTCATGGCCGCAGTGGTCACAGGTTGGGGTGTCGGTCATCCCTATGCGGAAGGCATAGGCTTTAGTAAAGGCAACGCCAAACCAAAGTCGATTTAAAAGCGTGGAGTCTCTACGGCGAAGCAACGGGTAAATACCCAAGAAAGTAAATGGGGAAACCGCCCCAGCGGTAGCTCAATATGCTATAGCATCGTACGCGTAATGCGAAGAGGGGGGATCGTTGCCCAGCTGCGCCAAGTTCTTTTTCATCCACTTTTATTGCCGTTAATTTACCACGTTTTAATTCGCGTGGTGAGTACAAGTAATTTCCCTTTGGTTTTGCTTCGTGTCTTTGTTGGCTTCTCATCATATAAAATAACTTTATTCGACGCAAATTTCACATTATGGCAAAATAGCAGCATTGTTTTGAGTAATCTGTTGGGATAGATATTTGTTTGCGGCTAAATAATATGGGTGCAAATAATTACAGCAAGCCAGATTCTTCTGTACATTTATGGGTTATTCGAGGTGTCCACATGGTGTCCTCGGTGGATGAGTCGTCTTGTTTATATTTTTGGGATATGTGGGAAAATAAGCGTAAGGGCGATATGCAGACTAAGTTCAATATATGTGCTGTAGTAGGGAAACCTGAGTTGTTGGCACACGTTTGCAGATGAAAAAAAAAGAAGAACGATTTCATGGTTCCTTCGTCATTTAACATAATATTCGCCGCAGTACCATTCTCGCAATGCAATTTCATTTTCCTTTGCCGGCTATTTTTTGCCACTGTACTCTGCCGTCTACGAGGAACTGAACTTGGAGACAGCGGTTATAGCGTGGTTGATTCTCGGGAGGCATGAGGATCTGCAAAAGTGTAATAACATACATTAATTAGGAAGTTGAAGATGGATTTAACGATGCTTAGTATGTAAACCACAGCAATGAATCCAAACGTGGAATTGATAAAGAAGCAGGGATTATCGTTTCTCGCGTAGCGAACTTTCTTTATATAACATACTAGGTCATGTAAAGTTCGAAATACCAACTTGAACAGGCTGGCACTTTCGCACTTCCCACGCCCAACTTAGACTACCTTGATTCAGTTGGAATTCGTTCTTTGTTCGCAGTTGTCTGACCCTAGGATTATGTTACGTTTTTCTTTTTTTTTGATGGAGTAGGTTGAATAGCTTAGAATCGGAATATACTCTATTCCGAAAATATTACTGCATCGTGTATTTTGTTTTGTTTGTTATGTTCCCATGGTCAAGTTGCGTTGGGGTAAGTTATATAGCATTAAAAAACTTATGTAATTTTGCCATATTTACTATTTTTAATCTATATTTCTACTTATATATAATTTCAGGAGAACGTCTAAGCAACCACCAGGCCAATGTGTGGGCAGCGTGGGATTTGTGACTGCATTCAACCATAAACTTTTCTTCATAATTCTTGAAGTTCATTCGTATTTTAAGTCATTGTTAAGCGACCGGCGGTGAGGGAGTTGTATTAAAGACTTCTTGGATTTCGGGCTCGATGAGTAGCATTGAAGTCCACGGTTAAAAATTAACATTGAAGACAGAACTACTATAAGTGATTTCAAGAGCAATATCACGAAGTTCCACATAGCGATTTGAAGGTAAGTATTCATTCCCTCGTAGATTTACAGTATCGCTATACCGGGCTCATAATGGCTGTGAATCCGTGATGCGAAAATCTTCAAATTACGGGTGCCGTCAACGTTGTAAACAACGTGTTTACCCGTGCGTTGTCTAAGGTAACATGGGTGATTGGAAATGTAAAAGCCAAATGGTACCATGTTTTATAACGCTTCTGGAATATCAGTTCAAAGTATTCATGGCTTTATATCAGGTGTTCCATGGAATGTCAGCCTCGTGTCTAGTTTCCAATGCAAATCTTGGAGGTAAAGCATGCAAGTGGAATAGAAGGATAGCTTTAGTTGCTAGAATAAATAAATGTTATGCAACTGAACTCAGTACCTACAATTCTTTTATTTTAATCTGAAGAAATATGATTTCATAATATAGGTTTGTATTTACTCTCCGCACAGTTCACAACTTTAATGTTGTACGTTGGTTATGTTTATGAACGATAGCGTTAAAAGATAGGAACAAATTCAAAGAGCAATTCTTGCAAAGGTACACTGTAGATGAAAGAATGGCGAGGAATGTTTCATCCCGAGAGATATACGAGAGGAAATACATTTTTAGAATGGAACAATAGTTCCTCAGTGCCAATAGCTAAATACTTGCGCATAGAAAAATTATTTTTCTGACTAACTTCTGTGCAGATTTTCATAAGGTTTGTTACCTTAGAAAATGTTAATATGTGGTTACTCTCAAAGGAGACGTTCAATTTAGGTTGTGACCTTTCTTCTGCGGCAACATATTAGAAAACCACTAAAATGTAAGAAACTCTGTCTTAATTTAATCCTATGTTATGCAGCTACAAAAACGAGGACATAATTCCGTATAGTGCGAATGGTAATATGTCAATGCTAATATGACCAAACTGATGTATTGTATCCAGCATTAAAATACACCTTTAATTTGGAAATTTTTGGTATAATTCCCCGCGCTGCTGCCCGGCACCCCAAAAAGCTCATGCTGAAAGAGGCACAGCGAGTGTTCAGCAATCTTTTTCTTTTCTCTCTCTGATGTTTCAGTAAAATATGTGTCGACGCTATTCCTGGAAATAGGCATTGCTTTATTAATGATGCGTATGGCAAGTGTTTCGATGCACCATTTGCATATGGTAAATATTTTAGTCGGGTTTTATCAGAATATCATCACGCTATTTCATGTCACCATGTTTTGCTAAACTGAGACGAAAGAAGTTGCTGAATTTCCTCTCACTTATCAGTAACACTGTCGAGTGAAATTACATAACTAAGTTCGGCGCAACTCAGCTACAGAAGAAATTTGTGTTTTTCTGGGGTATGGGCAGGTGAGAAATAAATGGTATATAAACTTGAAAACTGCGCAGGGGTTTTAATTTACTAAGGTGTCTGCCCTGCAGTGAACGCCACAAGGTGAAATTTGGAATTTAGCTGCGAATTTTTAGCTCACAAATTCAGAAGGATTGCAAAAAAAAACGCAGTTACTGCGAATTCCTTGCCCCACCGCCACCCTCCAAAAATAAGGCTCCTTGACCAGATTATCCGCTCAAATTTAGTTTTTCTTGGCGCTTATAAAAGAAGAAATTTCTCGTACATGCGGTTGGTCGTTTGTTTTTCGGACGGCGGTGGAAGTGCCGTCATCTTTTCTTAAGCCAAATGCTAGGCGTCAGCCCCTTAATTGACATGGGAGCCTCACCCTGCATTGCTTATTCCGAAAACTGACAGAATCTTACGCGGTGCGTTGGAATCACGTGAACATGCTTTGGCTCAGAGATTTACGCATGCTTCTATATTTGACTAGGCTGATGGTGCATCTGTTGTGTTCAACTTCTTACCAAACATATTGTACCAAGTTATGTCTGCTTTGCCTCGTTTATGTTGCCTGCTAGACAACGATATGATTGTCGTATATGATTGTGCGTTCACAAAGGCCGTAGAGACTTGCAGCACAACGAACGTTCGGGGAGGCTGCGGGCGTGGATCACGTACGAAAACATTTCTCAAATTTGATTCTGCGATGGGACAAATATGCAAAAGTAGTGCAGGGTACGTAGAATAGTGCATATATTTGTAGCTAGCTTTGTGCGCCCTAATTTGGCTAATGATAAATAGGGGCAAAGACTTTGTGGTTCCCCTCGCATGTGGTTTCACACAAATGATGAAATTCATTTGTAAAATAAGCCTGCTCAAATCTCAACCTAATGGTATTTAGGGTATGCACGACGTTCAGGTGAAGAGGAACGTCTCCAACCGATGTCACCGACATCCTTAGGATTCTAGAATTCGCCGCACTAGGCATTCAAAGTTAAAAGGTTGATCACCGGGTAATCAATGAAGATTACTATTCAGTGATGGTGGCATCCATGGCATATATGCACCTTAGCTTCTTTGATTTTTCATTGTTAATGCTTTGAATCAGCTAGCCTAATATATAGCAGGCACACAGTTCGTCATGGGAAAATGAAAAAAATGAAATGTATGGAAGGAGATGTTGAGAAGGAGAAAACAAGCACTGCCACGTGCTTGTTTTCTAGCACGTGGCAGTGTCTCGTCTCGCGGTGTGTCAGAATTTACGGCTCCTACGTGGTAAGGCTGATTATTATTCTCTGAAACGTACCCACAACAGACCATTCAATTAGAAAGCGATTACGTGAACAAATATTTAATGAACAAAAAGAGTACGACGTACGTTGCAATACGCGCAGTAAAATTGATTGATGCTTCGGCTGGTGGACCAGCCTGTGTTTATATATGTTATTCTTACAAGATGCAAATTTATCAGAATCGTGCAAGAGGAAGTGGCAACAAATCTCACATCACCACGGAAAAAAGAAAACGAAGCAAAAGTGGCTGCAGCTTAGCTCAGCCAACCCTGGATATGCATTACGAAAGCTTGGTTTAGCCTGGGGCCCTATAACGTAAAACTATTCCGATATGTTTTTCTCCTAATCTCCTTACGTCAAATTTGCGTAGCCACCGACGCAAGCAACGGGCGGTAGCCAGCACGGTTTCTGAAGAGACCAATTAAAATCTCTCCTCATTTATAGGAAGTCACTTTTGTTTGCTTTAAGAACGAATAATATTGCCTACACAGAACGATCCGTCTTGTCTAATTGGCTGATAAAAAGTGAGGAGGACGCTCAAGATAAGAGGAATTCCATTCGGCCGTGCAAGTGCACTGAAACTTCATAACAGAATGAAGAGGGTGGTGCTGGCGTCCGCGACTGGTCCGCTTTCCCTTACTTAGCTAGCGGTGGCTAGTCGAAAATCGCGGTGGCATGCAACGGAAGGTTAAGAATGCTGCTAAAACGCATCCTCAGCGAATAAGGGTTCGCAGAGCGAGGTCGTAAACGTGCCGATATTGCTCTAGAACATTAAACAGGGCCACGCGAAAAGGTTTTTAGTACGCAAATAAACCCATGCTCTCCCGCAGGCGTGAGGAGACAGTGCCTGAGCGATCGGCGGCAGCCATATTTTATTCCTTTCGGAATGGGGCAGCTTGCGTCTATTCAGAAAACAATCCAGTTTTGTTCGACATATTAGTGCATCTTTAGCGCGTCCGAGTCACTTTGAGGCGGCAAGTTTTTGCGGTTTTGTGACGTCGCGTGACAGTTAGGTGAAGTGGGTGGAGCCCTAAAGCTTTTGACCAATAGCCGAAGTCTAATGGCCAAAAGACGTCGAATCAGAAATAACTACGTTTATTTTGTTCGGTCCAATCATGCATGATCAGTGTGTACACGTCATTTGAGATGTGGAGCTATCGCAGTTTTCGTCATGTGACGTGATAGACAGGCGAAGTGGGGGTGTTTCCAAAAGCTTTTCACCAATAGCGGAGGGCTCATCGCAGAATGGGAATAGAAAAGGTTCGAATAGCTTTATGTTATAACACCGCTGGTTAAGCGTTGGTTTCACTTGGTCAACCTTTCGTTTAGCTGTAGTTACTAAGTTTTACAATCATATTCAAGCCAGGTATGACGGCTCTCCCTAAGTCGGTGGCTAGACATGACTGTGATTACGCTTCGGTAGACATGCATCGTTCGACAGCACGAAGCCTATTGTGCCTGATAAAAAGCCCAGTGATAGACATGCAAAGAGACGCCACGAACATGCGCAGCGTCGAAGCACAAGCGGACAGGGCGCGAACGCGGTTGCTTCATTGATCACGACGGTGTGAGGCCTGTTTATTTGCCGACCCTAATCCAGTGAAGCAGCTTGCCGGGCGGTATCCCCAGTTCGCAGATAGGGTCATCCGGCTTGGTAATATTGTCAACACTAGTAGCTGCAAAACAACATACTATTGCCATGCATAAAGCATGCATTTAGGCCATGCCATTAGTAGATAATCTTTGAAGTACAGCCTGTCAAATTGAGTATTTGCGCAGAGTGCGAACAATAAGATCACGTTATGCTCACATTCCGAGAAACTTTCCACTCTTTTTCCCATTACATACCTTGATTGTCAAATCTGTCCGGAACCCAAACAATTTCATGTAGCGCTAGGCTGATGCCCAAGCGCAACCACCTCTTGTCATTAAAATCATCTACCACCATATTACCAGATGCTTGCAGGCTGAGGAGCAGCGACTCGCATCCCTTGCAGTCCATACGGTGCTTTTTCAGAAAAATGGTAGCTGAAAAAAAAAACGCCTTGCCCTGAGTGATATGCAAATCTGGTTTGCATCGGCACCGCCATGAAGGCACCTCACATAACAGACGATACGTAACGTTCTTCAGATTAAGGAATTCTACTGATTAGTTAACATGACGAACATGCTGGCTGTGACGAATCCAGAATATTATTCGTGTGTCCTGGGTAATCACGTTATCACAAAAGAAAACATTTTGTACACAATCCGTCATTTATTGAAACTATAGGCAGAGTACAACCCCAAAAAAATATGTAGTTCATGTGTCAAGACAAAACGCTTATTATTTAGCGCCGCCATCAAAGATCGTCACTGGTTGCATGGATGACGACAGCGTAGCAACACCTGCCGTGGCCGTGCTGGTAGCGACGTTATGTTGCGCACGTTCACTGTCAAACGGGTTGTCAATTCATGTTGACATATGCGACGACACGGTGCTCACTCACTGCAGCTCTCCCGTGAGCCCCGAATCGGCTGCTTTGCCGCCCGTTCAAAAAGCATATAAGTCAAAGAAATGTAGTTTGGATTACAACGCCGAAGAAAGTGTAACACAATGTTTTAGGAAGAGTTAAAAACCTCTCCTCTAGAGTTCTCTGATTGAACTACTATCGACGCAAATGCTTGTCTTAGCGCTTTTTTCTACCTGACGCCGTGTTTCTCACGTATGCCTGTTTCATTAAATATATTACTCGAATAATGACCAGAATAATGATACTTCTCCTTCAAGCCATTTGTCATTCTTGCTTCTTCATCGTATGGAAGTTTCGGTATACCTGACTGCAATGGCAACGCATACTTGGAAAAACAAGCAAAGAATCGCCTTCCAACTTCCTCCGTCACCATCACTGACCTCCACGTGTTCAAATCAGCACTCTGTGACCATGTGCTTCCTCATTAGCCCTCTTATTTATTACTGCCACTCCTCTCTTCAATGCCTGTACGGCCCCAAGATTAAGTGAAAAGAAATGAAATAAAAATAGATAGCTTCTTTTATAAAAGGAGTGAGGAAAGCAAGCGACAATCTGACTCTCCTTGTTTGTGCTGAGTCGAGGCCACAGTGCCAGCATTCCAGCGCGGCTGTGCCAGCCAGAGACGAGCGATACCGCAAACGCGTTGGAACGCTCGGTGCGTTGGTTTTCCGATGCATTTGGGCTCAATGCAAGCGGCACTCACAGGTTATGGGAACATGCCCGGCAATGCCTTTCCTCTCTAACATTTTTTTTTTTTGAGAAGCGAAGGATGTGAACAGTTACGACATTGTGTCCGTGGCTCTCCCCCTCCTTTCTTGTAAATGGTCTGAACACTTTCGTAGCTGCTGCTCTTAGCTGCTGCTCTCCTGTCTGCTTCTATTTCTCTTCCTGCTCGCTTAGGGACACCGCATCGATAGGCTTGTTTTCTAGCACGTTGATATGCCTTGTCATGCAGTGAATGGGAATTCATTGCTGCTCCTCGGTAAAGTTGATTATTGTTTCCTGAAACATACCCATAACAAATGTTCGAATAATAAGGGACCGGCTGAGTGAGTGAAAACTTTATTTTAAATGTTCAGTGATTTAGGCGGGGTGGGGCCATAAGCACCCCAGTGTCGGTGACGGCCCTGAGTCCTTGGACTCGGGCTGCGTACTCGGCTTGCCGGACGGCCCACAGTTGATCAGCCAGGTCGTGGCTTTGCAGGGCCGCCTCCCAAAGCGCGCCTCGGTTCGGGACTGCCATGTCTACACCGTTCGTCGGGGACTCCTGCTGCTCGCTATACCGGTGCATGCCCGCAGCATGTGCTGCAGCGTAGCGCTGGCTCCGCACGCTTTACAATCGTCGGGCGAATAAGTGTCGGGGTAGCAGAGGTGAAGGATCGCCGAGTTCGTATGTGTGTGTGTCTGCAATTGCCTCCAGGCAACCACCTGTTCTTTGTTATTTAGGCATGCGGTGGTGGGTATGTGCATCCTGTGATCCCCCGCGAACAGTTAAATAAATAAAAAATAATAAATAAATAAATAAATAAATAAATAAATAAATAAATAAATAAATAAATAAATAAATAAACAGGCGCAATATTGCATCAATATTGCGCCTGTTTCATGCAATATCGCATGATTGCATAAATCATGCAACAGAAAAAGCAAACAAACCGTGTCGCATCAGACAAAAAAGAAAACGAAAAAAAAAACCCCGGCGACAAATGTTGCTAGATGAGAGATGCACGACAGCTACCACTCGCAGTTTTCAGACTGTATTTCTTACGGCGTGTAAGAATGCACATTTGTTTATATATGTTTATTGTTTGAGCAGCAAAATGTGATTATCTCTATTTATAAATGTGCGATTTAGGGCTATGAAGTGTTTCTGGCCTCGCTCCCGTGCTCTTTTCGTATACTGATAAGGCCGCCTTCAAGTAAGGGTCTCTTTTCATTCAAAAAGACACGTTTCTGTATCATGCCTTGCCTTTTTCTCAACGCTATACTTCCCTTATCGTTATAAAAGCGCACCTTCAGCGTTGAGATAAGGTCTGTTTCTCAATACGCGCATAAGTAAATGTCAGCGGCTGCCCAAACATACATGTGCTTCCACAAACTCTCCTTTCACACACTAAGTGTCGGAAAAATTATTGTGCTGTGGGCACTAACGGTTTTGCTTTATATGAATCCAGCAAGAATTAAGCCCGCGAAAGGTGCTTGGAGGCAACCAAAGCACAGATAGTTCACGCCCTTTGCATTTGCGGCACCCACATGAATGGAACGCTTTGCTTTTTGTAAGCAGTGCATTGTTTCGTAAGTTTATGTACATAAAGAAAGCGGTTATCTAACCACGGTTAGCAACAAGTACTGCCAATGGAGCCGGAGTCGTAATGAAAGCTGCACTCGTGCTACGCCAAAAGACCTCCGATGGTACGCTGGGTTCTTAACGTAACTTTTTCTTTACATTTAAAAGGCTTCTAAGAATATGCTAAAGGAGATCAAATGAACAGGTGTAAAATATCCGCGTCTCATTGCTTTATTCCGAAATATTACTTTTTCTAACCAATCAAAAAGAGCCGCTGTGGCTCAGGGCTTGTGCTTGCCAGTTTTTTGCGCAATGACCGGTAGCGGCATACATTTTACCGGAACCTGTATCGTAGTGTAAGGCGGCGTCAGTGTACAGTTTCTTTTCTTGTAGATCATCTCGCCTCTATAATGCTTTCTGTTCTCGGTGTAGCCTGCCTTCGCGTTTGGTGTTTGTGGGGATTGGTCTGGGTTCCGTAAACCTTTTACGTGTGAGGGCCGCAGGAGGTTGTTCAGCTCTGGCAGATGCAGGTTCTGGCCATGCAATGTAAATAACAGTCGCTGCTCATTCCACGTACCCTTCAGCCTTAATTTGTTAACGATGCGTCGTCGTACGTTTAAAGATGCCTATACAATTTGATGCCACCATACTGAGGGAGGCTCGGTATCTCCTTTGAATCACATAGCGTCTGCGCGAGTGCGTCTGTGCAGAGTAGCAACATGGAGCCGCCCTTGCAGTTGTCGATATGTCAAAGGATAAGCACCACGAGGAGCTTTTCATCCGGTTTCGATTATACTAACTCTGTGGCTAAACGTTTCAGACTTGCTAGTGTGCCATTCCACGTGCTCTTCAGCCGCGATTCGTTTACGGTGCGGTAAAGGATGCGTTTGCAAGCGCCAGGACAATTTGGCGCCACCATACTGGGGGAGGCTTGGTAGGGCGTTGATTGCGCGTCTCTTTTGAATCACATCTCATCGTCTGCGCCTGTGCGCATGTGCAGATTAGCAACATGACGATGCCCCTGCAATTGTCTATTTCAATGCTTGGGCGCCATGAGGAGCGTTTCCTCTGGAGTTGATTACAATTACTCTGTGGCTAAACGTTCCAGACTTCATAGTGTGACAACCACCGTAGCAGCTTTCTAGCTAGGGAGTGTTACTTCTGAGTTTCTTCGCTGTGTTCACGTGATGTACGTTTAATCTGACGTTCATTGATTCTCCCGTTTCACTGATATATTTTTTTTCTTGCGGATGGAACATTGAAGCATGTAACTCCCAATGGAAATAGTACTAGTTATGGTAGTTTTCACTTCGTGTGCTTCCAATGTTCCAACTTTTCCCGAACTTGACGCCATGTACATGGAACCAATTCTTAGCACTGTTGAAGGCATTAAATTACTCATTAGTAACTTTAACATATCTACTTCAGCTGGCGTTGGTAAAATTAATTCCAAGATTTTAAAGAACACCATCGCTGCGTCAAGCAAGATCGTATGCCATATTTTTCAACAATTCCTAGCATCTTGAAAATACCCACAGATTGCTTAATAGGAAAATTTTTCCAATTCACTAATTAGGAGATGTTCATACGCCTGGCAACTATCGGCCCATATACCTAACCTGCATATGTTGTAGCATGCTCTAACACATAAACACTTCACACGCGTACAGCCACCTAGAAGCTCACAATTTCTTTTTTCTTATCAGCATAGTTTTAGGAAAGGATTTTCCTGTGACACACAATTATTTGAAATAACGACTGACTTGCACTTAAACATAGACTGCAACCTTCACACTAACTGTATATTTCTCGAATTTTCTAAAGCTTTTCACCGTGTTCCCCACTGTCACCTAATTTCAAAACTATCTGCCCCACGACTTGACACTTTAACATTATCCTGGATTCGTATTTTTCTTTCTTTTCGAGAACAGTTTACTGTTGTTAAGAATTTCTCTTCCCCGCCTTCTTTTGTTAGCTCTGGTGTGCCACAATGCAGCGTCCTCGGTCCCCCTATTTTTCTTCATCTCAATTAACGACTTGCCCACCCGGATTACTTCCTGCATACGCCTTTTTGCCTGTGACTGCATAATCTACCGTCCTATTGACACGACTGACGATCACTTGGCAGTTCAAGCAGATCTTCACCTTATCGCTAACTGGTTTAACAAATGGCTCATGACACTAAACTTTACAAAGTGCGAGGTGGTGTGCTTCAGTCGACAATAATGTAAATTCTAAATTTTGGTATCATCTTAATAACACTATGCTTTCTCGCACTTCATCATACAAGTACCTTGGTGTCCTTCTCCCAGAGAATATTTCATGGGTCCCAAAAATCACTTCTACATGCTCCAAAGCATCACGTTCTCTTGGCCATCTATGACGCAACTTGCGAAATGCCCCGCCAAACATTCCAGAACTCGCTTTCCCAACATTCATCTTGCCATAGTTAGAACTTGCGTCTTCAATTTGGTCCCCTCATCAAAATTTCCCTAATAAATATGACGGAAATGATACAAAATACAGCAGCCCAGTTGATATCACGTATTTACCGCCTAAATTTAAGCATTACACAAATTAAACTAGACCTTCTGTTGCCGCCATTAGATATCCTCCGCAACATCGCTCTTCTGTGCTTTTTCCACAAATCTATTTACACTAATAAACGAACCCGGTTACAACTGCAAATACTCCACTCTTTTTCACGCAGATTACATAATCAATTCAGTTTAACGCGCATATACGGTAAAACAAATGAATTTAATCCATGTGCACTACCTCGTGCCATTCGTCTCTGGAATGGCCTCCTTGATAACATAGCCTCCATAGCTATTCCCGACACGTTCCGCTACCAGTTACTCACGCTTTTCCCATTTAATACCGTTCACGAGTGCCAAATCTAGTGTATTTGATGGCGCATTTGTACAATGTTGTATACTATTTAAATGAGCAGTATTCCTTTCGCTCTGCTAACAATAACAAGTGTTCGTGTGCCTTCAGATATTGCTTTGTATTCCCTGTGCCTTCAATATTATGTAACACGGTAATCTTCTTATGACACAGTTCCTGTTGGAAATTTGTCCTTTTTACACTTTTTCTGTTTAATATGCCCCCATTACTTTATGCCCTGCCATAGGGCCTGCAAGGTTCTTTTGAATAAATGTCGCAAGGTTTCGCTAAACTGCGACAAAAGTGTTCCCGAACTTCTAATTAGTGGTCACTATAACAGTCGAGTGAAATTTCATAATATTGTACTACGTAACATATCTGGTGGAGGTGGACGTTCCCTGTACCTCGTCACGGAGCTTCGCAGTGGACGGTACGTCGAGCCTTCCTTCATGTCTCCCGGCGACGACAACCCGACTCCGCCGGCTCCGACACCTGCTGCTACTTCGACGACCTACATCACTCTCACCGCTCCCCGTGATCCTGGCGTATTCTCGGTCAAAGATGGGGAAGACGTCGATGACTGGATCCGCCTCTATGAATACGTCAGCCGCAATAACCGGTGGAACCCTACTAATATGCTCGCCAAAGTAGTCTTTTACCTCGGTGGCACAGCAAGAGTTCGGTATCGCACGCACGAAGATGAGCTCACCAGTTGGACTTCACTTAAGAAAGAGCTGCGAGACTTGTTCGGCAACCCCTACGGTCAACAACTTGCCGCGCAGAAGGCGCTTTCCGTCCGTGTGCAGACGTCAACAGAGCCCTAGGTGCCGTACATTTAGGACGTCTTGGCTCTGTGCCGCAAAGTTGACACCCACATGACTGAGGCACACAAGGTTGCCCACATCCTCAAAGGCATTGCCGATTCCGCCTTCAACTTGCTCGTTTGCAACAACGTAGCGACCATGGATGCTGTTATAAATGAGTGCCGCCGCCTGGAACTCCCTAGAAGCCGACGTATGGACCAGCAGTTTGCCCGTCTGCCCAACACCCCAGCGAACTCTTCCTGTGCCGACACTCCTCGTCCCAACAACACTGCCGATGTTACCAGGATCGTCCGGCGTGAGATCGAGGCTGTCTATCCGGCTGCCTTCGACTCCAGTCCCACCAACACATCTGCAGTCACGGTCTCACTGATCCAGGCAGTTGTCCGCCAAGAGGTCGAAAACATGTCTTCACACCATCTGCTCTGCCCATCTTCCTCATACTCGCCCGGCTTCTTCGATTCCGCCCCGTCCCGCATCTTCTTACCCGGCACCTCCACCAGATATGTTACGCAGAAAGACGTAGACGAAAAGCGATGTACATGTATATTTACAAGAAAATACGCTGCGCTTGGCCAAGAGGCAACAGCCTGCGCTAGCTTCTAATCGTCGACGTCGTCTTCACACTGCTCGCCTTTTCGTGATCACACATATTGTTCCGTAGCAATATAATGCGATGCAAGTCAGCTACATAAGCGATGGTATGGGGTATGGCCAGGTGAGCCATCAGCGGTATGTTAAATTGTAATGTGTATAGAGGTTTTCATTTGCTTTTATATTCACTTGTCAATGAATGAGGCAAGCTGAAATTTGAAGTTTATCTTCAAATTGTAAGCTCAAAAATTTAGAACGATTTAAAGAACGTGGGTAGCAGGATTTTATTACCCCAAAAATTTAGGCACCTCGATCAGATTATTCTTTCAAATGGACTCTTTTTCTAGACGCTTGTGAAAAAAGACATTTCTTCCACTTGAGGTTGGTTGTTTATTTCTAACACGGCTGTGACGAATCCGTCATTTTTATGCAGGCCAAATACTAGCTGACGGACACTTGGTTTATGCAGAAACCTCGCCGTGTGTTGGGTTTTCCGAAAACTGGAAGAATCGCTAGCAGTGCGTTGAGATTCGCCTGAACGTGCTTCCGGGTCTCCTGTATATGCATGTTTCTACCTTTGATTTCGCTGATGATGCAACTGCTGCGTTGAGATTCTTACCATACATATTGTACCAAGCTGTATTGGATTTCCCTCTTTTGTGTTGCCTGGCAAAACCACATGATTATGAGGCACGCCGTAGAGGAGAACTCCTAATAATCATTGACCACCTGGTGTTGTTTATCCCGCCCCCAATGCATTGTGCGAGGCGGCTTCTGAATTTCATCCTCATATAAATGCGGTCGCCGTGGCTGCTTTTTCTCTCACGCCCTCGGCCTCACCGGCGCAAGCCCATAGCCACTATACCATCATGATGGGTGGCTGATAACACCACCAAGCTAAATGGACTGACCATAAACCCTGCGCAACACCTTGGAAGTGAACCAAGCACAGCACCTTGATTTCAGGTGCTGGCTTGACCGTTGCGTATTGGCGTACGCCCAGAGTCCTCTTTATCGGCTTTACCAATGGTAACGCTCGATTGGCTAAGACCCACAGCGTATCCGTCTTTGTGTCTCACCAACTTGTCGACCCGTACTGCTGACTATTCCCGAACGTATGGTAGGTTCGTAACCTCCGAACGCCCGACTTCTTTGACGACTTAATCAATTCAAGCTGCATAATGAGGCATTTCCATCGGTACGTTTATCGCGTTTCTGGGCCCCGCTCATACCACGTTCTCTGCAACATGAGATACTCGAAGCCTTTCACGATCATCCAATGGCCGGTCATCTAGGCTATCACAAGACTTAGGACAGAATACTAAGTCGGGGCTCCTGACGTGGCTTGTCTTCAGCCGTTGCGAAGTGTGTTGCATCCTGCGTTTATCGTGGAAGCCGTAAACGACCGACAACAGCTCCTTCTGGCTCCTTACAACATCTGCCTTGTCCCGCTTGGCCCTTAGAAGTACTCGGAAGAGATTGGCATGGTGCTCTTCCCATGACCTCACATCGTGATCTTTGGATGGTGACGACTGTCGACTATCTAACACGCTACGCGGGGACAAGTTATCTACTACTGGAGAGTGCTGCTGAAGCCGCCGATTTCTTTCTGCGCAACATATTCTTACGCAATGGCGCTTCGCAAGTTCACCTCAGCAGCTGCGGCAAACTCTTGCTCTCTTCTGTCCTTAGCAAAGTTCTGTGCGCTTCAAACACAATTCACAAGACGACTTCCAGTTACCGCCCGCATACCAACGGTTTGACGGAGCGTTATCATCGTACCTTCTTTCAAGAGTTCAAGAGTTCTTTCAAGAGTTCTTTATTTGCATATTAATAAGGTTACAAATGGGGATTATACATACATACAGAGGGAGGTCCCATAGTCAACAGACTGTACAGGGGACCTCCCATTACAAGTGAGTAGGATATATAAATACAAAGCAGCTATATAAAAACACAAAAGACACCATATTAAGTTAGTCACTTGCTTACGCTGTAAAACATTAACGACACAAAGCACTTATTAATAAAATGATAACGATCACATTGTTATATTGAGTGCAAAAATTTACGAAGGTTTGACTTGAATGTGTAAAAATGAGAGGATATCTTAATATGACACGGTAATGAGTTCCAAAGTAGTGTGGCTGAAAAATTAGTAGTAAATTTACCATAATTAGTTCTAGGTTTTGGTAGTAAATAGCTGTTGGTAGAAGCGAAACGGGTAGACGTGGAATATGGATACTGGCTGGTAGTAATTATAGGGAATGGGAGCTTTCCGTTAACAGATTTATAAACAAGTAGTCCAAGTGAGTATTTATTTAGTTTCTGTAACGATAAAATGCCGTTAGATCTGAGCAATGGAGATGCTTCCGATGTGTAGCTGCTACGTGTAATGATGCGAATTGCTTGATTTTGTGTATGCTGTAGTGGAGATAAATGTGTGGGATACGTGTTTCCCCATGATGATATGCAATAATTAATATGCGTGTGAATAAAAGCGTAGTAGAGGGAGATGAGTGTCTTCATTTTAAAGAAATTGCGAACTTTAATTAATATTCTAATTCCATATGCTGCCTTCTTTGTTAAAGATAAAACATGCTCGTCAAATTTTAGGTGTTTATCTAATATGACGCCAAGAAACAGTACACTATCAGCAGGATAAATTGCACTGGAAGCAAAGGTTAGCGATGGATACACTGAGATATGTTTTTGTTTAGCTGAGAAGATCACGAAGTTAGATTTGGCAGTATTAATGTGTAGTCTGTTTAGTTGGCACCAGGTTACAATATTTGCCGCGTCGTGATTAAGCTTACACATCAATGAATCAAGGCTTTTGTCTGAGGAGAAGATGGTAGTGTCGTCAGCGTAAAGGATACATTCAGAGGACTTTAGGTACTTTGGGAGGTCATTAATGTATATTAAAAACAAGAGAGGCCCTAATATAGATCCTTGTGGTACACCAATGTTAGTTGTTTTAGGGTGCGAGTAAGTGCTGCAGATTGATACAGTGTATTCTCTATCTTTTAAATAGTTACGTAGTAATTGCAGTGCTGGGCCAGTTATACCAATAGAGTCTAATTTAGCAAAAAGGATGTTATGAACAAGTGAATCGAATGCTTTAGAAAGGTCAATAAATAATGCACCAGCGAAATTTCCAGTGTCAATTTCCTGCCGAATCTTGTCTGTTAGAAATATTAATGCCAAATCAGTTGAGTAACCTTCCCGAAACCCAAATTGATTTGGTGATAGGATGCAAAATTTTGATAAATAGCTTGATAAGCGTGTTACGATTAGTTTTTCGATAATTTTACTGAAGAATGAAAGTATAGCTATAGGGCGGTAATTAGCTGTTAGACGCTTATCTGCCTTCTTGAATACGGGGATTATTTTGGCTTTCTTCAAAGAAGTTGGATATATTCCTGTTTTAAAGATGAGGTTCACTATGTGACAGAATATTTCAGATATTAGGTACGCTATCGTTTTTATGAGAGATGGGCTGAAGTTATCGAGACCAGGACCTGTATTTTTTAGACTGGAAATGACTGTGACTATGTCTTCAGGTGTTGCGGGATGAAGAAAAAAGCTATGGGGCACACGGGGGTAAGTTTCGGTCAATGAATCTTCGCACTCATCATTATCAGCACAAAAGGAATTAACGAAGCAGTTTGCAATGTCCAAGGGATTATCAAGGCGAAGATCCCCCGATTGTATCACAGTTATTTCGGAATTATGATTCGACCGACCTAAAAAAGTGTTTAATACTTTCCATTGCTTTCTGACATCATTACCTGCAGACTTAATTTCATTTTCATAATACGTCGTTTTAGCCTGTTTGAGTAGTTTTCCTAGTAAGTTAGAATACTTATTATATCTTTCGTGAAGTGCTGTGTTAAATGGCTGTTTCTTTGTTTTTCTGTAAAGGTTATCTTTCTTCCTTAAGCAATTTAGCAAACTACTGGATAACCATGGGTTACGAGGAGCTGAAAACGTTTTTTTACAATTAAGGACTACCGTGGAATCTGAAATAGCATTAGAAATTATTTGTGAGAATGTATTATAGGCAGTTTCAGGGTTATCACATGCCATTACTGGGGACCAGTCAGCAGCGGCAATTAATTCAATAAACATTGACGAATTAAACTTCTTTCTTGTGATGCTTGTATCGGTAGTGCCAGCAGTAGAAGTTAAGCGAACGAATGTTGGATAATGATCGGTTATTGCAGCTTCGACAACACCACAGTCAGGGTTAGTAAGAAGATTGGATACTATGTGGTCGATAAGCGTGCCCTGTTTATCTGTGGGGCAACGAGTTGGAAGACTAATTAGGTTTTCATATCCGAACCCATTGAGGCAGCTAATGTAATCATTAAGTAATGTGTTGGATGTATCTAAAAGGTTAATATTAATATCGCCCATGATAATGACATTTTTCTGTTCGAATGTTAAATTATGTAGCAAATTACCTAAGGCTAAGCAAAACGCGCTTCCAGATGATGAAGGTGAACGATAGATGCAGCCAACTATTAGGTTTTTCTTATCTTGTGAAAAGAATGTGTCATCAAATTCGACCCAGACAGATTCACAGTTCGCCACGTTATGTGTCAAGTCAGATCGCCTGTGAAAACGCAACTCTGAGGACACAAAAATAGCAGCACCACCATGATTACTGTTATCACGGTGGCAGTATTCGGCTGAGTACGAGGGAAAGCAATACAAGTTATTGTGGGATGCGGAGAGCCAGGTTTCACTAACGCAAATAACAGAGAAATTATGACGGGTAGATGATAAAAAATTTGTGATACCATCCATGTTTTTTTGCAGACTTCGTGCATTGAAATGGATTAGTGAACGGCAGTGCGATGAAAAATAAGCTTCAAGTTCTTCAGGTAAAAAGTACGTAGCCATTGGACAGAATTTAAGAACTGAACGTTGCAAGGCTTATGCAAAGTTAGGTAATGATAGATAGGTCAGAATCAGAAGCGATGCGAAATACCCGACTATCGGGAGATTTCCGCACTTTGATCTGACAGTTTTCCGTCCAGATGAACTGCCAACCCTTTTCCTTCTTTAAGGCAAGCGTCCTGGAGAACAAGAGCTTATTGTCTGGCGATAGATGCTCATTGATGAATATCGCCTGCGAGTGCTCTCCTGAAAACCCTATACTTCGGGTATTCAGTCGGGCCTTTCGCGCCTTCTTCATGAATTCAGTTTTTTTTGATCGAGAGCAAAACCGCACGATTATATTCTTTTGACCAGACTTTGCTGGTACGCGATGAACTGTGTCGACATCTGTCGCTGAGACTGTGCAGTTGATTTTGTCGGCGATGGCAGTCAGGATTGCGGTACAATCCTCCCCCTGGGTACAGGGCACCCCCTTTATTTCTAAGTTATTTAATCTTGAGTATTGCTCAAGGTCAGCGACTTTCCTATGAAGGGCGTCGTTTTCTGCTTTCAGAACGCGGTTTGCCGCAGATAGCTCAAGCTGTTGAGATCGGGTTGATTCGACTACTTCGTTTAGAAGCTTTAGGCTGTCGTCCATGCGACCAACTTCAGTTCTCATTGCACCGACGTCTAATCCTGTGTCCTGAAGCTTAGTTTGAATGCTAGTAACAAGCCGGTCGACTAATTCATTCAACCGATGTTTGAATATCCGACAAGATTGCGATCTACATCCGCCACGACCACACGAACTGAGATGCAATCCTGCCGTTCATGACATTCGCCGATAAAACGGCTACGCAACGCACCACCGACTTTTCACCCTTTTCCCTCGCCTAAGGCAGCTCACGAAGTTTCGTTCTCGATGTACCGCTCCTTCCGACTCCTGTATCCCCCGTAGCTCCTTTCTCGGAACAGTTCCGTCTCGCGTCGCAGACGGCCGTCACGTTGCCCGCCTTAACACCCGGCATCTCCCAGGACGCTCGCAAGTCTCGTTACGACTGGACTCACAGTGCTGTGACTTTTTCTCCTGGCGACGACGTTCTTCTTTGCACACCTGCGCGCGTTCCTCGCTTATGCGAAAAATTGCTCACGCGTATTATTGGAGCTTACGCGGTCACTGCGCAGAGATCACCTGTCAATTACCGCATCTCGTCACTTAGAACGCCGTCCGTCCACCGCTGCCGCGGAAGAAAGATAGTACATGTCTCTCGTTTAAATATTTATACTCGACGCATTGCATAACACTCCCGCGTGGCCAGGCGGTCACTCCACCACGGAGAGGGAATTAGTGTGAGCGCAACACATGCCTGACCATTACCTTCATCATCTCTACACATCACCATTTATTGTACATTTTTTCGACTGTATGTATCATCACTAGCTGCGCAGCTAAATCGTCGCGGTAGTAGAACCGGCTCGGCTCGAATAAAGCAGTTTCTTAGAATAGATCGCTTCCCGAATAAAAGGAGCGACAAAAGCAGGCGACACGTTGACTTATGTTTCTCTTACCTGATAAGTGCTCCGCAACCTTGGTCTTGCTGGGCCGCGGCAGCCTAAGCCGGGGGACACAGCAACGGTGGGCATTCAACCATTGGGGATGAATGCACGCTGTGGAGCTAGCGAATTTTTCGACAAAGCGTGGTGGTGTCGTCGCTCTCTAACGTTTCTCTTTTTGCGAACGTTTTCGAGAGTCACGAGATGTGAAGCAATTTAACTCATAGGTTCGGACCATCTTGTTTGTGTCTGCGGCTATCGCCCTGCGCCATTTCTGTTTTCAAGTTCTCCGAACACTTGCGTAGCTGCTGGTCGGCGCTCGGGTGCAGTCCGTTTTTAAATTTCAATTTTCCTTCAGTCTGTTTCCGTTTCTTTTCCTTCTCTATTAGGGACCCTGCATCAGCACGCTTGTTTTCTAGCATGTTGCAGTGTCTCGTTACGAAGACACCCGAGTCGAGCACTCGTGCTCGGTAAAGTTGATTATTGTTCTCTAAAACATAGATACGAGAAATCCTCCAATAAGCAAGCGAACGCTTAAAAAAATAAAAAAATAATGATGCGCAAATAAACAAATATACAACTAAAGATACACGCAAATTTTGCATCTCCACAAGATAGAAAATTTGGGGAATCATGCTAGATAAAACGCAAACAAACCTCGCCGCATCACCGAAAGAAGAAAACGAAAAAAATTGGCTGCGCTCTAGTTTAGATAATTCTAGACATGCTGAGAGAAAGCTTGTTCTAGCCTGGTTAACTCTTTGTTCCACTTGGTTAACATTTGATTTAGCTGTAATTATTATGCTTAGGTATACGATCCATCGTTAAGCCAGGTATGACGGCTGTGCCAAGGTCAGTGGCTAGATGTGACTATCATTAGGCTTGGGTAGACACGTATCGTTCGACGTTGCGACGCATGTTGGGCCACAGGAAAGAGTGAGTGCTAGACAAGCAACGAGACGACGCGAACATGCGCAGCGTCGATGCGCAAACGTAGAGGGAGCGAACGCGGTCGCTTCGTTGATCTCGACGGTGTGACGCCTGCTGCATTTCGGACCGTCTCCAGTGAAGCAGTTCGCTGGGCCATACGCACAAGTGGTCAGACGCCGCTTGGCGACGACGGCTCAAAGCCTCCCACTTCCACTGAACGCTAGGAGAAGTCTCGGCCTCGCTCTCGCCCATGGCTCTCCTCGAGCTGACTAGAATCCCTGTATATGCACCCGCAGGGAGCAGAGTGGCGCATAGGTCCGCCATTGTTTTTCAGCTGCGCAGTGAAGCTACTCCTCGAGCGCGCAGCAGACAAGTGCCGAGTGGCGTTTCAATTGCTTTCTTCTCTGCTGGTCGTGATCGACATGCGGCAATTGTTCACAAGTGGCGAGCAAGACGACACTTTTTAATGGAGGCTTCGCTCGAAGGATTGGCGCAACCGGAGGGGGGCGAACCCCCAGAAATCTTTAGTTTTTATGTACATAAATACGCGCACGAATAGAGACACACGCGCGAACGTACGTATAGAGTAGTACCTCCCTCGATCGCTCGAAATAAAACCATGCCTACGCCCGTGGCTCAAACAGCTCAAAACTTCGCGTGAAAATGCGCATTACCTTGCAACAAAAAGTGTTGCAATGTTTTTCTTCGTGCATATGAATATTCTTACCGGAGGCCAGAGTGCGAAAACTTTTTTTCATTTTCAAAAAAGCATTTCTGATGTCAAAACCAGACGAATAATTATCGTGGCCAAGAAAACTATCGTTCCTCCAGCTATGTGAGTGACCGTTAACCGTGACCATAATTCATCATTAACCGTCATTCACAGCTGCTGCTCGTTTTCGGTATATGCGGTACAGGCATGTCGATGTAAACGCGTTTCAAATGTTCACATGCGCCCATTTCATGCGAAGCTTATTTTTACGATTTATACCGCAAACTTAACAGCTGCTTCGTGGCAGCAAATCTACAAGTGGAAAAAAATTCAAGATGCACGAGCTTCAAGATCAAATTTATTTCGTACAAGGGAGTGGATGAGCAATGGCTGGTGGCAGCAGGGGATGACTGCTGGTTCTTGGAGCCTTGGGTCAGAATTGAAGGCCACTGGAGTTATTAAGAATAACAACAGGTTATTTTTATTGCACTAATCACATAAGATAGCAAACTTGCAAAGCGATATTTCACAAATTGCGTACTGTTAATGACAACACATTGTTCTTTATCTCTTCGAACTGCCCAGATAATTTACTGTGACACAGCGCTTATTAAACGTACCAAAATAATTTCCCATTCCTCACGTCGATTAAGGTTGATCGAACAAGCAACCTACTGCGGGCGGTAACTGCTGAAGCTATCATAGCTGTCTCAACAACGGGAGCGCATGATGTTTTCCCAAACTACAAAACTATGAACACGAGTACATTATTCGACCTCACATAAAAGTAAGAACGCCGACAACAAAAAAGAAAACATAGTAGAGAAAAGCCGGGACGTGGCGTGAAAATTTACTGCGTAAATTATACTGCGTATTTACTGCGTTTTGAACACGCTGTTATAAAGCCGCATAGACAGGACAATCGCACAAGCTACACAGCTAATTGGGCGAGTTGGTAAGTTAACATTCTTGCGTATATGCGCAACACAACAAAGATGTATCGTACATTTGTTCGCGTCTGTGTCGCGCTGCACATATATTCTAAAAATTGCACAAGTGAAGAACCTCTCATGCTAGGCGTAAGCATTTAAGCGTGTACAGGAGTGTTACTCTATATAAATGCTGCTTTTGTCTAAACAAGGCGAACCCACCTATGTAAACAAGCGAACGCACCTCGCATGTCCTGGTCCCTTTCGGAGCTGGCCGGTCTCGTCCATCCGCACGCAACCGCGTAAAAACTTTTTGACCATCTGTGCGATTTGTGCAGTTTGGTGCCCTGCACCCCATCATGTTGGAGTACAACTGTCAAATAATGTGTTTCGTACCACTTCACCAAAGTTATTAACTTGCTATAGTCGAATAGCGTACCTACAACCTGGAGCCAATAAGTGCAACGCACGCTTGGCGGTCCGCTGATTGCAATATCGATGGCACAAACAGAAACGAGTCGGCGCCGTGCCCGTAATGTTGGCTTCGTAGCGGCGCAGATAAACATTTGATATCGTTTTTGCATCACGTGATAGCTCTCGGCGAGTGGCGGTGCGAATGGTGCCGGAAAAGTTATGCACAACTCTGCTTTCTGCACGAGCAAATACAGGAACACTAGAGCTGAAAGGGCGAGCGCACCACAATTAGCCAGGCGCGCGGGGGGTCATGTGGTCAGGCGGCGACCCGGCTGCGGAAAGTGCGTGCGCCAAGCCGGCGCAGCGGAGCAGCTCGGTGCGCCGAGTCACGTGATGCGATGTGTTGTGCCGTACCACGTGGCTATGATCGAGGTGACGGAAGCTGTCACACTACGTGCACCATGTGCATATCTTAGAGGCGACGCGAGCTCCCACTTCTCCGCGAAGAATGAAGAATCGGCGCGAGTGACGTGCTCGATGAGGAATCGCCGAAGGGGACTTAAGGGAGGGATACAGTCGCCTCGAGCCACCCAGTCGGTCTGTTGCGCTCTTGCAGCTACGTGTACGCTATCGTCCACTACCTGCAAATTTTGTATAACGTTTTTTGTTTCCTCTTCGTCTCGCAATACAGTCCGTCTCTCGTCCTACACCCCGATGTCACAACTGTTGCCAAGGCTACGGTGAACCTGCGGTCAAATGAAGGTCACATTGCTTGCGACGGTGAAACTTCACTCGACGCGGTGAGGAAAGCTTTCACTTTAAAGAAAACCGGGCGGCACGTGTTGCCAAATGAAAGCTGCACGACAGCCACAACTCGCATTTTCTAAACTGCATTGTACACGGCGCGTACAAATGCGTATTCCTTTCTTTTTTTCATCGAGAGTTTCCTGCAACAAAATGTGATTCTTCTTAAACATCACCGATTCAAAGCTATGAAATGTTCGTAGGCTCGCTCTCGTGCTCATTTCTTGTGATAAGGCCTCGTTTCCTAAGGGTGCCTTTTCAAGCAAGAAGGCACGTTTCTGTATCACGCCTTGCCATTTCCTCGACCTTATGCTCTCCTTACCATTACAAAAGTGGCTTTTAGCTTTAAGGTGAGCTCGGTTTGTTAATGCGCGCCTAAATAAATAAATAGGAAATAAATAAAAATAACAAATAAGAAGTCATTAAGTGGTTAAGCCGCTTTTGTGCTTCTTGAGGACGACAGACTTGTGTGAATGCTTGTGACTACTAATGCAATTTCTATTAAACCACACGCGTCAGCGAACTTACCGCTAATTTCCTTCTTTCCTTCTCTCCTCTGTCTTTCTGTTATCTTTGTTTTACCCTTTCCCATGCCTCCGGTGTAGGGCAGCGAACCGCACTTTATTCTTGTTAACCTCCCTGCTTTCTGCTTTTCTATTTCCTCCTCCAATTGAATTTTAGCGGGTCCACAAACATTCCATTCATCCACGTAGTATCGGAAAAAATATTGCGGTGTGGGCATTAAGGCTTTTTCTTCATTCGAAAAACCAACAAATAAAGACGGGTTCGGCGGTAGGAGACAGTCATAGCATAGATAGTTGAGGTCCTTCATCTTTGTGGCACCCATATCTAATGGAATGGTTTGCTTTTGTAAACAGGGCATCTTGCGATAAATTAATATACATTTCTTCACGTCAAGCAAAGAGCGCGTTAGTTGAAGACGAAAGTACGTTATTGCCCATGGAGCCATAACTATATTGAAAACTGGACCCTTATCTTTGCGACATCCATTTGTAATGGTATAGTTTGCTTTTGTAAGCGGTGCATTTTTTCGTGAATGCGTAGGCCTGTCGCCAGCAGAAGCAAAGAGGGTATTAGAGGAGAACTCGAAGGCTTCGTTGCCATTGGCGCTAGAGTTACAATGAAAACAGCGCTCAACAGCCACAGTTACTATGAAAACTTGTGCTTTATCTAATGCAGTGGTTGGCTTTTGTAATCGGCGCATTTTTCCCTAAATGTCTACGCCTGCCTTAGTCACTGGGCTGGTGGAGTGGATCGCCAGTTGAGCCAGAATTACTATGAAACTGCACTCTTGCTACGTCAAAAGACCGCCGTAAATGTGCTGGGTTTCCTACATAACATTTGCTTTATTTTTCAAAGGCTGTGGGGCATATGCGAATCGTGACCATACAATAGCGACGTATCGTTGCAGCAGCTCATGGCTTTATACTGAAACTTGCTTTTCTTGCATTAAAAAATTCACTATCACTTTTTTTTACAAAATATATGTCGTTATCTCCTACCTAGCTACTTAGAGCGCCAACGTATGAAGTTCCTATGTTTCTACCGCTAAACGTATTAGAGCAAAAGCTTTCCCAAAAAACGTCGCCACAGCAAACACTGTTGGTACAACTAAATTTTGTAATGCTAAAAATACTAGAGAAATATTATTCAAGAGCAATCGTTTGTAACCATCATTTAAGTGCCCAAAATCGTGTAAACAGCACAGTCTCAATCTCGGAAAGATCGGAGGCTCGTTTATAAAATTCTCACGTAATATTTACAATTCATTCATTGGTTCACTAATTCTTTGAAGCCTTTATTATGAAGGATTGCCAGTGGCCTAGGATATGGGTAAGCGATCAGGTAAAAGGAAGGACGTCCGCCTCCTTAGCGAAGGACAGCAAAGCGTTGATCCTTCTGGTGGCGTCTCCTGGTGCGACCCAGTCGTCCCACGACGCCACACTTAGAGGTAGCGGGATTGAATCGCGGCCACTGTGGCCGCATTTCGATAGGGGCGAAGTGCGTTAACACCAGCTTCCGTAGACTAAGGCGCCCATTAAAGAACCCAAGGTAGTCCGAATTTCCGGAGTCGAACACGACGACGTGCCTGAAGTGGTTTTCGCGCGTAAGACCCCCTTAATTGAAATGAATAAAGGAAACATATCACATCATGCGAAGCCAACGAACAAACACAAGAAGGTAAACATAAGGGAAATTACTTGTAGTTATGAAGTTTTGTTTGTTGGCTTCGCATAATAAATGTTTAATAAAAATAGGGCCTCTTGGTTAACCCCCTTTCTGTACGTTCTTACATCACGAGGGTCTCGAATCTGGCAACATTGATGCTTTCAGGCAGCATGTGCGGGCTTATTGAACAGTTCCTTCACCCAGAAAGATCAGGTACTCCTGACGCCTACTGCAGAGAGGACGTTCTATGTCCGCTGCCACGCTTTGTGAGTGGTGGCGCTGCCTAACACTCCCGAGGTTAGTTCCAATAGCAATGCGTAAATCACCAAGAAAGTGGATGGGGAAACCGCAAAGCCAGTAGCTCAGTTGGTTAGAACATCGCATGCGTAATGCGAAGAGGGGGGATTGTTGCCCAGCTGCGGCAAGTTCTTTTTCATACACTTTCATTGCCATTAATTTACCAGTTGTTTTAATTCACATGGTTGGTACAAGTTATTTCCCTTTGGTTTTCCTTCGTGTCTTTGTTTGTTGGCTTCTCATGAGATAATATAAATATGTGTGATACAAATTTGACATTACGGAAAAATAGCAGCGTTGTTTTGAGTAATCTGTTGAGATAGATATTTATTTGCGGCTAAATATATGTTTGCAAATAAATACAGCAGCCTAGAATCTTCTGTACAAAAATGGGTTATTCGAGGTGTCCACGTGATGTTCTCGGTTAAATAGTCGCCTTGTTTATATTTTTAGGATATATGGGAAAATAAGGGGAAGAGTGATGTGCAGACTAAGTTCAAAATATGTGCGGTAGTGGGGAAACCTGGTATGTCGGCACACGTTTGCAAATGAAAACAAAAGATTGATTTCATAATTCCTTCGGCATTCAACTTATTATTTGCGACAACACCATTCTCGCTATGCCAGTTCATTTTCCTTTGCCGGCTAATTTTTGCCACTGCACTCTGCCCCCTACGAGGAACTGAACTTGGAGACAGCGGTTATAGCGCGGTTGATTCTCGGGAGGCGTGACATAATGATATAAATAATTATGAATTAGAAAAGGTATTTATTGAAGCTTAGTATTTAAAGCGCTACTATGAATCAAAACATGGAATTAATAAAAATGAATGAATGATAACATATTAAGTCATGTAAAGTTAGAAATATCAGCATTAACAGGCTGGCACTCTCACACTTCCCACTCACAACGGAGGCTACCTTGATTTAGTTGGATTTGCTTCCCACTGTGTTCGCAGTTGTCTGGCCCAAGGATTATGTTACGTTTTTTTTTTGTTGGAGTAGGTGAACAGCTTAGAATTTGAATATACTCACTTCCGAAAATATTACTGCATCGTGTATTTTTTTCTTTGTTATGTTCACATGGTCGAGTTGCGTTGCGGTAAGTAATATAGCATTGGAAAACTTATGTAAACTCGCCATATTTACTATTTCTAATCTCTATTTCTATATGTATATAATTTTCGGAGAATGTCTAAGTAACCACCAGGCCAATGTATCGGCAGCGTGGGATTTGTGAATACTTTGAAACATAAACTTTTTTTCATAATTTTTGAACATCATTCGTATTTTAAACATTGTTAATCGACTGGCGCTCACGGAGTTGTATTAAAGACTTCTTGGTTTTCGGGCTCGATGAGTAGCATTGAAGTGCACGGTTAAAGATTAATTAACATTGAAGACAGAACTACTAGAAGTGATCTCAAAAGCAAAATCACGAAGTTCCACATATGCGATTTCAAGGCAAGTATTGATTCCCTTGTAGATTGACAGTATCGCTATACCGGGCTCATAATGGCTGTGAATCGGTGATGCGAAAATCTTCAAATTAGGGGGCCGCCAATGTTGTAAACAACGTGTTTACCGGTGCGTTGTCTAAGATAACATGGGCGATTGGAAATGAAAAAGCCATATGGTACCATGTTTTATAATGCTTCTTGAATATTAGTTCAAATTATTCATGGCTCTATATCAGGTGTTCCATGGAATGTCAACCTCGTGTCTGGTTCCAAATGGAAATCGTGGAGGTACAGCATGCAAGTGGGAAAAAAGGATAGTTTTGGTTGCAAGAATAAATAAATGTTATGAAACTGAACTCCGTGCCTACAATTCTTTAATTTTAATCTGAAGAAATATTATTTCATTATATGTTTATATTTATTCTCCGCACAGTTCACAACTTTAATGTTGTACATTGGTTATGTTTATGAACTACAACGTTCACAAGATATGAACAAATTCAAAGAGCAGTTCTTGCAAAGGCGCACTGTCGAGGAAAGAATGGCGAGGAATATTTCATTCCGACAGATATACGAGAAGAAATACATTTTTCGAATGGAACAATAGTTCCTGAGTGCCAATAGCTAAATACTTGTGCATAGAAAATTTTTTTTATCTAACCTCTGTGCAGATATTCATAAGGTTTGTTACCTTAGAAAATGCTAACATGTGGTTACTCTCAAAGGAGACGTTGCATTTAGGTTGTGACATTTCTTTTGCGGCAACATTTTAGAAAACCGCTAAAATGGAAGAAATTCTGACCTAATTTGTTCTTCTGTTATGCAGCTACATAAACGAGAACATATTTCCGTATAGTGCGAATGGTAACATGTCTAAACGGAACCAAATTGATGTATTGTATACAGCAATGAAATATACCTTTAATTTGTAAATTTGTGGTTTATTTCCACGCGCTGCTGCACGGCAACCCCAAAAGCTTATGCTGAAAGAGGCACAGCGAGAGTTCAGCAATCTTTTTCTTTTCTCTCTCTGATGTTTCAGTAAAATATGTGTCGACCCTCTTCCTTGAAATAAGCATTGCTTTAATAATGATGTGTATGGCAAGTGTTTCGGTGCACCATTTGCATATGATTAATATTTTGGTCTGGTTTTATCAGAATATCATGTCACGCTATTCTATGTCACCATGTTTTGCTAAACTGAGACGAAAGAAGTTGCCGAATTTCCACTCACTTATCGGTAACACTGTCGAGTGAAATTACATAACTTAGTTCGGCGCAACTCAGCTACAGAAGAAATTTGTGTTTGTCTGGGATATGGGCAGGTGAGGAATAAACGGTACATTAACTTGAAAAGTGTGCAGGGGTTTTCATTTACTAATGTTTCTGCCTATCAGTGAACGCCGCAAGGTGAAATTGAGAATTTACCTGCAAATTGTCAGCTCACAAATTTAAAGGGATTGAAAAAAAACCGCAGTTACTGCGAATTCCTTACCCCATTGCCACCCCCCAAAATTAAAGCTCCTAGGCCAGATTATCCGTTCATATTGAGTTTTTCTAGACGCTTATAAAAGAAGAAATTTCTTGTACATGCGGTTGGTCGTTTGTATTTACAACGGCGCTGAAAAGCCCGTCATCTTTATGTAAGCCAAATACTAGGCGTCAGACCCTTGATTCACATTGGAGCCTCAACCTGCATTGTTTCTTCAGAAAACAGGCAGAATCCTAAGTGGTGCGTTTGGACTCACGTGAACATGCGTTGGCTCTCCGATTCACGCATGTTTCTATATTTGATTTGGCTGATGGTGCAACTGTTGTGTTCAACTTCTTACCATACATATTGTGCCAAGTTATGTTGGTTTTAGCTCGTTTGTGTTGCCTGCTAAACGACGACATGATTGTGAGGCAAGCCACACCGGAGAACTCGGGATTACCTTTCACGACCTGGGGTTCTTCGCCGTGCATCTATTGCACTGTACACGGCCGTTTCTGAATTTGCTCCAGTGCCCTCATGCTTAGCAGTGCAGTACCACGTCTACTACGTCACCACAGCGGGTGGCTGTTAACACCACCAAGCGAAGTAGACTCTCCATCAACCCTGCGGTCCCGTCTTGGAGGTAAACCAAGGCTTGCGCCCTGATTTTTCGTGCTTTAGCATGGCCGTTGCATTCTTGCTGAGCTGATGTTGTATGATTTGCCGTATGCGGAATATCCAGGGAATTTCTAGGTGAAAGTGTGAAATACGTCATTGTGTAGTGAATAGCAATGACAGCATATCAACATTCGTCGCGTTTCTTTAACTATTCATGAACACCAGCGAATCTCTAGCTGGTGATGGAGCCAATGAATTACATACAGCCATCTTAGTGCCCTTGCTCTTAAGCAATGTTTTAACGCGACAGCGTTATGGAGCTCGGGCCGCAGAAAAGCCGGTGTCGTCGATGTCGACGTCGGCGGCGTTGGCCTTGAGCAATAAATCCCAACAGGCACTTCATGAATAAAAAACAACTTGCAAAATTGGGTGGGTGGGAATAGAACCAGGGTCTCCGGAGTGTGAGACGGAGACGCTACCACTGAGCCACGAAATCGATGCTTCAAAGCGGTACAGAAGCGCCTCTACTGAATGCGGTGTTGCCTTAGAAACGAGCTGTTTTTAAGGCTCAGCCCTGCGTCGCAGCGTTCGGCGCACACTTCGTTGGCGCGCCGAACGCTGCGTTGCTCGACGCTCACCGCGTCCGATGCGGGGCGCGTAATCGCTGCGCCATAGCCCATCGTCTTACACCCCTTGGCGGGTCGACGGGAACGCTGTCGCGTTCCACTCTTGAAGTAGAAGCTTAAGCGTCCTCCGATTTTCATACCTACTAAGCGAAGCGCCGGTTATTTCTCTCTAACCTGGATATAGAAAACTACAGTCGACATAGAGGAGCTATCCGTTTGTCGAATTCGTGAATGCAGAACAGCAAACTTGAGGTAATGTGCATTTACGGCCAGAACATCCACGATATGCTGACTTTTTTTTTCGCAGTATGCACAATATTGTACGCTACTTAAACGCTTGGTGACGTTTTGAAACCTCGCTCCACTCGCCTAGAGTAGATGTCGGCTTTCTTAAAGTACTGGTATGGCCGCATAAATTTTGTTTAGATAGAAAGTTATGTGCGACGCATCGGGCCATAAATGTAGTAGCATGCCCGAGAAGGAGCACGAGCAAATGGTCAAAAATGCTTGATAAATTCTTAGGAATCCGGTCTAGGAAGGCATGAGGATTCTTTAGCACAGCTGGTACTTCTCTTTTGCTTACTTATTTTGCTAGCCTATGCGTGTCCACCCATAGCCACCAGTCATACACATGTTACAAAATAAAAGGTACAGATTTGATAAATTGACCAATTATGTAAATATTTTCCAGATAAATTGTATCAAATTAGCCGAAACCCAGTCCAATTGGTTTTCTTTTTGCGACACCAAACACATTTAATTTCATTTCTTTAGTTTCCTTTTTGTTATGAGCTTGACTCGAAGAGAAGGCGTCACCACTCTCTTCTAAAGCTAAGAATCATCTACTCAACGTAACCAATGGTGACGAATGTTAACATGACCAATTAGGCATTTATTCTGCCGATATACGGCGTCACGGGAGCGGCAGCTTTAGCTGGGCAACGAGGCCTTGAGTAACCACAGTTTTGTAAGCAGCGTGTTCGTGCTATAAAACACAACAGTTCTGTCCATCGTGCCACCCAGAGTGACGCTGCAAACGCTTTTTCAAAAAAAAACCAGTTAAGTTTATGTAAGAATAATAGAAGGAAATTTTCAGTTTGGAAAAACAACGTGTCATAGGTTGCAGATACCGCAATGAAAACGCCAAGCGAACTCCTTCTATTTACTGTATTTGTGCAATGAGCGAGGCGAAAAAGGGCAGAGAGCAACCTTAAGGTAGTCGAAAACTTTTTAGCAATTGCTCAAGTATTTTTATAGCAGTTTTTGTTAAACAAAATCAATAACTATTTTTATACAAGTCAGTCTGATGGGTTACTTTATGTAGGTCACGTGTACAGGTATCGCTACCATACAGCTTCCGAAACAGTGAGCAGAAGACCATACACACAAATGCATATGTATCATTGTTCGGGCCATTTTATTGTGCACAGTTCACTACCTGGATAGAGTACACATAGATGAGGGCTTTTAGCGTACAACTGTCCATTTAGGGAGCGCATAGTTTCCACGCATGAACAAGCGTCGGCGTCAATGTTGAAGCTGTTCGTAGATGAACGAAACGGTTGTTGAACGCTGCTGTAATCGAAGGGTCCCGGCTTGTTGCTCATTTCTGACTAGAGGCAAACAGTGCATCTCACGAGTAAAATAATGAATCACCTTAGCAATACGTTCATTGCACCCACGTACGCAGCTGGATTTATTAATGCAATCACTGGGGAACAGGAGTGGCAGCCTTCGAAGACGGCAATGTACCGATGATAATTGACTGCCCTTCCTCCGCTTCTACCGTCTTGGCTATGCGCTCTACACAATAAAGAATGGTTCATTTCAAATCCGTACGGTCAAAGTTCAACTATATAAAATAATCCTTTTAGTGGCACATGCATTGGTTGACCCTCATGTTTCTTGCGCAGCACATTTAGTTCATCTCTTGAGATCACCTGGGAAGCAATTAAAGATAGACCAGACAAAAAGAAATAGCCAAATAGAACAGTACAACATTTATGGATTTGATTTTAGTGATAATGTGAAAGCATAAGTATAGCCACAAGTTGAGTTACTGAAGCGCCTGGCAATAAAAAAAAAATGTTCAGAAATCAGTGATCCCCGGACACCAATGCACAGAATCGTAGAGTTTGGAGACCCGCCACGTGATAACGACTTTAACGAAATTCCTAGAAGCCCGGTATAAGAAAGCACAACTAAGGACGTCACTAATGACATCTCAAAAAAGAAGGTGGCGTGGTATTTAACCGGCTAATTATTGGAAAACAATTACCTGGCATAGACTCAACATCTGGCTAGCAGAGTGGGTGTGCCGTCACTCTCTGCTGTCTCGCTTCTCTTCTCCCGGCGAGCAACTGCTCAATCGCTCGCTCGCTTGCTCGCAACGGCTGTGCTCTTACGCTCGTTGCATCTTCTCACGTCAGCACCGGAGAGGGCGCGAAAGGTCTGCCATGCGCCCCGCTTGCCCTCCAGGTGGCGCATGCTGGGCTTCCTTCGTGGCCTCCCTCCTTTCTCGCCCGAACATCGTGCCAGGGTAAAGACGTTCGCTCGCTTAACCTACTGAGCACCAATGTAGAAGTGCGACTGCCACAAAGAGACATCTTGGTCTAAGATTACAGTCACCTACCATTTTTTTTATCGTAAAGGCTGATGCTTCACGTCAGATCAGCCATTAGCAGGCACACCCACCAACTCGAAGACGATGCTAGGCCTAACCTTATCGGATGAATGCGAGTGACATTTGAACAAGCTGTATTTGCGGCTCCTTAGCACTGAAGCTTGTGCATCGATCAATACATAACGAGTTACCAACCATCACATAACCCATTCACAGGAAGCGTAACTTTTAGCGACAGCAACATCTCACGCCGTAACCTGCCCTACAATGGTCGACTTCTCGGCGGTGTCGTATGCCACTTATTACCGGCATGCTCGGCGTACTCCGTTATTTACATCAGAAGAAAATGTGGCTAATAATTGTGGAGACAACAAGGTTCCAGGGCGAATAAGAAAGTCCTCGTCCCTATTTTAGTTAGCCAAATTATGGCTGTAAATGCGGTCAAGATATCAATTCCCAGTGGTGGAACTTCCTTGGACCGGCCCGGCCTTGTATGCTGGTAGCACCGCGGCACGGCACTACCGTCAGTTGCTGAATATGGCAAAAGGACGTCTTGTTGGGCGAGTTGGTCACAATTCATCTTGGGTACTAGGCGCGAACACACACAAGACACAAGGAAAGAAACGGGACAGAGTGCTCTGACTCATCTTCTTCCTTGTGTCTTGTGTGTGTTCGCGCCTAGTTCCCAAGATGAGTAGAAGATGGCGGCTGTGCCTCACACGTGCACGGCATGGCGATAGCAACGAAGTGTGATTCGTTTTCTGCGGAACGAGGGCAAAACGCCCATCGAAATCGACAAGGAAGTACAGCCCACGTTTGGCGATAAGTGTTGCGCTTTCAAAAATGTGGGGTGGTGGTGTTGTGAGTTCACAAAGGCCGTGGAGACTTGCATCACAAAGAACGTTCGGAGAGGCTGCGGGCATGGATTACGTACGAAAACATTTTTCGAATTTTGATTCTGCGATGGGACAAATGTCTGAAGCGGTGTGGGGGGTATGTGCAAAAGCAGTGCAGGGTACGTAGAGTAGTACTTATATTTGTAGTTAGCTTTGTGTACCTTAATATGGCCAATAAAAATAGGGACAAACACTTTGTGGTTCCCCTCGCATGTGGTTTCACAGAAATGAAGAAATTCATTTGTAAAAATATCCGCGCAGCTCTCAACCCAATGGTATTTATTTATTTATTTATTTATTTATTTAAAATACTTTCAGGGCCCAAAGGCACTACAGAAAGGAGTGGGAAAGAAATGGCAAGACGTGCAGCAAACAAAAAAACAGAAGTATTACAAGGCGTCTTGTAAAGCGATCTTGAACTGGTGGTCATCGGCAATGCTGGCGATTGTGGAGGGAAGGTGGTTCCATGCGACACTTGTTCTAGGAACAAAAGAGTCATTACACAATTTTGTGCGACAAGAAGGTAGCCCCACCTTGAAGCGATGATCGGTCCTTGAAGAAATGTAATGAGCTGGATGAAACAAAACGTCCTTCATCTCGTTGTTATAATAATATATTTTATGAAAAAGGCTGAGGCGAGATTACTTTCGACGCAACGAAAGGTCAGGCAAGTTTAGGGTTTTCTTCATGGATGTGACACTGGAATGACGTGAATAATTCGACAATATAAAACGTGCGCCGCGATTCTGAATGGCTTCAAGAGTTTGAATGAGTGTAGTCTGAGTAGGATCCCATATGGCGCATGCGTACTCCAATTTAGAACGTACCAAGGTTTTGTAAAGTGTTAACTTCAGGGACGATGGGGCATCAAAAAAGTTTCGACGCAGATAACCAAGCATGCGATTGGCGTTGTTAGTTACATATTCTACATGCGTATTCCACGATAGATTAGAAGAAATGTGAACACCAAGGTATTTATAGCTGTCAACAGATGGTAATAGCATATTATTGAGGCGGTAAGTACGCGGACAATGATTAGTGCTGTGGCGAGAAACCTTCATACTTTTACATTTAGTTGTATTAAGTGTCATGAGCCATTGACTGCACCATTCAAATACCCTATCTAGATCACGTTGCAGATTGAGATAATCGTCATGGTTAGTAATTTTCTGGTAAACCACGCAGTCATCTGCAAACAGTCGGACAGTTGAGGAAGAAAGGCAAGTAGGAAGATCATTAATATAAATTAAGAAGAGCAGAGGGCCCAAAACGGACCCTTGCGGGACACCAGATGTTACGGCACAATTACGTGAAGAGAAGTCGTTAGCCGTCACATACTGACTACGGTTAGAGAGAAATTCCTTAATCCATGCAAGTACATTGGGGTCTATGCTAAGTTGGTTAAGCTTGAAGATAAGTAGATCATGTGAAACGGAGTCAAATGCCCTAGCAAAGTCTAAATATATGCAATCAGTATCAAAGTCAAGATCCGCGTTAATAAACAAGTCTTTAGTAAAACATAACAATTGCGTTTCACACGAAACTGCTTTACGGAATCCATGCTGATAAATGCTGAAGAAGGAATTGGACTCAAGGAATTCAATGAGGTGCGAGTATATTATATGCTCTAGGATTTTTACTGGAATGGTTGTTAATGATATGGGGCGGTAATTATTGGGAGAATGTACATCACCAGATTTATGCACTGGGACCACCTTCCCTATCTTCCAATCAGAGGGTAGTGTAGACATCTGTAATGACTGTTGAAAAAGCTTTGACAATATCAGTGCAGAATAAACTTGAGTACACTTCAGCATTTTTGATGAAATGCAATCTGGACCGGCCGATGAAGACACTTTTAAGTTGACAATGAGCCTTTCGACACCAACTGCATCAATAGCGATATAATCCATTGGAAAGAAGTTCGTTTTTGGTATGTGCGGTAATACTGTGGGAGTGCTCTTAGGAAAATGAGTAGCAAACACATTGTTCAGAACATTGCAGCACTCGCTTTGAATTACTGGAACATCAGATTGGATTAACTGAATGTGTGTCCTTTTAGTACCGTTAATAATGCTCCAAAATTTACGGGGATTAGAACGAAGTAGCAAAGGAAGAGTTTTATCAAAGAATTGCTTCTTGGCTTTTGAGAGCGCAGTACAGAATTCTCTGTTAAATTTTTGATAGCAGGACCAGTGGTCTATTCTGGCTGTGAATTTTGCGCGTCGAAATATCCGCTTCTTTTTGTTGCGCATGCGCTTTAACATGTTATTGAACCATGGTGAGCGAGTACATGATGAAACTTTTCTTTTAGGTACAAAACGATCAATAAGAGACAAGAGTTTGTTTTTATAAAGCAACCAGTTGTCCTCAACCAACCGCTGCTCAAAACCGGCGAAAAACTGATCAGCAAAGACCTGAAATTCCGCATTCATTCCGGTTACGTCTGCTTTGCCGTAGTCTTGGATGACCCTAGTTTTTTTCTTCTTAGAAATCTTTGCCCGTAGAGTGAAGTGAATTATCGAGTGATCGCTAATTCCCTTAACGTATTTAAACAATGCACGACGTGCAGATGCACAGGAACGTCTCCAGCCGATGTCACCGACATTTTTTGAATTATAGAATTCGCCACGCTAGATATTCAAAGTTAAAAGGTTGAGCACCGGGTAATCAGTGAAGATTACTATTCATGGTTGGTGGCATCCAAGGAACATATACACCCTAATAGCCTGATAGCTTCTTTTATTTTTCATTGTTAATGCCTTAAATCAGCTAGCCTAATATATAGCAGGCACACGGTTTGTTATGGGAAAATGAAAGCAGTACAAGCCATGTTTTTCTGTCAAATGCATGGAAGGAGATGCTGGGGCCTCGTATAGTCAATTAACGATAAATGCGTTGTGAAGACAGGATAGTTTATTAGCAACACATGTCAATTGTCTTCTTCATAAAATGGGCACTTTTTTGCGAGTCGCGAAGTGGCAGCTAGCCCTACTTACTCGGTACTCCTCACCAACCATTTCTAACAATTAATGTGCGTTGCACTTAACAGAGCTCCAAGAAGTTCGCGTCAAATAATGCAGGTGAAAGTGGAACACCTTTGTTGTTTGAGAAGATTTGAGGACGAATAAAACAGAAGTGGTGCTAGCATCAATGGGTTATGAGTTTGCGTTCCTGGGCGCTCAACTGGAAACCTAGAAAGATAAATTCATTTACCACACGTTTTACATAATTGTGCGATTGCAGTTTTTTTTACGTAAGCATATCGAAAAAAGTGCAGCATTTACAACTCCCCAGATGGGTATGGTTCGCTGTCGTCTGTTCGTTCTGTCGAACGGGATTAATATGCGTTCTCTTTCGTCTGCACTATAGCAAGTCGCACATTGGGTGACTCCTGCGAAGTGAGGAAACAATGTTGTACCGCTTACGCTTGGGCGTTGCATTCACGAATGCGTACACGTGTATGATTGATGTGGCTGATAGCATCGAGTGCAATGCCTGCGGTGTCGAGGACACAGTAGAACACTTACTGCGCTACTGCCCATCTTTTAAAAATGGAAGACGACCTCTGCACAGCTATATATCAGTTAGATAGGAAACCGTTCACCTTGAACAAGTTCTTGGGACCATCACCTCGCATGTCGCAGCTACCAAACGCCACAGAAGCGCTGCTGCGAACTTGGAAAGCTACCGTATTGAGTGACCGCCTGTGATCCCGTATGAGTGACCGTTAGAGATATATAGCAGAAAACTGCTACCACGTCGTCGATATCCGCAGTGGACTTTCGCTACTTCTAATCGTTTCCTGTCCTCTTTCCTTCCCAATAAAGGGTAGCCAACCGGGCTGAGTCCTGGTTAAACTCCCTGCTTTTTATTTATCAATTTACTTTGTCCTAACATGATGCCACTCTTGCAATAAATAGTCATTTAGTTGAAGACAAAAGTCTCGCAGTCTCCTTCTTGCGCAGCCCTTAGGAACATTTAAATCAACATACTTTATTATTGCCAGCCAAGAGAAAGATATCCATAATTTGGTCACCAATATAGCTGGCTGTAATGCGGTGTATCACACGAGTTGTGCGACTGTCCCCAGTCCAAGAAAATATGTTGTGTGTCCACAGATTGAGCTACCATGGCTACTTCGGCAATAGTGCAACACATTCAAATATTGAAACGTTCGTAGGGTGTATGTTCAAGCGAAGACGATGCATGCTGCTCCATTGAGTGTTTGCCTAGCGCACACCAAAAGGCGAATTGAGGGAAAGAATGATGCGTGATTCCAGCAGGGTCACATGATTTGGAACAAGCGGGTATTCTTAAATCTGGCGTCGGAGTCACTCCTAAAACATGGTTGCAGCGACTACTCGATGAAGCGCACCGGTATATTCTCCATCTCTACAGGCGACTTCAGCACGCAAGCCATGACTGCCGAAAGGCACAGGATCTTGAGTGGGCTCACCAAAAATTCGCCCAGGAGCATGTTGATGAAGTTGCAGCGCACCCACGACAGACTTCGACGGTAACCGTACGTCAGGCCGTAGAGTATGACGAGCACCGAGGCTACCAGAGAAGCGGACAAACAGAGGAGCCAGGCGAATACGGAGACCCAGGTTGGGAACAGCGGCAGCTGCACGCTGCTCGTCAGACGCTCCCTGGGCACCTGTCCTGTTTTGGCTGAACCGGTAGACGTGTCCGTGTCGTGAACCCAGTCTTCTACTACGTCTTCGACGTACACCTTGGGCACTGTAGGCTTTCGTCGAAATACCAGTGGCCGGGACTTCTCTAAGAGAAAGACGACCAGGAATGCGAATGGCGTGACGAGGATCGTTGACTGCAGGGCAATGACGAGCTCGCGCCACGATGGCAACTCGAGTAGTGTGTAGAAGATACGCCAATTGAAGTATTCCTCTTCGTCGGCGTCCAGGCCGTAGAACATGAGGCTCACCATCATGCCCGTGGTGACGAGCAGCAGGGCCAGCGAGGCACGCTGCTTGCGAGTGAAGTTGCTGGTCGGCAAGCGGCTGAAAATGCTGAAGATGAGGTGCTCCTCGCGAAAGTAGCGGATTATTCTGGCGGTGAAGATTCGCCACGGGTTGCGAAGGCTCCCCTCGTCGGCAACGTGGAAGGTAAAGGTCGAAGCTCCTTTGTACGCGTCCGGTGTCAGCACGTCGTCGACGATGAAAACCACCTGTGAGGCCGTTTGAAGGTCCCTCACGACAACTGTGCTCAAGTGCCAGGAGCTCTCGTAGCCCTTCAGCTCCAGGGTCAAAGAAATGCCCTCAACATCTCCAAGGCTTGACGGATGGCTTAGAAAGTACCAGTCTCGGCCACCGGCCTGAAGCGCCAATGGGTTTCGCGCGCCGTCGCGAAGGACCACTTCACGGGATTCGGCGTCAGACCCGTGGACAACGAGAAGCACTCGGCTCGTGGTCCCAGAGCCCTTGAGGAACCACGTGTAGACAGATACGAGATAGCCAAACGCATCGTCCTGCTCGTTCTCTGCGAGGTACTCTATGCCCGCGGCGCCTTCGTCTAGCGCGTCTTGCTTCGCGGCCCACACCATGACCAGCAAATAGACGAGCCACACCGCTGATATAATTACGGTCATCACGACGTTGCTCGACATGGTCAACAGAAGGAAGCCCAAATCGGTGAAGTCGATCGGGTGCGGAGCGATGAACAATCCGCCCGCGAAAATGGAGTTGTGCTCGCAAGCGCAGTGAACAAACTGTTCGTCAGAATCCGCGATTACGCGGCATCCTGAACTCGAGTACGCTTGCTCCGTGTTGTTCCAGAAAAGGCAGCTGTAGAAGCGCGACTTCATCGTGTAAGTCGCGCTGCCGTTCTCGTCGCCCCTCCTGCGATACGGGTCAAGTAACCTGGCTTTCGCACTGTTAGTAAGCGGTATAACAGCCACCGTGACCAGGGCAGGCTTCTGGACAAATTCGATTCGGTTCTCGTGCGGCACGTTGCTTGCGAGGTGAAACCTGTTCTGCTCGAGGAAATCCAACCTGGAAGGAGGTCGACCATAGACGACGGCGGTTATGAATCTTTTTTGGGCGTCGAAGGTGAACACGTCGATCTTCAAGAACACGCCTGCTTCGGTCACGTTAATTACGTGCATGGAAACGTTTGAGAACGATGTTTCGTAGGTGCCCGCGTGTCCGTCCCAGTCGAGTGGTGTTGGCCTTTTCAAGTAGCTCTCCGTAGGCACATGGACGCTGAAGGGAGTTTCTGCGGGGCCTCGTGCCACCTCGACGCCTACAACCTGGGTGTTTATTAGCTTTGCCGTCTCGTGACATCGAAATGGATTAGACGGAAACACTATGGCCGTTTGTGCGTCGACGCTGCCTTCGACGCGAACCCTGCTGCCGCCGGATGTGCCGAGGAAGCCTCGCCTTTGCGACTCTCGAATCCAGACTTCGTAGTCCCTGGCGTTGATTTTTGCGTCGTTCTGCTCGGTGTCCACCACCCGTGACACACCCGCGGCTACTCGGGCCACATTGTGAACCAGTTTCGCCACAGTCGCGCACTCGGAATCGGGCTGAAAAAGAAATAACAAACATCAGCTACAAGTTCCGCACAACGCTGTTTCCCGTTCTTGTGAAAAGCATTTCTATTTAACGGTTACCTTTTACCTCAACAGCATTGCTAATAGAATTTTATGGGCAGCAGGTAGAAAAGTTTGCGTACACGTGACATACTTATGCGGGTGTCGAATTTTCAATGTTTTGTCGGTTTTCTCTTTACAGCAATTTTCCAATTTCATTTTAAATCCCCCACACAAGCCTAAACCTGCACGCTGTGAGATACACAACGCCGTACTAACCGTTCTTAACCGTTCCTAATGATTGGTATCGCTCCTTAGAAAAGTTGTCACTTTGACGTTTGAATAAACAGCAAGTTTCGAGTTTATCATAGCCATTTCAAACGGAGGAGCAGAAGCGACCTGCTTAATCCTTGGGCAATGGGCAAGGAATCAGTTGAAATGAGTATAAATTGACTTTCGCGGCACATTCACAATGCACGGTATCTTGCTACACGATGCTGACACGTCGGATGTATGAACGCGTCCTTTAATGACCATTTCGTCTGTAGGCACGAGAAAAGCGTAGTGATGACAGAACTATGTGTGTTTTGTGCGCCTATGATGCTGTTTTCCAAGCACTGGTCAGTGAATCTGCGACCTTGCTTATTGAGGGGCCCATGACGTTGTCAAAGAGGACGACGCCTTTTAGGTTGAATATAAAAAGGCGAGTGAACAGCGGTTGACATCCAAGAAAGAAAAGGTCTTTTTTTGGCCGACTAGTGTACCATATGGTTTGGTGGTTAAACTGCACTATATACTTTCCGGGCACATTTTGAGACTGCACAGCCTCTGGGTTCGGGCAATTTTTTTAAGTTGAGTAAAACCACATTTGCGGTTACGGCATTATGCTCGTAGTTTGAATTAACGAGCGCATCTGTGCGTCATTCCGTACTTCCACCAGGTACGGAACAATACTGCTCCGTAAAAAACTCGACAATAACTTGGTACGTTTTTTTTTTCGTTCTAAGCTTCAATTTGACGCCTTTGTTTGTGTGTATGTGCGTCTGGTCCTGCGTGCACTTAGAAGGCCTCAAAATGTCTGATTTTATGAAAGCCAAATAGCCAGGATTGGCGAGGTACCCAAATCCGACGCACGCCAAATTAACCTGATAGCTGCAAAGAAGACTTTGCCTACAAGAAGGGGCAACAACCACTTCTGGGCTGTAAGGTGGATCGTTAAGCCCCCTCATGCTTGATGATGCTTGTTAGGCGCAGATATCGTACCAATAGTTGGAATGACAGTGAAATTAACCTATCCATGAGCAGTGGATTACGCGGCGGCATACTGGGTCGGCGCTCCGAGCCGAGAATGAGTACACTCATCACCTACTACGTCATGCGTCGTTGAGAAGCATTTTTTTTCTTTTTTGTTTTTTTCATTGTCAACTTCACTGCAAGCAAAGCTTCCATGCCGAAACTGAGGCGCTGTCGCTACTGATAATATTTATACACTTGCCGCCTTCCTTCAGTGCAGTTGTGCTAGACAAAGAGATAATTTCGTATAGGTGTGAGGTCACTGTGAAATATATAATGCACGACGTATACTAGCGCAACTTAAAATGGTTTATCCTTACCTGCCGCGCGCTAGCTAATTGGCTATGGCATTGTGCTACTGTTGCGCGAGTTATCTACCGCCCAGCAGCGGACTGTTTACGGCGGTTACATTTCGTAGAGCCAAGAGATGGCGCTGCCGGCTCTGATGCCGTACGACGCCCCCTGAGGGCAACTTAGTTCACTCGGGAGGTGCCAGTGAAGTTGAATGACTTAATTGCAGCGAGATCGTGACTGACCTGTGCCACCTTTATTGACTGCATAGAATAACATTTTGCGCATATGACGCAAATTGTGGCATGCTTCACGTGAAAGAAGTATCTTCCGGAAACTATGCGATGTTCAATTACCCTGCAGAACGAGTAAGGGTGAGCTAGAGTTCATGATTTCTGCAGGGAGTGCCCCTTCTAAAATAAATGAGTTTCTGTGAGGCAAATCCAAAATCAATAAAGAAATTTGCCATGTTGGCTCGAGGTCAGGGAATAAAAATAATGTATTGGTTCACTGCAGACTTTGTTCTGAGTACTAAATCATAAGGATACATAGTTTACCGTATGTAAAAGGGAAGCCAGGACACACTCAGTGGTTGCGGGGTCACGTGTTCAGAGACGGCAAGCGCCCATGCAACAGGACATTACGCGACCCATATAGATGTGCTTTGTTGAAAGAATGCGCTAATGCGATTCCTCAATTGAATTTGACTGCCTTCACATTGACCATTGCTATTTAATGTCTGCCGTCTAAGGCAAACCACACCACTTACATGGAAATCGCTTGGTACTTCTACTGGTAGTTCCTGAGGGGTAGGGGCCTTGAGGTCAAGCAGTGCGGCCAGTCCATCAAGAAGTTCTCCCCCAATGGTGGCAGTTAGGTCCGCGATCCTCCAGTTGCTCTCAATTGAAGTCAGCTTGGAGAAGGCGCTGGCATAATCATCCATGAGCTCAATCACCGCATCTGTGAAGTTTTTTGTCGTGGCGGAGTTGTTGTCTGGGATGAGCACCTGGAGGACGCTGATCGCATTGTGCAGTTCGTTCTCAGTGGTCACGGGGCTGGTCTTCAGGTAGCCGATGTAGTCGTCCAAGACGTCAGCGTCGCGGCTCAAATTTGTAGTCCCAGCGATGCTGCCGAGACGGTTGCATCGTTTGTAAAACTCCGAGTTGAACAACATGGCGGAACTCTTGATGTACGAGAGTATGGCGTCGGGGCTGTTCTGCTGGCTTTGCCTGGCGTAGTCGTCGACGGTCTCCAGCGTGATGTCGCTGCAAGAGCCGATTTCGATGGTCACTGCTAGCAGGTCGTAGACGTACTGCCCGACGTTGTCGTTGACGACCACGACCACAGAGCAGTCGGTGGCGGCCACCGTCGTGTTCCCAGGCGGCAGGACACCCGCAAAGGTGCCGTCGTCGAGGCTAGACTTTATGTGCGTGCAAGAATGCCACGGCTTTGGGCGTCCGCCCTCCAAGTCCTTGAGCCTGTTGGGTGCGTGACTGCAGAAGTAGAAGCCGTAGCTTAGTGAGCCTCCCTCGGGATCTGCGAAGCCTGTGCAACCGACGTGGAAGGTGGTCTTCACAGCTGCGCCTTTCTTCGGATTCACCTGGCAGTGACCTTTCGTCGGTGGGAGGTCACTCTGCTCCCTCAAACCCTGGCCCTCGAAAAGCTCGTGCGTGAGAACGAAATGGACCTCCGCCTGGGGCCTCTGGTTCCATGCGCTCGCCTTGATGCTGGAGTGACACGTTAAAACTAAATCGAATATTGACTCGTATAGCTTGCAATGTATCGGATAACTTCTGCAATTAATCTCAATTTTTCGCTCTTGTTTCACATGCTCAGCCCGTGTAACTGAGGCCCTTACCTCCCGCATGGCATGCGCATCCTATGCATGCGCGCTCAGTTGACAGGGTGCCAGGTCGTTCTTGTTGAGTTTGTTTACACAGAAAGCACCTGAGCAACTGTTGTACTTGTTTTTGTGCTTAGCTTGAACATCTTCCAATTGTATGTGCGTCCGGGTGCATGACTTATTGATACTGACTATTCAATCACTTGTTACAGTGCCAGATGTTTCTGTGAGGAAGTTAAAGAATTTTAATAATCGCCTGTGGTAGATAGCACTATTGACGTGCTTGAGATGGTACATTCGAAGAGGTGGACATTACTTGCGCAATAAATCAAAATATGTAATCAACCAATTAACAAAACTGTCCAATAATATTTTTATCTTATTATATTACGGAACACATTGAAATTTTCAAATTGTAGTCCGTAAGACTGCAAGGAATGTTTACTTGAAAAGAACTCTGTGGAAGTCACCATTTTGTCTTTTTTGATGTAGGTTGTCTTGCATATGAGAACCTGTAAGACAATTGAAATGCTCGCTTGTGCTAATACTGTCATTTACCGGATCCGTCACCGAGGTTATATGGCTGGAGGTGATTCCAGCCAGTCCCACCATTCCTAAGCTACTTCCTCACGATACATGCACCATCTATTCGTAGCAATCCACATCGCTCGCGCTATTAGGCTGCAAGCACCGTACACATTTACACCTCAAGCAACAGCAGGTGTATTTCCGTTCCCTAAAAACGAACCGTTTTCAATACGTTAAAATAAACCAGACTTGCTCCAACACATTACCTGTTGCCTCTGGTGTTCCGCAGGGATCCGTACTGGGTCCTCTTTTATTTTTGCTTTATATAAATGACATTGGCAATAATCTATCTGTAAAAATTAAACTTTACGCGGATGACTGTGTACTATATGATGAAATTGACTCACCCCAAGATCAAATCAGGTTAAATAGTGACTTTGGCAAAATAGTTGCATGGTGCCATCAATGGCAAATGACTATTAACTATGAGAAAACCGGCTTTATGAGAATTACACTAAGAAAAAAGCCTCTTCTCTTCCAGTATTTTCCCCAGAACACTTATATCTCGGAAGTATCTCACTATAAATATCTCGGTGTACACATATCCCACAATCTTTCCTGGTCAAAACATACTGACACTGTAATGGCTAATTGTCTTCGCAAATTGTTCACCCTCAGACGGTCGCTTAAATTCTCCACACCAACTGTCCGCCTCATGGCATATATAACAATAGTTCGTCCTACTTTAGAATATGCAATAATCATTTGGGACCCCTACACAAAAACAAATATTGAGAAATTAGAAAGAATTCAAAAGAAAGCTGTCCGATTCATCTACAATTCTTACGGTCGAACATCTATAACAGATCTCCTTAAACGTAGTGGCTTCTCTTCGATTACAGAACAAAATCGTTTCTCCCGATTAAAATTCTTTTTTCAACTAATGAATGGCCACTACCATATTGATACCTCACACATCTTAACACCTTTAACTGGTTATGCTACTCGTCATAAACACTACCTAGCAGTAACCCCATTAACACCACACAACAACTGCTTCAAATACTCTTATTTTACAAGAACAATAGTTGATTGGAATAAACTTCTTGATAAAGTCGTTACAGAAAATTCTTTATCCCGTTTTCAGGCGCACCTGTACTCATGACTCAACCGCACATACTTTATTTGCTCTTTTTTCGATGCATTTTGTCCTTTTGCCATTTTCGAATTCAAGCGTTGGCATGATTGCTTAAACTGTATGTTTTTGTGAATGTACTTGTATGTTCCCACCCTGCTAAGATCTTGTAAAAGATCGCAGTATCTATAAATAAATAAATAAATAAATTAACTGCGAGCGTGGCAGCGAGCGTGAGAGGCAGAAGCAGCTTGAGTAAAATATTTTGTACAGTACAGTATGATGGTGTTACGCTACCACTAGGCGCTGAAATCTAAAGTTCTTCGATTCAATACATTTTGTTTCTGTTGGAAACACCATCAAGTTTACAATTAAGGTGGAACCGTGATTGTGTGCTGTGCATGGTGTAATAAGCTGTTTTGTGGCGTTGTATGACCGTTCTCAGTATAGGTATACAGCTAACAGGCAGGCGTCAATGAATCGAAGGTGACAAAACTGGACGAAACTGCTAAGGCGTACTAAAGGCGCTAGCAACGTTAAATGCTTGACATGTAGATAGACGTGTGCTACACTCGCCGACAACTTTGTGTCATCTATTTATTTACCTTAGAACTACTAGTGCAGATGAGCTACCGAAATTGCATATCTGCGACAAGCATTCTGGCAACGTTTGGCAACGCTTTAGCTTCATCGGAACAGCGCATCTTCCGCGTAATCCGCGTATCTTGAACTTGTGGTGTTTTCGACTTTGCCTAGAAACGAAACAGACAGGCAGAATGATAAGTCAAATCTAACACTCAGTGATGTTTTCACCTTATTTTGTCATTGCAAACAAGTTGTTTGTCTTCTCTTCCTCTTCTCCGCCGTAAGCTCACCCGGATGAGAACGCGGGACTTTATTTTTGGGGAGCACTCTTACTTGCGCTTGCTTTGCCTCCGCGCGCACGAGTTCCTTTATTCATTACCGCAGAAAGTACAGCCCATGATTGAGTTTAGCACAGCGCTCAAAGGAAGGCGAATTTCAATACAAATCTCATCAGCAACAATAATTCCTTGTCAAGTGGGCTCACTTGTGTGGTCCGGACCTGGTGATGTACCCGGCTGGCATCAGCAGCACGGCCCCGCGCTGCTCGGTGAGGCAGCCGGGTGGCACGCGGTGCACGCCTGCGTCCTGAGCCGTGGGTCCGCGTATTTGCCACGTGACCAGAGGGTAGCTGGTGTTCCACAACTTGGTGCGCTGTGGCCGGGCCTCCGCCACCAGGTCCTCGCTGCTCAGAACGCCGAACTCGCAGCAAGGGCAGGACAGCGCCATCTATGAAGCAGGTCGTAAACAGGTAAATAAATTCCCGTTCGCAGTTATATGAAAAAAATTTAAGCTGTTTTTGAAAACCTCATCGGGATTCCGTGACCATGGATGTTGCATCGTGGCTGTTCTCTAGCCAAATAGGCATTCGCACCCTAACGCGCTCGCCTTCTATGTGACGCATGAAAACTAGTTTGCATAACTAGGAGCGTGAGCTTATAGTGCTGTCATTTCTTGCGAATAATTCAGTGCTTTTGCAGGGTAGCGGTTGAGCCGTCGTGTCCTTCGCCCATGGCGTTGAAATGCAAATAATGGCGAAATTTCTGTTTTTTTTTCGCATTTTATTCGAGCTTGATGTTCCAGCAATAACCCAGTTGTCAGCTCACAACTACTTATAGTGCCGTAAAAAAACTGGCTGCCACTTAACAGCGTCGCCAGTGCCAGGCGGTATGAGGACTAAGCACCGGCCGCCAGCGCAAAACCCTGAGGATGTGTTCGCACCATGTCGTCCTGATCTCCGGGAACGCGCACGCGGATTGTGGCGCTGTCGTTGTCGCTATCACTGCTCACGCGAAGCCTGAAGTTGAGTATTTGAGTCGAGCCATACTGCAGCTCGTCCGTGATCTCGATAACCTGCGGAGATACAGAATCCACAAAACATGTGCCTACGAATTTATGGCATGTGCACTGTAACAGTTGTACTGGCTTGGAGTCACAGAGTGAGAGCTCTCAACATTGCCTACTTTCTTGCTAAAGTCACAATTATGGGCAGGTGCAAGCAGCGAACAAAGAACGCACGTTCAAAAAGCAGAGTTCACTATCTCGAGCAAAAAAGGTGCGTCTATAGTACGTGTTTTAAGCATTCGTTCTTAATGTGAACATTCTTGCCACTTGAAAACACGTTTTCGTATGTTTTTTTTAACTACATAGCACATCGTGACTATCATATAATCGCCCACAGTTTCTCTCTCTCTCTCAAAAAAAGAAAACATGTCATTGCTGTAGCCAGATCGCCCAATCGTTAATCAATGGTCTACATGAACTGCTATACTAGCAGTGCAAACAACAGTTAACTTCTGTCTTCTTGTATCATTTGATATAGTTAATGATGGTCAAAAGTACAGGTTCGAGAATGACGTATGCGTGCTGCCATTTAGTTGCTGTTCACATGCTACTGCTCTCAGATTGCAAGAGGATTCCCCCAATCTGTTACCCAGTACTTCAAGTCTCGAAAGAAGCAAGAATTTACTTTGTTCATATCATACTTTCCGGCGTTCTCACCAATAGCGTTAAAGCACGAAATATGTGAGAATGCTGTACGGTGCTGGACTGGACCAATTTCGTCCTTCTCGCTGCTGATTCCGGCCACAAATTTCTAGAGTACGATATCAATTTTTTTCGCCGTAGAAATAGAACATGCGATACAAACACCCGGAAAAGATCGCTTTCTTGTCCATGTGCTTAGCAATGAACTGTGCATATTTACTGTAAACTTGTGGCCATTTCCTTTGTTAGACAGTTACATTTACTAGTAACTGCATGGTGAGCATCCAGCACACTCGAGGTGAGCATCTTTGGGCGCTATGAGCATCGTCTCAGTTAAAGGGACGCTAAAAAAATGAATTCGGACCAGATGGGTAGTCTGCTAGTTTTTTCTTAGGAGCCGTCATCGTTTCCTATATAATTCAATATAAAGTTGCCGCCGATCGTTCCATTGCTGTTCTTCAATTTCAACCACCCGCGCCAAAACTGATGAGTTGGCGCAACCTCCACGTGACCAGCTAGTATACCGCCATATTTGAATCAGTCAGTGATGACGTCACGTATGAGAGAGAATGGGGTCCAGAACAAGTTGCGCCACTCCGATGTTTCGTTTTCTTAAATTTCGCGCGCTCTTTTCATTACGAAACACGAATGCGTTATTACAGAACTCAATCCAATCTTTAAATCTAGCTCGACCTAATATTATCTTTGAGTATCCCTTTCAAAAGCTTGAGCGGCCACTTTTAGACTGCAGCTACCTCCTGGTCCGGTTGCTTCTTGATAAATGCTTGGTATAGGGATTCGTTCTTGTCGCATTTGTCGCAGCTCCAACTAAATGCCAGTGCTTGACCAGGCTTCTCTAGGTGACGAGAACCACTGCCGTCTGGAAGGAACAAAACGCAACCGATGAAATATTGGTTTACAACCAAGCAGCAAATTGCTATGCAGCACAGAAGGGTTGGCAAACAATTAGCACACGCACTGACCACTGTTGTCCAGGCATGAGTCGTCGTACTCTCGTTCCCGCGCGGCTTTTACATCCGTATGCTCAGTTGCTTGCGCGTGAGTGTGAGAGCACGTCGAGCTGCCCATATGGCAGGTTTCTTTTTTTTTCTCACACACTCATGTCGATGAGACATAAAACAAAGTAAATCAAATTTTAATTTACGCTTCCTTCGTACTTGTTACAAAACTCGAATGTAGGCTTCTTAATAGCCATTTTGCTTTTGTTTCTTTTAAATCGCAAAATGAAAGTAGTGGAAAGAAATTCATGAACTTACCGTATCATATATATTTATCATGCCGCATCATGACGCATATAGGGCATCTCTCTGTTTGTGTGTGTGGGTGGGTTTGTGCATGCATGCGTGCGTGCGCATGTATGACTGAATTTGGTAATCTCCAATTACCAATGTTTTGAGCTAGCTGATTCCACCTTGCGCCTGCAATTTTCCTAAGCGTGCCTAAATATTCTCAGAAATAAATAATATCTGAGAAATTCCCATTTGCGGGCACATAACCATACGTTAAATGCAAGTGTATCAAAAAACTGCGAATTCGTTTGAGAAAACATATTCTAAAAGACACCCTTCAATGTTTTCCAAGAGTAAATTGCGAAAACAAAGTTATCCTAGCTGTATTAAGAGCACCCCTGGATGATGATGAAACAACTTTTAGTTCAACACGGCAAGCGAAAGAGTAGTTTATCTCCCCTCCTTTAAATTCCGGCTAGGAGCCCTTGGGTCCGATATATAGAGGCATCTTCAGCTTGTCTGATTACTTGTAGGTGCACCTCGCTGTCTGAGCTTAGCACCGCTGTATCGCCCTGCTCCGCGTTCGTATATGTGTCGTTTGGCCCCAGCAGTATGTTGGCGAAAGCCAAGATTATGTGTTTGGTCCGTCCGCTGATTACACTTTTTACATTTATCTGAATAGAGTTCTGGGTAACACTGATGATAACCGATCGGATTTGGGACGCTGTTTGTAGTAGGCGCCATGTTGTCGCCTGCTGCTTAGTCAATGAGGAGCGTGGTGGGAGGGCAGGTAATACTGACTTCCTGAACTGTAGTGTTTGGTGATTCGATTATTTTTGGCCATGCGGTCTCTCTCCGCACTCGGGACCCGCGTTCGGTGTGTGCAGTTTCACTGCCCGGGAGGGAGATGGCGGGCGTCCATATGATATGAACGTCACGCTCCCCGCGAAAGTTAGCACGCTTAACGCCTCTTTCGAGACCCCTGCCTTAGCGAAGTTATGAAGCGTTGTTTTAGAGTCACTGGTAACTACGCTGGCCGTTGTGGAGGCGAGCGCCAGCGTAGTAATCCCTGGATTCAAAAACAAAATGAAGCAGAAATTTCATGGTAGTAAACGACATGTGGTCATGGTATTTGCACAAGAAATCACTGTCCATGTCATCGTGATATTTTTGGAGTTTCCTGAAAAATTGAAATTCACCCCAATATTTACACTGCCGATATCGCAACATTGCGGCTTGGAATTACATAAAACTACGGCGAATACTTCGTTTACCGTAACGTTCGATTCGCACGCCGGAAGCAGCCAATAAGAAGCTTTTGCTGCGTTCAAACCGATTTCTGGCCCCATTCGCTTGCGGCTCGACTTTCAATCGCTTTACTTTTTGGAGTGTACTGCGGTGACGCGTTTATAAGAGGAGCCACGAGCAGACGTGTTCCGCATGGCGCCGCATTGTGTATCGCGTACATTTCATCGCGTGCACTGATTACACACGCCTCGTTTCGAGTCACTCACTGAGGACTAGCGTCTCGACGTCGGACAGGGCGACCAGCGGCGCGCCGTCGATGGAGGCGTGCAGGGCGCTGCTGCTCGCTGTGAGGTAGCCGACGGCCAGAGCCTCAATCAGCACGTCTGTCTTGCCGCGCCACATCTGGCGCAGCACCACCTTGGCCGTCTCGCCCTGGCGCAGGCAGCTGGGACGCAGAAGAGAAACGTCTTCAACCAATGAGGCGGTGCTGCGGGGTCGCCGAATGCGCGTAGAGTGTCCATGGTATACGACATCGAGACAACCTTCATACGGTTGTCGTGCTGAACAACGTGTTTAGCGCACTGAACCGAGCTTTAGATGTTTCGTTGTAAGCGTCCTACAATGTTAAGGGGGACACGATGAGTATCAGTTATCGGTACAAATTTCTCAGTGTTTTTTGGCACGCGACGCGTGACAGCTCCATCTGAAGCGAACGAAAGGGCAGAGCAGTCGAGAGCGGCGTTGTTTGTGAAAATGTTGGCGCGTTGTACTGGATTTGCCGTCATTGGGTAATAGTGCAAGGAGAAAAAAGGGACGCGAGAAATGAGGCAGCACGCTTTGTGCGAGTTCTGAACCACCACTTTTCACACATGTGACAGTTTTGCTGTTTCCTAATGGTCGAGACCAGCAACAATATAGGTATCTCATGCGGTGGTGCTGCCTGTAAAATGGAATAGGCCTTGCAATCTGAACAAATGAGGACACTTACATCAATAACATATATGCACCGGTTCATATCGTACTTGTGTGAAAAGTCATAGACTTCGTCAAGTCATGCACCTCGTCATCTAACCCCAGTGTTGGCAAAACTACATGTCGTAGCTGCTTGGCAAGTTTGCTTTTCTTGCGCCTGAAAATTTACCCTCGATGAGAACAGACGACATCGAGGACAAGCGCCGGGAAGTCAATAATTGCACTGCTCCCTTTCAAAATAACGCGCGTGGGTAACCTGAGGTTGTCCATAGAAAGTGGGCTGGTCCCGATGAGAAGGTTTCATTCCGCAGCGTAGGTTTCAGACATAGACAACCAAAGCAGAGCTACGTCATCACAACGTTTCTGCGACTGTGGCAGTTTTCACTACCACTCAACGAAACGCCGCGACTGGCCAGGGTTGACAGACACATTTGACAGAGCCAAGTTGACAACACATGAAGGAAAAGAAATTATTCTAAACAATTTTGAGCAACGTTTGCTAATACTGCTAGTATTTGTCTATATATCAAAGAAATTTGATTCCATGTACAGGTGGCCAGAGCTTAGTCAAGCAAGGAAGAATAAACTTTTTATCTCGCCACCCATTTTCGTTGCATCGTGTACACGAAAGACGGAAATAAACAGATTGATTGACTGGTTGATCGATTGATTGGTTTGATTTTATAAATGATGATCTCTTGCTTAGTGAGCTAAAGCACTACGGTATACGCAGCATTGCGATTGTCATAGATCGTTCGCACGAATAAATAATGTAAAGTCCTAAGTTCGGTCAGCCAATGTAGGTGTACTCTAGGGTAATATTCTAGGGCCCGTTCTTTTAGATTTTTTGGTACGTAGGAGATGTCCCCGCGTGCATATCGTATACGGGTGCCATCTGAACAGCAGATGCGCAACGTTTGGTGCTGCTGAAGAAAAAAAAAACAATGCCCGCACGCGCCAAGAAAAATGGCGCATCAAAGCCCAGAGGCGTGTGCATGCAGCTGTGCGGGAAAAGAAGGCAATACAAGCGCAACAGGACTGAACCGTTCGACCCTGTTCGCGCTCGCTAGGATGCTCTACGTTTGTGTGCTGCGCAAAATGTGACATTATCGCAAATTTTGGGTGAAGCGTTTCCCTATACCTATCCCCAAGCACCTCAGTCTTCCCCAAACTGCGCTCAACATTCTTCTAAGACGTGGCTACCTTAGCTGAAAACCCAGCGAAAAAAAAAAACACGCTCGCTGCAAACCACGCCAGCATTTGCATGGCCGGCCGTCTTTGACAAGCACGTGACATGCTCGCCCTTCAGCAGTTATCACTACAGCTGAGATCAGCATGATCGAATCAATCGACTGAATCGACGGCTCCTCATTTGTCTCCCCAATCGGCGGCGAGCGGTATTCCAAAAAAAAAAAAAAAAACAGATCCGAGACCCACTCGCTCCATGGCACGAAAATGTTGCGGCTCTCCTGCTTTCGCGGGGCGCTTTCCGACTTGAGCACGTGTTCCCCGCTCGTGTGCACGTGCAGTACGCGCAGAGTGAAACGCCTCAATTCAAGGCTAACCAATACGCATACTTTGATTTTGCACCGTTTGCAGTTCGTGCGAGATCGGCGCAATTCTGGCTCGTTTACTTGGATCGGAGTCCGCGTCACCTTAAGGACCATATTCTTAGCGACAGGGCATATGACTCTGGACTAATTGCACGTACGAAGTGTTCAACCTTGCAGTTACCCCATCGAGGCCCATTCCAGTGAGCACTGCATGTTTACTCCAAAAATAATGCCGAAAAACCACGCAGGCTACGCACCGCCCAGTGTATAGCGGCTGTCTTCTAAGCGAACTAGCGATGTGGTGCAATTCCGCGCTACTCCGGTGCCGTCTGTCCGAAAACTCCCGTGTACAGAAGTCGTGCAAAGAGTTGAACCACCACCGGGAGTCTCTAAAACAGGCTGCAGATTCAATCAAGCGAAACAAGGATATGGTGATGTGCACGAATGCGTAGGCTACGTTTTTACGACAAAGCTGTATACGCATAGGCGATTCGGCCATCAATCTCTCACTTGTACGCCGAAAACTCTTCCGGCGCATCCTGATGCGCATGCGCAGAAAAAAAGAGCGCGCAAGGCACGCGATTGGCTGCGCCCATAGTGACATCGTTGCTCTCCGTCGCAGCCGAGCGCGCGCGCTGCCGGCTCCGAAATGGGTAGACCACGTTGCATACGTACTCCTGAGGAGCAGGCAGCTTTCCATCAGGAAGACCGCGAGCAAAACCGGGAACTAGCTCGTCTACACCGTGCCGATGCTGCAGCCCGTGCACAAGAACAGGCTCGTGCAGCCAAACGCACACAGCAACTGCGCACCAAGGATCCGGCAACCTACCAAGTCGTCTTTTAAAGAACCGTCGGGATTAACCTAGAGATAAACACCGACGTTGCACATTTGAGCTTCAACCATATGCACGGAGTGCTTGGGCGGCGATCTTTTTCTATACACAATGTCTTTCTTACCGAGTTGACCCCACTTTTTCAAATGGGCTTTACGCTTTTTGTATCCTGTTTCGTGAGCCGATTGTAAACACATGTTATAGTGTTATAAAGGGGGCTGATCCAATGCATTATAGATAGCACGATTTACGTCATGCTACCTTGCCCGACTGCCTTACAATATAATGGAGACGCTCCCAAGTAAGCCGCCATGACTTCCACGTCACCGCTTTCGTCACGCTCGGTGCTTCGCAATGGACATTTCTGTCCAAGTAGCATACCGGCACAAAGTAGAGGGCACAGACCCGCTATCCAGAAGGCCTTGGCTAATCCCCAATAGAGTGCAGTCGAAATATGTAGGCGCTACGGCACTCCTCTGACTTCCCTCGCGCGAGTGGTGACGCGAATAGAGTGACGTGCGCACTGAGAATACGCCTCATTTTCATCCCAGCTAGCTTGGGATGACGTTGTCTTTGTTGACTTCAAACCATAGCGGTTGAATCGCCTTGGCACTGGCAAGGCTGGGCTTGCACGAGAGGCAGAGTCTTCGCCAAGTGCACCTATTCGGGCTTACCTCTTGTTGACGGTGACCTTGTAGGTGCAGTCGGGCGACGAATTCCCCTGGGCGCACGACTCGGGTGGACCCGTGCTGCCGCTGCATTGGACCACCGGCGCTTGACCCGGCCCGCCCTTGTAGAGCACCACGAACTGCACGCCGGTGCGCGCCACCAGTGGTCGGCTGCAATGCCCGGACACTCCCGAGCGCACCCAGACGACCGCGGGTCGCTTTGCGCTCACCGGGAGCGGACGTCCACACGGGCCCAGGCCGTCCACCTGCCACCGCGCGCGGACGTGGACCCAATTTCATCAACTATCAAGTAATGTTTGACGTTCGCCTTTCTTAGTTTTCTTACGCGTACGTTACACGGGCCTTTTCCTCTCTCGTAAACCCACCTGGCATGATACAGCAGCACCACGTTGCTCACAGACGTAGCATTAGTAACACCTTACATCACTGTCCTTTACACCAGTGCGTCTTCAAAATACCTCACTGGTGGGCATTTCTTCACTACCCTGTAGAGTCCTTTAAGAGCAGCAAGTGTTTGATCATTCGCTACTTCTCTGAACAAGCACATATTACGGCACGTTTGTATTCGCTGAAAGTTTCACTGAATGGCGGTGGTCGTGATTTCTCTTTGTGGAGGTCTTGCATGTCTTAAGCTTTGATTTCTTGGCTTCTTTCGGCCTTCCAACACACTAATAACACATTTTGCAACACAGCTGCAGTTCCCTACGGGTGACCGGCGGGAAGCCATTCTGACCTGCCATGGTAAGAAAATTAAGGTGTGCTCTCCAAGCCAGCTGGGCATGAGCGATGGCGATGTTCAGCAGCGGCTTGGACGGCCCATATTCAGCCTTCTATGGATTATGGGTTTTGTACATGCAGTGCACCGCTTGGCAACTCGTGGTATGTTGCCGCAAGACCATTCCTATCTACATTCTCTGATTCATTCTCTGATTCATTCTCTGATTCATTCTCTGATCTACATTCCTCTGATTTGCCCAACGCTTCATGCCACCGCCTCTAAAAATTATTCTCGGCAACAATGCCTTTGATATCCTTTGATTGTTTTATCGGCTAAGCATTGTGATGACATTATTGAAATCTTTTTTACTGTGACCTGTATGTCGTCCTACATGCGCGCCCATCAATGGTCAGTTGGAATGTGGCGCAGTGACACCCCTTGTCAAATTATTCTGTGCTCCGCGAAATCAACTTGTACGGTCTTAAGGCTCTTTTAGGATGTTTTGCGATAACCATTACGCTGCCACAATCTCTGAGCTTCCCCTTGCAGATTTCGCACTGGCAAAACATTTTCGTATATTCTGAAATATCTTGCCTTCATCGTACTCCAATCAAATTTCTGCTTTATCTTCCAGTAGGTCATCCAGAATACGCCACGATCACCGGATTCCGGAGAATCGAGATACAGCTTTAAAACATTCTGCTGTATCCGTCTTGTAGATGGTGCACCTTGACTTCATATACGTAGCACACGTGAAAGACGAGGGCAAAAATTCACCGAGGATTAAGACATTCCCTAATGCCAAATTTGAGCGCAACTCTATACGTGTTTACATTTCGCGATACATTGACTGGCGCGAAAAATGTGAGTTGTGTGACACGTTGCAAACGGAGCAGAGTGTCGGGCCACTGCCTCGCTAATCGGCCGATCGCGAGAGGCAGCGCGGAGATTACGCGTGGGCGCGTTTCACAGCAGCCGCTGCCGACAGACCTCCGAGGCAAGAAGCGTTATCCTGGCGCCATCTCGTTGTCATCGTCGTCCCACTACGTTTTTCTTCTCACCCTTTCGCCTTAACCTCCTCCTCCTCCACTCCCTCCCTCCTCACGGTTTCGGTGCGCCCTCCTCCTCCGTTTTCCTCCTCGCGTCTTTCATCACCCTCTACGCTCCGCGTTCGATTTTGTCATCTTTTGCCGTGCTCGTTCACTCGGTTACGCTGGCGCTCGCCGCAGGAACGGGCGCCCAATAGCTGCATTCTAAAAAAAAGACAGAGGTAAATATGCGCGAGTATCAATCGCTCTCTTCGCCCTCGTATTTTTTCTTGTCTGTCTGCGCAACATATCTAAAGCCAAGATGTACCAACTCGACGAAACTGTCACACTTGTTTCAAATGTATGTCATCCATGCCGTGTCACAACAAACGGGTCACATACTTGTCCCTGCCCTAGTTCCTAATTAGCAGAATTGGCAGCGCGTCTGCCTCTGGTATTTCTAACTTGGCCTTTGAGCAACGTGGAAAATCATAGCTTGCTTATCGGTGTGAAGACTCATGTGCTTAGTTCAATGATTTGCTTGAAATACCGAAGGGGCATTAAAACTGCCCATGTCCTTTATTTATAATCGTTGAGTGGTTGACTTCTGCCTCGGTGAATGTTTACTACTGAAAATAGATTGGCACGTTGAGTCTTCTTTTCCGATTCCCAGTTTTGTGTTTACCATATAGTGCGGCGCCAGTACAATAATGGAAAGCGTTGGTGTTTAGCTCAAACGGCTTTGTAAAATCCGATATTGCGAGCAAAGTGCCTCATGACATAATTTTAGTGGGTTCTTGATGTTATCTAGTATCTTGTTGTATCAACAACGTTAAGAATTTGTTTTTTATAAGTGCCGTAATATGTCCAGGACGACATCAGTATAAGCTTTAGTTGATGGTATGAGTCTATCCTGGGTGATTTTCTTGTCGTGTTTACCGCAGTTTAATTTTTTCTATTTGATTTCCTTAGCAGCTCTGCGTACGCGTAGCTCACTCTCCCCCACCCTCAAGAGGTCACAGTAGGAGCATAAGCTGTTGCGTAGTCTATGGTAAAGCAAGTTGAAGTGTTAAAAAAATTTCACAATCTCGCCCGAAAGGCGAAGCTTTGTTATCGATAGTGAAATCCTTAGACAACTATACCAAAATGATGTTACTAAATTTATCGGTCATGTAAAGTGGAGTAAGCATTCGTTAACTAATGAAATGACCAAGCATTTTGTCATGCGCGTACAGCAGGTACGTACCCAGTATATTTTTTTTCGGAGGGGGTGGGGGAGGGGGCCCACCCAAGGTAACTTTTCTACGCAAATGGATGGGGGGGGGGGGGAGGTACCTTTACTAGTACAAATGCGAACAACGCCCACCATTGACCATAAAAACGCGTGAACCCACAAAAGAGAAATGAAATAAGGTGTAATTTTACAGGTACGCCTGTACGATACACCTCTCCTTTACATGGCAAACAAAGAACCACCTCAAATGGACTCGCGCAGAAAAGAAGCGCAGGAAGAACACTTCCAAAAACAAGTAGAGAAGCGAAAGTATCAAATAAGAATTACTTTAGTAGAATGGAACTTAAAAAAATAGCAGTTGGCAACAAAGTCACACTCCACCAGCCAATCAAAGAAGCGAACAAAGTCGTCGTCATGTAGCCTTTTCAAAATGACGTCGTACTTGATACCAGCAGAGTGTTTGGTGTTCTTGAAGAGTCTTTTCATCGGCGGAAGCAATAAGGTGTGCAACAGACATGAAGAAAATTTATGGAGTGTGAGCATTTCACTCTTTAAAAGTCTGCGGTGCAGTTCATTTCACTGCTGAAACAGTTTTACTAATGAAACTTCGCTGCCTACTGAAGTGAAACTTCACAACAAATAGTTGCAGCGAAACAAGCATGTTATTTCAGTTCAATAAAGGATTAGGCATTCGCCATTCTACTATAACAGGCGAGAGGAAAGGTATAAAATTACGCACTAATAATTTTATTTTTGCAGTTACCGCCTAATTTGGGTAACAGAAAAAGTTTGAAGTACGAATTATTTGCTGCCTCGTGGAGGAACAGTGGCAGGCGGTTATGAGGGCGTGGGCGGGGCTTCATTGCAGACTTTAGTTGTATCCGATATAGTAGCGTTTTCTTAAATTAGCTCTTAAAGAGTTATACAGAAATATATATTTGCGCAACAATCACAGTCCTTTTGGATCCCTCGTTGTCAAATGTCAACATAGCTGTAACATGTCAACATTGATTTGGCGGCGCTTTAGGAATGTGCGTGAGAAGTGGTGGTGTGGGCGAGGTGGGGGGTGTTATGCGTCTTAACTTCGGGGGGGGGGTCCCTGGGGGCCCCCCCTTGGGTACGTGCCTGGCGTACAGTCAAACTTCATGAAATCTAAATCGTTGACTGCGCGAGCAGTGGTTGTCACAACGCTGGGATGACGGAGACCGGTTGCAGAGAGAAGTGCTGGCTGCTGCTTGCCGCCCGCTTCGCGGTATTTCCGGAACATGCGGCAATGCAGCCTCGAATACTAGGCGTGCGTGAAGGCAGTGCGCATAAAGCCAGCCGCCATTTCGGCTCACCCCCACGCTTTCCTCCTGCCGTAGATAATCTACAGGACGCGGTGGGGGGGGGGGGGCACCTATGTGCTCCGCCGTGCGCACAGCCACGCGCAGCCACGGCCGGCCTGCAGGAGCAGACGTGTGCTCGCCTCCTTTATTGCGTGCTTTATCACGTGACCTCCGGCATAAGGCAAAGGTCCGTTCACATATGTCGCGAAGGCGAGGCCGAAAAGTGGTTTGCACGATAGCTGGGCGACTACCATCTCGCGGGGCAAAACACCAGTTGACGGAAATTGCACATCCGTTACGTCGCTTGTGGAAACATTTCTATAGGTATAGAGAATGTCAATAGAATAGGAAAATTTCAAGTCACTTGTTGTTTCCTTCCACCCAGGAAGAATTAGATATACGTATCTGTTCTCGCTTTCCGCAGTTCGCTCGTGGCAATGCTTACTGAGATAAGATGGTATTACGGTATTTAATATCATGATGCCACCAGAATTCCTTTATGCATAGCAACAGAAAGCGATCGTAATATATCTGATGGGAGCCTTAAGATAGCAGCCAGTTCAGTTGTGCTAGCGAGTGAAGTGGCAGGGGTATCCGCTGTCGGTTCTAAGAAGTAGGGGTGAGAAAGACGAGGTAGCGTTCTTGGCAGTTTTCGTGACGTCACGTCACAGACAAGGCGAACTGGCTTTGGCACTCCATTTCTCCACCAATCGTGGAGGGGTAATGGAAAAAAACGGAATACAAGCAAATCGGAATACGCTTACGTCATAGCGCCCCTTATTGCTCACTTGAAGCCGAGGCCTGCACCGGTGCGCCTCGTCGACAACGGTGACCTTGGTGACGCTGACTCGTTCGATGTCTCGGCTTGTCCGATTCTGCAGGGCCGCCGTGAGGTAGTAGTCGCCCGAGAACGCGTACGTGTGGTTCAGTGTCCGGCTGAGGTAGTTCCTTTCCGTGTCGTTGATGACCTTCGATAGTCGTACCTGCACCAGCATGCGCTTGAATGTAGACGCCTCGATGTGCCTGCGTCTTTTCTATCTCGCGCAGGCTTATTCGACTAGAATTACTCATGAGTTAACCGACAAAGTAGCTGGCTTCTCTATTTCAACACAGGTCGGTTAGGGATGTAAGCCTTCGCCGAGACGAAATATCATTAGTGCAAAGAATGAAGGTTGCTGCAAATTTAAGCACCCCGTAATAGTAGGCGCCATCGTTAGATTGAGGTGAATATTTCTCGACAACTAATAATCAGTCTTCATAGTATGCTCCGATCTTATAAGAGGACCCTCTCATTCTTTTCAAATTTATCAATTAGAACAAAATAAATAAATAAACGAGCAATATATGTGCAGGAGCATGAGCTGATAAGATGTAGGCGAAGGAATGCGCCATGTTATTAGAGAGCCTAAAGTTATTTGAGAACCTTAACATTGACGCACATTTGGCACAAGAATAAAAGCTCAAGCCTCGCAAGCAGTCCTCCTCCTGGCTTCAAGGAGATCAGGCCATACCTGTCTCCTTGCGAGGCAACAACGGATGCGATGCAGCCAATTTTCGGTGACTCTGGCGGCAGCCAGTGACAGCCCAAGAACGCAAAAGAAGCCTGTCCCACGGAAGTGTGCTGCCAGTCCTATACGGGAGTTTTCTTGACGTAGGGATGTTGTCTTCAGGAAAAACGTTTATATGTCTATAAATATAGGGAAAATTTACGACGAAAAGAAAAACCGGCCATTTAAGCTTGAGCATAGCGACTTCATTAGATAAGTTCAATAAAAATGAGCTTGGCAATAAATTTGAACCAGGCTTTCGTAGTCTATCTGCATAAAAAACAAGTCAAAGGCGACTTCCTCTAGGTTGCCTTTGACGGAGAGAGGTCCTATCGAAATGTTGGCCAGCCTTTCTGATGCACCTTATCCCTGTTTAAAACCTTTATACCACAGTGTGTTATTCAATCTGTCAGCCCGTTGTCTTGATTAGGGAAATATAAGGTGTTCCTCAATCCGATCTAGGGAGAAACTGGCTTCAGAGGTTTGCAGCACTGCCCCCGGAAGTGTGCTGCGCCTTCTGTGCGTGCCTTTCGCCCAGCGAAAATGGGTACCAACAGGTCGCAGCACGGGCACGAGGATGCACGCTCTGAGAGGCCCAGCAACAATGAGCGACCCCTCCCCCCTCCCCGCTCCCACGGCCACTCAGCAACAGCGCATAGATTATAGGGATTAATAACCCTTGTATCAGCATGCATTTACATTGTTCAGGGAATAGTGAAAAACGGATTAGGGGACTGTCAACTTCGCGCATGTCGCTCAGCAACTTAACAAGCATAGTTTTTGATTAGGCAGTTGGTGTTAAGCTAGTTGATGGTTTTGATTCGCACATAAGCTAAGATCACGAGACTTTGTTGTGCACGAAAATTGATAAAGTCAGCTATAGAATTGGCACTCGTACCCTCGTAGGTGTGCGTGTCTACAGTTCGCGGCCGTGTATTTCCTATAACATAATCTGAGTTCTCTCGAAAAAAGGAAAAAAACACGCACCTCACGAAAGAAGTAACAAATCTTCTCATATACTGTTGCGTCGTTGGAATCTCAGGAGTTCCCTCATCACCCTGGCTTCCCGACACATGACGGTATCTAAGCAATGCAAATGTGCTTGGACGACAAAAAATCGGGTGAGGAGATTCATTGGTGAATGTCTATAATCGTTCCCTTTGACGAGCCGCTGCAATCTTGACTTGTCTGTACCTACTGTTGAGCTAGAGTTTCGGTAGCTTCACAGGTCGAATTACGCAGCAATAAGAGGCAGACCCCCTCTATTGGTATTTCTGGGTCACAATTTTCGGTGGAACATATTAATGTGTAAGAATACACCAGCAATATAAAAATGTCGACCTGTGCCAGGAGAAGTCAACAGTATGTCGTCAAGACCAAACACTCAGAATATGTGCACAAACCATCAAGCTTATTGTCGACGTCAACGAATCACCGAATGCCAATATTTGCGTCCAGGGCCGCGTTTCGCTGAACGCCAGAACAGTCCTTTCTTTTTGCACAGAACCTGCGTCGTTTTTTCCCCAATCTTCTCGGGTGTGCACGTATTTGGGGATGAAAGGGGGCCCTTGTTATAGCTCTTAAAAGAAATTCCGAAGCTACGCACGACCTGTTTATGTAGTGTGTACAAGCGATGAAGGGCTGGTGAAGTGAACGGCAAGGCAACGGCGAAGCTTCTAGACCACTGAGTGGTGGCACAAGCGATGGCGACACGCCGCTTCCCCACTGCCACCCTTTCTTCCCACTGTGGTTTCTCCAGCGACTGCCTTCCTCCTTTCCCGCCATCTCTGCTACCGCAGGAGAGAAGGGTTGTGATGAGCGAAAGCGCGCAAACGACCGGACAAGACGCGACGTCACCTCGACCTCCATTCCGATTTGATGACCTGACTAAACCTTGTACCATGAGGTTGAAGTGCTTTCAGTAGTCATCCCCTCAACTTTCAGCAGTTGCGAGTGAACTCATCTCGACCGCATCTCAGAGTTCAAGTAGTGTCTCCAAACTCAACCTCATTTTGTGAGTTCCAAGTCGGCTACTTAATGTCGAATGAACTAGTCTCAACTCAGAACTTAATCCTCCTTTCTTCATTCCCCAATAGGCCGTGGGCTATCTTGACCAATAAGCATTTATTCAATGACTTTGTGTTTTGAAAGCTTAAACCTTCGTAAACGTGTTCTGATGCCTCGGACACGGGTTAAAATGATACCTGTGAATGATGACAATGAAATTAACACACGGTTTGGCGGATCTAGGAGGTATGATCGTTATTAGATCAAGGGTCAAAGAGTAATAAAGGTATTTCATAACTACAGAAATGACACAAAGACTCTTGCCGGATTGAGGTCTACGACATCCACCACATGCGCAGAATTCTCAACTAAGAGAGAGTCATGTAACTGCTTGATTTTTTAGCTTTTCGTGCAAGACCAATGCCAAGAGCCTCTGCCACGTGTATATTTCTGGCATCTCGAGCCTTAGGGGATTGGCTCAATTATGGGTTTTTGCGCTAACTGAGACTTGAAGGTAACTCTTTGCTTGCTTTTCTTTATGTTTGCCAGAATGCTGTCCCATATTAGGTTTGTCGCACACATATGCTCGCTTCTTGCTTTTCGGCATGCGCGCATTGACGCGACAATTGAAAACAGCGGAAGCCGCGTTATTGTGCTTAGAACCAAACAGATTATGGGATAGAACAGTAACCTCTACCTTCGTATCTGGCGGGGGAGGCTCACGTATATATGCCGGTCACGCAACGCGTTTCACCGGCATATTTGACGATCGGTTCTTACAGCGAGATAGGACTCCTTCCGAGATGCATCTCGAGTTCATTGCTTCAGTCGCCTCACGGTAAACACGGCGACCATTCAATCGGGGCGGACTGCAGCAATAATCTAGCACCGCTCTTTTCTGGCACGTTAAATAATTCTATGCGTTTAATGTTAATGCGGATCACTCCACTATGACGGTTCTCATAAACCATTGTGCAGTTTTGGGGTGTTGAACCCCGCAATTTATGTTTTTAAGTATTATACCTTAAATTGTGTTCTAACACCAAAGAGACCGGAGTACGAGCTTACGTTGAAGTCTTTGCCCGGAACCTTTTCATAAGCAGACGGCCCAGGAACAGAGAGGACATCGCCCCAGGTGTAGTACGCATCATAGAACGATACATCGACGTACTGGGGCTGCGCCAACATGATTGCCTCGATCCTGTCGATGCGGGCTCTGATAGGCGCGTGCTGGAACCTGCAGTGGCGCCGCCTTGATATAAACGTACATCACCAGAAAATTGTTCTTTCTTACAACAATCACACATAGCTAACTGGTGCGAATTCCGACCGACGGAAAGGAGACAGGGCCATCTGTACACAATGGATACTTATAATTCAGTAACAAAGAAATACAGAACAACATTACAAGACGAACACTGCACACATGTTACAAAGACTAAAAAAATAGAAGCTCCTGTTTGTGTTGAACTTTATTGAAAGGGGGAAATGAAAAGGGGGATGTGGCTGAGGGATCGGGCTCAAGTAAGGCCCTGGGCCTGCTTGGCTTTCTCCGCCCCGTCCACCAGTTCAAGCTGTCGGTCGACGTCCCCGCAACCGAGCCAGGCTGTCCAGTCAGTCCCGCTGCTGATGGGGGGATGTGAAAACGGGAGCGAGGTGCATTCCCACATTATGTGTGTGAGTGTCCCTGTTTGTGAACAGAGCCTACATTGGTTGCTTTCCTTGCCCCCTGCGATTCTGGTAATGTACTTTGCGTGAGAGTATGTGTTTCTCTGGAGTCGCCTAAACGCGACCTCTTGCGTTTTATCGAGTTGCTTCATCAGTGGTGGCGGCGCCCGACGCCTCAAGCGATACCTATGGGCTATTTCATGTTGTGTCCCGCCGTGTTCCTCGTGTCTCTCCTCCTCATTCACGCTGTCCGCATCCGCGAACGAGGCTCGGCGCGCGAGATATCGAGCCAAACTGTGAGCCGACGCGTTGCCGGGCACAGCCGCGTGAGCGGGGGTGCACACGAGGGTTTTCAAGCCGCTGAGAGGGCGCCGCGTGAGGACATAGTACGCCTGTTTGGAAATTCTACCGCAGACGAAATTGCCGATGGCCTGCTTGCTATCGCTTACGAAGGTATTCGCTTCCGCATACAAGAACATGGCAATCGCCATTTCCTCCGCTTCCAGCATTCGGCCAGCCGTGACTGTTGTGTGTTCTATCAATCCTCCGTTGGGATCCGCTACCACCATGGTCATGAGGCTGCAGCGAGGGTGTCTCGCTGCGTCTGTGCAGACCACTCCACCTTGCGAGCCGTATCGTCGCCAAATGGCTTCACTACCGGCGTGCCGATGGCCGTAATGGAACTTGCGCCAATGTTGCGGTTTAGAGGCGGGGCTTAAATACCCCCTGAGCTTTCGCGGAATCGTCGTGTACTCTGCAACCTCGGGGATTGCCTCGAGACTGAGCCTCCGGAGGACTGTACTGCCAGCTGGGGACGAGCTCCTAAACAATATACGCAGTCCTACTCGGGTCGAAATTATTGACCACTCATACGTCAGTACGGCCTTAGGGTAGCCCAGGGGTCTTCTACTTTTATTACTGCAGTAGTAAAAGACAAGCAGATAGCCTCCGTAGCACATGCCGTTGGGAGATGAGTGCGAACGTGTTTAGACCCTTGACTGGCTTTCGTGGACAATGACTGGCAGCGAGAACCCCGCAGAATGTCACGATACACCGGCATCAGGAGGGCACCATGGCCGGTGTCCTGTCTGTGAGTCCCATATCCGGGAAAACTCTTGTAAGCCATTCGTCTCTGTCTTCTGAGCGCAGCTGGAGACTAACACGCTCTAGAACAAATCCCACGTCACGTACAGCCGATCTTTTGCCCTCCCTTTTTCTCCCTTTCTCTCTTTATCTTTTTTCTTATTCCTGAACATACATCTCCCACGCCTTTTGCGTCTTTCACTTAATATAGAAGTGCTCTCGGAACGTACGTTTCTGTCGATGCCCGTTTGGGCCGCGTACTTCGTCTTATGCGGCTTCTTCCGCACTCACGACGCAGTTCGCCCCCTGCATCCAAACTGTCAGCACCACTCGACAATACCGAATTGCGCGATGTGAGAAATTCGATCATGAGCCGCGCGACCGCATTCTGGTGGGGGTAGGATCCGCGAGAGTTCGTGTTCGGTGCTATGTCCGTTGAAAACTCCACGTTGTTATATGATAATATATTTTGGAGTCCTACGCTACGATGTCTCTAATCTTCGTTTGTGAAGCATTGGGACGCAAATTCCCCACAATTTCACGTGCTAAAGGAGCTAAACAACTGCCCCATTTTCATTTTAATTTTGAGGTGATTCAATAAAAGGGGTCACTTTGTTGACCAAAATATAGCGATGACTACAACAGGTAACCAGTAACCTCTAACAATAATTATTTGCATATAAACCTAGTTTGCGCTTATGTTTAATCACGTGGACAGTTAATTTCGAGAAGCTCTATAAACGTGAGTGATCTAGTGTGGTTAAAAAAGGAATCACGCTGCAATTTGTATCCTCAGCGAAATTCGCTCTATCACTGTTGATCAGTTCAAGCTTTGCCCATGCTGTAAACATCCTTCTCGTTGCAAAGGTAATTTAGACGTAAATCTACAAATAAGCAATCTTGGTTTGTTTGCTGAGCTGACTGGTGTATTGTATGGCAATAATGAAGATATTCATGAACACAATAGATCAGACCATAAAAACCTCGGTCGAGATTTCGTGGCAACGCCACTTTTGCAGGTTACCTCGACCGTTTGGACAAAGCTAAGAGGGTTCCATGGCAAACGACGCCGGAAACATATGGCCTATAAGAACGTCTTTGCGATGTCCAACTTAGATATCCATTCTGCCGTGCTTTTCGCTTCTAAGTAAAGAGCTCCTTACGTGCCAACATGCAGCCTGCCGCTGTCAGTGCAAATGAACTACGACGTGAAATCAACTAACCTCTCGGCGGGCACAATTTGGAAGGCGTCGTCGTTGCTGCTCCATCGACTGCCGTCGTAGTCGCAGGTGTGGGCGAACTCGAACTGCATCCCGTCGCACCCGTGTCGTAGCACCGGGGCAGGCCGGAACCGCGACGCCCTCGCGTGGCTGCCGCGAATCGGGTGTGACACGTTGCGCGTCTCCAGCGTCCACACGACCGCGGCCGGCCAGCACACCACGGTGAGCCAAAGAATCGTTGGGCTCCAGCGCATTTCTTTGCTTGCTCGTTCGACTGCTCGCGTGCTTCCTATGCTATGGCGTGTACCCACTGCGGGAAATCGGCAAAGAAGCTGGTGATTACACTCCGATGGGAGTGGGGGAAGAGGGAGCTTTAGATGATAATGATGATGATGAAAACATTTATTGAGGGAGTAAGATTGTCATCGAGAACCTACGGGTGTCGCTCCAGGTCCTGCTGGGCTCCACTGGCCTCGGCTGCCCGCTAGTCTTTGTTCAGAAGTGCCATTGGCACCTCTGGGTCCGAGCTGGCGAGCTGTACCTCCCATTGGTCCGTAGTGGGGATAATTGTTTACCTAGGTAAATATCTGTATTTCTGGGTTTGCTCTCACACCCCCACGATACGTGGTAGATTACGGGCCTACCAACTCAACCACGGATACGGAGTCGGGTGTAACGTCAGATGTAGCACGTCACCGGCCGTGGTTGCTTAGTGACTATGGTGTTGCGCTGCTAAGCACGAGGTGGCAGGATCGAATACCGGCCGCGGCGGCAGCATTTCGATGGGGGCGAAATGCAAAAACATACGTGTACTTAGATTTAAGTGCATGTTAAAGAACCACACGTGGTTTAAATTTACAAAGTCCCGCACTACGGTGTGCCTCATAATCAGAAAGTGGTTTTGGCACGTAAAACACAATATTTTTTTTTTATGTAGCGCGTCTAGCTTTAGCAAATGCGGATAAACGTCTACCTGTCCGGGTAATGTTGACATTGCACAAGAAATTAGAGCAGACAAAGCAATGTTAGAGGCATTTTCTTTCCGTCAAGGAAATATTGTGCTTAATGAAAGAATAAATGAAAGTAATAGAGTTTAATAAGGTCGCTTAGGTAATAAGGACGCTTAGTAATTGTAATAATAGGTAATAAGGACGCTTAAGCTTCGCCTTCAAGAGGGGAACGCGATAGCGTTATCGCACCCCGTTCGCGCCATCCACTCATTGCTCTTGCGCATGCTCTTGAGTCACAGAAAGACATAGTTTTCATATATAACACTTCTAAGTCAAGCAGCATCACTTTGGGGCATCCTCGCACCGGTCCCCTCACGATCCCAATGCGCTCAAACAAGACGAAGGGGAGAAGCGCGTGAATGGCGCGCCACCTGTCGGGGCAGCGCTGTACATTGCGAGGAGGCGGTCTTCTTTGTTTGCCGCAAGATGGCTTTGCGAGTGCGCCAAGCGCAGAAGTAATGTAGCGGAGACGTACTTCGCTACTTGTTTAACAGCGACTTCTGTAATTTACATGCTCATAATTAACTTTGTACACCTCAGTATAACTTTGCATGGCACGTTTCTAAGGCAACACCGCAATCACTAGAGGCGCTTTTGTCGCGCTTTATACCATCGAATGTTTTCAATTGGTACGCAGAGAATAGCTGCGAAATTGAATTCAGACTTGTGGAAGTTTAATGATACAGTAGTGGAAGATAAAGAGTACGTGACTAAAGTCAACAATTATATAGCGAACATGCTGCGAAGTAACTGCGGAAGTTTTATGCAAGTACGGGACGAGTTTAAATACGATATTAAAATAGCTGCTATTGACAGATCATGTGCGCTTCGGCGAAAAGAAAAACAACGAGTTAAAGAGCTAGACAGTGCCCTAAAGTATGGGGTGCTACGAGCCAGATTGTTGACAAAAGAAATTAAAGGGACTAAAACTATGCTCGAGGCAATAGACGAAAAAATTTACCGTGGCGCAGTGATAAGGGCGCGTAACGAAAAACTGTGGTCCGGAGAGACGCCCACCAAACGTACGCTCAGTGATGAAAAAAGGCACGCTCTGTCGAAAGCGGTAACTGAAATATTCTATCAAAATTAGATCACGAATCGAAAAGAAATAATCAAGCGGGCATTCGTCGAATATTACACAGATATATTCAGCCTTTATACACCGAATACTGACTACTTCACAACAAAATTCAGAACTGTACAGGTGCAGAGGCTCTGTCAGGCATGTTGCCTTTACCTCTGCCCCTGCACGGAGAGAATCCGTGGTACAAAACATTAAAAAAAATTTTAGAGGATGACCTTGTGCACGCTCTAGAAGCCAGTATTAGGGCTGAGCAAATTGAATCAGCGATTCTGTAGCTTAGTTCAAACAAATTTTCTAGGCTAGACGGTCTCGGTGCATCTCTATATAAAGCCTTTAAAACAGAAATGGCAGTCGCACTTGAAAGGCTGAATAACGAATTCTATGAAATGAAAGCAACTCCTCCATCCTTCAGAGCGTCGCATGTAGTACTAATTCCTAAAACGAATGATCCGATTAAGTTAGAGTCTGTTGAATCACACCATCCCATCAGTCTAACAAACGTAGACTATAAGATATCCGCGAAGGTTTGAGCTCGACGCCTTCAAAGCGTTATTAATTCACTTCAGACCTGCGGCATTAAAGGGAGGGCAATCTTTAGCAATGTTCACACAGCTAGAACTCTCCTTGAATGCTGTGACGGAATGTATGGGTGCGTGGCCATGTTGCAATTAGATCTGCACAATGCGTTGGATAAAGTCGTACAAAAAGTTTTGTTCTGAACCCTAGACCACGTCAGTGTTGGAACCGTTATTACAGAAGGTGTTAAAATGATGTAGCGTGGCTGCATAGAGAAACTGATAATTAATAGACAGTTATGTGATCGTATTCCTCTGCAGTCGTCTGAGAGACAAGCCTGGCATTTATCTCCCCTGCTTTTTGCTCTCTACCTCGAGCCATTTTGTTTGCGGCTGCTGAAGAGCCCATACATCGGGGGTTACACTTTTCATAAAACTAAAGTTCTAATTTTAGCATATACTAATGACGTAGCAGTGTTTTGTACGGACCATGACAGTGGTAAAGCAGTTGTGCAAGATGCTGTAAAATTTTGTACTGCAAGTGGAAGTGCTATTAACTAGAACCAGTGTCTTGGTTTTTGGCATGGGAATCGGCAATACAAGCCTGAAACGTTTTGTAACATGCAATGGACGGTAACACCAGGCACCTACTTAGGTGTGTCGCTCCATCATCATCGTGATAGGAAAGAATGATGGGACAATGAAGTAGTGCGAGTGAAAACCCAGACCGGCAAATGGGGAGGGCATACATTTTCAATGCTTGCAAGAGCCACCATGTGTAATTTGTTTTTAGTCGCTAAAATCTTTTACGTGATGCAAGCGTTATGTCTGACAAAGATGTGTGTGCAAAAGCTGCATAGAGTATTTGCGACGTTTATTTGGGCTTCAACGTGGGAACGTACAAGCTGTAGTAATCTATTCCACAGAGTGTTCAATGGTGGGCTTGGGATGTGACATTTGTTCCTCAAACAAAGAGATTGTAATTAGGTTTCTTTTTTCTGTGATCAAAAGGACGCTTTTCTGAGAACAATGATTCAAGCTCGATTACGCGACTGTGATCGTGCCTGAATATGTACTGTCGTCCATCTATACGGGGCCAATGCAATTAAGTGCTTTTTTGTGTGAAGCGATCGCGTCTCTCAAATACTAAAAGCAAGACTTTCTAGTGAATATCTGACCGATGTTACTAGTAAGAAGTTGTATAAAGATCTTAATGTTTTCTTGCCTGTACCGTTGTACCATACAGTCATTGTTTTAGGTTCCGATCGAGATGTTCTTAAGGGAGTTAAACGAATGCCGGTAAGAGCTTCTGTTAAATCTTCCTTTCTTCAACTACATACAGGCACTCTCGCAGTGAAACCGTGGTTCCAAAGCAAAGGCAATTTTGTACGTTGGTCTGTGAATTGCTTTATATGCAAAAAAAAACGGAGATAATCCAGCACATATGACAGGACTGTCATGATGCAGTGTTTACGTGGGATATTCTAAAACGCAGCTTTAAAAAGGAATTTTCGTTAAGTGCTTTCGGGATACGCTTCCTGCCATGCGCGGAACCATAGGGAGTGCCTGTTGATCTGTTAATGCTTCTGTGCATGCATAGCGTGTGACGAACGCGTAGAAATATTAGACATGAGCGCATTGTTCAGGCCCCAGCACATGACTACTTCATTGAAAATGTGCTATAGATGCCCGAGAGAGAAGAGAGAGAAAAATAAGGTTTATTTGCACCCGCAAAAAGAGCCCCGAGGAGCCCCTGTCTCTTCGTCTTGCTGCTCCCTTTTCAGCTGGCTGATGCTCCTTGGAGCTCAGCGTTGTCCAGGGCCATGCGGATGACTTCTCTTTGATCATCTTCCTTAGAGCTTGTCATTAACGTCTCCCAGGATTGTCTATCCCTATCGGGTTTATGGTATATAGGGCATGTGCATATTATGTGAATCGATTCGCAAGCCTTCGTGGGTAGGAGTCCATATAAAGTTTCCAGATATGTGTCCAGATATAAAGTGTCCAGATATGTGCAGTTTAACTTCAGGTAAAAAATGCCCTCTTGCCATATTTTTTTATGAAACCGTCATATTATGCATAGAAACACAAAAGTGATATGGGCGTCCATGGCCTTCGTCGCCATGGTATATTATGAAAGCGCTGGGATTCTAGACCGTCGTTCCTTGTTAAGTTGTTACAGCTTGCAAAATCACCAGCTGCAATTACTAAATAGCAATATGTCAGTCATGACTGTTTGTATCCTTCTTTTTCTATGTATCCTCCCCCTTATGTAATACCCAAACAGTGCCTTTAAGGGTCCATAAATGATGATGATGATGATGATATGTGCCATAAGTAAGTAATCACAAGTTCCATTAGTAATTTATGTTTTTCTTATCTATTGATTTAGCACATACTGGATACCCTTCGGTCCAAGTAAAGGGGCAATAGAATGCATACAAGAAATAACGAACAAATCAAGAACAAACAGGGTAACATATATATTTGTGTCAGTGGGTTTGTAAGCCGTCATTCCAGTCAGATATTTTTCGGGACAAAACCAAATTTAGGCGTGTCACTTCGAGCATAATAGGGAGCTGTGAGTCATTATGATACTGTCTAGTGTGCCGTGTTAGGGCAGGCCTTATGTAAATGAGTGATTTAATTTCAGGCTTCTTGCTGAGAAGGAGGGAAAGGAATTCTTTGGAGTAGGTATAGAACTTTTAACATAATTTCAGAGGGAGAGTCCAAGCTTGCGAATTTATGAAATATAAGCCTAACTGTCTTTATATCTCTTCAAGATGTGTGATATTTCACTTAGTATAATGGTGCAATTATACACATGCATACTGTACCTTTGGTGTAATAAATGAAAAATAACAGTAATTTTACACTAAGAGGGGCATTTTTCAGTTTGTGTTTCAAGAAACAGTCAGCGGAAAGCAGAACAAATATAATTAATGTACATGTTCCACGAGAATGTGGAAGTCAAAGTAACAAGTAAGTATTTGTAGTTGTTAGTCTACAACTACAACGTTAATTATACGAATATACATGTAGTTTTCTCATGCAGATAATGCCCGCCTGTTTGTGAAATCTTGCTCAAAGCCTAGAAATGTGCTATTTCTGGCAGGTGATCTTTAAATATAGGCTGGAGCATTCGCTGCAAACCCGGTGTTGTCACGTGCTAATCCTGTAGCTCCTACTGTCCCTTGTGACGTACATAAGGAATAAGGCTGGCAGACGTAAACCAGGAAGTCATGATAAAATATAGCGATCTGCAAGGATAAATAGTTGGTGGTACCTAAACTCACCAATAACTACCTTTAGGGCTTAGTGTGGCCTGTGGAATTATCATCTTGAAGCACTAAAAGTGTGCCGACAACTTTTTGCCTGAATATATTACATCAAGCTGGGAGAAAGTTGTTCAGAAAAAGAAAGGAAATGCGACTACCAAGTGTGCGTACAAGAAACACACGGGTGCGACTAACTGGGTCACTGAGGTGTGAATCTCTTTGCAACTTGTTGGGAGGAGCCTCCCGTACGTGCTCGCTCGAGCGAACGTGATTGGCGCGCAGCGAAGTACGTACGTGAGGCTCCTCGCAAGGGCTTGCACATAAAAAACCCGAAAATAACAGGAAAAGTAAAAATAATAAAAATCTACGCATTAGCAGCCATATAACACAGTATGTTTGTTTCTAAGGGTTAAAACTTGCTTCATTCAAGGCTAAGCCGATATAAAACAAAAGTTCTGTGAAATTGCGGTCGAAAAATACCGAGCTGTGCTGTGCGTGGTGCGGATGGCGAAGGAGCAAGTCCAACTGAACGGCATCGAGGTAGTTACGAGTGTGAACGAAAGCACAGCATTCGCGGCTATGTGTGGAACGGATGTCATAGAGGCCGGACCTTGTCTACTGTCAGTGGAGCCGACACCTTACGGCAAGGGCGCTCATGATACGTTACAGAAGCTCCATGGATGCCCTGGGATCCCTACGTAAATTTCTCCTTTCATCCCAACGGTCACTCAGAAAATACAAAAGTTGATCAAACAGTATTTACGTAAGACGTTCGCAGCGTATGCCTTTGTATGGATGTCTTCGTTTTCCCCATTGAATATTGAGAGGCTTGTCTTTTTTATTTGCAAAGTATATTTCGGAATCCACCATGGAGTTTTATCGCGCACTGAGATGTGACATCGTAACCATTTTACCGTTAAACACATTATAGTAAACCTGGGCGCAAGAACAGCTGCACCCACAAAGGCGCCGTCAAATTGCCACCTCCGGTGTTTTGTCAAGCTAAACAAGACGAAAACAATATGCGAAAACTAGCATTTACACAAGCACGTCCGAATGGGCAATGTGCCTCTACCCAAGCCAACCGGAGGGTTCTGTTGCACTGTGAGAAAGCAGGTGGGGCTTCAAAAGACCAGAACGCTTGAAAACTCCTGATCTACACCATTACATTACGCTCGAGAAAACTAGGTTAATTTTTTATTGTCATAGCGTTAAGGGCCCCGCGTCGCAGAAAATCAGGCCTCGGCGTTTGGAGCTCGTCGGCGCGCGCCCAGGGTCGATGGCCGTTTCAGGAATAATCATTCCGAATCTCTCACACCCAACCACGCAAACCCAACAACGCAGGCCTTTCGTGCAGAGCAAACAAGTTTATAACCTAATTGAATTCTCAAGGTAAAATGCTCCAGAAAAATCGTAAAGTACCACTTACACTCATTGTACAGACATGATGGCGTCGGATTCTTCATTTTAATACTAGAGAAAACATAAAACTGTTTCTCGCAAACTCAAACACCAAATCCTTTTCACCTCAGCGCATCTAACTCACACCGCAGCGCATCTAACACTAGAGCGAAAGAGACAGCCCCTTTCACAATAAAATATTCAGTATATTTATTCACGCAGTTGTCTAATCAGGACGAAGTAAGCGAAAATATGCGTTCCGAATTTCGATAACACTTACGTATTTACAAAAGAAGCCATCTGATCACGCTCGGCTGCACCAGAGCCCCGTAAGGATGACACTTTGGGCACACTGCTTATTAGAGTCATAGACTTCACGTCTCGCTAATTTCAGATAATTCTGAACACTCAGCTAGTCTCGAACAACGCGAAGCTTAAGCTAAGTCTTCTCGTGTGCTTGCCAGCGCGTGCTCTCTCCTGGGTGCTCCTTCCTCTAAGCCTTGGCAGAAACCGCTTCGTATTGCTAGCGCCATAAACTGCGCACTTTAGACGTCACTTATCTGTCGGTCAAGTTGGTGCATGTCAAAGCCTGCCGAAGGCTAGCGTAGCCAGATTTGAGCACATCTACTCAAGCTCACCGTTCAGCCCTGTCGCGTGCATAGCAGACGTTGTGCACTACAGTTAGCTGCTACAGCTGCATGTAGCTGCGTCTGCTCTGTAGCGCCGCTACGCGAGTTGGCGCGGGGTGCCGGCACGAACCCTCTCTCTCGATTACAGAGGTCAACCGTGTGCTCTGATCCGTGTCCGTGGGTGACGTGGATATATATGAAAGGCGGGCTGGAACTTGATCAATCGCCAACATCTGAATGCAACCGGTTTTATGGTTGCCGAGTTTCACACCTTCCATGTGCGACGCCATCATGTTCGAATCTCCGTTACCTTAGGAGCCCATTCAAGGCAAGTCCGTAGTGCGGCATCTATGGCTATGCCGTTGTGCGTGCTGCCAACGTACTCACACAGGCGAGCATAACGACTACACTAAGTTCGACCCTCGGCAGTTGCGCACTGGCCGTAGTGATTAGTGATGGAGAAAATGGTTTGCTCGTGCCAATTTCTGCGATAAAACAGGCTCGCGCAGCTATCGGGCACACTGAAGCACAGGAAGAAAATGTGATACCCTGACCACAACCATAGGTTTAGGGACAGCTTCGTAATTTTGCCCGTCACAGGTGTCAAAATCAAAAGTAGCGGCATTTGCGTGAACATCAAAAATCAAGCTTAATCTGCGTGTCACGGTCATGTTCACATGATGGGACGTCGTGGGCAGTATCTCCCTCCCCTGTAGCCTTGCAAGGCATTGAAGAAGGAGCGGGGTCACCATGCAGAGGATCACAAGTGATCTCTGATTGCCCAAAACTATCTTCTATTGAGCCCATTGCGGTGTTTTTTTGTTTTTTTGCTCCTAAGTGTCTCTGAAATATAATATTTACCGTCAAGTACATGTCCTGACATCAATATAAACGTTTGTAGAACCTATAGGTAGCTTCGGCATCAGCAAGCTCTTGCGGCACTTCCTGCTTTTTTGGGCGCAAAAATAATTGTAGTTTGACTATGCAAGCACAAATCAACAAAGATATGGCTACTATGCTTCGTTTTAGGTTGGAGAAACCGATGCGCCTGGAGGCCATGGGTGTTTGCGCTAACAGATAAACTGAAAAAAAAGAAGTAACTCACTGTGAATGAATATACCTTCCAGAAGTCGGTCCCATGACCAAGAACTTTATCCTCAAGTTAATAGTTTTTTTGATTGTGGTATACAGGCGCTAGGTAGCATGCCGGAAGAAAAAGAGCCATACGTCAAACACCGTGAATGTTGTAAAATAGAGCATGCTATAGTTGCTGCAACTGCACTTAGGTGAGCCAGTTCATCTTGATGCTCAATGCTTCAGCCTTTTTTTGGCAAAGTGTAAATGGCTGGTGCTTTCTTCAAACAAACAGTTGCAGTCATTCAGTGACAGTTCAGCTGCGCGCATTGTTTTAGCATGGCCCATTATGCTCCTTTCTGGTACCTACTAGGTTTCGTTCTTGTTCTTTTTCTTAAGTGAAATATACACTCTGGAGGATTGGTCGTGAGAAAACTGTTAATAACAATGCTTTCGCCTGGCAGCCGCGCTGTTCTTCCTCTGCCGGCTTTCATATATGGGGCGGGCGCATGTGTCCCCTGCCTCGTGCTGCTCGATTAGAAGAAGACGAAGCAGAATGAAAAAAGGTAGATTTACGGCTCCTGTCCACGTCCGATTGGTACACGCTGGGCGCGAGGGGCACCCCACAAGGGGCGGTGCTCTCCCCACTATTATTCAATCTGGCAATGAAAGGGCTCTCTGACCGGCTGACGAGAGTGACCAACGTCAATCACGCCCTGTACGCAGACGACATTACGGTGTGGTGCCCGGGAGGGTCCGACGCAGAAGTCGAGCAGGCTCTTCAAGAGGCGCTGGACACAACGGAAGAGTACCTGAAGGAAACGGGACTCCGTCTGTCACCCAACAAATCGGAACTGTTGCTGTACAGGCCCTCAAAACAAGGCATGAGGAATTTGACGCCGATCGATCAAATACCGATCAAATTACATACGAATGCCGGCCAGCCGATTCCCAAAGTGGACACTATACGAATCCTGGGGCTGCTAATTGAGGCGAAAGGTGGTAACACACAAACTGTCATGAAACTAACGTCCAAAACGGAGAACATGCTCCGGCTGATCCTCAGGGTGACGAACCGCAGAGGAGGGCTCAGCGAGAGCAGTCTCATCAGACTTTACCACGCCTTCCTCATGAGTCACGTCAATTACGTAGCCTCGGCGCTAAAATGGACCAAGAGAGACGCGGCCAAAATAGAGACACTGATGCGCAAGAGCGTCAAAAGGGTGCTAGGTCTTCCGATCACTACAAGCACGGAGCAGCTCGATCGGTTAGGTGTCCACAATTCACTATCGGAAATCATCGAAGCGCAGACCAAGGCACAGGTCGTGCGGCTGTCGACCACCAGGGCTGGCAGGCGCATCCTAGAAGAAGCAGGGATAAATGCCGAGGCAGAGTGCAACGCACACAAGAATGCGCTCAGCGCGGCGGTAAGGGGCACTTTCAAGGTAGAACCGCTTCCGAGAAATGTCCACCCGCAATTCAACGAGGGGCGCCGAAAGGCGAGGGCCCGAGCACTGCTGAAATCGACCGCCAACTGCCCGGGCCTGGCGGCATTTGTAGACGCGGCCCAGTATGGGCGCAGCGACCGGTACGCGGCCGTCTCGGTACGCTGGGATGCCAGAATAATTAACGCAGCATCGGTCAAGGGGGTAACGTCCGAAGTGGCCGAACAGGTGGCAATAGCCATGGCAATGAGAGACCCCGAACGTCCTTACGTCTACACAGATTCGCGATCGGCGGCAAGAGCATTCGCCTCGGGCTCGATATCCCGGGAAGCGGCGGCCGTCCTCGGCAGCGAGGGAGCCGCGGGTCAGCACCTCGTCAAATGGTTTCCAGCCCACATGGGGGCCGACGTGCACCCCGAATTTCCCAACGCCAACGAGCTGGCGCACGGACGCGCACGAGGACTCACGCACCGCGGCGATCGTGGCGAGCGAGGTGGCGGGGAGGGAGGGGAGCACCGAGACCCGCTGCTCACCTTCAACGAAATAACAACACACTATCAGCTGTCGAGGAGGACCTTCCCACTCCCCCACGCTAAACTCACTAGACCACAGTCATCGATATTCAGAATGCTTCAGACAGGGTCGTTCCCCTCGAGAGGCAGACTGAGCCGTTATTCACCAGAAGTAGAGCCGCAATGTCCGGATTGTGGCGAATCTTACTGCTCGCTAGCGCACATGCTTTGGCAATGCTCCGCGTTAAGCGGCACCGTGTTCACTAAAGAAGAAGACTGGGTGGACGCCCTGCAAAGCGACGACCACCAGACCCAGCTCCGGGCCGTCCAGAGGGCTCACGAAAGGGCGGAGGCTCACGGGCTTCCCGTCCCAACGTGGGTGCGGCCCGCGACCCCTGCCGCCCACTAAACCAAGAGTGGGTGGGGAGGGGTTCCTCAGGACACATTAAAGTTATTTCCTCCTCCTACGGCTCCTGTCATCTGAACGTTTCTGACGTCTCTCGCTCTTTGACTCGCCCAATGTTTTCGTGTACCTAATTTCAGTCCCTATAACGTGGTCGGCCCGACGTAATTGTAAGGCGATCGCGATTACAAAGCAAGGCTACGAACAAGAGTCCGACTACCAGTGCAGAGGGCCGCGCCACGTTAAGGATTCAACTACCGTTGTTTGGCTACAAAATCACTGGCTACGAATTCGCAAGGCTATCACTGCCTTCTGCTTTTCTCCTCACCCTCTGGCTATACTCTGCTACACCGCTTTCCGCCCATGCTTTTACTGTAGCCTCCTCTTCTGCTTTCATCCTCGCGCTCTCTTCACTCTCGCCTTCTTTCATTCCCTGCTGCACTCAAGTGCACTGTTGCATTCACTGCTGCACCCAAAAAGTCATGGCATTTGGTCATGTTTGTGTTAACACCAAACAATGAATGTCCACGATTAAGAAAAAGGCGCAGCGGGAAATTGCTCGCTCAAGACGGATAAACATAAACTACGTCGCAACCTGAGAAATTAGAGTGTTGAAATATCCAAGAATATCGAAGAAAAGAAAAGAGGTCGAATCGTCATGACCGCACATCACAAGTCACGGTAGGCGTAGACGTCCCTAGTTATATCAAGGTATTTTTAGAAGAGCTATGATAGCATCCCCGCAACAACGGTTGGTTGCGCACTGTTAAATGCTCACATGCAGTGGCCTGCAGCTCATGGCACTGTGCGAAAACGCGCTCGCAGCGTAAGCAAAACCTTAGGCGCCTAAATGGATGCAGACGCGCAGTTGGTCGCTGCGGACCCATGCGTTCGCTGTATTGAGGCTTCATAATGTTATGCTCCAGTTGGTTATACAGGCAGGCAGCTATAAAATCTTACATCGCATAGTACGGTCTCAGCGAGAGCCTACTTTTCACGCAAGAAGCCGGTTCGGGGGATTCCATTGCAACGATGCTTGTTCTGTACGCATTCTACAAAGAGACAGCGACCGCAAACCATTCCGTTCTTTGTCTTTGGCCTATACCGATCTTTTGACAGTAAAATACTTCGCTCGTTTAGAAAATATTTCAGAGGGGCTCCAGAAGGGTTCCCACGTGGTGTTTTCGCTGCCAGCCAAGCCTAGGAGGAGCGCCCGGCGTTATCAGTCATACCACGCAAGCGAGGCACTTCCGATAGATGGCGGATCCGTAAGCCCTCGCACTCAATACCAGACTGCGCAGTTGAGTTCGTTTCTAACGAACTTCGTGAAATGCTCATTGTAGCAGTTTCGCTGAACGAAACAGTCACGAATTGGGAATAAATAACGTGTTCTTGCAGAAATAAAAGGCGTAGAAAACCGTAGACAATGTTACAGTTCCGATGCACGACATAGAATTTGTGTGATATACTTACGTAAATGCACTGTAACTAAATCCGAAATATCCTATTCGTTTTTTACTTGATTCGCAAAGTTCGTGTCAGAGCGCAATGAAATGTTTATTTTTACGCACCGCAACACATACAAGGCATGCCGAAGTGCAAACTCGATTAGATTTTAGATAATAACGCAGTTATTTTTTGACGTTTTGGCTATTCTTCTTTTTTTAAAAGACGAAGGCTTTCCTGGCGACTAACCTCCACATTTCCGTTTGGGCTATGTGTGTTTGTAACCGCTTTCGTAGGCCGATTCCCGATATCGGGCAGTATCAATTATACTTTTACTTCGTGAAACAGATGAAATCAATTACTTGTAGTCAATTACATTTTTTCTTGGCTATTTTGTGATTTAACAATTTTTTTGTTTACTAGGTAACGCTCACGGTAATTCAGCTGCTTTTCTTGAACCATCAATTACATGTACCAAGTTACATTTTCTGACAAAACACGCTTAATATCCGACGCAGCTTTGAGTGCTTAAATTTGGCGGGAGTTAGTTCACCAAATGGTGGAAATAAAGGAGGGTTAGGAAAAGTTCGTTGGTGAAAACAAGTGCATATGTTACCCCATTTCCAGAACGAGCCTCCTGCAGCTTTCGATTCCTTTTATCTCTCTGTATCTCAGATACGATGAGATGACCGGAGTATGGTAGCGTTGCAAATTTGCTAAGCCCTCTTGGAAGCCCGACATCAGCTTTCCACACGCAATAAATATCTGACTGTCTTTCTCGGAAGCGTTTCCAAGTGACCTTCATTGATGGTAAGAGCTTCTACTCCTTACTTATTTACGGCTTAGTGCATTCTGTGAGAACTTGATGTCGAGAGATATGTTTGCCTTTGAACGTGTGTCTTTATATATGTCTTATGCGCACCAGACGCAGATACGCCGATTTTTTCTATTGCAACGTACATGGAACGTTATAGGGTTTAATATTATACAGGTTCATAGTAAACTAGCTCACACATTAAGGCCCCTCTTCAGGGAACGTGAACATATGCACCCGTCCGTGACAAGTAGAAGTATCAATGGCTGCCGAGTAACGGGCACTGGGAGCATAATTGCCAGCATGCCCTGCTTATTCTGTTATTTAGGTCATAACATAATGTGGCCAATAAACAATGAGACAACAATGTATGTGGTTTCAGGCAATTGATGAATTTATTTTGAAAAAAAAAAACGGCGCAACTCTAAGCCACGTGGTTTCTAAGATTTGACCGACGTGCATATGAAGAGGAACGGCCCTAGCGAAGTTCACTGACATTAGTTGAACTCGAGAAAGGTAAACGATTAAGTCCAGTATGATGAATCAAGTTCACTAATCAGCAATGGTTGTATCTATAGGACATAATAGATATTGTATGCATAAAATTAGTTTTTTCTTTTTCGTCTTTAACGCCTTGCATCAGCTATTCGTAATTGTCTCAATATACAGAAGGCACACAGTTTGCTTTTTGTAAAGGAAAACAGCCTATATGGTGGTAGCATATATATTTTCCAGGAAATGTACTTACGAAAACGCTGGTGCCTTGCATGGTTAATTATGAATAACTGCCTGTTAAATACTGAAGTATTTATTAGCTATACATATCAGATAACTTCATCAAACAATCAGAGACCTTGTCTTGACTGTGAAATCGAAGCGGTAACTAGCCCTACTTTCGCGGTGCCCCGCATGAAACATTCCATTCAATTAATCTGAGTTTCACCTAAAAGTGCTCTAAGAAGGCTGCATCGAGTAATGCAAGACAAAGTCAAGCGGAACACCTTTGTTCTTAGTGACAGATTACGAGGACGAATACACAGAAAGTAGTGCTATAGTCTCGCAATTTCTACTAAGCGCACCAGCACTGACGCTGACCTTTCGAATTATTGCAATAGAGGGTTGATCCCACAAACGAATAGATAAGAAGCAATTGCTACAGATATTCTATTTCTCCAGATAATTTCAAATTACTGATTGCACGTTTCCGCAAGAAAATATGTTATAATCTCCGCTGCGTTGTCTCAGAAAAAATTAGATCTTTCGGCTTGAGACATGTGGAATATAGGCGGACGTAGCTCTGATATAATGGCGCCAAATAACACCAATTTTATATACCTACCTTATTCAATTGCAGTAGCAATAGTGTACTGAATATTTCACCAATTTCATCTACCGTGTTCTTTGGCGAGCGCGAAAGAATAGACCAGATTACTTTCTGTAAGGGAATTATTTGCTAAATATTATAGGTTTGCGCAAGTTTTCCTTTCGTCCACTTAGCGTCGAAAAAAATACTGCCCTGTGCATCCTAACACCTTTTCTTAATAAGAAAAACACTAAAAAGGAGGCAGGGTTCGGTTTTAAGACACAGCCATAGCACTGCTAGTTGACATCCCGTTCATCAGTGGATAACTTTGCGACACCATTCTGTAATTTAAACCTTTACTTCTGACTGTAGTGCCAATCAAGTGCTATAAGCTGCAGTATCTAACCTGCCGTACTCCTAAGTAAATGCGTATACATGTTCTCGCGTTAAACAAAAGCCACACTGTTTAGAAAAAGTTTGATGGCGCTCTTAAGCAGGCTACTGCCAATGGAGCCACCACTTATCAAAAATGGCTGTGGCTTAGCTAAGGTTGAGCCCAGGATACGAAGCATACTAGCATTTATTTTAGTTGTTGAACCACTGTTTAGCCTGGTGAACTGCTGTTGCTTGGCTATATTTGGTTCGGCTAGACGAAGAAACAACTCATGCAGGTGAGCGCCGAGCTGAGACCCGGCTATGTAGCTACGCGGCCGCAAGCGAGCCCACGAGTCGAGCCTCCGCTTTTGCAGCTGTTATGACGTCATATGGTAGCTACGCGGTCGCGCGCGGCGCAGCAAGGACGAGCGTGGTTGTGCGGCTAGTATGCTTCGCATAAAACTGCACTCTTGCTTTGTAAAAAAAACCACTGTTGCGGCTCAGGGATCCTTGTAAAACTAACCTGCCGTACTCATAAGTAAATGCGTATACATGTTCTCGCGTTAAACAAGGGCACACTGTTTAGAAAACGTCTAGCAGCGTTCGCCAGGCAAACTGTCAATGGAGCCACCGCTTAACAAAAACTGCACTCATGCTTTGTAAAAAAACCACCATTGCGGTTCAGGCATCTTTGTAAAACTTTCTCTTGATTTTCCGAAGAATAACGGGCATATGCAGAAGCCGATCGACTATTACTGAGAAAAATATTGGCAACACACGTTTTCATTTTTACATGTTGTAATTTCCTATTGGAGAATCCTAGCATTACTTTTTTTGGCTGCAATATATCTGCTTATCCACTATGCAGCTTGATAGGGCAAAAAAGCCGCGTTCAGACTACGGGCGCAATGTACGGATTGTACACAGGGATTGTAAGCGTATACACAGAAAGCGCAAATAGTTTGTTTACACTGCGGTCGTCTTGAGCTGAAAGTAGGCAAAATTTGTAACCAGGACTGGGCGTTAATATTGGAGTACCCGCTACTTTGTCGACAAGCACAGATACGATTGTTACGACGCCACCAATGCGCGAAGCAGTTTCGGTTAACACCTTCCGGTCACGGGGCTTCCGGCCTCCCCAGATTCCTCCATTAGAAAACCGGCGAGCTGGCGATGCCATGGGACGCTGCTGCGTGGTGGCCTTGGATTTTGTGCATGTGCACGTGTGTCTCTTGCTACGTGTCCTTTGTGAACTGATGTGCAGTGTGGAAGAGTCTTCGCTCTGCAGCGATGAGCTGCTGTCCGAAGAAGTGGGACAAAGGCCGCTACTTTACCACCAGCGCCTCAAAACGTATCGTGACAGCAGGCTCCAGAACGACACCCGGCTTGATGTAGTGAATAAATTGAAACAATGTGGTAAGTGTTATTTGTTTTCTTTTTTTGGACGTATGCGTCGATATGTGCATCAGTCAAAGGTTGCGTTTGTCTAGCGAAGTGCAATGTCCGCTCCGAGCAACCTTTGAAAATGTTTTCTCGCAGCCCCGCCACTATGTCGGTGTACCCTCAAGTAGAGTGCCTTTATTGGCGCCTCCGTTGTCTTTCCGCTGTCAAACTCGGAGCCGGGAACCCTGAAAATGGTTCAGGGCTAACTTCTAGAGTGACGAGCAGTTATTACTCGAAATTAAACCGCAGCGTTTGGCGTGCCTGCAAGCAACGTGACAGAATGTTGCACGGATAATTGCATCACTTTACGTTTCCTTTTCAATGCTAAAGCGGAAAATGCGCATTAAGGGCCATCTATTTGCTTATGTATGATACAATGCCATGAGTAGTTGGTTTACACGCAGTCATAGAGAAGTCCAGGCAACTTCTTTTACGATGGTTCAGCTTGGTGGCCCCGCTTCCAATACTGCTGGTGGTGCAGTGTTTGGTGCAATATGTATTGCGTTTTATATGATATTTTGGTGGCTCTAAGTTGTTTATACTGTTGGAAAAATTCACGTTTGGTAGTTGAATTTACTTCTAGTTGGGCAGTTGGCTGTCGGCGCTTTTACTTCCGTGGTATACTGGCATAATTTTTCGACATGTGCTTACTGTTTCCGTGAGAACTGTAGATGTACAGTTGCTACGTGTGTGTTCCCGCGTTAAGAGGAAGCATTAGCTCGGGTCCTCATAAGCATCATCATCATCATCATCATCATCATCATTATCATCACCATCCTGGTTACGCCCACTGCAGGGCAAAGGCCTCTCCTCTACTTCTCCACTACCCCGATCAACTACTAGTTGTGCCCATGTTGTCCTTGCAAATTTCTTGATCTGACCAGCCCAACTAACCTTCTGCCACCCCCTGCTACGCTTCCCTTCCCTTGGAATCCAGCCCTTAACCCCTAATGACCATCGGTTATCTTCCCAGCTTACTACATGTCCTGCCCATGCCACCCCCCCCCCCCATTTCTTTTTGTTGATTTCAACGTAGATGTGATTAACTAGCGTTTGTCCCTAACCCAATCTGCTCTTGTATTGTCGCTTAACGTTACGCCCATCATTCTTCTTTCCATAGTTCGTGGCGTCGTCCTCAATTTCAGTAGCAACCTTGTCGTGAACCTCCGGTTTTCTCCCCCGTACCGGGTGCTCCTATCTGAACATATGTAAAAGAAAAATTTGCTTTTCTCATCCACCAATGCAGCAAATTTGACTAGGTTTGCTGCATTTAAAAGAAAAACTTAAAATCTAGTGACTGTCGGTTTCGAATTTTCGATTTTGGTCGGCAACTTTTTATAAAAAATTCGCAAAAACCAAGAATTTTCAGAAAACGGAACTGTCAAGTTTGCAACTCCGTAGCTGAGCAATGAAAAACGATATCACAATTGTGTGAATTGCGTTTAATAGTGCATCTAAAGCGGACGAAGTTGGTATGTTATACATGAATCTCAAGAAATATAGTAATATGTAAATACAGCCTTTCCAGAACCCTTGTACACAACGTAACGAATTCACGTAAGACATCAATTGACAAGAGAATTTGTTCGCTTTGAATGCTCTAATAGATGTCGTTTGCAGAACCGCGATATCTGTTCTTGATGTAGAGCTGCTATTTGCAAACGGCCTGCTATTTTTATCCCTACTTTCGAATTCTTGAAAATTGCTTTAGCAATATTCAGGCCCTAAGTTGAAAATCCCTGACCAACAGTCACTATAATTTACTTTTATCTTTGAAATGTAACAAATTTCATTGAAATCGGTGCAGGGGTTATGTAACAGAAGCGTTTCTGCGTTTTACATGTATTTGAATAGACCGCGTCGGAGTTGGGCCCAAGCTTAAGCTTCTTCTTAAGTAGTTGTTTGAAGTAGACTTATCGGCGATGTATATCGTAAAGCTAATGCTGGGAACCAAAAATGAAAAGAGCGTAAATGGCACAAGTGGAGTTTATGTAGACGAACCTGTTCAACCTGCTTTATTATATGTAAACGTTTTCTATACTAGGTGCAATGCAGTGGCCGAACTGCAGCATATTTGGAGTTACCTTGGGTAGAAGTTTCTTCGGCTGGGAAATGTCTGCCACAAGTCTGACACCGGCGCAGCGGGCATTGAGAAGTCGTGGGTTCTCATGCCGCGCCTCATGTTCCTGGCCGATGCAATGCAACGACGAAGGTAAAAGCTTTTTGCTAGCTTGTTTGCTACTGATTGCATCTACAACGTCTGTCGCGCCAGGATAGGTATGAGGCCAATGAATGCGCAAACGCACACACCGAGTAGGCAGAAAGAAGGTCAATGCATACCGAAAACATAAATCAAAAACGTTTCACCAAAGTGACCAAGAAGGTTTTGCATTTCCACGAACAAGCCGTCTTATGAGTATATGCCAATTCTTCTCACTCTTTTCCCGGTCGACCTAACATTACAAAGCACACGTTTGATATTGCGGTAGATTTCTACTGTGACAGAGGACAACCAAAATTAAAAAATATAGGAAAACGTTTTGTAGCCAACAACTACAATCAGCTGTTTTCATAGTAAAGTTCATGTCTAGTGCCAAGTAAAGCCACAGAGAATGTGGCTGAATATAAGAATAAAATGTGTTTTCTTTTTCTCCACAGCACCGTCTGCACGCTGATGGGAAAAGATGGGAGAGGATTCGAGCTGTCCAATGCTCAGTTACCTCAGTCTGTCACTGACGCAGCGTCATCAATACAAAATTTGTGTCACACATTTCATGCAAACAATACCCAGCAGACGTCACCGTCTTACGACTTACTGGAAGAACTCCCCTGTCACAAGGTTTGTCCAAGTGCAGCTGCTTCCTCTGCACCAAGTATTGAGGCAGACAGACTGCCTGTCGGAAAAACATCAAAGTCGGCAGCGATCTTGGAACAAATTTCTTTGCATGTCGCCCGTTCACCACAGCGCTCAACTTGCTCTGAAGAAGTTTCTTCGAAATCAAGAAATTGTAAGCAAGCTCACAAAAAGCAAAAAGAATGACCTTGATCACTTGACGATGTCTACACTTGGAACAAATCAGCAGCGGCTGAATGAATTAACGGCCGCTGCGGTGTCTGTAGTAGTCAATAAACACTTCCTAATGAGCTTAAAGGGTCTTCTCGGTAAACACTATGGTCGGAAGGAGGAGGAGGTTAAGCTGCAAATTCATTGCCTCTTAGTTGAGGCAGCGTTCCCTGCGAAAGATGCAGTGTCCTGAAAAAAACTATGTCAGTGACGCTTCATTGCAGCTGGTTGGAGCTCTTGTGGTGTTTTGTGCTTCGTGCAGATATCAGAACTTAAGGCGCTTTGTGTTGAGAGTAAGTTATAAAGTTATAAAGAAGTTTCGTTTTTATAAAGTTATAAAGCAGCAAGTTATCTAAGTTATAAAGGAGTTTCATGTTAACCGCCATGGTGATCTGACAATGCAGTGTTTCCTTTCAAGTGCTGCATATTTCTGAACTCAAGGCGCTTGGTGTTGGGAGCAGGTGATCTCAATCTTAGGGGCGTTGCGTGTTACCTGCTGGTGATCTGAGAATGCAAAGTGTTTTCTTTTAAGGGCAGGTGACCTCATAACTCAAGCTGCTTTCAGGAGACAAGATGCATTCTTATTTTATATTTGCTTGGTTTGCCATGTAACTGAACTTACCAATGAAGTTCAATGTAGGTTTCATTCCCTGTTGTTTTGTAAGCGTGTCGGAATGCTTCAATCCCTGTTTATGTTTAGTATATATAGGCTGTAAAATGTACAATCCCAACACTCAAACAACATGCAGCGCGCAGTCATCCTAGCGAAATAAAGAATTATATAAAAACGCCATTGTGTATGCCGAATGTTTGACACCGCTGACATCAAACTGCTTAAGCAATCCAGCTACGCTAAACAAGCATGGAGCAAGACGACACTTTTTATTGAAAGCTTCCCTCGAAGGATTGGCGCAGCCAGAAGGGTGCGAACACCTCGAATTTTTTGTTTGTATGTACGTATATGCACGCACGTATACAAAAAATTAACACACGCACGATCGTACATATAGAGTAATACCCCCCTCGATTGCTCGGAATAAAATCCTGGCTGCGCACGTGGCTCGAAGAGCTCGAATATTCGCGTGGAAACGCGCATTACCTTGCAACAAAAAGCAGTGCGATGTTTCTCAGCTTGCATATAAAGTTTCCTCGAGCGGGCCGGAAGGCTAGAAATGTTTTAAAGGGTGTTTAAAGAAAACTTCGCACACGTGTGGTGGACAATTAGGTGAGCACTTTTTGGATGCCGAAATCAGTCGAATAACCGTGACCGAGAAAACTATCGTTCCTGCAGCTATGTCAGTGACCCTTAACCATAATCATCATTCATCACCAACCGTCATTCACACCTGCGGCACGTTTTAGATATATGCGGTGCACACACGTAGATTTAAACGCATTACAAATGTTCACATCCGCCCATTTTTAAAAAGCTTACTTTTACGATTTATACCGCAAACTTAACAGCTCCTTCGTAGCAGCGAATCGGCATGTGCAAAAAAATCCAAGGTGCACGAGCTTCAAGATCAAATGTATTTCGTACAAGGGAGGGGATGAGCAATGGGTGGTGGAAGCAGGGGATGAGTCCTGGTTCTCGGAGCTTTGCGGGAAGAATTGAAAGCCAGAAGAAAGGCAACAAGTTACTAAGAATACCAACAGGTGATTTTTATTGTACTAATCACATAAGATGGCAAACTTACAAAGTAATTATTCAGACATTGCTGACTGTAATATGACAAAGCATTTTACTTTATCTCTTCATACTGCACAGGTTAATTTACTATGACACATCGCTTACTAAACGAACAAAAAAATTTTTCCCATTCCTCACGTCGAATAAGGCTGATCGACCAAGAACATGCTCCGGGCAGTAACTGCTCAAGCTATCACAGCTGCCTCATCAACCGGAGCGCACGGTGTTTTCGCATACTACAAAAGAATGAACACGAGTGCATTAATCGACCTCACATGAAAAGTCAGAACGCCGAGAAAAAAGAAACACAGTAGAGAAATGCGGGGATGCTGCGCGAAAATTGTATCTGCTAGCATTTACTCTGTATTGAACACACTCTTACAGAGCCGCATAGAAAGAGCAATCGTACAAGCTACACAGCGAATTCGGCAAGGTGGTATGTTAACGTGCTTGCGTATTTAACGAGCCTTAACGAATACGCGAAAAAAATTATCTGGTACTTCCCCTTTGAAGTCATCAAAGGCTTGCTTCTCAAGCTCTTCGCGGTGCAAATGTGTTTACCGATAAGGGCCACATTTTGGGGAATTTTGTTTCTTTTGCCAAACTTCAGCACAAGTGATGATTGCGCTACAATAAACTCTAGCAAGAATGACTATATAAAAATGAATTCACATTTCCAGCGAAGGACTGCCGTCTAATGGCCGGATGCTTTCATAGCAGATGCCGGATTCGAGCCTCTTTTTCTGTGGATATCACCATAAATTTCCAACATTCTGTCTTTCCCTACTGCATGGAGTGATTAATGCCGTGTAAACCCAGCACCAGAAAGTATTTGGTTCCGACTGAAATGTTCTGGCTGTTTCTACTGTTTTATTCCTTAAGTTTATTTGTAAACATGGCGCACACGCTGCCTAATGCGTTTCTCGAACGACCACCGAACACATTTATTCACTCAAAGGTGCGACACTGAAGTAAAAAAGTGAGAAAAGACGAAATTGTGTGAAATTTAATGATGGGTTTAGTACCAGCGACCAAGAAGACACACCAAAACAAAGCAGAGAATTGAAAAAGAATTACACATTATCAGTTAACGTTCCGTTCTGTAGATTCGGCTGTCACATTTTTTTGCTTTTTCTTGTGCTTTTCGCTCCTCAAACACCATCTGTGAAACAAGAGTAATGAACCATCCAGATAATATTCGTTTTGTCTTTTACAAAAGCCTCGACTGCGTTGTTCAGTGGTCTATGTAGCGGCACAAATACAAGCGAAAAAAGAATTGAAGGGTTGCCACACTTACAGCCGCACGACAGGACTGTAGCGAAGAGCTTAATAAAGTTTGTATCGAATCTGGACCAAAGATGTGGCGCCACCCTATAGTAATTGTTTGTGAAACGACTACATGTTGCTTATAGTCATTAAGGCTAATACCTTACAGCGTATATATACTAGGTTTTAGTGCGAAAACGTTAAACAGTAGTAAAAAACATCACCTGTGGCTCATAGAGCGATTAGAATCCGTGAGCATTTCTACTCGAAGCGGCGAACATTACTTGCCCTAGAAATAGAAATGCCTAATCAGGTAAATAACTAAATATCGCTTAATATATTTACATTTATATTGGGGGTATATTTGCAAATTGCGAATTGCATCCAGTGAGCTTGAAAGGCATATGCGCTTGGAGCAAACATCAAGGATGGCGCCGTTGTCCAGATACGCGCAGTCGAACTTAAGGTGAAAAATGCGCTCTTGCCACACTTATTTTTTTTTATGCAACTGTCATATAATGCATAGAAACACAAAAGGGATTGGGGCGTTCATAGCTTTCGGCGCCATGGTATGTTATGAAACTGCTGCGATTCTGGACCGTCAGCACTTGTTAAGTCGGTACAGCTTGCAAAATCACCAGTTGCAATTAGTGAATAGCAATATGTGCTGTAAAGTAATTATTCATAAGTTCCATTAGTGATTTCTTTATTCTTATGTATTGATTTAGTATATACTGAGTACCCTTCGGTCCAATTAGAGGGACAATAGAATGCATACAAACAATAGGGAACAAACCAAGAGCAAGGAGGTATAACATATATATTTGTCACTGTTTGTAAACCATCTTTCCAGTCCGATAATTTTCAGGAAAAAAAGAACTAAATTTACACGTATCCCCTCGAGCATAATAGGGAGTTGCGAGTCAGGGTGATACTGTCCTGTGTGCCGTTTTGGTCCAGGCCTTGTGTAAATGAGTGATTTAATTTCATGCTTCTTGTTGAGAAGGAAGGAAAAGAATTTTTGGAGTAGGTATAGAACTTTTTAACATAATTTCAGACGGAGAGTGCAGCCTTGCGAATTGAAGAAACATAAACCTAACTGCCTTTATTTTTATTAAAGATGTGTGATATTTGACTTAGTATAAGGATGCAATTATATACATGCATACTGTACCTTTGGTGTAATACATGAAAAATAACATAGTAATTTTACACTGAAAGGGACATTTCTCAGATTGTGTCTCAGAAAACTGCGGAAAGGAGAACAAATATAATGTGCATGTTCCATGAGAAAGTGGAAGTCAAAGTAGTTGTTAGTCTACAACTACAACGTTAATTAGTCGAATATGCATGTAGTAGTTTCGTGCAGATAATGCCCGCCTGTTTGTGAAATCCTGCTCAAAGATAAGAAGTGCGCCGGTGATCTTTAATAATAGGCTGAAGCATTCGCTGCAAACCCGGTATAGTCAGGCGGTAATCCTGTAGCTCATACTGTTTCTTGTGACGTACATAAGGAATAAGGCAGACAGACGTAAAATAAGAAAGTCATGATAAAATATAGCTATATGCAAGGATAAATAGTGGGCGCTACCTAAACCGACCAATAACTACCTTCAACGCTTAGTACGGCCCGTGTAATTATCATCTTGAAGCACTAAAAGTGTGCCGAGAATTTTTTGCCTGAAAATATTACATCAAGCTGGGAGAAAGTTGTTCAGCAAAAAAAAAAGGAAATACGAATACCAAGAGTGCGTACACGAAACACACGGGTGCGACTAATTGGGCCACTGAGGTGCGAATCTCTTTGCAATTTGTTGGGAGGAGCCTCACGTACATGCTCGTGCCAGCAAACGTGATTAGTGCGCAGCGCAGCACATACGTGAAGCTCCTCGCAAGGGCTTGCACCTAAAAAAACCCGAAAATAACAGAAAAAGTAAAAATGTTCAAAAACTACGCATTAGCAGCCATATAACACAGTGTGTTTGTCTCTAAGGGTTAGAACTTGTTTTATTCAAGTCTAAGCCGATGTAATAAAAAAGTTGCGCATAATTGCGGTCGAAAAATACCGAGCTGCGCTGTGTATGGTACGGATAGCAAAGGAGCAAGTCCAACTGAACGGCATCGAGGTATTTACGAGTGCGAACGAAAGCGCAGCACTCACGGCTATATATGGAACGGATGTAATCGAGGCTCGACCGCAAACTGTCAGTGGAGCCGCAGCCTTACGGCAAGCGCGCTCATGCTACGTTACAGAAGCTCCAATGATGCGTTGGGATCCCTACGTAAATTTCTCCTTTCATCCCAACGGTCACTGAGAAAATACAAAAGGTGATCAAACAATATTTACGTAAAACGTTCGCAGCGTAAGCCTTTGTATGGATGTCTTCGTTTTCCCCATTGAATATTGACAGTCTTGTCTTTCTTTATTTGCAAAGTATATTTCGGAATCCACCACGGAGTTTTATCGCACACTGAGATGTGACATCGTAAGCATTTTGCCGTTAAACACAATATAGTAAACCTGGGCGAAAGAAAAGCGGCAACCGCAAAGGCGCCGTCAAATTGCTACCTCCGGTGCTTTGTCAAGCTAAGCAAGACGAAAACAATATGCGAAAACTAGCATTTACACAAGCACGTCCGAACGGGCAATTTGCCTATAGCCAAGCCAACGGGAGGGTTCCGTTGCCCTGTGAGAAAGCAGGTGGGGTTTCCAAAGACCAGAACGCTTGCAAACTCCTGATCTGCACCATTACATTACGCTCGAGGAAACTGGGTTAATTTTTTATTGTCATAGCGTTGAGAGCCCCGCGTCGCAGAAAATCCGGCGTCGGCGTTTGACGCTTGGCGGCCCGCGTCCAGCGTCGACGGCCGTTTCTGGAATAACCATTCTGAATCTCTCATAGCCAACCACGCAAACCCAACACCGCAGGCCCTCCGTGTAGAGCAAACAAGTTTATAATCTAATTGAATTCTCAAGGTAAAATGCCCCAGAAAATCATAAAGGGCCCCTTACACTCAATCTACAGACATGATGGCGTTGGATTTTTTTTTTTAATATTGGAGAAATCATAAATGTGCTACGCGCAAACTCAAACACTAGCCCCTTTTCACTTGGTAGCGTTTTCCAGCTGCCGTTTGAGGTTTGTCTTGTACTCGCGGACAACTTTCTGTGGCAATGAAGGGAAAGCTACGGGCGTGCGGCTGTTGCACATGCGTGTGCAATCCGGCAATCCGGCAGTGTTTGACGGTGTTTTAGTTTGCTCGGAGGGGACGCTTAATTGACTCAGCTTCCTCATGCGATGGTTTCACGATTTTCAAGATGCGGAGGAGAAAAGTCGCAATATAAGTAAACCTTCGCGCTCGGTGGTGTGTTCCTTATTATTTAACTGTCGCTATTAAGGTCTCCATGTTTTCTGTTCCTTAGCCTAAACGTACGTGCATTACAACGTGGGACTCTACTGGGAAGCCCTCCAACTTGCACACGCTTTCCCTCCATATCTCTAGGTTCATAGGAACAGAAAGTTGCCCGCAAGTATACTAGGGCCGGCGCGGCCCCTCCGGTTCCTCGCACACCATCAAAAAATAATAAAAAAAAACACACTACACTCGCCTTAGCGTATAGCACGCCGCCAGCGTTTCCTGGTAAACATTGCGGTCACATAAGCCGCGGTTAACAGGAAGCGTAAGAAGCATTCAGCGATGTTCTTAAGCTATCCCGTGCCCCTCCTAAAGGTGAAGCTTGAGTGTACACTTAATTTTCATAAATGTTAAGGCGGCCGTTTCTACTACGCGGCTGTAACTGCACCTTCATTCCATGCCGACCAATAACTACTTTTTTATTTTTAATACTTTATTTAAACATACTTTCCGGATTTCTACATCACTACACATCACACCTCAGCACATCTAACACTAGAGTGAAAGAGACAGCCTTTTTCACAATAAAATATTCAGTATATTTATTCACGCAGTTTACTAATCAGGACGAGGTAGGCGAAAATATGCGTTCCGAATTTCGATAACACTAACGTATTTATGAAAGAAGCCATCTGATCACGCTCGGCTGCACCCGACCACCGGTAAGAATGATACTTTGGGCACACTGCTTATTAGAGTCATAGACTTAACGTCTCCCTAATTCCAGATAATTCTGAACACTCAGCTAGTCTCGAACAACGCGAAACTTAAGCTAAGGCTTCTCGTGCGCTTGCCAGCGCGTGCTATCTCCTGGGTGCTCCTTCCAATAAGCCTTGGCAGAGACCGCTACGTATTGCTAACACCTGAGGCCCAAACAATGAAACGTTCCTTTCCTTCGAGCGCTTCCTAACCTTACGTGAGGCCTCCGTACAGCGAAGGACCGATCGAGGAAGCAAGCGTACTCTGAAAGCTCCCTTCAACCGTGCTCACGTAAGGAGCGGTTGCCGCATGCCTGGGTTCGATTTTATCTCTTAAAAGCTTAACGCGAACACCATTATTCAATAAAAAATGTTGCATCATCGCACAATCATTAAATTGAAGAGCTAATATAGAGAAGCGTAGACGCTTTCTTCTAGTTTTGTTTACTAAACATAGAAAAAGTTGCGCATTACAGTGCAGAACTTGATGTGCTCCATCAACGCTGGCTCGCCGGCGTCGTGCAACGCCTAGCAACGCTTTCATGCCGCACGCGTGACTGAAACGAACTTGCCTGGGAAGACATACCGTGCTCGCGCTTCTCCGCAGGTGGGCGACAGCGCGCATGCGCAAGCAAAGGTCACGTGGTTAAGCAGTGAGATGAAGCGCTCGTTCAGGGCCAGAAGCTGCGTAAGGACACATGAAGGTAGCTTTGGAGCTACCTTATGCTGAGGGAGCACTAAGGAAGCGTTCACCCAGGGCCCCTCAGTAAGGATGCTTTCAGAGTGACTTGAGGTAGCCTCACCGCAATAAAGGCTTCCTTATTGAGGTAAGGAAGATTCCATTGTTTGGCCCTGAAACTGCGCACTTTAGACGTCACTATTATCTGTCGGTCAAGTTGGTGCATGTCAAAGCCTGTTCGAACCGTGTAGCACGGCCAGACTAGCGTAGCCAGATTTGAACACATCTACTCGAGCTCGCGCTTCAGCCCTGTCGCGCACATAGCAGACGTTGTGCACTACAGTTAGCCACTACAGCTGCATGTAGCTGCGTCTGCTCTGTAGCGCCGCTACCCGAGTTGGCGCGGGGTGTCGGCACGAACCCTCTCTCTCGATTACAGAGGTCAACCGTTTGCTCTGATCGGTGTCCGTGGGTGACCTGGATATATATGAAAGGCGGGCTGGAATCTTGATCGAGTGCCAACATCTGAATGGAACCCGTTTTATGCTTGCCGAGTTGCACACCTTCCAGGTGCGACGCCATCATGTTCGAATCTCCGTTACCTTAGGAGCCCTTTCAAGGCGAGTCAGTAGGGCTGCACCTATGTTTAAGCCGTTGTGCGTGCTGCCAACGTACTCACACGGGCGAGCATAACGACTACACTACGTTCGACCCTCGGCAGTTGCGCACTGGCCGTGTTGATTAGTGATGAAGAAAATGGGTTGCTCGAGCCATTTTTTGCGATAAAAGAGGCTCGTGTAGCTGTCGGGCACACAAGCACAGGAAACAAATGAGATACCGAGACCACAACCATGGGCTTAGGGACTGCTTCGGAATTTTGCTCATCACAGGTGTCAAAATCAAAAGTAGCGGCATCTGCGTGAACATCAAAAATCAAGCTTAATCTGTGTGTCACGGTCACGTTCACACGATGGCACGTCGTGGGCAGTATCCCCTTCCTCTGTAGCCTTGCAAGGCATCGAGCAAAGAGCGGGGGCGCCATGCAGAGGACCACAAATGATCTCTGATTGCCCAAAACTGTCTCCTTTTGAACCCATTGCAGTGTTTTTAACGCGATAGCGTTAAGGAGCTCGTGTCGCAGAAAAGCCGGTGTTGTCGGCGTCGGTGTCGGCGTCCGCGGCGTTGACCGTGAGCGATAAATCATGGCAGGCGCTTCATAAATAAAAAGCAACTTCCAAGATGTGCTGGATGGGAATCGAACCAGAGTCTCCGGAGTGTGAGACGGAGACGCTACCACTCAGCCACGAGTTCGATGCTTCCAAGCGGTACAAACGCGCCTCTAGTGAATGCGGTGTTGCCTTCGAAACGAGCCGTGCAAAGTTATACTGCGGTTTATATCGGTAATTATGACCATGTAACTTACAGAAGTCGCAATTACACGAGTAGCGAAGTGCGTTTCCGCTGCATTTCTTCTGCGCTTTCCGCTCACGCAGAGCCATCTTGCGGCAAACACAGAAGACCCCCTCCTCTCCTTGTACGGCGCTGCCCCGACAGATGGCGCGCCACGCGCGCATTGGAGCTGCGAGGACCGGTGCGAGGCGGTTCGCGGCCCCGACTCCCTCTCCCCTGACAACGCTTCGCCTTGCTCCCTCTGCAGAATCAAGCGTCCTTCCTTTCTTTAGATCGCTATCTGTCTATCTCTCTGCCCGTGCCGATCACGACGTTTGGCTGGCGTGCATCATTTCCCCCTCCGAGATACCGAGTTTTTCGGTTCGTTCCGCTTGCTCAGGCGCACGTTTCGTTGCTGCGCCGAACGCCGCGTTGCTCGACCATATGGCTCGGCGCTCACCGCGTCCGATGCGGGGCGCCTCGTAAGTGATGGCTGCCCTGTAGCCCACTGTCTTACACCCCTTGGCGGGTCGACGGGAACGCTGTCGCGTTCCACTCTTGAAGGCGAAGCTTAAGCGTCCTCCAATTTTTTGCTCGTAAGTTTCTCTGAAATATAATATATAACGTCAAGTACATGTCCCGACATCAATATAAACGTTTGCAGAACCTATAGGTAGCTTCGGCACCAGCAAGCTCTTGCAGCACTTCCTGTTTTTTGGGCGCAAAAATAATCGTAGTTTGACTATGCAAGCATAAATAAACAAAGATGTGGCTACTATGCTTCGTTTTAGGCTGAAGAAACCGATGCGCCTGGGGGCCATGGGTGTTTGCGCTGACAGATAAACTGAAAAAAAAAGCGATGTCTCTCACTGTGAATGAATTTACCTTTCCGACCGTGACCAAGAACTTCATCCCCAAGTTAATAGTTTTTTTTTATTGTGGTATACAGGCGCTAGGTGGCATGCCGGAAGAAAATGAGCCATACGTCAAACACCGTAGAAATTGTTAAATAGCGCATGCTATTGTTGCTGCAACTGCACTTAGGTGAGTCGGTTCATCTTGATGCTCAATGCCTCAGCCATGTTTTGGCAAAGTGTAAATGGCTGGTGCTTTCTTTAAACAAACATTTGCAGTCATTCAGTGATAGTTCTGCTGCGTGCTTTTTTTTAGCATGGCCCATCGTGCTCCTTTTTTGTACCTACAAGTTTTCGTTCTTGTTCTTTTTCCCCAATGAAATAGTCACTCTGGGGGATCGGTCGTGAATCGGGCGTGAGGAAACGGTTATTAATAATGCTTTCGCCTGGCAGCCGCTGTGTTCTTCCTCTGCCGGCTTTCATGTACGGGGCGGGCGCATGTGTCTCCTGCCTCGTGCTGCTCAATTAGAAGAAGACAAAGCAGAATGAAAAAAAGATAGATTTACGCCTCCTGTCATCTGAGCGCTTCCAACGTCTCTCGCTCCTTGACTCGCAGAATGTTTTCGTCTACCTAATCTCACTCCCTATAACGTGGTCGGCCCGACGTAATTGTAAGGCGATCGCGATTACAAAGCGAGGCTACGAACAAGAGTAGGACTACCAGTGCAGAGGGCCACGCCACGTTAAGGATTCAACTACCGCTATTTGGCTACGAAATCACTGGCTACAAAATCGCAAGGCTGTTGCTGCCTTCTGCTTTTCTCTTTCCCCTTTGGCTATACTCTGCAACACCACTTTCCGCCACATACTTTTACTGTAGCCTCCTCTTCCGCTTTCATCCTCGCGCTCTCTTCGCTATCGCCTTCTTTCATTCCCTGCTGCACTCAAGTGCACTGCTGCATTCACTGCTGCACCGAAAAAGTCATGGCATTTGGTCATGTTTGTGTTAACACCAAACAATGAATGTGCTCGATTAAGAAAAAGAAGGAGCAGGAAATTGCTCGCTGATAAGACGGACAAACATAAGCTACAACGCAACCTGAGAAATTATGGTGTTGAAATATCCAAGAATATAGAAGAAAAACAAAGAACAAGAGATCGCATCGTCGTGACCGTACATCACAAGTCACGGTAGGCGTAGATGTCCTTAGCTATATCAAGGTATTTTTAGTAGAGCTCTGATAGCATCCCCGCAATAACGGTTGGTTGCGTACTGTTAAATGCTCACATGCAGTGGCCTGCAGCTCATGGCACTGTGCGAAAACGCGCTGGCAGCGTAAGCGAAATCTTAGGCGCCTAAATGGATGCAGACGCGCAGTTGGTCGCTGCGAACCCGTACGCTCGCTGCATTGAGGCTTCATTATGTTAGGCTCCACTTGGTTATACAGGCAGGCAGCTATAAAATCTTACTTCGCATAGTTCGGCCTCAGCGACAGCCTACCTTTCACGTAAGAAGATGGTTCGGGGGATTCCATAGCGACGATGCTTGTTCTGTACGCATTCTACAAAGAGACAGCGACCGCAAACCATTCCGTGCTTTGTCTTTGGCCTATACCAATCTTTTGACAGTAAAATACTTCGCTCGTTCAGAAAATGCTTTAGAGGGGCTCCAGAAAGGCTACCACGTGGTGTTTTCGCTGCCAGCCAAGCCTAGGAGGAGCGCCCGGCGTTATCAGTCATACCACGCAAGCGAGGCGCTTCCGATAGATGGCGGGTCCGTAAGCCCTCGCACTTAATACCAGACTTCGCAGTTGAGTTCGTTTCTATCGAACTTCATGAAATGCTCCTTGTAGCAGTTTCGCTGAACGAAACAGTCACGAATTGGGAATAAATAACGTGTTCTTGCAGAAATAAAAGGCGTAGAAAACCGTAGAAAATGTTAGAGTTCCGATGCACGACATAGAATTTGTGTGATATACTTACGTAAATGCACTGTAACTAAATCCGAAATATCCTATTCGTTTTTTACTTTTTCGTTTTTTACTATTCGTTTTACCGAAGTGCAAACTCTATTAGATTTTAGATAATAACGCAGTTATTTTTTGACGTTTTGGCTATTCTTCTTTTTTTAAAAGACGAAGGCTTTCCTGGCGACTAACCTCCACATTTCCGTTTGGGCTATGTGTGTTTGTAACCGCTTTCGTAGGCCTATTCCCGATATCGGGCAGTATCAATTATACTTTTACTTCGTGAATCAGATGAAATCAATTACTTGTAGTCAATCACGTTATTTCTTGGCTATTTTGTGATTTAACAATTTTTTTGTTTACTAGGTAACGCTCGCGGTAATTCAGCTGCTTTTCTTGAACCATCAATTACATGTACCAAGTTACATTTTCTGACAAAACACGTTTAATATCCGACGCAGCTTTGAGTGCTTAAATTTGGCGGGAGTTAGTTCACCAAATGGTGCAAATAAAGGACGGTTAGGAAAAATTCATTGGTGAAAACAAGTGCATATGTTACCCCATTTCCAGAACGAGCATCCTGCAGCTTTCGATTCCTTTTATCTCTCTGTATCTCAGATACGATGAGATGACCGGAGTATGGTAGCGTTGCAAATTTGCTAAGCCCTCTTGGAAGCCCGACATCAGCTTTCCACACGCAATAAATATCTCACTGTCTTTCTCGGAAGCGTTTCCAAGTGGCCTTCATTGATGGTAAGAGCTGTTACTCCTTACTTATTTACGGCTTAGTGCATTCTGTGAGAACTTGATGTCGAGAGATGTGTTTGCCTTTGAACGTGTGTCTTTATATATGTCTTATGCACACCAGACGCAGATACGCCGATTTTTCCTATTGCAACGTACATGGAACGTTATAGGGGTTAATATTATACAGGCTCATAGTAAACTAGCTCACACATTAGGGCCCCTCATCAGGGAACGTGAACATATGCACCCGTCCGTGACAAGTAGAAGTATCAATGGCTGCCGAGTAACGGGCACTGGGAGCATAATTGCCAGCATGCCCTGCTTATACTGTTATTTAGGTCATAACATAATGTGGCCAATAAACAATGAGACAACAATGTATGTGGTTTCAGGCAATTGATGAATTTATTTTGAAAAAAAAGACGGCGCAACTCTAAGCCACGTGGTTTCTAAGATTTGACCGACGTGCATATGAAGAGGAACGTCTCTAGCGAATTTCACTGACATTAGTTGAACTCGAGAAAGGTAAACGATTAAGTCCAGTATGAAGAATCAAGTTCACTAATCAGCAATGGTTGTATCTATAGGACATAATAGATGTTGTATGCATAAAATTAGTTTTTTCTTTTTCGTCTTTAACGCCTTGCATCAGCTATTCGAAATTGTCTCAATATACAGAAGGCACACAGTTCGCTTTTTGTAAAGGAAAACAGCCTAAATGGTGGTAGCATATGTATTTTCCAGGAAATGTACTTAAGAAAACGCTGGTGCCTTGCATGGTTAATTATGAATAACTGCCTGTTAAATACTGAAGTATTTATTAGCTATACATATCAGATAACTTCATCAAACAATCAGAGACCTTGTCTTGATAGTGAAATCGAAGCGGTAACTAGCCCTACTTTCGCGGTGCCCCGCATGAAACATTCCATTCAATTAATCTGAGTTTCACCTAAAAGTGCTCTAAGAAGGCTGCATCGAGTAATGCAAGACAAAGTCAAGCGGAACACCTTTGTTCTTAGTGACAGATTACGAGGACGAATACACAAAAACTAGTGCTATAGTCTCGCAATTTCTTCTAAATGCACCAGCACTGGCAATGACCTTTCGAATTTTTGCAATAGAGGGTTGATCCCACAAACGAATAGATAAGAAGCAATTGCTACAGATATTCTATTTCTCCAGATAATTTCAAATTACTGATTGCACGTTTCCGCAAGAAAATATGTTATAATCTCCACTGCGTTGTCTCAGAAAAAATTAGATCTTTCGGCTTGAGACATGTGGAATATAGGCGGACGTAGCTCGGATATAATGGCGCCAAATAACACCAATTTTATATACCTACCTTATTCAATTGCAGTAGCAACAGTGTATTGAATATTTCTCCAATTTCATCTACCGTGTTCTTTGGCGAGCGCGAAAGAATAGACCAGATTACTTTCTGTTAGGGAATTATTTGCTAAATATCATAGGTTTGTGCAAGTTTGCCTTTCGTCCACTTAGCGTCGAAAGAAATACTGCCCTGTGCATCCTAACACCTTTTCTTAATACGAAAACCCTAAAAAGGAGGCAGGGTTCGGTTTTAAGAGACAGCCATAGCACTACTAGTTGACATCCCGTTATTCAGTGGATAACTTTGCGACACCATTCTGTAATTTAAACCTTTACTTCTGACTGTAGTGTCAATCAAGTGCTATAAGCTGCCGTATCTAACCTGCCGTACTCCTATGTAAATGCGTATACATGTTCTCGCGTTAAACAAAAGCCACACTGTTTAGAAAAAGTTTGATGGCGCTCTTAAGCAGGCTACTGCCAATGAAGCCACCACCTATCAAAAATGGCTGTGGCTTAGCTAAGGTTAAGCCCAGGATACGAAGCATACTAGCCTTTATTTTAGTTGTTGAACCACTGTTTAGCCTGGTGAACTGCTGTTGCTTGGCTATATTTGGTTCGGCTAGACGAAGAAACAACTCATGCAGGTGAGCGCCGAGCTGAGACCCGGCTATGTAGCTACGCGGCCGCAAGCGAGCCCACGAGTTGAGCCTCCGCTTTTGCAGCTGTTATGACGTCATATGGTAGCTACGCGGTCGCGCGCGAAGCAGCAAGCACGAGCGTGGTTGTGCGGCTAGTATGCTTCGCATAAAACTGCACTCTTGCTTTGTAAAAAAAAACCACTGTTGCGGCTCAGGGATCCTTGTAAAACTAACCTGCCGTACTCCTAAGTAAATGCGTATACATGTTCTCGCGTTAAACAAAGGTCACACTGTTTAGGAAACGTCTAGCAGCGTTGGGAAGTCTACCGCCAATGGAGCCACCGCTTAACAAAAACTGCACTCTTGCTTTGTAAAAAAACCACCATTGCGGTTCAGGCATCTTTGTAAAACTTTCTCTTGATTTTCCGAAGAATAACGGGCATATGCAGAAGCCGATCGACTATTACTGAGAAAAATATTGGCAACACACGTTTTCATTTTTACATGTTGTAATTTCCTATTGGAGAATCCTAGCATTACTTTTTTTGGCTGCAATATATCTGCTTATCCACTATGCACCCCGCAGGGGCGTCTGCGTCAGCAGGCGTTTGGTGTGTTGCGACACCATGGACCCGAGCACACGAGGGTTGGACCCTCCCACGTGTAGTCGTGCGCGGCTTAGCCGTGTCCGGGGAAAGGGGGATCCTGGAGGTTGAGCCGATGCTGGGTGATCGGACCTTTGAGGCCCCCCGGCGGAGGCAACACACCTCTTTGGCCTCTGCTTCACGTAGACGGCACCCCCGGACTGACCCAACCGGGGGAAATCGGTAGTCGCCTCTTCCTGTCTCTCTCTCCTCAAACCTTCGTCTTTATCTCCCACTTTTTTACCTTTCCTGTCTTCTTCTCTCTTCCATTTACTTCCTTTCTCCACGGCGGCAAGGGTTAACCTTGTGTGGATATCCTACCTTGGGTACACCATATTTTGTTATAGTGACGGCGTACGGCTGGCGTCGTGCAGGCTTGGATACAAGCCCTGCCGCGTCCCCTCGTTGGGCTCCGTGGTGGGCGGTCGGCGCTGTTACCGAACACACACACTTTCCTATGGCAGCTCAAATCTCTGTTGTCCATGACCGGCGTCTCAAAAGATGCCGCACCGAAGTACCATTTCAGTTCTCCTTTCGAAGCAACGCTCCATCTTTCCCCAAATACTACGTAGTCCACAGCGAAAGTAACACGCCTATTAAAAAGCTTTCTCCACTCCTGGTCGCCAAATGCCTGAAAGATAAAATCGGACAGACATACAAAGCCTCCAAAATGTCTAGCGGGGACCTCCTCCTAGAATTGAATAGTAAAGACCAAGCAGATAAGCTGTCTGAACTTACCAGTATTGGCGAGGCGACAGTGACTGTTTCAGCCCACAGAACACTCAATACAAGTAGGGGAGTAATATCTGAAGAAGAATTTATTGGATTAAGCGACGAGGAACTGCTGGAAGGTTTCCAGGAACAAAATGTTACCAAAGTACAGAGAATAGTAATCCGCAGAAACGACCAAGAAATCCCCACCAAACACGTTATACTCTCCTTCGGAACAAGCGTAATGCCTACCTCGCTCGATGCAGGTTATGTTAAAGTCAATGTAAGACCATATATTCCAAACGCCAGACGATGTTTCAAGTGCCAAAGGTTTGGACACGCTTCACATGCATGCCGAGGACAAACAACTTGTGCTAAATGCAGCTCCAACGAACACCAATCTGAGAATTGTACCTCTTCCGCACATTGTGTTAACTGCAAGGGAGATCACCCAGCTTATTCACAGTCCTGCCCTTGCTGGAAAAAAGAAAAAGAAGTCATTGCTCTAACTGTAAAAGAAAAAATTTCGTTCTTTGAAGACCGAAAGCGGCTATCGTATCTTCCGCGAAGGAGTTATGCCGAAGTGACGCAGGCGGGGGCAGCGTCACAGAGGCCGCCAGAGTCCTCCGAGCCCACGCGCAGTGGTGCCGCAGTGACTCCTCCCGCCCCCGTGGTGGAAGCAGTCAGTACTGTTCCACCCTCTTCGACGGCCCAGCAAACACCAGTCCCGCAGGGCCCTAAGATCAAGCGAACCCCAAGGCCCGAGACACGTGTCTCGGCGCCTAACTCTCGATCCTCCAGCGCCTCAGAGACAGCGATGGAGGTCGACGCAAAAACCCCGGTGTCATTGACACCAAAGGACAAGCGCTCTCTTGAGCCCGGTAAGAGGGACAAGATCCCAATAACCACTCAGAATAAGAAAGCGATAACCTAAAGGTTATCGCTCATTTGTATAAGCTTTTTAAATTCCATGTCACCTAACATCTCACCTCTTATTCATTCCATAGTGCTAATTCTTACCTTTCAATTTTAAGATGGCTTTTATTATTCATTGGAATTGTAGAGGTCTCATGCACAATCTAGGTGACATCAAAGACATCATCAACATCTTTTCACCAGTTGCCGTATGTCTTCAGGAAACAAATCTCGGTCCAAAAAATAGTCAAATTCTCAAAGGTTTCACCGTTGTCCGAAAGGACCGCGATTGTTCCACCCGTTTGTCAGGCGGAGTGGCTATAGTTGTGCAGGGCGGCACTCCTACCCTAAACGTCGAATTGAATACATCTTTAGAAGCCGTAGCTGTCACCATCCTGTCTTACAAAACCATCACCATTTGCTCACTCTATATACCACCCCACACCCACTTCACTACTAAACAATTAGAAAATTTAACAGATCAATTACCGGAACCATTTGTTTTAGTAGGGGATCTTAATGCTCATTGCACTCTTTGGGGCAGTACCAAAACTGACCGAAGAGGACAGCTGGTTGAAGATTTTATCTTATCCAATGATATCTGCCTTTTAAATTCAGGTGCCCCAACGTACTTTTCACCAACTGCCCGCAGTTTTAGCTGTTTAGATTTAGCTTTTTGCTCACCATCTCTTTTTAATGATATTAGGTGAGAGGCCCTCGACACGCCATATGGTAGTGATCACTTACCAGCAGTCATTAAACTCGTATCATCACCATCAACCTTAACCACTAGGCCACGCCGATGGAAACTAAAGCTCGCTAATTGGCCGCTCTTTACGGAAAATTCGAAACTAGAAGATGTCTTTTCGCCAAACCTAAGCGTTAACGAACTTAACACAAAATTCACTGAGGTAATAATCTCAGCGGCAGAAAAGGCGATACCCCAGTCATCGGGAAATGTGAGCAAAAGGCTAAACCCCTGGTGGACGAAGGAGTGTACCAACGCTAAAAAAGAACAAAATAAGGCCTGGGGAATCCTATGGAGGTACCCCACCTATTGCAACCTCTTAAACTTCAAACAAGCCAAAGCCAAAGCACGATTCATTAGAAGACAGGCTGAAAACTCTTCACGGCAAAACTACATATCTTCAATCAACAGTACAATAACATCAAAGCGTATGTGGGACCAGGTCAGGAAATTTAGAGGAGAGTACTCATCGTACACAATTCCACTACTTACATGTCCAGGCACACAAACAACAATACAAGAACAGGCAGATATACTTGGCGAACATTTCCGTGATGTATCCAGCTCAGGGAATTATACAGAGGAATTTTTGCAATACAAACAGTCCGCTGAAAAACAGAAGCTTCCCACTACTGGCGCGTCAAATGAACCGTATAATTCCCCCCTGACACAACAAGAAATAAACAGAGTCCTCTCTGCAGGGAAAACAACAGCGCCAGGTCACGACCGCATTCACTACGCCATGCTGGCTCATCTGTCTCAGGCATCTGTAGACGCTCTCCTCAAATTTTTCAACATAATCTGGGAATCAGGTATAATGCCCGAAGAGTGGAAAAAAGCAATAGGAGTCGCATTTCTAAAAGCCGGTAAATTCCCAACATCCGCAACCAGCTACAGACCCATTGCCCTCACAAGCTGTTTGGCAAAATCATATGAAAGCATTATCAATATAAGACTCTCATTTATTTTAGAATCAAGGAACCTCATAGACCCCCATCAGTGTGGATATAAAAAGGGTTGTTCAACCACCGACCATCTTGTCCGTCTTGAACATGAAATTCGACACGCATTTTTACACAAACAACACTGTCTTGCAGTTTTCTTCGATTTAGAAAAAGCCTATGATACCACATGGAGATATGGAATTTTAAGAGACCTGGCTGACCTCGGCATCCGTGGTAAAATGCTAAATTGCCTAGCTGATTTTATGTCTAACAGAACATTTCAGGTACGTCTGGGTTCAGTTCATTCTAATGCATTTACACAGGAAAATGGCTTTCCGCAAGGCTGTGTTCTCAGCAGGACGCTGTTTATAGTAAAGATGAATTCAATTAATAAGATTATACCGTCATCTCTTATGCACTCTGTTTACGTAGACGATCTCCAAGTAGCTTGCCGCGCCTCAAGTTTGCCAACCTGTGAAAGACAGCTTCAAATGACAATAAATAAACTTACACAATGGGCTAACAAAAATGGTTTCCGCTTCTCCACACAGAAAACAGTTACTGTTTTGTTCTCTCAGAAACGAGGACTAAACAGCGATCCAGTCGTAAAATTGAACGACACCATATTGCCGGTGAAACAAGATCATAAGTTTTTAGGAGTAACCTTTGACAGCAAACTTAATTTCCTAACTCACATAAAAGCACTAAAGAATAAAGCAAATAAAGCTCTAAATATCCTTAAAGTTTTGTCCCATAAACACTGGGGTTCCGACCGAATGTGCCTTTTACGAGTTTAGCGGTCTCTTGTGCGTAGCCTTTTAGACTACGGCTCCGTGGTTTACGGTTCAGCCAGACAGTCATACATCAAGCGACTTGATCCAGTACATAACCTTGGACTGCGACTGGCAAGTGGCGCCTACAGAACGTCACCTGTGCAAAGTTTATATGTTGAATGTAATGAACCCTCATTACATCCACGTAGACCATTACTCACTTTTTCCTACGTACTAAGAATTCAGTAATCACCACAACACATATGCTACAATATACTCACACAATGCAACTCACGCCTACACTATACAAATAAACCAAACACGATTAAACCGCTTGTCCTGCGATATGAGGAATATGTTCGGGATTATGACATTCCCCACGAAGTCCTCCAGGTTGCCAAGAAACCACAACGGCTGGCCCCGTGGTACGATTTCACACAGTTGTGCGACTGGACATTGACTCATTTAAAGAAGAAAGACACCCCACACGAAAACATTACAGAAGAATTCCGTGCACTTCAGGACAAATATCAAAATAACATGCAATATTACACTGATGGCTCTAAAACAAAAGATCACGTGGGAGTGGGCGCCGTAACGGAAAATTGGGGAACAAGTATTCGATTGCCACAACACGCCTCTGTCTTCACGGCCGAAGTTTTCGCTATATGGCTTGTTGTAAAAAAGATTATCGCTGAGAAACACAAAAATGCAGTCATATACACAGATTCTTTAAGCACACTAAAGGCTCTAAATCTTAAATCTGAGTGTGAACTCTTGATTGGAGATATTTTAAACATGGTGGTGCTTAACGAATACGGGAGGTCAATTCGTTTCTGCTGGGTCCCAAGCCATGTTGGGATACCAGGTAACGAAGAAGCTGATAGATATGCATTGATGGCAGCGCACAAAGACATCACAAACACAACACTCCCATACAAAGATAGCATCCGTGCAATTAGAAAAGCCTTAACAGTAAAATGGCAACGCGAATGGGACCTTTGTGCCGACAACAAGCTACATCTCACGAAACCCATAGTTGGCGAGTGGAAGTTATGCTATCATCAGGAGCGGTTCATCGAAGTAGTTTTATGCCGACTACGCATTGGGCACACACACCTCACACACAATTACTTATTTACGAAAGAAGACACACCAACATGCGAGAAATGTCAACAGCCACTAACAGTTATGCACATATTACTCACATGTACGCAGACGGAAACACACAGACGAACATTTTTGCACAAATTATATCAACTACACATACCTTTACACCCTGCTCTGATTTTAGGGGATCATCCGCTAGTCCCATTATGTGAGGTCCGTAAATTTCTACAAGACACTGGATTTTTACATAAAATATAGATTACTAACCCAGCCTTTTCCTTCACAAACTGGATTTTAAAACACCTCGTCTTTGGCGCAGCATAGCCTTAGCTGCTTTTGCGCCAATAAACCCCATTTAACTAACTATTATCCACTATGCAGCTTGACAGGGCAAAAAACCCGCGTTCAGACTACGGGCGCAATGTACGGATTGTACACACGGATTGTAAGCGTATACACAGAAAGCGCAAATAGTTTGTTTACACTGCCGTCGTCTTGAGCTGAAAGAAGGCAAAATTTGTAACCAGGACTGGGCGTTAATGTTGGAGTACCCGCTACTTTGTCGACAAGCACAGATACGATTGTTACTATGCCACCAATGCGCGAAGCAGTTTCGGTTAACACCTTCCGGTCACGGGGCTTCCGGCCTCCCCAGATTCCTCCTTTAGAAAACCGGCGAGCTGGCGATGCCATCGGACGCTGCTGCGTGGTGGCCTTGGATTTTGTGCATGTGCACGTGTGTCTCTTGCTACGTGTCCTTTGTGAACTGATGTGCATTGTGGAAGAGTCTCCGCTCTGCAGCGATGAGCTGCTCATCGAAGAAGTGCGACAAAGGCCGCTACTTTACCACCAGCACCTCAAAACGTATCGTGACAACAGGCTCCAGAAGGACACCTGGCTTGATGTAGCGAATAAATTGAAACAATGTGGTAAGTGTTATTTGTTTTCTTTTTTGGACGTATGCGTCGATATGTGCATCAGTCAAAGGTTGCGTTTGTCTAGCGACTTGCAATGTCCGCTCCGAGCAACCTTTGAAAATGTTTTCTCGCAGCCCCGCCACTACGTCGGTGTACCCTCAAGTAGAGTGCCTTTATTGGCGCCTCCGTTGTCGTTCCGCGCTGTCGAACTTGGAGCCGGGAACCGTGAAAAAGGTTCAGGGCTAACTTCTACAGTGACGAGCAGTTATTACTCGAAATAAAACCGCAGCGTTTGGCGTGCCTGCAAGCAACTTGACAGAATGTTGCACGGATAATTGCATCACTTTACGTTTCCTTTTCAATGCTAAAGCGGAAAATGCGCATTAAGGGCCATCTATTTGCTTATGTATGATACAATGCCATGAGTAGTTGGTTTACACGCAGTCATACAGAAGTCCAGGCAACTTCTTTTACGACGGTTCAGCTTGGTGGCCCCGCTTCCAATACTGCTGGTGGTGCAGTGTTTGGTGCAATACGTATTGTGTTTTATATGATATTTTGGTGGTTCTAAGTTGTTTATACTGTTGGAAAAATTCACGTTTGGTAGTTGAATTTACTTCTAGTTGGGCAGTTCGCTGTCGGCGCTTTTACTTCCGTGGTATACTTACAGTTGCTACGTGTGTGTTCCCGCGTTAAGAGGAAGCATTAGCTCGGGTCCTCATAAGCATCATCATCATCATCATCATCATTATCATCACCATCTTGGTTACGCCCACTGCAGGGCAAAGACCTCTCCTCTACTTCTCCACTACCCCGAACAACAACTAGTTGTGGCCATGTTGTCCCTGCAAACTTCTTGATCTGACCAGCCCAACTAACCTTCTGCCACCCCCTGCTACGCTTCCCTTCCCTTCGAATCCAGCCCTTAACCCCTAATGACCATCGGTTATCTTCCCAGCTTATTACATGTCCTGCCCATGCCACCCTCCCCCCCCATTTCTTTTTGTTGATTTCAGCGTAGATGTGATTAACTAGCGTTTGTCCCTAACCCAATCTGCTCTTTTATTGTCGCTTAACGTTACGCCCATCATTCTTCTTTCCATAGTTCGTGGCGTTGTCCTCAATTTCGGTAGCAGCCTTGTCGTGAACCTCCGGTTTTCTCCCCCGTACCGGGTGCTCCTATATGAACATATGTAAAAGGATAATTTGCTTTTCTCATCCACCAATGCACCAAATTTGACTAGGTTTGTTGCATTTAAAAGAAAAACTTAAAATCTAGTGACTGTCGGTTTCGAATTTTCGATTTTGATCGGCAACTTTTTATAAAAAATTCACAAAAATCAAGAATTTTCAGAAAACGAAACTGTCAAGTTTGCAACTCCGTAGCTGAGCAATGAAAAGCGACATCACAATTGTGTGAATTGCGTTTAATAGTGCATTAAAGCGGACGAAGTTGGTATGTTATACATGAATCTCAAGAAATATAGTAATATGTAAATACAGCCTTTCCAGAACCCTTGTACACAACGTAACGAATTCACCTAAGACATCAATTGACAAGAGAATTTGTTCGCTTTGAATGCTCTAATACATGTCGTTTGCAGAACCGCAATATCTGTTCTTGATGTAGAGCTATTATTTGCAAACGGCCTGCTATTTTTTTCCCTACTTTCGGATTCTTGAAAATTGCTTTAGCAATATTCAGGCCCTAAATTGAAAATCCGTGACCAACAGTCACTATAATTTACCTTTATCTTTGAAATGTAACAAATTTCATTGAAATCGGTGCAGGGGTTCTGTCACAGAAGCGTTTCTGCGTTTTACATGTATTTGAATAGGCCGCGTCGGAGTTGGGCCCAAGCTGAAGCTTCTTCTTAAGTAGTTGTTTCAAGTAGACTCATCGGCGATGTATATCGTAAAGCTAATGCTGGGAACGAAAAATGAAAAGAGCGTAAATGGCACAAGTGGAGCTTATGTAGACGAACCTGTTCAACCTGCTTTATTATATGTAAACGTTTTCTATACTAGGTGCAATGCAGTGGCCGAACTGCAGCATATTTGGAGTTGCCTTGGGTAGAAGTTTCTTCGGCTGGGAAATGTCTGCCACATGTCTGACACCGGCGCAGCGGGCATTGAGAAGTCGTGGGTTCTCATGCCACACCTTATGTTCCTGGCCGATGCAATACAACGCCGAAGGTAAAAGCTTTTTGCTAGCTTGTTTGCTACTGATTGCATCTACAACGTCTGTCGCGCCAGGATAGGTATGAGGCCAATGAATGCGCAAACGCACACACCGACTAGGCAGAAAGAACGTCAATGCATACCGAAAACATAAATCAAAAACGTTTCACCAAAGTGACCAAGAAGGTTTTGCATTTCCACGAACAAGCCGTCTTATGAGTATATGCCAATTCTTCTCACTCTTTTCCCGGTCGACCTAACATTACAAAGCACACGTTTGATATTGCGGTAGATTTCTACTGTGACAGAGGACAACCAAAATTAAAAAAAATAGGAAAACGTTTTGTAGCCAACAACTACAATCAGCTGTTTTCATAGTAAAGTTTATGTCTAGTGCCAAGTAAAGCCACAGAGAATGTGGCTGAATATAAGAATAAATTGTGTTTTCTTTTTCTCCACAGCACCGTCTGCACGCTGATGGGAAAAGATGGGAGAGGATTCGAGCTGTCCCATGCTCAGTTACCTCAGTCTGTCACTGACGCAGCGTCATCAATACAAAATTTGTCACACATTTCATGCAAACAATACCCAGCAGACGTCACTGTCTTACGACTTACTGGAAGAACTCCCCTGTCACAAGGTTTGTCCAAGTGCAGCTGCTTCCTCTGCACCAAGTATTGAGGCAGACAGACTGCCTGACGGAAAAAACATCAAAGTCGGCAGCGAGCTTGGAACAAATTTCTTTACATGTCGCCTGTTCACCACAGCGCTCAACTTGCTCTGAAGAAGTTTCTTCGAAATCAAGAAATTGTAAGCAAGCTCACAAAAAGCAAAAAGAATGACCTTGATGACTTGACGATGTCCGCACTTGGAACAAATCAGCAGCGGCTGAATGAATTAACGGCCGCTGCGGTGTCTGTAGTAGTCAATAAACACTTCCTAATGAGCTTAAAGGGTCTTCTCGGTAAACACTATGGTCGGAAAGAGGAGGAGGTTAAGCTGCAAATTCATTGCCTCTTAGTTGAGGCAGCGTTCCCTGCGAAAGATGCAGTGCCCTGAAAAAAAAAAACTATGTCAGTGACGCTTCATTGCGGCTGGTTGGAGCTCTTGTGGTGTTTTGTGCTTCGTGCAGATATCAGAACTTAAGGCGCTTTGTGTTGAGATTAAGTTATAAAGTTATAAAGGAGTTTCGTTTTTTATAATGTTATAAAGCAGCAAGTTATCTAAGTTATAAAGGAGTTTCATGTTAACCGCCATGGTGATCTGACAATGCAGTGTTTTCTTTCAAGTGCTGGAGATTTCTGAACTCAAGGCGCTTGGTGTTGGGAGCAGGTGATCTCAATCGTAGGGGCGTTGCGTGTTACCTGCTGGTGATCTGAGAATGCAAAGTGTTTTCTTTTAAGGGCAGGTGACCTCATAACTCAAGCTGCTTTCAGGAGACAAGATGCATTCTTATTTTATATTTGCTTGGTTTGCCATGTAACTGAACTTACCAATGAAGTTCAATGTAGGTTTGATTCCCTGTTGTTTTGTAAGCGTGTCGGAACGCTTCAATCCCTGTTTATGTTTAGTATATATAGGTTGTAAAATGTACTATCCCAACACTCAAACAACATGCAGCGCGCAGTCATCCTAGCGAAATAAAGAATTATATAAAAACGCCATTGTGTATGCCGAATGTTTGACACCGCTGACATCAAACTGCTTAAGCAATCCAGCTACGCTAAACAAGCATGGAGCAAGACGACACTTTTTATTGAAAGCTTCCCTCGAAGGATTGGCGCAGCCAGAAGGGTGCGAACACCTCGAATTTTTTGTTTGTATGTACGTATATGCACGCACGTATACAAAAAACTAACACAGGCACGAACGTACATGTAGAGTAGTACCCCCCTCGATTGCTCGGAATAACATCCTGGCTGCGCACGTGACTCGAAGAGCTCGAATATTCGCGTGGAAACGCGCATTACCTTGCAACAAAAAGCGGTGCGATGTTTCTCAGCTTGCATATAAAGTTTCCTCGAGCGGGCCGGAAGGCTAGAAATGTTTTAAAGGGTGTTTAAAGAAAACTTCGCACACGTGTGGTGGACAATTAGGTGAGCACTTTTTGGATGCCGAAATCAGACGAATAACCGTGACCGAGAAAACTATCGTTCCTGCAGCTATGTCAGTGACCCTTAACCATAATCATCATTCATCACCAACCGTCATTCACACCTGCGGCACGTTTTAGATATATGCGGTGCACACACGTAGATTTAAACGCATTACAAATGTTCACATCCGCCCATTTTTAAAAAGCTTTCTTTTACGATTTATACCGCAAACTTAACAGCTCCTTCGTAGCAGCGAATCGGCATGTACAAAAAAATCCAAGGTGCACGAGCTTCAAGATCAAATGTATTTCGTACAAGGGAGGGGATGAGCAATGGGTGGTGGAAGCAGGGGATGAGTGCTGGTTCTCGACGCCGTGCGGGCAGAATGGAAAGCCAGTGGAAAGGCAACAAGTTATTAACAATAAAAACAGGTTACTTTTATTGCACTAATCACATAATATGGCAAACTTGCAAAGTAATTATTCACATATTGCTGATTGTAATATGAAAACGCGTTTTGTTTATCTTTCCATACTGCTCAGATTAATTTACTATGACACACCTCGTACTAAACGAACAACAATAATTTCCCATTCCTCACGTCGACTAAGGCTGATTGAACAAGCAACATGCGGCGGGCAGTAACTGCTTAAGCTTTCACAGCTCTCTCATCAATAGGAGTGCACGATGTTTTCGCATACTACAAAAGAATGAACACGAGTGCCTTAATCGACCTCACATGAAAAGTCAGAACGCCGACAAAAAAAAACACAGTTGGGAAATGCCGGGAGGCAGCGGGAAAATTTCATCTACTAGTATTTACTCTGTTTTGAACACACTGTCATAGAGCCGCATAGACAAAGCAATCGTACGAGCTACACAGCGAATTCGGCGATTTGGTAAGTTAACATGCTTGCGTAAATGCGCTGCGCAACACAGACGTGTCGTCCATTTTTTGTCCCCCATCTGTGTTGCGCTGCACACATACAAAAAAATCGCACAATTGAGCAATGTCTCATGTCAGGCGTACGCATTTCAGCGTGTACAGGAATGTTACCCGATGTAAATGCTGCTTTAGTGTAAAAAAGGCGAACGGACCTCGCATATCCTGGTCACTTCCGGAGCTGGCCGGTCTCGTCCGTCCGCACGGCACCGCGTAAAAAGCTTTCCCACCTTTCGCGCGATTTGTGCAGCTTGGTGCGCTGCATCCCATCATATTGGCATACACTTGTCAAATTATGTGTTTCGTACCACTTCTCCAAAGTTATGAACCTAATTTTGTCGAATGCCGCAGCTGCGACCCGGAGCCGATCAGTGCAACGCACGATCGATGGTCCGCTGGTTGGAATTTCGGTGGCACTGAGAGAAACAAGTCGAGTGAGCGCCACGTCCGTAAAGTTGCCTTCGCAGCGGCGCGGATGAACATTTGACGTCATTTTTGCACCACGTGATAGCGCTCGGCGAATAGCGCTGCGAGTGGTGCCGGGAAAGTTATGCACAACTCTGCTTCCTGCGGGAATACATAGAGGCACAATAGAGCTGATTGCGCGAGAGCGCCACTGGTCTTAGCTAGGCGCCCCCCGAGTCAAGTGATGCGTTGTGGTCTCCCTAGGGCTCCTTTCTACCTGACATCGTCTTTCCCACGTATGCTTGTTTCATTAAATGTATTAACATTATAATTACCTGAAAAATCATACTTTTTCTCCCCCAGTCATTCGACATCATTGCTTGTTCATTGTAAGAAAGTTTGGGCATACTTGACTGCAAGAGCAACGCATACTTGGAAACACTGCTTCCGAAAACAAGCCAAGAAACGCCTTCCAACGTCCACCGTCACCGCCACTGATCGCCACGTGTTCATGTCAGCTATCTGTGAGCACATGCTGCCTCATTAGCCTCTCCTTTTTTATTACTGCCAGTCCTCTCGGCAGTGCTTCTACGTCTCTGAGAGTAAGTGAAATAAAATTAAAAATTATATTGCTCCCGTGTAAAGGGAGTAACAAAAGCAGGCGGCACTCTGACTTTTCTTTCTCATCCCGGTAAGCGCTCCACAGCCTTGTTCGTTCTGGGTCGAGACGACAGTGTCAGCTTTCCAGCACGGTCGTGCCAGCCAGAGACGGGCGACACCGCAACCGCGTCGGAACGATCCGTGCGTTTGTTTTGTGAGCCACGTGAGCCATTTAGTCTGAATGCGCGCGGTGCTCACGGATTCTGCGATGAGACCCGGCGGTTTGCTCTATAATAGTTTTTTTAGAAGCGAGATATGAGAACGAATACAACACACTGGTTCGCATAAGCTCCTTTGTGCCCGTGGCTCTATCACATTTCTATTTTCAAGTCGCCAATACTTGCGTAGCTACTGCTCGTAGCTGCAATTCTCGTTCTATCTCCTTCCATTTATTTTCCTTCTCACTTAGGGAAACCTCATCAGTTTGCTTATTTTCTAGCACGTTGCTGGGTCTCGTCATGAGGTGAATCGGTGTTCACCGCTCTTCCTCCGTAATGTTGAGCATTGTTTCCTGAAACCTTTCGACGACAAATCATCGAATAACTAAGTGAACACTTAAGTAAACAAGCACGCGCAATGCTTACAACACACAAAATTATGAGATGTAAAATTCCAAGAATCACGCAAGTGAAAAAGTAGACCAACCACGTTGCAACAGCCAAAAAAGAAAATGAAAAAAAAGCAGTGACACGTGTTGCAAGACGAGAGATGCACGACAGCTACCACTCGAAGTTTTCAGACTGCATTGCTTACGGCGCGGAAGAATGCGTATTCTATTTTTTAATATCTATTGTTTTAAAAAACAACACGTGATTTGATTAATAGGGAGCGACTTAAACCTATGAAAAGTTCCTAGCCTCGCTCCCATGCTCATTTCTTACGACGATAAAGCCGCTTTTCGTAAAGCTGCCTTTTCATGCAAAAAGGCACGTTTCTGTATCACGCCTTGCCTTTTTCTGAACCTTGTACTTTGCTTACCGTTATAAAATGGCGCCTTTTAACGTTACCGTATGGTCGATTTGTTAATACGGGTATAAGCAAATTATATTGGGTGCACAATTACATAGGCTTACGGAAATTTTACTATCACACGATGTGTCGGAAAAAAGTCCTGCGGGCACTAACGGTTTTTCTTCATACGAAACAAACAAAGAATAAGGCTGGGAAAAGTGCCAGGATACAGTCATAGCACGGATAGTTGACGCCCTTCACCTTTGCGGCGCCCATCTGTACTGGAATGGTTTCCTTTTGTATGTAGTGCATGTTTTCGTAAACATATATACATGTCTTCATGCGAAGCAAAGAAGACATCTACTGTGGACGACTCAGGTTCATATCGGTATTGGAATGCTTTGTTTTGTGCATTCCAGTGCGTTGTTTCATAAATTCATATACATATCTACACGTGAAGCAAGCAGGGTTTCTAAAGGCACTGGTTTCAGGACTGCGAATGGAGCTAAGGTTCTAATGAAAACTGCGCTCATGCTATGTCAAAAGACTTCTGATGGGACGCTGGCATCCTTACGTAACTTTCTCTTTATTGTTCAAAGGGTAATTTGCATATGCTAAGGGCGTTGTATTAAAACAAACGTAAAATATCCGCAGCTAATGTCTTTATTCCGAAATGTTCTTTTTTTGCCAATCAAAATTCCACTCATTTTACCCGCCGTGGTTGCTCAGTGGCTATGGTGTTGGGCTGCTGAGCACGAGGTCGCGGGATCGAATCCCGGCCACGGCGGCCGCATTTCGATGGGGGCGAAATGCGAAAACACCCGTGTGCTTAGATTTAGGTGCACGTTAAAGAACCCCAGGTGGTCAAAATTTCCGGAGTCCTCCACTACGGCGTGCCTCATAATCAGAAAGTGGTTTTGGCACGTAAAACCCCAAATATTATTATTATTATTATTCCACTCATTTTCTTTTTTGTGAAATGTATTTCCTCGTCCGCTACGTCGCTAAATAGAGCACGAATGTATCACGTTGTAATGGCGTTACCGCTAAGCGCATTAAAAGAAAAGTCTTCCTAAAAAACGTGACCACAGTGAAAACACCGCTACGTTTCACCGACTCAATTTTCTAACGCCCAAAATGAAAAAAAAATGCTGTTCAATAACAATGATTTACAGGTAGCAATTACGTGTGAAGAAATCATAGAAAATTATTTATGGTGTCGCAATTATCGGAAGGCCATTTATGAATTAGTGATCTAATATTTACAATTTATTTATTGACTCGTTGATTGATTGAAACATTTATTAGGAAGGATGGCCAGTGGCCTAGCATCTCGAAAAGGATCAGATAAAAGCAAGGGCGTCCACCTCCCTAACCTTGTACACCACAGCGTGAATTCTTCTGATGGCGTCTCCTTGCGTGGCGAGCCATTCGTCGTACGACGCCACCCTTTGAGGTGGGGTGTACTTGTACCTGAGGCTGGCTGTGGCAGGACAGCACAAGATCAGTTGTTTTGTGTCGACGTTGGTTACAAGGCTGTTGGGCCATTCAACTTGTGTTCCTCCCGACTTGTTCAGAACATGCGGTCGAATAGGGGTTGTAGCTCTCGCCTTGAGTAAGAGAACCCGGGCTTCTCTGCCATGACCAGTGCGAATGGGAGGGAGGATTCTAGGAGTAGACGCCCATTGTAGAGCTTACTCTCGTGGTTCAGTGATGCAATCGGTGGTATGGTACAGTGATAGATGACGTGGAGGTATGGGTGTGTTCCAGCAGTGATGGGCTCACATCAATGCTGCGATGGCAATCCCATCTGATTTTCTCGCTGGAAGCCTCATGGGCCGCCAAGTTCCTCGCTTTGCTCAGGCTGATGCCTGTGTGCAATGTGCGGTAAAGCATGGACATTTGTTATCCCACTTGTGGCAGCAAGCTTGTTCTAAGCGATGCGCGATGGTAGTCACGTAGGATCGGGTGTTCACTTGCTTTAGGGTCCCTTGACGGTCAGTATAGATGTGAACGATGGCTTTTCTGCGCTCATAAAATGTTTGAATTGCTTCTTCAATGGCTTGAAGTTCAAGCATAGTGGCGGTCCAGTGAACAGGGACGCTGTGGCTTTTGCGTGTGCTTGTCCGTGTTCTGTGCAATAAGCGGTAGCGGCATACATTTGACGGGAACCTGCGTCGTATTGTAAGACAGCGTCAGTGCTCGATTTGGTTCCTTGAAGATGTCCTCGTGCGTCTGTAATTCTTTCTGTTGGTGGTTGTGTCCTGCTTGCGCCTTTGTTGTTTGTGAAGATTGGTCTGGATTTCATAGCCTTGTTTACATCTGAAGGCCGAAGGAGGTTGTTCAGCTCTGGCAGATGCAGGTTCGCGCCAGGCAATCTAGATAACAGTCGCTGGCTATTCCACGTGCCCTTCAGCCTTGATTCGTTTACTGTGGGTTAAATAATACGTTTTAGGACGCCTGCACAATTTGCCGCCACCATACTGAGGGAAACTCGGCAGGGCGTAGATTTCGCGTCTCCTCTGAATCACAACTGATCGTCTGGTTGTGTGCGTCTTTGCAGAGAAGCAACATGGCGGCGCCCTTCTAGTTGTCCATTTCAATGCATGGGCACCATGAGGAGCATTTGTTCGGGAGTTGATGCTACCTCTATGGCTAAACGTTTCAGACTTGCTAATGTGCCATTCCACGTGCTCTTCTGCCTCGATTCGTTTAAGGTGCATTGAAGGATGTGTTTGCGGACGCCTGAACAATTTGGCGCCACCATACTTAGGGAGGCTGCGTAGGGCGTTGATTGCGCGTCTAGTTTGAATCATCGCATCGTCTGCGCGTTGCGCATGTGCGTCTGTGCAGACTAACAACATGGCGGTGCCCTTGTAGTTGTCCATTTGGAATCATGGGCGCGATGAGGAGCTCTTCCCCTGGAATTGATTATATTAACTCAATGGTTTAATGTTTATGTCTCGCTAGTGTCATTCCAAGTGCTCTTCGGACTCGATTCATTTGCGGTGTGGTAAATAATACGTTTTCAGACGCCTGAACAATCTGGAACCACGATACTGAGGGAGGCTCGGTAAGGCGTTGATTTCGCGTCTCCTTTGAATGAGGTTTTCTCATCCGCACGTCTGCGTCTTTGCAGAGTAGCATCATGGGGGCGCCCTTGTAGCTGTCCATTTCAATCGATGGGCGCCATAAGGAGCATTTCCTCAGGAGTTGATTATAATAACTCTATGGCTAAACATTCTTGCTTGTGTTCAATACCACGTCCTCCTCTGCCTTTATTCATTTACGATGCGTTAAATGATTCGTTAGCTGACACCACAAAACTTTACTCCCACCATACTGAGCGAGGCTTTGTAGGGCGTTGATTGCGAGTCTCCTTTGAATCACATTCCATCATCTGCGCCTCTTCGCGTTTGCAGGGTAGCAACATGGCGGCGCCCTTGTAGTTGTCGATGTAAATTCATGGGCGGCATGCGGAGCTTTTCCTCTGGAGTTGATTATATTAACTCTGTGGCTAAAGGTTTCAGAATTCCTAGTGTGATAACCACCGCAGTAGATTTCTGGCTAGGGAGTTGGGTTACTGAGCTTTTTAGCTGTGTCCGCGCTATATGCGTTTATTCTGACGTTCATTGATTGTATCGTTTCACCGATATATTGTTTCTTACGGAAGTAACATTCAAGCATATCAGTGACATCGTAACTAGTGCAAGTAAAGCTTGATCTCACTTCGTTTGTATAACTATATTTGCGGTGCCTTTATTTTATTGTCACTTTGAAAGTGCCTGCAGGTTTTGCACCGTGGGCCACATGTTTTTATTACGGGGGAATAATGTTGAATGACTTTTCCGTGCACTGACATGTCCTTAAAATTTCTGTTGGGGTAATAGGTCACCCTTGGTACAACCGGGAACAATTTTCTCAGGCGTTCTTTACTTGATAATATTCGTGGTATCTTCGTAAGATATCTTCGTAGTTTGTCTGACAGGACATTACAGCATTTTGTGATAAAGGCTGGTGTCCTGCCAGATTCTAGTGCAGGCTGTTATCTACTTCCGATTGCCTCAACAATCTTGTTATGACTTGGGCTGCTGAGCACGAGGTCGCGGGATCGAATCCCCGCCACGGCGGCCGCATTTCGATGGGGGCGAAATGCGAAAACACCCGTGTGCTTAGATTTAGGTGCACGTTAAAGAACCCCAGGTGGTCGAAATTTCCGGAGTCCTCCACTACGGCGTGCCTCATAATCAGAAAGTGGTTTTGGCACGTAAATCCCCAAATATTATTATTATTAATCTTGTTATGACGTCATAAGCTCTATCGAGTAGAACTTGTGGAATGTTAATTTCTGCTAGCGTTGTTTTAACCTCACTAGGTGGTGGATATAATGTTTCTCTTCGCTTCAGATTCTTATCATTTGTTTTCTTTGTCCGTCAAAATTTTCTTCCTTTCAGTGTCACAGGTGATGACTGTTGCAGCCTCAATATTGTTTGCTCTCCGTATGATTCCGATAAAACGTCGCCTGTGTTCTGACTGCGCCCCTCTAGGGCTGAATCAAAACAATCACAGCGTCTCAACGAGCTGGCATCTCCACGAGGAGTTCACAATTTTAAGAACTGCTCAGCGGTGTTTAATTGCACCTTGATTGGTGTTTGATTGGACAAGTGCTTAGGTGTCTTCAGATTTTTTAAAATATTCTTTGACTGAGGGTACGACTTCCTCTTGAATTGATACCACGCAATTACTTACATCATCATTAAAGATCAATATTTTCGATTTGTCTGAGATAACTTTAATGCCTAGATGAGCCGTTGCATTGTAGCCTATATTCGTGAATCTGTAAATTTCTTGCATTGTTCGCGAGTAGCATCATGTCGTCCGCAAACATCAGCCCGGAGACCTTCTGTTGTATTTTTGCTCATTACGAATGCAAGATATCTCGACATCTAACTCAATGCTTTCCTGTAGGCTTTCTATGCCCTTAGCTTAAAGCGTCAATAACATTGGAGACCGATGTCATCCTTCATTCAGCCCTCGGTAAATGTGTACTAGTCCGTTGCATTTCCGGCTATGCCATACCATTTGTACAAGGTTTTTCATTATACCTCCCTCAAGAGATCTGCGAAATTGTCTTCTTTGGCATCGTGCGTTAGGCTATCCCATTGCAATTCGCAGTCTACGTTGTCTTAAGCTTCCTGCATATTTCCAAGTGCTATTCATAAAGGTCTATTGAGAGCTACTGGTATCTTTATGCATTCGTTTCAATATTGTAATGTAATTTCTTTGTTTCTTCAACTTTCGACATTAAAAAAATAGGTATTTATGCGACTTCACCCTATCCCGTACAAGATGCCTTAAGGTCGCTGTGTTCTTGTCCAATTTCCCGTAGGGTCTGAACCAAATTACATAATGAAGAAGGAGGCAACGGAAAATAAAATGGTGGCCGTTACTGCAGGATAATGCTGCATCCGCACAAAATGCGTTCACAGCCGAAGGAAACATGGAAGTCTCCTTTCTTGTTTCCTCCTTTGAAAACGAGTGGCCTGACATTCTTCGTTTTTCACACTGCAGGTAATGAAAAGGAAACGTTAAATACAAAATGCATACCGCTAAATAATACTATCTTAATGTTATTGTGATAGGATAGGAAGTAGCAAGAACGTCGAATTTGTTGAAATGGCGCCACTGCATTTGGCTTCACTGCGCGTATCACCATCTCCAATGATGAGGACACTGCGCAATTACAGATATTATGCCAATAGTTTTGTAAGGGATGTCAAGTAACACTAGTAGTGTAAGAGCCGCCCCAGCGTTGTCATCATTAGAACTGCAGCAATGGTAATATTTAGGTGAATAGAACGAAAGAAACGCCGCAAGAAGTTATTTATTGTAAGCAGCGAAGGTGGCAATATTTAACAATAGAAAAACACATCGCTCCACCAGGACATCGCATGCTTCAAAAATTTCATCTCATTGCACAATTGGTGGCCGCTATTAGGCACCTGCGGCATGTAGTCTCTTTCCGTCCGTGTTTATTGCGCTACACTGAATTCACCATTTAATTGACAGGTCGCAAACAGCAGATGAATTCAGCAATACAAGTATTTACGTCAAACTTGCCCGCTCGTCGTCCTTCTTGCGCGATAGCTACTCTACATCCCGGTCTCTATCATATTACTAAGGCGGTAAAGTTTGGCCAGTGAAGCACGCCTGTATGGGGTCAGCGCTAAAACGACCACAACACGGAGACCACAGGGCACAGAACCTCGTCACGAGGCCTCTTCTTTCTGCTGTCATCCTTTCTACCGTATATTTCGATTGCGAGCATTTCGCTGGTCTCTGCGGCACAGCACTAACGAATGAAGAGCTTTCAGATAAGGTAATGTGTGCGCGCTGCCAGCATACGGGCGCAGATACAGTCCCGCGTAACGCGAGCGTGCGCCACGCAGGTGTAGTTGCGCTACGATTGCGCAAAGCTGACACTGTTTGTTGTGTGGCGCCACCATGCAGTCTGCGTGAGTGGCGACATTTCGCTTGCTTTGTTATGGCCAGCGCCGGAACGCATGTGCTATCTCGCGCTTCAGTCGCTTGACCAGAGTTCATCGCGCGCTAGCTTTACTGGCCGGCCTTAAGTTCGGGTACAATGAAGAGGTTTCGCTGAGTTAGTGCTATTTCAAAAAAAAAAGCGCTGGGTAGCCGCGCCCGTGTGCGCATGCGCTGAGGCAGCAGCTCATTACCGCGCCGATGCGAGCCACGTGGAAGGCGCTGAACTGTACAAGGAACCAAATTTTCGGTGTTCCTGGCGTAGTTGGCGTGACGTATCCGACCACACCGGCCGCTGTCTGGCACGTTGGAAACGCCGGCCTTTCTCCGGCGCTTGAAGGCCCAGCCGTTCCGGCGGCGCTGCTTGCAAGCAACGCTCAGTGATGAGCACGTAATGGAACGACGTAGTTCTTTCAGCGCCCGACCCGCAAAATGTCAAGCGCACCTCATGGAGTCGTGTGCTGGCGGGGTCTGAAAGATCTTTTCAGGTGGCTGGTGCACACGTAATGGCGTACCAGGCGTTCTACCTTGCGTGTCTTCGCTTTGACGTTGCCATATGCCCAACCACGAAGTACGACGTTGATTATGCCTCCTTTGATGCGGTGTGTTCGGATGCCACGCCAAGAAGGCTTGGTTGGAGCTGCACTGATATTTTTTTTTATTTCCCAGACGAAGGAAGACAGCCCCTGTTATTGGATGATGGATTTTCACGCCAAAATCGCGACGTAGCCAGTCATTCGATGGTGAGTAGGGCGCGGCCCACGCTGGCTCCTTTTTTTACGAGACATATTTCGTTCCCGTCGAATGCCTTCTAGGCTGTATTTCTTGTCCCAACATACTCGCGCGCAACTTGCAGAGTCGTGTCCTTGATGATGAATCCGAAATATTTTGCAAGAGTTGAGCAGCCGAGTGCGCGACTGCTCTGCTCGTGCGACAATCGAGGGACTGACCATTAGAATTACTATTGAAGATACATTTTTTTTAGATTTGTTGTTCCCTTTCTTTGTTAACACATGGACACACTTTCAGGCCATATGAAGTAATATGTTGAAAACCGAATATGCTATGGGAGGTTTTTATTATTTGGTCCGACTTGTGCAACCTAGGCTTATTCGCAATTTTTATTCGGTGCACATGGCAGATAGCTGCACATTGTCTGGACACGAATAAATTAGAGTATACTTTGTCAACTCCAAGTGCCCTTTTTAATGCCGTGTCATTGATGTTTTCAACTGCCTAGCATTTTCAAAAAATATAATATCGGCAAAGATTCGAAAATACCGAATGTTTCTGTCTTTGGCGCAGGTTCTGTCGTACTGGGACAGAAGAGCTCTTTAGTACGAAATTAACTCTTATCGTAGGTTAGTGAGGTTTAGGGTTAACCTCAATTTGAACAGAGAAAGAGTGAAATTGGTCAAGAAGAAAGAGGCCAACCTAGAAGCAGTAAGGGTAAAAGCAGACAAATTCAGGCTGGTACTTGCAAACAAATATGCAGCCTTAGAACAGAGAGATGAAGATCACAAAGAGCTAATGAATGAAACCGTAACTAGGCTGGCTTCAGAGGCACCAATTGATGTGGAAGGCAAGGCACGAAGGTAACCAGTAAGCAAGCTTTCCCAAGTAACAAAGGAAATAATAAAGAAACGATAAAGAATGGCAGTGTTCAATTCAAGAGATAAGATAAAATTCGCAGAACTGTTAAAACTGATCAACAAGGCAAAAATAAGTGATATTCGAAACTATACCGTGAGAAAGAGTGAAGAAGCCGTAAAAAGTGAACGCAGCCTAAAATCAGTGAGAAGGAAACTAGAACAAACCGAGACGTGTGCATTGAAATATAAGCAGGGTAACATCGTCAGCAATCTCGCATGTATAGGAAAGAAGCGGAAGAATATCATACTGACCTGTACTGTGATCAGAGGAGCCAGTCTACCTACATTAGAAACAGTAATGAACAGGATACAGAAACTAGGTACTAGGTAATAAGACGGCGAGAGGTTACATTTGAATAATTAGGTTTATTAGCTTGGCATTCACTTTGAGGTAATAGTGTACACATAGTTACACACACAACGACGTGATAGCCGTCGTCAACGGCCTGCATGACCAGCGTGGTCTCCTGTGGTGAAGTGGCACCGTAGTCCGCTATCTCTTCGCTGACCCCGAAACTACTCAGTCCCTTTCCTTAAATTAGTTTTCACTGCATTCAAAGGACCCGTGCAATAGCGGGAGGCGGAGACTTCTCCCACTGCGATCAATCAGGCAAGCCGACAGGATCCAATAGAAGCCAGAGTTTAATTGCCCAAAATTGGTCGCGAGCACACTCCGCACACATAACAAAATCGACCATGACTAAAAAAGGTTTGCTACCCCTACACAGCGGACCGTGAGACAACCACGCGGCACGTGCATGATGTGGCTGCCAGGTACGGCGGCATCGGCCGGGCGAGACAATATACCCGAAGTGCCGTCGCGGCCATTCCCGCACAAATTCTCCCCCGCATCGACGAACACGCAGCGGTCACGGAAAGAAAGAAGGCACCCGCGGTATACTTCCTTCGCGACACTAGACTGAAAGGCATGAATGAAATAATTTATACGAAGTGGACCGGAACATCTTAGTCGACAGAGTCTGCGTCTTCCCTTCACTTTTATTTGTTATAAGACCATTGCTCTGGGGGCAATATAAAGGGGGTGGGGCTATTAACATCGCAAATAATATTTCCTTCATGCCGGCAGCTGCGATGTAATTTTATCTAGAAATCTGTGGGGGCAGGTGAGGACTTTCATTTCAAGGGGAAAGTCGGTCCATTGACTTGCTGTTTGGAGGAAAAAAACATCTGGAAATGGTAGCTGTGCGGGCACATTGTAGTGAGACTGTAAACGGACGAGCGGCACGTTGGGACGTTATGATGGATATATATATATATATATATATATATGTGTGTGTGTGTGTGTGTGTGTGTGTGTGTGTGTGTGTGTGTGTGTGTGTGTGTGTGTGTGTGTGTGTGTGTGTGTGTATGAGAGACAGAGCGAGGTCTTTATCTCTCGTTTTTAGGGATGGTCGGAACCCGTCAATCAAGGGCCCCACTTGCCTCCGCCGCCTGCCTGACTTGGCTAATGAAGGCCTTTTGTCCTGTCAAGTGGGAATGGGCGAGCTCTGCCTCCCACTGCTACATTGTGTTATTCTTATTTGGTTTATAAGGCGCTTAGTGCAATCCCAGATTACACGTTATAGGGTGGGCATGCCACCGCACTACTTGCAGGGGGCCCTATAGCGAGTGGAATACATGACGTTTAACAGTTTAAGATGGGGGAATACCCCAGTCTGTTTTTTCCACCAATCGGCCGCTTCTTACCCGTTAACTTGTGGGTGAGGCGGCGAGTATTTTCGGCGGACTCCGCGCTGATGAGGAAGTGTGTCTTTCGCATTTATATTAATGGGTTTTCAAGAGGAATAGTGCAACAGGATAGGGTTAGAAAAGGACACCTTCGGCTCGGTTGGTGCACCTTCGAGCTAACGCGTTAGCCTGTTCGTTCCCACGTACACTCTCGGTTCCCGAGTACCGGAGTAGGCGATGACGGTTGTTGAAAGATTTAGGAATTATCGCGAAGCTACCCAGGTCAGTCAATAGTGCAAGTCAAGTAGCATAAACAGAAGCATCTGGCGTCCTGTACTTGGGACCTATTTTCAGACAATCACTCTCGGCGTTATTATGACCTTCGCGGATGCAGTTCTCAACCATGCAATAGACATTGGGCGCGTGATTAGTTTTGACCGGTGGCGCGTTCATGCGGCGGCGTCACGACTGCAGTGGCATGTCACGGCCGGGCCGGGGTCCGCAGGCTCTGACACCAGCTATGTTGATTGAATCTGATCCGTCGTTTCTTTCTGTTTGCTTTGCTATTTGCCGCGGGAAACCGAATCTGATTGAACACGTTGCAATTTTTGGTGCACGAACAGTTTCTGAAGCATGACTGTGGCTGCTTAGCCGTTCATTTAATCGTCATTTTTCATTACAACCTCACCAGATCTCACGGAGGAAAGACTGCTTGCACGACTTCTGTAGGCAACAGTACGCACAGTTCTCAGCAATTGAAACGCGATACTCGAAGGGCATGCTCGCCGGCGCATTTTTCACCGACTGTAAGTGCTGTGGTCACCGAGCTGACGCATCGTGATATACGGTGAAAGCGAGAACCTTTGTGGCGCATTGTGACTGCGTATGGTCACAAGAGCGGGATTGCAGTTTAACACCGCGACTCAATGCGTTAGCTGCCACGGAGTGAGATTGGGACAAACTTAGACGCTCGGCGCTCTCCACGCAAGGAAGAACGTCATGAATTCTAGCGGCCGAACGGAAGCTAGAGCGTAGACAAGTGCTCCAGCTCGTGCTATGTGACACGTAACGTAGACGTGCCAGTCATGTTAAAGAAGTGTAATGCAGTCTAACGCCTCTATAACGGAGTGCTTGGGGCCTCCAGAATAATTAGTTATGCCTGTCGCTTCATTGTAAAGGTCGAGCAGTGCACAGCTCACACAAGAGCAGGGACGGAGTTATTCCTTCATTATACAAATAATTCAATTCTAGAGACAGTTGTTATAGAGGTGCTAGGCTGTAGATGGCGCCGAAAGGAGAGAAGTAAAGAGCAAAGAGCTGCTATGCCTGCCTTATACGCAGTTCGATCCAACCATCTATGCGAAGGTACGAGACGTGCACTCCACTGCTATTGAAGCAAAATATTAGACGCACAATCCTACGTGTTATCGCTCATGCCCATGCAACCACTCCGGTAACCTTTGCAGTCTTGTGACCAATACTTCGTTATGGTATGAATAACGAGAAAATTAGAACTGTCTTCTGGAACCGCTTTGGTAGCAGCGAAAGCTTCTTAGCTCACTATATCTTGCGCAAAGCCCTTAAATATCAGAAACGGGATGTTAAAGGTTCTATTTGGTAAGAGCGCGCTTCTTCAGAGCCCAAAGAAAAAAATTACTGTAAATGTCGACCCTCATTTGCAAGGAAAATCGCGTTACGTGAATGCCACTGCGTAGTTGTGATGTTGCGATGCTTTGTGACACAAGTTGACTTACAAAAGTTTTGCCGAATAGCGGCAGATGCCCGTTGGTCCATGGAGGACATACTCAGGAGCCTCATGGCTACATAACCAGGTGAATGTATGTTATACAGTTTTGATACGTCGTCGGCGAATGTTTTGTCCATTTCCCTTATTTACATGATTAAATGCGTGACAACGTTATTATGCACAGCAAAATACCACGTGGAATATAAATGCTGGGGCTCCACGTCTCAGCTTACCACGGTGAGCTCTGTTGGCGGGGTGCAATTCCATCGCAATTTGCACTAATTTTCGACTTTATATTTTACCTGGTGCCCTGAATGCGGCCTGTCTCGTACACGGGACGGCCTTCCTCAGAATCGCAGACATGAAACTGCGTTTTGCGGTACGTAAGCCCTCAAAACCATCAGTGCGAAATCACTGAAAGCAACGTGAGTGCCTTCGTCTCGTCGTCGGCTTCACACGCCAGTGCCATGACTTCTGCCGTTCGCGGCGCTTTTACCGTGCTTTACGACGAGCTCGCACGGAAAGTTAAACGACCGAAAGCGATCGTCTGAGACTGCAGTTCTGGTTCGGCAAGCTTCCATACATGCTGTGACGTCAGAGAAACGTGGTTTTCAACAGTGTGCTTACAAGGAAATTTATTCACCCGTAGGCACGCTTACAACTGTGGTATGAACGAAAAGCACAATATAAGGTACATCACATGTAATACATCATACTTCATGTAAACAACACAGATTCAACAAATGATGCATGAAACACAGAAGGGTTGCCGTCAATGGAGCCGTCAGCCTAATGAAAAGCCTGATCATGCTACGTTACGCGACCACCATTGTTGGCCTGGGCTTGTTATCTAACTTTCTCTTTATTTCTCAAAGGATGCTGCACAAATGCAAATGCTGAATTAATAATTTTTGCATAAAATATCCGCAGCGTATGTCTTTACGTTGGCCTTTGGTTTTGGGCTAACTCAAAATGGTACTGTTGCCTTTCTTTTTTCAAAATATGTTCGGCTAACCGCTGCGTGGCTTCAGGCATACTAAGGTGCGACATCGCCATGATATTACTGCTAAGCCTGTTACAGTAAATCTGCGCGAATAAAGAAGCTGCAACCGCAAAGGTGCCGCCGAGTTGCTGCCTCCGATTTTTGTCATGCTGAAAGTATGCAAAAACATTATGCTAAAGCTAGCATTTAGGCCAGCACGTCCGAGTCGACAAATTGTCTAAACCAACGCCAAGACGAAAACGGAGGGTTCCGCGGCATTTTGAGAAGGCAGGAGAGGTTTCTAAAGACCAGAAAGCTTGGGAACCCCAGATCTGTAACTTACAATATGTTCCAAGCAAATTTGTTAATTTCAGTATAATAGATAGGGGGGATGTTCCTACTAGGCAGTGGCGACTGAGCCCTAATTTCGTGCTCAGCAATAACTACTTTTCATTTTTGATACTTTATTAAAACATACTTGCCGATTCCGAAATCGCGGCAGGTCACACCGCAGCGCATCTAGTAGTTGAGCGAAAGAGTCCTTCTAAAATTCAAATATGTTTTATAAGATGGCGTCCTGTGATAACTAGCAAAGAAACCTTGGTACCGATGGGGGCTGTAAATGTACCCGTAATAACGGCTAAGGTTTGCTCACGCTTGTCAGACTTACGTGGGTCCTGAACCAGTCTCCATCATTGGTAAAAACACACACGCCGTGGATAGCATACGCTGTTGTATAGATCTCAACCAAGTGTCGAACCTGGGCGCAGCACGCAGGGGTCACTAACGGAGCGTGAATCACTCTTTTCGCGAAGAAGTGCGAGACCATTCGGGAAGCGAACCTTCAGATTCGGGGAAAGTAGTGCAAACCTGAACACCCAGTTCTGCCGGAGGGAGTGTGAATAGCGATTAACATCACATGGGACCATAACATCATCAATAGGAATAATGTGTGGTACATTTTCCATGCTTTTTCCAATGAGTGAAATAATCTAGTATACAAAACGGGGAAGTTTTTACGCAAGTGAGTGAGTGTAGTCTACAAAGGGTCGCATAGGAAGACCTGGCTTCTTTATCTTTTGTAGGCCGTGAAGTGCAGACGCTGATACGTTGCTACACAGTAGTCGGTAATAAAGCGTTTGCGTTGGGGCGGGACCAAACGGGAGATGTCAGCTCAAAGGTTTTGGCATTCCCTTCACATTATTTCTGTGGTATCACGCGTCAGGCGAGTGTAGGTGATGGCGTCACTAACCAGTGTCAGCATATTCTTGGTGCAATCGCCACTATCAAGCAAAGCAGTTGCGTTTCCTTTATCAGCCGGAAGAATGACATTGTCCGTATTGCTTCGAAGCTGCTCGATAGCCTTAGGTTCCCCCAGCGACAGCGCAGAGTTTGAAGAAGCGTTATAAAGCGTAGCAACAACATTAATAATACGCGCGCGAGCTTCGTCACGTCTACCGGCGTTGACTTGGCTTACAGCGTCTTAACCAGCACAAATTAACTTCTGCGTATCTCGCTTGTACCCTGTGATAAAGCTTAGGGCGTGGCTGATGACCGAGAGTTCTGCTTTATCAGGTTTAGAGGAAGGAAGGTTCTGTACAGCAACTCCTGGTATACGGCGGGACGTCCAATTTCGGGGTGGTCGCAGCCTTCCCGTCTTGGCATGGTGAATAACGTCGTTGTTTGGTGTTGTCACGCTTGCTTGGCAGTTGGCGTGTAGGGGTACATATGCAAATTGGGCAAAGCACAGGAACTCTACTCGGCGAGGAGCAAAGGTCTACGTTTACAGCATTTGGATCATGGCCTTCCAATCCGATATTCTTGCTTGTAGTAGTATTCGTTCAGCGCTTGAATTAGCGCTGTTGCCGAACGTCGTTGGAACCGGCCTGTTTAGTGGTAGTGATTGTGGGATAAACTGCTCCTTCTTGCACGTCTTATTAAATTTGAGATGACTCTTCGACTCAGCTGTTCAAGGATGCGCACTGTCGTACTGGGTTATTTCTTGGCCGTACGCCTGTCGCGGATTGATGAAATCCAATATTTGACGGCAACCGGCATGGCCGGAGATATACATACAAAAGAAGCGCAAAAATATACATAAACCAAGAACACTTAAAATTTAATGACGTTTCGACTCCCGATAGGGGAGCGTTGTTCTCAATAAAACTCGTAACAGAGATTTACCGCATTAAAGCACGTTTCACTACGTGACGGAAGCAGCGAGTATACATCGTTGGAAGTGTCCCGTCAGTCGTGTTCAGCATGTGCGCCGCGATCTTTATGTGTGAGGATTCTTGACTCAGGCACGGCGGAAGCTTCTTTTACTTGGCTAGAAGGCGTGTAGTAAATCAGTCAATATTGTAGCCAGTAGATTCCGCATGCTCAGCAAGGGCACTCGAGACCACGCGCTACCTGTTTCTGAACGTTATACTCGCACTGCCTCATACGTTTCTTGAGGTCACGTGTCTCGCCCATAAACTTTTGCTTGCAGTCAGCGGACATTATAACGTAGACTACACCGGGGAAGTTTTCTGTGCAACTCGCATTTTACATTTAGTAAAACGTTTCTAAGTTTGCCTGTTCGCAGATGCACAACTTTCCCAGAGACGCCGGGTCTGGTTGGGTGCATGCCTTCGCGCTCCTTCGATATGTATTTCAGCAGTCAGACTGGCCGCCATCAAACTTTGGATTTTATCTCCCTTTTCTTGAACACTACCTTTTTGATAGAGGCCTTCTCCTCAACCGCTTCGGGGCTGATGGCGACTGCCCTTTGACGATAACGGGCAGATTACCATGGAGAGTTCCTTTTGGCACTCTCCATGGTATTTAATGGCTCAGTATACTGATCATGATCTAGTATGCGAAAGTCAGCGTTTCGAATTTCGATAGCACTTACGTATTTCGGAAATAAATCGATTATTGTCTGCTCACGCTCGGCTGCGCCCGACCACCGTAAGGATGGCACTTGGGGCACACTGGCTGTTTGTGTCGTACACGTAGGATGTTGCTAATTTTAGATTATTTTGAACACACTAGTGACCAGATCTAGCGCCAGCATCTGACAAGGAACAGGTTGTATGCTTCTCGAGTTGCACATCTTCGATGTGCGACGACATCACGCTGAAATCTCGTTATGTTAGGACCCCTTTCATGGCGACTCCAGAGTGCAGCATCTATCGCTAAGCCGTTGTGTGCGCTGCCAACGTCATACGGGCGAGCATAACGACTAACTTACGTTCAACCATTGGGAGTGGCACGCTTGTCGTAATGATTAATGAGGAAGTGAACGGGTTAAAGATGTAAATTCTTGCGAGACCACAGACGTGTGCAGCTATCTGAAAAACTGAAGCACAGCAAATAGTTGAGAGACCGTGACAACCACCATATGTTGAGGGATAGCCTCGGAAATTTTTAAGTCACAGGTACCAAAATGAAATGTTGGTGCAACTACGTGAACGTCAAAAACCAAGTTTAAATTGCGTGTCACGGTCACGTTTAGGAGGCGGAAAGTCGTGGGTAGCACACAGCTCCTCCGTAGTCATGCAAGGCATTGAAGAAGGAGCGGTAGCACTGAGCGGAGAATCACTCGTGATCTCATATTGCCGATAACTGTCTCCTGTTTAACTAATTGAAGTGTTTCATGCTCCTAATATATGAAATAGTCTGTTTTAACATCGAGCGCATTTCCCGACATCGATAAAAAACGTTTTTAGGCTTCCTTTAAATTCCCTGCGCACCAGCAATTGCTCATGGCACTTCCTGCTTTTTTTGCGTAAAAATAATTATGATTTGACTATACAGTTATAAATCAACAATAACATGGCTAATATGCTACGTTTTATGCAGGAAAAGCAGTTGCGCCTTGAGGACGGCGATGTTTTACATGACAGCTAAACAAAAATAAAGAAAGGCTGTCACTGCGAATGAGCTTACCTTTCCACAGTCTGCACCGTGACTCACATCTTTATAGCCAAATTATTACCTTATTTGATTGTGGTATGCAAGTGCTTGAGGGCATGTCGGTAAAAACGGTACCACTGTTAAGGCAAACAACGTCTATATTGTTAAATAGAAAATGTTTACTGTTGCAGCAGCTTGATTTCGGTGAGTTCGTTCAACTTTAATCTCATTGCCTCAGCCTTTCTTCAGCAAAGTTTATATGGCTCGTGCTTTGTTTAAATTGCCTTAAGCTGCAAATCACTGCTAGACCTGTTGTGTGTGCTTTATTTTGAAGTCGTCCCATCGGCTCTGCTTTGTTGTACCTTCTTGCTTAAGTTCTCTTTCCTAAGTGAAATAGCGCAATTCACATTGGGAGAGCGGCCATGAATCGGGTGGTGAGAAAACTCTAATTAATAACTTCTTTTTCCAAGGAGCCATCGTCATCTTTCTTGACCGCCTTTCATATACGGCGCGCTTCGGTGGTTTGTCTCGTGAATCTTGCTCCTTGATTAGAAGAAGGTGGCAGAAAAATAAGAAGAGGGCTTCTTCGGCTCCTACCACCGGTCCGAACGTTTCTGATGTCCTTCGCTCACTAACACACACATTGTTTTATTGAAACGAACCTAAGTTCCTATAATTCGGTTACGCTGACGTGATTGTGAGATGTGCATGACGTCGTAGACGACGCCATGAACGAGAGACCGACGACCAGCGCAGAGGGCCTACCGAAACTGCTGATTCATCCGCCGTGTTTTGCCCACAAAATTATGCACCCTGATTCGCTCAGACGGAAGCCTCCTGCGTAAATGCCCTTTACCTCGCCGCGCGAGAGGTTGCTCCAGGTTGTCTCTGCATTATGTACAGAGGTGCTTCAGGATTTGCAAGACCTTGTGCACGCACCCCGCCGCACTACCCCCTATGGCCAATTCAAGACGGCGGTACTGCAATGAAAGTTCATGTCTGTCCTCTGGCGCCTGCAACAGCATCTTAACCAAGAGGAGCTCGGCGAACGCCCGCCGTCAGAACTTCTACGTCGTGTGCGGCGGCTTCTCTGTGACTGTGGGCTGGATGCAAACAGTCCACTGCTCCATGAACTGTTCCGTCAGCACCTGCCACAGGATCTGGTGGTTGCCTTGGCTACCCCACTTGAAGGCATGTCCTTCGAGATTCTTGGAGAGCAAGCCGACCGCATCGCTGACTGTTGAGCAAAAGTTGTTGTGGTAATAACGGCCTTTCCACTGTCGCACCTCAAAGATCGGGTGTCTCGTCTTCAGCAAACGGTTGACAAACTTGCTGAGACCAATACTGTACTACCTTCATGGCCCCACTGCCGTCTTTTCATAGTTCATAGTTTTTTCTCGGCCAGGCAATGAACTCGCACTGAATGTTGTTTTTTCGAAAGCGATCGCCAGTGAACATGTGTCAACCTTGGTAAATTTCCATGCGTATTTTCACACGAGAAAGACATCGTATAGAGCAGAAAAGTTCGGCGCATCGCCGATGGAGCCGACAGTATAACGAATCGCGCATTCTTGCTAGGCTACATAAACTCAATAGTTGCTCTGGGCTCCTTGCGTAACTTTCTCTTACTTTCTCAAAGGGCATTTCGCTAACGCAAATATTAAACCAACAATATTTACACAAAATATGCGCAGCGTATGTCTTTAAAACCACATTTCCTTTTTTTTTGGTATAGAAAAGTGCTAGTCATTTGTTTTTTTCTTTGCAATGTATACTTCGCTATCCACTACGTAGCCTCATCGTGTACTAAAGTATGCCATCGTGACGATTTTACCGCTAAACGCATTAAAGTAAACCTGGGCGAAAAGAAAGCGCCAACCGCAAACTCGCCGCCAAGTTGTTTGTGCGCGTGCGAGTGCATGCAAGCGTGTGTGTGTACTTGCGCGTGGCATTATCGTGATGCGGTATGTAGCGTTGCGCTGCGATGCGCCCTCTCCATGTTTGACATCCTCGCTGATAACAGCGGTAACGAAACCTCTAGGACCAATGTCTATGCCATGTTTTATGCGAAGCGTATTACGAGAGCTCAACCCAGCTCCTCAGGCGCGGCGGTGTCGCCTTCAATACCACGTGACACCGTGACGTCACGACAGAGGAGAAACGGGGCTCCAACTCGCGCCGTCGCTCGCGGTGTCGCGGCGGTATATAAGCAGCTGCGCTTGCCTCTGCTAGACACTCACGAGGTGAGATGCCTCCTGGAGACAGAGCTGCTCGTTGGAATGAGAAGCGAAGGTTGCGGCGTGCTACAGAGACTGTTTCTAGGTGGCTTTGCTTCGGCGCAGCGACTACGCGCCCCGCATCGGACGCGGTGAGCGTCGAGCAACGCAGCGTTCGGCGCGACAACGAAATGTACGCCTGAGCAAGCGCCGCACGCCTGAGCCGACGACACCGGCTTTTCTGCGACACGAGCTCCTTAACGCTGTCGCGTTAAAATAAAGGCTAGTATGCTTCGCATCCTGGGCTTAACCTTAGCTAAGCCACAGCCATTTTTGAAATGACTATTCTCCGATGTTTCATGCCTTGTCCATCCGTCGCTTTTTTTTTGGTTATGTTAGCTTGCTCGATTTATTTTACACATTTATGTTGGCACATGTCAACGTGCGTGGCTAGAGAAATAGAGACGCGCACGCAACTGGTGGAAGCGAAAACCAATTGACCAGATACATAATTTGACACGTTTTCTCGTAGAAAGTATTGTCCAGGCAGTTCGATCACTTCTGCTGATCCCATCACTGGCCACCCCTTTTATGTTTCCGGAAATTGGTCACTGAAGTACATGACAGTAGTTGCTTTGCCCAGTGGGCTCGCATTGTAGAAGGTGGATCGGTAAAACGTGGAATTAGATGGCAATTGTTGACGAGTACATTTAAAGGGAATAAAAACGGAACATCAAGGTTAACCACTTTGAAATTTAGAGCATTATGTCTCACTCGAAGCATTGGTGAAGTTTGTTTGCCGTAGTGACTATTTGCGCGGATTTTTCTAGGAGAAGTGCACTGCAGTTTTATTCCATATTCATCAGTAAGCACTCTTAATTATTCAAGTTTGTACCTAAAGTTATAATCACATTTTACAATACCAGCAGATCACCATTCCGTGCACACAAAAGCAGAGCAAAAGAAATCACAGTGATGACAACAAATACGCTATTAAAATTCTTTCCGAAAAATGGAATATTTCCTATAGTTCTAAAGAACATAGTATAGCAAAAATGAGGATTGTAGGTGAGTACTCGTAAAGAAAGAGAAACCTGCTGCAGAGCTTCCTAATCTTTAGCTCTTCGAAATCAACAAAATAACGCAGAAGGCTTCCTAGATTGTCTCCTTTTTCCGTGGTGTACAATATGGACGCACAAATAAATAAATTAATCGCCATTATGATATCATGGCTGCAAAGCTTATGCAGCTGTGTGTGCCTGTACGTAGAAGCCTGGGAGTTTGTCAGTGATACAAAAAAGATATTACGATGGATGGTTTGGCATCGCATAGGCTACAGCAGCTGCACAAATTGTTCACGCCTAAGTCATCAGCCTTTTCTTGTAGGTACGTGCTTTGAAAGTTTCGGTTTCGGCATTGGAAAAAGCAAGTTAAACATGTGGCGGGAAAGGGGCTAATCGTGCAACATGCGGAGAGTCCCTCAAGGTAGCCTAAGGAAACGTCGAGAAGGGCGAGGAAATTGAGCCAGTGGGCAGACACTGCGATATCCATGCTAGCCTAAAGAAAATAGAAGGTGTCCAGAATGAGCTTGTGAAGCGGATCGAATAGCTGAAACATGAGCTCAATATGTGGTGTGATGCATGGACTGCGCTAGAAGAAAGACTGGAAGCAACCGAGGAAATACTGAACAGTGCCGCCATCACGACTGAAAATGTCAGTCACGATGGAACGCCGGTTCCCGGAGTTTTAGGACCGGAAGTGCCAGCAAGCGCATGGACTACGTAGAAGTCGTGCGGTGGGCAATTGGAAGTAGGGTCTACCTTGAAATTATTAAAAAGGGAAAGCAGGAAGACAGAGGTCAATGCCCCGTATCAAGTGCGAATTACGCGGAAAAGGTTAACAAAGGGAAGCAAGAAGACGCCTCGTCAAGTAGGAGATAGTGAAAAGATGAGAATCGTTGGTGGCTTTATTGTCTAGGTGTCAAAGGCAATTGTGGAGCGTTAGGGACGCTTCTAGGTCGGACTTTGAGCTATGCCATGCATCGTGCTGGCGGAAAGCTAGCGGAGAATGCACAGGGAAGAAACATTGTAGCAGTGGCGGGTGGCCGACATGCGGTGCTAAATATGAAAGCGGGCAAGACAAGGCGAGCGTTTGGCAAAGGGTGTCGCCGACTTGCGCGAGATGTCCCTTAGATGCAAATTTTGGTACGCACGGTTCCGAAATTATCGGTACGTGACGCTGACGTACAGAGAGTACCTGCGGCAACTGATGAGGAGATTTAGAAAGGGAGCCGAACGAAAGGCTTCGAGCTTGTGGAACTCAACAGGGAAGTGAGTAGATATGCTGGTTTTCAAAGAGACGGAATGCACTTCAATCACAGGATTGTACGAGAATTGGGCTGGCGAATTGCTGGTCGTGCAATCGCTTCTTTTGGGGCCTCACGGGCGCACAGGACGCCAGTTTGAGTAGTAATGAAAAAAGTACCCTAGAGGAACCTCAAACTAACATCACCGGCAACAACCGGAAACTGAGAAAATTGAAAGAAAGAAAACAGCTCGCCGTGCTATAGGTTACATAAACATGCAAGGCGCCAAAACAAACGAGATGGAAGGGATGAAGAACAAGTGAAGTAGAGAATAAATAGGTGTGCCTGTGATTTCCGAAACGCAGCATGCAGACTAACAAGAGCCACCAATCATTGATAATTGTGTTTGGGAAAGATGTAACGGAACAAAATGGGAGAGAAGGGGACGTGAAGTCGGAATTCTCTTACCTGCTTGAGTGAAACAGAAGGAGTAAATTCAAAGTCTGAAGAGCGTCTTTGGTTATCAAGCACCGTCAGCGGAAAAAAGTTGGCGTGGCATGACATATTTATGGACGCGTAAAAAGTACAAAAAACTACCTTGTCAGTGGAATGGCTCAGTTGGAACACTAAGAGTTTCGGTATCGATACCGAAATTATCCTTTTGAGTGACATTATTTCGAGCATACAGGAGCTACATGGTTACACAGACAACAACGGGAAGGTAATGCTAGGCCTATGTGAGCAACGTAACCGGATTATCGAGAGTACGGGGCCTAAACGTGACGTCGAAGTCACATGCTACGGCTGAAATAGGCAAGCAGCCACCGATTACTTTCTCATCGCGGAAGTAATTCATGATACGTGTAACGAGATTGTCATTGTGGAGGAAGGGAATAGAATCCTAAGGAGTTGCCTTAAACGCACAATCTTGAAAATGGCATGTGTAGTAGGAAAAGACGACAAGGAGCGAAGGATGGCCAGTTGAAATTTGAACGGGAACTAATAAATATAGTAAGAACAGTGGAGGGAAAACTTGCCAAATGGGCAAGGAATGAGTCAGTAAAGTGACCATTGAAGTGGATGAACGAGACAAATTAGAAGTGAGACGCAACATGCTTATTGGAAAGGAAAAAGGAAACCGAAAAGCTGTTGGAACCGGGAGTTGCGTGCAGCGGCCGACGAATGACAGAAAGCATCACGAGAGTATAGGAAGGCAAGAAAGGCACAGTTTGCGCAAGACAAAAAAGGCAGAAAATGAGAAATGTGGCGGGAGAAAGGAAAGCAGTGGTTTAAACATTGTTTCAAGCAAACATAAAGCTAAAAGTGAAAGTAGGCTGTGGTAAATGCGCGAGAAATAGAATGCCGCACATGGAATAATTGGGAATCACATTCACTTACTAGCAAGAAAGTCTGGTACAGTACAAGAACCGATCCTAGACAAAGATTGCAACAAACTAGAAGGGAATGCAGCGTTAAATTGCGTTGGAAAATAACAGCCGAATAATTTCAAGGCCATGGCGAGATGGTTCCTGAGGAAAGAAATAGCTTGAACTAGAATAAGATGGAAAAGGAGCTCATGCTGAGAAACTTGAACTGGAAGTAAGGTGACGAAATTCTTAAACGCACAGCCACAGGTTGAGGCGAGCTTCCCATCACGCTGAATACTGATCTTGGACCAAGAAGGAAGGAAGTCCTGTTTGCGGACCGTTTGCGGCAAAGCAGAATGAATTTTAATCCTGCACGTAAGGGCGAAAACGAACACACACTGAACTTTGACCATTACATCGGTGACATACAAGCCAGCAATGCAGGCAGTTGAATAATAGCAACAAGCATGAAGATAAAAAAACCCGGCATATTCGTAGAACTACAGAAAAGCTTCAGAATCAGTACACGTCTGCATGATAGCCTATTTGTTCGCCTTCAGTGTATTGAAATATCAATAGCAGAAAAAATTACCGACGATTACGTTACTTCCTAATGCGAAATTTGAGCGCAGCAAATAAGCTGTTTCACCTTTTCGATAGATTGAGGCAAAGAAATCGAGCAACACATGTATGCGCTATCACAGAATTTTTTTTTTCACACGTATTCCTTTAACAAAGACTCCACTAACAGTTCTTGACAGTCATGAAGGAAGCTTTGTGGTCGGAGAAATAGACTGATATATGTTCGACTTGGTACACCAATGCTTGATTCTCAAAGACGAGATCTGTACAAGTGCCTCGCGAGGTTGTCACAGCCGTGGGACGCGTTACGAGCGAGAGGAACGGGATGTTCTCCCGCATAAGTGTTAGGAAATTGCTGTTTGTCTTTATGTCAACATTAAAGTCCCCCACTACTAACATCGGTGTGGATCGATGGACGGTTAATGCGAGTTGCAGGAAGTGCACGACGTCTTTCGTGAGTGCGGTAGCGGACTCACGAAAGCGGTATCAGTCGGTCGCTGCTAGCGCTGGGGGGATGAAAGGGGGGCGGAGCTGGTTACGAGGCCGATGATAACGCCGACGACGACGCGAAACCCAGGAACGGACGCCAAAGAGCCATTTGTGTAGCCAGCCCTCCTCCACAGTCTCTCCTCCTCCCTTCCATCATCCTCCCTCGCCCGGAGAGCCGACAGCGCGCATGCGCGGCGGCGGAGCAGATTCGTCGGCGAGCTGGTTACGAGGCCGACGACGACGCGAAACCCAGGAACGGACGCCAAAGAGCCATTTGTGTAGCCAGCCCTCCTCCACAGTCTCTCCTCCTCCCTTCCATCATCCTCCCTCGCCCGGAGAGCCGACAGCGCGCATGCGCGGCGGCGGAGCAGCAGATTCGTCGGCGAGCTGGTTACGAGGCCGACGACAACGCCGACGACAACGCCGACGACGACAACGCCGACGACGACGACGACGCGAAACCCAGGAACGGGCGCCAAAGAGCTGCGCTCTAAAAAGACAATTACACGTCGCTGTTTTCGACGTGACAATGTAGACCGCAAGGCTTTGTGTTATATCCTGGAAGGAGAAGATATAGGCGACGACTGTGCTCAGCTTTTCCAGGAGACTAACCGAGGAAAAAGCATGTCCGTTGAATGGCAAGCTATGAAGGAACCATTATTACGTGAAACATCATGTATATTGTTGAACAGAAAAAAAATTCTAGTTTCAGCATCTTGATCTGTGGGAGCTGGTTCAACGTGAAGCTTACAGCGTGTGCCTTTTTAAAGCAAACTTTTTTTTTTTAAGTGCAAGTGCTTTATTTTTCTTTACATAATCATGGTTACACATATATCTTGACCGATAGCCAGGGAAGGCTAGTTTGCGGTCCAGTGGAAAATACAAAAGACAGGTCAGGCGCAGTTTTGAACAGCACAGTGTTCCGGAACATGTCATGAGTTATACAGACAAGAAACATTTTGAAAATACTCGTACATAATGAAAGTAAGTTAGAGATTCTGGTTATCAAGAAAAAAGAATTTGCTACATTGCTTGAAATTACGTGCGGTTTAAAGTTCTAGGGGTAAAATATTCCAGATTTTTGCACCAATGAATTCAATTAACCTTTCACCATATACGTTGTAACACTTTGGTAAGTTGAGGTTACCTTTTAAAGCATGTCTTGTACTGCTAGTTGGAAATGAAAAGACGTTTCGAGGAATAGGGAAGTTAGTGCATAAAATATTATTAACTGAAATTGAGGTCTTGTGATTACATAGTGCATTAGCGGATAACACATGTTGTGTTTAGAAAGCATCAATAAATGTATGATTGGCATATTTTGAAGTGCCAATTACTTTCAGGGCCCTTTTCTGTAGTTTTTGTAAAGGTTGTAAGTATGTAATGTAAGTCACACCCCATGATTCTAAGCAATAACTAATATGGCTATGGTAAAACCCATAGTAAAGGGACTTGAGTACATCGTAGGGGAAATACTGCTTCGCTTTAATTAGGGAGCAACAACCATATGCGACCTTCTTGCATACACTATGAATATGTGCTTCCCAATGTATAGGCTAGTCAAATATGACGCTCAGATATTTCAACGAATCAACTTCTTGGATGGGGCTTTTATTAACGTGATATTTATTTGACTGGTGTCAACATTGTTTCTCCTCGATCGAAAAACTACATATTTTGTCTTATTGCTATTTAAAGTCAATTTGTTTTCTAAGAACCATGAAGAAATGTTTGATAACTCGGACGTCACATGTGTTTGCAGTGCAGAAAGTGTGTCTCCTGTGAATAATAAAGCTGTGTCATGTGCGTACATTAGAACGTTTGAGTTCTGAAGAGCGTTAGGGAGGTCATAATTGTAAAATGAGAATAACACAGGACCGAGCACTGAACCTTGTGGGACTCCACTGGTGACTGTGCTGTATGTAGAATAATAATCACCCATTACTACCATTTGTTTCCGTGAGGATAAATAGCTGGAAAAAAATTTTAGGGAGCACTTTGTGACACCATACCATTCAAGTTTTTGCAGTAGTATGGAGTGAGAAACGGTATCAAATGCCTTCTTTATATCCAAAAATATTGCGACAATTATTTTATTATGATGAAGTGCAGAATTTAATAATTGCGAAAGTGTTAGGACTGCTGCTGATGTCGATCTGGAAGGAACAAAACCATGCTGCTGCGCACAAATTACATTGTTTTCAGTTAGAAATTGCTTCAATCTCTTGGAAATAAGTTTTTCAAAAACAGTGTTTATCACACTCAGAACAGAAATTGGCCTATGATTCTCTGGTTGGTTCGAATCTCCACACTTGTATACGGGAACGACTTTGGCTGTTTTTAATATATTTGGATACGAGCTGGAAGCTAACGCTAGATTGAATACTTTGCATATGGGACTGCAGAGAATGTCGATATTGTCTTTTAAAATCCTAGTGGATATACCATCATGACCAGCCCCTTTCTTTAGATGCAGTCGATTTATCGTTGATATGAGTTCATCATGAGTTATTTCTTCTAGCTGAAAGTCGTTGTCAACTATTCTAGGTAGGGAAGGTAGGGGATTACAAGATAAAATCTGGTTAGCCAAATTCGTTCCTACGTTAGCAAAATAATAGTTAAAATCAGTAGCTACTTGTGTCGATCAGGTATCAGGTTGAATGCTCTGCGTTTTGCTTTTTCCTATGACTTCTTTTACAATTTCCCATATCCTTTTCGTATTACCACTCTCGTTCCTAATAAGGTTAGTGCAGTATTGCTTTTTAGATTTTCTAATCATACTAACTGAGATATTTCTAAAGTATTTAAAGCTCTCCCTGTAATATGAATTTGATTTGTTGCGTTTCCATTTACGGTAAAAAGAGTCTTTCTGCTTTAATGTTTTCAGTATAGTGTTGTTTATCCAACTGGTCGCTCGTAATTGTGGCGCACATATACCCTTGTAGATTGCTTAATGGCATTGCAGATGCATTGAATAAAATTTTCACATTGAGTGTGAACATCACACAAATCAAATACTTTCTTAAAGTCTATGCATTCGAGCAATCGTCGTACTTCTGCATAATTTATACAGGAGGATCTTCTATCGCGTGTATTACACAAGGAGGACATGTATTTACGAGGTAAAAAGAGAAACGTGGGGTTGTGATCTGCAATGGTAACATCGTAAACACCAGCTGATACATTAAATTCAAAATTACACAAGATGTGATCAATAAGAGTTTCGGAGTGGTTTGTAATGCGTGTCGGAGAAGAAATGACATTTTTTAGATTGAGTGATTCAAGTAAGAACATGTAATCATAGCAATTCTGTTTTAAAAAGTCAGTATTAAAATCTCCGCAAACGACTATAGTGTCATCTGTGGAAATAAGGGGTACGAATATTTTCTCCATGCTTGCAACAAAATCATTCATGTTTGAAGGAGGAGGCCGGTACACGACTCCTACTTTGACACCGCATTTCAATTGAACAAGTAGAATTTCAGCATGTGACTGACAGATCCAGCCTTCAGGGAGCGTAACATATTTAATTTCACTTTTAATAAATAGTGGCACCCCTCCACCTCAGGTCGTCCCCAGTCATGGTTGCGACACTGTAAGATAACCCGGTAGCTGGACTGTTTCACCTGTTTTTAACCATGTTTCTGTTAGAGCTATAATATCATAATCAAATGTATGCTGCGATAAGTATGCCGATAGGCTTTCAAAGTTTTTTCCGATACTGCGTACGTTGCAGTGCAAAAGTGAAAAATTATCTTGCTTACGATGTAAGTCTTCAAGTTCGTCAAGGTTATAAGCCATCAAAACCAATTAACGTCGTTATCCAGGGCTGCTGATTCCAAGTGTTTATACAATTTGCGCAAAATCTTCGGTGCTTGTGATATGCACTACACGTGAGTTTTCAGATTTCCTCATTAGAATTTTTCCGTCCGATACCCATGTGAATTTCCAGCCTTTTTCTCGTTTTGCTTTCAGTGCAAGACCCAAAAGATTTTTATTTGCATGACACAAATGTTCATTTATAAAGATCGGGGTGACTTCGCAATCAAAACCTAGGTGACTCCTGTTAATTCTTTTTACATCTCCGCTCCCGTATCTGCAGTCGTTCTCACCCACAACGTTACTGTCCCGCATACAATCCTGAGGCTCACAGACAATCGCACGTATCTCCCTGTGGTAAATTTCGGGCTCGCTAGGCAAATTCTGGCTAAAGATATCACCCTGGCTACAATCACTGCTTTAGAAGTAGTTGCGTTGAGACTTTTGCCGTCGACGCTTCCTGTGAGCCGTTCCGGTATGATAAATGTACTGACAATGACATTAGGAAAATGATTGCCCCGAATCTCACTCCTACGGAGACTGAACAGCTCTGCAGTATACTGCTTCCCTACAAGGATATATTCGACTTGAACAACCGACCCTTAGGCCAGACGTCCCTTGTCAAACATCGTATTCATACAGGCAATATTCCACCCATCCATCGGCGACCCTACCGAGTCTCAGCTTCGGAGCGTCACGTCATTCAAACGGAAGTAGACAAGATGCTAGCGAAAGACATCATTGAGCCATCGTCAAGTCCATTGGCGTCCCTTGTCGTGCTGGTCAAAAAGAAGGACGGCTCATGGAGATTCTGCGTCGATTACGGCCACCTCAACCGCATCACGAAGAAGGACGTCTACCCACTACCTCGTATTGATGACGCCCTTGATTACCTATACGGGCACAATATTTTTCATCTATAGACCTGCGGTCCGGATATTGGAAAATCGCTGTCGATGATCTCGGTCGTGAAAAGACCGCGTTTACAACGCCTGATGGTCTTTACCACTTCAAAGCTATGCCTGTTGGACTATGAAACACTCCAACTACCTTTGAGCGTATGATGGACTCATTACCCCAAGGCTGCTCGTGGTCGACTTGTCTGTGCTACCTAGATGATGTTATTATGTTTTCGCCCTCATTAAGCACACACATTGAGCGCCTTTCAGCTGTACTTGCCATTTTTCGCAAGGCCGGTCTACAGCTCAACTCCATGAAACGCAACTTCGGCCACCGTGAGATTACTGTTCTTGGGCATGTCGTCAATGCGACTGGCATCCGACCGGACCCAGAGAAAATTCGCGCCAAGAAAGAGTTTGCTGTTCCATGGTCCGCAAAAGATGTCCGAAGTTTCGTGTGCCTTCGCTCTTACTTCTGCCGCTTTGTTAAAAATTTTGCCACCATAGCACGCCCTTTCACAGATCTCCTGAAGAAAAGTGTGCCGTTTTAATGAGGACTCTCTCAGGCCACCGCCTTTTCTGGTCTTACCACCATGCTCACAACCCCACGGATTTTAGGACACTTCGCTACTTCAGCTCCTAGAGAGGCGCGCACCGATGCCAGTGGCCTCCGTATTGGGGCCGTGAACGTGTCACGGCTATGAACGTGTCATCGCGTACGCTAGCCGTCTTTTGTCATTCGTGGAGCGGAACTACTATAATACCGAACGTGAATGCTTGGCCGTTGTGTGGGCAGCGGCGTCCGCCCCTATTTATACGGCAGGCCGTTTTCTATTGTAACGGACCACCATGCCCTCTGTTGGTTTTCGTCCTTAAAAGATCCCACAGGGATGCTTGGACGATGGGCTCTGCGGCTGCAGGAGTATTCCTATACGTTGGTATATAGGTCTGGTCGCCTACGCAAGGACGCCGACTGGTTGTTCCGCTACCCGGTACACACGCCCGCCAGCACCGACATGAACGTTTCCGCAACTGTTCTTTTCATTTCCAAGCTTTTGGACATGGCCAACCAGCAACGCCATGACGCCACTTTGAGGACCATCATTGATCGAATGGAATCTATTCCTACTGATTCATCATTACGGTGCTTCGTCCTCAACGACTGGATATTGTACCGACGCAGTTTTCGTCCTGACGGTCCTCTCCTCGTCGTTCTTCAACACCTCCGCTCCACCGTGCTACAGGAACTTCATGACGCCCCAACGGCCGGACACCTTTGGTTTGCTCGCACTTACGACCGCGTGCGCGCCTCTTCTACTGGCCCTGCCTCGCTCACGAGGCAGGGCCAGGGCCGCGATGCCATCGCCCACGCTGACGATGCGCACCAGCTTGCCCATACTCGTTTGTTGGCATCGGACGAATCTCAATGGCACGCTTACAATCGCCGCCATCGTGACACATACCAGGCTCTCTCATGCTACTTTGGTCGCCTTGCCGCCGAGCGGGGCTCTCCGAGAAACTTCTTCCGGGCTATAAAGACCCCTACGGTGTTCTACATCAAGTGACCAATGTCGTTTCAGATAATCCCCGTCACCTTCGACATGCCACCTGGTTCCACATCACCTGAATTCGTACGCGTCTCTTAGAATAAACCTTACTATGCCCGTACCGACGTCCCCGACTGAAGCACAAAAAGCACCGTGAGGGTGCTTTCTCTGCCGGGGTTCGTGTTACGGTGGAAAAAGAGGACAAGGTCGTGGACGGTGAAGAGGACGAGGTGGCAGAAGCCTCTCGGGATTCTCGGCAGTTGTAAATATACGCTTTGTAAATACAACGTGTAAATAGTTTTATACTCGGGACAATATGAACCGACTCGTGTACATAAAAGCCAGTTGCGGCAGAGACACAAACAGTTAAATAATTTTTGGAACAGAACAGCGCTGTTTTCACGGAGACAAACCGGAAAGTCCTGCTTACCCCCTTGAAAACAACGCTGTTCTGTTCCAAATGTGTCTTACCAACTTGCCAAACGTCAGTTTTAAATAGCAATGTACAGACATGCTTGTTAACTTTGCCTGTTTCCGTCCTTTGCCCGTCATCTAGTTTAACGATGACTAATTATCAACTCGTGTATGTTTAAGTTCTGTCCCAATAAGCTTGGGACAACGATGCCTGCTTCTATTTGCCTGCAAGAGCACTTTCCTGTGGTGACTCTTGCCGCACACTCGCTCGCATAATTTCTGCTTTTGTTTTTCTTCTGAAATGAAAAAAAGAATGTCTGGCATAAGTTGGTCAAAAAGAATTTTTCTTCACATCGTATGGCGTAATTTTTGTAGACGTACCTTTTCAATGACTTCGTTCCAATTCGTAAATGGCCTGGGCTGAGGCTGTGCCGCGTAGTGATTTAAAACTTTCACTAGGGTTCGTGTTTCTTCATTTCAATTATATACCTCGGCTGTGTTCGCGGAAATCATCTGCAATGTGCAGCACCTAAATCTCTTCGTTTTATAGCTCTGGCTTGCTCCTGCCTTTGTTTCTTCTATTTCAGCGCGTATCCTGTACATTTCAGCAGGTCAAAAGTGAACGTTGTTCAGAGTGTACTGTCACGTATTAGTGACGTGTCAGTATAAATGAAACTCTGTATCAGCTTTGAAGATATTACACATTGTTCTATGCACCGTTTTTTCACTGCTGTCGAACATTGGACAATTTTAAAAAGCGGGAAACGCAACTTCACGTAAAGCTCAACAAACTAGCACTTGATTTGCTTCATGTGTGCTAGAATTTGCACATGGCGGTATTGGGGATAACAAGATAAATAGTTTGCACAATTTAAGCAGAAACCTCCGTGAACTTGTGGATCTGCGTAGTGGCGTGGTAGCGGCTACACGAATATGGGAGAAAAAACTAAGAACTGTCCGAATTTCCTTACTGACTGCACTTTACTTTTATATTACGATTTATGTCAACGATACTGTTTCATTAGGTGATCGAGAAGAAGTAGACTGAAATATCGTTCGGTAAATACATAAAAAATCTGGCATACTTATTCACGATAAATATTTATAAAGATTCAACTGGTGAAGCAGCGCGACAAGTTTGTAGCTTCATTTTCATTTTTTTTCTTACTTTGTGGTGTCAATAGATCATTCTGTTTTCTGAGGCGACATTATGCTGCCGATGCGAAACCATATAGTGAGCAAAACAGCCATAAGGACGCATTGGCCTCCCCGTGACCTTCTTTCATAGTTTGTCCTTCCGGAATAAAATAAGAAACAGCACTTTAACCAAAAGCTTGAAAAAGTTGCCTGAATTACATTCAGAAATCAATTTGCGTATCTGGATACTCCACGCTTTATTCTTCATTTGCGTTGTGGTGGTACGATTGTTTCATTTTTGGAGGCTGAGATAGTTTGAAAATAATGTGACTGAGGCAACTGTTCTAGACCAATAAACAGACTGAACAAAGCGCCTCGTTCTCAGACATTTGGCGTCATCAGACTAAACTAAATTGCAGCAACTTTCGTAAATGCAAGGAGCTGCATAACTTTCGTGATTAACTATGCGTTTTGCTAGTCTAATCAGGCATGTCGTTCCATGACCTGCACTCGTTACTGCTTGGATAACTGAAGCTTCTTTGCCATCGCGAGTGGATGTGGCATTTGCGTTCATGAAAGTTAAGTCTGGGTAAACATCTTGTTTAATGCGTGTTCCACGTCCGCCCTTCGTTTCATTGCGCTATCTTAAATACCCAACCCCTCGAATCGCGCTTAACTAGCTGAACTTTCTTCAATAACTATTCTTTCGTTCGTCAGCATTACGAAACCCACGCTCAGTCCATTGCTATAAGGCTGTTTGTATTTATCATTGCGTCGAAAACAAATAAAAATATACAAGTCGCTTACTTAATGTGCTAACAAAGCGTGTGACAGGAAAATGCCATCAGTGTGGCATGGTGATTACGAGGAATTCTACATACCGTGTTAGAAATAAAGAACATGTCGTACTAAGGAAACGAGATTGAAGTCGATGACCAATTATCGTTAGGAAACTGAGATACTAGTAAGATGGCCCTGCTCTCCCGACAAGACAACCCCTCGACTGTTACTTCTGTATTTAGAGATGGAGTAGGAGGGGGGGGGGGCGATCTTCAGGCGTGAAAGCTGCGTTGGAAAAGCACTGCATATCACCTCGTCTATGCCTATGCATAGACGAGGTGATAACCTCGTCCAGGCCCCAAGAGTCTCATTAGCCGACATGCGTAGTACACTAGCTCAGAGAGCGAAGATTACCAAACGCGCGCAAAATAAAATTCTTGACCAGAAGCAGATCCGAAGGAACCAATAACACAAAGCGAGAAGAAAGCACTCGTGAAAGACAAAAATATTAACTAGACTCAACCCCCCATTCAGAATTGATAGTTCATTACTGCTGCGTTTGGGCGCAACCATTAGGGACTAATCGGCTGAAGAAAAAAAAATCATGGGCACGGAATGAGATATTTACGATGCGAGAAATAAAACAAACTCGCGAAGGACAAAACGGGAAATCGTTGCGGCCTGTTCTGGCAGCATAGTGTTAGTTTATGGTTTTCTACACACTTATCATCTCCGTTGTTTTCTAGTTTCGCTTCCGTCTGCAATCACTGACGCACATTCAAAGTGATGGAGGGCCGCCGTCCTGATCGTACCTTGAATGGCAGTCTGATAGGGCAGTCGAAGCGAAGCAGTTTAGCGGCCAGGATATTCGTCAGCAACCACATCAGCGCGCAAGCTACAGCGCAGGAGTGTACAGGTAGTTTTTATTTTTTAGAACATCCTTATTTGTGTGTCGTGTTTTTTTTTTATTACTTTTCCACCATGCATTTCTTTCGCGATGCTGTTATACATCCCCGTCGACAACACTGTCCTTCTTGCTATCTTTTACTTGAAGCAGAACTGTTTTCTTTTTTCAGGGGTTATTTCAGAATATTATTGCCTGAGTGCATGATACATGCTGTAAGCTTATTTTCGTGTGTTTGGAGGTACGCTTTTCATTGCTGTTCAATCACTCGTAGCGCGGTACATAGTTTGTTCTTAAAGGGAAGCTGAAACACTTTTCGAAAAAAATGAGTTCTCTGTGGCATTCTACAGTTTTGAGTCCCCTGAACACGAATATCTCGTTCAAAAAGGGCGGAAACAAGCGCAAGCGGCTGTTTTTTCATGAAAACGCGCACCAGCGCCTCAGGGTATCGCGCGAACGCCGCTGTTGCCCGTGATTGGTCGGAGCGGCTGTGACGTCAGTGGCGGCAGTCGCCGGTCGGCGCCGCCGTTTGAGAGCGTAGCACGCTGTTCTGTTCTGGCTGCATAGCTGAGTTGTAAGCATTATGGAACGTTCTCGCTGTCTTGGACAGCTTGTATTTTCGCCGTACATGTTCGAACCGACAGCTGATACAGAAAACGATGGCGGCAACGGCGGCAACGACGATGTTGCGTGTGCCAAAAGCGAGAGCGATGTGTACACCTCGCGCGCTGGAAATCTTAGCTGTTACGTATGCTTTTTTTTTTTCATGTAGCTGCACGTTCCAATGACGGGAGAAAAAATGCGCTAGAGTGTCACTGGGAACTTGCTGCTGGAAGAATGCCGAAGCACTAACTTCTCATTAGAATGTAAACACGGGTACAATTCCGCGATGTCAAGCACCTTGCCGCTGCTTGTCTGAAGTCCCGTGGTTTTCTGAGCGTTGATACACGATCGCGAACATAAGTGCCGCGTTTCAAAGCGCGCACATGCAGTGCTGCGAGGTACAGTCATTATATATATATGTGCAATATGTGATTATATGTGCAATATTCAGAATATGGTTCGACGAATTTGCGATTGTGGCTCGATCAAGAATCGGTATGCGCGCTCCATGCTAGTGTTGACATAAATATATTAGGCAGTTTTAGCACCGCCGTGTGGTAAACATGATAACTGCAACCGTACGTCGAATGTCACTAGGCAAGCCTATACTCCAATTTATACCTCAGGTGCAACGCTGTGGAAGCTACGCACGAAGTCCGGTTACCAAAAGTTATTACTGCGCGCGTTTCCGTCTATGGTTCGCAGCGTGCCGGCGGCATTTGCTCGCGCGAGCATGCACGTGAAGCTGCCGCGACGGGCTGCAATTAAAGAATGCCGAAAAGAAAATTGATTTAAAAGAACGTGTTAGCAGCCGTATAAGTACACGGATTGTTTCTATGGGTAAATTCTTTTTTGTTCATTCAGAACTGAGCTTATATATGAGAAGTTTTCTCAAAAATCGGGTCAAGAAACACCGAACTTTTTCTAAGTGCGAACGCAGCCACTGCAAGAAGTATCTCAAGCCTCCACAGCGTTGCACCTGATGTATGAAACGGAGTATAGCAACGCTAGCAACAACGCGTTTCCGCATTTGTCGTAAGGCTATCCGGCTATCGCGGAAATGGTCCGAGCACAGCACAGTTGATTTCGTCGGCACGAACTTATCTCTCCTCACCGCACTGCGCTGCGAGCTTCTTGTGTTTCGGGAACCTGTGAAACACCACATCGTCTCGCCCGCGTGTGTTCACGCAGCCGATTGCTGCACAGAACGAGGGCATGTTGGGCGCCCTTGGCTGTAGGCACTCACGCAGCACAGAAGGAAAGAACAGTTTACGAAAATCGCTAAACAAACGTGAGCGGCGGCGGCGGCGGCAAATCTCTCGTAGCGTCGTTCAGTAAAGCGCAGGACGGAAAGATGCATGCCAGCGCATGCCAGCACGCCGGTCCGGCAGCTCGGTCCCCGCCAGTGACGTCACTCTCGCCGGTTCTCTCCTCTGGTAACCTCCTCACCCGGCGCTCCGGGAAGCGATGGGGGCGTGTCCGCGGGGTGATTTAGAAAGCGATTTCCGCCCCTTATATTAACAAAACGAAGAAAAAATTTCGGAACCGTAAATTATTAGGTCTGTTCTTCCCAATCCCAGCAATTCATGGAAATTGAAAACCACTTCAGCTTCCCTTTAAGTAGAACTTGCTCTTTGGTGAGTTAGTTCATGCTTAAAGCAATAGCTGTAGCGCTAACATAACGCACACGTGCTTGCAGTTGTCATAACTCTATTATCATTGGTTTAGGTATCCATCAACCGCCTGGCCCAAGAACGAGCCTTAGTAAGCGATCGTCATGTCTCTTTCATTGTGACCTTCACGGTAGGTCTGCAAATATTGCTTCATTCTCAATCAAATTTTTTTGCAGTTTAAGTTTTAGCCGTAATTGGAGACCTGTATGGTACTCTAATCACATTCCTCACTTTCCGAAATCCGAGGTTAAGAGCTAGCCAATTGTCATCGCTTTAAGACATCGAATGCGATGAAAATAAAACGCCATCCAGTGCTTAGAATTAGGTGCACGCTAAGTGAGCTCAGATGGTCAAAATAAATACGGGGCCCACCCCTACGGCGTCAGTCTTGATTACCGTAACATATTTCGGAGGGTGAATGATGATCAATCGTCCATGTAAAAAAATCACCGTCTAAAATCCCGACGGCTCCCTTCGTCGAGATTCTTTTTGGTTTTCTAATTTTATATTAGTAATACCTGTATTTAAAAATTTGCGTAAGCAGACGCTGGTGCAATGTCTGAACTTTAATATGTTGGGAAATTTTCAAATAACGACCTCCACAGCTTTGCAATATTGTCCAAGTGCAAGCGAAATTCAAAAATGTTGCGCAAGATTGTAATGTTACATATGTTGAGCGCCCTGCCCGGTACGCTACGTGCAGAGAAAAGTAAGAATAAACATAAACAGAAACCTCGAACTAAAGGAACTCTAGAAACAGCCAACAACAAAAACAAAAAAGAGAGAGAGAAAAAGGAGCGCGTGGCGCTGCCTAGATTTTCATTTACGTCTCGGCAAACGCGCTTTCGTGTCTCAGCGAAAGGTGATGTCTCTAAAGCTAATTACCCTGACTCTTAACGTGGAGCAACCGAACCAGAAAGAATTCAGAGATGCAGCAAAGACAAAGGAGCAGTAGCAGCAGAAACATTCAGCGTCCTTCTTTTTCGGCACGAGCTCTTAAAAGAAAGTCGTTTGGTTATTCCAGTGGCCTTGTCTGAAGAATGTTGTGACTGGTAATGCTTTGCTAATGAACCGTCGCGAAGAAAGAAAAAGAAAAAAGAAAATTGGTGAAGTGCTTGTTGGCAGGTACACTCTCGCAGTGACAGCGCCGCGGTGCATTAAGCCCGAGCTAATTAAGGAAGGTGCTCCTCAGGTGCATATACGACAAGGTGCGAAAGAACAGTGCATTTTAAGGGCTCCAGAAATCAAAGAAAAGTGCGCTGGAAAAGAGAGAACCGAGGCGTCTTCTTTATCGCGGTTGTTAAAGAAAACAAGCGAGTTTCGAGTGTACGCACATTCAAAACCAGCTTTTGCACGATAATCTGGGTTTTCCTGCGAACCGGCTACGAGCTTCACGGCAATCACGAAGTTATGTGCAGCGTATGTTAACTTATGTGCAGCGTATGTTAATTTCACGTATGTTAACAAAAAGAAAAAAAGAAAAATCTCAGTTGATAGCGCATGGTCCCTACCGCTTCACGTCTCCCTTTCATCTTCGTAATTCCCGCTGTAACAATTATGATATATAACCTGGCGCTAGATTAGATAGGATAGGAGTTAGATAGGATCCTCATCACGTGTTTGTGTGTGTAAGTGCGTCGTACTAGTCGCGGTAAATTATACTTTTTTTCACTTATTACTAAGTCTAGGTAACCTACCTGCTTTACCTCTTTTGCCTTCCTTTCTGTCTCTCTTCTCTCACGTTTTCTTTATAACGCGGAAGAAAAAGAAAAGCATGGCCTGAATAGCCTTCGTGCCATCAAACCCCAAGTAACCAATGAACTAACCAAAACATGATTAGGACTTTTCTGTCAAATCTCTCTCCCCCAATTCAACATTTAAAAAATTCGTTAATTTGTGTTATCTAAATATCAACAGTTCTGCCATGAAACAAATTCTCCTGAGTGTACGTTACTGCTAACAGAAAACAATTGGTTGCGCCTTCGTAGATTCTATATTTAATTTTCGAGAGCTTGGCTAACGTTGAGTGAGGCATCCTGTACATTTGATCCCTTTGTACTGGAACTGCATTTTACTGCTTCAAATAGAAATTTTCTCTTTGAAGCGACAATTGCCGCCAACTCGAAATTCCGTTCACGACTTGTGGGGCAACATGAAACCTAAAATAAAACTTAGTTATAGTGTGCTTGTAGGAAGTGCCACAATTACTTCCTTACATTCATTACTCCGCTGTATTCCTTATTGCTGTCTACTGCAATATACGACGAAATGAGATGCACAACATTAAATTCGCCTAGAAAACGATGACCTTGTGGTCCGCGCATCCACTATAAGGGAACGTATGGGATGAAATTTTGATTCAACAGCTAAAGAACCTTTGCCGTGTGCAACACACGACTTCTTAGCACCTGACGCGGCTGCCATTACGATAGCTGCCTCGTGTTCCAATGCGATTGCCCTTCGTTCCCGCACTCCACTTGGCTAGCATGTAGCCTCGTAAAACCGGCTATACAATGACGCAGACGCCAGAAAACGTTTTTGCGCTCTGTGACGCGAATCGTGGCTGATCAGCAAGTAGCACGGAACCCGGTGCGTCCTGACGTACGTCGCTGAATCCAGGCTGATGTGCCGTTCTCTAATGCCTCCGCCGTGTGAATGACAATTAGGCCAATGAATATTCACATCGCCGGCGTTGTCTTCACCCCGTAGAGTTAAAAAGAAACATGAATCTAGGAGAAAAGCTTAGGGGAGAAAAAAAAGCGGCGAGCGCAAGGACGTCGCCATGTTCCTATACCGCTGACTTCTGTAACAATAAATATAATCAACATATCACGCAGGAGCAAGTATTAGTCGGTAGCATGGACTTATGGCCAATGTGTAAGATTGATTCAGCATATTTTCGCGAGATATCCCGTGGCCAATTGCGAGATTTCATTGTAAAACTTATGGTGCGTGAAAGGGTGTGTTTGAAATGAACCGCCGTTACCTGAAAGATTCAGTTTGGAGGCGCCTCAACGAGATGGCGCTACTATACCGCGAGAGGCTGTATACAGCGTTTGAGGGACATTCACGTAGAAAATGCCGTTTGCGTTGAGTGGGAAGGGATGAGGAGCGAGGAAAGAGTCGATATCACCAAGGTACTGAGGCAGGGACGCCCTTTAACTCCGCTGTTTATGCTTAACGTTATAAGAATGAAAAGGGCGCTAGAACTAATCACTATCGCGTTCATTCCCTCATGCAAACAAGCGGGCGCAGTAGTAGAACAGCTTTCAGGTTTGTTTTATGCGGACGGCATTATGTTACTTGCTAATAAAGTCATATGCAATGTCTGGCTAATATGTGTGGACAGGAAGGTGAAAATTTTAGAGTTGAAATTTAGCAATAATAATGAGGTTTCATTATATTAAGTGAAAACATCGAACAGACAGTGCCAGTACAAGGCCAGGAAATTACGCGTGAAAAAAGATATGTATATATCTTGGTCCATTGATAAACGACGGTAATAGATATTAGAAACTGAGTAAAAACAATAATAGTAAAGGGGGAAGATAAATGGGGCCATAATGAAACATAGAGCGTTATGCGGATATAATAGGTACGAGGTGCTGCGGGTTATGTGGAAAGGTATAAAGGTTCCGGGACTTACATTTGGAAGTGCGTTTTTTTTTGTTGTTGAAGTGAGAGGTATAATCTGGACTCGATGGCAACCGAAGGTCAGTGGGACGCCACACATTCGGCGCTAACTGGAGACTACAAATGAAGCTGTGCCGGGTGACTTGCGCTGTACAAGTTTTGAAGTGAAGGAACCTCAGAGTAAACTTGATTTCGAAGACTCAGGAATGTGAAAGAAAGTAAATGTTTTGCGAGAATGTTGAAGTATTTGCTAAGAAAAATATTGACCAACAATGAAAGAAAAGAACTCGGAATCTTACTAGCAAGTATTGGACCGGTATAGTAAGCAACATGGTAACAAAGAGCGTCAAACGCAAAGTCCCAGAAGGTGAGACAATTTCCTGGGTGGCAGTAATGGAAAAGAAACCTGCTATGATAACTCAAAGGGAAATCTTCACTTTTCGAAGCGAGATCAGGACGCCGTAACACCCTTATAGTTGTAAAATGAGGTTCACAAGGAAGATAAATCGTGTGATTGCTACGGTAAACCTAGTAAAACTTATTCTTAATTGCAATACGGAATAATTCATAAATTTCTTCGCCAAACCGCATAGGAGGTAGAAGCCACCAATTTGATAGGAAACAATGACAGTAACAAACAAGAAAAACGATGGAACATGTTTTATTAGAACGTGAAGATATTGTTACGGAAGGATCACAAAAGAGAGAGAGAAGAGAGAGAGCAAAAAGATCGTGAGACGCTGGCTGCTGCGTGTTACTAGTCAGCCATTTTAACCCCATTGAATGACGGTGAGCAGTTGGGATCAACGTCCTTGCCGCCTCCAACGTCACCATCACCCGCTACTTCGCTGTCCCCTTCGGTTGTAGTTGTGCAACCCAAGGATCCCGGAACTTTTTGCGGGACTGATGGTGCCGACGTTGAAGAGTGGGTGGCTATGTGCGAGCGCGAGAGTAAAATCAAGTCATGGCACCCTACGCTTATATTAGCTAATCTATTGTTCTACCTAAGAGGCACGGCAATAGTGTGGTTCAAAAAGCATGAAGAGGAGCTGACTAGCTGGGACCAATGCAAAGAGAATTTAACAATGTTTGGCAAATATGCCGGCCGTGAAATTGTCTCAAAGCAGGAACTTGGGTCTCATGCCCAATCCCCCCCCCCCCTTTCTTATGTTTCGTATGTCCAGGAAGTGCTGGCGCTTTGTCGTAAAGCCAATCACGACATCACAGAAGCCAGCAATTCGAGCAGGCCAAAAGCAGTCCCGTCCTGCACCAACTCACCAGAGTTCCCAATACTGCTGCAACGTCGACCTGTGCAGATGAGCCCGCACAACAGCATGCGTCGCCATCAGAGGACGCGGTGCGAATCGTTCGACGTGAACTGGATGTGCTGGCGCCCGAAGCCTTCTGTTCGCGTAGCCCTGATGCTACCCCTTTTTCAGTTCCCTTCTTGCAAGCCATCGTTCGACAGGAACATGAAAACACTGGCCTACATTCCGTCTGTGATGTCACCAACCCCAGAGCCAACGAACACCCTTCTACTATTTTCGCTCCACCCCGACGCTTCTCTCCTCGTTATCGCAGCCCGACTGTGTGGAGCACAGCGGACGAGCAGCTGATATGTTTCATATTTGAAACAGAACAGCGCGGTTTCCCCGGGGACAAGCAGGGAGAAACGACACGGACGAGCGCTGACTTGTCCCTGTCGAAACCGCGCTTTTCTGTTTCCAATATGTCTTACCAACTCACCGAAACGTCTCTTTTAATGATATGTTTCACCTGTCGCCGCATTGGTCATGTCGCCAGGTACTGTCGCAACTCGTGGCCCTCAGCACCTCGCACGCTGACCAACCTGAGCCCTTTTAATAGAAATGCCTGCGACGTTTCGCCCACCGCCGAGTCTAACAGCACCGACAACTCCGCTAGGAACACGTGGTACAGTTGATCACCACCGCCATGCGGACACCAGTCTCGTTCACCGTAAACACGTCGCCCATCTCCCCGTTCGCCGAAGCCACGTCGCATTTCGTCCCCTGTGGCTTTTGGCCGCACCCTTTCGGAAAACTAAGAAATGCAGCCCTCGAAGGTGGTGCCGCATTGCCCACTGCTGCAGCAAATCCTCTGTCTGTGCCCAGAAAGAGAAGTGTAATTGATGTTAAAATAGACGTCTTACCTGTCCAAGCACTCGTGGACACTACACTGTAAACAAAAGTTAGCCGACATTGGGGTTTTTGCGGCTCATGAGCTTTGAAGACTACCTTGCACCAGAAAATTACTCTGGCATGAGGCAGTAAAATGCGTTACATTACATCGTTTTACTACCATCTCTGAGAAACGTAGTAAAAGGATGTCATGAGCCGGCTTTACGACGTACAAAGTTTTAGATCACGTGACCAAAAACCATCTATTGAGAGTTTAAAACCACGTGATCTGGAACCGACCTGAAGATCACGTGATTGAATACTACCACTTTACTCCCCAAGGTTGCAAGCTCCGCCCAATCCAGTTAAGCCTACGCTCGGCGACAGGCACGGCCGCGGCAGGAATGGCAAAGATCGATGCCGTGGCGGTGCATCCACCAGCGGAAAGTTGGAAACTTGGAACATATGTACTACATACGTCGCGTAAGAGGTGTCTCAAGTGGACGCGGCTCCCTGCCGGCGCGCCGCCCGTTGCACGACCGACGAGCCAATCGGCTGCATTGCGTCAGTGCGAACTCATCGAAAAATAATGTGCCGATTCCGCTCTGCACGGCGAACCGGCGTGGCCATGCTCGCATTCAGCGACAAAAATCGCCTAAAGAATCGTTCCTGGACCGATCCTCTCTACGGCAGGTAAATATCTTGCCGTTCGCGAGGGATACCGCCATCGGCCGGCAGCCTACAAACGGCGAGTTGTCGCGTCTGCTGCTCCGGCCGGAAGCAAGCGTGTCGGTCAAAGTGCATTGCCAAGCACAAGCCCACTTTTTCATGCTTCTACGAGCGAGAAAACGACTGTCTCTTGTCCACTTTGAAGCTGTGAACGGAATCGTCACGACCCACTGTAGCACAAAATAAACAAAACGTTGGTTAGTTGTAGTGACAGTCAATGGAAAGCCTCACGCACTAGAAATAGATGCTATCATGTCGAGCGGTCTCATCAATTCAAGGTGAGGGCACATAATCTCGTAAACACGACAGCTAGCGCTGTAGGAACCGTGTATACGAGCGGTGATCATGAATTTGTGCTCAGTAGGCGTCAAAGAAGCCCGTAGGCCATTCACCATTGCAAGCAGACGGGGCTGCACAGACGGCGCGCTGATGGGCTCGTGTTCGCCAAATAAAGCGGGAGACACACGGTCCGATCCGGCGTCCGACGCGCCTGAACGGCAGCCGGAATCGAGGTGTTTTGCCGTGCCGAAGCGCCGGATCGGACGTCCGGCGTGCGACAAACCGGGCAAATTTTCATCGTCCGATGTGTCCGACAACCGCACTCTCCTGACGTTCCCTCCACGGAGGCGGCGCTGGCAGGCCGGTTTCTCGCCGTCTTTTTTTTTTCCCCTTGCCTGCTGCAGTTTGTTGCCGACACGAAATAGTTACCAGTTCAATAAAGTTATCTCAAACATGTGCTTAATATGCAAAACAGCGCCTAGTACACTAGCACTAAGCTACCGTCGAAATCGGGAGCCGCGACGCGAGGGCCTTTCCGCGGACAAACAGCACACACCGATCTCTATGCACCGACCGTCCGAGCGAGGCTGCTCGCTTCGCTTGCACGTTTGCCCTTCGCAACGACTGCGTCGAGTAAACCAAATGTATTTGATTACGGGCTACCTAAGTGCACAGCGTTAACTGTTTTGGCAAAAATAAGCCCTCTTCATCGAGCTCGGGCTGAATCAAGCGCCGTCGGCCGCAGCGTCCGCCTAGCTATGCCTGCCGGCCGTATCGCTGGCTGTTACCGGAGCCGTCTGTGGACAACGCGCCGTCGTGAAGTGTTCTGTCACTTGCAGGGGCATAATTTTATTGACAGTGTTCACGTAAAGCGAAGCAGTGTTGTGCAGAGTTTTTATATTGCGTTTCTCGACGTGAACCTGAACTCGAGCTCGGGGGGGGGGGGGGGGGGGCTGGATCTGGGCGGAGCTTACGCGCCGCTCGACCGTCCGGATACACGCACGTTGGATCGGACGGCGAATCGTACCGTGTGTCCCCTGCTTAAAGCTCGCTCATGGTTCGGTATATTCTTTATAAATAAGGAAGCCTACCTAGGCACTGTAAACCCAACAATTGGGGCCTAAATGCCTGCCCTCCTCCCAGCTACAGTTTCGTTTGAGCGACAAAGTCTGACTTCGAAGGCCGTGCTTTTGCAAACTGCATGCGACTGAAGTGGTTGCGAATCTTGAAGGCGACATCCGTTTCGTTTTTTTATCATATATACAGTACGTTTTCTTAAACTTCGTACTTCGTATAAAAAAGTGCATATTTATACAAATTTAACACTTTTGGACCCAAGAAATTTGTTAAAGTGTCCCTACCGATTGTTGTTAGGAAAAAACACGTAATTTTCTCATTTACGACACATTTTTCTAAAAACCGCAGAGTGGCGCCACTGCAGTATTTGTTTGGTCGACATACCACGTTGGTTGTCGTGTTTGAGTTATATTTTAGAAGTGCCTAGACAAAATGTGCTCCTTGTCATGTGCAGTAACCATCGCAAACCCTCCGGACTCGTGTAACGCCGTTAGTTCGCCGTGTGTTTCGTGCGATCTACCAGTGTAACCGTCCGAGCTGCCTTTGTTCTGCCGCTCCGGTGAAAAGTCTGGTACTGGAGCTTCGAATCGTAGTGTATGGAATGCTGTTGAAGGTTGTGCTTTTGTGGAGCTGGAGTTCATCGGAAGTTCTACAGTGCTTGCGCCAGAAAGACGTCGGTGCCTCGGTACCTTTGAGACGAAGGAGCGTTGGCCAAGTCTTTTTGAAAGGTAAGCAAGTTTGGCCCTTGCGCGCATTCTTGAACTTATGATTTACGTAATGAACGTTGTGTACTAGCTAGAGCAAAGCGCTTTCTGATCGTAGGTTGGCCGTCTTGCTGTGCACATTTAGCAAGCAATTTCACGAAGGCTTCCTCTGATATTACAGCGTACTTGCATTCTGCTGTAAAATATATGCTACCCGCCTTGATTGCTATGCCTGAATGGGCACACAATTATGAAAACACTGAAAGTTGCTGTTCGTTCGGTAGTTTTCTGGCAAGAAGTTATTCGTTATATATGCATTCCCGCAAGTACAGTACATGTGTAATGTATCCGTCGATGTATCATGGGCTTCGCGCGTTGGCACACGATTCCTATGTTTGACGCTTAAGCGGATAGAAGCTTGTATGAAGATTTTTGTATGTATACAGTTTGGTTTGGAGGACCACGTCGCGAGAACCTGTGTATTGTTTATGTTCTTGAGTGTCTTCGCGTATTTGTCTTCTGTGTTGCAAACCCGACATAGGCCGATATTACAGTAACGAAGTTTATTTTTAATCGAGACATTTCAGACACCGGACTTTAAGAAAGACATAGACCAACCAATTCTTACGAACGGGATGCCAGCTCTTGCAATCGTAGGTTATACGGCAGTGCGTAATAAAGTAAGGACTGCGATTTTGTAGCGATACTTACCCCTCGATTCTATACCACTCTTGTCGGCCACCGCAAACGGCCGACTGTTCCAGTACGTAGCATGGGCCGGGGAGGCGGTCAGACCACTAACGAATAACGAATAGGAATAGCATCGCTACAAAATCGTGATTTAGCTTTCAGAATGTGTTAGGCCGCTCATCTCTCGAACAGGAAGAATGGACGGCGTAGGGCTGCATGATTGTTTTGTATATACTTTTGAAGTGCCGCTAGTTGCACGTGCGTTTTGTGAATGGAGAAGCGTCCACCCCCCAGCGCCTCGGGCGGCAAACGATTCTGTTTGTGAGGGGTCGGACGGCCCGCGTGGTGTCGGTAACGAGCCGAGGCGCGCGCCGCCGCGGGGGGCGCGGTGCAGAGGCGCAAAACGGATTCGGAGCAAATGCTTTTGCGCGGGCTTTGTTGACATTCCGCCGATGGTCATAATAGGGCCACGCGGACAAAGCTCGAGCGGGACGGTTGTATACGCGACGTTGTGGCGCCGGCTCTTGAGTCCCCTGCTAATTGGAGACGCAGCTGCTAGCAATGTTGCCCACGTCTGGCGCGTACGGAGCGGGGGGTTCGCGCCCCTCGCATTTGGACGGCAGCCACGTGCATCTTGTTTTGAGCGCTGGGGAGAGCCCGCTTTGTGTCGTGTTACAGCATGCAGTGCGCGCCGTAGAGAGGGGCGCGGCGTCGTTTTAAGAGCACCCGAGTCCGGATGCCGCCAGCGGTAATTAGTTTTCTACCAGGAAAAACCTTGAGGGGGACTACGGTACGCGGTGTTGGGACACCAGCGCCCGAGCCCCCCCCTTGCTGGCTAGAAACGCCGCTGAGGTGCGAGATGGCCTCAATAAATCATGCATGCCTGGCGTGTTTGACGAGGCCGTCACTGACCACGTGGAAATAGGAGGGGGAGAAGAAGATGTGGGAAGAGGGAAAACAGGGTGGTTTTCCAATAGATTCACTTATGAGAGTAAGCCCATCCCTTTGGGTTGTGGCTTAAGAAACTGTCAACTCTCATTGGCAATTGCTTCCGTGGGATGGGCTAACGACCCTACCGCCCTTTTTCTTTGTCTCTTTCCCCTATAAAAACCGAGACGAGGTGCTTGTTCCTCAGTCTAGGCTGTAATCACTACACCTGATAGAACAGTAAGACTCCGTACGATGCAACGCTAGTCTGGGCCGTAACCACTTAGTGGTAGAACAGTGAGACTCGGTTGATCGTATGTAGTGACAGTTGTCCTAGGCTCTAACTTAAGAGAAAGTAGAAGAGTAAGGCGCTGTTTACTTGTGTGTTTTGTATCAGTGTTCTTTTGCTAACTCTGTATTTGACTGTGTAAATATTTCCGTTACAATATATCTTCAAGTTTTGTTACCTCCAACCTGCCTCCTGCTTCATCAACGCCGATAAACACCTTGAAGAGACTTTGGTCGACTTCAAGGAGAAAAGAACAATCATCAAAAACGTAACTGGCGCAGCCGACAGGATCGGCGAGCTCTACAACATCGAATCCTGGACCAGTGGTGAAGGGATCAAGTCATCCAACGAGCACCTCCTGCACCTTGGAGAAGATTCCACAGCAGCCAAGCCCGGCACCGTGGAGGAGATCCGAAAACGACAGTGCATTCAGCAAAGGGTGAGCAGGATTTCTTGCGTCTTTCTCAAGTTGGCATGGCAGTTGATGTGTAGAGCAAATGGTGAGGACACGCGGGGGCGCAGAGACAATGGAGTCTAATGGAGTTGAGGGTGCGACGGTGGCGGAAATGGATCGGAATCGGGAGTTATCAAATGACGATAGGCTAAATTCCGATAAGTCAAATGAAATGAGAGAACCCAGTCAGAGCCAGGAATTTTCGCAGCAGGCATCTCAGCCTTTGCAAATTCCGAATGATACAAGAACGCTGGAACTTGAAATTCAAAGGCTCAATGCTCAGACTACCTGTATACAACTTCAGATCGAGTACGAAAGGCTGTTGCAGGCAAGGACGAATGCTGAACGTCTCAATGGCACGTCGTCCAGCGCTGAGTCGGACCGGGGCGATCGGAGGCGAATGGGCTTCGACTCCGTCGAGCAATGCGCAAAAGTGCTGAAAGGGTTCCGCCTGCCGTGTGACGCGGATGTACCCTTATGGTTCGAGGAGGTAGAAAGACTTTTTGCTACTTACGGGGTACCGTATGAGAGTCGCGTGCATTTAGTCATGCCAGCTCTAACTGAGCGCGTTCGCTACCTACTGCGTAACCTCAACCAGGAAGAGAGTACAGATTACGAGTCAGTTAAACAGGCAGTGTTGATGGAACTGAAGCTTTCTCCGGCAGAGTATCTGCAAAGGTTTGAGAGAGCAGTGAAGCGGAAGGAGGAAACGTGGTCACAGTTCGCGTCGCGAGTGAAAACGTATTTTTCCTACTACCTTCAGGTAAGAGGAGCCGACACTGTAGAAGTTATGGCAGAACTCATGGTAGCGGATCGTATAAAAGCGGGCCTTAGTATAGAGGGTCTTGAGTACGTGAGGCTACGAGAAGGCGAGGAATGGCTTAAGCCACCTGAGATTGCCAAAGTACTGCAAACATTGGAACAAGCGAAAGGCAAAGGATATGCCTCAAAGCCATCAGCGGCAGAGATGGGGCAAAAGCCGACGCGAGTGGCGAAAAGCGCCCTAAAGTGCCACGTATGTCACAGCTCAGGCCATTTCGCTAAGGATTGCCCGAAGTCTAGTGACAAGGGAAACCAGCCAAAGAAGGCTACCGAGCCAAGGCCGAGGGCACAAAGGGTGGTGATAGCCGACGAGACGGGAAGTGGGATACCTGATGGAGTCCTTACTGCAAAGGTAGAGGCCTTGAAACACAAAGGTGAAGGCATGACTAACCTACAGTTGATCCCGATCTCATGCGGAACCGTATCCACAGATGCGATTCTAGATACGGGGAGTGAAATAACTGTCATACGCGAGAGTCTGCTTCCGCAATGTATTGTGGAGCCTTCAGGCACAATAAGATTGGTGTCTGCATTTGGTAAAACTATCGAGGCAAAGCTAGCAACGTTGCCGGTAAAGTTAAATAGCCCGCAAATGGCGGCGGAGTCCCAGAACATTGACCTACTCTGCGCGTTGACTAATGAGCTCGTCGAGGGCACAGATTGTTTGTTGACCAAGGAAGATTGGGAACATTTGTTGAGGGCCAGCAGCTCTCTGGAATCCACTGTAGCACCGGCCGAGCCTACTCAGAGGATAGAGAGATCAAATGAGAAAGCCGAGGTAGTGGCCTGCAACGTTACTTTGGAGGAGGAAGGTGTTTCTGGGGAAGTTGAGCTAATTGATGAAGAGAGGGATGCGTCAATAAGCCAGAGAGAAGAGTTCCGCAGATTGCAGCTAGCTGACGCTACCTTAAAGAAGGGGTGGGAAGATGCTCGGAGTGGGAAATCCGGCATGTTCGTCTCTGATGGACTCTTATACCACTGGGACTCAATAGTAGGCACCCGAGTGAGACAACTAGTTGTTCCGAAATACAAACGCAGTGAGGTGATGCGTTTAGCTCATGAGTCACTATGCGGAGGGCACCTAGGGCCAAGGAAAACTAAAGTGCGTATTAGGTGTAATTTTTTTTGGCCTGGCATGGAGAAGGAGGTATTAGAGCATTGTCGTTCATGCCATGATTGTCAAATTCGCTCTGACAGGCGTCGCACGGACAGAGTATCTATAACTCCTCCCACTAGGCCAAATCACCCTTTTCAAATTGTCAATGCAGACATCATTGGACCCTTAGACAGACCGTCAGCGAAAGGTCACAGGTACGCGCTTTGCTTGGTGAACATTTGCACAGGGTGGCCAGAGGTTGTCCCACTGCGCTCTTTGACAGCTAAGGCGACTTGCGACGCGTTGATTGAAATTTTCAGTCGCACTGGCGTTCCGGAAATGATCTGTTCCGACCAGGGCACTAATTTCAAATCACAGCTCACACAGTCGATGCTCGAGAAATTAGGTTGCGCACCAAGATTCTCAACCCCAGAACACGAAGAGAAAATAGCTGCAATTAAGAATGTGGCGACACCACGCACTAAAAAGGAGCTACGCAGCCTGCTAGGACTGTGCGGCTACTATCGCGAGTGCGTCCGAGATTGTGCAGAGGTGGCGAGCCCGCTCATGCGGTTAACAAAGAAAGGGGTACCCAATAGCATACCCTGGTCAGAGGAAGCTCAGACGGCGTTTAAGACGCTGAAACAGTCCCTGTGCGAGGCCGTGGCGCTCAGCACTCCGGACCCATCTGAGTCCTACTGGCTTTTCACAGACGCGTCAGCTACGGCGGCGGGCGCTTGTTTGGCGCAAAGGACAGCCGAGGGAAAGGAGGGGCCTATTGCCTTTGCCAGCCACCGCTTCACGCCGACTCAGACGCGATGGTCGACAATTGAGAGGGAAGCGTTTGCTATTATATGGGCCTTAAAGAAGTTTGACTACTGGCTTTTTGGTGCCGAGATAAACGTTGTTTCCGACCACAATCCATTGTCGTACCTTACAACTTCGACTCCACACGGGGCAAAATTGACAAGATGGGCGCTGGCTTTACAGCGATATCACGTGTCAGTGCGACATCGGAAGGGTGTCAGTAATGGTAACGCGGATGCTTTGTCCAGGCTTCACAACAGCTCATGGAAGCCAGCGTAATACTATAGTGCCATGCCAACTGGATGGGCGTGAATGTTCCTGCTCACTTGGCGCTGTATATTGCGGACTTTGTGAGTGCCGATTCAAGACCCAGAGACACTAGAGTGCTCTTACAGTTTGGAACTGCAATCGTGTGCTTAATAGTTTGATGACATGTATTGTGTATTTCTTTTTACTCTCTTCTTGCTTTGTTACTTGAAAGTGTTTGTTCTTGTGATGTAATTAGGCTAGGGTGTGGTTAGAATGTTCATTACTTAATCGCGGCAGTGATTTATCGTATCACTGAGCGAAAATCAGCCCAGTATACTCTTTAGGGGGAACGTGTTAGGCCGCTCATCTCTCGAACAGGAAGAATGGACGGCGTAGGGCTGCATGATTGTTTTGTATATACTTTTGAAGTGCCGCTAGTTGCACGTGCGTTTTGTGAATGGAGAAGCGTCCACCCCCCAGCGCCTCGGGCGGCAAACGATTCTGTTTGTGAGGGGTCGGACGGCCCGCGTGGTGTCGGTAACGAGCCGAGGCGCGCGCCGCCGTGGGGGGCGCGGTGCAGAGGCGCAAAACGGATTCGGAGCAAATGCTTTTGCGCGGGCTTTGTTGACATTCCGCCGATGGTCATAATAGGGCCACGCGGACAAAGCTCGAGCGGGACGGTTGTATACGCGACGTTGTGGCGCCGGCTCTTGAGTCCCCTGCTAATTGGAGACGCAGCTGCTAGCAATGTTGCCCACGTCTGGCGCGTACGGAGCGGGGGGTTCGCGCCCCTCGCATTCGGACGGCAGCCACGTGCATCTTGTTTTGAGCGCTGGGGAGAGCCCGCTTTGTGTCGTGTTACAGCATGCAGTGCGCGCCGTAGAGAGGGGCGCGGCGTCGTTTTAAGAGCACCCGAGTCCGGATGCCGCCAGCGGTAATTAGTTTTCTACCAGGAAAAACCTTGAGGGGGACTACGGTACGCGGTGTTGGGACACCAGCGCCCGAGCCCCCCCCTTGCTGGCTAGAAACGCCGCTGAGGTGCGAGATGGCCTCAATAAATCATGCATGCCTGGCGTGTTTGACGAGGCCGTCACTGACCACGTGGAAATAGGAGGGGGAGAAGAAGATGTGGGAAGAGGGAAAACAGGGTGGTTTTCCAATAGATTCACTTATGAGAGTAAGCCCATCCCTTTGGGTTGTGGCTTAAGAAACTGTCAACTCTCATTGGCAATTGCTTCCGTGGGATGGGCTAACGACCCTACCGCCCTTTTTCTTTGTCTCTTTCCCCTATAAAAACCGAGACGAGGTGCTTGTTCCTCAGTCTAGGCTGTAATCACTACACCTGATAGAACAGTAAGACTCCGTACGATGCAACGCTAGTCTGGGCCGTAACCACTTAGTGGTAGAACAGTGAGACTCGGTTGATCGTATGTAGTGACAGTTGTCCTAGGCTCTAACTTAAGAGAAAGTAGAAGAGTAAGGCGCTGTTTACTTGTGTGTTTTGTATCAGTGTTCTTTTGCTAACTCTGTATTTGACTGTGTAAATATTTCCGTTACAATATATCTTCAAGTTTTGTTACCTCCAACCTGCCTCCTGCTTCATCAACGCCGATAAACACCTTGAAGAGACTTTGGTCGACTTCAAGGAGAAAAGAACAATCATCAAAAACTTAACTGAATGCTTTTCATGTGCTCAATATTTTTGTTTAATCCAATGCGCCACGTTTTACTGCATATATGAGTTTTGTTTTTGATTGTCCTGGTCACGACCTACTGTATTACAGTAGGTCGTGGTCCTGGTAGCCTGTTGTTGCTGATTTCGTTCCTTCCTGAAACTTCACTTGTTACAAAATATCAATGTAACCTCCTTAGATATAAGAAAGAGACATTTGTGCAACCAGGCGCAAATTCATGCAGCTGGCTGTGTGAGGCTCTCTTTGCAATTTCACATGATACTGGTAAATCACAAATTCCCAGGTTCACAGCGCAATAAATTAAACATTTCTTACTTTTGAAGGCTATGCGGATTCTGGAGGCATCCCTACATCGAGCAGGAACCTGTTGCACTGCTGGAAGCTGGACAGCACGACAATAAAGCACGTGATCTCTGTGCTTTCTCAAAGGTGCGTACAAAACTGGCGCTGCCTTTCGAGTTGTAGGATACATTTGTGTTATATGCAATAATTTTACTGTATTGCCATTTTCAGGATTTCTAGTGGCTGATCATGAATTTTATGTTTTGGTGGAGTGCCCTCAGTTTAATGAATTTACCTAAAGTAGCCTCCTCTGAGTTAAATATAATTGGGCGCTTGAGTAATTATGCCTTACATACTCCATATAGACTATATTAATCTAGCCAAAATGCCTTTTTAAGAACCATGAATTCAGGTTTCGTGCCTTGAATAATGTGCTCTAGAGTGTCGAGAAAAATTCGTTGTACCACCTAAAGACATGGTTTACGCAAAAGTGCCTTAAGCAATGCTTTCGCACAAAAGTTGTATCATCAAGAGTTTCAGAGAAGCCTGTGTGGTCGGTATGAAACATGACAAAGACAGACATAGACCAACCAAATACAACATTAAAAGCAATACATTTTGGCTTCCATATGGAAGCCTTGTTCACAATAAGGCTAAAAAAAGTGAAAGTGCATATTTAATTAAGTTTTAGCATAAGATGGGCGTGGGCTCCTTGGTTTCAGATAAACGTGTGTCCTGTTGATTGCATCTCCAGGGAATCTGGGTACAGGCATGGCTTCCAATTTCTTTCCTGGCCGATTATGCTAGACACTATCCAGTCACTATTGTGTTTAGTCATTGCGGCATGCTCTGCCAAAGCATTTGATGCCACTCTTTTCTCATCCACATCGTTCTGATGTTGGCGTAGCCATTGCTTAAAGTTGCCCATTGCTCTAATGTAGATAGTATTCATATACACATGTTATGTTTCAAAGGTCAGAATTCATGTCAGTAAAATTTTTGATACGGTTTGTTACCGGGATGGCTACCTCGTTGGTTTAACATGGCTTGCTCTCTTGTTTGTTTAGCTTCTTGTCGGGTTCATATGGATTTGATTTTGTGCACAATGAGATGTTACACACACACCTTGCAAATACATGAAAAAAAGGTTTACAACAGAGATATATATAGAGATAACATATATGCATGGGCATATATATGTGTCCAATAAAATACTCGAGCCTCATTTATGCCTACAGAAAAAGAAGTTATTTCTCCTCGAGGGCATGACTGCTTGCAATAATGAACCTCCAAGAAAAGGTTTTCTCTAATCCGTATTTTTGATCTCTAAATGCTTATGTGGCATGTACAAACTGCTTGCATCAATTTCTCATTGGGATGAGTGGTCTAAATTTTAATTTTGAGCAATAATTGCAATAAATAACTCATTTCACCTGTCTTCTAATGACTCTAAAATTCTACGCTTCTACCTTGCCAAACCTTTTATGAAATTAGTTTGATGAGGCCCAATATACAGGGCTTTCTAAATTGAAGGTATCAGTACCTATTAAAGACTGTGCTAACTAAGAAAATGCTGCTTGTGTATGTGGGTTATTCATTTCTCAGACGAAAGCTTTACACCCAAGTGCAGTCAGTAAATCGAAAACAATTGCGTCTTGTTCAATAGTTCTCGAGCACTTGTGCGTCACTATAGTCGGATACAAATTTAGAAAAAAAGCGGAGGCCCCGCCCAGGTGAATGAAGCGCGACGTCCGATTGCCTCCGCGACTAAAATAATCCCGCTCAAAAAATCGTGCTTAGGAAACGCACAATTCTCAGTATAAAAATTAATAAAGACTTTGATGACTGGTTTAGTAGAGCTCTCATGTGCTACAGCACATGCCAGATCGCGACAGAAAAATAACCCCGTGCCTTCCACAACGCTGCCCGTCGTCTGCTCTTTAGCTTCATTGCAAGTGGCAAAAGTAGAAAGAGCAACTCTGCATGGCATTTGTGCTTGTTTACATGTACACGGCACATTTACTACTCCTCTTCCGAGCTTCAAATGAATCAGTTACTACTGAACAAGTACTTATATAAAACAATGCATTTATCGCAACCATTACAAACCCAAGATGCTCAGTGTCAGCGAAAGCACCGTGTTAAAGGTGAGGAGGGAGGTCAAAGCTTCGCATATTTCGGGTGGCAAACTATCGACGCCCTCGCGAAAACACCCACAAAATGTGGAGAAAAAAAGAAGCAGCACGAAGTAGGACACGTGTGCGCTGAGGTCGTGTGCACGATTTCTTTCACCACAACGAGATACCGATGATCGAGAAGATCACTAACGAGTTCTCGAAGCGTATATTGTGTTATGTTTGTGCCCTGGGATTAGCCTGCCGGAAGGCCAGTGCTATGGTTTGTCGACTGTGAAAGCAGCATTGATCCCCGCATGGTGCCTGCCTGCTTCGGACACGACTACGTGCACGGCACGAGTTTTCTCGCGGCTGCACGGCGTCCACGATGGAAGCAGCCACTGGATCACGGACTGCTATTCGGCTCCCCCCCCGTCCCGGTAGCAATGCAACCCCCCCCCCTCGTTTGTCTGGCGGCGCCCGCACCACAAATGGCTCCCGCTGTGTTTGGGACAGTTTCCAAAGGAGGGCTGTGTTTCGACCCGGTGCCTTGCAGTTGGTTCCCTTTGTCCTATGCGGGCCATAAAACTTGCCCGGCGCACCATTCTGACCGACCGCCAAATCGTCCTGACGCGGCAGTGCGGTTCAAGGAAGCGCCGGCCACCGAGAGCGGCGTTAGGACCCCGGAGGCTGCCCGGACCCTCTCTCTCACGACCTTGTTTCGTCCTTGGGGACTGTCGGGGAGATCTTTGGACTGAGGGGTGTTATTTAAGCAGCTTGCAGCTGCTCTGTTGGTCTCTGTCCTGATAACGACGACAACATGTAAACATTGTATAAATAATTATTCGCAGAGAAAACTCTCCTCGTCTCTGACTCTGCGTGAAGCGAGGTCCAGACCTCCTGCCAGCCACACATACCTCGGCAAACGCAACAATGGATCTCCCATCACTGAAGCGGTGTACTGTGTGTCAAGCACAGCAGCCAAGCATTCTCCCGTGACCTCTCAAATAAATAAGCGGTTCATTTGATGACATATTCCTTCTAATGGAAGCCCAATTCTGAAAAAGCAACGTCTTGCACAGATCATGCTCAATATAAGCGTTGGCATGGAAACGTGCTGAAATGCCGGAAAATCTGAATGCAAATGCAGTTATTAACTCTGAATAACTATGTGGGGCCCGAAATGCTCATTCGGGCAGCCACTGTCCAGCTTCTACACGAAAAAGCAGTAGTCAACGTGAATGAAATTGGCAGCCACTCTTAGCAGCCTGCACGCCAAAGCACGTTGTGCTTTGCGTGCAGTTGTGCTGCCCCTACTGTTTTTCCCAGCCCATTGAGATGAATAATGCCAATGTCAGAAGGCCCAAAATACTCTATTGGACAGCCACCTATGAGCATGACGGGCCCTGTGATGAAATAACAGTCATCAGAGCACGCTTCAAAGGCACCTTTAGCAGTCTGCACATCAAAGCGCAGTCAAGCCGTCGCCACTGTTGGTGAAATGGCAGCAATCAATGCGAGAATGACAGCCGCTGTTGGCAGCTTGCATGCAAACACCCATTCATGTGGTGGCATTGTTTATTTTGGTTACCTGGCCCAGGCAAGCAATGCGAATAAGAGAACTATTATCAAACATCATTAGCTTAGTTAGGCCCAATATACCCAGGCGGGTAGCTATTAATGGCAGTAGTCAAAGGCACGCTTGAAAGGCACCATTAGCAGTCTGCACGTCAAATCACAGTCATACCGCAGCCATTGTTGTATTTGTTTATCTGACCGGGCAAGTAACACCAATGTAAGCACTATTATTCACCCTGAATAGCTCTGCTAGCATTGTGCTAAAAAAATTCTGAGTGAAGTTGAATGTGTTTTATTGAGGCAATTATTTAATTTACAAGCCATTGGCATGTCGATCAACGGCCAGGTTCAGACAATGTCATTTGTGAAGTAATAAATGGTGAAAGTTGCAAAAGCTCTCAGTGCACTGCTTTGCTGAGCTCCATTCACTGAAGAATGTCTTTGCAACGCCGAAAGTGTCAGACAGAAATCACACCCCACTGCACATTGTTATTCGTGCTGAAAATTTTCGCCATCATATGTGATAGGCAGCGAAACCGTTTGTTTACTAAGACTGAATGCATGAAAAATGCAACAGCATAGCAAGGTGTTTCACAATATGCAGCCTTTCAAGTGCACTTCTGGCTAGCTGCCACATGCACTGACGCATAAACATGAACAGAGGTAAGAGGCAAAGTTACTGTGCAACCCACATCACGCTTTTAAGAAAATGTATCTCTCAACCTTTCTGTTTTGATAGGCGATAAAAATTTGTTTTGAGCAAGTTGGTTACTCACATTGCAGCAACAACACAAGAAACAAGGACAGAAAATGCAGCAAGTAGGCAGATTGAGAAGACGAGGTAGACCAGTGAGAAAGGTTTTAATGAGATGGAAGAGGCCAGTCCTGCAGTGTACAGGAGTTATGCTTTGAATGACATTGGCTAATGAAAATGTGTAAGGACTTTGCTGAAAGAAAACTATCAAAAACAAATGCTAATATAAAATAAAAGGACAAATATGAGTAAGTGCAAACACGCATGGAATCAGGAACGCTGGCAACACAACTTATGCGTGACTGTGCCACAGCACGCATTCTACAGCTTGCGTGCGCGGTGAGCACTGGTGGAAAGAAATCAATCGACAGTGCTATACACAACGCTCGAACACCGCCGTTAGACGCTCGGCTATCTCACTGTTGACAACGATCACTCACGCTAAGTTGACAGCGACAAATCTTTGCATTGGAGGCTTCTTTGTCAAATATTTTCTGTTGAGACGCTCGTAGGTTTGTTTCATGCGCGCACACTTTTCTAATTTCTCCTCAGAATGGTTTTGCTCCATCACTTTACCCCGTCCGACGAAAAATGCAGCGACACGGTACACGAACTCACCCGCCGCTGACAGCAGGCACCAGACTTTGGCAAACTTTTCTTGTCTTAACTTCACTCAGGAGCGAAATAAAAAAGACATGAAAAAAACAGGCAGGATGTGTGTTTGCAGCAGTCACCGAGGCATCCTGTTTTCAGACAAAGCGTTGCGCAGCATCATCGATGCTCGCTGCAATGTTTCTTCGCCGGATCACGGCTTAGAATAAACGCATGCGGCAAAGATGCCGCATTGTAAGCTCGCAGTAATATTTCCGGCATGATAGACAATGACAAACAGTTTGGGAATTCACTGTGACGAGGCATTGACATGCACAGCTGACGCGACTTGGCCCAGTTCGAAGCCCGGGCGGCCATCTTCTCCGACGGCAGGCCACCGGCCGTCCGGCGCATGACGTCAGTCCAGAGTGCGCACCCATTAGTGGATGCTCGTGTGCATCCGCCTCGGAGGAGTAAACGCCCCTGTTTTTCTAAAGTTGTATCTGACTATAATCGAGCACAGCTTGACCCTTGGCCTAATACTAAATCAGGCTTGAAGCTTTCAGTGTGTGCTAATCGCTAGAACAGCACCAGATTTCATTCTGTGCCAAGGGGTGGAACGCATTTGCTTAGAGCTAGGCAGATGAATGTCTTTCTTTCGCATTGAAGTCTAGTCTTAGGTGAAAGTACACAGCTCAGCGCAACGCAAGTATGGTATACGTAATAGTACTTTGTTCTTTAAACCGTATCAACAAGAAGCAGCTACTTCCGTTTTTGCAAACCTTACCTTATTTCCTAACCTTTCCTTGATCAAAAGTGTAGAAAATTAATCTGTGCTTGTTCTGTTGTTTCACAGGTAGACATCGGCGACGGTGTATGTGTTGAAAAGGGCCTGCTGAAGAGGCTGCGCCTGTATGCTAACAACTCGGGCTTTCAGTTCGCGGGGGGCCTCCTTAAGGCTCCTTTTACAAAAGAAGAGGTTGAAGAGAGGCGCTACACATGGATGCGCAGCGATTGTTTGTGACAGCGTCACTGTTGGCAGGCCTGGCCTGCCTTTTCGCTTTGTTCTGGGTCTTCCACGTTATCTACTCGAAAAAGGCCCACAGGATTTTGACATTTATTGAGCACTGCTTTCTGGATTTTTGCTACACAAAGCCGCAGGTGAAAGCATTGGATTTACTCAATTTTTACAAGAACTATTGCTAGGCAAAAAAATTTTCAGCTGCATATCCTCAAGAAAGTTTCTGTAAAAATTATTTTGCCTAACAAAAGCACTCGTGGGTTCTGTGGCTGGCCGGTTGCCCAAGCCATGTAGCACAGTACTTGCTTTAAAAGGACACGAAAGAGAAAATTTATTTGAGCTTTATGAAATCATTCTTCTACAACACCGAAAAACAACTCCCACCATGAGAATTGGCTTGATAAGCCAGATAACTTGCAAAAACGAAAACTGGTGTCGCCACCACCACTTTATAGTTCCTGCACCAGCTCGCTGTGATATGGAATTTGACGGTGTCTGTTCGGGTCTAGCTAATGTTCTATTGGCCAATATTGATGAATTCTGTTGTAAAGGTGTCAAAGAATATACTTAGTTGAAGTATGACTCCACACTGATGTGCGGGCACTGTATAAAACTTGAAAAAAAAAATGAAAGTTAAATCTTCATTTTCTCATGTATTAATCCGCTTATTGCCACAATGTTCATGAATACAGTTCTGAAAGATTGTTTTATCAGTCTAAAATGATTTACTGTTTCTCTTTAGTATCTCTGTAATGGACCTTCAGCAACAAAATGTGTGTTAGTATGCCACAGGTATTCTCAGCGGGGGCAAAAGCACCAGCAGCATGCTGAATGATTCTGTACCAACTGATAACTTGAAGGATGTCCTGTGCCACTAAGGTTAGGCCAACGTGGCTCTGTGTTAATCACCACAAGTGTATTATGCAAAACTTAATGGCCCAGAAATTGGTAATTCAGGGGGGAGTTGAATTAGCTATTTTTATTTCTTTTTTTTTTCTTTATCATGGACTTCTCACATTACACTTTGTCACAACGCATTCACTTTAAAGTAACTGTGGAGAATAAGGTGGTTTGGTATTCAGACATGCCTTCTGTGTGTAAACAGTGTTAGATGAGCAATACAAAGATACCCCATAGATGCTGACTGGCAACCTGAAGGGGTTTGAGGGCAGCTACAAATATACATCCTTGTAGTCGTACCTATAGCACTATGTTCAATTTGTCACACAAGCATATGGCATTCATCACAACTGCATGCCTAGAAACAGACGAGGGCAACACACTCAATTCCCTTTTAGTCTATCTAAGAAGCACTACAATTTTTAGGCAACGAAATTGAAATCTGGCTTGTACCCATAAGTACTGCAATACAGTTGTGCAACATGTTCCTCTTGTGTGCAAAAAGGGCTGCATATGTTTTCTTTGAGCACAAGGGGGAGTGGTATCAGTTAGAGCCCCTCCATCCACGCGCCACTGCCGCTTTCTTAAGTAGCGGCAACCTTTGTTGTGCGCCGCCTTTTCCCCTCACACCAAATCCGGTTCTAGCATTTCCGGTTTAAAAGTTTCCGGTTCCTGGAGTTGTGCTGCGGGAATTTCTGCTTTGACTGCCGATGGTCAGACGCCCACGCGTGCTTAGCAGAGCTGTGGGAGTCACCATGAGAAGAATGCAAAGGCGACAAGCTGTTATATTCCGCTGAAGTAGTAATTCGCGGTCGCTGTTTTCTAAATGCACGAAAAACGGCAGTAGTCTCCAAGCGCCCAGGCACTACATTCCACTGTACGTTGTCTCTCGTGGCACAACCCATCGCAGGTTGACACGAAACAGCGAACACGATCAGATCGCTGATTACAATAGGCGGTGGTACTTGGATGGAATCGCATTCACAGTTTAAACCGCAGCTGGTGCAATTAAAGCCTCTCCATCGACGCGAAAGTAAACAACGTTAACAAAAACATAGCGTTACTTCACTCGGAACAGGAAGCTGCAGCTACGGAAGTTCCGCTTGACACTGGAAGCTAAGGGGGTGAGTGGCAGAGGAGCGTGGAGGAAGAGGGTAGGTTGGCGGTACTTAACCTGGTCGGCGGAAACATGTATGGAGGGCTTTAGTATCAGTTAATGGCTGTTTTCACATATATGTTTTGTCGTGTGTATTAGCAATCACCACTTTCCTTATCTGAGTGAGGTCATTCTTTAGAAAGTTTGAAAGTTTATAGAACATGTTGCTCATGGTTGTTGCAGTTTTCCTAACTATCCATTCATTGCACTGTGCACCCATGTCTTGGGCAACTAGCTGTTTGAAGGTCAGTATGCTATCGATGGGTCTAATGATAATCTCTAGTGCCCTCTCATTTGCTTGTTGCAATACTGAAGAGTTAGATTTTGTATATTTTGTCACTTGTTTATATTCACTGTACTTTAGTTTCACTACATCTTGAATGTGTTGTGATAGTTTTTCTTTTGCAATGAAAGATATGGTGGACAGTTGTCGACACTAATGTGATAGTATGAATGCTTGCTGTATTTATCACGATTGTTTCATTTCGCTGGGGCACTAATGGTCATTAGCAGCAGATGCTAGCTGCCCTTAAGAGCAATGTTTTTACGTTGCATAGTATTGTTCATGATCCATTGAATGCACTGCACGCACATGTTGTGGACAACTGCCTGTATGAAGAAATTGTCTGCATATTCAGTGGGTCTAATGTGAACATCTCTACTACTGACTTAGCTTCACTACATCTTGAATGTGTTGTGATAGTTTTTATTTTGCCGTGACAGATGTGGTGGGCAGTTGCCGGCACTAATGTGATAGTACGAATGCTTGCTGTATTTACCACATGGTTGTTTCATTTCGTCTGAGGCACTAGTGGCCGTTAGCAGCAGATGTCATTTGGCCTTATGTGCAATACAGTGAAAGCTCGTTAATTCGAACTTCAATAATTCGAATTTATGGATAATTCGAACTGTACGATTTGGTCCAGCCAAGCTCCACAGAAGTCTATGTATAAAAAAGTCCGTTAATTCGAACACGAGAAGGTTCCCTCACGGATAATTCGAACTACGCTCGCCTGGCACACGGCCGGAGAAACGCGCCTACTGCCTACACACAAGGCTGTATTGCCTCCAAAACGGAGAGAAGGCGAAATCGGAAAAAAATCTAACCGACGCGGTGTCAACCAGAAGGCAGCGGCGGCCGCCGCCTCTACGTTCTACGTAACATCCGAGACTTCTTGCCCATTGCAAATCTCGGAGGTTTTGCAAATCTTGTACAGCTGCTAATTTTGTGTGGAGATGGCACGGAAAGCGCCAAAACACAGCGAATCAAGTACGTCACAGCTGCGCTTGCAATCAAGAACCAATGAATCAGGGCCTTCGCCACCTTCTCATGTTCAGCGTCTTTGTCTCGGCAGTCTTCATCGGTTGTACACCTCTGTTTTCAGTTTAGGAGGTATCGGCCATCGCGATTCATTGTGATGGTGTTAAGCCTCGGCTAACGTTCGTTTCGGTGGACGTCAGTGGTGTGGCACAGTCGGACGCAGAGCTTCGACTTGAAGATGGTGTGTGCCCGCGGCACACGCCATCACATTCTGACTCGCCAAATTTCTGACATGCCCTACTGCTTCCAAATCGCAGTGTACTGTTGCTCTCCTTCACTTTCGTTAGTTCGAACTTTCCTTAATTCGAACTGAAACGACTTCCCCTTGCGGTTCGAATTAACGAGCTTTTACTGTATTTTTATGTTGCATAGTTTTGTCCATAATCATCCATTGAATGCACTGCAGACCCATGTTCTGGACAACTGCCTGTTTGAAGGAATGATCTGCATATTCAGTGTGTCTAATGTGAACATCTCTAGTACTGCCTGTGTATTTGTGAGTTAGATTTTGTATTGTGTGTCATTTTGTTTTCACAGTGCTTTAGTTTCACTACATCGTGAATGCGTTGATAGTTTTCCTTTTGCAGTGAGAGATATGGTCGGCAGTGGCCGGCACTAATGTAATAGTACAAATGCTTGCTGTATTTAACACATGGTTGTTTCATTTTGTCTGGCGCAGTAATGGCCATTAGCAGCAGATGCCATTTGGCCTTAAGTGCAATATTTTTATGTTGCATAGTTATGTTCATACTAATCCATTGAATGCACTGCACACCCATGTTCTGGACAACTGCCTGTTTGAAAGAATTACCTACATATTCAGTGGGTTTAATGTGAACGTCTCTAGTACTGACTGTATATTTCTCAGTTAGATTTTATATTGTATGTTGCTTGTTTTCACTGTACTTTAGCGGGATTGCACATTGAATGTGTTGTGATGTATTTTATTTTGCTATGAGAGATCTAATGGGCAGTTACCAGCCCCCAGTCTGTGTGTTAGTACAAATATTTATTATGTTTATCACAGCATTTTATAAGGCTATAGTTTTGTGATGATTAACTCATGCCTGACTTCTTTATGAGAAATATGTCAGAACTAATAAACAATCACTCATGCTTGGGATCCATGAAATCATCTTTGTAATCTTTCAATTGTCTTCGAAATATCAGGCCCAAGAAACTCCAGAACGGGCTTGAAAAATTACTCTCGGAAAGAACCGAGAAAACCTGATGAACGAGGTAAAAAAATACTCCGAGATCAGCTCCAACAAACCACAGAATGGGCTTGAAAAATTACTCTCAGGTAGAGCTACGAAACCTTGATAACGAGGTAAGAAAATACCCCGACATCAGTACCAACAAACTCGAGAATAGGCCTAAAAATAACTCCCAGGAATAGCCTAGAAAACTGGATGAATGACGCAAAAAAGTAATCCCACATCACCTCCAAAAAACTCCAGAATGGGCTTTAAAAATTACTATCAGATAAAGCTGAGAAAAGTTAATGAAAGAGGTAAAAAAATACTCCCACATCAGACCCAAGAAACTCGCGAATGGGCTTGAAAAATAACTCTCAGGAATAGCCGCTAGAACTTCGTGATGGCAGTAAAAATATAGTCCCACTATCGTCCCTAAAAACCTTCCCAGAGATTAAAAAATTACTCTCGTTTCTACATACAAAAACCTTGGTCAGCATGGTAGTAAATTTTTACCTCGACTGGTACGTAGTAAAAAAAACCCAGAAACGGGAATGCGATACAGAACGAGCGGTTTACTCCCGTTTCGCGTTATTTTTGTTTAGTGTGTAGAGCCCACGTATCTCTGATGAGTGCTAGCCTATACAGACTTTTAAAGAAGGTCCTCGCTCCAGCAGCTGCCCGAGTTCTTCGTGTGGCTGACGGTGGCGTGTTGGTTGTACTTGGAATGTATATTGCGCGCATAAGTATAGCCGGTCGCCCTACTTCTGTTCTATCGAGAACTGCCTTCACGACATTATCCTGGGATTAGACTTTTTATCCCATCATTCCGCTCTCATTGACTGCGCAACCGGCGTTTTTCAGTTGAAACTGCCTCAAGTCGCCGATGTTCCGAGCACCACTCCACCGCACATGTTTCCGCTTAAAGATGTGCGTCTGTCACCTGAGGCAGTCACTTACGTCGCTTTGACCACACAGCCACTGATTCGCGACAGTGAATATGTCCTTCGCCCCATCATCGTCGTACTTTTGAACCGGAACGTTGCTCTTCCGCATACGCTGGTGACGACTACTAATAACGACGTCGTTCTTCCGTTTCTGAATTTCAGCCTTCAAGTGCTTCCAGCTGGCATGTTGGTGGCCAGTGTTTCTAATACTTCTGAATTGGCATTGAAAGTCTGAATGCCGAGAGCAGTTTCTTATCTACCTTATCTATCTTATCTACAATATCTACCCAGTTGTCAGTTGATGCTTTGCTGGGGTCCTTGAATACCTTTGGTTCAGGGATAGCAGGGGGAAAGTAAGTATGTCCACAATAAAGATTAGTGAAACATGTCTAGAGGCTTACTGGCAAAAACGTAACGAGACATGGAACAACGAAGGCATACATAAACAATGTTTCCAACAGTGGCTCACAGTGTTTGATGTTGGTTATTCCTTGTGCGTTTCTTTTTGCAGACAGGGAGGACATTAGGAAAAATAAGAACAGCAGCTTGGTCACCCAACTCAGCGCCCTGTTTCAAAGGGGACGCTTATAACATCTGTCTTTCCATCGAGGCTCGGGATCGCGTTCATTGCGCGTCTAGTCTGAGTCGCATCTAGTCATTTCTGCTTGAGCGCCAGCCTGGCGTAGCGTGATGGCTGCACCCTTGAGGTTGCTGATTTCTACGCATGGGTGCTATGGGGAGGTTTTCCTGTAGAGTTGGTTATATTCACTCTATGCTTGCCCGGCTCGTGGCCTCCGAGAGTGCATATGCACCGCTGTGATGTCGGATTCATGGTTAGCGTCACCAGCCGGCGCGGTGAGCCGCAGTGAGAGAGAGAAGTGGGGGCACTGGTCTTTCGCAGTGCCACATGGAAGCAGCGCCTCACCATCACCGTCGCACTTCTGTTTCCTAGAACGACAGAAAGCTGAGCTAGTTAGTAAAGATTCGTTATGCAAAAAAAAAGGTGAGGTGTGCAGACAGGACACAAGAGGAGAGAAGTGGACAACACGAACGCAACTTTTCTTCTCTTGTGTCCTGTCTGCACGCCTCACCTTTTTTTGCATAATGAATTCTGGTTCCTAGTTTGGCGTCAGTTTTCCCCACAGTGGCGCACCGTAGCAAGAAATACCTGCCAGCGAGAGACACATCAAAATGTACCGAGCGGCTGGTCGCCCGGCCCTTTCTTCTGTGTGTTTCCTGGGCTTTCTTTCAGGCTTGGCAAGCGTTTTATCTAGCACGTATATGACCTACAGAAAGCTGTATCAAATTTTTTTTTCTGAACGGTCTATCTTTCTCGTAGACACTTTTGTTCTTAATAGAATAGCGAATAAATTTTTATTATTTCTTAACAACTAATTATCTAATTAGGAGAAACTTGCTGCAAGCGATGGCAAACAACAATACCTTGGTTCTGCGCAGCTACGTGGCACGTGCATATTTGAAAATCATGGCGCAAGTTACGTGGCCCACCTATTATTATCTCTGCATGAAGATATATCTTTGAAAGATTTTGCTGTGGCTCTAGTTGGTACATCTTCATTTGGAATTAAAACAGAACATATTAACGCAGCAATAACACGACACCTGTCTTTTACGTCTGGTTTGTTTCTGCATCATCACTATTTGGCTTAGACAAACCAACTAACCCAACCAGGAGATATTCTCGACAATTATAAGTATTCGGCTTCTACCGTTAATGCCAGCTAACGTTGGCCAGCTTGTTAAAAAAATTTGAAATCACGATGCAATACACAATTAAAAGGCTTACGGTGTTCATATGTCAGAGCTCCCGCGATCGAAAACCACAGGTCTTAAAATCGTATCTTGGGTCGCGTTCTCAGTGAGTCAGTCAAGAACTTCAGTGAGGTCCTGAGGAGTTTTAAGCCGTTCGAGATCCCATGCAGGGAGCTCCTTGGGCCGAAATCGCAGGCGACACCCAAGTCGGGGCGGGAACGTGTTGACGCTCCGCCAGTTCTTGGACCCTCTGGACGTTCTTGAGCTGGGGTTTGAGGTCCGGGCCTTTGAGGGCTTCTTCCCAATCGGGCTCACTGGAGAGAGGGCCCTTTGGTAACACGGTACATTGCCATAGCATGTGCGAGAGTGAGCAATAGAGTTCGTGACAGTCTGGGCAATTTGCCGGGATGTCTGAGTTATAGTGACTTAGTAGGCCTCATGACGGATACGAGTCCGTTTGTAGCATTCGAAACGCGGCCGCCTGCGTGCGTTCGAGTTTGGAGTGCGGGAGCGGGTATTTCATTCTGCCTTTTCGATAGTGTGAGGTGATTTCGTGATAAGTGAGTAGCGGGTCATTAGGTCTCGTTCTCAGAAACTTTTTTTTTCTTTGAACAGCCTGCCTAACGGTAATTGACACGCTGTATGTAAGCGCTGCTTCGTTCAACAAAGAAGGCCGGCACTTTAATGGTGCCGCCAAATATATACGAAAACCGAAACGGCGATAATGCAATGCGAACCAAGGCGTGTTGAATATTTATCTCTGTCAGAATTCTTTCCCGACAAGACTCCGTATTTTGCCATAATGTCGCGAGTGGCTGCTGCGACACGTTCTGTGCGAAAGCCGACGGGGCAGGCGAAAAAAAAAAACGCTGAGGCGACGCCAATGGACGAATAGTCGGCGCCGGGTGGGCACGCAATTGGCGCCGGCGGGCGGCGTCTCTTGCAACGCTGCCTCGAAGACAAAGACCGCCATGGTCGTTAATCTCTCCTCGAAGCTGCATTTGTATGGACGGTCTGTTCTTTCATCGCTCCTCTTAACTGCGAGAAAGCATCAAGCTGGAAGGCGGCACTCAGTCCGAGGCGCTGCGAAAAGTGCCAGAGATGATCTGCATGCGCGCACTTCGGTTTCCTTTCGGGCGATATAGTAACGCAATACAAAAAAAATGAACGAAATGAAAAGCTCGTGAGCCTAAAGCACTTCTTTCTCAGCGGATCCCTTTGCGCGGCTGCCTGCAGGGAAACGTGTAGGCGACAACAGAAGCACTCAAGGCAAACGGCAGTCTCGAAACCAGCGGAAATGACGTCATTTGTTTCGAAACCTCCGGGAGCAAGGCGAGTGCCACGACGCGTGCTTGTGGCAGTCGTCTCTTGCATTGTCTTGTTTCGCCGCGTCGCTCTCCTTCGAAGCATGCGTGGCTGTGGTTGGTAGCGCAGTTACGCGGTGGCCGATGCACTTGAAATCTGCAATATTGAGCAGTAAGGAAGCAGGGGCACCATTGATAGTGGCCAACAGCTTGTGTGCTCGCGCTTTCTTTCTTATTTGTGTAGACCAAATGAGATTGTATCGCAAGTACGGAGAAGTGGACTTGCAGAATTGCGCGTATATCTTATACAGTAAAACCCTTCTTTTTATTGGAATTATATTGACACTACAGGCACCATCGTCGGCGGCGTGCGAATCGCCTTGATGTTCCCTATAAATTTCAATTGTGATAACAACGCGGCCGCGCGTCCTTTTGCTTTCGTTTGACCGAAAGCTTGAAAGGACGAGCCGAGAAGCTTAAAAATTATGAGGGTTTATGTGCCAAAACCACTTTCTGATTATGAGGCAAGCCGTAGTGGGGGAGTCCGGAAATTTCGACCACCTAAGGTTCTTTAACGTGCCCCTAAATCTAAGTACACGGGTGTTTTCGCATTTCTACCCCATCGAAATGCGGCCGCCATGGCCGGGATTGGATCCCGCGGCCTCGTGCTAAGCAGCCTAACATCATAGCCACTGAGAAACCACGGCGGGTAGCTGAGAAGGTTGGTGGCTTTATGCGGCGATGTCTTCTCGCGTTTGCAAGGGAGGAACGCGGGGCCGGGGAGCTTGCGCGCCATCTTCTTAAGCGCAAGGGGAGGGGGGGGGTGAGAGCGGGAATATGTGGGCGTGCTAGCTGGTGGGAAAGGGACAAGCTAGTGTGCCCCTTCTCTTCTACAGCTGCTGCGGCAGTCACGCGCATCCTATCTTGGAGAAAATTTGCGCTGGGTTCAAAGGCTAGCCGACCGGGCATAACTGATGGCTTCCATGCGCTGTCTTCTCGCACGCTCAGTTTAGCGTTGAGCGAGAGGCAGTGCGAAGAGGAATCCCCTTGCACTATTGTTGCCCTTCATCACACCAGTGTTCTTTTCTCAGAGAGTGTAAGCGATCTCCGAGTGAGATGTGTTCGCGTCTGCTTGTACGAAAGTGACAACGCGCATGATGATTTAGTTAGTAAGCAAACTTTAACAGCAGTTTCTGCAGCTGATAAAATGACTAAATTCCTACGTATAGCTGTACAATAACTCTTTATTGCAATCAATGCTTCGCCGGTACGGCGAAACTGTGATTTGTTAACGTACAGGAAACCGTTTCACACTAGTGCTATACCATCAAACACTGTACTGCACTTGTGCTCCGGAAGAGTCACCGCAATGCGATACAAGAGCCCCATATTAAAATGTTCCCAGTTGTCTTGCATTGCCCTAAATAAGATTTCTTTGAACAACATTGAGTGGGATCTGTCAGCACACAGATGAGATGTAAACGTAGTCAGGGCTTCCGCGTTTGCTTTTGACTGCAACAAAAGAAAAACACCAGAATATGCAATATGCCCCAGTTTAGAAATATCTTCGCCTGAGATATACCAGGTGTTTCTGCGGAAACTTTCAGTATTTCTTAAAAATCATCTGTTGCAGATACCGCAATAATAATCTTTGAGCTGAATTCTCCTAACAGTCGGACAGTATTTAGGCGAGAAATCGAAATGCATATTTGAATTAAGAAAATTTTACAATGTACTTGTAACTGTGCAGCGCTTATTGCAATTTATAAATTGTAGCCAGGGAGGTCGCAACGTAGATCCAATTGGAAGTAATTATCTGGATTACACAAGTTTCGAGATCTTAATTTCCAAACTTTGCGAATAATTGCATTGGCGGTCCAGTTGCTTTCGTGCTTATATGCATGAAACAGCGCTTTTTCAAGAAAGTAGAGCTGCAGAGCTTTTTCACAGGATGTTTGATAGTCCATATTTAGAATATGTCATCCACGGAATTCTGTTCGAGTTGGTATGCCCTGCAGTCTCGGAGGTAATATTAGTATGTTGCAATATGTGCTGTAATGTGATTAGTTAAAAAACGCAATGCAGCCTATTTATTAATTAATAAGTTACGTATTCCGATTCCTCACGCAGATAATGCCCACGTGTATGGGCAATCCAGTTCAAAGATTGTAATTGCGCTATCTGCCTGAGACGATCTTTAAAAGTTACTGAACTTCGGCGCAGAAACATCCGGCATACAAAGAACTACTGTAGATGATCACCTGCGCTTGTAGAGCGCAATATTTCGAAACGAAAAACAAAAAGAAACCGACTAGACATAAAAAAAGATGTGGAGGTTAGCGGGAATCGCTGTCTAAGCTTCGGGCCAGAGAGAGATAGAAATGGCGTGAAAGTTTGTCTGTTATGTTAAAAAGAAATATTTCACACAAGACACAAATGGCGCCGGCGGGCGCTTCAAGTTGTAGCCAAGCAGACGATGTCGGTTCCGCGCAGTGGCTGCTTTAGATAGTTCTGTACTCCGGAGAGATTAAAACGAGTTCCTGAAGGCATGGTCTGGCGGTACTTCGAAAGTCTTTTCTACAGAACACTGTGATCCATCGCTGACGTAAGCCGAAAAAAAAAAGCAGGAACAGGAAAGTACGCAAACGAAATTCAGCGCCGTTTCCGCGAACAAAGACCCACTTCACAAGGGCTCCGCGGTTCTGTCGAGGACGAGGGTATTTAGTGATAAAACGGCACTTGCTATCGTTGTCACTGGTTCCCCCGAGATGACCTTTAAAAGCAACGGTGAGAAGCTTAATGCGAGACGGCAGCGTCATCCGTATGAGCGCTTGCCCAAACAGAACGCTCCTGTCTTGGAGTCTTCAACTAAAGGGGGCTTGAGTTTCCTTGTTCCGAGTTTTCTTCGCCCGCTGTCATCAATGCAATCTCGGAACAGATGCGCATAGCTTTTTTTTCATTCCTGGTGTCACAGTCTCTCAAACTACCGCAACGCCTTTAAAGAGATTTCGCTCATTATGGAACAGAGTAGCAGACAGACTTAGCGATAGAAAACACACCGTAAACAATTCTACAAGAATCGACACGAACCAAAACAGCGCAGGAAATGCGGAAGTACCACTCGTGCTTCTATAGGTCGCAGCATTTCCGCTCGCCGTTCAATTGATGTTACTGTAGCCCCCACCGTCGTGACGGTCGCATCTTCAGAAGACTCCAGGTATGCATGGAGCATGATTGATTCGGCGCCTCCGACCAAACAGCGTCCTACAGCCATAACCAATTGCCGCACGACAAACAGAGTTTGGAATGTTTACAGCACGTAGGCAGATAATGCATTCTGGACCAGTCTGCTCACTCTCTTGAAAAGCGCTCTGTATAATTAATTAGACTTGCACGCACAGCACGGAACCGGACACGATATGGACGATTGGGCGCTTCTCGAATCACGCGCAGCTAGAACGGCTTACTGAAGGCAGCCTGAGTGCAGCCAGAAGTATGGGTGTTCACGAATGCTGTTTCCGTCAACGCGCTCCACAACACAACAACAGAATCTGTGTTAATTTTGGTAAAAGGCGGGTTACTTCGACAGACAAAAGGCGATGCGTACAAGATGACGACAATCACTTGCCTCTGCTTCGGGTTGCGAGCACCGAATGCATGCTCTGCACGCCAACGGCTTGAATATTAGTTCAGAAAATAAAAGAAATCAAAACGTGAAATCATAAAAAGACAACCTGTACATCCCTCGAAGCGCCATCATTGTGCTTCTCGTTGTCCATACACTAAATGAGCCGCTGACAAGGTGTAGCGACCATTCAGTGAAGCGCGTCCTAGGACAGTCTTCGCATTGAAACTAAATCTCCAAAGATCCGCACTCCTCTGCTTACTTACGGACAGGACAGCGATGCGTAAAATCAATACACGAGGTTTGAAACCCAGTGTTCAATTAACGGAAAGCTATCAATTGGGACCTACAAATTGAAAATATTCGTGCTAAAATGAACCGGTTAAATGGCGTGTTATGTAAACATAGGTTAACCCTTCCCACACAGGTTAAACTCGTCATTTATATTTCATACATAGCACCAGTGATTACTTATTGCCGCACAGTTTGGTGTACAACGACACAACCCAATAAACAGCGCCTTCTAATTGCAGAAAAACGTGCGGTAAGGCTGGTAGCTAATATACCATGGAATGCTCACACCAGAGAATATTTCAGGCAGTACAATATTTTAGGTATAAGTACCTTGTATGTGTTCAAACGTCTTTGCATTCACAAAACAGCTGTAGCAGCGAACAATAACATTATTCTAACAATGTTTCAGCTCGTACGTCATGAACCTACATATGATGTACGTCACTCTATGTCATGGACCCTACCGTTAAGTCGCACCAAATACCGCAAACAATCTTTATCGTACAATCTGCCTAGGTACCTAAATGTTCTCGAAGATAATCGTTTTTCTCTTAGGTTGCTTTCTATACAAACTTTCATAGAATTGATAAATCTTTTCGGGCCTTCGAGCGAATAGCTCACCTGTGTAACTGTATTGTAGCGGACTTGAATGAATTCTATTTATGCGTATTTTTGTTTACATTGGCGTTAGGATTGTGTAATGGGAATTGGCGAAGAAATTGTGTAATTGCGTTAATTGTGTAAAATCATGACAATGTAATAGATTCCGTGTAAAAATTACAATTATGCAATAGATTACGAATATTGTGATCTTGAATTCTCTTTCTGTGTATACTTTCCAACCTGTCACATTGTCTTTGTTTTTTCACCGCACTGCTGCTCTGTAAGGCGTAGGGGGTCCTCAAGCTGCATTCGGCAGCTTTTTCCCTTCCGTCCCCTCTCATTTCTGTACTTTGTTTTGAGAGAAATAAATCTATCTTAAAAAAGAAAGCTTTCAGGCCGAAAGGAAGGCACGTGGGCTGTCATAGCGTAGGTAAGATTCGCGCGCGTGCGTAAACTTGCGTGACTGTGCGAGCGAAACCCACCAGCTCTCGAGCGTCTGATCTGTTCCTGGCGAAAGTACGTGACAGAACTGACAGACCCGATGAACCCGTGGCCATGCACTGTGAAGGACAGGCGCTGGCGCGCTGACGGCGTTCGAAGGGTCCGGCGAGTGCTCTAGGAAGTGCTGCCATCTACCAGCCGGTGCAGAAGTTAAAGAGGAAGGCGCCATCAAAACCCACCTGTAGGGTGCGCGGACATTGTGGTGCTGGCCATCCAGTTCAAATATAAACCTGGCTCCTGGAACGAATCTAGAAAACATTGGGAAAGGAGTTCCCGACAAAAAAAATAAATATAAGAAATAGCAGCGCGAGGAGCACGTTACATTAAGGAATAACGGAAGAAGGCAAAGTAAATAAAATATGGAAGACGGTGGGTCGAAAATAAAGAAAAAGGTGACGAAACATCATTTAAATTGTAAACAATTTTATGAATAGCCTTCGGCACGAAAGGAAGGACGAGAAAGAACGAAAATAAAATGAATGCGATGTGCTTAAAAAGTCGCTACTGTTTCTTCGTTCTCAATTGAATTTGGTGTCAGCAGTAGTCAAGGAAGTTTCCCGACGTACCGGCCAATAAAGAATGTGAAAATGGAGGTACCGTAAAAGCTCGGAAGTCGGACGTACTTTGAGGAGATGGCTATCCAGCTCGAACCCAATCTGGCTGCCTGAACGAATGATGACAAGACGTAGGAATTGACACAAGAAACGTAGGAAAAGGAACGTGTAGAACAAAGACCGATATAGCACAAAGGAGTAAAATAAATCAAATACAAAAGTGGCTGTGCACAACGTAAGAATAGCACAGTAATAAATGAAAATGGAAATGTAAAAACGTACATGGAGAAAAGAATCGCGGGAATAGAACATTCAATGAAAAGAAGGACTTGTATAAGCTGCCGCCATTTCTTCATTTCCAGTTGTATTTTGCTGGTCCCGTGGAACAGAGAGAAATAAAGCCGGCGGGAGATTTCTACCTCGAGCTCTACAGAGGAACCTATATATCAAGGACATGTGCGAACAAAGGGAACGTAGACTAAAGAAGCATCTTAGTAGCGAAAGCGGATATTAACGAGACTGGAGATAAGAATAGATTGTGGTACGTTGGGAACGCGCAAGAAAGCAAAAATTCAAAGAAAAGCTGTGATGCGAGAAAAAATGAATGGCAGAAGGCAAAGAAATAAAGCCCCGAAGAAAGAGATAGAAAGGTGAAAGGGAGAACTGCAATAAGCGAAATACTTCCAGCGTGAAATTGATGGAGGAGAAGACAAAAAAGAAAAAAATAACCTACAAGTGGAGACAATTGAGAAGAGTGGCTTGCAGAGGAAATCAAAGAGGAGGAAAATAAAACGAGAACATCTTTAGGGACCAAATCTGAGAAAGCTTATGAAATACATGTTCATTTTTAAAGGGATTCGAATTCTTTGGGAACTTCATCGAATTAGTGGCATGCTTGCCAATCGACAGGTCCGTCAGTACGTATCTAACCTCAATCACGCCAATTTGAAGCGCTTGGTAGTCCATGGTCTAAAGCGTAATGCGGCATGTTGCTGGGCTAAGGAAACCGATATGAAAACCATAGGTCAGTCCTTAACTAGCCTCAACCAAGCCAATTTGAGAGACTGGGTAGCCCATCGTCTAGTGTGTGGAGTGGCATGCTTGTGTGCTGGGTGAACCAAGATCAAAACCAACAGTCGTACCAACTTTGGCCAGTGGAACTCTGAATTTGGGTACCGAGCCGCTCTTCAAGGAAACTCTGTTACGCCACCTTGGCTGTCTTGGCATATGCGTCTTTGCAAGTGCCGCTCTTCAAAGACAAAAAATATGGTTAAACGCATAAACGTAGCCGGTGCCGGGCGGTATGGAAACGACGTTATATATATATATATATATATACCAAAAAAACGCAGTTCTGGGTCCGGGTAAATATTCCCAGTGAAGTAGACGCGCGTATGAAGCGGTTTATTGACGTTTCGGCCGGGGTCCAGCCTTCATCAGAATACATTGCATGGTGTCAGTACAGTTAATATACATGTGATGAGACAAGTGACGGGCTGCAAAGATAGGCAACTCCATTTTACTACATATTCATTCATACCACACGCGACGGTAAGACACTTATAGATAAGGAAGGATTCGCGGGCTTCTCTATCATAATGCGAACGAAATCCAAATCAAATGAGTTTATCAAATGAGTGGTCAGGAAGATGCACGCGTATATATATATATATATATATATATATATATATATATATATATATATATATATATATATATATATATATATATATATATATATATATATATATATATATATATACACACACACACACACTGTGACCTGCCCAGCACATGGTGGTGGTGCCTCTAGATGGCGCATCGTTTCCAGAAGGAAGCTAGTCCAAATTTGAACGCTAAACCTGTAATAAATGTAGTCGCAAGAGTCCGGGAAGAGCTTTGCAAACGGCCAAGAAAAAAGTGCAAGGGAAAACACAGAGAAGACGGGTGATAGAAATTCAAGACGATGAGCAAAACGAGAACAAAGTGAAAGCCGGAGCCAACATTTCGACAAGTGGACTTGCCTTTACTCGGCACAGTATATATAAATATGGTTCCATTAAAGAAGGAGAGGGGTTAATACGGGTGGGCCAGGCAACGAACGAGGGCGTGTTAGCAGCGACGGCATAGCACTGAAAAGAGATGTGTGCTATTCAATGTTGGTGGAGAAATGTGAGGTAGCTCCGTGTGTCAGTCGGTTGACGTGTCACTGTAGGTTCCTTTCATCGTGGAAGGGGCCTGGATGAGGTGAGGGGCGGGAGATTATCAGCTATGTTGAAGGTAGATGAATCATTTTCTCTCTGAAAGAGAGAATAAAAGTAGCGGCAGAAAATGGTGCTCGTGGAAGAAGTTTATAACATTATAAATAACAGAACAAAGAGAAAGAGAAAGAAAATTAAGCGACCCGATTAGAAATAAATGAAACTAGGTGCTGTTGTCTTTAGTTGCAAATTAAGCATTGCGAATAGATTCTAACGCTACCTTTGAGATCATCTGCCTGTTGGTTGCAATGTATTGAACTTATGGATGAGTTATGATTCTCTGTATTTTGTGTCTCGCGCAGAACGGATTTTTCCCTGTAGGATGTAGAGTTTAAAGTCATCAAATTTATGACCTGGTTGCTTAAAATGCTCGGCGACGGCTTTCGGAAGCTATTTAGCTGTGTCCGCGCGATGACCTTTTAACCTGGCTTTCATTGATTGTCCCGTTTCGCCGATAATTTATTTCTTACAGAAGGAAAAGTTCAAGCACATATATACATCGGAACTAGTACAAGAACAGCTAGTTTTCACCGGTGCTCTTAAGTTTACGGTCCCTCTGAAGGTACCTGCAGGTTTTGAACCTGGAGCGATAACATGCTTCTATTACGAGGGAATGATGTTGGCTTATTTCTGCGTGCACTAACATGTCTTTAATGTTTCTCTTGATTTCCGACGACAGTGGTCCTCATTATCGTAATGCTTTGAGCGTTGCTTACTTTTCTGGAGATACGTTTAGCCCAATACACAGTTACATTCTTAACTCGGGCTTGTGTGATTGTTCGTTTCTTCCACGTTGCCGTCACAGTTTATAGTTAGGTAACGTTTCAATAGTCCGGAATTACATTTGGTTAAACAGCATATTGTTTCAATACATTTGCAGAAACGAGGAGTGGGCCCAAATATCCTTTGTGTTGGCATGAGAGCCTGAGAAGTCGGACTGTGTTGTCTATGATAACCTGCCGAGACCTTCTTAGCGAGGTGCAACAGCACCGAACCGCTCTGATACCTGGTGAGTAGAATTTACTTGTCTTGGTGCTGGCAAAGAAAAAAAAATAACGTTTTTGGCAGTATCCTTCCTTTCTGCCGTTGACGCTTTAGCATAATGCTCCCAGTTTCGTGTTTCGACATGATAGCTATGAGACGTGCCCTAAAGATGTAACATATCTTTCTGCGGTCATTATGCAGAGCGTGGCCTGTCTGATTTTGAATTGCAGCGGTGCATAATTTATTCAACGCCCTTACGGAATAACAAACATCGAATGTTTTGCACACAACGAATCTGAACTTCCTCCTGAAAAGCCATGGCAGCCCCCAGGTCATAAGGCTGCAGCTCCTGGGCCCGGGATCTTCAAATATTCTCGAAGTACGCTGGAGTCGTTGACTTATACGAGAGGCTCGGAATCAGGATAGCATACGTTTGCATACCACAAGTGATGTCTCCACAATGACGCATAATCTCTCACTTACTGCACACTGATACTGAACCAATGTCGGATATATGCGCATGCGTACATAATGCTGCACTTCAAGTACATTCCTCGAGAAAGAGGAATTGACCTCGGTGCTATACGAAGGCACCGGAGGCAGTTTGTTCTACCTAGTAATTCTGTGCAACACTCCTAATAGTTACATTTCAGAATGCATTAGCATTGAGCAGAATATGTTTAAACTTGCTTGTTAGGTCTCATTTGTCAAAGAGTTACTGTCTGACGCGTTCAAGATACAAGAAGCCTAGTAAACCTTTCTGTCCAGTGTTCAAGCTAACACGGCTGTCTCAAACCACTGAAAACTGTCTTTTTGGCCTTTATGACGAAAACTGCTTTATGGCCTTTTGGCCTTTATTTTGTTCTAAATCAGGCCTTCAACATTCATGTTGACGGTACCTACGGAATAAAAACATTGGACAAACGGGAAGAGCAACAGGAACAGGAAGGGAAAAGGTGTTGAAATATGTTTCATATGTGAAGAAGCCGCATCGCCAACGCGCGGCTCGTCTCGGCTCACGCTGTTGATTGCTGGCGTCCGTTTGGACAGTGCTTCGGGCTGCTTCGCCGTTCCCGGTTGCTGTGCCATTACATTAGGAGCCGCCAATAAACCTTTTCTCAATTGGTGGAGGTGCTGGGACTCAAACCCCGTCGCTTGAAACCCTGGAGCTGAGATCACGAACGCTACCACCCGCCATGACCGACAGCTCCTCCCAAACGGCACCGACGCCACAGTCCGTCACCTGCACCGGCGTTCCACGACAACGGGACCCCAAGGTCTTCAGCGGTGCAGACGACGAAGACGTAGAAGACTGGTTTGCGTCGTATGAACGGGTGAGCGCACACAACAAGTGGGATGATCCCGCAAAGTTAACTCAAGTCATCTTTTATCTGGCCGGTGTTGCCCAACTGTGGTTTCACAACCACGAAAGTGACGTGCCCACGTGGTCAGTCTTCAAGACAACCTTTACGGAAGTGTTCGGCCGACCCGCTGTTCCCAAGCTGCGTGCCGAACAGCGCTTGCGCGCCCGAGCACAGCAGACGGCGGAAACGTTCACAAGCTACATAGCAGACGTCGTGGACCTTTGTAAACGAGTCAACGCCGCAATGCCCGAAGCTGAGCGAATTCGCCATATACTGAAAGGCATCGATGACGGCGCATTCCAGATGCTCCTAGCCAGGAATCCGCGCACTGTGTCTGAAGTTGTCAGCCTGTGCCAAAGTTACGATGAGTTAAGGAAGCAACGCGCATCGACTCGGCGTCCTTTGGGAAGCGACGACCTGTTGGCAAGCCTTGACAACATGTCCGACCCATCCTCATTCTTTCAACGGGTCAAGGACTTTGTGCGTGAGGAAGTTGCCCGCCAACTTTCTTTAGTTCCCTTCACTCAGGAGCCCACCTACCGTCTTCCAAACACGCTCCGCACCCTCATTTCCGAAGAGGTCGCCCAAGTTGTCCCTTCCGCACCACATCAGCCGCCTGCAGCCGTGAATCTCAACTCTACGCGGGCAGTGCAGCCTGTCGCCACGCCTCTCACCTATGCGCAGCCAGTCCTGCCTGTGGCCGCGCCTCTTACGTACGCCCAGGCAGTACGCAGGCCTCCACCAGCGTCTTTCACGACCCAGTCCCAACCGCTGCCACCGGAAGCCCATGCTACATCTTGGACCGCACCGCGAGCTAATCCTTGGCGGACACCTGACAATCGACCCATTTGTTATTCTTGCTGCACTCCCGGACACGTCGCCCGATATTGCCGCCGTCGTCCTCAAGCGTTCGGCGACGCCTCGCGGCCCTTCCAGTACGGCAGCCAGCCATTTCGCCAATACGCCGCTCCTTCCCCCCAACCGTATGCTCGTGCTGACATCCCAGCATTTCCTTCGCGTCGCTCGCCATCCCCTCGCCGACGCTCGCTCTCCCCAATGCGTCGGCGACCCGCACCACCTGACCAGGAAAACTGAACGTCGCAGTTCAAGAGGCAAGAACTGCGCCCCATTCGAACTGTCAAAGTCCTCGCGCCTCTCCTGCTAACGTGGTCGAAATTTATGTAGAACGTGTTCCTGCATTCGCTCTTGTGGATACCGGCGCAGCCCTTTCTGTGATAGCCGCCAAACTATGCCGTTCGCTGCGCAAGGTGACCACGCCGCTTTCTGGACTGTCGCTTCGTACGGCAAGCGCGCAGCCCGTCACTCCGCACGCAGCCTGTACTGTACGTGTACTTATTCACGACATTGTTTACATCGTCTAGTGTATTGTTCTTCCCACCTGCTCGCATGACGTCATCCTCGGATGGGACTTCTTATCCAGTCATAAAGCCGTGATCGACTGCGCACGCGCCGAAGTTGAATTTTCCCCTTGTGACGCACCCTTGGACGAAGATTGCGACCGCCCTTCTAAACTTACCGTGCGCGAGGACACAGATATTCCACCTGGCTCCATCGCCCTCATCCCCGTCTTTTGCGATGCCATCGCTGATGCAATGGTCCTCTTCACGCCGTCCGACGTCTTCATGAGCCGTAAATCTCTCCCACTACCCTTCGCGACGCTTGACATGGCTGGCGGCTGCAGCAATATCTACTTTCACAATCCCCTCTGTGCGCCTATTACGTTGCTCGTTGGTGAATGCCTTGGCTTCGTGGAACTCCTCGACTCTTCGTCTTTGGTTGACGTCCCTGGAGACTCTTTTGACGTCGACCCCGGCCAAGCATCTTCGATGTCCGCGCTTGAGGAAACGTCCAGGGTTGCGTTCTCGCATGCCATCGCCGATACCCTCACACCTGCCGAACGCGCCGACCTTCTTGATATCCTGCACAAATTTAGAAGTTCATTCGACGTTTCACAACCTCACCTGGGCCGCACGTCGGAGGTGCAGCACTACATTGACACCGGTTCACATCAGCCGTTACGTCAACGACCATATCGCGTCTCTGCCGAAGAGCGTCGTGTCATTACTACCCAAGTCGAAGATATGCTGCGCCGTGATGTTATTCAACCTTCGCACAGTCCCTGGGCATCTCCTGTCGTTCTCGTTCGCAAGAAGGACGGGTCTATTCGCTTTTGCGTCGACTACCGTCGGTTAAATAAGGTAACGCGCAAAGACGTCTATCCTTTGCCGCTCATCGATGACGCCCTCGACAGTCTTCAGGGCGCAGAATTTTTCTCGTCCCTTGACTTGCGTTCAGGGTACTGGCAGGTCCCCATGGCTGCGGCCGATCGCCAGAAAACCGCGTTCATTACGCCTGACGGTTTATATGAATTTAAGGTGATGCCTTTCGGGCTTTGTAACGCCCCTGCCACCTTTGAACGACTCATGGACAACACGCTGCGTGGCCTCAAGTGGTCTATCTGTCTGTGTTACCTGGACGATGTCGTGGTTTTCTCGCCTGATTTTCCTACTCACCTGCTCCGCCTTAGACAAGTTTTGACCTGTCTAACGAACGCTGGCCTTCAACTCAACCTCAAGAAGTGCCGCTTCGCCGCGCGAGAGCTCACCATTTTAGGCCACATTGTGTCCAAGCACGGCGTTCTACCCGATCCTGCAAAACTTCGAGCAGTCGCTGAGTTTCCGAAGCCTCAGACCATCAAAGAACTTCGAAGCTTCGTGGGCCTATGCTCATATTTCCGGCGCTTTGTTCGAAATTTCGCATCGATCATGGCACCATTGACTCAGCTTCTACGCGGCGACGCCGCCCTCTGCTGCTGGTCCCCTGCATGTGACTCCGCCTTTGCTACGCTGCGTCGTCTTCTCATCTCCCCACCTATTCTTCGCCATTTCGACCCGTCAGCTGCAACTGAAGTACATACAGATGCCAGCGGGGTCGGTCTCGGCGCCGTACTCGCCCAACGAAAGGCGGGCTACCCCGAATATGTAGTCGCCTATGCGAGTCGCACACTGACGAAGCCTGAGGCCAATTACAGCGTGACCGAAAAAGAGTGCTTGTCTTTAGTATGGGCACTTGGCAAGTTCCGACCATATCTGTACGGGCGCCCATTCGACTTGGTCACAGATCACCATGCGCTTTGTTGGCTCGCCAACTTGAAAGATCCCACTGGCCGCCTAGCCCGTTGGGCACTACGCATCCAGGAGTACGATATTCGCGTCGTCTACCGCAGTGGACGCACACACTCCGACGCAGATGCCTTGTCTCGTTCACCTTTACCTCCAGACTCGGCCTGCGCAACAACTTCCGCACATTCCGTGTCATCTCTCGGCATGGACTCCTTTGCAACCGCACAACGTCGTGACCCGTGGGTCGCTTCTCTTTTCGACTATCTTTCTGGATCGTCGACCATCCCTGTATCCCGAACCCTCCGACGCCAAGCAGTTCATTTTGCCATTCGTGACCAGCTGCTGCACCGACGCAATTACTCTCCTGAAGGTCGTCGGTGGCTTCTGGTGGTTCCCCGCAGCTTAAGGTCTCAAATATGTGCCGCTTTCCACAACGATCCGCAGTGTGGCCATGCCGGAGTCTTCAAGACGTACGAGCGAATTCGCCACCGCTACTACTGGCGCGGCATGTACAATTTTGTACACAAGTTTGTTCGGTGCTGTCTTGAGTGTCAACGCCGCAAATCGCCGCCTTTACGCCCATCTCGTGCCTTGCAGCCGCTCCCGTGCCCTGCCACACCCTTCGATCGCGTCGGCATCGACCTATACGGCCCGCTTCCTATGACACCAGACGGCAATCGGTGGATCGTCATCGCTATTGATCATTTGACACGCTACGCCGAAACTGCTGCTTTACCAAGTGCTACAGCGCGGGATGTAGCCTCTTTCGTCCTGCATCGCTTCGTGCTTCGACACGGCGCACCTCGAGAACTCCTCAGCGATCGAGGTCGCGCCTTCCTCTCCGAAGTCGTCGAAAGTTTGCTTTCGGAATGCCATATTATTCATCGGACAAGCACGGCATACCATCCACAGACTAACGGGCTCACAGAGCCATTTAACCGCACACTTGGTGATATGCTCTCTATGTACGTGGCATCTGATCATGGTAACTGGGACCGCATCCTTCCATACATCACGTTCGCGTACAACACCGCGATCCAGGCCACTACGGGATTTTCACCTTTCTTCCTCCTGTATGGCCGCGAGCCTACACATACCATCGACACGCTCCTTCCACACCGTCCGGACGCCTCCGAGTGTCTACCTGTTTCCGACGTCGCCCGACAAGCCGAAGAATGCCGCCAGCTAGCGCGCTCCTTTACGGCAGAGCAACAGCAGCGCCAGAAAGAAAACCGCCTCGACACGCATCCAAGCACGACCTACGCTCCAGGCGTTCTTGTGTGGTTGTCGGTCCCTTTCCAAACGCCGGGGCTTTCCTCGAAACTCGTCCCAAAATTCGAAGGGCCTTACCGAGTCTTGGAGCAAACATCCCCGGTGAATTTTCTCATTGAGCCCCTGTCACCACCGGAAGACTTGCGCCGGCGTGGATGTGACATTGTCCACGTCTCGCGTCTCAAGCCCTACCACGACCCTCTGCCTCCCGATTCTTAAGGCGCCAGGATGGCTCTTTTTGTCCGGGGTGAGATTGTGAAGAAGAAGACGCGCCTCGCGGCACAGCCGCATCGCCAACGCGCTGCTCGTCTCGGCTCGCGCTGTTGATTGCTGGCGTCCGTTTGGACAGTGCTTCGGGCTGCTTCGCCGTTCCCGGTTGCTGTGCCGTTACATTAGGAGCCGCCAATAAACCTTTTCTCACATAGTTAAATGCTTCGAGCGAGCGTGCAGTGTTTGATATTGTGAAGTCATTGATAACATCCAGTGCTTAAGCAGTAAGATGACCGGCAACAGTGTTCTTTGGTATTGCGTGTCCACCGAAACAACCATTATGTAAAGAAAAGTTGGTCGCGGAGGAAGACGCTAGCAGGGAACAAAAAATACGTGTGGAAGTCGCATGGGACATCGTTTTTCTTTCTACACAAGCTGATATCTGGCCTATGCAAAATTGCCAGCATGTCTCTTTACGTTCCTCCCTGTCTGTATGTACAGGAATATCTGAGCACGTACATGCGTACGTTTGCTTACATACTACTACTCACATCTTTAGCATTTTGTAATGTTGTTGGATACATTAAGGATCAGCGTCATTGCATCAGTGTGTGTAGGCGTTCTTATGAAATTTCGAATGCAAATGCCAGCTTTAGTGTCGTCTTGTTCGTCGCGCATAATTACCTGTCATCAGAGCGATGTGTATACGTACCGGAGGGGCCCGACAACCTTATATTTTTACGTCAAAATTTTTATAAATGCAAATAAATACGTTTTCCACAGCAACTCAAAGCAGCCAGTACCAGAACGATTGGTGGACAAACATCTTTCATTACTTTTGGAACGGCGCAGTCACTGGTTATAAAAAAAAACAAAAAGCTAGAAAATTTCAGTTTTGTTAGGCGCAATAACGTCTATTGAATGCGTACGCCTCACTTGGACGTGGTGCGTTTATACGGTTTTGTGACGCCGCGTGACAGAAGAGTGAAGCGGTCGCAGTTCGAAAATGCTTGACCAATACCGGGGAGTTAATGGCGAAAAATGTGTGGAATGAAAAATATTTATATTCCTTTTGTTCGGTATAATCAAGCGTAATCGGTGGGTACGTGTCCTATTAAATGGTGTATTGTCACGGTTTTCGTGACATCACGTTTAAGACATGCGAATAGGGAAAATTTCTTGACCTGTTGTGGAAGGCTGATTGCAGAAATTGAACTAACACAGTTGGAACAGCTTGATATTATAGCGCCCCTGGCCAGCGTTCTTTTCAACATTCGACCGCCTGACCACTAGCAGAGCAATACTGTTTTTCGCGTTAGTTACAACTTAGTTACAATTTGTAGAATGCATTTCGAATGCACGTAATTTTTATAAGGGTGATGAGTTATAAGTTTTCCCGAATGGTTAGAAACTGTGTATAGCAGAAAGCATAATTCTGGTTCTTGAGCTCGATTACAAGACATGAGGGACATACGGATATTACAAGCAGGAGAAATCGAAAAAAAAATGTTTTACTAATAACCAAAAATAACTGAATAATCTCTTCATAAATTAGGGCACGCATTGCAATGTACGAATTGTAGCCGCTGTGTTCGCAAGACTTATCCACTTAAACTGAACAGCCAGCATGACACCAATTTCCAGATATTATTTTCCACAGTGTGAGATGGAATACGCCGACGTTGTAGCTACTTTTGTGCTTCGAGGCATAAGCAACGTTTTGTTAAAAAACTAAGCGTAGCAACTGCGCATTTTATGGTGAGCTTTATGGCGCACATCTGCAGCTGTCAATCCGTAAATTCATTCAAAGCAGACACGCCTTGCAAGGTCACGCGCTGCTGTTCACAAATTGCAATCTGTGCCATTCTGTAAATTCATTCGAAGCGCTTAGGCCTCGCAACCTGACCGGCCACAAATCGCAAATTGCAATATGAGCCACAAGATAATGAATTAGCACATTATTAGTAAATGTTTAATTATGTTAATATGCGTTTTCATTTCTCACGCAAGTAATGCCGGCCTCCTCGAATAGTCCAGCTCAACAGCTATAATTAGGTTATGCGCAACAGGCTATCTTTAAGAATTCAGAGAAACCTAATAATGATAAGCCCGTATAACCAAAATAGGAGGATCGAGGCACGAAACGGAGCAATATAGACTTGAACTAATTACCCTGGTCTACCGCGAACCAGCCATCCAAGTTACCTGGAAATCTCACTTTCCTTTTATATGTGGCAAACTTTTCTGGCTACTAACTGTTCACACAATGCATTGAATCTTTGGCTTCAGATGCGAGAGTCAGTGCCACTTTCGCACTTAACTTTTTCACCCTGTTCCAGAGTTTTATTGTTCTCGGCGGTCATTGCTTTACTGCTGTTGGGTGATTTTGAACGGCAATAGTAGGGAATCCAGATTGCGCTAGGAACGGCATACTGTTAAGCAGCCTCTAGTGTAACGGCGAAAAAAAATACTGGCAGTAACAACAGAAAGAGCGGCGTTATTAGGACTGCGCCTTTGACTCAAGATTATAGTCAGCTGATACGCCGACACACCGACGACAGCCGCACTATCCAATACGAGTTATTCACAGGTTAATGGAAGAAAGCTTCAACAGGTGTCGCCAATAGAGCTGTGAACCCGCTTTTATTCTGGGCCTCATGGCATAAGCAAAGGACAGTACGTGTAGGTCGAACTACACTTCCATGTCAAATTGCCCTCTATGCACATTGTGAAACTTATTGTCTCGAACAATCGAATCGAGAGGAGGTTGCGAAGCTTGAGGCTGGCCTTATATACGGAAGGTAATTCAGCAAGTTTCCGTCCTACTGCCCTTATATGACGTCCACAGCTACTGTTGATATAGCAACAATCGCTGACAGGACCAGGGATTCAATTTGTCCTGTACTGGATGGACTCGTAAATGGCCCGCAACTCCATTGCTGCGAAGGTGCCTGGGTAACCGCTTGTGAAGGTACTTTGCAGCGAACCATGTGTCCATGGAAATCCATGTCCCTGATGGGAGTTCTATAATGCAATACGTTTGGTGGACACAATAAAGTGAAGGAAACTGGAAGCGACATGCTTCGCTGTGCTTCGTCTCTGCTGATTGTATCAGTAGCGAAGCCTTCGGTAGCCACATCGTCTCAGTGCAAAATTTTGTACAAAATAGCTCCAAGCTGTCGAACCGACGAAGTCGCCTTATAAAGCCCCCCCACCAAACGGTGTAGCGCGACAGCTGCTCTATAGAAACGTCTGTTTGGGACCGATCGTTGCCGTGGTCGTTGAGACGTCCTATCAGGAATTCAAACTCATCAAAGACTTCGGCCAATGTTTCGATTGTACATCAGCTGGCCGATCGTTCTAGTGTTGACGAGTCCCGCAGTCGTTCATGTCATTTTGTGTGGATTCCCGTCTCCGAAGTGGCCTTTCCGGCATTCCGTGCCCTTTACCTAGTGTGAGGAGAATTTTCGCTCTGTAGTACAATAACTATAATAATAAAATTGGGTAGCCTCATCAAACAAATCTGCAATTGAACCAAACCAGGTAAGTTGAATCGATGGATGAATTTAGGAAGAATGGAGAATGGCAAAAACAATATTTGAACTAGTTGCATCCCACGTTTCTATAATTCGTCGACGTGGACGGCAGACTTGGAAGAACAACTTTTTCTTACTTGTCCTAATTTAGCTTAAAATACGTAACGAGTGTTATACAAACAGCAATTAAGAGTAGGTGCGTTAAGTTCCAAAATATTTTATACGTAGGATGACATGAACGCTATCATGACAATCTGTACACTCGGCCCTCTAACATGCAGCCCTTAAAGAATCGGTAGCGAATAACTATGAAAAAGTACAGCTGCATTCAATTCGTTCAGGCAACTAATATGGTACATGCATCAGCTATTCGATTCCGACTTTTGACACCGATTAAGAATCTCAGCTTACGCAAATCGCTGCTTTGAACATATGTATTGCTCGCACAGAAACGACAAATACTTGTCGTATGCGTGACGTCCATCATCTCTGCAAATGGCTCCATTTCTTCTCGATGTCCGCCTTCGATTGTTCCGTCGTTTGTGTGGTTGTCCCTTGTCATGCGAGCGCGAAGCATGCGATTCGAGTTGGTGTTCTTTGACAAATTAATTGAAAATTAGAATATGCGCTTAGCATTTCGCAAATGAGTCCCCTCATCTCATATTTGGCGCTGTGCAGGACATAAGCCAGAACAAATACCTTGACAGTACATTTGCGATATGACGTTGACTATGATCAGAATGTATCACGAAGGCACGGTGCCATATTTCTAATTCCATGTGTGTCCGAAATTGACGCTGCGCATCAGAAGAAGAACTGTACTTACGTTCGCCGACAAAAGGCATAAACTTTGCCGCAGCGTGGAAAGTAAGCCAGAACGGAATTCGCGATGAACACGTATGGCCGAGGACCCGAAGCGAGATATAGCTTACATCGAAAATTGCAGTTCAAATTTGTTGAAGATAAAAACTGAAGGGAGTCCAATATTTTTTTCTTGCACAGCACGTAAGTGAGATTCGGCGGGCACGTAAATCTTGAAGGCCGCAGTGGATATATTGATTTCTAAGGTGCAGGTGGCGTGGAGAGATCTTGCGAGTATTCTTCATACATATGGAGAAGAAGCAGTTGAAAAAAAAGAAAACTTACGGATTGTATCCGTGACCTGCAGCAGGCGAGGAAAAGCAGGACACGTCAGCCTTCTTTAGGTGACAGGGCAGGCTGTATCAGCGGCGCTGAGCTTTGATAACAAGCATTTGTCGTGCACAGAACTGTACTTATATGCTTAATACTGTCCGGCAATTGGTGACACGGCACGTGTTCCACATTTTTTCTTGTTATTTTTTTATACTACAATGAAACTGTAATTTGCAACAGTATTGACACATGATTGAAAGTGAGCATAACGCAAATAACGCATTTCCGAAAACATTTCAATGAACTGCCAAAATTTTGAAGCTGCGTAGAGACTGCTCTGAAGCTCTAAAGAGACTAATTTACACAGTAGCACACCGGACATGGGTCTGACTGTACCTTTTTTGATCACTAATAGTCAAAGTAAGGCGGAAGACGGAAACCAAGGCTGACAAAGCCAGGAAACTTTGTTTTCTCTCTCCAACCTCCCTTTGGCTTTTACTCATCACCATCGGTACATGGAAACGACGTGATCAATAATGGTCGAAGAGAAGAAGCATCAGCCTGAAACCACCGTTTCGACCAAGAAACCTCTCGAGAATATTTCGATACGGAAGTTGTCCTGATGAAGAAAAGACACCTTGTATAAAAAACGTTGGCTTCAAGCTATCACTTTACTTCTTCAGGCAGAAGTTGCTATATTCGTCATTGCTTTCTTTCATTTTAGAGGAGTTCAACGCCGCTTAAGGTACGTTTCAAACACGCTGAATATGCAGCTTCAGAAATCAGCACAGATTGTACTGCTTATGCAAGCAAGTTAAACATCGCTTGACGTAGTCGCGAGGCTGAAGTTACCGCTGAATTTCCTTGCTTTCCAAGCTTGATCTAACAAGTCGGAACCCAGGGTGGAACCTTACAGCACTTCAATCGGTGCTGCCGGGCGTGCTTCAGTAGTGTCATTGCAGACAAGCCTGCGGTCAACACCCTTTGCTGAAACACAGAAAACAAATCCTGCGCCTATAAGAAGCGAAGGAATGGAAGACTGTGTCCGAGGTAGAAACAATCGACCAGAAAAACGCCTGAGCGCTGATCGACCCACAGTAATCGTAGGACCTCGAGCGCCTAACGGTGTTCCTGCCCATAGTGTTTTACACCTTGGTAAAACTACGAAAAACCTAACAAAGAACGCCCCGACGGTAGTTGCACGGGAGAAGTTTACGAGGCAGAACAGCCGGTCGCACTGCGGAACCCCTGAAAGAGGGCAGAGTGCTAGAGAAGAAAGGCGTTATGTATGGTCGCCGTTCATCGACAGCTAGGCCACCGCGTCGCAGAAGAGAATCGGTAGCATGGGCGTAACCGAAGGGCTGATTTCGGCTTCCGTATACGTTATCAGGACGGCTTCGTTCACCCTGCTTCCGTTGAGTGAAGGTGTTAGCGAACACGAATAGGACTCCGAGCTTGGCAGTGTCAGTGCTTTTCAGAGCCATGCATTTTCCCGATATCGGATCATTCGTTGCACTCCGGAGCATTTTCGTTCCGTTTCTTGGCAGACTGCAACTGCAAGACATTTTTTTTTCGGCAGACCTGTTCACAAACATTGCTTGGACTTTATTGTTATTTTTCTTTTGCATTCAGAGTTTCTTTTTCTTGCACTGACACTGTTTCTCCGCGTTTATTTAGCGGATGTCGCACAAATAAGACGCAATTGGAACAAGTTTTTATGTTAGCCTGTGGTAGCAAGACATTCTTTTCCATTATTTCACAAACATTTAGGGATATTATCGAAAGCAGATGAGGTTAAACGTAATACAGTGTCAGAGCCAGAGAGTAGACGCGCCTGTTTACCAACCAAATACCTTTCTGAGAGTTTTATCTTTGCAGCTACGAATCAGAGGAGACCCCTGCGCACCTACTGATCAACGTCGACAACACTTGTACGTTGGTACCTATGGCTGAAGGTTTGCGTTTGCAGCGAGAAATTGTGAATGTAAGATCCCAGTTCACTTCTTTTTGTCCGCTCCTGTATGTAATGCCTTAGTATTTTGAAATTACTGAAGCAAAGAAATAATAAAAAAAATATTTACTGGCATAACCATTTATTGTCTTAAGTGCACATTCTCACAGGTGAGCCTAGCGGAGCCAGTGTGTCTGGCATAAACTTAAACATGTCCGGAGTCGCCTCTATTTTGTTGTGCTAATAGGATCTTAGCTCTTTGCGAACAAGATATGCGCAAAGAAAGCGAACCCAGAAGCATAACATGATGACCGTAGTTAGAAGAAGGGAAGCGACATCTTAAAGAAAAGGTATTTCATAACTGGGCCAATGACGTATATAACTACTAACCAAAGCATCCACCGCAAGCCGCTAATAGTTGCTATTAAAAGAATACCACATCACTAAAGATCGGAACAGGCACTAAAGCTGTCATTTAAGGCATATATAGGTTCTTTCACGTAACTTTAATTAAGGATTTTTTAAAAATATGGCTAGCCGCAGCTGAATATGGTTTGCCATCATGTTGCACTCCTTAGAATATTTCTTTTATATTCCGCCTAATAAGTTAACTAAGATCATTTGTGTAGAATGTTTAATATTCGCTTTAGGGCCACGTGCGTGCGTTATCTAAATTATATGTACTACTAATAAATCTAAATTACCTGAATTAGGTGCATGCAACTGTGCTTGCATTTATTCAATGGAACTTGTAAGCTCGTGCAATGTTGGATCTCTCAGGTCACAACGTTATTTTGAAGCAATGTTTATAGTTTAGCTAAGGATTATTTGTAAGGCGATGGTCGCTGTTGAGGGAAAAGGAACGGTGATTAAAATTGTATGAACGCAGAAATAAAACGTGTCCCTAAATATATCCAAATATATCGAACATACATGAGGGTAGCTTCGCTTGAAGACCACCTGTTACGCTTGACGCCGTTCCACTTCATGAAGAGTATTTCGTCAAGAACTTCTGCAACTTGTATGCGACGTCCGATTGTGTTGGTATCTGAACGAGGATATTATCTAATTACCCTCTCAATTATTACCTTGGGCGCGCTCGTCGCAATTATGAAATTCAAGCCGAGCCTTGGTGAAGCCATGTCAGCTTAGCCCAACTGCAAATACTCCAAATACTTACGGGAGATCTGACCTTAAATGTGGGACAAAATACATTGGCGTTGCCGTTAGCGTGTTATCGAAAGCGTCGCACTAGCACGTAGTAACGACCTTAGTTTGCGCAGGCCATCACTAAAAGTATGTTTTAAGTAAAACAAACGGAAACACACGCACACGCATGCAAATGCGCAAACACACACACACACACACACACACACACACACACACACACACACACACACACACACACACACACACACACGCGCGGTAATTGTGAGTGCTGGCTCGCACTGCAGCCGCATATCACTGTATTCACTTTGTACATCTTTACTGAATTCCGTCTGTACCTACAATAACCTGCTCGTCAAGCTATTAATACCGCTGTTAATTTTTGAAACAAATGAACAGAAGGTAAGCATATATGTTTGACGCAGTGTAGTCCTTCTAGTTGTTGTGCATGTGCAATGAGCTACCAGTCACAGTCGTCATTAGCTTCCATTTCCGCTGCTCCCTTGTCTACCTATTCCGACGATAAATATATGGGACACGCTGTTTTTGACTGAACCTGAAGCTATTCCCTCAAAATGGATCGCTATTTGAGAGCACGAAAAGGATGCGACGGTAAATTTTTGCGAGCGCTTGGCGAAGTCTACCTTACAATTTTTTTTTTCTATACGGGTCGCTACATTATGTTTTTTTGCGTTTGTGTTGCTTTATATCATAACTTGCCCGCTTTGGAACCGCAGACATAAGAGTCAGTTTCCCAGTGAATTCTTGCGCGCCTTCTCGACCACAATCAAATCTCTCGTACTCAAAAAGCAGATGTTTCTGACACGGTCTTCACGTGGTCGTCTTCGAGTGCCTACCCTTGTCCCCTCACTTTTTTCCGTTTCAAACTTCGAAGGCTGCATTTGGCAGCAACAAAACATCTAAAGTTCAAAGGGACGTAAAATAACAGCCTACCATTCTTCCTACACTCCGAATCACTTTTTCACTGTCGGGAAAATTCTCATTGCTCTGTTTTCCGTACTCCGAAGCCGGTGTTCTGCGCACGACTTTGTCTGCTCCAGTTCAACAGTGAACCGAGGTGGAATATGCACCAAGTAAAGTTGTATTCTTTTATCTGTAGTCCTCTCACATACAAGAACTGCTGACTCGCCTGGAAATTCTCGAGGCCGTGGAGAAGTGAAGCGCACAAGCCTCGCTTAAGAGGACGCAACTCAATGGCCAAATATGATATGCAACGTCGAGAGAATCCAGGTATCTCGTGCAACCGCACTCGTGCCAACCGAGAGAAGTCAAGTTGTCACGGACCGCTGGTTTCGAGGGGCAATTTTCACAAAGGAAGACACCCCATTTCTCCGCCTCGCTCTCCTTCTTTTCTCTTGGACTTCGCGACACTCGAGGGTTGTCCGCAACTCGTCGGAAGAAGTTTGAGAAGCCGCACCGCATATCGACCAGGTGGATGGATCCCACGGGGTGCGGGGCGTGGAACACATTAGCAATTCTGATTGGGGAAGCAGGCGCATCTATGCGCTTTTTCGCGGGCGCTTTCCTAAGGAGGGCCGAGAGTTGGCGTAAATCTCCCGGCTACAGCAGAGATAAAAAAGGTCCCGCGTTTCCATGATCATCTCATTTGGGTACAACCGGGAGTTTTTATTGTGTCGTGTTTCTTTGTTTCGTTCCTGAAAGAACACAAAGTGAGCGCAAATCAACCTACCTGTACTGCTCCCTATATTTTTGCTAGTTTAAGTTGGTGTCACTTTGAAAATTGCTTTGTGCTGGTGTGAGACAAAGTTGTTGTTACACTCCACTCGCTGTGCTAGGAATATTTTGTTCTTTTTTGTCAATGTATGGTGCTGCGTCGGTTGCGAAACCAATGTCAATTTCACTAAAATTTGCATTTAAATATATAACACTACTTCAGTGGTTCAAAAACCCCACAGACAATGCTTGTTGAGATTTTTTTCTTTCTGTGTGTTGCTTCCCAGCAAGGCGTGACCTGATATGCAATTTTCTAGATACGGGCAAAGCCTTCGACACTGTGAACCGCTAGTTGTAATATGGGAAGCGCCTGGTGACGTTTTCGCAGTCATTTTCTTTCCACACCTGTAGAATGCTCGCTTAGGCCGCCGAAGAACTGTGCTTTTAACCAATGTATTTCCGCGGCTTGAATACTGCTTGAGTCGTCTGCTGCTCCCTTTTCTGTTCAATATGTCATATATATGTCATATATATATATATATATATATATATATATATATATATATATATATATATATATATATATATATATATATATATATATATACATACATAGTAATTGCGCAGTGACTGGTTCAACGGTAAACTTATAACTTTTCTTAAAGTAAAACGAGGATTGATTATTTATAGGCTCTGGAGAACTTCCTGCCGCTGCACATGTATATCTGTGGAATTCAGTGGTGTACCGCGCGAAAGGTGCGCCGCAAGGTACGAGAAAAAGGCAGTAAATACATTAGAGAAAAAAAGCGCAGACCACCAACTTAACTCTGGTGTCTCGTTGCTTCTCACACCCTGTGCTGCACGTTTCGCGCTATACATTGCATAATTAGGTATAAAGCAACAGGCCGACAAGAAAGCACTTCTTTATATCTAACTGTTATACATTGTGATCCTGCATGTGTTCTTTGTTAGTACCACGTATGTGAAATACTCGGTTGCGGAATAAGGCCAGAGGTCTTTAGGTGGCCCCCTCTCCGGCGTGACATGAGCTGGATAACTACGTTGCGGTCAAGCTACGTTACGGTAGCTTGACGCCAGCTATCGGCCTGATTGACTCGGGTGCTTAAAATGTACGTATTCATGTTAGGAGCACCATTATGTACTGAACATTGCAGAATGCCACTCCTTGCGAAGTCGAATAGAGTCGGTATCGGGACACTGCGTCATGTCAATTATTTCTGGTGTCGTCTGCTACTTCATCAGTGTGCACTGTGCAAACGTGCGGGGGAAATCACATGCCCTGTTGGTGACGTGCGTTTTAATTGTGTTGCCACTCAGCGCTTGACGAAATACATTTGATGCCCTAGCTTGTCAAGAAACTTGACGATTACTGCGGTACGTCAATGCCTACTGTCTTTTAGCGGCAGTGCAGTGAAATTCATATTTGCTACAATTTAGCATTGCAGCAACATGTGACATGAGGGAAGTAAGCGATGCATCAGAAGCTCTAAACGGTCCGACATGATGGAACGCGAACCTGTTTACAAAGCAGGACGAATTGAGGAAATTCCATTACTGAGTGTCATATCCCAAATTTACCAGCCATTTCGCGCATTCTGCGCTTACAAAAGGAAGCTTCCGCGCTTTCCGGCAAAAAAAAAAAAATTAAGTGATGTACAAGAGGAGTATATTTTCAATTCATTGATCTTGGAGGCCAGGTAGGTTTCAATACCATAACCATTAGCAAACTTGCAGGGAAGCGCTGTCGTCCACATTTTAATGAGCACTACGAACTACCCACCCAGATGTTGGTGTTGGTTATGCGATGATTGGAACATCTCGGAGATGGGTAGACAAAGTTAAAGGGCAATAATAGCACCCATAATACGTATTAATGTGCTACAGCGGTGAAATACGCTCGACAATTCAATTGATTAGCCTGTAATCGGATGCAAGACAAATTTAAGTAAGACCAGTCGAGGAACAAGACAGGAAAGCCCATCACTGACAACTAAATTTATTCGTAGCAGACACGATTACTCTTATAGGAAAGGTGCCAGCATGAGCAAATACATTGGCGCACGACAATCAAACTATGGAGCTGAAATTGAAAGAAAAGAATGACATGCCTATTGTAACTTGCAATCAAATTATTTTTGTTCACTTTGCTTCGCGTCCTGTTACACCCTAATAAGCATGAACTAGCTATCGCTACATCATTTACTAATGATTAAACCTGATTATTCCTACCGCTAATCATGTCGGGCCCTGCACGATAGTGTGTGCAGCGCACCGAGACTTACCGTTCATCGCTCCTGCCATGGTCAGCAGGCATATTTTATCCGCGAGGTTCCTCCAGCAATGTGAAATAGGACCATCGCGTAGCAAGGACAGGCGACGTTTGCTAACATGTTCATTTCAAACATATGTTGTTCTCTAAGCGTGTAATAAGTAATTTGAAAGTAAGACAACAGAATAAGGAAATTTAGTTTTGCTGGCATGTGAACGAAAAATTGCTGCAGCACTAAACAGATTTAAAAAAATGCAGCGAATATAGGCGCAATAAAATGCTCTACGCACCAAGACCTGCTTAAGGACTGGACATCCTTCTTTTCTGCCATAATGCGTTTATTCTTGCGCTGCTAGGATTGTCTTTCCCGAATGGTTCCCGGTCGTCCGAAAGTGCGTGATGAAAAAAAATGTCTAACTACACTTACAAGCACTCCATTCTAACCTACAATCCATTTTGAATGAATCTCCAGAAATGACGAAAGCTACGCGTCAGTAGTTGTGCCGGAAGTTTGTGTCTATGTCGTGATAAATAGCTTTCACGTTGCAATCATTGGAATGGCACATACGTGCCTTATTTAAATACTGTTTTTAGCTCGATTTGTTTCGTTTGTATTATTCTGTCTGTTGCGCGATATGTCTCTTGAATTGGAAATCTTCCAAACTTTATCTGCTTATATTTTGTTACAGATACTTGCTGTGCATGTAGAGCGCGTATATTAAAACGATAAATGTACGTATAGCTTTTCTAAATATTTGGGGTGCTTCATATTAGAAATATGTTCTCTTAGGAAGTACCTACATTCATTGCAACTGCGACATATATATACATATATATACACACATATATATATATATATATATATATATATATATATATATATATATATATATATATATATATATATATATATATATATAGATATACGTATATATATATATATATAATTTTCTAGGCTGTATAGTTGTACAATGAACGTGACATGCTTTAAATGTAAGGGTCTTCAGGAGCCCACTCAGCCTGCCTAGCGCAGCTTTGAACTTTGAAGACCATCCAGATTTATCTGAAGAAACAAATATTGATTAATTGATTGATTCATAGTCATGCGAACCGGAATACAAAAACAATTTCGCAATAAAAGTAATGAGATTTCTTTACAACACAAAAGTGTAAATAACGCTCTGCAACTGCGAAATAACGTTTGATATGAAATGCCTTTCAGTGAAATTAGAGGCGCTTATGGCATCCGCTAGGGAAAGCGTAGGAGCTGTGACGGAGAAAAAAAAAATATGCGAATCCCAGGCACGGCAGGAATCTATGTAAGCGAAGCTTTCTCCGCTGTTTTCGTTTGCTGACGAATATTCACGGTCGAGAGAGGATTGCGGCGACACAACGGAAAGCTACAAAAGGAGTTTCTCAGGACGCCTTTCCCGTCTGCCGTAATCCTACTACGTATATGTATATACAGTCTGTGAACCACCCCTATACGCGGCGTGCCAGGCAGCTGCAGCAGAGGCCGCCAGCGCCAGAAAAGTGTGAGGAAAAAAAAAATTATTGGCCATTCCAGTCTGTCACCGTGATTTACCTCCGAAGCTGTTTAACACATGGCATGGAGGTGACGCAATTTTAAACAAAAGTACGAGCTCATTTGTTGTCTTCAAGGGTGGTCATCGCGACGAAAGGTACGCACACTCGTTTGTTGTCTTGATCTGTGTTCATTATTTCACTTCCAACTGCTTCACTTTCACATTCTTTGATAATGTCAAATTGATGCACGTGCGCCGCTGGGGGGTCGGTTGGGCTGGATCGGTATGGCATTGCAAGGTCTGCAACACGGAACGCGTAAACCGCTCCCTTTTCGGTACCGACCCGTCCACATTGAAATCACCGACAACAACAGGGGTAGTGCCATTGCAGCTAATTCACGCAAAGTGAGTAACCGTGAACCTTACAGGGCTATAAATCATTCCATTTTTTTGTTTGCTTATGGGGGTATGAGCCATTGGTCACGATGGTATGAGCCATTGATGATGACAGTTTTCGACATGCTGTTCTCTATGTTGTATGTGTAATTGTAAAAAATTTAAGCACTGTTCGTTTCACTTCTGCTTAGTGCTTGTAACCTAGCCTTATGGGGCTATAAGCCATTACATTTATGGCTTGCTTACGGGACCATTATTGCTTTCGGGGCTATGAGCAATTGATGATGATAATTTTTGTTGACAGAATGCAAAAATACATGCAACCCTAGCCATGTAGAGCTTCCCTGTAAAAATTTCGGTCTTAAAGCCTCCAAATATTACTGCATTGTCACCCGAACTTCACGTAAGAGTTCATATAAGTTTGGAAATTCAAGTGGTTAGCAGCTCTCTCTGCATTATAATAAGGTATTTCTGCGCAATAAGTGCTATGCTTATCTCCCGTCATGTGCCATGGTATGCGAAATAGACATGGACGGCAGTGAAATGCCACAATTAAAAGACACCACTGCTGCACCGGCTGAACACGGCTCTGATTCAGTGTAGCTATCGGCCTGTGAACAAGTTGCTGAGGGGTCCATCCGAAATGGTAGTTTTCTTTTATCAAATAGAGGCAGTGGTATCCTTCCTTATTGACACACGTAGTGCTCATGCAATAGCACTCACCGAAACGTAGCTGTCCCGAAATGTCCCCGTTCAACATCTAACATTCTGACTGCCATAAGAGACAGCTAGAATTTTTCTCGCTGTTTCGGATCCCCTGTGTTCGTATGTTCTATCTAGCACGTGTTCTTTGGAAATTATTTGGGTGTGCCTTCGTATCAACCACTATAATATCAATTCATGCTGCTGGTGTCGACTTCCTGTTTCTTCTTCGAAGTTCATTGCCGATTTACATGACGCAATAAATCAGGTAATTGCATGGTTCCCACGTGCACCTTTACTTTTACTGGCTGATTTTAACTTTCCCAACTATTGAGCGGTTTTCTGCAAGCGCCACCGACAAGCCATTCATCTCAAACATCTTCGGAATTTGTAAACCTGTGCCTTGATTTTCAATTTTCACAAATATTACGTCAACCCGCGCGAAGGTCTTCGACAAGCGCAAATATACTCGACCTCATTATAACTACTTCCCCCGATATGGCCCGTTACGTATCCTTCTTACCTGGATTTCGCGATCATTGCTTCGTCTGTTTTAGCCTTCAAGCTGGAGTTCATCACTCTGTAGAAGAACCGAAGCTCATTGAAGAATTTAATTGGGCAGATGTTTCCTCAGTTAACCTTAGTCTTGCTGTGTTCTAGATAAATAGATGCGAAATTTTGAAGAATATTCTATTTAAGCTAATTCGAAAATTTGAAAAGATAATATTACAAGTTTTATTGACAGGTACATCCCGCTGCGGGCTATTTCATGTAAATATTGGTCTCCGTACGATTCTGAGAATACCCCCGTGAGTTCTGCCTAAACCTTTCGTTACATTTCAGATCCCCGGAATTACAAACAAGTCATCTGTTGCACCTATCGCCCTCGCGTAACTTACCCTGTTTCACATTTCTGCCGAATACCGAGGTACTGTACACGTGTATACCGATGGCTCTGTCACACTTTATGCCTCCACTGTAGCCTTCGACATGGCACATATCATCATCTCTCGGCGGTATAAACTACACCACAAATCAACATCAACTGCCGCAGGACTTGTTCCTGAGCAGGAGGCACTTCGATTTCTTTCCAAGGACCCACCTCATGAATGGACCTTATCCTGTGATTACAAGCCCGCTCTTCGAACGATTGGCTGTGTCCTCAGACGGGGCCCGTATTATTCAATGGCTACAGAAATTACAATGATTCTCGACTACGCAATTAGAAATTCCCACAATGTTACCTTTCAGTGGATCCCTTCACACTTTGGCATGATAGAGAACGACCAGGAATACGCTGAAGCGAAAACTCCTTTAAATAATGCGTCTGAAATACGCATTCCGTTCTCAAGAACAGACACAAATGCCCTACTTCGTCGCGTAATACGCAACCGTACGTTGGAACACTGGACCCAACGAGATCGACGACACAAGCGAGTACAGAAATGGGACCAAGAAATGTAATTTTCTATGCGTCACAAGCTCAAAAGAAGCCAAACGAGTATGCTGCACCGGATTCGCCGCATTGGTGTCGCATTCACCAACCGTTATTGACATATGATAGGTAGCAGATATAGTAGCCCAAACTGTGAATACTGTGAACTACCAGAAACACTTGATCATATATTTTGCGTGTGTCGCACATGCGCGGAAGACCGACAGGAACTGGTCTCTTCAATTGCAAAGGTTGATAAGAGGCTGCTATCAGACGAGTTTTTTTTTTTTGGGTCTTTGGCCTAAGGCGGTGGTGGTGGTGGTGGTGGTGGTGATGTTGAAGCAGGTAGGGTTAGCCTGGCATACATAGCCGGCAATTGTTCCGTCTGATCCTCCTTCGAGTTTAGATCAGTGGTGTGTCACCAGGTGTCGATGAGCCCCGTGTCTCGCGGGAAGGCTATCAGAAGTCATTGCGCTCTCTTCCTCGATGCCGCGGGCCCTCCGGGGAAAACAACATCTTCAAAGGTCCTGTGCGTGAGACCGCTTTTTTGTAGGTTGTCGACCATTACTTTTCGTTCTGTGTCAAACTGAGGGCATAGCCAAATGAAATGTTCGATGTCGCCAATGTCACCACAGAAAACACAGAGTGGGGAAGCGCGACGCCCAGTCTTGAATAACCAAACTGGGGTGTACGCGGAGTCGATCCTGATGCGGTATAAAAGCGTCACTTGTTCACGTGTAAATCCATGAGTGACACAGGATTCGTGTGGATTCTTGAACATCTCTCTAAAGTGAAGGCGGATTGCACCCTTAGGGTTTCGAAAAGCTTTTGGAGCTTTCACTTTTGAGACACATGTCAGCACTAGGCGTGCAAGAGCGTCAGCTTCCTCGTTCCCATCAATTCCTACGTGTGATGGAATCCACTGAAACCTTACCTTAAATCCTTTGCTCGTTAGGTCGTCGATCAGTGCCAGAGACTGCCTTGTAAATTTCTCTAGAGGTAGGCTCCGATGTAATCTCTCTAATGCTGACTTGGAATCCGTCAGCACCACGACATCTCGTGCAGAAAAGGCCCGTAGTTTCCGCAAAGCCGCGGTGATTGCGGCACTTTCGACGGCTGTAGAGGAAACTACGCGATCCAGTCGGCCAGACCATGGCACATCAAGGGATGGCATGCAGAATGCCGCTGCACAGCTATCTGTTTGTGCGCACACCGAACCGTCTGTGTACACTTGTAGATGGCTTTGAAACACAGTGCTCAAGTGGTCCAGCACAATGAACTTGGCTTCGGCAGTTGAAATGGTGCGTTTCGTCGGTAGGTGGGGTACATTGAGGCTGCAGGTAACGTCCGGAAAAGACCATGGCGGGTCAAGGCGACTTCGTTTAGGCCATTCCAATCCTAAATATCGGAAGGTGTTCAGCGCCGCATGGAAATGTGAGCGAGTTCTTGCTCTTAGCCGCCGGAGAAGCGCCGTGCCTGCGCGTGATTCGCCCAGCCTTAATAGCTGCGTCAGCAAGGCCTGAGATGCCAAGAGGCGGAGTGGAAGAGACTCTGCCTCATTAGTGACTTTCTTGTTTGAAGCCACCGTTGGAACTCCCATCGCCAAGCGAAGTCCCTTTCTGTGCACTGCCTCCAAGCGCTCGAATGGACTCGATGACGGTGATATCAGAGGGAGCTGATAGAGAATGCGGCTTGTTATCAGTGCAGCGTTCAGTTTAAGCATGGATATAGGATCGTTACCCCAACGTATACCTGCCAATCGACGAAGTGCGTTGATTCTTTGCACTGATGCAGCCACAACACTTTCGACCGCACCACGCCATAGCAGCTTGTTGTCGATGGTGACGCCCAGGAATCGAACATGAGTTGCACGAAGAATTGAATGCCCTCTCATATTCAGCGTCAGACGTGTTGACTTGCGTCTCACTCCCGGGAAAAGCCTGAAGGCAGATTTTTCTGCTGATAAAGATAGGCCAAGCGTCGATAAGTGGCGATCGATAGTGGAGATTGCGGCCTGGGCTATTCGGGCCAAACGTTTGTGCTGGTACCCCGAGATCCAAATGCAGATGTCATCTGCGTAGATGGACATTTTAACTGCCGTCCGACCTACTTTCAGGGCATTTGGAAGGCTGGCCATGGCAACGTTAAAAAGCAAGGGGGATAGGACACTTCCTTGTGGGACGCCGAGGGAAATTCGTCGCTTGTCACTCATTATACTTCCGAGCTTAACTTGGACACATCGATCACTGAGAAATTCATGGACGAATCGAAGAGCATTTCCCGAGACGCCCATGGCTCGGAGTCCGTTGATGACGCCTGTATGAAGCACACAGTCGTATGCCTTGGCAACGTCCATAAAGATGGCGAGTGTGGAAAGGCCGTCTGCGCGATGGTGCTCGATATGGCTCAGTAGATCCAAGACACTGTCCTGGGCACTCAACCATGGACGAAATCCAATCATACATGATGGCCTTGCTGGAGATACAATGTCAACCTCGTACATATTAGTCTTTCCATCAACTTTGATGCGCATGATGTTAGCGATACTGGCCGGTATGAGGTGAGGTTTGCAGGTTCCTTTCCCGACTTGAGCACTGGCACCACCCATGCTGTCTTCCATGCTTCTGGGATCTCTCCTGTGCTCCAGACGTGATTAAATATGTCCAGAAGGGCTTGTTTTCGTTCATATGGCAGATTTGTCAGCATCTGATTGCTGATCGAATCGGGACCCACAGCACAACGTCTTCTTAATTTGCTAAGCGCCAAATCCAACTCACGAAAGGTGAACGGCGTATCCATGGTATGTGATGCTTCAGACAACTGAGGGTTCGATACTCCTGCTGATCTGCCAGATGTGTATACGTCTGCAAAATCTTCTGCAAGGGTTTGCAAATCTTTTCCTTGCTTTAAAGCCAGTGCTTCGAATGGCCTGTGCAGGCGAATCTTTCCGGATAGGCTATTCATTACTCCCCATATCCTTGTCATGGGAGTAAACGCCGATAAACTCTCACAGAAAGCAGCCCATTGAACTCGTCTTAACCTTTTTCTGTGACGACGGATGACAGCGTTTATCCGGTTGAATTCAGTTTTCGCAGATGGATTGCCCGTTTTTCTCATTAGTTTCCGTTCCGCTCTCCTACGCGCTGCGCAGAGGTTCTTTAGTTTCAAATCAGGAGTAGGGAAATGATCTGGCAGTTTCAACATTGAGGTAGCCACTCTTTTGCTCCGCAGCATATCTGCGAACAGCTCACCAGGGGATTCGTCCAACGCTTCTCTGTATGTGTCCCAGCGGGTCACAGCACAGAATTGTCGCCCAGCAGTGTGAAATCCGGTGATGTTCGTGAAGATCAGAAAGTGGTCACTGCCCATCCTGTCTGGGGCCGTTTACAAGGTCTGGAGAATGGATAACAAGCTCGTGTCTGGTGAAACGAAGGTTGATCTTCTCCGGGCATTCAGAATTTGGAGCAAATGTGAGAACCACCGTGATAGTGCGCCTTGACTCCCACTCACATGGCGAGGTTTGGACCCGACGGATGATTCTTCTTGCATGGAACACGCCCTGAGGTCTCAGGTAGGTGAGTAGCTCTTCATCCGAGTACCATTTAGGGACTCCTCTAACAATGCACGTATTTTTCATGTAACTGTGTGGGACACGGGCAGATATGACTACGCCGCCGATATTCTTGGTCTCTAGAAGGACGTTGTATTGTCCTTCTGTCTCTACATCTAAGAGCAATGCACCCTGTGCTGTGAAGTGGCTCTTCACTGGTGCTCCACCGAGAATCCTTTCAAGCTCAGAATACAGGACAATAGGGTTTACTTGCCTTAAATCATCTCTTTCGGATGCTGCAGTGATTAACACTGGAATGCCCTCCGCCCTGTCTTTACGATGGCGCACAAGTCGGAAACCACCCTCGGCCATGTCCAGGTCTGAAGGGTTTGCCACGTTGTCGTCGTCGATGATAGTTGACTCGTCTTCAGATTCACCAGTGTCTTGTCGCTTGCAGTCAGGCTGGCTTGTACAAACCAGCTGGCGTTTCTGACCCGGTGTCAGCCCTTGGGAGGTCATGGTGGGGTGCTCGTCGGTGCCAGCTTGGTTCCTTCTAGCACCTTGTGAGGCGGCAGGTGGGGCAGCACCCGTCGGTCTCCGATACGGAAGGTACCTTTTCGAGTCGACAGACGTCTTGAACCGTTCTGAGCAGTAATATTACCAGAAAATAACGATAAATGTAGGCAGAGCTACTCAGACAGGCTAGCAGCAGGTTCGTCGTCTTCTTCTTGTTATAGGGGCTGCGCTGTTTGGCCTAAGGCAAACAGCGCAGCCCCTATAACAAATGCCGCTATAGCCTTTCTCCAAGCCACTGGGCTGGACGGACGGCTTTAGAGATGTCACAGCTCTATTAACTTGTATGCACGCATCTCTTCCTCATGCAATCATCCTCATTCATCAGCCCTTTTCCTCCCCGTCCCTCTTCCCCAGTTTAGAGTAGCAGGACATAGCAAGTTATAGCTCATGCCGACCTCTTTGCCGTTCTGTAAATAAATCTCTTTCTCTCCCTCTCCTTGAACAGGACACCCTTCGTTCGTTACTTCTAACAAACACCACAAAATTTTGGAATGTCATGGGTGGTCGCAATCTGAACACAATGTCTTTAATAGATTGAAACGGTGTACCCATCTTCAGTGCTCGCTATTGTGTGCTCAATGGTGTATTTTCCCAATAATTTTCAACTGAGGTAGTTGCCGTTCCCAGCACCAATTAAAACAGCCTCCCACTTGTGGATCCTGTTTTTCATTTACTGTGATGTGCAGAAGCTCATTCGTGACCTGTAATTGCCTTCGTCTTGCCGAGTGGATGATATAACTCTGAAGTTTTTGAAAAGCCATGGCATTTATTAGTTTTTATGGGAACAGTTTTCCCAGTCCTTAGAATCTTGTTCTTTACCATGTGATTGGAAGGTGGGCAAGGTGGTACCATTTTTCAAGTCTGGTAATGCACGGTCTCCCTTAATTTATCGACTGATATCCCTCATTAGTGTACCCGGTAAACAGAAAGAACACTTAATTCATTTTCACCTCGCTGCCTTTTTGGATACACATTGATTCTTCTCTACCTATCAAGACGATTTCCGTAAGGAATTCTCCTGTTAAACACAACAGATTTCTTTTTTTACCAAAGACCGTTTTGCGGCATTGGACCAATGGCCATTTATACATTGCACATTTTTGTACTTTTCTAAAGCCTTTGATTTTGTTTCACAAAAGTAAGACTGTTTCAAGCTCAGTAAACTAGGCAGTGAGGGCATCATATCAGCATTGATTTGGTATTTCTTCTCTAACAGAACTCAGTTTGATCCGCTACAATGGTAGTTCTACAAATTCTCCTCTGATTTCTTTTATGCCATGGGCTCTGTGTTGGGGCCTCTTTTATTTCTTAATAAATAAATGACTTGCCTAATATTATTTTATCCTCAGTTAACTTATTTGTAGAAGACTGCTTTTGTAAATGAATGAATGCTAAATAAAGATTTATTTATTTATTTATTTATTTATTAACAAAAATATTTCCACTAGTACTAACGGTATCCTTCTGCAACAAGATCCCAATGAAGTTTCCTCCTGGCGCACTGGATGGAGCACGCAAATTAACGCTAGCATATATAAGGTAATGCGAGTTTCGTGCAACTCTAGTTAAATTAGTGTTAGCAACTATTTTATTAAATACAGTGTTTCAGAAAATGTTTTATACTATAAATATCATGGTGTTAAATTTACCTCTAAGCTTTCTGGACAGACTCATGCCAATTACACTAAGAATAATACCAATCACACGTTTGACTGCCTACGCAGATAATTTTGCAAGGCACCTTCTCCTCTAAAGCTTCTTCTCTATAAAGCTGCTGTTCGTGTTAAGCCCAAGTACGCCAGTTCTGCGTGGGATCCCAGCATTGACACTCTTATTCATACCTTGGCATTTCTCCAAAATCACCGCGCACGTTGGGTTCTTTCTGACTATGCACGCACATCTAGTGTATCGTCTATGAAAACAGCTTTAGGCTTTTCACCTCTTTGTTAACTAAGGAAGGTGTCTTTTTTAGTTCTTTTTTCGTGAAATCTATTACAAACTGCAATAAAAACGTTATCTTCTTTCGTAGCCATCCTATGTATTAGCAGATTTAATCACCAGGACAAAATACATGTTCTTTTCTCCCGTACAAGGTTCTTTTAAGATTCTGTTATTCCACGTACCTCGAATGAATCGAACCACCTGCCCATGTTTGTTGTTCTACTCACCGATGTAATTGCATTTAAACCTGCATTTGAGTGTTACTTTTACTCTTAGCGGCCGTATTATTTTGTCCTTTTTCACTGTGTGTGTTGTTCTTCACTCCCTTGTGGAATACCTTGAAGGTTTTCAAATAAATAAATAAATAAATAAATAAATAAATAAATAAATAAATTCAGTTTGTTACCCTGCACTGCAGAAAGAGTAAGGGGGACAGAAAAATAAGAAGGGAAAGTTAAACATACTGCAAGACTAGAATTACAACAAGCATGGCACCGAGCAGTGGCTGGAAGTGCCAGCCTTCAGCTACGAATTACATTTCTGAGGGCCATTATGGAATAGGATAATGCCGTGAGTGAAGTCGTCCCAATAACTTAGGTAAGCCCTGGTCACCTTTCTTGCCTGAAAATTCCAACAACTTTTGTCTTGATCGAAGCAGCCTCTCCGACTTTTGTTCTAAACGACACCCACAAATAGCCTCCAACTCCCTCTACCCGCAAACCCCCTCTGACTTGTGCAATGTGGCTGCTGGTGCTGCCTCGTAAACTTTTTTTGAAACAGCCGGCGGGGCTCACTGTAACGTTTCTCGCCCCCAGCGCAGAGGTGTAAAACCGTAGGGTAGGACCATCGTTAGGCAGCGGGGGGCATACGGTTACCGTGGATCGATAGGCGCACGGCCAACGCACCTAGTCGAATGCCTCCTTGGGAGGCATTCGTCGATCGTTCTTTTTGCTCCAGAGGGATGCCGATTTTCTCCTTTACTTTTTCTGCTCTTCGAACACCAATGACTGTAGCTTTATCTAAACTGACAGCGGCTATCTACCCTTGAGGCAATAGTAGATACGGCGTTAGGTTCCGGCAGACTTCCTAATAGAAGGCACAACATTTAGAAAGAAATACAGAAAGCAAAGGGCACGGATTTCTTTTTTTTTTGTTCCACATTTTGCCTTTAGGGCATCGTGAACAGCAAAGCTATTTTTCGGTATCAGGCGAAGGAGACTGGGCAAGGCAGTAACGTCTCATGTTACTGTTATCGCATTTCTAAAGAAACGGATACTTTCGGTCAAGGTGTGCCACAGTAGACATACGCATATATCAAACATTAGGGCTGTACCCGTCTTTAAAACCCCCTCTATTGACCTCGTAAAGCTTTCGTGTTTCAGCAACTGGATGGAAAAAACAAAAACTGGTGTGCTATCGTACTTTCACCGTTTTTACCACACTCTCCGATCCCTGGGGGAACCTGTATTTATCTTTCGCCGCGCGGCAAACTGTTTTGCAGTTGAACCGAACGCATGCGAGTATGTATTATAAACTGCAATACAGTAGGTGCACGTGCGGTGGTACGGCGAAACTTTTTTTGCATTAGCCTGTGTGGCTTCAACCGCACAGTCGCCCAAAAAAAGATGTTGCTGAAAGGGCTTCTCATATTTACTTTACACCGGAGTGCCTCGAGGCGCATCGAAATATCAGCTCCGAAACACCTGTGCTGCCTGGCCGTCCTTTTACTCCCTTCTACATTTATAAGAGGAACAAGCTCCATTGTCTCACCGTAGCACTAAGCAAAGCTGTTTCTCTGAGCAAACGACTCACGCTGAAAAGTACCGCGGCAGACGCTCAGACCTCCATAAGTTTCATTTGCTCCAACCTTACATACGACGCCACTCACATATATCCCTCGCCTGATAAGTAGGCCTGGCTGGCATTATCCACACGATTTCCAGTGGGATATTATTCGGTGTTGCCACGAGAGCCGTGTCACAAGAGCGAGGCGCCAGTGCATGATTATTGGTGCAGCAGCTGTCAACGCCGGAATGAAAGGACAGGCCCCGTCGTTATTCTTATGGTAACTACGAACACAGCAGCTGGCACCTTCATATAAAACGCTCAGGAGCAACGACCGTCTATATTACTTCTCTTAATACCGTATCACTGAAGCAGCGCTACCTTCCAGGAAACATCTTCTGGTGGTAACCAAAGTTTCAACCGTAAGTCAGGCGAAGTTATTATGGAAAATAGCGTGGCAGACATACGCGAACTCTTTTGCCCTGTTCCACCGCAAAGGAGGCCTCGACACGGCGCAGAGTGATATTAGTTGCAGTTGTCCACGCCATGCCAACTGACTCTGTTTCCGAATCATACCCCATGTATTCACGAGAATGACGGTTTCTGTGGTGACTGTGCCCATAAGCACCACATAAAGTAACCGAAAACGCATTCCAAACGTTGTTGGCCTCATCCATTCACTCAGTCTTGGCGTGCATAAGTTGTTGCCAGTAAACTCATGCTACATATATAATAAAAATATATACCATGGATTTTCATTTGACCATCTCGGTACCCGTAGCATTGCCTTCACTGCTACTGATATCCCTCCAAGAAGCGTGGAAGCTTATGAATTATGGTAAGATTGAGAAATTGGTGCCACGAAGTGCAGTCAAGGGCCTGAACAATACATTGTGAGGTTACTTTTGTATATCGGACGATCTTAATTTTCTTTAATTATACGTAGGCTCTTACAGTCAGTAAAGCAAGCATGGTTATCGCAAATCACATTTCCATAGGTGTTAGTCTAAATAAGAACAATCCTACTTTTGAGCCTGCAATAAATTGGTGTTATATTGATCTGATACCCTTCTTCTTCGGGCGGCGGCTTACGTCAGCCACTAGAAACGTCGTAAACGGCAACTCACTGTTAACTCGGACGTCTAACATGAAGTGAAACCAATGTAACAGGAACATTTGTGTAATTTAATGGGAACCAGCTCGCGCAGATGTGCACCCAAAACTGCCTGTCCAAGTTTACCTTGTATGTCAACGACAGTCGTTGGTTGACCTGAAAGGGCGTGTTGACCAGAAAGGGCGTGGTTGACCAGAAAGGGCGAAACAGCCGACCACATATCAACAATCAATACCAACAAGTTTGCATCACGGAGAGCCCTCAACTAGATTAGCTTTGCATAAATCTTAAAACTCACCGTGCAGGCTTTTTCACGAGAATTAGCAACAATCACGTGCAGCAATAACCACGGAGTTTACGCATATTTCGTATGCACTATACAGGATAAAAATAGAGAAATGGTGAAAGCAAGCGGTAACTGAACTATCCGTTAAGACGGAAGATTGATCCATCTGACTCTATCAGCAGTACATCCCCCAGCGGCCGGTAGTCATCTCTCCATCCGGGAGCGGCTAGGGCGCGCAGTGCCTAAGCCCTCGTCATCCTCTCGGATATGACCGCCAAAATGAATTGCTCCCCCAACACGGCCGCATCCCAGAGCGACCCGCTCTCGTCAATCTGTATTCTTCTCGCCCTCGTTTCCCATCATCCATTCTTATCCTTACTCTCGATTCGCTCCACAGATGGCGCCACGTTCCCGAGCGCTGGTCCTTATGCGGCAGAAGAGGCTCCACAGATGGAGTGCCCCCTCTGCTCGCCCTGACCGGCGGACGCTGTCTGGTTGCCATGACAACGATATCCCGTGGGGCACATGCCCCTCTCCGTTCCCTCCACCAAGAGCTAAAATACAAGCGCACGCCTAAAGCGCGCCCTTTTTCTGGGTACTATATTCCATGAGGTACGTGAGCAGCATATATATATATATATATATATATATATATATATATATATATATATATGCCTATGAACGCCTTGCCAATGCCCAGATATCGCTTAAACATCACTATATTGAAAGTCAACGGACCATATTCATGCCGCATATATAAAATCAAAGAGCAATGTTTCAAGGTCATGCCTTGAAAGAAAACCAGAGGCCGGGTTTTCTGTCTAGACTGAGGCTCATCCTCCTTCGCTAATCGGAAATATTTTCTTATATATTTTGTGCCTAAAAGCGATCTTCGAACCTCTGGAGCGTTCCAAGCAACAATGAATCAGAAGTTTCTTGATAACTTTATTCCTCTCTCCACTTTCTCCACAGAGTCTTTGTCTGCCTTGGCTCCTTCTCTGCAACAGTAGTTGCGGATGGTCTAACCTTAGCCGGCAGAAAGCTCTGTTACTTTTAAAAATACCTACTATCTCGCTCTCTTCAAATTAACTTGAAAAGCTTTGATGCCGTGGGTTGCATGTGTTTTTTCTTTAGTTCTTTAGGCTCAGGCGCATGACAATAAAGGGTTCTTAGAAAACTAAGGTAACAAGCCTGAGATCATCCTATGTTTAAGAAATACCAACTGTTGCGTTAGTTGGTCTTGCATAAATCTTGCGGGAAACTAGCGCTAAAAAGACGCATAAACATGAAATGGGAAGAGATGTGTTTTTCCCCCTCTTCCTCCGTGTTCGTATTTTTAGCGCTTATTCTCATCAAGAGTATGCGGCAATAATGACCTTTTTGTTTAGGGTTATCCTCGATCTAATGAAGATGACCTGGCTTTTGAACAGCTTGGTAGACGTGTGGGTGTTGGGGTCTTAGCGTGACGGTAGACAAAAAGGAATTCTTGCCTTTCTTATTTTTCACTTGTAGTCCACTTTTCCCTTTGCATAATCAAAATGAAGTTTTCAAGAAGGATCTTCTAATTTATGTTGACTCAGTGTTTGTATTTAGTGTCCCTTCATCAAGCATACGTTCTCATGCAAACCCCTTTCTTGATTGTTTAAATTGCTTCGAGTATTACCAACGCGTGCTGTGGTTTTCGCTTCTGCAGTAATTACGCATGTGTGATAAGGTGTTGTAGTACTCGCGCTGGTATAGTAATAGACACTATACTCGCAAGCCGACAGTGGTAAACGTCCTGCGCCAATAGATCTATACTGAGCCAAGGCACACTTAAATACCATGCCCGCAAAAGAAAGAAAACGTTGGCATAACATAACGTTCAAGTGATGTCCATATATTGCAGCAGAAAATCACGTCTCGCGTAGGGAGGTCATAAACTGCGTCGGGGGAAAATATGCCTTCTGGCATGCGCGGCAATCTCTACAGTGCGCAAAATAAACTAAAGGCACGAAAAAAGAAATTTCAACAAAATAGTTCAGCAACGTCCGAGAACCACGAGGCGAATCAAGCAACCGGGAGGACACCACTTCAATCAAAGCACTATGAGCAGGAAAAAAGTCAAGCCGCAATCAACAAGGCGCGAAAAAATGAGGAGGAGAAGGTTGGCGCTAAGGCGGGGCGGGACGGGGTCGTGGGATCGGGGTGCCTTAATCCCGTTTATGGCGCGTCGCCTCCCATGTGTGCCGTGTTTTCTGGCGTGATCACAGCATCGAATCTGAAGAACGCAAGAAGTGACCTTTTTAAAGATCAGAGGAAAGCAGAGGAATTTCCGTGCATTATGGAACTACTAAATATCATGTATTGTGCTCTGAAACCAAAGCGGAGGTAAGTTACAATGTACTTCGTCACCATCGAAGTATATTTTTCTCAACGTCGTATTCCCACCTGCAAACGACAACTGCGCAGATTCTTTGGGCTGAGAGGAATTGTCTGTGCAACATAGCCTAGAGTTTGAAATGTTTTTCAAGGAAATTATTTAGCCATTATTTTTTGAACCTAATAAATTATCCCCTCATTACACGCAGGTAATGAATACCTGCGTGTGATGACTGCTTTCTCTCCGTAAGAATTAGCGTTAAGAGGCACTTTGCTAATTTTCCTATTGCCATGTTTCTGCAGTCGGTAATCAGCGCCTTAGTGTCTCGCGAGTCAATCATGCTAGTGTCAAAAAAAGTTTTGCCCTCCATCATGTGAACAATGCCTTACATACAAGAACGTGATTTTTTGTGGGCTGGAAGTATGAAAAAATGACCAGCCCTTCCCCTACAGCAAAATGGGGTAAGCGCAGCTTGCCCTGCAGGCACGTGACCTTCGTCACGGTTATGTCCCCCGGAGGTAACGGTGCCGGATTGCTTCGACTTCCCGCTCTCTCATATCGGGATATTCTTCTAGTTGCTGTCGGATTGCCTGAGGTCGGGCTGCTCTAACGGCTGGATGGGCGGGCAGATGGCGAGCCCTTTCACAGGCAACTTCTCGCCGCCGCTCGTCGAAGGCTGCCTGTTTTTCCGGGGACCGCGCAACGCATTGGCGTGCCATCCGTTTTTCGAGAATGAACTTAACGGAAACGAAGCCGGCGCAGCGCGCGCGAAATCCTTACGTGCCATTTCGCTCCCCGGCGGAAGCGAAATTACTCCGATTGGTCGTGCGCGTGCCGTGAGCGCGCGCCTATACAGCTCGCTTATGACTCACGCTCCGGCACCGGCACAGCTGTCAACTCATTAAACCGCCGTTTTTCATCAGCTGCTCTGCTCTGGGAGCAACTCGTTTCTTTTTCGCGTGACCATATTGCTACCGAAACTTGTGAGCCAATACAAGCTTCGCTTGAAAAAGAAAAGCAATTACAACTTTGCCCTACCTGCGAAGTCAAGACATTTTTTACCGGTTAATTATTATGAATGGTTAATCGCAGAATTCTTAACGTATTGTTATAATTTGTAGCGAACGCTAATATGCCTGCGAAGACAGTCTACAAAGTAGCTCTCTGACTAGTCGACCTCCTAAAGAATTTCTATGAAATTTATAAAAAAATAGTTCTAAGGAATAGACCAGCCCCTCCAACTGCGGCGGCTATGTGCAGAGGTCCATAACTCAGTGAATCAACCATTGCACAGTGACCCAGCCATACCAACTTCTTTGAACTGCCATTCTGTAGTACCCTTAACAACAAGGCGCTCCCAGAGTAATTACATTTTTCACAGGCCTCAAAAACATCCTCAGCTATTGCCAGCGTTTCCAGCTTCCAATATGCTTTGCGACCAATCACGTGGTTTGACCGTTGGGCGGATGCAAATCAACGTGTCTCTAGATGTTTTCATCATTATTCCTTGCCACGCTCCTTTTTTATTTTATTATTTATTTAAGTTTTTATGTTTATTATTCAGAGTGGCTCTTGCTTTTGCCTCGTTGGTCACTCTCTGAAGTTCAGAAAGGTTGAGCTCGAGGGACAGGGCTTTGTATGTAAATAAACTATGTCAACTTGGATGTAAGCTCTATTCGCCAATTTTATGTAATCTGACGCGAACGTTTCACCATGATAGCAGCCATAGTGAATATGACCTTAAGAGCCAATATATTTGAAGAATACTTAGCTACAATGGCGAGAAGGGTAAAAATGCAAAATTGAGATGTGTTTGCGCAGATTGGTTGTAATGGTTTTCCGCCGACCGCAGTTTGCACAAAAATTAAATTTTTGTTCTTCACTGAGACATGATTTTGTCACTTAACGTCAAAAAACCATCTGATAGGAATGAGTTCTCAATGCATTTGAAGGAAAGTTGGATGAATGAAACAGTACATCTACGTGTGAGCGCTGAATGTGAGGTGAATGTAGTGTGGTTCTTTTGTGTGATTTTATGGAACTAATGCAGGCAGCGTGCGCTTTGCTATTTCAATTGTCTTAAGCAATACTTCTCCAACTACACTGAAGCATAGTTTAACCATAGTGCACTCAGAAACATTGTCTGAAGCGTATTGCTGTTGAATTTGGTAGAGCAGAGTCGTATTCTGAGGTTTTTCTTCAGGTATAATCAAAACTGTCACTTTTTCTCTTAGTATCACAATGCTGTACTTCCGACTGTCTTCCTTTCCGGTCCGCCGGAGAACTCGTTTATCATTCGCAGCTGGGTGAATGGCAATCATGGTGTTTCATCAGGAGTGACAATAGCATAAAAATATTTATTTGAGATTTAAGCACGTCTTCGTCGCTGTGCTGTTTTTTTCTTACGCATATATCAGCTGATCATTCTCTTGCCTAAATTTCCCCATTTATTTATACGTTTTAGATCTTCGAAAGTAACAGCGATCATCGTATGGGACTTTCATGTAGGAACAGTCTTACTATTAATCCCAATTTTTCCTTGTAACGAAATTTTGTAACCGACGCTCTGACCTGAGATAACTCAAATCAGAGTAGAATTCCATTTGAAATATTTGCAGAGCTGAAGGGAAACTTTTAAGGGCGAGCATAATTTTACATTCTTCTCGAAAAATGCACGCTAAAGAACTTGTCCCGTTCTAAAGCTTCAAAAACATTTCAAACACTGTTCTAGTCATTTCTTTGTAGTTTATTCTGATGCCGAAAAAAGGAACACAATCTTTTCCTGGGACTGCCTGCTTTTGCTTCGGGGAGTGGTCATCGCTCACTGCCAGCGCTAATCAAGAAGAATAGCTTCCGGCGTTATCTCGGCGGCAGCTAGAGTTGTGGTCCTGCGTCTTAGTTCCTAACTGGTAAAGTTCGGGCACGCGAAGTCTCTTTTTCACCGTATATTCTAGGTTGCGGCCATAAGAACTCTAGCTACTTGAAGTGTTGCCGCTCACGGAAAGGTGGATGGAAGGAGAACTATTTCTTCTACTTACTTGTGCTCCCTTTCTTTCTCTTTTTTTTATTTTTACTAAAATGGGCTGCTCCAATCTACGCTTCACATTTCGCTGCTGTCGTTCGTATCTAATCTTCGGTGTTTGCACAGATGGTTCTCATGCTACCCGTACAGGCGAGGGTGTGGAGTTATCTGATCTAAACTTTGGAAGTATTGAACGACTGCATGTCTAGACAACAGAGAATTCCTGGAAATTTGTCTGGTAAGACTGAGAAACTCCTGCCTCCACGCCAGTGTTGTTTTGTGCTTTCTCGTTCCTGTTGCTGCGCTGGTCCATTTTTTTTCTCGGAGCGTTCCTAAACCAACTTGCCCAGCTTAAGGTTTCACGCAGAGGCAGCTTTCCAAGATTTTTTAGAGGTGAGGAATGGGAGGTCTGTGCGAACTTATGCAATGAATTATGCAGTGAATGAATGGCTATGACATTATGCTGCTGAGCCCCAGGACGCGGATTTGATTTCGTGCCACATGGCCGCATTTGGAAGGAGCCAAACTACAAAAGCCTTCGCCCGCTTAGGCTTACGTGCACGTTAAAGAGCTGTACGTCGTCAAAACTAATTGAGAGGTTTTCTTTGCGGCGTCCCTCACAAACTCAAGCACGAAGCACAAGCGGGACAAGGCGCCGAGCTTTGAGCTGTCCCGAACTTCTAAGAGTGTTCGTGCAAGCTTCCCCGCGTCTGAGTGTGATGTCTGTGACGACTCCATAAAAGCTGCATTTGTAAGCATTGTTGAGAATTGAGGCGTTTGGCCACGACTCGCCGTGGATGAATGGATGCAAAACTTTAATGCACATTTTTTTTGTCTATAGGTGCAAATCGGTAATTTAGGTGTTTTCACTTGTGTTGAAATGAAACTTGTCTGACGAGCTTGATGAATGCAGTGCGCACTCAAAACGACACCTTTTCACCCGCAAATGTGGTGAGGTATGAAAGGCGAGGTAAAATTTTAAAGAAATATTACGAGGGATTGTTTTTTAGCAGGTCTAAGGTTCTTGCTTTGCAAAAGCAGTGGTAGCATTTAGACGACCTAAAGGATAGCGAAATGGAAAATAGCAATAGTAGTAAACAAAACACTGTCTGGCTCATGCAACCTTAGGTAGACGTATGACAGCTGTTCAGTGGCCCTCCTTTTGAGTCCTTTCCCAGTTTCCCCAAACCCGCAGGCGGGATCATACAACAGCGAGAACGAGTATAAAACTAGACAAGCTCCCGATGGAGAGTGGCCACTGTCCTGCAAACCTAAGGTTTGGCTGTCGCTAATTTGGTGCAGGCATGACAGTGTGCGCCATGACAATCTAATTACTGGCTGCACATTGTGCGCCACGTTTAATTTTTCAAGCATGTTAACATGCAATGCGTTACTTGTCGCACTGTTACAGAAGTCGGCTCACAATCTGTTATGATTGTAGGTTCAGACTCTCCCTAACTCCGTCACCAGCGTAATGCAATTTCAGACGCAATTTTTTTGTCAAATATTGTCTGACTGTCTGCAACATTTCTAAGCAACCATAGGTTATCTTATTGAACACTTCAGTACTCTTAATTCAGAAGCTATGTGTGACAGCTTATCATAGGAATGATTAACGATTACTCTATACACTCAGCGCCACAGTGTGGCTGCACTGAGGAGGAGGAAGACGACGTGGGTCCGCTTGATATAGCGTCGCCATTTTGGCCTTCCGTTAGCTTCCCTGTAAATGAAGTGTATATAGCATTGGGCTTCAGCTACACGTAACAATATGCTTTTGAGCCAAATATTGATATTTCGAGCATCTTTTCAGAGAAGCGCAACTTGCAATACCATAGTAGAAGCACCCGTGACCAATCTTTTTCCCGATGGCGGCAGTGATAGGACTCCTCTAGCGAAGCTTATCAAAAGTGCAATTGAATGCCATGCTGAAATATGCGAGACACCAGGCGCGCCAGTCGCCTAGTTATTTCTTTCGGTTGGCGGGTGCAGGGAACTCTACTTCACTTGATGGGCATCGCAGTTATAAATCGAACCCCTCTTGAAAACGCAGTTATGAAATAGTTTGATGCACACTTAAAAGCGGCCTAGCTGGGTACAACTTCTGAAAATTTGAACACTGGAGTAAACTTTCGAGGACGCTTAAGCTTCGCTTTCATGAGTAGAACGCGATAGCAACCAAAGATCCATGACTGCTTGTGGCGCTTCCCGGTAACTGCGGCGTATTTAACCGGAATGTTTACCCGGAAACGGTTGCCGCGAAGGCTATGCACTAAGGCGGGCTTTTTGTTAGAAGAATGACCTCTAACGGGGGCTACGATTCGATGGAGGCGAGCCCCATCTGGAAGTGTTCCAAGGAAACGGGCACGCCGCTCCATGGCCTCCGAGATATTCAGGCGCCGATGCGCTCAAATGGGGGACGTGGGGGACAGCCAGTGTGTGGTAGAAACGCTGAAAAAGGGGTTTGAATCTTCGCCTAACATAATTGTTTTTGCCTTTATCTAAATTAGAATCTGACGCTATCAGGCTTGTAGGTTGTGTGTAAGTCGTACTTTACGATCTTTCTACGTATTTTAGCTTGAGCATTTCATTTAGCTTAGTAACTTCCTTGCGCCACATGGAGGGCCTGGGCATGGGTGGTTCGAGAATCATCTCGCCGGAACGACGTCCGATGCTGAACACCGACGCCGACGACGCCGGATTTTCGGTGACACGGAGTCCCTAACGCTATCGCGTTGATAACGCTTTAGGTTCCTGAAAAGTCTGGTTATTTCAATGGGAACTATATACAGGTGATCAGACAACGAATGCGAAATATTCAAATGTCAGCACCAACACGGGCTACATCACGCCATCAAGCTATCCTGCAACGCCGGTAATTGGGTTTTGCGACAGTACATTCCAGCTTTTTTTAATCTCCATTTCTCACTGACTCTGTTTTCTCAAAGCGGCTGTTATTGCCCGCATTGTTGACGTGGACCATATATGATTAAGATAAGGAGAACGGAAAATAAAATAAAAGCCCAAGAAATACAGTTTGGTTTTGTGTAGCATGCGTTTGGAATGTGATGTTCAACCCACGGCTTGACGCCCTAGTAGACAACATTACAAATGGAAATGGACTGTGAGAGATAACATCCATTGAACATTTGATGCGCACGCTGTAATTTACTTGACAATCTTGTTTTATATTTTTCATTCTAGTCGAGAAAACAGCAGTGAAATTATCGGGCCTCCACAATTGATATATCATCGAAAGCAAAACATTGCCATCCACTTTCCGTGCAAGTGCTCTTAGGGTTCGCCTCGAGCGTGCGAAATATCAGAGAAGAGCAAAAGATGAAAACAAAAACGCCCATGAATGATTGCCGACTCTGCAAGAAATCTGATGATCTCTCTTGCGGCTCCAGTCTCTTGCTTCAGTCTTTCATTAACCACCTTTCTATATTCTCTTCCACGCGAACAATATATGCTAGACTTGGCCGGGGATTGTAAAGCTGCGCCTCATATGAATTGCAAATGCACGTTCGGCTTATACCAACTTTGGTACAACGGCGCCTGGCCGATGAGCCGATGTGTTACTGCCTTACTCCTCCGAGTGCTGAGATTAAGAAGAAGCCCGTTAAGATGAGTAAGAAAGGAAGCGTTGCAGCACGCTCCTCTTCACTTGACTCAGTGAATGACGACTTCAGGCTCGGTTACGTCCTGTCTGTGCATCCAACATCTCAATAGCCGCTTCGCTCGCAATGTTTTTATTCACCCCTTCTATTCATCTTCCCGAAGCGTGCGCTACCTTTAGTACGTTATGAGTTAGGAATTATTGTGCATAAAAAAAAAAGCAGCAGGACATGCACAATTGTTTCGTGTTCCATGGAGGGGGCAATAAAACAACCCCGTCAGCAGTAAGTTTTCTAAAAAATGGGTGAAACACCACACATAGTCACATTACATAAGCGAACGCCTTGTGAAGGCGTTCATTAGTCACCGCTGTTTGTGACCGACCATTAGAGCAGGACACGGACTCCCAGCACGAGCAGTGTTTTCCGAGCAAGAGTGCTGTAGAGAATGACCCAATATAAAGCACTGGAGAGGGCAACAAACTATACCGCTCAAATTATCCTCTGCAGCCTAAACTTTTATCAGCAAAGGGAACATTTACTGGTGGACAAGATGTCAACATGCACTAAAAGTGGATCGGATAACCGTTCCAAGTCTTCCGGAAGGTTCTGTTAGCAAAAAGAACCGCTTGGTGTCTTCCAAGAGGCTTTGTTTGGAAGAACACTAGTCAGGTTGCTTGATTTGGCGAAAACAGAAATATCTTTAAGAAAAGATAACTACATAAAATACCGGCAATTCAAAATTGTCTGCTTGCATTCGTGTCGCTAAAAAGTAAACATTTATAACAGCGGTGTGTTAATAAGGGGGGACTAATTCGTGATGAGCCAGTGGAAAGGAATATGCAATGTTTGGGTGCACAATTTGCGAAATTATATATGAGATGAAGCTCTCGAAAGAGCACTTTTAGTGCACACTTCATATTTATTGAAACCTAAAGACAACTGATATAAACAACTTCAAGAACCTCGAATTATAAATATAATTATAATCAAAAACATGCACCCCAAGTAACCTCCTCGATGAAGCCCAGCAAAGGGTAAAATATTCTTCAGAAACGTTTAGCATGGAACCGGCAGTTTATTATACGGATCCCAGCAGAATGTGCTCACAGACTTTCACCATAGCGTCTGTATATCAGAACAACGTAACAGCGGCATCCTTCAAAACCTCCTCGGCATGCATGGGAGAGGCTGCAGCCCTCACCTTGGTCATTCAGGACGGCGAGCGCCATACCAATTCAACTGTCATATTATCCGACTCACAAGCGGCTTGCAGCCTCTTTCTAAATGTAAAGGCACCCCAATCAATAATCATAATTTTAGGCAATCAATTAGAAGGGCACCACACTATCATATTGTGCCCGCCACACGAGGAACTGGCAGGAAATCCGAGGGCCGGCAGACCGTATTTGTCGAGAATTAAACGTCCGAGCAATGGCAGGGCCCAGCGACGACCTCCCACCAAACTCTCGTGACATCCTCGTGCAACAACGGCAGGAGTGGAGACATTTGGACATCCTAACTCCGATTTAAACAGCCAACAGGTGAGGGACTGGCATCGTATTCAGACGAAATTCATACCCCAACCTGCACCACCTACACAGAATACCCCCCAGGAGGTTCACTGACGAGTACCCCTGGTGCACAGACACACCCACACTACAACACATCATATGGGAGTGCCGGAGGAGGCCTCTGCACATAGGTAGCCCCACATTACAGCAACATCCACTAATGAGGAATAGGCAGCGGGAGGCACGGCTTGTGGACGAGGGTCGAGAGAGCCAATTGGCTCTTCTGGACTAAGTCCAGCGAGGCGCTCGTGCCAGTGGGGCCCTGGAATAGGGGCCCCAACCATCGTGCCTTATTTTATTTATTTTCAATAAAGTTGTTACTCAGTTACTCAAATTACAAGCAAAGAAACGAAGAAAAAATGACGTTTCAAACTAATGCATACTCTTTGATTGTTATGCACGTCACTAAATCAGAATACGAATGCAAGGCAATAGACATTCAGGGTACAATATTAGTTTAAATCAAACGTGTTTTTAGTCTCTATATTAATTAAAATATTTAAATTAGTTTAAATTAAAGTTTTGCTTGCGAAACCACGATATGATTATGAGACACAGCGTACATTGGGGGACTCCGTAATAATTGGGCCACTTGTGGTTCTTTAACGTGCAACAAAATTTAAGTACACGAGAGCTTTCGTATTTCGCCCCTCTCCCTTCCCCCACCGAAATTCAGCCACCATGGCCAGCATTCGATGCCATGACCTCGTGCTTAGCAGCCAAAACCAAAGCCACTAAGCAACCGCGGCAGGTTCTCATTTTTACGAGGGCATGTGTAGAGAACTGTGGTTCTGTTCCGTTTCAAATTTATGAATGCAGGCTAGTCTAAATGTGGTCCAAATGATATTTTGGTGGTCTAATGGATGTTGTTAGCTGAACGGCTCTCATAATGAAATATTCCCTCACGTTCAGTGATTTTACATCTTTTTTTCGTAGTACATAATTGTTGTCAGATTATACTCGTGTACGCGATTTTTTCGGGGTACCTAGTCGAAGTCCTCGCTCCACAACCAGGTAAGTCAATTAAAGCTCTAGAACCTTCTAAGACATTTACCTCTTTCGAGCAGGTCTTGCTTAATGTGCCTGATACGCTGGAATTGAAATTGTGTTTGTTCTTGAAGCGCACATGTGATATTTCCTTTTTAATGCATTAGAATCAGTGGTGTCAAAGCGAAAAAAAATCATGCTGATCTCCCGCACTGCGGTAATAAACAGAGTTTTCTTTGCTGTTTGCATTATTTAATGAGACTTTTGACGGTGAATGTTCGCGTTCTGTAGCGTTTGCTGCTAGGCGAGAGTGGTTAGTGGAGTTAAACGTTAACTTTAATGCACTACTTGTGTTTGTGTACGTTTAGACCTCAGGGCTCAGATATGTTCGCTTGAATGATCTTTGTCGGCCATTGTTCATAACTTGCGAAAAGGTTAGTACTCTCGTTTCTTCAGTCGGCGCATCTCATGGTGGCAAATGTGTTAATCTTTATTTACATGTAGGGGCTTTACCTGTACAACCCAGAATCTGACTATCAGACCTAACATAGTCGGTTACACGGGATTAGGTCTGGCCACCTGGGATTCATTACCATGCGCATAAATCGAAGTAGACGAGCATTCTTGCATTTTGTTCCCTTCAAACTACGGCTGACGTGCTCCGGCTTGAACCTTCATGATCGGGAAGTGCTATAGCCACAAAGTTACCATGGCGGTTACAGAAATGCTGATTTGCTTGGCGGTTCCTTGTGTAGCGTCACCTGGACGCTGAGACGCTTTCATGCCACTTAGCGTCTGCACGACCTGCATTAGTCATCCGCTCACCAACCTTGCAAACTGGACAAATTTGCACGCAATTTTTTTTTCAGACACCGTGGAACACTACCACACCATACCTCAAATTTGCATTGATCAAATTTGTCTACAACTGCTGCCGTGTCCAGTAGTAGCGTCCTTATGATTGAGGAGACTCCAAAAGGAGGCGTGCTTTCTCACGTCACCTTGCTCCTCTGCCGTGCACCTGCTGTGTATATACAAGCTCGGAACCACCCCCGAGACTTTGTGACAGACAGACAGCAGCAGCAGCAGCTGCAGCAACAGTGGAAAAGTCAAAAAGTCCGTTTTATTGGGGCAGTGCAAGGCCGGAGTACTGACAAATCATTCTGTTATCCAATGCAGAAAGTTTACACGGTTTAGTGTTAGATTTCAAAGGACAGGAGCCAGTTTTAAAGCAGCACTCACCTTCTTAAAAAACAAATAAAAACACGCATTGAAGTTTCGTTTTAGCCTGAAAGGTTAACGGGGGGGGGGAGGGGTAACACTACAGCTTCTTTCTTTTTTTTTGTTTCCCTGTTATCAAATACAGCTTATATCACAGGATGGCGGGCTTGACATTCTGGTCATATTTCAATGTCGACTAAAATGGAGAAAACCAGACATCGTAATATTGCCACGGGAGAAGGTAAAAATGAAAATATATTTACCAGATTTTCTCTGCCTCCGAAATTGGTAGGTCACGCGTCTTTCCTACTCCTGAGGTGCAGGTGGCTTTCGCTCACCAACGCCGCGATCAGAACCAAGGAACGAGCTAGTCTAAGCCGGGCCGATGTTGCAGCCCGGGCACAAGAACAGGCTAGTACAGTCCAGCGCACGCAGCAACTGCGTACTCAGGATCTGGCACCCTACCACGCCATCGTTTAATGAACCGTCAAGATGAAACCAGTGACAAACACCGGGGCCGCACGTTTTAATCGCTGGTTAATCATCTGTACGGAGTGCTTGGGCGGTGATTCTTTTACTGATCGGTGTCACTACACCTGGCAACGCACAGCCCCATCACGACAGCTGGCATGTTAATCTACTAAGGTCTTGGATCGCATGTACTTCACGTGGGAATTTAGGTGTCGCCCGTATTGGGCCATCCGGCAGTGATCGGGTCATTGTCAGGCCGATCTTTATCGTAGCACATGCCCGAGCTTCAACCAATGTGCAAACAGTCATCTGTTTGTGATTTCATTGTGTGCATTCCCTCATTAATACAGTTTGTGGGCTCCATGGGCGTGCATGGAAGCGGCAACCTTGTTTTCAGCAAGACAACGCTTTTAAACATATGGACTTCCAAGCTGGTGGCACTGTGATTTATATCGTCGTTGAAAAGGCAATAATCTCCTTCGCTAGTCGTAATGAAGGGGTCCCATGCTGGAAATGTCAGTTTTGTTTTCACTTATGCTGATGAACAGATAAAATAACTAAAACAGAGAAATCTTCATCAGCAAAAGGTGACGCTGAACACGGGACAAGACTACTTGCGTGCGCATAGTCTCCCCGTCACGTATTAGCGTTCGTGTCTACAGCGTGAACTCTGTTTTTCGTGCGAAGCGCTGTATAGTCCCGCGGGTGCGGTTTCACGAGAAGGACATAGGGCAGACGGCATGCCTGTGCGGCTAGTCTTTCTGCAGCAGAAAACAAATTGGTGCAAAACTCATTATATAAGGGACCCTGCGTGACAAGCCTACGTGCGTAGTTGATTTACGCCTCCACAGTATGTGGGGCATCAATGACAGGTGAAGGAGGAAGGCGACTTGCGGCTGGATCGCTGGATCTCGATAAACGCTCAGATGATCAAGGCTGTCACGTGTAACTCTACCTGGCGCATCAATAAACGCACTTCATGGGCGTAATAGATTGATGGAGTGTGCTGCGTAGAACAGAACGTACAACGGAGTTGCAACACCTAGAACTTCGCCCAAGCCGCCGTCACGCAGGTTTCCTCCCAATGACCTGCCCCATGGATTAGGAGGGAGGTGGACAAATGCCAGCTCTAGTTGTACCTGCTGTAAAGTCAAAGCTGGTGGGAGCATTGCAGCGCTTCATAAAAAGACGTTCGTTCGCGGGAAAGGCGGGCGAAGATGTCGACGAGTGACTGACGCACTACGCAAGGGTGAGCCGCTACGACTGTTGAGACTCTGTCACTCAGCTCGAATGTGTCATCCTGTTCCTGAGTGAGACAGCGCTGATGTGGTACGAAAATCACAGACTCCCTCACAACGCAGGAGCGCTTCGTTGAGTTGGCGATTTCTACGCCAAACAGAAACGCGAGGAGCGAACATTAGGTCAAATAGCTCAAACTTACTGGAGAGGCGTGCGCTACATACGTAGAAAAGGTCCTCAAGCTGTGCAAAATAGTGAATTCACATATGTTTGAGGAAGACCGAGTCGGAAATCTCCTCAAGGAAATCACAGACGATGCCTACAATTTCCTGATAAGCAGGGAACACATTGATTCAGTCTGAGATGTCGCACATCACTGCCGTACGTTTGAGACGTTGAAGATGCGTCGCACTGCGCCAAAATTTGGACGCCTCACGAATGTGACAATCGTTGCCAGCGCCCATGAGAGCCCGTCCGCCGATATTTCATCCACTAAACGGCATATCGTGCATGAAGAACTGCTGCGACACCGGGTACTTGCGTGCAACGTCATGCAACAACCTCATGCTTATTCATCGCAACACATGACGCCTGCGGCGCCCTGCGCTACGTGGCAACCGGCTGCGTGGGTCACGGACACCAACCCCAGATGAGCTACACGGCCACGTGAGGGTGCATTTGCACCTCAACACCGACTTGAACACCCTCACCCCGGCAGGTTCGCCTGCAGACCAACTATTCTCCCTGTCCAGCAGGCTGAGCCACTTCACTCTGCTACATGACTTCCCAGGTCTGAGCGCTTCGAGGAGCAGTTCATCGATAGCCTTTTGCCTGTGTGGTAAAGCTGCGGCAATTTGGGTCACATGTCCAGGTACTGCAATCGTCGCCAACCACCGAGGTTCGACCGATGTCTAGGCGGTACCGTGCTTCACATGGCGAAACGTATTCACCCTCGCACACACATCCAGGAAGCTTGCCTGACCGGCACCCGAAGCCGCTGCGGAGCGCTTCTCCAGCATCCTATCGCAGCTTGACACCACCACCCGCTGCTCGCGCAAACCGGTCGCCGTCTCCGCAGCGTCGCTCCCCGTCGCCACCTTTGGAAAACTAGCCAGTGCGGCCATTGGAGGTGAGGTCGCTGGACAGTCTTCGACGTCGACAGAAATACCTCCACACATTTGTAAGCTTATTAATAAGGTGTCTGTAATAATTGACCGAGTTTCATCAATGACCTCTGTGGACATGGGTGCAACCGTTTCAGTGAGAATTATTGCATCTAAAAGCCTCCTAGGACGAAAAGCGATGTTTCACTGGCACCGTGCCTACACGTTTTGTGTAGTGAGTGTGGAGTAGTTGCATCCTGTCGCAATGTGGAATGTAGATGTTGTCTCGGGTGATCGACTATTTAACGCGGAGTATGCTGTTGTACCTCATTCGACGCATGGCGTAATCGTGGGCCTTGAGAGTTTAAAATTGTGCAGTGCCACTGTCAACTGCAGAACAGGAGAAATCAGTGTAGGCACGAGCTTTTCTGCTGCCTTTATGGAATGCCCGCCGTATCACGAAAGTGTACTTTGTGTATCTAAGTATACAGTGGAGCCACCGTTATCCAGAACGTACGTTTCAGTCGCCTGTTCCCCTATTCCCAATGTAACTTTGGCGCAACCGTGGAGCCCTTTTATCTGAGCTGAGATGATACCGTATTCAACACTTTCCGTTGCTCAGGGACACACTAGCTTATGGACCGTAGACTGCTCCAGTGAATCTGCAATACTACCAGAGGGTCTAAAACATGCCGCTTACCACAGCGATCAAGTGATGTCGCTCGCCATTCTTAAGCAGGCCCCTGATTCTTCCAATAAACACCTTTTCCGCAATACGTGCGCTGCTGCAAATTTCTCCATTCTAATTATGGTGAAGAAGTCGCTCAGCACTAACCAGTGTCATGAAGGGGCGAATATTCTGCTAAAACATGCCGGATTGTTTTACTTTTCGCAGCAAAAGGGGCCACCATCGTTTCCTCTTTCTCGTATACACCATCGCATAGCTACGGGATCTGTCCAACATTTGCGACAGCTGCCACAGAGTCTAACTATCGGAATACAAGGTGATCAACGACCAAGTCTGCGAAATCCTAAATAACAATGAAATCAAAGTATCCTTCAGGCCGTGGTTAACGCCAGTGATTATGGTTAAAAAGAAGGATTGTACATGTCGACTATGTTTTGACTACCGCCACCTCAACAGCATGACTGAAAAGGACGTATACGCTCTTCCACGTATGCTATCGACTGCCTTTCCTCAGCGTCTTACTTTTCGTCTGTTTACTTGATGTCGAGTTACTGGTAGATTCCTATGCACAAGGCGGGCAAAGAGACGACAGCAGTTGCAACACCAGATGGACTTCTGTATATTATTGTGATGCCGTTCGGGCTCTGTAACGGGCCTGCAACTTTCTAGCGCTTCATGGATAGCGTCCTGCATGGTTTTAAGTGGGAAGTACGCTTATGCTGTCTAGACGATGTAGTTCAGTGAGCACAACGCACATCTCGATCTTGTGCCAGACTGCTTGAGAAAAGCAGGTTCAGTGCTCAACTCGGAGTAACGCCATTTCGAAGAGCGCCAAAGTGGATAACACTTTGGCGCTCTTCACCTAATAACTCCTAGTGGATAAGGACGGCATACGACCTGACCCACCAAAGAGTGCTGCTGTGGAAGCCTTCAAGAAACCTCGCCATGTAAAAGAGCTATGCAGTTTCCTGGGCTTTTGCTCATACTTCCACCGGTTTATTCGTGGATTTGCCAACACCATGTATCCGCTGACGTGCCTCCTCCGGAAGGGCGTTCCCTTTGAATTGACATCTGAATGTGAGGCCAGTTCTTGCAACGTCCTATCCCATTCTCCGACACTTCGTCAATGTGGCTCCCACAGAAGCTCACACAAACGCTAGCGGTAGCGGCATCAGCGCTGTCCTTATTCAACACGTAAACCTCACTGCCTTTCTGTCATTTGGATCTCTCTCTCTTTCTTTATTCTACACGTCGATGCCAAGGAACACGTCTTCGCCTATGCGAGTCGTTCTTTAAGTAAGCTATAGCGCAACTAACCGTCACAAAGCAAGAGCGTCTTCAAGTTATTTTCGCAGCACAGCGCTTCCGGTCGTACCTGTATGGGCGCGCCTTCACCGTAGTAACAGACCATGATTCTCTCTAGTGGCTGGTTAATCTCCGTGATCTGTCTGGCCGGCTTGCTTGCTGGACACTTTATCTACAGGAACATTACTTTATCATTACCTATAAAAGTGGCCGACACCACGCCGGCGCTTACTGCTTCTGGCGCATGCCGCTTCTTGCGACAGACTGCAACTCTGACTACTTCGACCGCTATTACGCTGATGCCTCATGTCTGGACATCCCGTGGTGGCGAGCCTGGATGTCCTGATATAAATACCCCAAGATCTAGCAAAAAAAGACAAATCTTTAGAGCGACTGATCACTACTGCAAGGAAATCAGCACCATCCACTCTTTTATGCGTTCCTGATGCGGTCCTGTGCCAAAATAAATATACTACTATGTGCCCACGATATCTTCTGGTGGTCACGGATAGTCTCAGTGTCTCCGTAAGATCTAATTTTTCCCTGTCCTCACTCTCGTAAGACTGTAAAGAAATATATTCATAGTATCTTTCGTACAACCCGCATTCCATCCAGCGTGCACAAAATATGCTAGAAAATTCCTGAGAAAAATGAGGCACTTTAGGCACTTGATATTACCAACTATAGAGGAGATCTACAAATAGTTCTGTCATCTGTCATCGAATTCACGCAAGCAGTATTTTAGAACAATAAAGTTTAGAGCTGTCAGCCCATATTTCTGAGAGTATCGTCGAAGCGATCGCGCGAAGGTGTTATTTAGAACAAAATAATGCACATTACTAAGCAAATTTTTATGTAACAGAAATGTTACGTAATATTACGAGTTGGCATGCTGGTCACCTAAGAAGAAATACGGCCTAAATCTCTGCTGAGTTTGGTTTAGCAGCTCTGGGATCTTGTATAACCCTTTCTTCTAGCGTGTGCTCTGTATTGTAGTAAGAAAATAGGCCTACACATTAGAAACACTACCGATATTCAAAGCGGCGGTCTCATATTGATGGTTATCTGGTATTTGATGAAGTAAGTTTACATTGATTTTAACCTTCTTGGTAATACCTCGAAAGCAGGGAGAGACAGGGAGAAGAAAAACGCGTCCTCAACGACCTCGATCTTCTCGACAAAACCGCTTCATGTTCCCCAATGAAAATTTCTTTGGCAATTTTGAAGAGTATTTTAGGAACACAGAACCTTTTGTTGTGTCTGGGGCGCCTAGTAATGATAGTTTCCCTAAGATTTCAGAAATATACTATCTTACAATAATCTTTGTAATGATTCTTATGATCTACATACAAAATGCAAAAGGGGCGCTTAATCTGTACTCTGTGGTTTTTAGCGTAAACAATTTCTCCAAAAAACATCCCGTGGTGGCGATTGATATACCTAGGCCAACGTAGAAATGCACTATATTCTGTGTGCGAGTTCTTCAGATGTGAGAAGTGATAAGCAATGACTCCATTGAGATGAACGAATGCGCGGGCTTTCGGAAAACAAGTTTACTTGAAAGTTGCAAGACTTGCAGAAATTGTATAGGCGTGTCAATAAAACATGGATGAAAGTTCTCACGAAGGCATGCTATGATTGATAGAACTTTTATCTAGCTCTGATTGCAACGTAGTGCAGTAAACCAAAATACTCCGATGTGTACAGACAACTACGATGTCAGCGGCAACAACAAAACTGCCAGTTAAAAGATGTTATGGATCGTAGTTGCGCTCATCTTTCTCCTGATAATACTGGCTAGAAACTTTCTTTCTATCAATGCCCCGCAGCCTAACTCGTTTCGGTATTCTTTTATTATCAAACATTCACGAGACAAGGCGCGTTCACTCATTAGATTCTCACGCAAGCATAGACGTTGGGCTCATCTGTAAGAAAATGGCATGCCTAGCAGTGAGGTGCAGGTAATGTAATGCCTGTAGAAAAGTATCGCAGATTGTTGTGCGTGGGGAAATGCACAGCGCATCGTACGAGACACCGCCAGAGGCCTGCCGTGTTACGTGAATGGAGCTGATGAGAGAGTGAACAAACACTAGCACGAGACATTTATTTTTGAGTACTAAGTGCTCCTCAGCGTAATGGATGGGGCCGAAAGAAATAACTGGCGTTAACCCAGGGAACTCTGGACAATGAGCCTGGCGTGCTTAACGTGGTTTTGGTAATGAGAAGCAAACAATAAGCCATGGCAGCTGTCTCGTGATATTTCGTGCAGATGGACGATATTATAGTAGACAAGACCACGAGAAATATGGAAAAGTTTCCGATATCCCATCTTCTAGGCTCGACGCTGCAGTCAGGGAATGCACCGGTATACTGTGAGGGAACCGACGATCGCGTGCGATTGCTGCCCGATAAAAGAAAGCCGCTGTGGCACTCAGTGTAGGGTGCAGCGTAAACAGGCGGTTAATCAGGAATAAATGCGAAAGCGCTAGCTGGTGCACCTGTTTGTACGGTCAGTCGATTCTTTGGAGGCACGCCAATATATGCGTGACCTGACAGCCGGGCACTCGTACATACTGCCGGTCTCTTCTTTTTTTTTATATTCCCAATGGAAAATTTATATAGATTTGCTTTTATAAGAGTTTGGCAGGCTTGTGCAGTACCAAAGCTGCCTATGAACGAACTCGAGGTAGCTAACTAAGGTTTATGGACTCGCGGTGGGTGCTTAGTTTTATTGGCAGTCTATCATCCTAAAATATGGCTGCAACGAAAAGTATGAGAGACGCGCACCTGTGCTTCCACTGTATGAAGCCGTTCGCAGCTTCCTGAGTATGCACGAAAATATTTAACATCAGAAACAGACATTATGGAAAAATCGCGCTTAAAACCGCAAACTTCGGTTAAAACGCTCATATAACGTGGAAGCCTCTCGGAGAATCGGTGCCAATTTTCGCTTTCCTTAGCATAGCGTGTACTTCATGGCTAAGTGACTAAAAGTCAGTGCTTCACAATTTCAATTCCCGGTTCATTTTAACAGAAAATTTCTTGATTCAATTTAGTGTACATTAACCATGCTCTACAATCTATATATATTGTCTTAGGTGACTCCAGTAAAATTCACAAAAAAAGATGCCCAAAACTATTGTATCGTGTGATCATCCAGCAATTTACCAAAATTACTGAATCTGTCCTCCTTTTTAAAACGTATATCAGAAGACAAATAGGAGTCGCGATCACAGAACGACTCATTTGGTGAACGTCGTTGCACTTCCCTACACCACAGTATTAATGATGAGAAACGGTATACATTTATCGATGCAAGCTACTGCCTGTAGTGTCAGCCGTTGAGCAAATCAGATTGCTTAGATGAACATTGTCACTGTTTTAGTCAAACCATGCTAAAGCATTACAACGCACGCAGTGCCGACATAATGTACCGCCCTAATCAAGCAATGCCTTGAAATCAAATTAAAACTGTGGAAAATGGCGATGTTAAAATTTACAAAAGCTACTTTTCTAACACCTTGCTCTCATCTGTTATGGGAGGGACTACGGCAATACAATGCATGTTATTGTGCAAATTTGCAAGAGCAGCTCATCGTAACGAATATGTCCTTCGTACTTCTCCCACCATACTTGTCAAGAGTAATGTCCTTTGCTGCTACACGAAGCATGATTGTACATTCCTTAATAAAGCATAGCGCTGCTAGGCTATGGAATGGCACGAAGATTTTATTGATTTGTCGTAGGATCTACGAAATCTGTAGCATGTTTGGAGAAGTAGAGTTCGTGGAATTATTTAGCGTTTGCTGCCGTCAATCCTGCCTAGGGGAAACGTGACTCTTGCTTGCTAGCTGTTCTCATTAACAAAACCGAAGTGACACAACATGTTACGTAGACAAGCCTATCGCACCATTTGGGCTTGTTAGTATATATTTCATTTTGCCAGCAGATCACCAGAAGGCTAACCCACTGCGGAAGCCAAGCGGCTGAAGCGTTGCGCTACTCAGGTCAGGGGTTGGATCCATGCAGCGGTAGTTCCTTTCAACGATGGTAAAAGCAATAGGAAAACGTACGTGTACCTATATAAAGGATCGAGCTAAACAGCCCTAGAAGGTCAGAATTTCGACACGCGCTCACTAGGCTGTGCCCCACAATCACATCGTAGTTTTTCCACGTAAAACTTAAGAATGTTTTTCCAAAATTATTTCAACCAAAAACCGGCATTGGACGTTTCAGAAGTAAGGCTTTACGTACAGGTACTGCAGCTGCGACAGTAGTGTTCCGTCATGAAACGCAGTTTATCAATGCGCAGCTTTCTCCTAACCATGCTTTTGACTGGAGAGCCAGGACTATTTCCCAGTGGCTCCAAATAGCAAAGGCATAAGTATTAGGCAAGCACACCAGTGCATATATATTTTCCAAGCAGCTATTTTCCCGTTTAGTGTGAGTTTTGAAAAACAGAGCAAAATTGAAAAAAAAGGACTGGTGGCTTTTATTTAGAAAGTGGGAAGGGTCAATTGCGGGAAGCTGTCTTTTGGCGGCGAAGTAATCCATCACTCCGGTTAGGCTACATTGACTCGTTCAGTGAAAACAGCAGCAACTCTGGGCACGTACAAGCAGTGCCATTGCAAATTTCCAACTGAAAACACAAGCAGAGGCCATTTCGTATTTCAAACCTGCGAGTCAAGAAACGTTTCAGTGTACTCAAAGAATTAGGTTTGGGCAATCTAACTGGGAATCACTCAGGCCATGTTACTTATTTCGAGGAGAACGCTTTGGCTAAACAAGGGTGAACTTCAAGCTACGAAATTCGTGGGATCACCCAATGATTGCGCGGAAAAGAACAATTGCGCTTTAGGAATAGAAAAATGAGACGTTTATAACAAACTTCTATACTTGCTAATCGAAATAAATATTACAGGAATATGCAGAAATGCTCTCTGCTCTACACACAGCGCATGCTGCAGGAATTTAAAAACAATACAGACACAAAAAAAGATTGGCAGCCAATGTAGACCCACGACTGAGCTCGAAATATCTGTCAGAATCTGTAATTGCGGAGTTTTAAAGCCTCTAGCTTTCTATGGAAACTTCCCGTGATTCCATCGCCATCGCCTCCTTCACGAACTCGACTCGGAGAGGAAACTACGGACACCACGCAACATGAAAAGGTGCAATGCAAGTTTGCTGCACAGATCGCGATTAGGTGCTGCCTTCAATAAGCACCACTTGCATCTCATGGACCAGGCGGACAGTTTCAATTTTGAGGAATGCAGTATTCCTGAGATGACAGAACACCTGTTGCGCATCTGCCTGCGATTTGACGAGCAGAAAAAAATTGCCGACAGACGTCTTGTTGAAATTTATCGTTGTACCATAGACTGAGAAGGTTCTATTGGGACCTTCACCTGATCCTCGTCATCACCCTGCTAATCTCAAAGATATCGACACATTATTGTATGGGAGTGGACTGGACAATCGACATTGAAGAGTCTTGGAGCATGCAAGATTTTCACTGCCATCTTATCTTCATAATCAACGTATTCTCTATGCTTTCATAGGACACCTATTCCTTTAGCCCCAACGCTGAGTAGCAGCTCAGAACATTGATTCTGGCCGACCTCTCTGCTTTTCTGTCATAATAAATACATATATATATCTCACCATGATTCCTCGCAAGCATTTAACACTAATCAGGCGCCGATAGGGAAGATTGTGCAGTTTAACTCAATGGTACAAATCAGAGGGGTGTGAGACGAACATGCTCACATTCTCTATCGTGACCGCTAGGGTATTGAGATGCTGCACTTCGGGTCACAAACACTGCACGCGGTACTAAAATGGTGCTCGAGGAAGTGTCGCTCAAAGTAAAGGTTCGCTCCCGCCTACTGTTAGGGGAGCACCAGCCGTTACCCACACTGCCAGCATAGTGCCAGGAATAATCACACCTTCAAGCATAATAAATAGAAACCTGTAGAGCAACCGTGGTCGGTACTTTATAAAAATGTCATTATGCGAAATTTTGCCTTGCACCTTTCATTTTGAAATATTGAACATAGACGCATTATAATGGTTTGCCATTATACCACATACATGCACCATCTTTGAAAATCCCATCTGAATGTGAGCGGACAAAATGCACTGGTTTTATATTTCTCTACGGTGAATTTTTTTGTCAACCTCGCAGAATTCCGGTTTTGCCAAAAAACACAGGAACTGTGATTTTTCGTTACGGAATAAGCCCATTATTCTTGGAACTCATTCTAGAATAAGCTACACTTTGGGAGACCTACTATTTGTGCTTTGGATTTATCCGGTCGGAGTACGCTTAGAGTCAAGTAAGAACCGCAAATGAGCGCCCAAAGTTGTAAGTAAAGATTTTATAGATAGTTGCTAAAGGCGGCAGCAAATTTAGTTCGTTGGTAATGATGATTTGAGGCTTCCTCGGTAACGACATCATGGTTCCCATAGTTGTAATTACTAGTTCTTCTTCCGCCCATATTCGAAGCACCGGAGGCTGTTCTGCAATTAGCTAGACGTGGATCAAAAAGTAAAAAAAAGGACGTTTACGCAAGCAAGAAAGCGAAGTTTCACTTTTTATTCTGCGAGCCCTTATTCACGGGATGGGAGACCGCCGTAGCCTGAGGTAAAGGCAGCAAACGAGCTCTGCTTTTTAGCGTTAGCGGTGACAAAACGTCCCCGCCTAAGAATGTTCAAAGCTTTGTGGGCTTTTCAGATTGTCCAATAGTTTTTTTAAAACAATTTTATTGTAGAGGAACGGCCCGTGGCGGATAAGCTCAGCCAAAATAATGCAGATTAACTAAAATTAAACACGCTGCGAAACAGACCAGAGGAAAGTAAACAGCAAATTCGAAGTGAGCAAAAATGTAAGAAAATTATTTCTTGAACGTGAGGCCGAACAAGGTAACATTTAAAGAGAGGTAGCAATTAAGGATGCCTTCGAAATAATTTCGCCCATCTTAGTCTTCACCCGCCTCACTGCCGCACGTGTGTCGATTTTAGACACGTACTTTACCTCAATTTTATCTCCCACCAATCTAATTTTCTTGTGAACTGTCCAAAAAACATAAGTTTTCTTGCTGATCGATTGCCAACCTATGTTTTTTTTATATTTATGCATTTCTTAATGCCTAGTGCATTAAGCACTCCAGTAATTGCCTTGACGCACGTGCTCTTTGTCGATGCGATCCTGTATCTCAGCTGGGAGGTGGAAACCAGAAGAGCAACCGTGGCCGGTACTTTATAAAAACTTCATTATGCAAAATTTTGCCTTTCACCTTTCAAGCCGGTGACTTCGTATGGTTGAGTGCCGATTTCACAACAGCGCATAAGCCAATATCACCACTTTATGTTTTGTTACTTAGATTTTCTTGGAGTGAACTAGTAACAGCAATATGATAAAATAGAAAACTGGGCGAGTTCGTGTTGACGCATAGATCTAATTGGCGCAGAAAAAATTATATTGAGAAAAGCCGGAAGCACAATTGTGCCCTACTAATTGCACCGTTAATGAAAACACACAAACACACACCATCTTGTACACTACCATTGTCTCCTTATGCATAAATGCATCTTAACTTGAAGCCCATCCTTGACTTCAACCAATGCCTCCTTCAATAGATGCCTGCCGCGTCGCTAGCCTTCCCATTGGAGCAGAGGTTCCCGTAGATGAGGGTAATCGCGGAGAGATGACGCTCGCTGCCGACCCTACTTCCTGTTGCGCAGGAAGTGACGGTTACTAGGCTGGCGCACGCTCGACCAATGGCGAGACGAGAGACTGTGGGTCCAGCCTCCAGGATTGCAAGAGACGCCGCTAAAATCTCGGAGGCAGGGCTACGTGATTTAGGTTCGCAGCGGCCACCGCAGCTAGCACTCGCCGCCGACCCGGTTGGAGAGGAGGAAAAAGGAGAGGGGCAGAAACCAGCTTCTCGGCTCACGCGGCAGGCATCTAGTAAAGGAGGCCTTGCTTCAACTTAATGACGCCTATTAAATATCTCCCTCCCGTATTTAAAACGTCTATCACTATACAGTATCATTACCTATACTTGCAATGAGCACAGTTCTGTCAATCTCATTCATGCTTTTGCTCAACCGATACTCTGTCTCGTAGTAAGCTCCACTGCTGACCAGTTAAACCTTTAATGTGCTTTGTGTCTCTCTCTATGCTTTTGGAAGGTTGTCGCTCCTTATAGGCCTTCCTTTGTGAATATCTTGGTAATTCATCATTATTTTGTGAGTCTTTTTTGGGCTTTTCTTGTAGCGCAAATATGCCTCATCCTGCGGGGTATATTTGTTCCAGTATGTTTTTGTCCTCCGGCAGGCACTTCCAGCCTCAACTAGCAAGGTAGGCCTCTTTGCGTTATCATACAGATTTTCCCTGCTTATTTTTTTTCCGTTTTCATAAATATGCATTAGCGCTTTGGCTTCCATCCTCTGTATCGAATTTACCATCTCTGTTTCTCTCACTTTTCTTTTAGTTTACTCCTGCATGTCCACATACACGTCCATTACCCTGTACTTGGCTGCCGACTTTCTCGACTCCTTGTCCGTTCTGGGGCCGAGCTTTTGACGTGCAGATATTTCTTCACTTTAGCTGGTCATTTCGTTTGACCATGCTCCATTGTCTTCGAAACTAATCTTGCTTTGCACTTTTCTGACTTCAAACGAAGCCCAACACGTGTCACCTTACATTGTAACATTGGTGGTTTTACCTTGGTCGCGTAAAACAAGTCTGTCACCGAACTCTCGTCAATCTCCAACCCTTACAAGATTTCTGACCTAAAGCACAAAATTGCATCTGGAAACGTTAGCGCTGGCACCATTACACATTGCAAGTTCCTCGCAACAACGCGTATTTATCGAAATGCGACCGCTGAGGTAGGGATTCGATCCCGCGACCTCAACATGTTTTTTTCTTCTTCTCGAAATCAGCATGCTCGCGCATAACTGAGATTACTAACGCTAAACGTTACCACGCAAGACAAGACGTAACGTGTGCAACAATGAACCAGGTGTTGTATCAGTCCTTCGCATTACCTGACGAAATATAATTCGACAAAAGATTTTTTCGCTTGAACGAACAGCCGTGCTGTTTCACACCCTAGTACAAAAGTGGCGTTATACGCTCGAATTGATTTTTTCTCGCAAGCATCGCCACTAAAGCATTCCTCCATCGTGCACGAGAAGGTTTTAAAGAAATAGTGAAAGCAATTGTATACTTGCCTGTGGAAACCTATCCTCGGCTTTTGTTTCTTTTTTTTTCAGCGAGTGAGCATACGCTTGACTGTTGCTTGCTTGAGTGTGTCTCAGTGGGCCTTTGCCCGTACGTTCGGGGGCTCGGAAAGAGGATGCGGAGAAAGTGCAATTGCACTTAGGAAGAAGAAAGTAGAGGGCGAACCGATGGGCTAAGCAACTTTGGGCGTGTCACATTCGTGGATCCAATCTTCCGGCGAGCAATTCATCTGGTCAGGCTCACTAGAGGCCCAGGGGGACCCAATGAACAAGCCGGTATATCGATCCACCGTGCCAGTGTGGCTCGTGCAGTTTACAGTGGAACGCGCTAGTGCAGCCCATTTTCCTGGGCACCACAAGAAAAAAGAAAGAAAAAGCAGCGAAGATGGAATGTAACCAAACATATGAAAACATGATAATGCATGACTAGTGTTTTTGTGGAAGTCGTTATACGAGTTATAGTTCTTCTCAAGTAGTAAGTGCACTTGCAAGCTTTCCGAGAAGATGTGCCTGCTTAAGGCTAATCTGATGTTCCTCAAATGCAATTCTTCCTAATGTGTTTTGCAGCGAGTATGTGCAAGAAACTAGGAAAGGAAGAAAGGCGCTATGCTATTTTTAATTGAACTTTCTTCTTATTTCACGAGAAGATAAGCAGGTGCGACGCTCGAATGACGTGAGTATACTGCAGCAAATATTTAAAAAAATGAAACATAATCTTGTCATGGACACGCGCTTCCATAAGCAACGGCAAAGTGACGAATCAAAGGCATATCCCTCGAATTGGCGACAACGTTCCCTAAATTTCGTCCAAAGTGAGTAGTACTCCAGGACAGAAAGGCACTGAGTAGCAACCACAACAGGTGAACACGGCAACGAGCTAAGCTGTAAAACAATGCCCTCATAACAATGGCTTAGATATAACCTTTAGAAGTAAATGGGGAACAATTTATTTCTTACTATTTTGAGATGTTATAGAAAACGCGCGGTGTGTTTACCCGCAACCCTAAGAGCACAGACGTTGGTTGCTGCGTCATGCTTAGTAGAATTGGGGAGCACGTTATGCGTGATAGGCGTGCAGTGCTCATTGGTTTCACGGATTCATGAGGAAGTTAAAAAAAAAAAACGTTATAAGCATTTTTTTAAAGGGGTCCTCAGAGAACGAAATGTCATGCACACTTTGATTTAGCAGGAAATGGAGTTCACGAGTTTCGTAGTAGTTCCCTGATTTCCTTATCGTGTTCTTTAACGTATCAGGTAGCCCTATAGAAAATACCAGCCAGTATTTTAAACTATTTTATAAGGTGCAGAATTATGTTGTGATGGTATTAGCAAGTTGTGGCGTGATGCTAGCACATGGAGCAGCACAAGCATACTAAAAATGCAGCCTTACTAAGAGCATAAGCGAGCACTTCACAGCGGAAAATAAGACTTCGAAGTTATTTATGCAAGCAGATCATTGCTCTTTAGATTAAGAGCTATTACGCGGAAACAGAGAAGTCTGATATTTTCTTTTAATTCTAGCGTTAACTTCTTTTTTCTCGTTGTTTTCACTCATGGTTCCCGTTTCTATCATCGAAAGAACTCGAATGCTCATGTTTGCGACTACGTGAAATTATTCCCTCAATACTTGCAGATGTCACTTAAGTGCCTTGTAGTGCCTTGACTTGTAGTGCCTCTTGAGACACAAGTGCTATTTCACACGTTTTATCATATCATCTCTTCGTAACGGAGCTTTTCCGCTCATAGATCACATCATTAGTCTTTGTTATCATTCTAATACTCACGTTTTACGCAATTCACAGCGACTTGTTTTTAGTCCTCTATACAGACACGTTAGATCTACCATTTGTAACTCGTACAAGCATTTCATGCAGAATATATAGACCATTCATTGCCATATGTCGTGGCGCTCGTTGGTTATAGTTGGCCCTTGCACCATTAAAAACCCCACATCATCATCATCTGCGGAAGAACGGCGTCTGTGAGCGCACGGTGAAGCGCCCCAACCAGGTCAAGCCAAATTGTCCCTTAGGCTCCTTAATATTTATTATTTGGGGTTTTACGTGCCAAAACCACTTTCTGATTATGAGGCACGCCGTAGTGGAGGACTCCGGAAATTTTGACCACCTGGGGTTCTTTAACGTGCACCTAAATCTAAGCACACGGGTGTTTTCGCATTTCGCCCCCATCGAAATGCGGCCGCCGTGGCCGGGATTCGATCCCGCGACCTCGTGCTCAGCAGCCCAACACCATAGCCACTTAGGCTCCTTACCAAAGCTTTTGAATGTTCGATATTCGCTACATGTCGCCGCCTTTGTGCCATAACTGATGATACTCGATGAAACCAGAACCCAGCGACTGCAAACCGATTCTTTATCGAGCTACAATATGTATTTAGCCCGTTAGAATCACGCGGAGCTTGGCCAGTTAAAGCGCTATAGAAATCAATAAAATCAGCTTGTGTGCGTTTTATTTTTAGAAAGGTATATATTGTCCCCCTACCTTATTGTAATGCTCAGCCTGATAACATATTGATCAAGGTAAAACCATTCCATGTTTCTAGTTTTGTTTCTTTTCTGAATAGACCATTTGCAGGTGCTCTGCCTCTATAGGCAAACGCAAATTGGTGATACGTTGAATTTGCCCTGCTTATAGTTTATATAAATCGCCACATTGACTACGTATTGATGGGCAGCCCCTCTCATAAATTTTAAATTAATGACTCTCCCAAAGAGGTGGGCATCACAACCATTAAGTGTTGCCGTGTTCAGCGGCAATACTACTGTTAATGCGAGTTATTCTAAGGAATTGTTCATCTAATCCTCTGATTTTTTAGAGTATACTTTCCTGTTTCTGATGACCTAGGTAACTAAGTCGTTCCCCGGAAGAACGAGTTTGAGAGAAGTGTATTTCTATACTCGCTTCATCCCTCATTAGGTATGCAATGAAAAAAAAACTCAGAAGTCGTCAACAAAATGATGACTTCCCAATTCCAGTGTATATTGATGTGTTTAACTAAGTGGTTGTCAGCCGCCGTTATAAAAGTTAGAATTCCTTTTATGTTTATAGACTTCGACGTCATTCTTCAATAGCAAACCTGTACTATTAGAGTGCTAGAGGGAACCTGAAACCCGTGGTAACTCTTGAACGACGCTGAGAGGTCATTTAGCAATATAAAGAAACGTTAAAGGGTCCCTCCCTAGGCCTCGTAGCAAATGTCGCATACACATGCTTTGTTTACATGATCTTGACACAAGTACTTCGGGTGAGAATTCGAGCTGACGCAGCTTGACTCAACCACGTCGATAAACTTCTTTATAAGTGAGTTGGAAAAGTCAAGCCGCGTCTAGCAGGGTTATTGGCTGAACTCGCCTCGAAGAAAGCATTATACCACCTCAATATACCTCGGCACTCGCTTGGTCCGACACGCTAGCGTTTGGAAGAACTTGATGAACGCCATACGACACGACATCCAGCTCGACCGTATTCTAGCGGTGTCTACGGGAGCTGGACAAGTTATGCGTTGCGTAGCAGTTTTCGACTACCGCATGCCCGTGAAGGGCTGTAAAGGGCTAGGACAGTGAATCGTATTATTACGACAGGGGTGCGGGGAAAGTCGAGACACGTGACGCATGTAGCGGGGCTATGTGCGCGCATTAGGGGGGGGGGGGGGGGCACGCGTCTCCTCTTCTACTCCTCCATGCGCAGCGCCGCGGCTGCGCATGGCGCTGCCGAGCACTACCGCATACAGCCTATCTTGGAGGTAATCTGCGGTGGTTTCAAAGGCTAGCTGGCGTGAGATAGCTGATGGCTTCGTGTACGTTGTGTTCCCACGCGCCCGGTTTGCGATGAAGCGAGAGACGTCACGAAGAGGAATTCCATCGCCTCTGCTGCCGCTCTTTATCGCGGCAGCGTTCTGACAGCGAGAGTCCACGGTCATTGAGCGATATTTGCTCGTGTTTGCCTCTGGGCGCACGGCGCCATGCTTGTTTATTTAGATAGCAAGAGAATGTTTCGAGCAGTTTATACATCAAATAACACAACTAACCTTCCTGGGCATAGCTGTCCAATAATATGCTATCACAATCAATACTTCGACTGTGTGGCAATATATATAAATCGCATGAGGTTATAGAGGCTGCGCTTCTACAAGGATATTTCAGTTCAAAATACGTTTCATAGCATTCCTTTGTAAAGTAGTACACTTCTCTCCAATGGTCGACCATTGGTAGGCTTTCCAAGCATACACTGGCGCAGCCGAAGGTGCTATATGACAACGCTGTGACCACATTGGTGTGACAAGAATCATACGACGAATCTCGAATGACGACAACGTAACGACCAGTGTGGCAACGAATGCATGGCCACGACATTATGGCATCGCTGCACGCCAGTTGAATGAACGGAGCATGATTACGGTGGAATGACGAAAAAAGAATGGCATCGATGGAACGAGGAAGGCGGAATAAAGACGTGGGCATGACGACAGTGCAGGCCTACTTCAAAGCGCAGGCCTACTTCAAAGTTATTGATAGGTGTGTTCTGTATGTTTTCTGTGTTGCGGTAATGACTAAATTATTTAAAATTCATTTCAAGAAAGTAAAGGTGTGCCCTGCACTTCTAAGTACTAAGATATTATAAACGAGTGCCACTCTCTTACAGTATAACGCATAGATGTTCGACCAATAGATTACTTTTTATGTCTGGGTCACATAGCAAGCACTCATCTATGATTCTGAAATTTTTTCAACTAAGTTCTGTTATTTATGTTGAGGGACATGATTGTGATGGCAGACCATATGGCATGCCTTTTAGCGAACACCTTCAATTTAAAAAAGATTACCTGTGTCAGATAGAACAATGCTTGTTCATTGGGCTGGTCTTTTCAAAGAGGCGGAAATTACCTAAACAAAACAATAAAGATCGTAATGAACTAATCAACAAAGAAAACTCTAATTAGGTCTTAACATATCTACCTTGTGGCACATATTAAAATTTACAAGTTTTAGCCGGGCAGTTCGCAAGGCGGATCCACTTGGAACCAATTCTCAGTAGGACAGGAGTTTCCAGATATTAATTCCCGAACATTGCGAAGAATGCATTGGCGTTCCAGTTACTTTTCCGTTTCAGTGCATAATACGACGTCTTGTTAAGAAAGTAAGCGCAACGACTGTGCATTTTTAGCGCATGTTTGACGGCACATATATCGCAAATGGCGTCGTCCACACAATTCTCTTTAAGTGGATATGCCTTAAATACTCACCCGCAAGATTTTGTGAATTGTAGTATGTGCCAGAAGGTAAATATTTAGCGCTTAATTAGTGCATTTCCTTAATTATTCGATGTCGCATTTCAATTTCCGCCTCCAAGTCCGCCTCTTCGTATAGACGAGCTCATGTATTAGAAGTGTGCTAACTGCCGGAGGCTATATTAAATAAAAAAATTGAATGTGTTTACTCAAGCACCCTGCGCATATATTTTTATTTACGATACTGCCAGTAGAAATCAAAGCAGGTGGGCATGATATTAGTATTAAAAAAGAAATGAAGACAGCTGATGGTATATGGCACAGTTAAACAGAAAAATAGAAAAGAATACCACTTCAAGCACTGCAAAAATCACCACTGACGTTGTGAGATACCCAACTTCTCGTTATTATGTCAACATAACTCAACAACAAATGTAGCATTACTACAATTTATGCACAACTAGCGAATAAATGATGCATGTAAAATAAGAGAAGTTATGCAGATAACAATGCCGAAGTGATAACAGTTTAGGGCTTGAAATAGAGAAATTTTACTCGCAGTAAACAAGTATTATAGTGAAGATATGCGGGTGTGTTAAGTAGCACCTTCTTTGTTAGATGTGTCTAGTATGTTTATGAATGATGAAAGTGACTGAGGAGGAAACCCTATTCTTGGACTGTACTTGGGGAAAGTGAGAACTTGAATGGGTCATTGTGAGTACTGTACTGCATTAGTGTATATGGGTGTTCTTTTCGCGAAAGACGTGATGTAGACAAAGTAATTCGTTCGGCGTGGTTTATCTTATAATTGCCATGCATTTCAACCATGAATTTAAACGTTAAAAAGCGAATGAATTTTAAACGAGCTTTTGTTTTTAACTTAACAGACCGCGTTTTAAGTCCTGTACCAGCTACGAGGTTTGTAGGGGAGTCAAAGGGCCAGTAGTTCTTAAGGAAGAACCGCACAACTTTACCTTCGTACTTTTTTCCAGTTTTGGTATTTTAGTTAATGCATGTGAAAACCAGATGATGTTAGCGTGTTCTAAGAAGGAACGAGCAAAAGTTGCTCGTATTCAGGTATGCTTCTGTGCAACGCGCACACATCGTCTAAGAAAAAAAAATAGTTTGCGTAAAGTAACTGAGGTAGTATTTTCAATGTGTAAGTTCCATGAGAGGTTAGAAGTGAATGTCAAACCTTAGTATTTGTGGTGATTTACTTTATTCAGGAAAGTTCCATGGAGAGCGTAAAGAAAATTTCGAAGCCTTCTTTGTTCTAAAGGACATACATGCAGACTTAGTAGTGTTCATTGATATTTTTCATTCTTGGCACGGACTAGACTGGATACCAAGTAGACTGCTCTGGTTAATAATAAATGGTCTGCACAACTCCAAATTTCTTTATAAGTAATACAGTCACCCACGAAGAGCATAATGTCACACTCAATGTTAGCAGTAATGTCGTTAATACAGTTAATCCAGATAATACAATGACAAGATCTAGTAGGAGCGTAATCAACAATACCATACCTTGTTCGATGCGATGTTTTTAATCAGTTATGGAACCTGTCCATTCTCGTTGATAGCCTCTACTTTTTCGACTAATTTCACATAGCTTACATAATCATGTGCTTTACTGAAGTCGAGACGGATCACGTCTGCCTGACTTCGGTTGTTCAGGCTCACCGCAAGGTCATGCACCACTTCGCTTAGTTGTGTAACCGTTGAGAGGCCACTTCAAAAGCCGTGTTTTCGATGTATTAATATATGTTCCTGCTCGAGAAATATAGTGATGTGTTTGAACATAGTACGTTCCCACAGTTTACAAGATGTGCAGCTAAGTGAGATTGGCCTGCAGTTTGATGGTTCGTTGGTTTCGACGGATTTATGTTTAGCATCGCCTGCTTCTTTCCAGTGATCGGGTAATTGTGCGGACGCGAGTGGTTTGCGGTATATAATGACAAGGTATTGAATACACCATTCTGCATATGGTTTTAAAACCTCATTCCAGATATTATCCAGGCCAATACATTTTTTGATATCGAGATTAAGCAATAGGTTAACTCCGACATTTTCGCGTATGGTTATCTTTTCAAACCATCTATTTCATTTGCGCACTCATGTTAGAATTGTTACCAACGTTTTCAATTTCATTCAAGCGAACATGCCTCGATAGAGCTCTGAGCGTTTCTTTTCCACTTCACGCATTTTGTTTTTGAGCAGCCAATACTTTTTCTTTTCATAATGCTTCTGGAACATGCACCTATTTAACCTCTAGTTCATAAACGCTGAAAATCATAGAAGTTGTTGTTGCTGTATGGAGCAGGTTCTTAACTTCACAGAAACATCTGGAACAATAAAATATTCTAAAAGATCTTCTCAAACTGTCATTGCAAAATTAACCGGGACAATGGCACGTCAAGCGAGTTTTCGCACGAACGCGCTTGTGCTCTGATTCCAGCGGGATTAGATGCAGCGTGGGAGGCGGAAATCGTTTCTGCATCCACGCGTAGTCGAATTACCTCAACTCCGTCAAAAATAAGTGTCTGCCCGGAAAGGCGGATTCTCCGCTAAACGCCTCTTTGCTGCCTTGGTATGCGTGACTTTACGGAAATAATGACTTCTCTCGATCTGCGAATCCTGAAACGTATGGAGGCGTGCGTCAGCTGCCGCGAATAGCAGCCAATCGAACCGCGACAAGAAGGCAGCATTCCTTGCACTACGGGGCAACGCAGAACGCATCGTGTACATTGTATCGTAGAACGCCTACCGTTTTCGATTTTTTCTTTGCCTCCTCGTAGACCTTACCCCGGAAAACTGTTTCCAAAATAAAAGTTTATTCCTCCTCCTCGTAGACTGCATTTCTGGCTCATTCCCCTGGCCGTCTCCAAGGCTGCATTGCACACTCCCTTAGTTCACCCCTGTCACTGAAGCGCGCTTGCTGTGCAAAATACATGGTCGATGCGCTGCTTTAGGCAAAATGAATGGTTACCGTATTGTCGCAGTTCCATCGACTCCATTGTTAAGAGCAGTGTGTTATTTGCTCGTTCATGGTAGAAATTTGCAGTCGGTACATACGGAGATAACTGATGCGTATTTTTATTTTTGCACAGGTAAGATTATATTGTTTAAAGCTCAGTAGTGTTTTTATAGCTCAGTAGTGTTTTTCACGAATATTCTGTAGTAAACGAAGGAATACTGTTTTGATTGAACTTCTTCAGGTCTTGGATAACTGCACTGGATTCGATGTGTATAACTTGTGTGTGGATACCCTTGCCAGATTCAGAGACCCTGTAATAACTTTGGCAAGGTAGGATGGGTGTGCTTCCTACTTCGAGTCTCACACCTGAAATACGAGCACACTCACACTCACACACACACACACACACATATATATATATATTTATATATATATATATATATATATATATATATATATATATATATATATATATATATATATATATATATATATATGTAAAGTGCCGAATATTTTCTATAGAGAAAAAGCTCATGGGTCATTGAGACCTTTTGTAAAGATCATATGCACAAAACGCGGTCCTCCGGCCTATACATTGAGTGAAAAAACAGCTATGTTGCCTTATTCAATGAGGAATTTATTGCGCTTTCTTATATTGAACTACACATTCCTACGTGCAATGAAGTACTCTCGCGGCGAGATCAACGCAATATTTGTTAAACTGGACTGGAAGCATAAAATGTGTTTTTGACATGCTCAAGACCAGTAAACCAAGATGTAGTCTGGAGCTGCAAAAATGTCAAGAATTCTTGTGCTGGGCAGATTATATGAGAGCAGATTTACTTATGCTTGAGGACCTGACTATATAGGTTTTCAGTCTAGCGCACATGGCTGATGGTGCTTAAAGTGTGCGAAAGTTGAAGCGCTTAGACTGTCTAACCTGGCTGATTGAATCTCACAATTTCACATCACAAAGCGAGACTGTGCCTATGAAGTACGCCGTATTAGAGGGCTGTGGCGCTGGCTGCTTGCGATTTTTTTCACTAGCACATAAATATGAGTAGCCGAGCACTGCTGCATTTCCTCCCCATTGAAATGTGGTCACCATTGTCGGGAATGGAACTCACAACACCACGCGCATCAACCGAACAGAGTGGTTACGGTAAACAGATAACGTTTTCTGAAGGATATTACACGTAATAGGCAGACTGGTCGAATGATCCTCAGCAACTGTCAAGGAAGCACGCTGTCATGGCAGCTCGTCCAAGAACCGGCAGTGGTCCAGGTAGAAAGCGCGCAGTCTCCCCGATGCAATGGAGCGTGGTAAGAACTATCCAGGCAAGCAAAAGAAAAGCACGAGTGATCTTGATGTGATTTCCAGAACTTGTTAACGCGCTTGGCAACAGTGTGGCGGTGAGGAGCTGCTTAGCGCCGCCGAAAGTGCCAATGACGGTTCGTCCTGCGAAGGCGTGTTTCATTAGGTGGCGTTCGCTGCGACCACGGCCTCGAGCGTCAGAGCCCAACTTTTTCTGCTCACCTCTGGTGACGTGCACCTGAGAAAGGCACTTAGAATAAACCTGGGCGTGCTTGTGCCACGAAGGCGATGATAACTTTAGCGGGTACTTCTGTGTCGTGCCCAAAGGCAGTTCCCGTGGACAAGATAGATGGAACGCGGGTGGACCTTAACGAGTCGCCGAGGGCGCAAAGGAAATTTGGGCTATGTCTTTGCCTCGCACGACAACTGTCGAACAAGGAGAACAGAGAATTGATGAAGCAAGGAGTTACACTGTCCCGTGAGAAGTAGGGATGAGGATGCATTTGTGGATACTGTAATAGAAATAAATGAGGCGTTGTCGACATATTTTATTGCACGAGTTTATGAGATGGAGCATAAAAAGAGGTAGCTCGATGTGTAGCTTGTCCCGAATTGTACTGACTCAAGAGATGTCGACTACATTATAGCATATTTATGCAATAGCAATGAACAATCTTACGTCATGGGTTGGCCCCGAGTTCTTTATGCGCCAGCTTTAATGTACTCCTGTTTCTTCGATTTCAAAGACTATGGCTGTGTACTATTCGGAGTGTGAGTCTTGGGCTTAGTGTTTCCGAGGAAAGAGCAGTCGTGCTGCTGCAGTACACCATGGCCTAGAAATCTTCAGAGATATACAAACAAATTATGACACCACGCCTGCTCAGGTACACTAGATTGAGCTGTAGGTTCGAACGTTTAGGTTGCACAAATAAAAATTCTTCTATGGCGCACGCGGTCAACATAGGCGGACACAACTTCAGTTATGAGTGTGATAGTTCAAACGGTTGATCGTCTGTGTTTAGCGGAAAGATATTACCTGCGGAGTGCGGATTCAGTGCCCTTTTTATGGTCGCGTACAGGCACGGCCACTTCTAGAGAGAACAGGGCATCTCGTGGAAGAGCTCCGTGTAACGCCACCACCAGCGTCTGGTGAGTTCTTGCGGCGCAAGCGCAACGAAAGCAATGGGCGGAGCAACCGGGGGCGTCATCTCGTATGGTTCCGCCCCTGAATGCCACGCTTACCTCGATCAGATTATCTGGTCATGCCCCAAAGCCTCACCCACCAACACCCATTGCACTAACACCACACGCATCATAAATACGGCCGAGCAGTGGGAGACTTTGCGGCGCAGCTGTGACCTAGAAGAGCAGCTCTGGGCCATCCGGGTGGCCGAATACGCCGCCAGAAAGCAATGACTGGCCGCCGTCTGAGGAAGGGGTGGACCGGGGGTTAGTCTACCCATCCCCGGCCGCCCTTGAACCCCGTCAAGGACACACTAACGCTTTATATCTCTCCGCTTAGTTGTGCACGTTGCTACCTCGATCGCGCGCACTCGCGGCTCTAAGCTAACAACGGTACATGCCGGCACACCAATTTGGAACGAAGTGTGGTAGATAAGGAGTGCGCTTCATTCCTGCTCCGCTTGTACGCATCAATTAGGCCTAAGCCTCAAGAACTTTACAACGCGCAGGTGGTGCAGCTCGGCGGAGCGCCGCGACGGGCTCGAATGTTACCGCTAGCCGGGTCCAAGGCTGTACATCTGGTAAACCAAGTAAACATTGTACTACGAAATCGTACGGAACCTCTTTTGCATTCTCCACTTTACCAGATTCAGTAAAAAATGTGAGCAGACTTGCCATCAAAAACATGACAACAGTGGTAGCACGTAATTTACTAATGACGTGGAGTTGATATTCCGATTTTCACAGTAAAAACACTCCGTCAACCTTGACAAAATGCTGCTTATATTGATGGTGAATTAACCTTAAACGCTTATGTTGATGTCGATGCTGGTTATAACAACTGATTTGGTCGAAATGTAACTTTGAGACGTAATACCTAATGCATCAATCAAATCATTATGCACCTTGTGAAAGGCTGCTTTCAATTTTTTTCAGTTCAATTTCTATTATCATTACAATTTAGGTTAATTACAGCATAGAAAATGCACGGACAGGGGCCACAAAGCACTACACTGCAACGGGACACAAAATGTGAAATTATTTGGTATGCAGGTTCTTCAACGCTGCTCAGTAAATAATCTTCATGTGGCTTGAAAAATTGGGCCTTAGGAAAAGAATATAGCAGAAACGTTTATGTCTTCATCACTAATTAAATTATAAAAAAAGAAATATTTCATTTTCAATTATACGGAAGCAATTGCTAAACTCCATGGAAACGCGCTTATATGCGGTAATATTAGTTTCTTCATATCACTTTGAGAACGGCCCATTGCCTGAGCCAAATTAAATCCCGCTAGATAAGGCATTGCTAGGTGTCAGCTGAGGTTCTGGTGTTGGGTAGGGGCTCTCTTTTAAGCACTTACATTGTGTTGTCGAAGCGACTTGTTTTTTGTGGTTTTTCTGTAAAACTCTGGGAATATGACAACCCAGCCTTTGGTCTTTTTTAGAGTCGGTATACGGCACTAGCCACATTTGTTACAGAGGCTCATAACCTTTCAGCTATATCCCATAGAATACTAATTGTTCGGTTGCAATCGCAATAACGTGCACAGTTTCGTTGCACTGTGAACAGATATATTTGTGCTCGAGCATACCTCTCTGGACACATTGGCTTTTTTTTTTAGAAAACTGCAGCTATTTCAACTAACAAATAATACGCTTATGGAAGCCCATGATTGCAAAAATCTCATTCATGAAACGAATCAAAGAATAGCCATCATTTCCGAAAACGAAAGAAAGCAGTGCAAATCATTCATTCTAGGATGTGCTAGACTCTCCAACAGGAACCATAGCAGAGTACATGCGTGAAGGTTAAAATTTTGATCGCTAAAGTCCTAAACAGACATGCTTCCCTTCGGACGCGACCCTAAAGCACTAGACTTGAAGGGCTCGCATAAGTTTTTACGTATCTTGGGATTCCTTCTCCAAGTTCGGCAGTTAGCGCGCGGGGTTTAACGACTACGGAAACTTCCCTGAGCCGGTGCTCCCTCTATGAGGTGTCAAAAGTCATAAAACTAGCTCCGATTTCCACATAACTTCCATCATAGTTTACCCCTGCGTGTGCACAGCGACAGTTTTGCAGTGCTTAAGCCATCAAAGTCAGAGCCATGCAGAACGTTAAAACTACCCTTTCAAAGGCTTCACTAACGAACCCACTTGATTGCGCAATCGCCTTTTTAAACTCAAACTACCTTCATTCATAGTTTCGCGTCACGGGTCTTTACGTCAGCGACACGCTCAAACACACACGCGTCCCGGAAGCCGGTGATAAGCCACCCCAATTGCTTCCACCGGCTTCCATATACGCACCAATAAGCCGCAACGTTGCAGAAGACTTTGCGATTGCCTCCTCGCAACACGGCGCCTGAAACGCCGTGTGTCGTTCAAGAGAACCGAGCAGTCGCATTCCCCTGGGCATGGCCATGACGCGCGCACAAGCCTCCACGTACGGCGTTGCCCTAATGGGCTCATTCCCTTCGGTGACAGCGACGGGGCTTGTGGCAGAATCCCCGTGAAGGGGTTTCTTTCCCCAGCCCGACGTGTCCCTCTTTCGATTAATGCGTCACTTTCCTTATACCGCGATCTCCCCTGTCATTCTTCATACGCCTGGGGATTCCTTACTTTTTCCTCGTGACGACGCTTCATTGTAGCAGCTCCCCACACTTTGATTACCTTTTCCTCCGCGTCGCCATGAGACCTTATGATCTGCCGCGATGCCATACTTTGCTTCAGGATTTCTTGCACGGTCAAGCTTGCCGTGGTCGATTTCGGAGGCGCGTTGCTTCCTGTTTCACTGTCCAAATAAGTTTGCGTTTTTTTTTCTTGTCGGGAAAGATTCAGTGGTATTTGAGCCTCTTGTGCTACTCGCTTAGTGAGACCCTTAGTGATAGAAGTAAGGGCCATATTTAAAAAAAAGAAAACTGGCGAGTCGGATATTGGCTGGTGCTCTAAAACTTCCAAAAGCCTGCCGCCATCAAGCTCAGTTGCTCACTGTGGAGCTTGAATAATGAATACTGCCGCTGATTTCACCAGTTGGACCGTTTTTTGAAGAAGTGTTTTGATGTTGGGAACGCTGCAGTGGCTGTCATTAGAAGAGTTATAGGGGCTAGTGATTGCTGGGGAGAAATCGTAATGGTGAGGCATGTGCAATTCTAGCGAGGGCTAAATTTTAACATTCGCCATTACCTAGCATTTTTTCTTTAATTGCATAGAAAGTGTTCGTGTATTTCCAGCTCTACGCGGCAAACACACAGTTACGCGATTTACACTGTTAAAACGCGAGTATTCTTTCTGAAATATTTTTTGCCCTCCCTTTCTCCCCTTCTATTACGGCTGTCCTTAAAAGTTCCCAGTTCGCTTTATAATCGTAAAATTACCTTTTTTTTCTTTTGTCTTTTTTCTTAACTGCGTAAACTCCCCCATGCATTCATTTCGTAATGGCGTTATACTCCGGCGAATACGGTATTAATCTTGTGGACAGGTTGAATTAGTTTTCCGCTACACCCACAACACAGGAAACCTTTTGCGAGGTTAACTGAAGTGGGGATTAGGACGTGTGACCGGGTAGTTTTTCTATCCCGGTCTTCATTTTTCATGCTTTAGATGTTTCAGTTGTTCCTGATTTGTTTAGTACATTTTTTGTATCTTTGGCGCCTATCCACACTTCCTTTCTACTGTGTGCCATTTCATTCCATATAGCATGGCACACAGTAAACAAGAGCTAAAAATTTTCGAAAGGAAGGGTACGCCTACCTCTGGGGTTCACGTAGACGTGCCTGAACCCATCGCACGAGCATTGACCGTGTGATACAGAATGGCCCAAATACTAAGAAAATGTGTGTCGTAGACGTGTCATCTCTCCCAGACGTAAATACTTTGTTGTCGCACCAAAAAGGTCCTATCTGAAGAAAGAAAAATCAGTCACGTTGACGGCAGTAATAGCTTATTTTTATTGTGGGGTCTTACGATCTAGCAACAAAATATGATATGAGACGAGTCGTAGCGAAGGTGGGGGGGGGGGGGGCAGGATTGGCTCAAGAATAATTTTGACCACGCGAGGTTCCTTAACCTGCACTCAATGCGCAGTAGACGGTCGATTTTTGCATTCGACCCAAATCGAATGCCGCCGTCGAGGCCGGGATTTGATCCACCGTCATCGAGCTCAATTGCGCAACACCAAAGCCACTTCGCCATGATCGCGTCTAGTAATTGCTCTTGCTGCAACATACTTGGTATTGTTGCAAACACAGGACCGCATTCTGTGCTACTGTGATCTGTCATAGGCGCAACCAATCTAAATATAGCAGAAACAATAGTGGTTCATATCTTGTGCTCTGATTTTCGGCTTCCTCAAGTTTGACTGCATTATGCTGGTTCAATAATATTTTAGAAACTCTGCCAGAAGGCAACTCTTCGCGAGCTTATCACAACTCTAGGAACAGTGGCCTGAGGGTGGGTAGCTGGATTTTATGTTTCCCCCGATTCCGTGTCACCTACGACAATGTGTTTTGAAGTTACGTGATGTTTGCTAAGCATGGTTTATCCAGTCTTCCTGCAACAGCTCTGTGCAGTGTTAAATTATCGTGCACTTGTATCTGCCGGGACATCTACTTCCAAATTTTCCAGTTTTGTTCCAACGTCACCGTCACCGTATGCGTTCTTAGCTTGCCACAAATAAAAAGTAAGCGTTCCTTTTATTTCTATGATTGTTTGTGTGAGCAAGGGTACCTATGCACGTGCGCAAAGAGGTACAAACGGAGGCAACCACATTTGTCTGAACTTATCCCCGTGTGCAGAAATGTGCCTTTAATTCCAGCCCATGCTGGACTTGATCAAGATGACGTCTGGCACGAACGTGTTAAAGGCACTGATAGCGCTTCCTTCGGCGCGTTCACATCAGACGCTGTTTATATGAAGTTAAGTTCTGCTTCAACTTAAGGCGAATTTATGAATACAGAGGTAAAAAATTGACAGAGGTAACATTTTACAGAAGTAAAAATACAGGGGTTTTAGACAGCTATGTGTGCGTTGTCAAGTTCCCGAACAGGTCTTGAAGCGCTTAATCTACAGTCAGATTTGCAAGCCAAATATCTTGAGTAAACTAAACACTACCATGCATGTTAGCGTGCGAGACAAAGGGATCGAAAAGCATAGACCAAAATCAAAATGCCCCCTGAAAGCTGGGAGAAATTCACGCTTCTCGCAATGTCGTAAGACATTGTGACAAAAATATTACAGTAGCTTGAGCGCCAAGCAAGCCTGCTCATTTGTAGTTTTGCTACCCTTCTGTTGACTGATTTTCGGCATTTTTACAAATGAGCTCAAGAGCATATGCGAGAGAGGCTCCCTTCTTGAGTCCACGTAGTTAAATGTTGCATCAGATGTTTCTTTAAGTGCCAAACTGAGAAGCCATTTTTGTGCATTAGCATTTTCTTCTTCTTAGCTGTTAAAGTTTTATTAAAGCACCTATTTCCAAAACACTTCCCGATTTTGCACGAGGAATGTTATTTGAACTATGGTGCAGTTGGTTTATTGTGTAATATAGCGTACATGTTTCAAGATAAGTTCTGTTCATAGAAGCTTATCACTCATGCCACTTCTTATAATGTGGTCAAAGTTGCGAAGTAGCGGAGGCGACGACAGTTAGCTGCTTAACACATATTATAGTTAGTGAAGAGATTAACTAACGAAAAGACTAACGCTCGCTTCGCTGAAACCAAACGCGTACAGCATGTAGCATTTCTTTGTCATCTTTAGCTAATACTCGCCATTCCACCTTATATTTGCTCTTACTTTGACGTAATCGATGATACTGAAACACTGCTGCATAATGGCTACGTTAACACACAACACAAGATTTGACAACAAGACGTACAAAAATTAGACTGAAGAAATAAATTCGAGCCACATGCACTAGCCTAATAGGAATACGCCATGTTTGCCGAGAAAGACGGTATTGTTCTTAAGAACTGGATGTTACTTTCGTAAGACGTGATACATTCAGTACTCACAGCACGTCCACGTGAGGCTCAGCGAATGCTCCCCCGATGCAAATCCAGTGACGAAGTACTAAGCCAAGTGGTGTCTCTGAACGGTGTCAGGATCCACTGGATTAGAGGGTTCACGTCTGCATGCAGTTTGTCTCTGACGACCCTACGGGCTTAAGATAAGGCTCGCGTCAGTGTCCGACAGTACATGGAGCGTTTTGTTTTTCTGTGGTTTTACTTTTCTTTGGGGCATGTGTCTGTTTGAGAGTGCAAAGATAAAGCATGCAGAGGAAGCTTAATCAATGGAGAGACAGAGCTTAGCCGTGCAGCTGTGATCGTGACGCGGAAATATTGTGCGTTCAAAGTGCCCGTAGATAATGAAAAAGAACAGATATTTTGCTCTGTCAAAGTTCAGTAATGTAGTATGTTAGCCAAACTAAGTTTTATTATTATCTACTAAAATTGAAGTACAACGTGATCGTCAGCAAAATAAAGGCCACAGGAACAAATTTATATATAACACACAAAATCAAGGGTTGGGTCACCTGAATGCACAAAATACTGACAGAATACATAGAGCGATGATTGGCGATTTATATTGGTCCAAATTTGTTGACTGCAAGAGCAATAAATTTCTTCTCGCACTAGACATCACTATCTCTTTAATAACATTCTTTTTCTGCGCTATACGCAAGGCAATCATTGAATGCTACAGTAATACCTGCCGCGGCTACAGGCACTACAACTCTAGGCTTTTTTCCCCCTCAAAACTTACCCTAAATTACTTCGTCTGCGCGCTAGTGCGGAGGTGGCTGGATCCAGTTGGCTGCTTTATATTGCCACAGACACATGAGTTCTGATCAATGTGACGGTGGTGCGCGAAGCATTTTTGAATGCGGAGCATCCTTTTCCTCATTCCTGGCACCTTGCGGTAAGCAGGTAGATTGCTGTCCTGCCTCGCTTTATTAAAAACGAAAATTGTGAGCGACCGATGGTTGAATGAAACCCATGCCTTCGGGCACAGCAGCATGGTGCTCGAACCTGTAGGCCATGTTTTCTTTTTTTTTCTTTATAGGCCATGACCACACGCACGCTTCTCTCCCTCCAAACCCAGCCAGGTTATAGTAATGTTCGATGCGTCCGCCTCGTGCAACTTTGTCGTCTTGTTTCTTCGTCCCTGCTCGTGATTTGAGGCGTCATGTTAGACTGCAACGTCTGCGTGACCGGCCCACTTTTTCAATTACGATGCACGTAGGAGCTTAAGCTACGTGTAAATGCTTCAGCAATGTACCGTCATCATGATCACCCAAGGGCAAACTTGTTTTAACGTTTCGTTACCAGAGTACAAATACCATTGTCTCTTATTCAACGTACACTACGTGACAAAGACATAGGCACGTACGATTGTATAACACGTAGTCTGTGGTCAGACTACAGTCAGAGTTTCTCTCGCCACGGTTCGGCCGCTACCTATGTAAAACCAGCAATCACTGTCGTAAGCTCGCATCGAATGGCCAGAGTAGAAATCATTCCATTGTAACATACGATCTTCTTCGACTTAGGTGCCGTCCAGCTGTTGTCGTCACAGACGTAGGCACACGAGTCCAAGACGCGCGCAACTGCTGTATTTGCACAAACCTGCTCGTCCAACTGGTATCGCTTTGAGAAACCCCGAACAACGCATAATAATCATGTACTAGCAAAATGTTTCGCTGAATATCTATTCCCACAGTGCATGAAACATACGTACGGGGACTAAGCATTTTTCCAACCAAAGTTTTCTTGGCGAGTCCTTTGTTTAGAAAAAGTTTATTTCTACAAGAGATGATGCGAACACTGAGTCATAATCACGGCACAATTCCACCGGGACGATAACATGTAAGAAACCAAACACAGCACGTTTTCAACGTAAGTAATGTCCGATTCCTCACGCACCAATATATAAACACGTATAACCACGGAAAGGCACAGTTACACATTAACTAAATGACACATGTACAAAATGATTTTCAATATATACAGTGTACACAATGGTTATGTACAATGATGATGTGATAGAACACTTTACAGAATTTTGAAGTGATGTGCACGAGATTTGTATATACAAAAATGATCATGTATACGACAGGACACACACATACAGCAATCACGGGCACCTGCATTCTATGTGCATTAAATGAATACTTCTCATGGTCTGGCTATAAGAACCAGGCTGGACGAAAATTCAGCCATACGCGTCCATCACCCACAGACAGGAAATGACATGACCACTGTCGAAGGAACTCTTCTTCTCCAAGGAAGAACAACTCCTCCGACGGAAACGACAGTAGCTCAGAGTAGAGCCTCCCCATAAGTGGAAACAGAGCGTGGTGACGACGTCCCATGGCAACTGCCTCGCACCGGTTACGCCATAGACAGAAGGCCCCCGCAGCAATTAAATGTCGCGCGAAGCGGCCACGTGAGCAGCGACCAGATGTAATAAAGCGGTTAACTCCAAGGCCACGAAATCCAGTATGCACGGCCATCCAAAACACCCCGGCAACGACGCATTGCAACAGTACATGTTTACTGGACTCTTGAAGGGGGCAAGTGGGACACCGCGAAGATGGGACAAAGCCCCACCGCTCAGGCTTGTCCCGAGTTGGAAGCACTTGCCACCTTAGACGCCACATGAAGTCGCGTAGGTGGCCAGGCAAAAATGACACCGTTATCGCATCCCACGACACATTGTTTGAACGTGCGAGGCGCGCTAGGGGAACTAGCGGAAGCAGTAAGGCTGACATAGTATCTACTACACGATGTTGTAGAACGTCTACATCAGGACATACCTGTTGTATGTGGCGATAAAATGCCACGGCCGTACAGTAAAATGTAGGTGCGTTCAACACTCGTGGTCCGTGATTTAAGTGCACGCCCGGTAACATGTAGTGAATTTTCGTGCCCAGGAAATAGCAAGTGAGTTCACGCGCTGGAGACTGATCACGCTGTAACAGACGGAGCAGATATTGCAGAGCAAGCAGCCGGCAGCGGACAGAGTCCTTTTGTAATGTTCGCACCATGCGAGATCTATGCTGAACTGCTGCCGAATGACTCACACGCGGGTCCTCAATGGCATCTTTTCGACTCTCACAGGTGTCCTGGCTGCTGGCCTTCTTTTCTACGGTATGACACAGTGAAGAAACAAATGATACCTAAACGTCGCTATCACTGGCAATGTACGTCATCATTAGCACAATTCCATTAATAGAGCCGCTCTGTCTATACCGACTTTTTTGGTGTTATGGTTTTGTGCAGGCGCTCTTTATATGCAGTCACTGCTGCCTTTTGATCATAACGTGCCGTGAACATCGGCATGCAAGAATCCCATGCCAGCAATTCCTTCTAGATTTAGGCATGAGACATTCGCATATACTTATGCGAGATGTCACAACGCCGAGTACATTCTTAACAGTTAACTAAGAAAAAAAGTTGCTTGCAGTGGTGGACCCACTCTCTAACCTTGCTTTCACTTTTGGCAGAAACGCGGAAACGCATCGTGAGAGGCGTGGAACGAGGATACCTGCATAACGTGCCAGGCATACTCACTAAAGCTTCCGACAGTGAATTATATATGCACGCAACAATTTCACTGAATCTCGTCGTCTGGTCTTCGATTTACGTTCCTGTCCCAATTAAGTCACACTGGTACGTTTTGAATCGCACAGTAACTAGTCAAATGTTCAATATTTATGAGTTACAGAGACAGTGGAAGGCTTACGGTGTCGTGTTATGAAAGAAAATGTTTCTGACGATGAGAACAGCACTTTTTGTATAGCGCCTAGATAGGAGCAAAGCACTGCAACAATAGAATATCACTGACCACATACGCGGCTGGGATATGTTCATTGCCCACGGAAATCGGCCACGGCGTTTTGGCAACACGAATTTAAATGACACAGCCACTAGTGAGTGAGTACGGCAGTTGCATATTCCTGAAACACATTCTTTTCAGAAAATCAATCACTTTATCAACTTGTCTTTCCCTCAAGTAAACAAGAAATGGGTCATAAGTGGCCTTATGACATGGTGCTTGCTTTTTTTCTCCTCAAAATCATAAAAGAGTACAGAAAACACACTCGTCATCCGACGGTAAATTTCGTAACAAAGACTGGCAATCGGAAATTTCTTGAGGCTGTTGGTTCGCCACTGCAATGGTACGTCCGGAACCATCTGCTTAAGCGCAACTGAGTTATCCCGCACAGTTTAGCTTTTCGCCAAGTGTACCTAAATGTCCTTGGTCTTGTTGGAAATTGTTTTGTAACCTTGGTAATGTTGTGCTGTGGGCGGTACTTACTTGAACTACATGTGAGCTGGAAGCGGCTGCGCTATAATTTTTTCTTTACTTTCTCTTTTTACGATCTGCCATGATGATGTGAAAATTGTGTGTTTCCTGACGTTCAATGCGAGAGTTTTAGGAATTCAATCTGTATATTTTTTTTGCTGTACTTCTGATTTACCTTTGCAATGTCCTGCTGTAGAAAGCGAAAAGCATTGTTCTGACATCACCCACGTTGACACCCTCTCCAACATAAACATTTATTAAAATGATCTGAAATTTGTTCATGAACTGTTTCTGGCTGCTTGTGATGAAAGAGCGGCTACTGAGGAAAACAAATGGACGATATGCGAAAAAGCGCCAGAAACGGAACACGCCTTTAGGTTGACCATTTCGTACTCTTTCTGACTATGCAGCGTAAGCAATTTTTTATTCGCTCGTTTGGTTATAAGACTCTCAGGTGGTCATCCTCCCACTTAAAGACTGCTCGTGGTGGTTTTTCTTTTTGGTGTTGGCCTAAGTGCTACCCATGGGTTTCCAGATGAATTTGCGTTAAGATGTTAACGAAAAAGATGTTAAGAGAAAAAGTATGTGTTAAGAAATACAGGAAATGCAACGCTTAAAATGAACAGGTAATTTTGGATGCAGAAACTGTTTCTTTATGCAGGGTGTTCGATAGCACATAATCACCCCAGTCAGAAAATTAATTCGACTAAAAATCACGGTTTTTATGCAAGAACATTACCTTCTTGAAAAAATTTGACGTCGCAAAAGGCCAAAAACTCTTGACAAAATCACTAGACCACCAGAATCTTTCTAATGGCACTGCTGCGACGCAACATCAACAATGTCCACAGACGTGAAAAAGGTTTAAGACGCTTTAAACTGTAGTATTTCCTCCCGTGAGGTATCATCTCAGCAGCAGCGGCGTTGGTGGCGCCGGCCAAGAACCACATCCGAACGTACTACGCAAAGCCTGTTGATTAAATGCCCACAGCAGGACATGAACTGCCACTTAAGCGAGTCTTGCGTCAGGGGAGTAAATTTTATGCCCTGCATGTTCATAAGCTCACCACCTCACCCAATCTTCCCTTGAACCGGCGTTGCCACCGGTCCTAAAAAGTAGTAGTGCATCTTTGCACAAAATAATCGGTGGAAGTTTTCGCTGGCAAAATATAGTATTTTGAACTGATTCCATGGTTATTGTTAGACGTACAGTGCGCTTTCTGCAAAGTGCTTGAAAATATGTGGTGCGTTGTATGATTCCAAATCTGACATGGTGCACAGTGAAATCTGGAATATTATAACTACCATAAAGATGAGCTGTTTCTACCTTCAAACAGGTTTTGGAAGTTTTTCAGAGGACATCTGGTACCTGAAGTCTAAAGTGTTCAGTGTGTTTGTGCCTAAAGCTTCCGATGTCTTAAGCATAAAAATGAAAAAGAAAAACAAGAAAAAACGTATTGCTCATTGTTCAGGGAACGTAAAAGTTGATCACACTTTAGCAGTGATCTATTGCAAAAGTCATTATTATTATTATTATTATTATTATTATTATTATTATTGTTGTTGTTGTTGTTGTTGTTGTTGTTGTTGTTGTTGTTGTTGTTGTTGTTGTTGTTGTTGTTGTTGTTAAATTATTTATTGAAACTGTCGTTAGCTACGTTTCGAATATTCGACGTGAATTGTGATACTTTTATTCATAATCGGGTACCTTCACCTCTTTTCAATAGTGAAACATCTGTTTCGCTTAAAGATTATTAGCTTAATACTCTCTCATTGTGTTCCGAGCCACGGTGACCATTATGACCCCGTCACAAATGAGTAGTGATCATGCCGACTAGAAAGTTTCAGTGACAACGAGAACAACTAGCAACTGGCTGTCTAAGATGTAAAAAAAGCAAATGAAGAAACGAACAGATAAACCCAAGCCCACGTTCGTCTACCCCGTTATGTAGTCTGCGTAACCATCAACCAGCTCATCAGCCAGCTTAATCCACTAGTCATTGCAACTCACAAAAGGTACACTGCCAGAGCGAAGAAAGGAGAGCTCGAACCTTTGTGTGGTGTGACGATTCCATGGCGTCCGTGGGGGTAATTGTATGAAGGCAACTTCCGGCACCCTTCACTGCAGGCGCCTGTTGACCAAAGCGCAGGCACGCTTAACCTTAATGCGGGTCGCTTCGCCTGGCGTTAATGGCACCCGGCAGTCAGCGACGCTTAGACCAAATGCGGCGCGCCCCCTATGGCAGCTGTAGATACAACCAGCGTTGCCCTGCGTCCATTTTCGTTATGATCAGTTGCCCAGGCAAAGATAGCATGAGCTCGCTTTACGTCGTACCTTTTCGGTTAATGAGCGTAATCAACAGCCATGGCGCCCCCATTCTGAAACCAGCGTTCGCTGAGCACCAGATTTCACAAATGGGTCATTCACAAACGCCGCCGTCTGAAGGGACAACTCAGCTGGATGTAAACCCTATGAGACTGTTATACTGTATTACAGTAGCGCTTCGGCACCACAGGTGAGCTAAATACAAAGAACATTGCATTGTTAGCGAGATTATGAACTATATTTTTATTCAACTTTACTGCAAATGTTGATACAGCCACGGTAGTCACTGCGCTTGAAATTCTCTATCAGGGTACAACTAGACAAAAAAGGGACTGTAGGAAACAGATACAACGTCAAAGCTATAAAACAGAACACTACGAGGAACCAACTCACTAAGTACTCGTCTGTTTTTGCAATTGCAGAGACACCGTACACTTTACTGCCAATTATGAGGTAGGTCATGCTGAAGGGACTAGCGCAAGAGATAGCGCTTCTCCTTCTCGCCTATTTGTGTCCCGTGTCCACTCTCTTGCGCTGGTCACTTGAGCATGGAATACCAACTAGTCCGGTCTCACACCCTGTATAAGGAAGGCGCACCCCAGCAGACTCAACTGATCCAGGGAAGCGAAAAATACGACAAACGTTGATACCTGGTGGTGGATCAGCCAGTCGAGGGCAAGCACTCGCATCGTTGTCGTTTTTCTCTGCCCTTGCATAATAACCCTTTCACGGAGAAATGACCAAGAACGAAATGAAACAGTGAACAAGAAAACAATTGAAATTCTGAATTTGAAATTTTAATTTAGGCAAGGTTTACACAAAAAAAATGGCTGTGGCTTAGGTAAGGTTAAGCCCAGGATGCGAAGCATACTAGCCTTTATTTTAGTTGTTGAATCACTGTTTAGCTTGGTGAACTGCTGTTGCTTGGCTATATTTGGTTCGGCTAGACGAAGAAAGAACTCGTGCGTTACTCTGCTTCGCCTTGGACGCGGTGAGCGTCGAGCAACGCAGCGTTCGGCGCGGCAACGAAATGTGCGCCTGAGCAAGCGACGCACGCCTGAGCCTTAGAAACAGCTCCTTTCTAAGGCAACACCGCATTCACTAGAGGCGCTTTTGTACCGCTTTGAAGCATCGTACTCGTGACTCAGTGGTAGCGTCTCCGTGTCACACTCCGGAGACCCTGGTTCGATTCCCACCCAGCCCATCTTGCAAGAGTTGAGCCAAAGCCACTTCTCCTCTGTCGTGACGTCACGGTGTCACGTGGTTTCAAGGCGACACCGCCGCGCCTGAGGAGCTGGGTTGGGCTCTCCTAATATGCTTCGCATAAAAATTAAGAAGTCCACCACCATCCTCATCTCCATCAACACCCCTATCTGGAGGCACCAATGATCTTATGGGGAATTTCCACAGTGGACCATGACTGCCACCACAGCCTTTATTCAAGAAGAACCCATCATCCCATCTGAAAGCGCAAACTTATTTCTCCTGCTCTAAATAAAGGTCTCTTGGTGAAACACATATGACTACATTCGTTCAGTAGGCTTCCCTGCGAAAACTTACATAGAGGTACAAAAGCTGCCGAGGCTACTTAATACAATACAAGAGAACATCATCATCGCTAGAAGCATGACATCCTATCTGCAAAAAGCACTGTGCATAGTACACATAGCTTTATATTTTTCATTACAGGCGCAATGTTTAGTTTCAGCGCCATTTATTTATTTTTTGACAAGCTCATGAGCAGCATTGCAGTTAATACAGTTGATACGGTTGATACATTTTAAAAGGACTTTAGTTGCACCGGTTTGGCTTTGTCCATGTCCTACGTATTGCAATATCTCTCGTTTGCGAGCAAGTGCGATAAGCGTCTCACCCGGTTGTTACTACGTTCAGTGTCATCATGACAAATTTACGGTAGTTATAGTGCTAATGCCTCTCCAAGCGATTCAGATCTACCTTTTACCGGGAGATACAGGTCTATTCCGCAGAAGCACATTTACTAATCTAAATCGTCAACGTAATTCTACACAAGACTTGCACTGTGCTTTCATAATGTGGCTCTTACAAAGCACTGGTGATATTTCCTAGAGAATGTATAAACAATGAAACCTCATTACCATGCTTGACGTGTTTACCATCTTAGCCTTTACTGATGTCTTTTTGACTTGGAGCCCCCTTCTCTCCGGCGCCTGATGATAGATTATTCAGAAAAATATTCAAATTTAAGAATCCATGCCTTATCATTCTAAGGCTTACCCAGCAGAAGCTTTTTTCTAGAGATAGTGTTTACGCTAATAATTCTCATAGCTTCCAGCTAGACTTCCACGTGACGAGTGCGATAGAAATTATAACTGTTAATAATTTTTTCGGCAATATCGAAACATACACGTTCACTCGATAATGTAGACTATAATTTCAATGTTTTTGTGATGACTATTTACTTGTAACCAGTCACGTGTTTGCCGAGACAAACTATAACAGGCTACACGTACCACTTACAACACCAAAATTTTCCAGGAACTACTGAGTGTATAGAGATGGAAACAAACACATTGGATTACCTCTTTCCCCCTATTAGCGTACTGTAGCATACTTCTAAACCACCTGCACATGACAGGCTTGCAGGTTTGCACACTTCTCTAGAAAGTCTGACCTCTGAGCTTTTTCTACTGCGCACCGGCGCTCGTTGAACATAGCTACACGGGACTACGTAAATAAGTTCCGTTTATTATAAACTCCAAGAAATCCCCGACGTCCGCCATTCCCTATACGCGCATGATATAACGATATGGATAACCAAGGGCAACTTGGGAGAGAAGGAGGAAAAGCTCCAACGGGCAGCCAATATAATAAAAAACTATACGCAACAACGAGGACTCCAGTGCTCTGCGGAGAATTCAAAACTCATTCGCCCCACAAAAACAAAAAAACAAAGAACTGACACGAGACTCAAACTCGAGCTCAGGCTGGACGGGAAAATTATTCCAGAGAGGTCAATAGTAAGAGTCTTGGGGATGTGGCTGCAATCTAATGTAAGATGTTTACACACTTTAAACACGATCAGAAAAACAACGCAACAAATTAACCGGATGATAGCCCGTGTGGCTCATAATCGGACAGGAATGGGGGAACAAGACACCCTCAGACTGGTGAAAAGCCTGGTCATCAGCAGACTAATGTACTCCCTACCTTACCATACCATGAACAGGGAGGAAGAAGAAAAGGCTGATACAATAATAAGGATGGCATATAAGACAGCCCTGAGGTTGCCACGCAACACTTCAAATGAGAAGCTTCTAGCCCTCGGCCTCCACAATACATTTCGTGAGCTGGCTGAGGCCCAACTCATAGCGCAGAGGAGTCGATTGGCGCAAACGACAGTCGGCAGAGCTCTTCTTCTAAGAGTCGGCCTTGGAGAATGCATACAAACATACCAAAACGCCAAAGGTCTACCCTGCCAGATTAGAGCTTTGTATGGGGTGTCACCAATACCACAAAACATGGATCCGACATTACACGCAGGAAGGAGAAAAGCTAGAGCAGAATTCATAGACAAAACAACAAAATACTTGGACACTGCACGATTCACGGATGCTTCACCATATCGGGCCAACGCAAAGAACATGGTGGCGGTTGTCGTAAACCGTAAAGGGAAAATCACGGCCTGTGGTTCGGTTTCCGGAGCAACCATTTTAGAAGCCGAAGAGATAGCCATCACCTTAGCTATACGAGAAGGCATAGAGCGCAATGCTCCACTAAAATAGTCACAGATTCTCAGGCCGCATGTAGGAACTATCAGAGGGGACAGATCAGCGCGAGGGCACGCCGGATACTTACCGAAATCAACACAGACCTTGACGGCAGGTATACCCAAACGATAACGTGGGCCCCGGGACACGAAGGTGTTACTGGGAACCTCCATGCAGATGAGGTGGATCGAGGTTTTACTAATTGCCCATCTGCCCATGGCAACATGGTGGAGGACCCGACACCCATCGATCCAAGTTATAAAGTGATCTTGCAACACTACAGGGAAATCAGAAGGCTCTACCCAGCCCCGCATAGGAACCTTTCAGCCATGGACTCAGCGACGTTACGCAGGCTCCAAACAGACACATACATAAACCTGCATAAATTGCACATATACTACCCAACAGCATACAAGGACATATGCCCGTGGTGTGGGAGCACACCAACGCTCTACCACATCACATGGGAGTGCACAGCTCACACAGAAGAACAAGAAGATAATAACACGAGAGTGAGGTGGGAGGCATTGCTATCCAGCTCCGCCCTTGGGGATCAGCTCAGGCTCTTCCGCAGGGCAGAAAGGATGGCGAGGGCCAGCGGTGCCTTGGAATAGTGACCCGACCACACGGCGTTACCTCGTTTTAGGGGCAACGAAGTTCTTTCTACGAATAAAGTTTTGTTCTTCTTCTTCTTCTTCCGTTTATTAGGAGTTCTATTTTCAGAGAGATCGAGCTTATAGGTACACAAGATGCTTCGATTTGCAAGGGGCCCATACTTCATACCCGAGCAGATGATAGGTGCATCAGGTGATAGGTACGAAGCTTCAACTTGCAAAATATTCATTTGCAAGCCGCTGCTTACAAAAGCTAGTAGTAAAAAACATGATTGCAGAAAGGTGAAAAAGAGTGAGTTAATAAATGAAAGAGCCATTTTAGTACAGCAACCTCTCTAAAAGTCAACGATAAGTTTTGTCTTTCTCTCAGACCTGAGCGCACTGTGCAGGCGTTTTCATGCCGCCATGAGAAAACAAAGTCGCAACTCAACGACAGAGCGACAAAAAAAAATGCAGCACGCCAAGGCAAACGTAGAGCCACATTAACCACGGTATCAACAACAGCCAGCAAAAGCCAACTTAGTGATAACGTAGAGAACTAGAGAGGAAACTCGAAAAGGAAAGGTGCGAACAGTGGAACCTGCCGCGATGCCACTAAGATTGGCCTATCGGTTTCCTTCTCGCAATAACTTTACTTCCGCTTACCCGGAGTTGCAAAAAAGAATCTCATTACGTTAGCCAATTTTTAGGTGCATTTACTTTATGCGTAACCAAACAACAATAAAGCTAGTTTGTTTAAGCGGCAATCTAGTTTGGAAAATTATCGTCTATTAAAATTGTACATTAAAAAAAATTTCTGTTTCTCTCATTCTCTTCTCTTTGGAGCGCTTTAAGGCGGCCTTCATAGGCCATAAGGTCTACTGCTCAATAAATGTTCGCTCAGTGTAGTCGACGGTTTTGCTCGTTTAGACAGAACTTTTGGCCATGTAACGCATGTTTCTACTTGTCTGATAGGTGGCTCCCACGCACCTATTTCTGCGATTCCAACGCAAACAGTATTTTATGGTTGAACAATACCCAGCTGTATATTAAGAACATTACAGATTTCGCCGCGTGTTCAAGGAACTTGCTTATTTGCAGGCGTCTGCTAGAATTACTTGTTTAGGTCGAAATTGCGAACGAGTGAAGTGCGTGGGGAGTGGTTCAATGAAATGTTGGCCGATATATTGAAACAGCGCTTCTATGGCTCGGTAGTGATGACTGATTGAGATGTTGATACCAGAGAATCACCCACGGATGATCTTCCGCTTTGACACTGGCCCTGTCAGGAGCGCCTTCCCTTATCCGCAACTACAGTGATGAAGCGCATCGCCTCATAAGAGACCTATACCCGAGCTTAGCAGCACTGAGGAAGCACAATCTTGTGAGTAACGTGTTCTCACGTTACAACATAGCCCTGCTCCCCACCGCGCACATCGAACAAATGTTTCTGCATAGCTGCATATCTATTCGAAAGACGAAATGAGAAATAATTACCGAATGAAATTTTAGTATTTAGAAATGCATCTTAATTTGTAGCTCATGGTTGACTTCCTCTAGATGACGCTTGTCGTGAACGTGCCGAAGGAAGTGCAATGAGCGCCATGAACACTTTTACGCTGCGCATCATTTAAATCAAGTCAGTCATGAGCTCGAAGTTGAGATGCATTTCTGAATGCCGGGGGTAGAAAGTAAGCATGCACAGGAACGTATGGGAAAGCGCCAGGCCAGCTCGTTTTATTTTTACAATGTTAATAAATGTACGGAGAAAGGTAATGTTCAAGTAATCCATTACTGCTTAGTATTTGCTTGATTACTTTCGTATAGCAGCATTTCGTGAGTATAATAAATTAACTTGTTGAAAGAAGCAGTTGGAATCGGTTGCTTTTTCCTGTAACGGGTACTAGTCTGCTTCGAGCGCTTCCGCCTAGTGCACAGTTTGGCGGAGAGCTTAGCGTGAACAAGGTCACGTTGGCTTCGGCTAACTCTCCAGCTCATTCATTTGGCTTCTGTTGACAGATTTCTTCTCCATGCTCTCTAAGGCTGGTGTTTTAACGCCGTTGCCACCACACTGCAGTCCCGAAGCCTTAATGGCACTTAGCGAACGCAATTTACTGTCTTCCACATTGTGAGGCAGGACTCAGCGTGTTAGCGGGCAAAGTATAACACAAACAGAAAGGCTTGGAAAAGGAATTGCTTTACTAAACTTGAATGTTTTTGTTTGGGATACATATTACCTTCAAGGCGCTTGCTACATCTGTATTGAAAGAAGGCGGGAATTGAGTTGAGCGAATGTTTGATGGCATATAATGCACCTCAAACACAAAAAAAGAATTCGCTCCAGATGTTTCTTGGGCTCAAAATACGAGTAACACTTACTCAAGTCGACTTAACGTGATGATGACTTCTCATACACTGGCTGCCCGCAACGCAACGGAGCTTCAGTGTTAATTATGTTTTCGGAAGGAACGCTTAGTCAGTTCGAATATTTAAGGGGTAATAATCATAAGGCTCTAAATGCTTAGCCTCAAGACTACCAAATACGAATCACAAATATGGGTAATCAGTTCATAACTCATGTCGGATGGAAAACGTTGTCATTCTTTACCGAGAAGTAAATGCATAAATAAAATGAGAAAAAGAATATGTGAAAACTGAGGTCATCGAGCTACAGGATGTCAGAATACCCGATATTAGGGGAGACGGTGTGCCTAGTGGCTACCGTTTCCCGGTGCTTCCGAAAAATTATTCTAGCAAGAGAAGAGTGAAAGCGATTCAATCAATGCCAAGAAGGAAAAGTTTGCTGCAGCGAATTGTCTTGGAACGCTCATAGCGTGAAGCTCAAGCGACTCAAGGAGGTATGACTCAGAGCTAAAGCTTCCTCCTCCTAACAAATAAAAAAACAGAAAACGAATAATTCTATAGCTGCATGCCACCGAAAGCAATCCAAGGGAAACATAGAATAAAGTTTACGACCCTACTTAACCCACCTGGACGTTGCACGAAGCGCAATTCTTGCAGAGGGCGGGATACGGAAACTGTCAAGAAATATTTAAGACAGCATTCAAGCTCCTTTAAGGCAGTCATTGATGGGGGATATCGAAAAGAAAGTTCCGCGCAATAAGCCGCTTTCCGCACATTTAATGTGCAGTTCGACATTGCCGCTTCGGGGACCCCTGCATTTATTTTTCTGTCGTGGGTGCGAGGTTCTGTCCAGGCCCTCAGATGTCAAGGCCAATCACCAAGACTATAAGATTGGGGTTCTTTTTGGCTCTAGAGGGATAGAACGAAACTTTACTACGTATGAGTTTTATTGCTGTTGCCTTGGCACTTCTCGACGATCCCCCAGTTGAGCCCTTGAGAGGGTGAGCACAGCTAAGTGAAGCTGGCACGCTCTGGCAGTGCCGGTGTGAGTTCGCCCGTTAGTACGAGGGCCGGCATTGATGAGGAATTCGGCACCGGTAATGTCTGCCGGGAGGGGGCTGCAGGCTTGGACGTTTAGTGCGATGACTTCAGTCGAGAACTCTTCGTGCTGGCAGAGTTTGCGCGCACTTGTGAACGACCGGAAAGACAACGCGACCCTCGCCACAAAAAGAATAAAAAAGAAGAGCTATATGGCTGAAAGCATTAAAGACAACAAGCGCTTGTCTCGTATAATTTGCTTTCAAAAATGTATTATATGCTTTTTTTCTGTTCGATCGCAAGGAGAGATAACACACTAAAATGTCTAGATAGCATGACTAATGAAACATGCCTAAATACTGATGGTCCTAAGTAATTGAATAGTGGCCTGAAAAAAGGAGTAGCGTCTTGCAATGCTGTGCAGTTCACCTTAAAAGTAAGTAGAACGCTTCTGTAGAAAGTGCTGAGAAATATATGCCGGATAAACTTCAATATTGCAGCTGTGCTGAGAGCACCAAGGAAATGTTCTTTGGTGGCACAAAAATTTAGCAATTGTCGCTTTACTAATTTCTTAGCATTCATACGTGAAACTTTGTAGACATATACATAGACAGTCTCCGTTTACAAGCAACTGTGAAAACGAACTATCGAGAATTGTTTATTGAAGGCTTTATCATACGTGATCAGGCGTTTGAGCTGCGCAAACCAGCGCCGCGCTTGTGACTGGGAGAGGTGATTGTGGAATTTCGAAAAATACCCGACAGACCGAGAAATGCCTCATTGTAGGGAAAACGATGCCAAGCTATATATAACAAGGTGGGCTCCGGAAGCCTCGGCTTCGGTTTATACGGGTGCTAATTTTAGAAGCATTCACAATTATCAAATGTAATTATCACATTTCGAAGCCTCTGACAGGTTGAGAGAGTTGCGATCTGGAAGGAAGATATATTATACTATGCGAGTGCTTTTTTTTTGTATGCACCAATGTAACAGGGTCCTGCGTGCGTGGAATATCATTGTATTTATACAGCGGAATGTTCTGGTGAATAAATTTTTTAAAATAAACGCGAAACCGTTACAAGCCAGGAAGACGAAGCTAACCAAAATCGATGTTAACCAAAGAGACCATAATTATATATTACGTGTGTATGAACTATACTGCTCGCAGATCTCTTAGAGACTAGCAGTTTGGTTCCACCTATATTTATTACTGTAGTACTAAATGCCTGGCCGAAGCTCCCACAACACACCCCGACAGCAAGTAGCGTATCCGACACCCACAATCGCGGCGATTACGCATATACAAAGCCATCTATGGATTTAAAAGAGATATTAGGAAGCATCCTTCGAAATTTCCCGGCGTTTTTCAAGTTGAGAACCGCCTCACGAAACTGAGTGCCAGCACGAGAGATATATGTGCAGGTTAGAATACCTGGTGGGTTTCTGGTGGAACCGTAATTCAAACCTTAGCTGGTCCCGCTTGCAAAGTGGATGCTTTACATGACGACCGGTTACGTCCCATCACGCCAATGCTGGCTCGATTCATAAGCGTGCATGACAAACAGGGCAAAATTTTCCGACTTAGTTTCGGCTTAGTTGCATGCTAAACAAGTAGTTCGGTTTGTTGACAGAGTGTGCAGGGATGTTGTAAAATGTAAACGACTTCAATTATAAGTCTAGGTGCCCCAAAACGCAGCGTTGAAGAGCGCCTCCACTCGCAAGAGCAATATGTGTCAGCCGAAGCGTTCAATAAGACCTACCATTATAATGTTAATGTGTTCGGAGAGGCTCTAGGGCAGAAATTATTCAGATCTAATGTAGAATTTGGAACCTATGCGAAGGGAAGGTTTTGCGAAGCGCTCAATTGAAATACATTTACGGTTCCATTCTGGCGTCTATAGCCTAAGCTAACGCGCGCGGCAGTTTTTAATTTCATTACCTTAGGCTGACTTTTACGTTAGTGGGTGTTCTTTCTTTATCACCTGAGGCCACCACATCAAGAACTGCCGGACTATTCTTTACTAAAGTTTCTTCTTCTTCTCTTCTTTATCATCTCTTTCTTTTATTTTAGATGTACCGCCCGCTTCTTGGCCAATCCTATGTTGTGGATATGTGCCATATTATGAAAATCATCATCAACACGTAGTGAACATCTCAAAGGGTTAGTTGGCCTTGGCACGATTGAAGTGTACGTGGAATTCGGGTCTAATAGATCAATAGCTAATATTTGTCAAAAAAAAATGTAGTCAGTACTGTAGTGGGATATCAATCAATATCATGGAATGCTCTGCAGTTTACCATCATTGCTTCAATGCGTAAGCACAGGGTGCCTTTCATAACATGAGGCAAGCAGATAACCTAGGGTCTTCACTGATATATAGACGTTGACTAGGAAAGGAGACAAAAGAAACGCGCTCATAACATTCAGCTGTTCTACCGTCAGGACCAGGTGTGTTGCCTTCAGATAAAGAAACGTTGGTAGCTGCTATTTCTTGTGTCTGAGTATAAGTATACCATTCTGTAGAAACTGTCATGGGTTCACTAGTTCAAGATCGTTAGACTTCAGGCATTTGAGGAAGATTTGTGCAGAGAAGAACTCATATTGCGCGATCTGTTCCACAGAGGAAGGCTCTCCTTGAGGCTGTACTTCAGCGCGAATAAGCGATATTGAAGTTACCTCTGTCCTACTTCTGAACTTTTCTGCCGACAAGTTCTGTCTCTCTCGCTTTCTCTTCACATCTGGACTTTATTAACCGTCTATATTGTATGCTTAATTGTTAAAGCACTCAAGGGCGCTTGAAAACACGTTGGCCTGGGCAGGCGTTGGATTGATGAAAGGTTGTGCTTCAAGTTACCTTGGGAAACTGGGTTCCAAGATTTTTTTGCGGCAGCAACAAGCACGAATCAGGTAACTCGACAAATTAAAAAAGCAGCGGGGAGCGTAGAGAATGGGTATCTTCGTGCAGCAGGGGCCTGGCGTAAATTTGGAAGACATGGCATTTCTGTCACTTTTCCTGAAGCCCATTCGGTACGTGGTAATGCGTTTTAGATTGCTTCATCACGAGTCTATGCTGATTTTGTTTGTTGGGATCTTGTTCGTTTAACATGGACATCTCCTGAAGATTTATACCCATTCGTACTTCTAAGCAAATATTTATTGTGGGGAAAGTAATCGTTCTATGTGTCTTTCACATTACCTACCAGCTCGCTGTATTTTTTGTATAAACCAACAAGCCGTGTTTGGTTGCAAGACATGGTAAAATAGTGATGTTTGATATAGTAAATCACGCACAGGTCTCAGTTTAATTTCTTCTTTGTTTGAAGACAGTGGTTGGAAACGTGGCGGCCAGATCGGCGGGCAAAAACAAGGTGTAAGTATAAAGGTACTTAAAAGGGTGTAGGTATAAGGGTGGGGTTATTGAGGCCTTCCTCTGTGGAAGTTTTCAAACGTATGCTTTCTTTGTCTCTTACCATGCTTCGCGGGTGCCCTGTCCTATAGAGTACATAACTACTAGAGCCACTGAGTATGTGCCAATGTGTATGTGCGCGAATACATATCTCCAACAACAACGTATGCGTGACTGGACATGTGCCACTGGGAATTCAGTCATTTTTGGCCCCCCCGACAGAATCACTGCGAATAGATCCGTCGGAGACACCAGAACGATAACCAAAACATCGGAGACAGCGATGTTCAGTAACTTCTGCGCTACGGTTGCACTTTGCAAATACTAGGCATGATGCGCCATGCACTTTTCAAGGAATCAATCGGCAATGCAATCTGCTTCGCTTAGAAGAATGTTTTCTTCGAAACGTAATTAACAATTATATAACTAATAATGAGCCTCGAGTGCGGCCTGATCCCGGTGAAAAGAACCGGTACCGCACTCCCTCACCAGAGCAGGATAGGCCACCCTGGTGCAGTATTTGGCCACAACCTCCTATATGAATGCAACAATCAAACCACGCCCCTCAATCCCTAGCAGCTGCGAAGCAACTGACCACGGCTGTGGTCAGAAGTGTCACGCAGCAGAGAGTGCTCAGAAAACCTGGGTCTCAACAGGCCGCCATGAGAGTCTGAACCTGACAATGTTTAACGCTAGAAAGCTATCTAGTGAGGCGAGTGTAGCAGTGCTATTGGAGGAATTACAGGGCAGTAAATGGGATATAATCAGTGAAGTTAAGAGGACAAAAGGACAAAGTTAAGAGGAATCAGTGAAGTTAAGAGGACAAAAGAAGCATATACAGTGCTGAGCACCGGGCAGGTCCTCTGCTATCGGGGCTTAGCGAATAGACGAGAACTAGGAGTCGGATTCCTGATTAGTAAGAATATAGCTGGTAACATACAGAAATTCTATAGCCTGATCATGGCAGGTCTTGTTGTGACACATAATAAGAGGTACAAACTGAAGTTCTTACAGGTCTACGCCCCTACATCCAGTCACGACGACCAGGAAGTCAAAAGCTTCTATGAAGACGTGGAATCGGCGATGGGTAAAGTCAAATCTAAGTACACTATTCTGATGGGCGACTTCAATGCCAGGGTAGGGAAAAAGCTGGCTGGAGACAAGTCAGTGGGGGAGCATGGTATATGATCTAGGAATAGCAGGGGAGATTTATTAGTAGAGTTTGAAGAACAGAATAATATGTGGATAATGAATACCTCCTTTTGCAAGTGGGAGAGCCTAATGTGGACGTGGAGGAGCCCGAATGGCGAGACTAGAATTGAAATAGACTTTGTATTCTGTGCTAATCCTGGCATCATACAAGATGTGGACTTGCTCGGCAAGGTGCGCTGCAGTGACAATATGATGTTAAGAACTCGAATTAGCCTAGACTTGAGGAGGGCACGGAAGAAACTGGTACATATGAAGCCGATCAATTAGTTAGCGGTAGGAAAGCAAATAGAGGAATTCCGGATCAAGGTGCAGAACAGGTATTCCGCTTTAACTCAGGAAGAGTATCTTCGTGTTGAAGCAATAAAGACAATCTCATAGGCATCATTAAGAAGTGAGCAACAGATGTCGGTGGTAACTCCATTGATGATGATGATGATGATCATGATGATGATGATGAAAACTTTATTTATTCCGTTAGACAGGATACCAGTAAGCAATCGCAGGAGACCAAAGATCTGATCAATAAACACCAATGTATCAAAGCCTCTAAGCCTACAGCTAGAATAGAACTGGCAGAACTTTTCAAGTTAATCAATAAGCGTCAGACAGCTGACATAGGGAAGTATAACATGGACAAAATTGAACATGGTCTCAGGATCGAAGGAAAACTAAAAGCAGTGAAGACTAAACTAGGAATTGGCAAGAATCAGATGCATGCGTTGAAAGACAAAACCGGCAATATCCTTACTATTAAGGATGAGATAGTTCAAGTGGCTGAGGAGTTCTGTAGAGATTTATACAGTGCCAGTGGCACACACGACATTACTGGAAGAGAAAATAGTCAAGAGGACTATGAAATCCCACAAGTAATGGGGGAAGAAGTAAAGTAAAGAAAGCCTTGGGAACTGTGCAAAGGGGGAAGGCTGCAGGGGAGGATCAGGTAACAACAGATATGTTGAAGCATGGTGGGGAGATTGTTCTAGAAAAACTGGCCACCCTGTATACGCAATGCCTCATTACCTCGAGTGTACCGTAATCTTGGAATAACGCTAACATAATCATAATCCATAAGAAAGGGGACGCCAAAGACTTGAAAAATTATAGACGGATCAGCTTACTTTCCGTTGCTACACATTATTTACTAAGGTAATCGTAAATAGAATCACGAACACCTTAGACTTCCGTCAACCAAAGGACCCGCCAGATTCCGTAAAGGCTACTCAACAACAGACCATTTTCACACTATGAATGAGGTGATAGAGAAAGGTGCGGAATATAAGTAACCCTTATTATAGCTTTTATTATTTACGAGAAAGCGTTTGATTCAGTCGAAACCTCAGCAGTCGTGGATACTTTACGGAATCAGGATGTAGACGAGCCATATGTAAAAATACTGAAAGATATCTATAGCGGCTCCACAGCCACCGCAGTCCTCCATAAAGAAAGCAACAAAATCCCAAGAAATGCGCCAGGCAGGGAGATATGTTCTCTCCAATGCTATTCAATCTGTGTTTACAGGAGTTATTCAGAGACCTGGACTGTGAAAAATTGGGAATAAGATTTAATGGAGAGTACCTTAGTAACTTGCGATTCGCTGATGATATTGCCTTGCTTAGCAACTCAAGGGACCAATTGCAATGTATGCTCACTGACCTGGGCAGGCAAAGCAGGAGGTTGAGTCTAAAAATTAACTGCAGAAAACAAAGTCAATGTTTAACAGTCTCGGAAGAGAAGAGCAGTTTACAGTAGGTAACGAGGTACTCGAAGTGGTAAGGGAATACATGTACTGAGGGCGGGCAGTGATCACGGATCCGGATCATGAGCCTGAAATAATCAGAAGAATAAAAATGGGCTATGGTGCGTTTGGCAGGCATTCTCACATCATGAACAGCAGGTTGTCATTATCCCTCAAGAGAAAAGTGTATAACAGCTGTGTCTTACCAGTACTCACGTACGGGGCAGAAACCTGGAGGCTTGCGAAAAGCGCTCTTTTTAAATTGAGGATGACGTAACGAGCTATGGAAAAAAGAATGATGGGTGTAACGTTAAGGGATAAGCAAAGAGCAGAGTGGGTGAGGGCACAAACGCAAGTTAATGACATCTTAGTTGAAATCAAGAAAAAAAATGGCCATGGGCAGGAGATGTAATGATGAGGGAAGACAAGCGATGGTCAATAAGGGTCACGGACAGGATTCCAAGGAATGGGAAGCGCAGCAGGTAGCGGCGGAAAGTTAGGTGTGCGGATGATATTAAGAAGTTTGCATGGACAACATAGCCACAATTAGTGCATGACCGGGTTAGTTGGAGAAGTATGGGAGAGGCCTTAACCCTGCAGTGGGCGTAACCATGCTTATGATGATGATGATCATGATGACGATGATGATAACTGAAAAGGTACCTTGCGTACACCACATGCAAATCAACAGCACCTTTCTTGCACGTTGTCTTTTTGTTTTATTTCATCGCATTGTGTTTTACCGGCTCCCCATTGGTTGTGATGTAGAATTCTGTGCAGATGCGGCTGTGAAGAGCCGCTAGCAACGTAGCCTACAGGGAAGTTCGCAAGCAGCCGTGTCACCACGAAAGTAGCGCATTGTGCAAGTCGGTACTCATATGGTACTTCAAACATGAATGAACTTTGTGGCCGTATAAGTAGTAATTACAAAAGCAATCAAATATACCATTGGTACTTCCGAAAATCGGAACCAACCCGCTTGTTGAGCTTGGCTGTCTTTTCGTGCATCCGTTGTTCATATTACCGTGCATCTGCCAACGATTTGACTGATTTTTGCATTCTTTGCGAACTAACCGCTATTTCTTGTGACCGGCCTTGTTCTCCGAACCCAAAGATCGTATAGCTTATTAGTAATACACAACGTGGTATCGCTGTTGCCAGTGCGACGCAGGGCCATTGTCGCCATTTTTCCTCGTGACAGCTAGCGTTTTGACAGCTGCGACTCTGACCGAAGACGACGACTCTGGAGCTTGAAATAAACAAACCTTTAGTTCTGTTGCAGCTAGTTTGCGAAACCCTCCTTCTAAGGTTTCTCTAATGAGATGTTCTGGGTACTTCTGAATATAGTTCACCAGGCAGCTTCAGTCGTGCTGAGTCTTCGCGAGGATGAGCAAGCCAGCAGAAGACGCTAGAACCCCATGGTCGCAGACGCTGCGAACAAAGGTGCAGCAGCGTCTGCGTCATCACCGAGACAGTCGGACACACTGCACGAAGCTCCAAGCTGGTCCTTGAGGAAGCGGCGCCAGAAGTACCAGTTGGCTTCCGCGTACGGGTAAGGCACTGTAGCATTATGAACGCCTCTCATGGAAATCACTTCCAAAAATGTGCTAAATACATTCTTCGATTGCTCCTTCACAAAGATTCATTGAGGTGAAAAGTTACGGACTCCCAAGGCGCAATAAGACCGTCGACACCACCACTCCCGTTGACGTGCTCTCTGACTGACGGCGCATGCACGGCTCGCGCAACAATGGCTAGACTACTTTCACAAACGCGCAGTGCGTTTGTCGGCAAATAGGATGACGAAGCAAAATAGACTGGCCCCGACGCTCTCCGAACCAGCTAGAACCAAACTCCCCATCGAAACAGCGCGCAGTCGCCTTGGTTGCGAAGCACAGGCAGCTTTCTGCCTTCCGCTGCAGGCATGACCATTGTGCCCAGGCGCCCCATGAGCGCGCTACCCTTCCTTCTGAACCGATGCGTTTATGTTGCGGCCTGAGCAGTAATAGTCGAACTAGTGCAATTTTTATTATTTCATTGGGCGCTGACTAAAGCGGAGCAGTTTTAATTCGGTTCCATCTCATGAACCATCGAGGTGCGACACCAGTGGTGGGACTCAGTTTTTGTTTAAACCAACTTGGGCGCTCATTACGTCAGCGTTGTGAGACTCCTGGCAGCTGTAAAGGCCATGTGAGGGGCGTGTTTCGGTTTGCCTAAAGAGGAGCTGCCCTGCGCGCCGCGTGGTGCAAACATATGGCACTCGCCTGTACTAAGAACAGCGCCGGAACAGTTCAAACACTGTACTTACCCTTCTATGGCTGACAATGCTTCTCACGTCGGGGAAAACTACCAGTTTTTCTGTAATGATTACAACATGGCGCTAGGTTCCTTCTAGCACCACTTCACTGTCGTTTGGCTAGTCTGGGGCAGCTGTATGATGATGTTTCTCTTTCCTCTTTGGCTTTGTGTTTCGGTCCTATGAACTTATTTACGCGTTCATACTTTCAAAGAACCGATAAATACCAACCGACCAGGAGAGCCGATGATTGTAATTATACCAAGCCTTGAGAGAAACAGCCTGTGCAAAGGGATATGGAAACAACACTGCAAGGCACGAACCAGGCAATGCAAAAGGAGAGCGGTGGAGCAATATATCAGCACTTAACACAACCGGAAAAAGGGAGCTGCCTTGCACAATCGAACGTAACGATCGTGGATGACGAAAAGGAGCTGAAACGGCGTTACCCTGAGGCACCGGCAATGCCCGCAAACAAGGTTACCAACTTGGCGTTCAACGACCGCCAATTGGTGGCCGTATGGCGGCTCGTTGAGGCGACAACCATGGCGAATTCAATTACGCCCATTCGACTCGGCTGCTCTAGTGGACCTAATCGTGCTCGAGAATGGCCCACTGAGTGCTCAGGGGAGTTGCGAGCATTCTTTTCATTGCTTCTAACAGGCGAAAAGCAAGCGTGATTACGATGCATTGCGATGACGCCTACTCTACCTACTTTCTTGCATGTAGCGCGCTCTCTCACTTTGTTTACACCTCCGTATATTGCGGCTACCCCTAAGAAGGAAAATCATATTCAGAGGTTTTATGTGCCAGAAGCGAGATATAGTGAGGGACTCCGTAGTGAAAGACTCTGGAATAACTGACCACTCAGAGTTCCCTAACATGCAAAGTGTTTTTTTCCGTTTTGCCCCCATTAAAATGCGGCCGCTACAGCCGGCATTCGATCCCGTACCCTCAGGCTTAGAAGCGGAACACCAAAGCCACTCGCCACCGAGGCGGGTGCGGGTGTTTTCATCAACATCTGCAAAAGCATACATCCAGGGTACGTATTTGTTAAGTTGAAAATACATATTTCGTCATGCATCATTATCGACATTATGGAGGCTATACGTATCAGTGCAAAGAATCGGAACTGGCACTGAGAGAACAACAGCAATCGTATATCACCAGTCTTAGGGGACATGACAGTACTGCACCTGATTCGAATACGGATGCCACCATAGAGTATATGACAGGTGGTGTTCACGTTTCACTTGGGGAGAACGACACACTCAACTAAATACATATTTTCTGCTAAGTCCGAACGTAGGCCTCTTGGAAGCGCCTTCCAGAAGCTGTACTTCGGATGCTGGGGCAATAGGTGGCTAACAGTACTTGCACACATTAAGCATATATTCATCTCGTGAAGCCTCGTTGGTTTCGTGTGATCAGCTATATGAACACAAACAAGAAGATGTTTGCTTTCAGGCTCTCCATCGCATTTTGTTCCTTTACTCTTTTGAAGTTCAGATTGAAGTGAACACGCCCAATCACTCCTTCTTTGGTCCTCCGCTAGAAGTCCGTCCCACACGTTTACCATGCGTGGGTCATTCTGTTGGCTACGGCACTGTTGTCGTGTAGTCTTCATGCTCGGCGATTTTGTTCCTCTTTTCTACTTATTGTCGTCGTTGCTGCGAGGTTTCCTAGCACCGTCTTCGTCGACATCCCTCCTTTATTTTTTCCCGTTATGTTAAGAAGGAAATATTGGCACATGATTACTACTCGGGCATGTTAAGGTCTTGCACACATGTTGATAGGCACATTCATAATTATGATACCCTTGTACAATGCTGAAATTATCAATCGGGTAAGCATATCCAAATATCCCAAGGAGAAAAAAAAAGCAGGCTAGCAATTTTCTCCCGAAAGGGATACGAGATGAAGATTAAGCAACAAATAAATGAGAGGATTAAAGAACATGCCACGCAGCCACAAGCAGAGTGTCATCGTTACAGGGATAAAGTCTAGCACCATGATTGACACGAATTCTAGTGCAGCTTTCTGCGCCTCATATCAAGTTAACGCACCACCCTTCGAAGAAGAAATGTGACTGAGCGTAGTTCTGCATGATTCAGTTGTTGGGAACTTGCTCAGCAATACACAACGACGTGTCCGGGGAGTTAAACATTCGGACAGCAAGTGCTGAAGCGTTTCACTGGAGTGTCCACAAGTGAGACCACGAAGCGCTTGACGCATGGCCTTGTCAGTCAAGCAGTGGGCGGCATTGTCACGTCGTAGAAGGAGGCATGCATAATATATATATATATATATATATATATATATATATATATATATATATATATATATATATATATATATATATATATATATATATATATATATATATATATATATATATATATAACGCACACATAGACCGTTCTCGCCATAGCGGACATACATGCATGCAAAGACGATTAGAAAATACACTGTTCCCGGCCTATTCCCGTCGCCATTATTCTCGCTGCTGTTGTTGTACCTTTTTTGTGTCTGTCTAATATTTTCACTTCCTGGTAGTTCTTAGACGCTTCCTTCGAGTTGCCATTTGCGATTGCGCAAGACTCGAAAGCACATTCATTGAAAACTGGGAGGGACCGAAATAGCGACAGGGACGCTGAACGTCTCGTTTGTTCTATTTAGTTATGGGATCGTTCAAACATACAGGATCTCAAAAGCACCTTCTGTGTTGACATTATTCTTCGTGTGGACCCGAGGCTATTAATTTTAAGGGTTACATATTTGATAGGCAGCGAAGCAGGGCATAATACCGTTTAATTTTCGCCCCGTGAATTTTCTAACACGGGGCAGGTTCTCTGACATCCGAGAAGAAGGTTAGCTGCGAATGAGCCTCCCGAATTTTTTTTTGTATCCACGTGCCCACATTCACGCCGATTAGTAAAGTGAAGTAAGCAACACAGTGTTCACGTTGTTTTATGAAGGTCCCTTGAATTGTTCATTGTACATTTATACGCTGCCTTGTGCGAAAGGCAGCATGCGTCCAGCCGGCTGTTCATGAATTTCGGCGTGTTTCAGGAACAAAGAGATGTTGAACTATGTAAATAAAACTGCCGGAAAGTGTTACGTCGAGGACAAAATAATATCAACAGCGCACGTTCGATTCAGGGTTGACAGAGAGCACGGTTCGTGAAGCACAAGAAGCCGGAGCAACGCCCAACAAGGCCCGAGAGGTGCATAGGGAAGGCCGCTCGTTGTTCGGGGGCTGAAGACACGGTGAGATCTCCCTTCCGACGCCCCATGTCCATCACCCGAAAGCCAAGTCCAGCTCGAGAAAACATCCATCACAGGCGGGATGGCGAAGCTGGCAAAAACAAATAAGTTATAGCGAAGGCAGGAAGCGATAGCTAAGCCGCCCCTATCAGAGGGGCTTTTGTAAATATTTTTTGGCCCCTCTCGTTATATGTTAGTCCCCAGAAGCAACACGCTACCTACACCACGTCGTCATTCTCTGCGCGGAGAAAGTGATATAACGGGTCTGGGGCGTGGTATCCACGTGGTCGCAGACAACAGAGCTGCTTCCATGATAAGCCTGTCGTCGCAAAATGGGTGGTTTGTCGCCGAATCACCGCGAAGAAAGTTTCTCGCATCTGACGTCCCTTTGCCCAAGTATGGTTCGCGGGCCGCTCTTGCTGCCTCGTCTCCAAGCCTTCATGTGCCTGTGTATAACATGTTCTTTCGCGTATTACATTAAATATTTTCTTCCACTTCATGTTCCACTTTGCAGAGACACGCGTCAAACAAATCTTTATTGGCATTACAAGAGCAGGAATTGTGCCGCTTGCGTTGACTAGAGTAATTGAATGAATCGGGTATAAGACATTGTCGATAGGGTGGCCTGAGTTGCACTTCTTTTGGTACTTTCTTGACTTTTTACAGAAACATAGGAAAACAAGCCATGCAGGCTACGTAGAGTGCATGAAAAATTACTGTTATGAGCCAACATGACATGCGCTCACAGAAGACACGAAGGCAACGAGCATTATGACATTAGCATAAAAATGTAGCGAAAAGGCATCAAAAAAACCTGTTCAGTGACGAGAGACGGTCACACAATGGTAACTTCAACCAAAAACATTTGTGCGAAATAATCAACAAACCTAGCTCACATCGGATTCGAAATTAAAATGATAAAAATGTATAACGATAAAACATTTATGAATTTTTCAGTGCATTGCAGTGTTTTTTCTTGGGCTCTTCACAAGAAGAAATATTTCGTACATCCCTGCTAGTTTAGGTGCACGAGAGTTACGAGCATAGTGAGAAGCCCGAACAGCCATTACCCCATCATGACCGCGGACTCCCACGTCAAACACTGTTTTCCATTCCATCGCAAGCTGTTATGCTCTGAGCTTCAAGTAAGAGAAAAATATCGGTTCTTCTGCTTAACAATTGTAGAAGTTTGAGGTGCCAAAAATAGATGAGAATAAAAGGTGAATTGTCAACCATGGAGAGTTGTTTCTCTTCTTTTTTTTCTTTTTAGAAACATTCTATTCGAGATGTTCTCAAAACTCTTGGTGTAGCGTTTATTACTAAGGAAATGTTTCTTCAAGCGATTATTTCATCTTGAGAGAACGATTAGAGAACGCAGGAAAATATTTGTTAGTGCTATTGAGAATCACTCTCAACATTTAAAACTAATTACCGCGGCATTGACTGCTGCCGTACAGCACCCGAAAAAAGGAAGTAAAATATATGTCATGCTTTCGCCACGCGAAGAAGGACACTGACAGTTTTGGCTCAGAGGCACCACTGGACAAAAGCACGATTTAAAGACAAACACCCTTGTCACTGACATAGCTTTGATGTGATGCTAATACACATTACCCGCTAAAGCCATATGACCCCAAATATGAGGGGCTAAATGCCTCGAAAGAACACAATGGTTATGACGGGCAATGCAGTCGTGGAATAGGGTGTTTTCTGGTTATCTTGGGATTTTGAACTGCCAGCTGCATTGAAATACACCAACATTACTTTCAAACTCATCGAAAATTTGCGGTCGTAATTTGTGACATCATTCGCAAAGGAAGGTACTAGAAATAAATGTCGATTTATTAGACAAAAGAAAACGGTTTGTTAACGTCATTCTCAAACATCATCGACAAATGTAAAAGAAGAGGTTGGTTTGCTTTAGAAAATTACATGAGCAGAATCATTTCTGCTCGAAGCAAAGAAATACAAACCAAAGAAGACAATCGTAACCTACTCGTAAAGGATGCTACGTGGGAACTCCCGCAGGGAGCTTATAGTTGGCAGGATATTGGTCTGTGGGTGTGGCGAAGTCCACGCCTCCGATGAAGTTGTGCCATTTCCTTTAATTAGCTCGTAGACTTACTATCGTGAGACCGTGACAGTGCCATAAGAGGTGGCTGCAGGACGGTCTGGTTTTTCGTTTTGTAACACCCACTATTGACTGCTACCCCTGCTTTCTACACTTAGCCGACCTTCTTATTAAGGTTCACTTTTGTTTCCTGTTTGCACTAGTAAGGAGAAAATGCCGAGAAAATGAAAATTTCAGGAAGAAAAAACGCCGCAGTTTCGCCCGAAAGGCGAAGCATCAATTGATATGGGAAATGAGTGGCCACCTATGCGAAGTAAGGATAGCAGATTTATCAGTCGTTTAAATTTGTAAGCATAGTCATACTAACTTATTTGCCAACCACTGCGCGCACAAGCGCCTGCAAGCTAGCATGAACATACCTCCCTCAATGACCCCGCGAACTCGCTGCCAAAATGTTGCAGCGAGGAAACGCGGCAGCAGCAGCGAGCGAAATGATCTTCGTGCTGCCGTTCGCATCAACGCAAACTGCGCCGCGAAAATCCAGCGCAGCGTGTACTTTGTCCCCGTCGCAGATGACTTTCATGAAAAAGTGGCCTGGCCGGGTGCGCGCGGCCGCCCGAGACGCCCGGAGTAGAACGCGCCCCGCCCTTCCTACCCTCCCCCCAAAGGGTTGCGTGCTACGGAAGGTGGCACGCTTCCTACCCGCCTTCCTTCGTTGAGTGCGCTACATTAGACAGAATCAAGCGTCCTTCCTTTCTTTAGATCACTATCACAGTTTTAATACTGCGCCATGACGATACGTACGCAGCACGCAAGCGTTTTGCGGAACGTGGGAGTACGTGTTGCGTTAGGACTTTTAGTACTGCGATGCCTACGTACGTAAGCGGGCGAGCGTTAGACGCCGGGCGTGTCGGAGCGCATTGGCGGCGTCTGCCAGTACGACGAACCGTCAATCGAACTAGACGCCGTTGATCTAGCTAATGTGATGTAATGTGTTGGGGCGTTCCCACTCTGTCGAACTATATTTAGGCCTTTAAGAGGCTCTACTTTTATTACGGATAAAATACACGAATCATATCGAGAAAAATGAAAACCGTGTACTTGCTTTTTGAGGCTGGCACGGTCATTTGCGACGAACTGCGCTAAAAGCAGGTCAGGCCTTTCGCGCAAACAGCACATACTCAACACTTTCTCAAAAACAAGAGAGAGAGAGAGAGAGAGAGAGAGAGAGAGAAAGCAAGGACAGGAAAGGCAGGAAGCTCAACCAGAAAAGCATCCGGTTTTCTACCCTACACTGGTCATGACCTTTATGTTTCCTGTATGTTTCCTTCTTGTGCCCTGTGTGACCTTTATGTTTCCTTGTCCTTTATGTGAACTTGAGGAAACATACTTTGTGTTTACGGCATGTTTACTCATTCTTTCTTATAACTCAAGGAAACGAACTTTATCGCTCCTGTAGGATGTGGCCTTTGTGTTTACGGCAGGATGTTACCTGTGTGTGCACTCTATGTTACCTGGCTGTGTACTCCCTCGAGCACACATTCAGATAACATATATTGCACCCAGTGGTTATCTTTTTACACATGCTACAGATAGATCGTCTACCTGAAAGATGTATTAACTATTGGCGTATCCAAGTAAAAACAATGGGGGGTCGCCTGCCTCCCCTTCCCTATTTATCTTGGCCACATCCGATGCATTGATGGCCACGCGCCATCCACAGTACATACGTACATCAAAGCCTCATGCAGCGAATTATCTCTCAAGACAAATAAAGATTGCGCGGCGGCTGGAGACGCGGTGGCAGGACGCGCAGTGTTCGATGGCGTGCGCTACATGACGCGAACAAGAGGCGGACGCCTCCGCGGCCAATCTGCCGCTTTGCTATGAGCGTATATTAATATACAACGTGCCATTTAAGTAGCTCTGCGTGGTGTTACATTGGTTTCATGATAGCGTAATTACACATAAATATAATACGTCCGTTACAATTGTCTCTATATTACGCTGCTTAAGATTTCTTTGCAGCCGTCAGCGGAAAATAGCGCTGCCACCTCCAAAGCTGGACTGGAGCTGACGCTAACTTTCAGAACGCCTAGTTCGAAAGAATATAGTAAAGTTGAATATCTATAACATTTCTGATACTTTAAACCGGAAAAAAAAACTTTAACATTGGGAGACACTGCTTCCTCAAAACCGTGGTCTTCTAAGCACTTTTTGACATGTTGCTTTTTCGATGCTATTTCTTTTCTCAGCCCTCGGCCTGTTATGATACCTTTTCTCTACTACTCACACAAATTATACAGAAAAGTTCACTCACTCACCAAAGCAAAACCGGCGGTCGATGCTGAAAGTGCCTTTCTTTTCAAAACTACGAGTGATTGCTGTAGCAAGATAGCAAAGTGGGCGAGTTCGCTAGGATTCATCGTACGTTCAGCAACAACGCCAAAGCAACGAGAAAACAAGGTAGAAACACACCGAAGAAACAGCGTCGTGTTTGTTCCTTTTGTCCGTGTCGCTTTCGCGCTGCTACCAAAAGTACGAGTCATTGCTGTGTTGACGTTAGCCGGGGTAGTACATCAGAGCAAATCCTGTAAATACTTGCTTGGGCGTACAACTGAATAATTTATAATTCTCAGTTAGCTGAGTATGAAAGTTGTGTGTGAAGTATGGGCGTATCTGTTTGATTACCCGAGCATGCAAGCAATACGGCTGTTTCACTTTGGCCGAAGGTCTAGCTGCCGCTGCAAGCCAGCCATCCCCACGTTTTGTCGCCTTTATTCCTTATGCTACGAGGAAATATGGTTCCACCTATTCAAGATAAGGCCTCACATTCTCAAAAAGATGCCAGTGGGGGCCATGAGAAGCGTGCATATGTGTGGTGATCCCGAATTTTCGATCGGTGGGTCTCGCAGCTATCGCCGCTGCCCGTAAACGTTTCGCCTTCCCATGCAGATGAAGCTGCACATGTTGCACGCTGATTGGCTCGTGTCCGCCGGCGAAAGTTCGCGCATAGTTCGTCTAAAATCTCTGTATATGCTTAAAAATAACAAAGCAGCACAACAAGGCACTTTAAACTCAATAAGTTGTCTATAAATACCAGACTTCCTTCCAGCTACGACTTGCTCTCAGTAACAAAATTTAATCTCGAAGGCCGTGCTTTTGCAAACTGCGTGCCCTAGAAGCAAATGTGGATCTCGGAGGCTAAATTCACTTGTTAACCACAGTGCGGCGCTGCCGCAGTGTGACGTTTATGCCCGGTAAGATTAGTGGATGATATATTGAGCAGGGCCACACTGTCTTGGTGTGAGTCATGTGTGAGCGGTGAGAGTGCTCGTTGCAGTTACACGGTAATTAAATCGTATTTTAGAAGTCCATAAACAAAATGTGTTCCGCGTCGTGTGCATTAACCATCAGGAAACTTCTGGACTCGTGTAACGCTGTTAGTTCGCCTTATGTTTCCTGTGATAAGCCAGTGTCTTCCGTGTACTACAGCACCCGTCCGAGCTGCCTTTGTTCTCGCCTGTCCGCGTTCGCTCGTGAAATACCTGGTACTGTTTCTTCGAATTATGGTGCATGGAAGAATTTGTTGAAAGTTGTGCTTTCCTGTGCTGGTGTTCATCGACAATTCGACACTGTTCGCGCTGGATAGAGCGTCGTCGCGTGGTGCTTGCGAGACAAACGAGCGTTCGCTGACCACATGTTGAAGTTAAGCAAGTCTGACGCTTGCGCGCATTCTCGCAGCTTATGGTTCATGTAGTTAGCTTTGTGCACTGACAACACATCTTTCGGAGCGTATGTTCTTCATGTTGCTGTGAACATTTAGGAAACCGTTTCACGATGGGAGTTTTCGTGAAATGTATTATTTCTTACCGCTTACTTGCTTTCTGCAATGATGTGCAACCAGCGCTGATTGTTGGGAGTGGATGGGCAAACATTTACGTCAATGCTGAAAGCTACTGTTTCCCCGGTAGTTTCCCGGCAAGAAATTCTTCCGTGGACATGCATTACCGCAAGTTTTATGTGAAATGTATGTTGATGTGTCTTGGGCATCGCGAGTTGGCACACGACTACGGTGTTTGACACTTGAACAGAGGTTAGCTTGTGCGAAGATTATTTTATTGATAGTGTTCTGTTTGAAGTCCAGCTTCGCGAGAACTTGTCTGCATTGTTCGTGTTCTTCGACGTGCTCGCGTATTTGTCTTTTATATCGTAGGGCAAATATAGACCGACATTACAACAGCGAAATTTCTTTTTAATCGAAGCATGTTAATCAGACGCTCGTTTTCATTAGTATTTTCATCCGAAGAGCAGGATGTCAGCTCCTGCGATTGTTAAAGGCAGTTTCTTGTAGCACTGCCTAATAAGGGCTGCGATTTTCTTGCGATGCTCTCCGCTCGATATTTGCCACTCTTATAACCCACCTTCCACGGGTGGCTGTTCTATTTAATTACGATAGCGGAATGTCGGTCAGATCAATGAGGAGAAGGAGTATCATCGGAAAATGGATCAGTACAAAATCGCGGCCTAGGTTTTAGACCGTTCATAATCGATTGTTCGTTTCATTTACTAGATATTTAAGTTTTGGTGATAATTTCCCAGGTAGTCTGATGTTTGCTGCTCCTTTTATTCCCGCCTTAACTTTACCATATACCAGTGTAACCACTTGAGATATAAATACGAGACATCTGTACAAGCAGGCACACAAAGGTAGCACACGAAGATTTATTTGCCAGTTGCCTACTCCTAAAGATCATGTACTACTTCGAAGCTGCTGCAATAATGTTTAAAAGAATTTGCGAGCAGTTTAATACCTGAGTGGATTGGCAGCCCAGTCTGTGTCAAACAACAATTAGTTAAAAGCTTCTTTGTGGCCCTGATGTTTTTATGAGCTATTTTTGACTGCTCCACTTTCCTATCTGTATGCATACAGGCCAAGCTGTTCTTGCTTATATAAATATTTTTGAATAAGTAAAAAAAATTGGCTTTTGTTTTGTTTTTTAGGTGCCTTGTGAGCTCTCACCCAAGCACCACATTCCAGAGGTCTGCTGTGAGCAGACGTGGCAAATTGACGTAACCTCTAGAAAGTCCAATACACTGTTCGTAGTTTCAGACAAACCTTTGCAAAGTATAGTTAAAACTTTCTTTTAAAAATGCAAGCAATTATCCAACCTGATCTTTCCATCCAAACATTACATTTTATATTAGTAACAAAGTCATAACTAGAACAGCAGCAGCACTGCAGTGAGGAACATACAGTGGTACTCCAAGTGTTAGACTGAAATAATCTATGAAGTCTAAGTAGTTTGTAATTTTTGAACAAATTGGCATCAATTCCTGTGCCATAGCAGAGTTCCAACCCGTATGCTGCCTCATGTAGGGAACAGTAACCTTACAATGAAAACCAATGCGAACCTTTTAAATTCAGAAAAAGTTTATAAATATAAAATGTGAGCACAGAACTCTTCATCTATGCATGTGTACATAAAATACAGGATTTAACCACTGCGGATACATAAAGGATACATAAAGATAGGACACACGAAGGAAACATAAAAGCAGTGGTCAAATTTCAACATGGAGGAAACATGAAGTACGGTAACATAGGGGATACGTAATGGAGGACACATGAAAGAAACATAAAAGCAGTGGCCAAATTTCAACATGGAGGAAACATAAAGTGCGGTAACATAAGGGATACACAAAGGGAGGACATATGCAGGAAACATAAAAGGAGTGGTTGAAGCATTTTTTTGAAGTTTTTATGACGGTACCTAACATTTCGCTGGCACCCTTGCAAAATTCTATCTTGCCGACCACAATGGACACAGGCAAACCCACAGGTGCGCCTGTCTCCCCAAAATTATTTCGCCACTGATAAAATTCGGTCGCTGAGTGTCGTTCAATTCTTCACGTCTCCGAGAAGGAGGCTCCCCATGTCGACGGCCACAGATGGTCCTTTGGTCGCGAGGCCACTGGCGATGTAGGAGCACCTAACGAACCTTATTCCCTGCCGGCAAAGCCTCACCGGCAGGGCTCTAAGAGCTGAAAGAAAAGGCGTTAACGCACGTCTCCCTGTGCTCTGTTAGAGAAGTTTTGCCGCGAACATCCCTAGCACTAGCCTTTTTTTTCTTCTCCCATCCCGTTCCATCCTCCTATTGCCCCGAGGCGAACGTGTCCTTCGCACCTGGATCTCCTCGCCAAGCCAAACGACCGCCAGCCACAAGAGGCGGATGACCATTGATAATGCGCCCCGCAGCTCGGCCTTCATTACGTGGCCGCCATTCCTTTATTGTGCAGCTGATCTTTTCCATTTATTTTTACGCGCATGTATTGGGAGTCGGCATCTTTGTTTCATTTACCGGTGTTATTTGCTTTCATTGGTGACTCATTTACGTCAATATCGAAATCATTGTTGACGTTAGCGCGCTGTTCCTCGTGATGGGGCTTTCATAGATGGTTTCCGACTACTCTGAGAGGGACCGCCGATGCTGAAGGACATCAGCGGTATTCGGAAATATTTTCTCCGTGTATCGTAAGAGATAGAAAGGCAACTATAAGTTGGCTTGACCCTAGTCTTCAAGTTGCCTTGTTATGACGAAGTGCGCCCACCCGACGGCCCAGAAATTTCAAGCGATAATTTATTTTAATTAGGCAGCCACCGTTTTTAGATGGCTGTAGACATGTTAACAATTCTGACAGCTCAAGTGTCAGCGCCTACAGTAGGATCTACAAATGTCACCGAATCGATACCCCTTTCGTGAACCATCTTCTAAGCGGCGTATGGCCATTCCTAAAGAAAATGGCAGTGGCTCGTGGGAAATTACAGCTTAGTACTGCGCCTCGCCATGGCATTGCTAGTGCACCGGATCTAGTCCAGAGTTGCGGAGAGGCAACTATGGAGTTCGAATGATTCCGGAATTATTACACATTTTCAAACTTCCGAAACGAAATGGGAATGGAACTGTGACACCAGTTCAGCAGGTGGAATGGGAGCGCTATGGGAGCCCGACATTCCGGAACGGAGTTAGAATGGAATGGGCATGTTTTATGTTTAGGCAAGATCACAAAAACTGGTAAATTTACAAAGTCGACTAATCTACACTGCGCCAATTTATTGCATTTCTAAACATTATCTCGATGTAAGTTCTTTCAGTACCAACTTATAAGTGACTACCTCTTCCAGGATGATTATGAAGAATGTATTCTCCACATTTTTCGCCTACGAACAGTTCGACGCTTTTTCTTTGTTACTTGATTGATGTGTGTTTTAGGACAGCAGCTTTTAGTCCCGAAGAATGATTCGATTTATCCAAAGGATCCTTAACTTTCGAAGCCACAACAGTTTTACCTATAGAGTCTCCGGTGATTTAGAACCTGAGGTATGTGTTTTGCGCACTGTCCAGTGTCCAGATGGCGCGGTGACGGGTGGTCAGAGAGCTGTGGTGGAAAATAGCCGGCAAAAATGCGCTTCCTTTTACGTTATCAATTAACTAGCAGAATAGCCTCGATAAATGCATGCATGGCGTGAACAACACTGTAAGCCTATTTTGTTGTTTCTTTAGGTCAAATAAAAATGGTTTCAGAAAAAAAATTCCATGATCTCAATCAGTGAGAAAGAGAGCTTCTTTCTTCACCCAAGGCGGATGGTGACCAGGTCATCAGTCCAATGACCTGTGCTGCTTCCCAGGAGTCATTCACCAGCTTGCGCTGGTCCTCTAAGTCCTTGGACTGCAAGCATAGAGTCCTCGATTCTTGATGGTCCCGCTCTGTGCTTCTGTCTTCAGTTTTTCTATCTCCGTCATCATTTTTCTTGAGTGTTGGGTTCTTGAAGGTTGGTGCACCCCATCACAAAGTGGTGAAGGGGGCCTGTTGCACCGTAGTGATGAGTATCATTCGCTCTTCTATAAGCAACTCGCTGTGGCTTTGAGATTCTCACAAGATGACTGTGTATCGATGCTGATCTTTTCATCGGTACTTGTTATTTGATAAAACTGAGCAGAATTCTAATCACTGGTACTGTACTTATGGGTCGAGAATGGGCGAAACGTGTTCCGGACTTGGTAACGTGTTCCGCACTTGGTGCGTAAGGAATGTAGTGGTATTAAAAGCAAAGCGTTCACTTTGTTTGTGATACGTCGATGATGAGATGGCCTGAAGACGACAGAATAACCCCGACGACATTAAATATGACCTCATAAGTGGCGACGTCGGCCTTATTAGTGTAACGGGACACATGAAAGCCAGTTTGGAACTTTTAATTGTGTCGCAGTAAACAATCAAGCCTTAAACAGATTCATCAGCTGATGAAGTATGATTTCCGTTCTTGAAGCAAATTGGTCAGCTAGTGCGGCCACTTGTACATATTGGGACAAATATCGCCTAGAAAGAGTAGATACTCAGACGTTGCGCGTGTCATTGTGAATGGCTACAGGCCGGATTTTTTAGGTTTATGGTTTCTTGCGCAATGATGCCCTCAAATAGAAAGCTTCGTCTGACGTACGCTCAAGTCAGCGACAGCAACATCAGTAAAGAAATAAAATGAACCAGGTGAAACTTCAAATATGGCTGAATCGCCCCTCCCCCCCCCAGAATGTTTCAGATGCAATATAGAAAAAATAACCGAAGTCCCAGTTTCGACCTCAACTTTCAATGTTTTAGAATTTTCTGCTGTCAGACTGAATTTGAATGGTGACAGCCTCTCAGGAAAATGCTTTCTTTGCACAAAAGTTGCTGATTTTAGCCATGCATACGACCAGTACAGCGTATTTAAGACGAAAGCCTTAGATCATGTTTCAAGGCCGCGTTGTGAGGTACAGAAAATGAGAGCGCTCGTGCTAATGCTCGGGCGTTCATCATCGCCTTCTTCCACATCGCTGCCATATTGATGCCGCTAATCATGCCAGAGAAAATGCGCTGTAAATAATAACCAGTTAATTAAGGCACTCGAACGCATGGCCTTCGGTGGTAGTCGAACCCATGAACTTTGGTGTTAATTAGCATGAAGTTGATTAAGGCACAGGCAATTAAGGTAGCTTTCGTATAGGCGCCGCCATCCCCGACCTTTAGTGGGAGAAAACAATACGATGTAGCAACACATTGGAATTAGAATGTCAAGCAATGTAAGGGATTTCCTTTAAGCGCACAGGCTTTCCCCTTCACCCTGTTTAGCATATGCTAAAGTGATTGTCAATTTTTTTTTCGTTGGCCTGTTAAAATATATTTTTTTATTGAAATGAACGTAAACAGAAGCGTTGTCGCCGTTTGAAGGCTAAAGCTTCCCATTTTCACTGGGTTATTATTACAGCAAAAAAAAAACGACTATCCTATAGTCGTCCAAATAAAGACGCCGTTACACGCGAGGCGACACTGTGAATATTTGCCACAAATGAAAGCGTCTCCAAAGAAGCGTTGAAGCGCTTTCATGTGGTTTGGCATGCGGCCAGTTAGAAGGTCATGGGCTTAGCACTTTTTGGATGCCAAAAAATGTGTTGGCGTAACTCAATCAAATGCAGTTGTTCATTGAGGCGCGATCTGCGTGAGCTATGTATAGCGTGCTTTTTGGTATGTTCCACTCCACTCTGCAATGCTTCTTGTCCAGAGGGCAAAATAATAAATAAATACCAAAATAAATAAATGTATAATGTGCATGGGAGACTGGAAGGGTATGTGATATACGTCCTCATCGTCATGACCGCAAGAACATTTGTAAGAGGACTGACGCTTAAATTGAAACTAAAGTAATTTTTTAAGCAGTCCAGAGGTGGATACGGTGTGAGAGGGTATCGATTGGTCGCACAAGCTGAGGATCTAGATGCTACTCAAGATGTGGGTCATCAGCATACAACAATAACTCCTTGGTGCTCTCTGTGAAGAAGTTCGACAAGATTCCCTCTTGAGGTGTCGTAAGATTCACTGCGTGAAAGTCGGAGAAATGGGAATAACGCCGGTTTCCGTATAGTGAAGAGCCACTTTTGCAAACGCCTCCATCATTTCATATCTTTCGATCACAGAGCGACTCGGAACCCTATAGGATACCACATGCTCTTTTAAGAGAGCGTATGTAACGCGGACGTCTCTTTGGTTCACGCTGTTATTCAATTATTCCTTGTAGACGTAAGTCTACTAAGGAATAATTGATGATGACCCACTCTCTTGCCGTTTTGCATCTACTTGCCAAAACATTTCCATGTACCAGCTCAGTGAGTTTAATATTATCAATGGCCAACTTTAAAAGCATTCACATTAGAAAGACTTGTTTAATAATGCTGGCAAAGATGTTAGCTGTGCAATACATGCAAATGATTAGGAGTGGGAAACTTTTTCGTACATCTTCGCTAACCGCCTTTCAAATATAAAGTAGTATGGCATTACTAAATTTCGATATATAATGTGTGTGATTGCCATGCATCTTTAATAATAAAATTACTTGATCGCTATTTTACACATACAGAAGCATTGCTTAGTGTGTTCCTAATAATAACAGGGCTCCTTTTTTTCTTTTTACAAGTTAAGTAATTATGCACGCTAGCGGCAAACGGAGCTACCGGAAACTTAACGAACGAATATAAACGACCGCTTGGCTACTATGAGCGTGCAAAGGGCTTCTGCAGATGCTGTGCCGAAAATGCACTAGTATCCCAAGCAACCAACCAGACACCGTATTAGGTCACAATATATTGAAACTGCAAGCACCAGCCGGAGGCTTAGAAAGACGAATAAAGAAAGAGCAGGCTTGGAAATGCCCGTTTTCCTGGAGGGCATGAGACAAGGCTTAACGCCACAGTCCCACAGGATAAAGCTAAGTACATGCCGGAAGTCTTCTCAGTGAGGACGAGCAGAGACGCCAAGGCAGGAGTGGCGTCACCGAAGAAGCCGTGTCACCCGACGGCTCGGTTCATTAGGCGACGCTTACAGTGTCAACGGCACCGATAACAAACAACAAAAAAAACGATCCTATGCTTTTGCTTTCAGACGGCGTGCGCCCGGGGGGCATCCTACTAGTGAAGCACACTGACGCAAGCACTGGGAGCTCTGACTGGCCTACGATGGTGAGCCGCAGACTTGTATAGTGGTACCAGGATCCCGCGCTTACAAGGGGCATAGTGCGGCATTCACTTGCGCTTATAAATAGTGGCAAGCACAAACACACACAAAAATCAACTAGGCATTACGTTTTCTGTATCCATCGTCTACTCTAAAAGAACAAAGAATGACCACGCATTTCGCAAAGCCTGTGGTACCGAAGTGGTAGCAGTTATGATATTATGCGGAACTTCATTACATATTTAAATTAGAAAGCTGATAGTTTGGCCTAGTTGGTTTTCCATCTCATACAGTGTGGTAAAGCGCGAAGCGCTTGTCTTCCGTTTTTTTATGTGCTTTGTCCCTGCTTTGCGCTGTACAACGCTATCTAAAATTCAATAAAAAGGCTTAGCTTTCCGATATGAGGTAAATATTGCAGGTATTCTCTGTATTATGCAGCCCGCAAAGTTACTGTGAAGAACGACATACTTTTATTCCGACAAACTGATCTCTTATGCGAAGCAATCAATTGACAGCTAAAAGAATTACTTTCTGTGCCTCATATATACAATATGATTTACTGCATATCTTTACTTAGAGCGAAATCTGTTATTTGAGTCCAGGTAATTCAATATTTTCGTTCATTCGACCTCAAGCAGAGGCTCTGGCCTGCGCCAGTGTATTTCCATGTGCCCGAACATCTATTCTTTCGATGTTAAGGTTGGCTTATGCTGGCTAATTCGATAATGGTCAGGTACCACGCAAGTGCCTGACCCCTGTGGCGACGCTAAAAGTGCTCCCTTTAGTGGCAGTGTCTCTCTCGGTGGAGCTTAGGCGAGAGTGAAAGCGCTGAACACACGTCATCATCTCTTGTCGAAAACGCATGTTTAAGGTCAGCCTTAGGTAAATTTTTAAGCAATAAGCGTAGCTCGCAATGCCCGATTACGATATTTACCCGACTCTAAGGCGCTTCCATTTTCTTTTCAGAAAAATTTGGCCGGATATTGCATGCGCCTGGTGCAATCCAATACAAAACGAGCTCCACCTTCGGGGCGTTTGTATGTTTTAGAGCATAGCACGCTCCTAAAGCAGCAAAGCTAATCTTCAGAAACATGAGGCGAAGCTGATATTAGGGAACCGGCCACCGATGTGCAAGAAGCACACTTTCTTTGCTGTAAAATGGGATGCGTGCTAGATACTTACTTTGTGTAGAAGCTTTAGCGCAACTACTACGTTAATTTGCTGCTTCGGACACATAGAAAGCGCGCGCACGTGTGATTCGGGGAGCATGTTAGACTGGGACAGATACTGCTACATGAATGGGTGGTGGGTTCTTGCACTTTTTATGCATCTTTTTTTTGAGCCACCAGGCAGCTCAATGAATTTATGGACATCGTGAATAAATCTCAATGCTGGCTTTATTACAGTATGGACTGCTCATAACAAGAATCGACTTTTACTTAGCCCGTGTCTCAAGACGTCTGACGACACAAGAGGGGGTCACCCTGCTAGAAGTCGCGGATTTAGGTTAAGATAAACATATAAGTATAATCGTAGTAGTCTATTTCATTGGTATTTGGTTGAGTAAAGATGTGTGCACAATGTTCTTTTAGAAGACCAGTGACAATAGCTAATTAGAGAACCAGTGTCGCAAACTTTATATTACACAAATCTGCAATTGGTGACGTACTTGTGCTTTGAGACCTTCACCGCAAACTATGAAGCAAAAGCGTAACTCCACAACAAACAAAAATATATTCAATAAGACAAATCCTAATCCCTCACAAGTAGTTTTTGCTGCTCACTGTTTTATGCTTCAATTTACTTGTTCAAAAGTTAAACTGGAGATTGTTGTATGACGATCCTCCCAGCACTGGCTCCATTATGCCTGTAAAGGGTACTTTGTTTTGCGCAACGTTCTTATGAGACAAAGCCACTTGTGCAAACAAAACCACTTGTGCAAAGTACATAAAAATTGCAAACTCTTGTGTAAAGTATTTAGCGCAAGTATAGAAAAAGAGGCCATTTATGGCTGCCTAAGTGCGCCAACGTTAGCATGCCAGGTACTCGTGTTTTTCAGATAATATTTAAGGGCACGATAAACAAAAAAGAGACAACGAAATACAAAACTAGGATCTGTGTTTCAGTGAATGAGGCGAAAGGCTGTCAAGTTCTTTATGTAAGGCCGAAAAATCAATACCACGAAATGCTTATCATTGTGGTCCTACCTGTACCTGCCGTGACCCATGTGACATGCTACTTAGTCGTATGACATTACGACTTGTCTAATTTTGCGCAATTTTTCTAGATATTTGGCAACGGCAAGTTCTGAGTGATTTACTAATAATCTGTCAATTGTACCCTAAGAAAAAAAAAGAAACTAGAGTTACAGTATGTGCAAGAGCATGGAACAGAGTCACACACTTGATGCCCATTTGCTACTTACACTTCGATTCAGCAATCAGAGTGACAAAAATATAACCGTGAAACTTGGAGAACACATCAGTAAGGAATACATCAACGCTGTTTGTGGGGGCTGTGTCATCGCATCACTAATTTAGCGTTTTCCCTGGCTGCCAACCTCCAGATTATTGCTTAGCCTCTGCTGTTTTTCTTGCTGACTGCAAGAATCAAGATGAAAAAAAAACGCTTTTCTTTATTTTGGACTCGCGTACGATTGTTGGCGTCCTTCGGCAAACGGCCCCTCTGTTCAGCGCGAAATAATGTATCCTGCAGTAGGCGAATTCTCAGCAGATGCGGCAGGATATTGCTATTCGTCTAGAAGAAATGAAACAACTAGCGTAGCTGAGGTGTGCTTAACACAGTAAAAGTATTCTTGAGCGTACAGATAAAGCGGGCCACCCACGCAGGTTGGCCACAATCGCGCACAATACAAGTTTTCCTCCCGCGAACGTAACAATTGGCTTTTTCTTACAATCATGGTTAGTTTTGAACGCAAGATGGCACACCTGCGCACCTTTGATCGTTGCGGGGGTATATACCGTACGAAGCAACATAATTGTTAACACAGCATTGATAACACAGCATACCATGCGAAGTAGCATAATTGGCTGGCGGTCCTTCTTTTAATATTTTTGGGATGGTCACCTAAATGAGCAGTTAAATAAGCAATTTCTCTAGGTGATCATTTCACCCATGAAAACCCTCTTTCTCTTACACAGAATACAAGTAATTTAAACAGTCATAAAAAGAAGGCCCAAAAATGACCCAAATTAACAAATATAACGCGTTCAGAGCTACCTTAGTTATATGTATTACTTTAAATGGCGTATATGTTCGAATTCCTAATGCAACATACCCTACATTCGTGGTAAGTGCCGCTGGAGGACTGTAATCGCCTCGGGCACTCAGTGACCCTACCTCAAGCTACCGAGGAAAGTCAAGAAAGAATGTGCTGCAATATAAAAAAGCGGAATCCGCGTCATGTTATCTTTTATAATTTTAACAGCGTGTAGCACAAATTGGCGCCTTTGGTGTAGATGTGAGGCCCAAGTGCAACTTCTAGGAAGTGTTTTGGGAACATATTATTCGCGCTTTTGAATGCATTCTCTGATAGGCATACTTTTCGCCATTTTTGTCGTCATTGACCTTGACGTAGTACTCATCGTTTCATTGCACGGGCTATACGGATTATGGGTAAATTCTTTCTTGAGAGACATTTCACCTTCTTGACATCTTCACCCGTTTCTCAATAAAAAATGCAGTATACTAAATGAATATTTGTTAGTGGATACATAGATAAAAAGAGAATTAAGGATAATCATACTCATAACATTGGCAATATTTGTCAGCAAGCAACGATAGGTGAGAGAACAAACGGGCTCGAGATCACTAGCTTTCCCATCCTAGTGGGCAAACCTAATCATATGTAGTTTTTTTACATCCACCATTGGCTGTTTAGTGCAATTAGAAGAAGATAGTAAAAATAAAAGAAGGGCTGTCGTTGAACACTGGAAAGCTATAGGCACCAGGAATAATAACAGCAATGCCAAAATACGACAGGCGCCTTCTTAATACCACAAAAAATGAATCACGAACTACGATCGCGGAGTCGCAAGCATTCAAGCACGTTCCCTCAAACGAGGTTAGGGAAGAATGTGTTGTCCTTTAGTTTAAGGCAAGAAGTCACGTTATAGATTATGTTCACTGCCCTCGTATTATAATATAACTCTACAGTTTAGGCTCAATTACCACCTTGCCCACGCCTATTCTTTGTCGAGCTCTGGAAAGTTTAACGCAGGCAAACATTTTCTTCGTACTCATTTCCAGGAGCATGCGCAGTCAAACAACATTCGCTATAAACGCAAGCACGTCGTGTCCAAGCTTCAGTGGAAGAACTTTGGCATGTTTTATTTTGTCAAAAAAAAATAACAAATGCGATATACAAGGTAAGCCAGAACATTGTTAGTGGTGTGAGCGCCAAAGCACGCTTGGCCTGTTTTCTGTTGGCGTGTCGGTACCCGTGGCTTGTAGTTTCAAGCGATTGTGCTACGCGCCATTTGCCTCGGGCGTCAAGTGGTGCTGTCGCGGCTCTGTGCCGCGAGCCCTCCTTAACAAGCTTGTCACTTCTCGAGAGGAAAGTTTTACCCCTCGCACTGCAAACAAGCGCTGTATCTCCGGGAAGCCCCCGGTGGCATCTCCCTCTTGTGGCCATTAGGGGTATTACAAAGCCGCACTACACCGAGCTGCGGTCTACACTCTCTGTTTACTTTTCGTCAAGGACGCGTTTTCAAAACGGTGTAGGTACACGTCGCTGGCTTGACGGCGTGACAAAACACCTCCGGCCCTTAATTCTGGCTGCGCTTGACGCCTCTCACGAACATGAAGTTGGCCGTAAGTGTAAACTTGTAATAGGGAAGCCAGAGAGAACGGCTCGAGCTATGAATGAACGCGAACCGGGGAAGGATGTAGCTTAGTCGGGTAGTTGTTGGCCGGTCTTTCTTTATTTTTTATGCTTTACTGAGCGCATTGATTTCTTCTATTCTTGCTTTACATAAACTATCACATTGTTCCCTCCCTCTTGCTTTCCTTTGGTGCATCACCCTACTTCTCAAAGATGTTACTCAGATGGTAGTTCCTGATCTTATAGGGATCTTGAAAACAATATAGGAAAAAGGGTGCAAGGGCTCTCGCACATCTAACTTCATTGTCTTGCAAGCGAAACTACTAATCGCCGGTATTGTTGTACCTGATTTTAAAAAGGTGGGGTGGCGACAGAAAACAGGATCTAGTATGTTAGCACATGACCTATTGTAGCTTGCGGGGGAATTAAAAAACCGATATAATTCATAATCGTGAATAAATTCCCAATGGGTTAATAAGCGGAAGATGGGAACGTAACTTATCCAGGCAATATCTGTAAGGTTGACGTCACCTGCCAACCGAACACCCATAGGGCCTGAAGCAGCCACTGCTTCAGACAAAGATTCAATCGGTTACACATTGCTACTGTTTGGCTGGTGATAAAAACAACATACAGCAACGTGTTGCATATGGCGCGGCTCAAGTTCATGCCCTACAGCTTCGCACTGAAGGTTGTCAAAGGATGCTGATGAGCTTTTCAATTTACTATCAACGAGAATGAGAACGTCTCTGCAAGGGCACTGTGATCTTTACGATATACTTTTATATGAAATGGAAAAACGTCTGCAGTGTAAATTCAGTTGTCGAGCTACGACGAAATGCCTAAAACGACATCGGCATTTGTATTAGCCACGAGGCCCTAAAACGCATTCTTTAATGGCGCGAGCATCGAGTGAAACTTTTGCTTCATGCTTAGCACTTCCGGTTCACCTCCGGAGATGACCAGGGGGAAAATTAAAAATAAATCAGAAAAAAATGTAAGAAAAATTACGGTACAAAATTCATCGGGTGCATTATAGATATGATATCAGAGCATAAGTTTACTTACAAGTTGAGTTACTGAAGTGTCTGGAATAATAAGAATTAATTAGAAATCACTAAGAGGACCAGACACAAAATTCAAAATAAATCAGAAAGAATAGAAATAAAAATAGTGTAGTAAAAATTGATGGGTTTCATTATGTATGTTATATGTGACTATAAGCTTTCTAGCAACACTATAAGCATAAGGCTTCTAGCAAAAATGACGTCTTATACTATAAAATCTAAAATGCTCACTGAGAGCTCAGTTTTTCTTTTTGTTTTCCTTATTTTTTGTTTGTTGATAAGCATAAGCTGGTGAACTGTAATTTACAATATAAATGGCGAATAGTTCGGCGACCCTGTCATAGCCCCTTTAACCTATCAATAAAAATGTTGCCGGGATTTCGCATTGTCTTTTGCACATACGCATTCAAAACAAACACTGTCTCGAGCAGCAATACATTAGGCAGCTCGAAAATATATTTCCATCTAAAGAAACAAGTTTCCCACGCAATCATTTTGTTTGCACGTGAACATGCGCTTGGTACCCACCCAACAAACATTTTCTAACTCACACCCTTTTGTTATAATTTTAATTGCATTTATCCTAGACCATGCTGCAAGGTTTTGACAACACCATTTCACCGTAGTCTCCATCAATCACTGGATATTTCGGCACAGTGCTTAAGTTTTAACAATTGGCATCGCCCAACAAGCCACAAATGTAAAATAAGCAGAAGCTAAATCACACAAACCTGCTACTAAGCCTATTTTAGTATCCTATGAGTTTCGAGCATATTTCGCCACAGTCTTACAAATCTCCCACACCATGGTAATAAATGAAATCATAAAAGCATTTCTCGCATGTATTTGCCGTGAATACTTCTTGTATGCCTCAAGAGATATACATTATGTTAGGAATACGGCTTTAAAGTCTAAATGGTGTCAGACACACGGTCACTTACCTGAGCGTTTAGATACCTACCCACAATTAGTCAACATTGCGTTTAAATATAAGTTGTTGTTTTTGTTTAAACTGTGAGTTACATGTCTTCTCCGGAACAGTGAAGTGCGAGCGTGTTGCCAATTTTTATGATTATATGCATATTTGTTTTCTCTTTTAATGTATTTTTTTCTTTTAAGTTTTCGGTCAAGGTCAATTTGCAGAGCGCTTGATCGTGTAGCTTTTTGACTGTTCGAAATTTTCGGCGCACTATTTTCGCTTTACGTCCCTCTAGCTACCTATGTGTTAGACTGAATGTTTCAGCTTAAACCGTACATTTTTTGATGTGCTGTGCGTTCTACTTGTTCGCGAGTCGTAGTCCGTTGTCATAGAGAAGTATTTTGGATCGTGTTTCCTGGTAGAGAAAATCCTTGCAGTGTGTTGTATATTGTGGTCTATGAACACTAATATGTTGAACATTAAGAAATATATATTCCGTCTACCTAAATGAACTACCGCCGATGACGGGAAAAGGCCACTTCGTCTACGATGAGTACCACGTGGTTAACCATTTTAAGCGCAATTTATGGTGCCCTGTCAATCGGTTTGTCGATGTCACATAATTTTGTCGAAGGTGCTGCAGACTCCTTTGAAATAAACTCATGATGGTGGATTGAATATTTGTGCATTTCAAGACAAGCGTGCGGAATTACAGACTAAATAACTTTTAATTTATTGTTCGGTCAGTTATGTCACGTTTTCTCTCAAACTGGTTTGAATCACCTCCTGAAAACACATGCAGAGGTTAATTGGCTGCAGATATTACGAGAAACGAATAATTGTTCTTTCACTCCTGAGGACGTCACAAGACACAGCGAACATCCCTTCAATAATGTCGGGTAAATAAATAGCGTAGTCGCTTGTAGCACAAGACTTCTTTTTGTTTGGTTGACATTGCAAAAGTTCATAATTATTGTGCCACTGGCTTTACAGAAACTATAAATTGTTGAACTGAGAAACAGCGAGACCTGAGGTGATACGGAAAACGAACGCGTGCTAATGTGCTTAAAGAGGCATAAAAGAAACAGAAACAAAATGAAACATTCTGCACTTGCAACAAATAAACGCAAGCCAATGAAGTATGCTGAATTGAATAATTATAAATAAAGAAATAAATAAACACGCAAGGACATTCTATTAGTGTTACATAGATGCGAGATCCCTTTCAGGAATGAAAGTTAACAAAGTGTTCCAGTTAGAAGTTTAGTAACACTGAGTAAGCTTATGATTTACTTGACTCGAAGGAGAACGCCGGTGGTTTTTTTTTTTTTCGTACCACAGCTGTGCATAAGTGGGCTGAACAAATCGCTTACGCAAACGTGGTCCCCTTGACCGAAGGCGTTATGACACTTTATCACTTATCGCCCCAATAAGAACTACCTTAAGTGATCTACAGTACTGTCGTCATCCTTCCATTGCTACGCTGCAATCTTTGCGTACAAACTTGCTTCGCTAAGAACACTACTTCTCTGCCCAGTAAAAGACAACCAAACAACCTTGCTGATTTGCTCCAATTCGTGCGGAAACCCGATTTATCTTGCTCAAGCACTTCCAAGCAGCTGTTTCCAGCGTGGAAAACAACATCAGACCTAGCTGTTTTTTTTTCATGAACACAACCATTCCAATGAATGGCCGACAACGCTCTCTGCAATGCCTGTCTGTGCGAGGAGACGCTGGAACACATTCTGTGCGACTGTCCTGAATATAATGTTCAAAGACAGTCCATGGCATCTGTTCTAGCGCACCTGGACAATAGACCATTGTCAGTTGCAACCATTTTCACACATCGCCGACAGAAGACATCGCAGCTGAAGGCGACGAAGGGACTACTTCGGTTTATGAAGGATGCGGGCTTGGACAAGCGGCTGTGACAGTGATATCGCGTACTGCGCAAGAGTGACGGACTGTAACTGACGATGTGTTCGCTGTGTTATGTGCTCTCTCTCTCTCTCTCTCCTCCCATCTTTCATCTCCCCCATCCCGCTCCCATGTGTAGGGTAGCAAACCGGTTAAGCGAAACTGGTTAACCTCCCTGCCTTCCTTCTCCACTTTTTCCTTCCTTCCTTCCTTCATGAACACAACGGCTGTATTGTCACAAAAAGTGAGGTATATATATATATATATATATATATATATATATATATATATATATATATATATATATATATATATATATATATATATATATATATATATATATATATATATATATATATATATTATATATATATATATATTATATATATATCAGCGGCGCTTCGCTTTTTTGACAGGGTCTTTCATGCCGCTGAATGTGCGGGCAGTGGTGTTTCAGTGCTAGTATCCATTTGATGTCCATTTCCATGACGTCCATTCCCACAGCGCCCCCCCCCCCCCTCCTGAAGTAAAGCGTACGCAATCTTTGAACACATTTTCATCGCTTTTTTGAAGGTTTACACGGGCAGTGCGAAAGCCTGCTTCTCACCATTGATTTGCCTTTCAATGGAAACAGAAGAAACGAAGCCGAGGAATGGTGTCTTGTAGCACGTGAGCATCAATGTTCTTCCTTCAATCTATCGTAAACTGTGCCAGGTCTGCCGTGCTTTTCCACTTCAATTTTTTTGCGGCGCACCTCTTGCAAGCTACTTCCGGATCCGTTCATCCCTTCATCGGAACCACCGATGCACATAGAAAACTAATGCGGAACATGATCAACTTAGAAAGTGCCCGGCTTACATCTACGGACCGCGTTCGAAGGAGTTGTTGTGAGTAAAACAAAATGAACCGTGCGGATCCCATGAATTCTATGGGGGGAGCTGGTTTTCATGGCAGGAAGTAACCTGCTTTATAAAGAAGGCAGTTAACGAGAATTGAATGTGTACGTGAAAAGTAAAAAAAGAAAATTTCGAGCAAAAAATGTACGAGTCCTTGGGAACGATAAAATCTAGAAGATAAAATGGTAGGTTGTAAAAAATATAAGAAACTCGGTGTAAGCCAAAGCAAACCCTAGTATAGAAGTTCAGAATATAGATAAGGTGCCTCAGGAAGGCTGGCCTGCGTTTCTATAGGTGGGCCCTGCTATAAATACGTGGGCCAGCCTTTCTGCGGTACCGTATCTCTGTAATTTTTTTATACCACAGTGTGCTACTCCATCTATCGGCCCCCTTCTTGATTTTGGATTCTATGTATATATGAATGTATGTATGCTTGTATGCACGCTTGTTGGAATACACATATATATGAATATGTGCACGCATACATACACATAGCGTTACACATATGTATGCATACATGTATGTATGTATGTATGTATGTATGTATGTATGTATGTATGTATGTATGTATGTATGTATGTATGTATGTATGTATGTATGTATGTATGTATGCATGCATGCATGTATGTATGTATGTATGTATGTATGTATGTATGTATGTATGTATGTATGTATGTATGTATGTATGTATGTATGTATGTATGTATGTATGTATGTATGTATGTATGTATGTATGTATGTAAGCATATTTACGTACGTAAGTACCCCAACACGCCCGTATTCACGTGTCAAGATGCTAGGCGAGTGAACTACAGGTGTAGTAATTTTTTGTTGTCGATACAATTGGGCTATGTTTTCGTCAAAGAACAAGAAGCCTATAAATGTATTCTGTTCACAAATTTGGATTGCATTGTCTCTTCCCAATTTTTAGGTGATGAACTGAGTGGATTTAGCACTCATCTTTTTCTGCACGAATACAGGCGTCGTTGTAAGCGGGTGCATCATAGATATGTATGTTGAATATTTACTTATTTATCATTCTGAAGCGCTCCACATTCAGTAGCATTTGCATAGGAACAACAGCCGTTTCTTTAGCGCACCAAAATATTTACTTTTTTTTAACGTTTTCTGCATTTATTCCTGATAAGTCATCGCTATTTGGGTGTTTTCGTTTGTTAATCGCAATGAATCTGCATTATTCGATCGAACCCAGAAAAACAAACAACGAAAGCAGAGCAGACAATAGGTATTCTAATCCCATACCTGTCGACGACGGAGATAACTCGGTTGCAGATTCATGAGTATCCGCGTGGTTTGGAACTTTCCGTGTTTTGTGGAAAGACGTTCGCATACCTTCGAGTTACCTTCGCCTGCCATGCGCGCACATGTTATAAGTTCGCGTAGTCATCCCCTCCTATCTGAATTGCTAATGCGTTTCGAGTTAGCCCCCTTTCGGGTCTCGGCTGGCCACTAGTGTTGCACTACCTTTCCAGCGACTTATTTGCCCCCAAAGTTTACGGCAGCCCTTCTGTGCAAGAGAGTGAAAGGGGGGGAACCGGAACAGCGCAGTTTGCCAGTCAAAGCTCCGGTCCGCGCGTCCAGTGAGACATGACAGCCAGTGCACTTTTCGACGTGACGTACGGTCGGCACAACCCCGGGTCTCGCCCGTGAACCGGTGTTTTGTCCTGATTTTCTTCCTTCGACGCTTGAAGCTTTCTGGTACCTCTACAGCACACACCTATTTTAGGGCGCTTGCTGGCCTCTGAGAACAGAGGTTGCTTTCGGCTGCCTAGATAACAGAGAAAAAACAAAGCCCATTCGTCGCTTCAAGAGATAACGGGGAAACTCAATTCTTGTAGACCACCCACGCAGGACTTAAATAATGGGGGCAACTTCCAACAGCTCTATGGCAAAATATGGTAAAATTCCAACACTTTGTGGGTAAACTATAGGGCAGGCCATGAGGGCCGCCGGGATTTCGGAATGGTGCTGCCGGCAAGAGCGCTTACTTTGTGGCCAAAAGCTGCTTCGTCATTTGCTGCACCAAAAGATAAACCAAGGTGCTCAATTGATGTGGCCTTTGCTGACTGAAGGGATAGTCGGATGCGTCACTGTACCGTTGCGGTTGTCAGTTGGGTCCGAGCTGAGTTGCAGTTCAAGCGAGAAAGAGAGAGAATTCAGTTACGTTTTTGAGCAAGGACTTCTTAACTGAAGCACGTTTGTGCAGGTAATTCTTAGAAGGAGCGCAGTCAAGATAAAGCGGCCATTTCTTCTCAAATTGGCAGTTCTGGCAGGATCAGGAATTCTGTGATATTTACACAGTTTTTGTCGTAGTCGAACACAGTAGTAAGGAAACAGTGATGTATTTCTGTATCATAAATCTCCGCTATTATGTTCATAATTTGCTTTGGCAACACGTTTACTAAAGCACGTGGCGTACTTGAAGAATCCTGCAAGATACTTCTGCAAATGCCAAATTGTTGAGTTATGCAATGCCATGCGCGAAGTCGGCGCGAATAGTAGAATGAATTATACAGCCTAGTTATTTGATAAATGCACGACTGGCCATTTAGTAACTATTGGGATCTTGTAAAAAATTTGCGTGCTATGTTTCAACAGCTCGTAATGCTGAAGTGAATATTTCCCCCAAAGCAGATACTGGATTTCTGTTTTATTTGAGAGAGCTGGTGCTAGTTTTACCATTGTTCCTAAGCATGCAGCAGCTATACCCAATAGCCTTTGAAAAAGGTTGCAGTAAGTGGAACACCTTAATGTTGTTTTTCTCAATAACCATCATTGATTTTATCTGAGCATGCACTAACATGAACTAGCCTATGAAACAATGAGGCACTACCATGATGCATGCGGCAAGTGACGATGACCGAACAGAGCCAGCTCACCAAGTGTACTTAGCGATATTTAAATTTATGTTCGCTATGGGGGATTGTTTGGAATAAGATTGTTTCCATATCATAAAATAAATAGCGCAGCTGGCCAAAATGTAAGTTTCATTCCGTATGTAATCTTTCTTTTAAAAGCAAGGCTTTTAAGGAACCTCGTCAAGCGAAAGCGCTTGACGAGGTTCCTACGGTAGTATAGCTCAGACTCTCCTCTGCCGAACTTTTCATGCCGGCCGCGATTCATAAAATACCACTACGTCAGACTGGCCCGTTATATTTTGCCTATCGCGAGAGACCGAAAGTTTCTCGAACAAATAAGATACCCCTAGGAAGAGCTTTGTTTCACTGTTATCCCACGCTTCGCTGGAAAAATTGGGTAGCCTCACCTAAATGCCGAACACAAATGTCTTCTCACTGCGTCTTGCGTTCTTTCTACCTGCATGTAAGCGGCTCCTTGAAGTTACTGCTTGATTTTGCCGGTAGGCATGTTTCTGTTAGATCGCATTGTTTGTTTGAAAGAAGCACGGCACCAGCTTTATGTCCTAGATTGCTTGGGAGTCATTCGCAGTCAGGGCCTCCACAATATGAGTTGTCTAGGTCACGTTGCGGAACATGCGAGTCCTTCGTGTTCCTGGTCTGCTATAGCAGAGCCCAGGTTAAACTATCTTGATCTCTCATTATCTGTCTTAATACTTCTCCATTTGTGCCCTTTCCTCTGCTTACGTTTCGAATTTTCTTTTACCTACGTGCTCGATTTGATACACTACGAATTGAAAAACAACTTAGTAGACAAGCAGAATATCTCCTTCAACAGAAACGATTTGCTGCAGCTCGCATATAGAGACATATTTTGGAAGTTGGAGTTTGTGTAGATTGCTGTTTATTAACTGTTCAGCTTATTCTTCAACAGATATACAAAACGCGATATCCGTATAAGTAAAGCGTACGTGTAGATTTGCGGTAAAGGAGCAGAGAGACAGAGAGAGAGAGAAAGGATCTGGCCAACGTGAATGGAGGAAGCAGACTCGTCAGCATGCCGGCTCTTTCGTGCTGGCGTAAGCTGTTATTTTCGCTCCGCAAGAATGCCATTTCCCGCAGGCGGTGCAAAACGAGCATGGGTCACGCCATCCCCAGTAAACTCCGAATACTGTTCGTCCTGACTGAGCGCATGCCAGGCCAACTTTTTCGGCTCTTTACCGCAAAGTAAAAAAGAAGAAGCTCGTGGGAAAGAAACACATGGTAATAAGTTGGTTCAGAAGAAACTACGAAGAACACCAGCATCGTTTCAATTCAGTTGAAATAATTTGCTCATGGACTCAATAAGAACATTTCGCCGTCTTTATTAGATTACTTTCTTCGTAGTTCACATTGCGTTCACGATGACATCAATTGAATGAATGCAGACCACGGCCTCTATTGAAAGAAGTGGCTCCTCTAGCAAAGTTTATTTTGTTCAGTTGGTAGCACAAGAGAGCAAACTGAAAAGAAAGATGAAGGAACCGTTCAATATTATGTGTTATTTTAATACTATGTCTGTGTGCTTTACAGATGCGCAGATAATAAATGCGAGTGTTTTATGTCGCCCCTTAGCGCTTTAGTATGCAAAACAGACGTGCGCTCACGTGTGCATGCTTGTCGGACTGAATTGCATTCTCTGTAAAAAATTCCCCCCACCTCCGCTTTTAACAAGCCGTGCAGCTTTGGAGGACACCCCAGCAACAAGCGAAACCCGGCAGAATAGGCAAAGAAATCCTCACTTTCTAATTCATACCTGCGGGTTATTTCAGGATTATTCCAGAGTGGTTGACGGGTCATGCAATGGGGGAGCGCTTTTTGTAACTGCGGTCGTCCTGCTCGCACCGGTTTCGCTGAGCCCGCCTTGAGCCTGAGCGAGCAGCACAGGAAACACTGGACTTTTAAAAGCTTAAGGGATAACTGCTAATTAAATTTATGCGTGATCATTCTATAATTGGGTACCGACCCCGATCGAACAGCAGCAGTCCTTAAAGCTCACAGATGCGTCTTTATTTTAGCAGTTCCTATTGGCAAGCTGCTTATCTCCGCAGCTATGGCACCGGTAGTAACCTAGCACCAAGTGCTTTTCCGAGGTTTCACACTGTTCGTTTCGATAAGGTTGCTTTTGCCGAAGTGTCTTGTACCCTCATCAGAAAGTGCTTGTCTAAGCTTGAATGCTGTTTTGTTATTTTTGTTTTATATTTATACATTTTCTAAACAAAGTTCTATCTTTCATAGAGGAGAAATAGAGGGCCAGAAGGCGTGCTGCTTTCAATACTTTTTTAATTTGGACGTCCTTTTACTCAACTTACCTACTTGCTTACACTGTAAAATAAGTAACACCCTTAATCGCAAGTAAGGGTGTAAATATGTATTTAACTACCTTCCTTAGACGCAACAAGGATGTATAGTGCGAGATGTGGGTACATTTCTATCATTGTTTCGTTTTACGCCTTTAAAGTGTTTGAGAGTGTCCCCCACCACCTGTCTGCCTAGATGCGCACCCGTTTAAGTTGCCGGTCTATTTACTTTACATTTGCTGCCTCTCCCTGAGGGTGTTTATGCACTAATCCCAGTCATTCATCCTGCATATAACAACACACCTTTTTCACCGCATTGCATTCAGCGACGCCGTAGCTTTGGTACGCTATCAGGAATCGGTCAAACATGTCTCTAAATCCCGCTGCAATCATTGAGGGCTTACCTTCTTCTCTGTTTCTTGGTTGATGCTCGCGAGACAGTATGCTGGCGCTGTCATCATTTGCGCTGGTTTATTGAGTAGTGCTCTCAATCGAGCTTTGGTAGGATCAGCTAGGGTGCAGCCGAGAATGGATTGCGTAGCTTTAATTCAAAGAATAAGTAAGTTGCCCGTTGGAATTATAACGGGGAATGTTAGACGAAAGTTCTGGTTTCAGCGTAGAACACTGCTGCTGAATAGAGCACGTTCTAGAAAAGAAGGTTTCCGTGAAAGCAACTGAACTGCGATTACAACTTCACTCAGAGAGCGGGCGCTGAATTGACATGGCTTGTATTGTTAGTTTAACACATTCGCGTACTCTTCCTTGTCACTGGTATATATATATATATATATATATATATATATATATATATATATATATATATATATATATATATATATATATATATATATATATATATATATATATATATATATATGTGTGTGTGTGTGTGTGCGTGTGTGCGTGAATGTGTGTGTGTGCGTGCGTGCGCGCGCGCGCGTGTGTGTGTGTGTGTGTGTGTGTGTGTGTGTGTGTGTGTGTGTGTGTGTGTGTGTGTGTGTGTGTGTGTGTGTGTGTGTGTGTGTGTGTGTGTGTGTGTGTGTGTGTGTGTGTGTGTGTGTGTGTGTGTGTGTGTGTGTGTGTGTGTGTGTGTGTGGCTTTACGTCCAGCATCTGTGATGTAATTGTCAGGTATGCCTTAGTAAGGTGAACCGGATTATTTGGGCTACCTGGGGTTCTTTGGACAACTTTGGGTGCCTCCATTGAAATCCGGCCGCCACAGCCGGGATTTCCGTGCCTCGACTTGCCCAAATCGTATCTCTCCTAATTCCGTAACAATAGAGATCATTACATATGCGCCTACAAAACTGGTATATTGCAAAAAGGGTGTCATGCAGTTGCGTAGCCGAACAGCGAAATTTTAAATGCACGTTATCAGCGGAGTACAATTATAGAATGCATCGCTAACGTACATTATGCAGCAGTGATAAAAAAACTTTGAAACGTGACAGGAAAGTGAGGCGGAGTGAATTTCACCGCCATGCAACTTTACAAGCCGCTCGGTGTCTTTTTCCTTGATGCTCACTCCTTTTGCATTGAGCAGAGAAAGTAACTGCCGTTTTCTTACCGGCCGTGCTGTTCAGTGCACTGTTAGTTTATTCAGGTGCAGCGATGTGAACACACTCACACTGAACAAGGCTGAGTGCGAGAGTAGGGCAGAACGGGCAGTATCAGAATAAAGGAGCCAATGAATATTTAAAACGTGAACGATGACTGTCTAGTACCACGATGAAGAGTTAGCCTCCTAGAAATAGAAGGTGCCAGTATACCAGGCATCTCTTTTAGTGCCTATACAATACTTATTCAGTAGATATTAAACCCACAGTTGACAACTGAGAACACAGGTGTTAGCGCAATTCTGTGGAGGGCAATATTGTGCATCAATTTTAATCTCTTCACAACAAGGACAGTTGTCTGCTGCTATAATTAAGCCGGATGACTCAGGGGTGAGTTGGTACCATGGTTATCATTATGGAAATTATCATCGGCCTGTTTAAGTGTAGTCTTTCACAAAAGTTTGTTCAAGAGATCTCAAAATAAATCAGAAGCTTTTCCTTATTGCACATCCCTGATGAATGGATGTATTGACAAAGACAAAAGCGCTTCGTAAAAGAAATTTCAGTTTATGTAAGTTTACTGGTGTACTACGATAGAAATTTGGGTTACAAATTTCGCCCTCGAGAAGACACTACTTGACCGCTACCATGAAATTGGTGATTTCTTTAGTCACCTTTCTGTCCTTACACGCTACGTTGAACACAAGTAATGTTTGACCCATTTGGCGAAATAATCGCGCTTCTTAAAAGGTGAAACTGAATAATGGCGTGACGTGACTAGTCGGCCGCCCCGATTTGAACTCTGCGTTTTAAGAGTCCATTCCGACAACAGAGGAGCCGCTGCTTGTTAGTTTTCTAGGTTGTCATGGCTTGCAACGCGCGCAGGTCTTCTGATAAGAACTCTGGCGCTTTTCTATCCGAGCGCAGCGTCATTTTCCATTTGTTCGATCTTATGAAGGGCACCCTGTACGAAATTTCTCAGCCCACTTTCCCTTCTGACTCGAAATGGACGCCCCATGCTCGTCTTCGAAACAGCAGTAGCAGAAGCGGGGTGATGCCGCGACGCTATATGTGGCAGCGGCGCCCCCAATGCCTGCGACCCTGCGGCGTGTCGGAGATACGTAGGGCGAACGGCAGGCATTGCTGCAATGGTGACCACATCGAGAAATATCGTGATAAGATGAATTGCTCTGACCCGTCACGTGATCTACACCGGGTTCCCAGATCCAGTCGCCAGGTGGGCAGGTGGGCGACATTCGGCGCATCGTAGTCTTTGAACCGCCGTACGTTTTGACCAGTTCACATGTTTGTCGTGCTGTAACGTTACCACCGTAGCCAAGCTACCTCTCCTGCACGTAATTGCTACGTGAAAGTCTGGCAGTCGACCGTCTTTGTGGCAGCGTTGTGCGCAAGCGTGTTCAGGCTACATGCAAGAAGTAATGGCAACCAGGCAGTGCCATGTAATCTTACGTCGTGGATGTGTTTAACTGGTGCGGCCGGAACAAGTGTCAAAGTATACCAGTGCATACTTCCTCGTCGTCAACGTTTTGTGGTTTCCAGTGCAACCAGAGGTGAAGGTTGTGGCGTGTGGCGTGTGCCTGCTGCCATGGAAATTGCGTTCGTGGAGCCAAAGTGACGATTCTCTAGCTACGCCAACATAATGAAGCCGCCGAAGGAACTAGACTAGCGCAACTTCCCCGCTCGGCTAACGCAGTTGGCGGGATTCTAAGAGTGAGTAAACTGTATCAACGACACAAACTTTTTTTCAACAAATACGCGTTTATTTACCGTCACGTCAGAACTTCTGTTGGGTAAACAGTTTTCCATGTATTGCCCTTAGTACTGATGCGCTTTATTACACAAAGGAAAAAAAAACAAATAACATCGCACGTTCCAGCCGAAGTTCGTTAAACGCGTTGTGTTTGGCTGTTATCGTAAGCTTTGAGTTTGCAATGATCAAAAAAAAAAAGATGGCCACCGTGTATGCTAGGGACCATAAGATCCGTTTGATGGTAGCCGCGTGAGTTTGTGCGCATTCTCACCCATCCTGTTAGCAAAATGCAGCGGCTAACGTGTGTTTTGAAAAGGCACGGTCTACAAGGCACACATGATACCGCTCTTGGGAAGCAGCATTGCGGAACGCAATCTTATGAATCTCGGTTGCGCAAGTCCGCTCTTGGCAAAGCCAGGTCTCTGCAAGAATGGGGGAGAAAGTTTGGAAGCCTTCCAGTGATCGCGCAAAGAAGCATTCCCAACTCCTTCCGATAGACTCCGCACAAGCAACAATGCAGTTGCGTCACAAACGGGTCTGTTTTGCGACTGTGCGACAAGCGCGACATATACTGATCCCTAGCATTCTTTATGTTAATTTTTTTAGTCCCGGCTGCGGCGCTTAAAGTATAAACCCCATGCAAGCGATCTTGCACGCGACAGCGACAAGTGACGGGATAGAGATGGCTGTCGCTTTCGCTCGTCGCCTACAAGTTGTACCCCATGCGAGCGATGACTTCGAGCGTCATCTCCCCAGTGTTGCCGGTATGAGGGCAGCAAAATGGGCACCGAAACTAGCGTGACGCGTGCTTTATTAACTTAAGTTGATGTGTTTTCCTGTAAAAAGCAACATAAAATGTTTCTTAAAGACCTGCAGTAGGTTCTTATCCTTGCACGTATAAACATTCAATCGTTTGCGCGTTCCGTGCGACAATCGGAAGTACTTGAGTTATGTACATCCGGTTCCGGCTTCGCGCTATTGGCTAGTCGCTCATAGCACTTCCTAGCGACGAGGGACGAATTCTAGATTTGCAGAACCGGGCGATCGCGCGACAAGACCGAGCGATCTGTTCACGCGATGGCCCGATCCCTTCGCTCGAAGCCATCGCTCGTCGCTGTCGCGCACAAAATCGTGCTCGTGGGGTTTAGCCTTAAAGATTTACCGATACAAGGATTTTTGCAGTCAGTCGTGCGGCTGTGCTTCTGCCGCACTTACGGCTGTACGGCCCTGGGGACAGTTAAACAAAATTATGGGAGGAAGAAGAAACGGCGATATTGATGACGTATTGTGCCTTTCCAGTGCAAAGTGATGCACGAGAACAGCTTGTAGTACAGTCAGCCGGAAGAATAAGAGGCTTGAGGCACTTATTTTTTTTTCCTCACAATCATACGAAATAAAAGAATAAATTTATAGAAAGCATAAGAGAAATACAATACATTTAAGGGAAAGTATGAATGATACGGGTAAACGGGGACGAAAGTTTCAGTTTCTAAACACTGGCTTCTTGTCCTGTATTTTAAGTCTTGCCTCTTTTGATGAACGCTGGCAGACTGTAGCGACAGGGTCGGTGGCTCCATGCTTTTATTTGTCGATAAGCGGCGTCTGCATATCTCATTTATCCAGTAGTTTTCAAGGTATCGCGGAACTTACTAAAGATACCCCGAGTTCGAAACACACAATACGCACGAGAAAATGCGTAACCGCCCATTACCCTCCGCTTCCGACTCTACAAAAAGAAATTTGAAGCCCGAGAAACCTGAGACCTAATCCACACTTCCCCAATTATCTCTTCCGCTAATTATTGAAAATATAGCCGCACCACTCGCAGCAGCCGTAATTGTCTCATTGGTTCTGCGGCAGCTTTAATGAGGGGTGTCGGCTTAAGACTGGGTAAAATGTTAAAAAAGAAAAAAGTTCTTTTTAAAACAAGGAGCGCTTTCATTGAGAGAAAAAAAGTACCTGAGTATCGAACTGCGCAGACTTCGCGGAGTGCCTCGAGGGCTCTTTTCACAGACTGCTTGCTGCATCCACCTCCTAATTAATGGTTGCCTCGCTTCATTGCTGCTGGCACTGATTGAGCAACACTGTTCTGCTGTCTCCATCCAGCAGGCTGATGATCGCTTCGATTTACATTATTCAAGTGCGCTGGCTCGGCTTGCATACGCAAAGTAGCTCCTCTTCATCTGCTTGTATTTTCACGGGTCGCTAATTGCGCCTGATTGCTACCACGTTTTTGGTTAAAGAATAGAAAGTGTATAAGACAGAGCGACGTAAGAAATCCCCGGAGAACAAAATTGCTCAACAAACTGAAATAGTGTTGGGTCCGCATAAGCTTAACGGATCAGGACTGTGCCTAGGAGCGTGCGCAAATGCATTAGGGATGTCGGAGGCAGTGTTCTGCATAACTCGCTATATTGTTTGAAGCTTAACGTAAAAAAAATAATCCTCCTAATTAGGCCGCCCAGTGGAACGGATTCAACGACGACAGTGCGTTTCTGCGGGCCGTTTCTGAAGCTCGATCTTGCTCCTCTTGTATTTTCTCAAGAAAACGGCAACATGTGATGCAAGCTTTGCAATAGAAATTTCTTAGTGGCCGCATTTTCTTTCGGTGCGTACGCAAAACAGAGAGAGAGAGATGAGCACTGTACGGTGAACCATGCCGTTGACCCCCACGTTGAACCACGTCGCGCACAGGAAGACATGTTAATACGCGATTATTCTGAAATCAAACCGGAGGAGCATCTTGGTGCTTAGTTTACAATATTTGGACAAATCAACTCTCAGGTCCTTTTTGTGCTTGTGCCTAATTATGTTGCAATGAACGAAAATTATGTCTCTATTGTCAGTAGTTGTATACAGTGCCCAGGCCACCGAAGGTTGCAATGCTCTCGCAGCCTCGAACCCCCTCCATGGACCCTTCGTCCTCTTTTTTTTTCTTTTTTTACCATTGCCAAAATCACTCCACGGGCCTGATGGCTGCACGTGAGCCCGGTCAACGCTCTAGCCCAAACACTCGCGTATTGTTCGGCACCGTGGGGCGGATACCACAGAGTTTTGTTTCTGTGAAGCTTCACTTATCGTGAGAGCAATATACCTCGGGCCACAGTCAGTGTATCTAAACACGCAACGACGCTCTCTTCCGCTGACCTCCTCATGTGCGCGCTGTGAACTAGTTCAGTAAAGCGAAGTCATGCATCAAACAACGACCGCATACGTGTTTAATCTCATATACTGCAGATGGGCTAGCCATAGCTAGATGTGTGGTGATGTGGGCGAGGTGCGGCCAGTCGTCGGCTGTGCATTCTTGTCAGTGCAGTGAAAATGCACAGATCTATCTTCAAGAAAGGCGGTAAAAGTAGTGGGGACTGGCCACGCGGTGTGATTTGCGGAGTTCATTGTGAAGTACAATTCACCAGAATCTGTTGCACCATACGTGTCGCACACGTGATGTAGTTAGAACTATTTGAACACTTCTGACAAAGAAAAATCTCCCTAGTCGTTGTCAGGAACGCGGCTGCATCCCGCTCTTTTTCCATTTCAAAATTCTTTCTAGAGTCAGGGGCAGGGTGGAATGTGAAATTCTCGAAGCTTTTCACGTCAGCATGTAAGGGGTTAAACGCATCAGCACTTCTGCCTCACTGACGCAGAAAGAACCTACATTCCTATCAACGTTATTTTGTGTTATTTTTTACTCTTGAGCTACGCATGCTCGCCTGCTTTTCCTGGGAGACCGGCTTTTTCAGTAACACGTTAGTCTAGTCGTTGTGTTGTGCCATGCCTCTCCACTACTCTTCGTCTTTTTACTGGTTTAATTATTAAGGTTATGTACCGACGGATAGATACCCTTACTCATATGACATTTAAGCAGGCAATGCTGTTAGCTCCCGTTTTCGATGACCTTCAAGTCACCTTGAGCCAGAGCCGTCGTCCGGGCACTGAAACGAGAGCATCCCGGCAAGTTGCGAGAAGAAAAAAAAACGAGGTCATCCAGGCAACCAATGAAAACTTCAAAATATGAGGTCCCTGGCCTCCAACACGTTGTACAGGACCGCATTAAATACGCTAGTTGCTGCCCAAAGAAGTTGCAGAGAATGTTGCCTCCGACATTTTCCCAGTGTTTGTTCACAATATCACAATATAGATTCCAGTTCGCTGAAGATTTATTGGCCATTCTCAATAGGCGGCGTTCGAAAGGCAGACACAGGACACCACATACTTGATTGTCATCTTCTGGCTCTGAGACAGGGTGGCCTGTGCTCTTTTGAACGCGAGCGGTTCGTGAGTTCCACGGCGCGGGCTTTGTGTCGCCTCGAGAGATGGCGCCACGGTGCATGGTGCCCTCTTCAGAAGATTTTATTCTAGGTGGGCAGTGCCCTCTTTATCCCTACCGCCTTTCGCTTCCCGTCGGCCCGCCTTCAGCCAGTTTTCTTCTAGCAGGGCAGCGTCCATATGGACCAGTGCCCAGTGTGGCGCAGTTTGTATGGTGGGGTGTGCCGTTGCGAACATGGCGCTACACCCATTTTGAGATTATGGCCAGTATCATCTCCACCCCATCTGTCTTACCGGTTGGCATTTCATGCTTACATCTACTCTAGATCACGGGAAAAGCCAGAAATTTCTATTACCCTCGAAGGAAGCCCTGTATTCTGGAGGGCCAGCGGCACAAGCAGTTCCCGTGCAGCAGCGGTCCGCGAACTTCACAACACAGATTCATTCCGGTCTTCTATATACCAGTAACTAATTTTGCAGCAACTGCTCCACATAGATTCTCTCTTTCGTTCCACATTTTACAACATCAATGCAGTGCAGTGCTTTAGAGATCCCCCAGCTGCATTTGCAAAAGCTGATTCCTCACTACCAGGGTAGAAGCGCTAATGGTTTCGTGCGCCTTTGCACCGTTTCGCCTGTGGCAACGGTCCTAGGGCATCATTCCTTGGTTGAGTGTGTTGGGTGTGTCTCTTCACGGACTAATGCGCAACATGTTACATTCGTTTTTGTACTGGTATATTCACTGATAAACATTTAATCTACCCTGTATGAGAATTTGTCGTATTTCCTCGCTTAAAGGCGTGTGTGACCCCTGCATATCCTCTTGTAAACTGTAGTGCTTCATAGAGCTAATGTCTTCTAAGGGTGTTCTTTACTTTTATGTTTTGCCTTTGGCTAGTAATCTGCAGCAAGCTATCTCTTGGAACCAACATGAGCCGAAACTTTCTTGAAGCAGTTAGAGTAAAAGCTACACTCAAAAGTGGTATCAGAACAGTTGATTTCATTGTGATCATACGTAATACAATGCATCATGTTGTGCTTACGTTCATTAGCATGCAGAGAACAACTTTAATGTCGCGCAATGTTTGTTTATGCACTACACCATTCACGAGCTAGGCCGACATGTAAACAGCGATTCGGGCGCATCCAGAGTGTAGAACGTTTACGGAGCGATACCATGGGGACTTTGATGATGTTTGATGCACTTCGAAGGTGGCAAATGGGTAACGCATGTGTATTCAGAGTTATGTATGGCATGTATTTAAATACATACATTTCCCCGCAGGGGCGTCTGCGTCAGCAGGCGTTTGGTGTGTTGCGACACCACGGACCCGAGCACATGAGGGTTGGACCCTCCCGCGTGTAGCCGTGTCTGGGGAAAAGGGGATCCTGGGGGTTGAGCCGATGCTGGGTGTTTGGACCTTTAAGGCCCCCCGGCGGAGGCAACACACCCCTTTGGCCTCTGCTTCACATAGACGGCACCCCCGGACTGACCCACCCGGGGGAAATCGGCAGTCGCCTTTTCCTGTCCTCCTCTCCAATCTTCGTCTTTCTCTCTCGTCTTTTTCATCTTTCCTGTCTTCTCATCACTTCTCCTCACTTCCTAGTTTCCCAGCGGCAAGGGTTAACCTTGTGTAGCTAGCCAGCCTTGGTTATGCTGTATTTGGTTATAGCAGCGATGTACGGCTGGCGTTGGCAGGGTTTCTCTAGCAGGAACTCCTGTCACGTCCCCCTGTTGGGCTCCATGGTGGGTGGTCGGCATCGCGGCCGAAAACCCTACTGTACTCATGGAAAACGCTTTTCCTAAACTCCCTGATCGCCCTCACAAACGAGGGCGCACCGAAGATATCTTTCAGTTTTTCGGACGACAAGTCCAGAACTTTCCTAGATATCATGTGATCCACTCAGAAAACCCAGACAAACTAGTGCGTAACATCTCACCGTTCCATGTTCCGAAGTCTTTAACTGAAGTTTTTGGAACAGGATATAAGGTGTCGAGAATGACAAGTGGTGATCTTATCTTGGAGCTCCACGATAAGAAGCAGTACGAGAAACTGCCGAAACTCGTCTCATTTGGCGAAACCCAAATAACAGTAACTCCGCACCGTACCATGAACACCACCCGCGGCGTTGTCTCGGACGATGACATGCTAGAGCTCACTGAAGCTGAACTCTTGGAGGGCTTCAGTGAACAGAATGTAATAAATGTTAAGCGAATTAAGATCAGGCGAGACGGTAAAGAGATCGACACGAAACACCTGATACTCACGTTCGGTTCAAGTGTCCTCCCCGAGTCCATCGAGGCCGGTTATATCAAACTTCGTGTTAGGCCATACGTGCCACATCCTCTCAGATGCTTTAGGTGCCAAAGGTTCGGCCACAGTTCACAGAACTGTCGAGGCCGGCTGACATGGGCCAAGTGTAGTGACGCTGAACATTCCTCCGAAACATGCTAGAAGACTCCACATTGTGTCAACTGTGATGGCGAGCACGCCGCATACTCGCGCGCCTGCCCGTCCTGGAAAAGAGAAAAAGAGATTGTGACAGTCAAAGTCAAAGAAAATATATCTTTCAAGGAGGCACGTAGGCGGGTGCCATACCTGTCTAAGAGCAGCTTTGCCGATGTGGCGCGTAAGGGGGCAGCGTCGCAACGGCCTCCGGCGGCTGTCAGACCCACAGGCAGTGAGTCGGCAGTTACGCCATCTGCCCCCGCGGCGGTTGCAGCTAGCGCTGCTCTGTCAACCGTGGAGAAGGGACCATCCACCCCAAAGGTGGGTGCAGCCGAGGCTGCCCCAACCTCCGAGGCCCCTTCTAGCGCTGGCAACGTCCAGGGCAGCCAAATCCCTCAGGGAACCCCATCGACCTCCGGGCTGGTGGGCGCAGGGGTCTTGCCCTCCAAGGCGGGACTCCCTCTGAAAACCTCTCGCTCGCAAGAGCGCTTGTCCGGCGCCTCACACGAGGCAATGGACACTACACCTGACCCCAAGGCGCACCAAACGCCTAAGGAGCGTCGAGAATCGCTCGAACGCTTCAGAAAGAACAAAACACCTATTACAGGGCCTCGAAAGGGCTCTGTAATATAAGGCATCCACTCCGTCTCCGTAAACACACCACCAATTCACCTTAAACATGGATACACAAATCATCCAATGGAACATCAGAGGTCTACTTAGAAACCTTGATGATTTGCAAGAACTCATCCACAAACATAATCCAAAAGTGCTGTGTTTACAGGAAACTCACTTAAAATCTAAACACACAAACTTTCTCCGTACGTATCTTACGTTTCGCAAAGATCGCGATGATGCCGTCGCATCATCGGGTGGTGTTGCGATTCTTACTCATAGAAGTATTGCATGTGAACCTTTACAGCTACAAACGCCCCTTGAAGCAGTGGCGGTTCGAGTTGTCCTACTAAACAAACTCATCACCATTTGCTCCCTTTACATACCCCGCATTACCAACTGAACAAACATGAATTTCACTCCCTGATCGATCAATTGCCAGAACCTTATGCTGTTCTTGGCGATTTCAATGCGCACAGCTCCCTGTGGGGCGACTCTCGTATAGATGCGCGAGGTCGCCTTGTTGAACAGTTCCTTTTCTCTTCTGGAGCGTGCCTTCTCAATAAAAAGAGCCCACATATTACTCTCTTCCAAACCGATCCTTTTCGTCAATAGATCTCAGTATAGTCTCCCCGTCTGTACTGCCTGAACTTGAATGGGAAGTTACCGACAACCCTTTCGGTAGCGACCACTTCCCTATACTGCTAAGATCATATAAAGAAAACGAATATCCACCATACGCTCCTAGGTGGAAGATTGAGACAGCTGATTGGGAGAAATTTCGATCTCTAACTAGTATCTCATGGGCTGACCTGTCTTCATTAGAAATTGACGCTGCAGTCGAGTTTTTTTTTACAGCATTCATAATAGATGTCGCATATAAATGCATATCAGAAGTAACCCCGCAGGGGCGTCTGCGTCAGCAGGCGTTTGGTGTGTTGCGACACCACGGACCCGAGCACACGAGGGTTGGACCCTCCCGCGTGTAGTCGTGCGCGGCTTAGCCGTGTCCGGCCCCGCAGGGGCGTCTGCGCAAGCAGGCGTTTGGTGCGTTGCGACACCACGGACCCGAGCACACGAGGGTCGGACCCTCCCGCGTGTAGCCGTGCGCGGCTTAGCCGTGTCCGGGGAAAAGAGGATCCTGGTGGTTGAGCCGATGCCGGGTGTTCGGACCTATAAGGCCCCCCGGCGGAGGCAACACACCCCTTTGGCCTCGGCTTCACGCAGACGGCACCCCCGGACTGACCCACCCGGGGGAAATCGGTAGTTGCCTTTTGCTGTCTCTCTCTCCCTCCAGCCTTCGTCTTTCTCTCACTTTCCACCTTTCCTGTCTTCTCCTAGCTTCCGTTTACTTCCAATTTTTCCAGGCAGCAAGGGTTAACCTTGTGTGAATAACCAACCTAGGTTATCTCATATTTGGTTATAGTGATAACGTACAGCTGGCGTTTGCAGGACCTGTTTTTACAGTCCCTGTAACGTCCCCTTGTAGGGCTCCACGGTGGGTGGTTGGCGTTATCGCCGAAAATTACATTATTCTATGGCTAGTTCCTTCCCTCCCCTCCTTGATCGCCCTCACAAAAGAGGGCGCACCGAAGATGTGTTCAAGTTCTTTGGTCGTGAAAGACCCAACTTCCCACGGTATCATGTCATCCACTCTGAAAAATCCGATAAGCAAGTACGAAATATCTCCCCTTTTCTAGTTTCCAAGTCCTTAACTGATGTCCTTGGTCCAGGCTACAAGGTATCAAGGCTGGCAAGTGGCGATCTCCTGCTAGAACTACATGACCAGAAACAATACGAAAAGTTGCCCAGTCTAGTGTCATTTGGGGATGTTCCATTGACAGTAACTCCTCACCGCACTCTGAACACCACCCGCGGTGTTGTGCCTGATGACGATTTGCTCCAGCTGACAGAAGCTGAGCTCTTGCAGGGCTTCAGTGAGCAGAACGTTGTCAATGTCAGAAGAATTAAGATCAGAAGGGATGGTAAAGAAATTCAAACGAAGCACCTAATACTCATATTCGGTTCAAGTATTCTGCCCGAGTCTGTAGAGGCCGGGTACATCAAGCTCAGTGTCAGACCATATGTACCGAACCCCCTAAGGTGTTTCAAATGCCAGCGTTTCGGCCACAGCTCGCAGAGCTGCGAGGCCGCCAAACATGTGCGAAATGTAGTGCCCTTGAACACGCCACTGAAGCATGTAATAACTCTCTCCACTGTGTAAACTGTGACGGGAATCACGCCGCGTACTCGCGGTCGTGCCCCTCATGGAAAAAGGAAAAAGAAATTGTAACTATAAAAGTAAAAGACAATATTTCGTTCAAAGAGGCACGAAGGCGGGTATCATACCTGCCCAAGAAAACCTTTGCCGATGTGGCGCGTCAGGGGGCAGCGTCACAACGGCCTCCGGCGGCTGTCCGACCCTCAAGCAGTGAGTTGGCAGTTACGCCATCTGCCCCCGCGGCGGTTGCAGCTAGCGCTGCTCCGTCAACCGAGGAGAAGGGATCATCGACCCCGAAGGTGGGTGCAGCCGAGGCTGCCTCAACCTCCCAGGTCCCTTCCAGCGCTGGCAACGGCCGGCGCAGCCAAATCCCCCAGGGAACCCCATCGACCTCCGGGCTGGTGGGCGCAGGGGTCTTGCCCTCCAAGGCGACACTCTCCCTGGTGACTTCTCGCTCGCAAGAGCAGCTGTCCGGCGCCTCACAAGAGGCAATGGACACTACACCTATCCTCCAGGGGCGCCAAGCGCCTAAGGAGCGGCGAGGTTCACTCGAACGCTCCAGAAAGGGCAAAACTCCCGTTACAGGGCCTCGAAAGGGCTCTGTAATTTAATCACAGTAATTTCCATAAACACTACTTCTGTTTCTGTACACACAGCACATATTATCACCAAATATGGATACACAAATAATTCAATGGAACGTCAGAGGTCTTCTCAGAAACCTTGATGACGTGCAAGAGCTCATTCAAAAACACAATCCAAAAGTGCTGTGTCTACAGGAAACACACTTAAAACCAAAACACACTAATTTTCTTCGACAGCACATTACTTTCCGCAAAGATCGCGATGATGTTATGGCATCATCTGGCGGTGTTGCCATTGTAATTCAAAAATGCATAGCGTGTCAATGTTTACAGCTACGAACGGCCCTCGAAGCAGTAGCGGTTCGAGTTGTCCTGCTGAACAAACTCATCACTATTTGTTCGATTTACGTACCCCCGCATTACCAAATAAACAAACATGAATTTCAGTCCTTGATAGATCAATTGCCAGAACCTTATCTTGTTCTTGGCGATTTCAATGCACACAGCAGCTTGTGGGGAGACTCTCCTATTGATGCGCGAGGTCGTCTCGTTGAGCAGTTCCTTTTTTCTTCTGGAGCGTGCCTTCTTAATAAGAAAGAACCCACATATTACTCTCTTGCAAACAGAACCTTTTCGTCAATAGATCTTAGTATAGTTTCCGCGTCTATACTGCCCGAACTCGAATGGGAAGTTACAAATAATCCCTACGGAAGCGACCGCTTCCCCATACTATTAAGAACACTTAAAGAAAATGAATATCTACCACAGGCTCCTAGGTGGAAGATTGACACAGCAGACTGGGAGGAATTCCGAAATTTAACTAGTATATCATGGGATGACATGTGTTCTTTAGAAATCGATGCTGCTGTGGAATACTTCACAGCCTTTATAATGGATGCCGCATGTAAATGCATACGTGAAGTAAGTGGCTCGGCATGAAAACGGGATGTCCCGTGGTGGAACGATGAATGTAGAGTCGCACGTAGAAATCAAAACAAGGCGTGGGGGTTGCTACGTGCTTCGCCCACTGCAGAGAATCTTGTTAACTTCAAGAAAGTTAAGTCTCAAGGCAGGAGAACCCGCCGACAGGCCAGAAGAGAGAGTTGGCAAAAGTTTTTATCGAACATCAACTCGTTTACAGATGAGGCGAAAGTCTGGAACCGCGTAAATAGAATTAGAGGCAGACAAACATATTCACTCCCTCTCGTAAACACACAGGGTGATACGCTGCAACATCAGGCAGACTCACTTGGCGAACACTTTGAGAGTGTGTCAAGTTCAAAACATTATTCGAAATCCTTCCTAAAGTATAAACAAATAGAAGAATGTAAGCCACTCAAAGGAAAATGTCTACAAAATGAATCGTACAACTGCCCTTTCAGTATTGCCGAGTTCAGAGCTGCCTTGAGCTCATACAAGAGCTCTGCACCTGGATCAGACAGACTCATGTATGAAATGATCAAAAACCTACCCAGTGATACCCAAGTTACACTACTCACACTTTTCAACACCATTTGGGCTGCAGGATACCTCCCAACTGCATGGAAAGAAGCCATTGTGGTTCCTGTTTTAAAACAAGGCAAAGATCCTTCCTTAGTGGCAAGTTACCGCCCGATCGCCCTCACGAGTTGCCTTTGTAAGGTATTTGAAAAAATGATTAATCGGCGACTCATCCATTTCCTTGAAATTAGCAAAATGCTTGATCCGTATCAGTGCGGCTTCCGAGAAGGGCGGTCCACAACCGATCATCTCGTACGTGTTGAAGGAAATATCCGGGACGCATTTATACATAAACAGTTCTTCCTATCGATATTTCTCGATATGGAAAAGGCGTATGACACGACGTGGCGTTACGGAATCTTAAGAGACCTGTCAGAAATGGGCATCCACGGTAATATGCTTAATATAATAAAAAGCTATTTGTCAAATCGTACCTTCCGGGTAAAAGTCGGCAATGCACTCTCACGGCCTTTTACGCAAGAAACGGGTGTACCCCAAGGAGGCGTTCTCAGCTGCACACTCTTTATCGTGAAGATGAACACGCTTCGTGCTTCATTACCACCCGCCAACTTTTACTCTGTCTACGTCGATGACATTCAAATAGCTTTCAAGTCCTGTAGCCTCGCCGTCTGCGAGAGACAGGTACAGCATGGTTTGAACAAGGTGTCAGGGTGGGCAGAGAAAAATGGATTCAAAATCAATCCTCACAAGAGTTCATGTGTTTTGTTTACAAGGAAGAGAGGCCTGGTTCCAGATCCCTGCTTAGAAGTGTGTGGACAACAGATACCTGTAAACAAAGAACACAAATTTCTAGGTGTCATACTTGACTACAGACTCACTTTCGTCCCCCACATTAAACATCTTAAAGAAAAGTGTCTAAAAACAATGAACATAATCAAACTTCTATCCCACACTACGTGGGGTAGTGACAGGAAGTGTTTATTGAAACTCTATAAAAGCCTCATTCGATCACGATTAGACTATGGTGTGTGATTTATCACTCTGCCGCCCCGAGCGCACTAAAAATGTTAGACCCTGTCCACCATCTAGGAATCCGACTGGCCACAGGCGCTTTCAGAACAAGTCCCATACAAAGTTTATATGCAGAATCAAATGAGTGGTCACTTCATCTTCAGAGAACATACATGAGCCAAACATATTTTCTGAAAGTCCACTCAAATCCTCAACATTCCTGTTTTAATACCATTAATGACATGACATATGCTACACTCTTTCGCAATCGTCCTTCCGTAAGACAGCCTTTCTCGCTGCGTGTGAGGGAGCTTAGTGAAGAAATGCACGTTCCACTCCTCGAGCTTCCCCTAATGCATTCAGCCAAGCTACTGCCTCCGTGGGAGTGGCAGCTCATACAATGTGATATATCTTTCATGCAAGTTACAAAACACGCTCCAGAGATTGAAATCCTAATGCATTTCCGGGAACTCCAGCACAAATACTCCTGCACGGAGTTCTACACAGACGCATCGAAGTCACACGACGGGGTGTCCTATGCAGCCGTCGGTCTATCCTTCTCGGAATCCGACGTACTGCATCCGGAAACTAGTATCTTTACGGCTGAGGCCTACGCACTGCTGTCGGCCGTAAAGCATATAAATAAATCACAACTCCAGAAATCAGTTATATATACGGATTCCCTCAGTGTTGTGAAGGCCTTGATGTCATTTTCTAAGCACAAAAACCCAGTCATCAACGAACTCTATTCCGTCCTATGTAAAACGTATATATGTAACCAGCATGTCATCATATGCTGGGTGCCCGGTCATAGGGCCATTGAAGGCAATGTTCTGGTGGACCAGATGGCCACATCAGTTGCATCGTATTCTGTAAATCCTACCGCAGCAGTCCCTGTCACAGATCTGAGGCCCTACTTGCGCAGAAAACTGCGGAACTACTGGCAACGCTCGTGGGACATGGAAACAAACAATACACTGCATGTAATCAAGCCACAATTAGGTTTCCGGCCTCCCGTAACAAAATCCCGCCGGACTGATGTCCTATTCTGCCGTCTAAGAATAAGACACACTTTCGGCACACATAACTTTTTACTCACGGGAAACGAGCCTCCAACCTGTGGTAGATGCGGGGAGAGGCTGACCGTCCTCCACGTCTTACTGGAGTGTCGGAAAGCCGAATCTGAACGAAAGAAACATTTTCCCGTAGCATACCGCCAGCACATCCCCCTTCATCCAGTAATGTTACTAGGCCCAGAACCTTTATTTGACACCAACGCAGTACTAAGCTTTCTGAAAGATGTTGTCTTGCATGTTTTTAGCCCCACATGTTCGTAGGGGGTCCTCTCTCCAGAGGATGCCGCTGCGATAATTATTCTGAATAGCACATGCCTCTAGGCCCTTATGGTTCAAGGGCTCTGGCGAGGCAGTAGTGCTGTAAGCAATTTAAAGTCTCGCATATTTTAAACATTGCATCATTCTTTTACGATGGATTTTAAAGTTCATAGTATTCGTCATCAGTCATCGCCATAATTTTATAGCACTTTGATTTTACGCACTTTACAGCGACTATTTTAGGCCAATTTACAGCCAAGTCACATCTTCCATAATACATCCTCAACACTACCACCAGTCATGGCGCTCTTTGGCCAAACCTGGCCCTTGCGCCACAAAACAACACACATCATCATCATCATCATATCGGAAGTAAAAGGCTTGGCCTGCAAACGGCGTGTCCCATGGTGGAAGGACGATTGTAGGATCGCTCGTAAAAAACAGAACAGGGCGTGGGGGTTGCTACGCGCTTCTCCCACTGCAGAAAATCTAGTCAACTTTAAAAAAGTAAAATCCGAAGGCAGGCGAACCCGCCGACAGGCCAGACGAGAAAGTTGGCAGAAGTTTCTATCAAGTATTAACTCGTTCAGAGATGAGGCGAAAGCCTGGAACAGGGTCAATAGGATAAGAGGGCGACAAGCACATGCACTCCCTTTGGTAAACACAGAAGGCGATACCCTACAAGATCAGGCGGACTCACTTGGGGAGCACTTCGAGAGCGTGTCAAGTGCCAACCATTACTCGCAATCCTTTCTGAAATATAAACAAATAGAAGAATGTAAGCCACTCATGAGAAAATGTCAACAGAATGAACCATACAATTGTCCTTTTAGCATTTCGAAACAAGCGTTATGCCAACCATTACATTTTCCCCAGATGGTATCTCATCATTAATTCACAACGTTAAACTCACATCGTCAGCCGGCGTGGATAACATTAACTCGAAACTGTTAAAGAATACTAAACACGTCACCGCAGTGTTTCTTTGTGTGCTATTCTCGCAGTCACTTTCAACTGGTGAAGTACCACATGACTGGAAGGTGGGGAAGGTTGTTCCCATCCACAAATCAGGTGACAGGAATTGCCCGCTTAATTATCGCCCCATTTCATTAACGAGTGTGCCCTGTAAGCTCATGGAACACGTCATGTACACAGGAATCATGAAATTTCTCGACTCGAACAAATACTTTCATTCTTCACAGCATGGGTTCCGCAAAGGCTTTTCCTGCGAAACACAACTGGCCATTTTCCTGCATGATATTCACACTAACTTAGATTCTAACCTCCAAACAGACGCGATATTTTTAGATTTTGCAAAAGCGTTTGACAAGGTACCGCACCAACGTCTGCTACTAAACCTTTCTCTTGCGAACCTTCACCCTGACATTTTGCGATGGATTGAAGCATTCCTAACAAACAGATCTCAGTTCGTTACAGTTAACAACAGCGCATCTAACCACCTACCAGTCACTTCCGGTGTACCGCAAGGATCAGTTCTTGGACCCCTACTCTTTTTAATATACATTATTGACCTACCCCTGCACGTGTCTTGCAACGTTCGTTTGTTCGGAGACGACTGCGTCATTTATCGAACAATTACTAGCACATCTAATCAAGACTTACTTCAGGAGGACATTAACTGTTTACAGCAATGGTGCGACCGGTGGTTGATGGAACTTAATCCTAAGAAATGCAACTTGATGGTATTTTCTCGTCGGCGCGACCCATTTCCTTACCAATACACAATTAATAACATTCCCGTGTGTGCTGCACAGTCTTACAAGTACCTAGGTGTTACTATATCTAACGATTTATCCTGGCGAACACACGTCAGTAACATCATTTCATCTGCTAACAAATCGCTGGGTTTTCTCAAGCGTCATCTAAAACGCGCCCCCAAACCTGTTAAACTACTGGCCTACCAGTCAATAGTCCGACCGAAATTGGAATATGCATCCGCCATATGGAATCCGCACCAAACATATCTCATTAACGCGCTCGAAGCCGTTCAAAACCGTGCCACAAGGTTCATCCATTCTAATTATTCATATGACGTGAGCATATCTTGCTTAAAGAAAGAATTGAATTTACTTCCCCTTTGTACGCGCCGGCGCACTGGAACCCTTTCACTTTTCCAGAAGTTTTATCACAGCTCGCTTAATCAACCACCCTATATCCTTCCCGCAGCCCGAACATCTCATCGCACATGCCACACTTTTCAAGTGGGCCGCCCTCGCATGCGCACTGTTACCTTTTCCGCCTCATTCTTTTGCCAGGCCGCTACAGATTGGAACAATCTGCCCCACCAAATCTCCACCATCATTTGCCCTTCTACGTTCGTGGAGAGTGTCACTGCGCACTTTTCACAATAGAAATGACTTGTGTTAATAGACTTATATGCTCGTGCAACTTTAGTTTTTATTACTTAGTACTATGTATTTGCGCTGACGTATGTAACCCTTTAGCACATGCAGTTTTTTGTTGTTGTTTGCGTGTTCACTTATGTATTATGCAAATTATGTACTAATGTATTCCCACCCCTTATGTAATACCCCTATCCAGGGGTCTTTAAGGTAATAAAATGAAATGAAATGAAATGAAATTTCCGAGTTGAGAGCTGCCTTGAGCGCATGCAAGAGCTCTGCCCCGGGATCTGACAAAATCATGTATGAAATGATCAAAAACCTACATAAAGACACCCAACTTACACTACTCACACTTTTCAACACCATCTGGGATGCAGGGTACCTTCCAACCGCGTGGAAGGAAGCCATTGTAGTCCCTGTTTTGAAACAAGGCAAAGACCCTTCCTCAGTGGCAAGTTACCGCCCGATAGCCCTCACAAGTTGCCTTTGTAAGGTGTTCGAAAAAATGATAAATCGGCGACTCATCTTTTTCCTTGAACAGAGCAAAATTCTTGATCCTTATCAGTGCGGCTTCCGAGAAGGACGCTCCACAACTGACCACCTTGTACGTGTAGAAGCAAATATCCGGGACGCATTTGCACACAAACAATTCTTCTTATCCATATTCCTCGATATGGAGAAGGCGTACGATACGACGTGGCGTTACGGAATCTTAAGAGACTTGTCAGAAATGGGCATCCACGGTAATATGTTTAATATAATAAAAAGCTATCTGTCAAATCGTACCTTCCGGGTAAAAGTCGGCAATGCACTCTCACGTCCTTTTACGCAAGAAACGTGTGTACCCCAAGGAGGCGTGCTCAGCTGCACACTATTTATCGTGAAAATGAATACGCTTCGTGCTTCACTACCACCCGCCATCTTTTACTCTGTCTACGTGGACGACATTCAAATAGCTTTCAAATCTTGTAACCTCGCAGTCTGCGAGAGACAGGTACAGCATGGCCTGAACAAAGTGTCAATGTGGGCAGACAAGAATGGGTTTAAGATCAATCCTAACAAAAGCTCTTGTGTTCTTTTTACAAGAAAGAGAGGACTTATCCCAGATCCTTGCATAGAACTGCGTGGACAACAGATACCTGTAAACAAAGAACACAAATTTCTAGGTGTCATACTTGACTACAGACTCACCTTCGTTCCCCACATTAAACATCTCAAAGAAAAGTGTCTAAAAACAATGAACATAATCAAACTTCTATCCCAGACTACGTGGGGTAGTGACAGGAAGTGCTTAATGAATCTCTATAAAAGCCTCATTTGATCACGACTAGACTATGGTGCCGTGCTCTATCATTCTGCAGCCCCGAGCGCGCTAAAGATGCTAGATCCGGTCCACCATCTAGGAATCCGTCTGGCCACTGGCGCATTCAGAACGAGCCCCATACAAAGTTTATATGCAGAATCGAATGAGTGGTCTCTTCATATCCAGAGAACATACATCAGCCATACATATTTTCTGAAAGCCCACTCAAATCCTCAACATCCCTGTTTTAATACCATTCATGACATGACATATGCTACACTCTTTCGCAATCGTCCCTCCTTAAGACAGCCTTTCTCGCTGCGTGTGAGGGAGCTTAGTGAAGAAATGCACATTCCACTCCTCGAGCTTCGCCTAATGCATCCAGCCAAGCTGCTACCTCCTTGGGAGTGGCAGCTCATACAATGTGATATATCTTTCGTGGAAGTCACAAAGCATGCTTCAGAGATTGAAATCAAGATGCATTTCCGGGAACTCCAGCACAAATACTCCTGCACGGAGTTCTACACAGACGCATCAAAGTCACACGACGGGGTGTCCTATGCAGCCGTTGGTCCATCCTTCTCAGAATCCGACGTACTGCACACGGAAACTAGTATCTTCACGGCTGAGGCCTACGCCCTGCTGTCGGCCGTAAAGCATATAAACAAATCACAACTCCCGAAATCAGTGATATATACGGACTCCCTCAGTGTTGTGAAGGCCTTGATGTCTTTCTGTAATCATAAAAATCCAGTAGTTATTGAACTTTACTCCGCACTGTGGAAATCATATATATCTAACCAACATGTGATCATATGCTGGGTGCCTGGACATAGGGGCATCGAGGGAAACGTGTGCATCGAGTGCTGTCGGCCGGTTCTGACATGAATCTTGTACGTTTAGGGCGTGACACGTACAATAATATAGACTGGTAGTTCCCAGACATCCAAAGCATCTAATGTGCAGAGAACAGTGCGTCCCTAGGCGGGAACGTAAACAGTGGAAAACTACTTTTAAAACTGTTTTCCCCTTTTTGGGGGGCCGTAGCTTTGTTCGAAAACAGCAATTCTCATTGATCTTGTGTGCCTTCCCTTTCTTCGGCTTCGTGCCGGGTACTTCTAGGTCACAAACGGCATTCACATTATCAGTGTGACCAATCTTTCATGAGCGAAGCACCAAGTTCACAAAAGAAGCGTACGCAAGACATATTAGGAATATCTTTGGGGGACAAAGACAGGCTTCGAACCGCGTGAGCCTTTTTTTTTACTATAATGTATAATAGCAGCTAGAACAGTTCAACATATGATGCCTGCAAGCCTTAAATCGTGGTCGAGCACGATAGTAGTAAAAAAGAAAGGGAATGTTTATTTTAAGCGACTTCTCATTTCCCTTTCGCAAACTTCTTTTTCTTAAGATTGATCTCTCGGCTCGTTTTCTGTGCGACTCAAAGCCAGCAATAGCGCCCCGTTATTCATCAGCACTCAAAATTCCGAAGCGTTCATGTAAGAATGCTCGTTATACCAGTCGCGATTTAATTGGCTGCCTTTATTATTGACAGCTGAATAGCTGTCATTAATAAAGGTCAAGAGTTCAATTGCTGGCAGCAGCGGGCGCATTATAATAACATACGAATACAAAAAAGAACTCGTTAATTTTTGTTTTTGTGCACTGTAAATAAATGCGCTGGCTCCGACTGGCATTTCTCATAGTCTGTGTGTTCCTTTGGGAACTAAGCTTATAGTGTCACTCAGCGAGCTAATCACTAAGTTATGGACTGACTGAGAAACCGCTACATTAACACGACCTTTCCGCGAACTAAGACATGTGTTCACATGAAACTAATCCTTCCTGATGCTTACGAGGACAACTAATCTTGTGTGAACGTATATTGCAAGCTAATCTGAGTGTGCTCTTCAGTTGGCTTCTCTGTTCACAATTGCATACTTGTTTGCTTCTCTGTTGTTAACACGCTGGCTACTTCTTTTGATTTATCTTATATTTCCAGAAAATGATGTAGTTGACGGTGATAAGACAAATAATCCTGGTGACCAACATTTCTGACATACGGCCTATTCTTCAGCAGTTGCTTGTAGCAGCAGTAGGTATCGTGACAGATATAAATTTAAAATATCGACAGTTAGGAATTTCTTACATCTTGGCGAGGATAGCGTCAAGGCTTTACAAATAACGTTGTGCTGATGAAAGCTTAGTGCTATTAGGATAATTGTGCCAGCACGCTCTAGAGCAACTGATGGTTCCCAACGTGGTATGTGACATGCGTGTTGCATTTCGAGTTTCTATCTAGCCCTATGCCTTATTACTCCAGTTTGAAACGCTGTCCGAAACAACGTAGGATGCATCTGACGCCAAGTTACTTCAAACAGTGATGTGTGATTGCAGCGTTAAGGAAGGTAATTGCTTTTTTAACACCGGCACTAATGCTAAGCATCTCTGACTAAATTGCAAAAGTGTCATGCTCACGTACACTGGCCGGTGCGAAGCAATAAATACTCGTTTGTCTTTTCTATACTCCTCGTGCTTCACTCGTGCGTGAAAGCATAGCCGCATGAATGTATGTAAGAATCTACGTAAGCTCCGCTTGCGAAATAGGAGCGTTACGTTCATCCACATGACGTGGTGGTGCACTACTCAAATATTTGCATGTAATGCTTTCCAATATCAGCTTCAATACCGGCTCATAAAAATTATGAAAATTGAATAATACCCTTGCACATCATAAGGCATGAAGCTTTCATAAGGAAAGTAGGACAAGCTCCGATCACGCTCAATAGGGTGTTTATGTTCACCTAGCCAAGACGATTGCTGCGAATCTCAATTCCGGCAAGCAGTAAGCCGGAAGTGACGGAGAAGAATGGGTTTCTGCGGCCGCAGGAAAAGAAAGACACGGCACCCTTCAGAATAGTTCCAACCCAACCTACAGTAGAAGAGGAATGCATCCAAAAGGAAATCTTTGCCTGAGGCTAATACCTAAAGCACGCAAAACTTTCCAAAGACGCTGCTATTTCCAGAATCACGCTTCTCAACTGCCGTTGTGTAAGCTTGGCGAAGAGTAGGCAAAACTTGATTTTGCGCTGTGTGATTTAGGGGAAAGCTTGCTTTCGAATGGTTGACGGATAGCACTCGTGAAAGCCTTTGACTATAAAAGATCAGCGAAGAAGCGAAGGACGCGGCCAGAGGTGTTCATTTCTCAGGAGACGAGCTTGCAAATCACTTTTTCTCGTGAAAGGTATTTCTCGGGCAGTAATTTGTCTTTGGAGGCCTGGTTTATAGTTTAGATGTAAATAGCAAGATTAAAATACAGACTCGCGGTGATGACTCTGCAATACATTTGAGATAATACACGTGGAAAATAAACGGCGCCGCGTTCCGACTTGTAAGTACAGCTGCTATTGCAGTGCACTTCAAGAACAGCAACGAAGCCGACCCGTCAGGAGGCCCTCGAAAAAGGTAAATTGGCATTGGTCGGTAAGGTGAAAGCGTCTATCCTTCACGCGGTAAATGCAGACCCTGCAAAACCAAGTTTTTACTACGGGCAAATGTTGCAAAGCAAGCTTTTGTAAGCATCACGTTTTGGCATTAAGCCAGGTTTCCAGTTTAAGACCGCGATTTATGGTTGCCGGTAGAGTTCTGTCGAGGAAACAACGTCAAAAATTTCCCTCCTGGAATACCATTGCCTTTCTTTGAATGCGCAAAATAGGTGATGAGGCGAAGTTTACTATCAGAGGAAATCTGCAGAGTGAAGGTCTTTCGCGGAAACGGGAACTCCTGTGCTCGAAAGATCCGAGTGGCTTAAACGAGGAAACTAAGATGGATGTGTGCTTTCCCTGCGAAGGATAGAGTTCGAAACATAGTACAGAGCCATATATTAAAGGGGAGTGGGGGGCAGCATCTGCGAACATTGTATAGTTACATATAAGGAAGTAGATTTTTGACCAATACAGTGTTGGAAAACGTAAAAATCAGGAAGTTGAAAGCGAAGTCGTGGTTGCGAAACCAACGGCAACAAAATCCTTTAAAAAATGAGACCAGACGCAAAAGTGATGCAAAAGTCCTAACTAATGCAGCCAGCATGTGTAAAAAACAACACATACTTAATTTGTTTTGACCTGTAAAAAAAAAAAACGTTTAACAACGAAAAATTATATTAACAAGGTGTTGGCTGTTAAAGGCTGGTTGAGGTGCTAAATTTTAATACTCCTTATTTATTTAGTAATACAAGGACTAGCCATATATTCGGCTAATAAGACCAATATATTAAAGAATATCTGGCTGCCTCACTTGCGTTCTTCGGAGAGGGCCACAATTTTTTATTAACTTGTTGTTAAATATTGCTAATTTACATGTCTTATGGAAACTTAACTTAGTGTGGCTGTGATAGTAGTCATCGACGAATACCACTTTCGTGACGAATGCGTAATTCTCCTCCTACAAGGGCAGTAAAATCCAAGCAGACGAGATGAGCCGGATCATGAGCAAGGACTGTATGATAACTCTTTAAGTGGTCGTCTATTTTATCTTTCACGCTTTTGCTTCCTCAAGCAACTCCTGCCGGTACAGTAATCGAGCTGGCCAAAACGGCGATTACTTCATATTTAACTACCACCTACAGGTGACACGACACTCATGTGCGTTCCTATTTATGCATAAGATCTGATTTATTCCTCTGATATCTAAGATGTGTCCCAAGCATTTCATCTTAGAGCCAACTAAATATCGTGGAATATTTTATTGACCTCTGAGAATCGCTTACTTCCATGAATTAACTTCAAGTACGTTTCTACTCGCGCCCGGATTACTTCCTGCTGCTATTATTTCTGAATGTACCCTTGGAAAAAAGAACGGACTCGGAAACGTTCCCAAGAAACGTGAAACCATATCCAAACTACGCTGAAGATAGCGAGAAAGACGGTCGGTGATTACATAGAGTACGCACGATAGGAAGCAATGAGCGTCTTATATCTGTTATCTGCAGTTATTAAATTATTTAATACCAACCCAGCAATAAATGCGCAAAGGAACGATACAAAAATCTGCAGCACTCAATATGTCTCTAGTCTAATCTCGTCTTCATGGCTCGAGTGATCGCGCGAAGTGCCCGTAATTATATGTGAGACGCGAAGCCCTTTGAAAAACGAGCGAAATAAATTCGAAGTCACTTAATGGCAAAACAAAGGGGAGTAGCTCATAAAAGGTAATCAGAGTAATATTCTGAACGACACTGCTAAGTGATGGTCTGCTGTTCCCAGATAACGGAGAGTTCATTGAGCGACAACGAATAAGCAAAAGAGAAAGATGTTATGAAGTAATTAGGCTCGCTCCTCATTGCAGGCAGCGAGAGGAGCAAAAGCCATTAAAAAAAAGAAAGGCAGATAAGAACGCGACCCCTAATTAACTGCGCTCAAGGAACTGTCTTACGACCGGTCGTTTAAAAGGCGGAGTAGAAAAAGATACAGTGAAACGAATAAAACAGAAATAGTTAAAGTAAGATCATTGACGTTAAAGTGTAGAGGTTATAAAATGAAGAGAAGTTGTAGAAAAGCCAGGCGTGTCTGGAAAGAAGACGAAGTATGAAATGGGGTGGGATATACATAGAACGACGGAAGGAAAGGAGACGAATATGAAATCGGGAGGCAGTGGGGAAAGGGAAAACCGATGGGAACAACCAAACGGAGAAGGCAAGAAAGCCGGCCTTCCAGAAAACTCTACGAGCCAACCTGACCACCACTTGAAATATTTTCACCCATTTGCCAATTGGTTCTCAAACCACGTATACCCTGTCTTTAAGAAGAAAAGGCAATGAATAAAGAGCAAGCGCGATGCAAATTCATTTGTACGTTCAACTGTAATGTACAAATGTTCGGGAAAACGAAAACGAGCGGACGAAAAGAGGACCTGTCGCGAGTGGGTGCCAGGCGCGCCCACATCCTCTGTATTAAGCGTTTCAGTGCTTTACCGGTTAAGCTAACGTGATAGCCTTCATCTGGTGCACTTGTTTCCATAGTGTACAACATTGCCTCTCGGAACTGTCTCGTAATTGTAAAACGAAAAAAAAAATGATCTCCACGGAGCATTTCGTTCTTTTCACTGATCTCGTATCCTCCCAGCTTGACGTTGGCCAAATCTCTAGTGAAGTTTCGAGAATGGCTGGTGCAAACGATGCTTACTCGTGCTCTACCCGCATTGCACGCGTGTGGAACTGTGCGATAAACTTGCGTCTGAAACGAGCAACAGCCGAATGAAGCGCATACGAAACCCCCTATGCATCTATGGGTTGCGTTGCTCTGAAGACATCAAATGCGAATGAGACATACGACAAAGAGAATTCGCGTTCTGGCCACAAGGAGAGAGGGGGAGGCAGGAAGGCACAATGCTGAATGGTACGGATGACGGGAACATCAGCCGAGAAAGCATCACTATGGCTTTCTAATAGAAAGCTAGCTTAAGGGATAAAGGGAGTAACACAGAAAGATATGCACTGAGAAGCGATGTAATGCCAGTCACGTGGGCCACACCAGTTGTGGTATGTAACGGGTTCGAAGAAAAATTTCATGCTAAGCAATGGTGCGGCGCTTATGAACCCGTTGACTCTGCGAATTGACGCCCATAATGCATGAGTACGCGGTAATATTCATGTCTACAGCACATGCATACGCGAAGGCAACAATAAAATAAAAAATAAAATAAAAAGGACACTATACATTACACATTGCGTACAATTATTACATATAAACTGCACATTGTTTCGAGAGCGCCATTTACAGAGGACTATTGTTCTGCTGTGTACGCAGTTGTTCAGCGCAAACTAGATAATGACGGCGTAGTCGTAGACTAAGCCTAAGTACATCATTGACTCCACTTGATGTATAGTATCAAGACAGTAGAATCGCAATATAGTGACGGGAGTGGTTAGGGGGACAACCAATGTCGAGCATTTTCTCACATTAAGTGAAAGGCGAATCTTGTTTGACCAGCTTTCCGTGGCCTAGAGATAGTTCTGTATTCGATATTATAGGGAGTGAATATCACTGTCTGGCGCATAGCAAGCAATATCGTCTGCACATAGATATATTTGCACATCTGGCTGCCAAGGAATGGAACACATCAGAACGTTAAATAATAGTGGAGAAGTGACAGCTCCTTGATGAACACCTTGTGATTATGTATGCTGAAAGAAAAGCATTTTGGGCAGCAGTAGAGTTTCTTCCCATTTAAGAACTCACGTATTCAGTTCACAAGGCAATTTGGAAACTCTAGATTTCCTAATATATTCAATAAAATTACGTATTCTACAATGTCGTAGGCTTCGGAGATGTCTAGTGTCACAATAGCACCCATCTGTCTTTGGCGCCATGCTAACTTTATTCTACTTTCTTAGTTCACATGAGTGCGCCAGACTTAAAATGATGGTCGCAATCCAATTTGGCAGGAATTAAACAAGGCTTAGGTCTCTACGAAATTACGCATACGGGCATATCGTATACTTCAAATAATTTAACCAAATTTCAGATTAGCGTGATTGGTCTAATCTTATCCTTTGTATATTCTTCCCCATGCTTTTAAGGAACTGGAAATTTTTGAGTAACTTTTCATGCAGAGGGAATCCTTGAAATTCTAATTCAGTGATTTATAATCGCTAAAAGGTAATTAGGAGCTTCCTTAAAGAAAATTTTGATCATGGCGGAGGTTACCCCATCTGCGCCGGGAGCTGAATCTGGCAGTCGCTCCACGATTTTAGCCGATTATAAGACGGTAATTTCTATAAATTCATCTGACGCCCTTCGTAAGCTGGAGCAATGTGGCATGCAGCGACACTTAATCGTTTTCTTGGCTGGACATGGCTGCACGCTGTCGTTTCGGCACATGACTTTATTTTCATCACTGATAATATCGATCACTCTTGTCGGAAAAACCGCTCAATGCAGGCGAGCCATCAATTGCAAATATATCTCAGAAGCAGTACTGCATCCGATTTCTGCGAACGACTTCTTGTCTTTCTTTTCTGCGACTAATAATTCGTTGACTGCGTTGAATAACCACATGGTGAAGAGCAGTTACAGAAAAAGTTCTTATCTCATCCATTCGAATTCGTTCCTTCCGCTTTTCTTTTCCTTCTTGCCACTCCTACTCGTTTCTTGATACTTTCTTCTAGTTGATAATGCGCTAGGCATTTTTCGGTACCGTTGCCACCTGCTTAAGTCAAACTTTCCTGTCTGACTTTGCTATTATAAAATTTCCAGCGATGTATCATCACCGCTTGCTAATGGGTTATTAGAATTCGCAAGAAAATAATTTCTGAAGAAGCATGAATGTGGAGAAATGTCTCTCCACACTTGCAATTTTCCCAGCACGCACTGTGATTTAGGAAAGAGTACAGCCGGAAGTCATTTGGCGTTATCGCTTTTGAGCCGCCATGGAGGTTGGGGCTTTTTTCTTTTAATCCTATAAACGTCGGGGAGAATGGGCAATCAGCCATTGACTTCGTACGTATAGAAACTGAAGGACATTCGAGCGCACTGATTCTCTAATAGCTGCGCATAAAACTATCACGCACTAATGAGGTTAGTCATCAAGTGCGAAATCTGACGCATCACGAACCGAAATTTTGTGCTGCTTTTCACGTAAAATTTTTCTTCTTTACATGTCCCTACAATAACGTACAAAAAGAAAACAACTTCCTGGGCTCTCAACTATTGAAAAGCACCCAATGCGGTATCGCCCAAACGACTACTTACATATCATAAGAACAATATGTGATAAAGCAGCCTTTTAAAGCCATGACGCGTTGCAATACGCCCAATAACTGCGGAAATGTGCAGTTATATTAGCATGCTATGGTATGAGGCATGCTGTGCCTGTAACCACACGTAACATTGGGCATGGTGTGCAAGTTAAGTGTCTGTTTATTTCATGCTGTGCACTTTTCCTTTTTTGCTATTACGTTCAAAACTGACCTTGCTGGGCATAATACCTTCTGCTAACATGTGCTTCACTGCAGTAAGGGCCGCAATAAGAAACCTGCCTACTATATATGCGTCACCAGGCTAGTAAAACTGAGAAGCTCGCCAATGAACACAAACATCAATATAAAAAAGACGAGAAAATAATTATACTCATTCAGTAAAAGTGTCACCTTATTCTAGGTAATAAAATGTTTAGCACACAGATTTTTGCTCATAATCACGGAAAGCTTTATTCTGCAAACATTGACTCCGCAAAGATCAAGCACGCACCATTTCATTCTTTCTGCATTTACACGGAACAACGAATTTACACTTGTTCTTATTAATAAGCAATGTCCCCCATAGAGTGGTACTATGGTAACGTGTTTTGCTTACTTATGGTCGAACCCAGATGACCTGCAAGTTCCTTTCTACCATAAAAAGCACATAACGACGTGATGTAGTGGAGCATGGGGTCATCTGAAACGAAAAAAAAAAATAAACCAGATGGCTTTACCCGCTGTGGTGGCTTAGCGGCTTGGCGTTGAGTTGCTAAGCGCGTGGTCACGGGATCAAATCCCTGCCGCGACGTTCGCATTTCGATTGGGGCCAAATGCGAAAACACCCGTGTCCTATGCTTTGGTGGCACGCTAAGGATCCCCGTGTGGTCAGAATCAATCCGCAGTCCCTCACTGTGCCTTATTTATAATCAAATCGTTGTTTTTGCGGAGTAAAACCGCAATTAAACTTCAAACCAGATAGCTTTCATTGCACTCATACCTCCCCAAAATCAATCTCAGATCTCCGCTCGGATTTTATCTGTCATGATGGGGATGAAAATGTGCGAAACGTCGCAGAAATTGTTACAAAAGCGGTAGAGTCAATAGTCGGTATATTCCGTCAGCGAAGAAGGGCAGTGAAAATTATAAATAGTCGTTGATACAACACCTCGAAAATGCAAGACATTTTTGAAGCCTGCAGTAGACAGTTGTCTCTTTAGCCGTATGGTGGCTACTGCTGCTGCTTTTCGCTTGTGCATTCTTGCAGAGATTCCGAGGTAACAACGAATTGCTGTAGCTCACTAGGACTCGATGCGACATTTCTCCTACCTAACACAGCATTAAAAAAAAGTTCTGCCTAATAAATAGGGCTGTGTCTGAGATTCAAATCGAGCTCTCAGTCGTCCGGAAAACGCACCCAATGGCACCATCATCATCATCATCAGCCTGGTTGCGCCCACTGCAGGGCAAAGGCCTCTCCCATGCTTCTCCAACAACCCCGGTCATGCACTAATTGTGGCCATGCCGTGCCTGCAAACTTCTTAATCTCATCCGCCCACCTAACTTTCTGCCGCCCCCTGCTACGCTTCCCTTCCCTTGGGATCCAGTCTGTAACCCTTAATGACTATCGGTTATCTTCCCTCCTGATTACATGTCCTGCCCATGCCCATTTCTTTTTCTTGATTTCAACTAAGATGTCATTAACTCGCGTTTGTTCCCTCGCCCAATCTGCTCTTTTCTTATCCCTTAACGTTACACCTATCATTCTTCTTTCCATAGCTCGTTGTGTCGTCCTCAATTTGAGTAGAACCCTTTTCGTAAGCCTCCAGGTTTCTGCCCCGTAGGTGAGTACTGGTAAGACACAGCTATTATATACTTTTCTCTTGAGGGATAATGGCAACCTGCTGTTCATGATTTGGGAATGCCTGACAAACGCACCCCAGCCCATTCTTATTCTTCTGATTATTTCCGTCTCATGATCCGGATCCGCCGTCACTACCTGCCCCAAGTAGGTGTATTCCCTTACGACTTCCAGTGCATCGCTGCCTATTGTAAATTGCTGTTCTCTGGCACCAACTATGGCACCAAATGGAACAACTATGCGAAATTTTACAGTCAACAAGAAACATTTGTCTGCATACGCTTGCGTAATTAGTAATTTGATGCCACTCTAGCAGGAACACAACAGTTAACCGAAGATAACACAACTATGCGGAATCCAATCCACTCTGGGACCAGTTAAAGCAATGCACATGGCGGCTCTACAGGAACAGAATCCTAAAAGACAAAATAATTGCGAAGCGCTTTGTGACTAGGCAGCACAGTGTGTACTAAGAGTTTTAATGCGCTACTGATGGGTACACACAAAGGAGGTTAAAGAAAAACTGCCTGAATGGAAGTCGCCTATTGCGGCCTATGGGCTCAGGTGAAGGCGCCTGCGGCCCTTCGCCTTGATGGGGTATAAGAACAGCCTGCCAAGAGTTTCGCAGAGCTGTTGGCCGAATTTTCCAGCGATTTTTAATCGCACAAGGGATTTTCAAGTTCTTATGCAATACTGTGTGATATGAGGTGAGCAGTATTGGAGGCCTCCGGATTTCACATATCCGGGTACTGGGGCTTTTGTTCAATTTTATCATCACGAATATGCAGCTGCCGCAAAGTAGAAAAAAATCGCGCAATTATTAGCGTTTAGTCGCCTTCTTTATTGCAGTGTAGAAATTGCTGAAACTTGAACGATGTCGGAGCGAAAAGCATTTAGAAACTGAAAATGTAGCATGGGAGAAGGCAGTACGTGCAAGAAGACAAAAGTATTCATTATTGTCTTCATTATGAGGAGGTGTTGCTGGTGCTTTAGCATCTTCATTGCATGGAGGGTCTCGCAACTTCGGTGGCGGCTGTGTGCTTTGAGCCTGAAATACGAAATTTTTCTTTACTCCAGAGCAAGGCAACGCTAATCTGCAACCTTATTTAAATGCGAAGGATCTTGTACGTCAAACTTTCCTAAAAACGACCGAGCGCGCTTGCACATTTCCGGATCCACACAGCACCAGGCACGGCAAGATACGACGGCTCAAAACACAAGCTGCGGTGACTGACGTGCTTTTGCCTCCCCCAGCCTCCGAAAGATGACGACGCGGCGGCTTCACTTGACAGGCGCTCTCTCCACTCCAGCAGTTTTTCTTTAACTTCCGTGGTACGGCGCTTATGAGGGTGGGCCACTGCCTATCTCGCACTCGGTACCTGGGCATGCCACTGAGCTCATGCCATTGTCATGCTATCGCAGAGTACCAGTTGTCGTGACACCATCTCACATAATCATCGTCAGGTAGTCGCGATAATCCCCTTCTCGCCGTGGAGTTGTCGTCATGCCCTCGCCGACATACGGTTTCCGTCAACGCCGTCTTTTTGCCATCGTCGTCATACAGCCATCATCGTACACTCGTCATCATTCCATTATCGCCGTCCCATAGTTGCCTTGCCTTTTGTTGTTCGATCTACACCATTCCTTTGCTGTTCCATCATATTCATGCTGCGGCACTTTAATGGTAAATATGACGCCGTTGTCAGGCTGTAATCGTCGTACAGTCGTCTTAATGCGTTCAAGGCCATACTGCCATAGTGATAATGTCACGGTCGTACTGTCGTCGTCATTCCTGCTTTGTGATACAAATCTCATCACGCTGTTGTCTTTGCGCTATCGCCATCATGCCAACGTCGACGTACAGTCGTCGTCATAAAATCGTCGTCACAGAGACGTCGTGAAACCGTTATCCTCAAAGGCTCTATTGTCATCGTTCGAATATATCCTTATGCATGCTTCGTCATGCGTTCGTCATCATACCGTCCTCGCAATTTCATAATCGTCATCCCATTTGTCATCACGGTGTCTTCGTCCTACCACCTGCGGCTACGCCAGCATGCGCTTACAAAGCTGACGAGCGCACGCAGATTGGGAGCAAAACTGTCTGGCCAAAAAACGGCAGCCACACAAGCCAGCTGTGCGAAATTTGCAGTAATGTTTATGAATTTGGACGTGTTCTATGAGTTTGCATATGTTGCGTCAAGTTTTATGAAATATGAATTTTCATTCAGAAAAGTTAGGAAGATAAATGTTGGAGCAAGGCAAGACAGCAAAAAAAATCCATATGAAGAGTATATTGTGAGGAAACCGGCACCGTCCGTTTGTCCTAGCGCAAAAAGCAATATGCTGAAGAAGCACTTGCTTCGAACAATTTCATTAAGACAAGTTTCTTATAGACCAAGACGGCAAGAGCACAGTCAATGAAACCGCCATTGTGAACAAAATTGTTTTTTTTTCTTCTAAGTCTTTGCCGTTCCTATGTTTGCGGCTACTTCTGAGCTGCAGCTAAAGGTAGGTTATCGTAAATGAAGTGCGAGTGTACGCACAAAAATTGTTGGCTGAAGGCAAACATATGAAAAATGCGTGCAATATACATTCCCTGCCCCCTTATGATTTCCGCTGGTATATTTACGAGATTTAACGTTAACGTTCGCTGGCATGCCACAGCGAACGCTTCAACATTCGCGTTAAACAATCGTTATTATTCTGTGAGTAATTTTTTGCGAATACCAACTCTTGGCCGAAGACTAGGCAGGGTCTAAGCCCACCCCACGAAATCACAGGGCTCTCAATAAAAGTAGTTTGTATGTATGAACTTTAGTTACTTGTGTCAAACCACAAATTTTCGGACTGCTTGCGGTTTTGTTTCTGTTTTCCGCATATTTTCGTGCATGTTTGCGGAAAGTGTTTGTATTTCAGAACTTAGATTACATCTTGTTAGCCCCTGCAATGTTAGAACAACTTATTCTCGATAATGATGCAGCCACATGTTGTTGCAAGTATTTCTAGTTTAACCGATCTAAACAAAAAATCAGGGCTTCGGATTGTACGAAATTTGACGGCAGTTTATGAAACATTAGGATTGTATTCCTGTCAGTGCTTTCTATAATTAAACTTATTTGTTTGCCGAGCAAAGTACCAAGACAGCCGGCGTGGATTGCATCGGGAAGGTGTGCTCACATACAAAGTAGCAGTTCAAGAGCAACTAATGAGATTAGACAGATCGTTTCATACGCATGCCAAAATAAAGTACTATCGAGCAGAAAACATTCACAGCAGATTACGATATCTTTTGTGCATTCTTTTTTACTTACCGTACATATATCTCCGCGGAAAGAAAGATTGCCGCTCAAAGAAGGCAACTTATCGCTAAGGGCAAACCGTCAGGAAGGAGGGGAGGCTTTTCCCAGTGAGGCTTTCCCGTAGTGAGATGGATTAGTACCTGATGAAGGTCATCAGCTTTCAGCCGGCTGAAACAAATCACGTCATTCCCTTGGCTCAAACCATCGACGCGGGAAGTGGGCGGCAAAAGGGAGGGGGGGGGGCGAGGTGGAGGCTGGAAGGTTATCAGCACAAACATCTGGGGCTGGTCGTTTGTCGGGAACAACGGTACCTTTTTTTTTTCTTTCAACCTTCCTCCCATCTGAGAAAAGCCCGGATGGTGGCGCGCTTAATATTTCAGTTTTGCTTGTAAGTTAATGACGCGTTTGGCATTTTGGAGTGTTTGTGACTCCGGTGCCCTGAAGAACTTGAAAGTACTGCAGCAGCAGTGGTTCTTGAAGCAGAAATGTGATCGTCGGTAGCGTTGGCGGAGACAGGAAAACTAGCGCGCGCTTTTGAACGTAAGATGATGTAGACGGGAGGCTCATAAACCAGACCACACCTACGTATGTAGGTAAGAAAGGTTATAATATGCCAGAACGTTTTTAAAGGAGGGCCCTCCTTGGTAACAGGAATAAATCGTAACCTCGACTAAACAATATGGGGCGTGTTGGCCGCGCAGCTAAATAAGAAAAGAAATAAAAATTGTAGCGCGAGAGATTCTCCTTAAGACATATCAAAGGTATGTTCTCAGCTTTTGATAGTATAATTATCGAGGTGGCTATACTCAAATATATGGCGTGAATGCGTGTTTAATAAAAAAAAAAGAACTTTACGTACCAAAAAGAGCTAGGTTGTAAATACGAGTCCGCATTATAATTTTAGGATATTGCATTGCTGTAAATGTAAACAGCGTCTTCCTTAGTAACTTTACGTTTGCAGTCTCCAGAGCTGGATTGCTCTGGTGAAAAACAAAAACATGGCGAGATGAATTGCTGCGAAATTCCTTCTGATGCAATAATTGATTAAGTGCTGTGTTGTAGTTTATAGAGAGCACGCACGAGTGTTTGTTGTATTTTTGTATTCTGGATGAGCTCTGAACCACCAATCCGCTGTAATAGAAAGTAGGACACTCAATTTGTATTCAAACTTGGATTACCGCAAATTTCTAAAAGAGGACTTCACTCCCTCCTAATTCCTAAATTATTTATTAATCTAATAACCCTCCCCCCCGCCCCTCCCTTGGAAAGCTATCTCGGCGCATAAATAAATACCTTTACGAAATCTAAAAGCCAATAAGTTATTTCATGTCACATCGCCCGATCATGTGTTTTTCTAGTTTATCAATCAATTTTTATTTCAAGATGACAATCAGCCTGGAGACGCGACAGGAGGCAGGCTTTTGCGCTAAATCCAAGAAGCCTGATTGCCTGGCTTACGTGGACCTCAATGGACCTCACCGGCGATATGGGCTTCTCGTAATTACAAAGAGAACATACCTTTCCTGCTACATTTCCGTCTCATTTCGCATTCCTGGAGTTAGAAGGATCGTGTGTAAGCTAAGTGTAATTGGAAGCACGCGATCTGCGGCTGTTGAAGATTACGACCTTAGTGAACAACGACATTGTCCGAGCATGTGTGTATTCAAGAGTTGCGTTGCGTGATTTTTGTTTGGAATGAGTAGGGCGCAATGTAGTACAAAAGAACAGATGAGCGTTGCACAGTACTTAGGGCCGTGTACTCTGCCGATGGTGGAACGACTGCGCTGCCCGACGTACGATTCTATCAAACAGCTTGAAAGAAAAAGAAAATTTTTCCGCATCATTCCGGGCGCTTCGTAAAGGATACACCCCCGCACGTATAGGCCTACATTGACGTAGTAGTTCTGCGGAAACCCGCAGGGTGGAGAGAAGTATTGAATAAAGGGAAAATGAGACATCCACATTAGCCTACATTAGGTGAAACCGGGCTTCAATACATCGACGATTCGGAAAAACGTACAGTGAAACTGGTTGCTCCCTCGGCTCGTGAGACAGGCCTGTCCTATCGGCAGAGCCAGCCATCATTATCCCCCTGCTCATTTGCGATTTGGGTGATTAAGGGAAGAGTTCGCGTCGCCGGGGTATTGTGTAGGCCGCATGTTCTATCGCTACCTGGTCACAGATTCAGCCGTGAATTAGTGGTAATTATGTTCCTGTCAAGTGTCAGGATAAAGAAGCTTCATTTCCTCGTTTCCAGAGTATTGTGCATCTTATGAAAGAAGTCGGGGCTGCATTGACAAATATTCTCGATCCTAAGTACCGCTTGCCATTAGGACGGTTGACTGCATGAACAAGAAGTCCCATATCAAGGCTAGCTGGAATCTGTATTGATAAATAGTCGTAACTTGTTAATGTTATTGTGATCACAAGACCGAGCTTCTATTCATCAATGTCATTAAACATTATACAAAATCGCATAAAAAATGCGGCAACCGTTCCTTATTCACCGCACCCAAAGTAGTCGCGAAGGCACTCATTCAGAAGTGTCAGTTTATTACAGCGAAGCTGCGCGTATGGCTAGCCGATTCGTCCGTCCGCCTGTCTGTCGCCTCTACGGCGAAAACTCCTTCGGCGCAACTCCATGCGCATGCGCAAAAAAAGTCGCGGCTGTCGCTGTAAATGTTATCATCTTCCGTCCAAGTATAATGTGCATTGTCATTTGCGCGTGATGTTATTAGTCACGGCGGTCGCTCTTAATGTTCTCATTTTATGGACATTGTTATGGCACATGACCTTCATAAGCGTACAGAAAATGTGGGATGGTAGCGCTCCTTCGCTCCCACTGGAGGGTCGAAAAGTACAATAAAACACAATAGAGTAGCCACCAATCGTCGATTTCAACGTCGACCTGCCGCGTCACGACGGCAAGGGCACTGAATCCTTCCTGTTGGACCATTTCGAAATTCAGCGCTACAAGGACGTCTATGTGTCCTCTACACATTACCGGCCGTGTGTAGATTCAGCCTTTTAGAAGAACGTGTCCAGCATGGCAGTACAACCAATCGTGGTTTACCGCATCAAGCACGAAGCTATGGTCACTGTGGCAACGAATGAGACAAAATAAGGACGACAAAAACCACGAAGTTGCGTGTATGTGTCCTTACTCAATAAATATAGCAATACCCATATAAATCAATATAGTTGTCAATTTATGCATCTTAATACAGCCGCGCTGGTTATACAATCCTTCAGAGTGGTAGGACACAAACTTTTTTGTATTTACCACATGAGTTTTACAGAGAACAAGGACATTGCACAAAGCATTGCATTATTAATACACGAAATGTGCTGGAACCAATAAATATACAAGGAATATGCAAAGCAACTTGTATTTTTCAATGTCATTGATGACTAATTGGAAGGCGATGAAGTGTTTCGAAGGTGGTGGGTACAAACATTGGCATGTTTTTCTTTTTTTTTTACCAATAATATGGTGGCGATATTCGGGAGGCCATTGTAGAAGTATTTCATCGACTGTTCATGCTTGTTAATAGGCCGTTATCGGGAATGGCAAAGCGTGGCTAGTTTAATGTTTCTTTACACAAGAGCGCCCCCTCTGTTATCACGACAGTGCTTTGATTTTCAAAAATATCGCTCCGTTAGTACAACGCTTCCTTCTTTGACCACCCAGGCAGAAAACGTTCAGTTTTATGGAAACAAGGGCGAAACACACAAAAGCTTTAGGTAACAAGTATAACTACGTGTTAAACTTGGGCGAAAGGAAACGGAGCCTTAACTAAGTATTCTTATTGCGCCATTGCAGGGCTAACGCAAGCGAAAGCAAGAAAGATGTATTGAAGGCATAAAGAACAATCCGACACTGACAGCTCAATTACTTCGCCAAATTAGGCACTGTCTCTTGCACACACACTTGTGCTGTTATAACTCTTCGGGGTTTTCTCTCATTCCGACCACCATTCATCGAAGACTTCTGAGCACCGCATGTGCTTTGTATCTCTTCCTTGTGCACGTTCGAATAACTTAAACTGAGCAGGCTGGCTCGTGCAGAACGTGATTTCGCAAGCGCTGAGCTGGCTTTGTTATTACGCGGTCACCTTATCATTTTCTCTCCCTCATTACTCCTGTCGTTCGTATTTGGGTGCTTCGCTACACCTGAATGGTATCTATTTTGCTTTTGTAATTCTAGCAAGCACCAACGCTTTCAACACGTTTCATAACGGAAGATATCCAGACGCAATATTCGCTTAGTAGTGTGCATTCTGCTGATAACATCCAGCTTTAAAATATGACTCTTCCTTTTATCTGGTGTTCTCAATGTAATTAGATGGCATGCTGGCAAGCCAATCAATTTTTTTTTTACGCGAGCATTGAAGTACGACGCAAATGGAGTTGAGGAACATTGGGCGGGAAGGTTAGTCAAACGGCACCTGGTTTGATAACCTAGGTGCAACAGGGCAGAAAGAAGCTGCAGTCAAAAAGTACGGTAGGGAAGAAGGAAGGCCATAACAAATGAAGTGCACGCAGACACGAAAGCATTCGGCGCGCAATTAACGGCCCGTCGCGCAGCGCCGGCGTCGTTAAATAAAAAAAACTGCTGCAGTTCTGTTCTGGAAATGGGCGAGTCTGGCGGTTTAGTGCGTGGTCCCAGTACTTCTCTTTTCCTGTGCAAGATGTTTAACCTGGTCGAATTCGAAACTGCGCGCAATATTCACTTTTTCATTGTCGACAGAAGGAATGTAGATGAGGATATATTCTGTGATCTCGTCGCAGTAGCGTATGCTGCACGAGGCACTTATCGTAGTCTTTTAGGTTATCAAGAATATCTGCAAACACGTAAGCCATACGAAAATCTTATTGCTCCTGATCATTACTTTACACTGCAACAAAATTTTGTACCCTGAAAAAGCCTAGCATCAGATACGGTATATGTAGAGAAAACTCCGAGCAAGATTGTACGTTCGCTGTGCTAGTGGACAAATCTCCAATGGCTCGAAAAAGTAGACGTTTTTAATATCAAAAACTGAACGTAATACGCCGCCATTGCATCTCGCCTGAAGTGACGCGGGAATCAGATGCCATGGATTCTAGGCATGGCGTTCGAGATTAGGTGCCGTGCGCGACTGCCCCCAGCGCACTGGAACATCTCGGAGGCCACGTACTGAGACGTACGTCATATCCGCTAACCACCGGGTGCACGCGTCGTCTGTTCGGGTGCTAATAAACGCCTGCTAATAACAAACTGAAGAAATTACCAGTCCTGCACCTATTGGGAGATTGCTCGAATACTTTATGCTCCATAGTAATGCTCACTTCTGGCCAAGTTAGCCAAATTGAAATTCCGGAATTGTGAAAGCTTTCTTAAGCTGTAAAGGTACCGAATTGAGAGCAATTAAGGTACAGAGTGGGAGCCGCATATGTAGCATTTAAGAACGTGTTCCTAAAATTGGGATTATTCTTTTGTATGCAAACGTTCCAGGAAATCGCCCTGCTTATTGGAAAATTGACGCATCCTTAATTTACGTTGAAGGGATCAAGCAGTCACTGCAGGTACCTCTTTTTGCTTTGAGCAATTTTAACGGTGCACATTCAGGCAGTTCCTGCAGGTAATTCATGAACTTCGTGCGAAAGAACCAAGACAAAATTTTGCACAAGTAAACGCACACACCGTGATACAGCCATATCGGCGTTTTGTAATATGAAGTATTTTGCGTTGTATGGTCATTCGAGTGCCATCGCTAATTACAAGCGACGGCCCTCTTACTCTGCAGCCTGATCGAGACAAACAGCGACCTGCAGTTTGACTATTACCTCGTCATACAAGTAAGCGATTAAGCCCGATAAAAATAACCTCTCGAAAGAGCAAGCACAGGAGGCTTTCAAAGCTCGTAATCTCCCCATCGTTCTCTCGTTCTCAATGCTTAGCGCAAAGAAAGGACGGCTGTGTGTCATGCTCATATTGTGGCGCTGTTGCTCTGAGGAGGGCCTGCAGCGGTACAAGCTTATACGAGAGGTTTTTTGTTAGCGTTAGTTACTCAGATTACATGGCTTCGAAGTTTGCCTGTTCCAGACAAAATACTTTGCTTCATGGCGGATTAACTTTTGTGCATGGTGCACGAAACAATAGTGACAAAGTGTTATTTGCCGAGCTCTGGCCTGTTATAAACTCTTTACTGAGGTGCACCGTGATGAAGCAAGAGATAAATTCTCGCAGAAAAGAGATCTAAAAAAGTTCGTCGGTACCATAAATTAGCAATGCTTTTTTTTAACCTCAATGGTGATTTCATTAACGTTACCCACCACGGCTGCGCACAACCTGGCATGAGAAGTGCGTTTCGCTCTCTAAAGATGTTTGAATGCTGTTGTGAAAGGCATTGGTCACATATATTTAAGCTAAAACCTTTTCAAAGCTTTAGAAATAAGCGAAATAAGAACGCGCAAGACATTGTTCGACTGTATCGTGATTTGAAGGACTTAGGTAAATTTCTGGTTCCGCTTTTGCATTTCCATTATAATTCGATGGTAGGCATTCATGAACATTAGAAAAGAATATGCTGTGGAAAGTCTACATACGGCACCATAATAACATCTTACTGTCATATATGTATTGTAATTTTTCACTGAATCTCGGCATATTGTGCAGTCACAAATTTAACTTTGTGGAATTTACGCTCTCGGTGTGCCAAGTATTCGGAAGCATCGGATTTGACGGATCTACAAGCAGTATTTACAAGAAGCGTTTGTTCCCTCACCCAATCTGCTCTTTTCTTATCTCTTAAGGTTACACCCGTCATTCTTCTTTCCATAGCTCGTTGCGTCGTCCTCAATTTAAGTAGAACCCGTTTCGTAAGCCACCAGGGGCCCTATAACGTAAAACTATTCCAATATGTTTCTATTCCAATTTCCTGACGTCAAATTTGCGTAACCACCGACGCAAGCACCGGGCGGTCACCCATAGGGTTGTCTGAACAGACCAATCAAACACTCTACTCGTTCATAGGAGGTCCCTTTTGTTTGCGTGAAAAACGAATAACATTGCCTACACTGAGCGGCTTGTTGTATCTAATTGGCTGACAAGAGGCGAGGAGAACGCTCAAGTGGAGAGGGATTCACTAGGGCAGAGCCAGTGCACTGAAAACCGATAACCGGATGAAGAGGGTGGTGCCGGCTTCTGCGATTGGTCGGCTTTCCCTTAGTTAGCTTGTGGTGGCTGGTCGAAAATCGCGGCGGCATGCAACGGAAGCTTAAGAATGACGCTAAAATTGACCCTCAGCAAAGAAGAGTTGGTAGAATGAGGTAGTAAACGTGTCGAAAGTGCTTAAAAACGTTACACGGTCACGCAAGAAGTTTTTTTATACGCAAATACACCCATGCTTTCCGGCAGGTGCGAGTAGCCAGCGTCTCAGCGATCGGCGGCAGCTATCTTTTATTCCTTTCGGAACGGGGCAGCCTGCGGCTATTCCGAAAAAAATTCAGTTTTGTTCGGCATATTAATGCATCTTTATCGCGTACACGTCACTTTGACGCGGTGAGTTCGTGCGGTTTTGTGACGTCGCGTGACAGGCAGGTGAAGTGGGTGCAGCCTGAAAACTTTTTACCAATAGCCGAGGGCTAATGGCGAAAAGGGGTCGAATCAGAAATAACTGTTTTTCTTTTTTCTGTCAAATCATGCATAATCAGTGTGCACACATCATATCAGATGGGGAGGTATTGCGGTTTTTGTAACGTCGCGTGACAGACAGGTGAAATGGGGGATGGTCCAAAAAAGTTTTTGACCAATCACGGAGGGCTGATAGCAGAATTGGAATAGAAAAGTTTGGAATAGTTTTACGTTATAGCGCCCCAGGTTTCTGCCCCGTACGTGAGTACGGGTAAGACACAGCTGTTATACACTTTTCTCTTGAGGGATAATGGCAACCTGCTGTTCATGAGCTGAGAATGCCTGCCAAACGCAGCCTAGCCCATTCTTATTCTTCTGATTATTTCAGTCTCATAAACCGGACCCGCGGTCACTACCTGTCCTAACTAGATGTATTCCCTTACCACTTCCAGTGCCTCGCTACCCATCGTAAACTGCTGTTCTCTTCCGAGACTGTTAAACATTACTTTAGTTTTCTGCAGATAAATTTTTAGACCCACCCTTCTGCTTTGCCTCTCCAGGTCCGTGAGCATCCATTGCAATTGGTCCCTTGAGTTACTAAGCAAGGCATTACATCAGCGAATCGCAAGTTACTGATGTATTCTGCATTAACTCTTATCCCCAATTCTTCCCAATCCAGCTCTCTGAATACCTCCTGTAAAAACGTTACCTCCTGTAAAATAAAATACTCCTGTAAAATACCTCCGGTAAACACTCCTGTAAACGCCTACATAGGCACTATCAATCAATTTTGTGTGCTCACTGCTGTTTGCAGCTTTTTCATCACTAATCAAGGCGCAATCCTGTTTCTTTGGTGACTTGTCGAAATTTTAGGTCAGGCTGGTATAGTAGTAGTATGTATCCAAGTAGTATGTATCTATGAAAAAGTGGAGGCATAAAGATTTTATATCAGATAATCGCCAGCCCATTATTGGTCAACATTACACTGCTTTGTGCGAGCCATTAAATTCAATTTTATAATGTGGAGTGTGTGGCTGAATAAATGTTCCTTACGGCCTTATTTGTTGCCGAACTGAAAGCTAGGTGACCCGGTAGCCATTTATATTCATACTTTGGGCGGCGCGCAAAACACAGACACGAAGGAAAGGGCTAGAAGACGCGAGCGCAAACTCTCAACTGTTTTTTTTTATTGAAGGAACAATATTCAAAGAACCTTACAAGCGTCACCCTTATTTCACCGCCAGATGGCACTTGTAGGTGTTTTTGTTTATAATGTTCCTTCAAGAAAATTACCAGCCGGGTTTTCGCACTCGTGTCATCTAGATCTTTCTTTCATCAATGGGTTTCATTTGCATCCCAAATATGATTACTTTAGCTACAATGCCTTCAGTTTTTGTCTTTGATGCCAGCCTGAAGGCCACAAACACTTGTACATGCAATTTAGAGCGAAGAAAAGTAACAGAGAGACAAACGCTTCTTTGTCTTCTATTTTTATTCGCTATACATTGCTTGTGCGTGTGTTCTCGCCCTTGAGGCTGGCATTAAGATGTTCCAATTGTCCCATCAACAAGTTCTGCTTCTCTTTGACGCTGTTATGCACCCACTATGCTTTTGTGGCGTCAACGTGTGGTGCCAATAATTCTAGTAGTCAAAAGGCATAAGGAAGCAATTGGGGAGACTGAAGGACACTACATATTACGAAGATGGCTTGACAAAGGAGGTGACCTACATTTCATTCGAGGTTTACTTTGGCGCGCATGCCCTGTAGACTTTCTGTCTGGCTTTCCTACACACAGCTAACTGGTTTCACATCTCACTTGTAAGTATTTAGGAAAACAGCGTCTTTTCTGCCAGCCTGATTTCTTTTTCAAACCTCTTTACCGGCAGTCAGGACACATTGCTCGGTCAAACAACCATTCTGCCTTTCCCCTTCAAGTCGGCCTCATGAACAACTGAGTACTGTGAGAGCTTGTTACGTACGCTTGTATGAATCTCTTTGTATGATGAATTTGCACAACGTTTGTATGTTTTTAACCTTTTGTAGGAGTTCCGAAATAGCGGGGAGAAACGATTTTACTATTAACTGGATTTATTTACGCAGTTGTAGTAAATGTCTTTCAGTGGAGGTTGCTCATATAAATATCATCGGGTTGTCGTTGCCGTGACCATGTGGCCACATGACTCAACAGGTAATCACGCATCATGGCGCGAGAACATGCCAGGCGCCTCTTTTTACGCTGATGAAAAGCAGGTCAAGCTTCATGGGAAAAACAGCGCTGAATGAAAGAGAAAAATGACTACCGAGCTGCGAAAAAGTGCGTCTGAAGCTGGGAACACGGAAGATGCGGTGCACTCAAAAAGACATGTAACGAAGGCCAGCCAACCCAGCGCATCGTCAACGGTCTCACGACTCCACCCGCAGCAGCCCGTTCCAGCGCCGACGACGAGATCCAGGTACAAAGGGCGCACCAGTACCAAGGCGATTGGACGTAGCCGCGAAGAGATGAAAAAAAAAAACGTTTCACCAAGGAGGGACTCCTCCAATGGCGTAGAGGGGAGGGGGGCGAGGTGTCCTCCTCTTTCTTCTTTCGGGCATGCTCTAACGCGGTTTTGTCGGCAGGCGGCGCGGTTCGTTAGGCGCCAACCGCCGCTTCCACGGTACTGGATAACAAAGAGCCGAGTTGCGGTAGTCGCCTGAGGCGGCAGGTATCTGAGGGACGCGAGGAGCTCGACGTCCGAGAGGAACTGCACGTAGTTATTGGTGTAAGCTCAGTTATTGGTGTAGTTCTTGGTGTAAGTTGCTCAGAGCGCAGTGCCTGTGGGCAACCATGATTCACAGCGCGGGTTCTGTCATAGACACGGAATATTTAACAGCGAAATGTCTGACCATTCGAGATGGTTACGCAAGCTAATGGGCTGGATCCTGGGCCCGCTGATCTTTTTACAATTTATTAAAGACCTAACTGATGTTCTGACTACTACCGACTATTATAGGCAGACGACTATTTTTACTTGCGCCAATAATGCAGACGAGCTATAGCGAAACGTTGATCTGCATAGCGTAAATTCCTGGTGGCGAAAGAATATCTTCTGCATCAATCCGCCAAAAACGGTTTTTATGGTTGTCCATTCCTTTCCGACGCCAGTTTGGGTGTTTTGACAACAACTTATTACCAATATCTGACAGCACAAAGTTTCTTGGCGTAGTTTTAGACAGGCACCTGAAATTCAATCTTCATGCGCAGTTGCCTGTCATAACCCGCTCATATTTTCAGCCGCACATTATCCCTTCCCTTTATCATGCAAACATTCACAGCCATTTAGCTTACTGCGTATCGGCCTGCGGTAACACATTCTTCGTGCACCTCAGCCAACTTCATCGCCTGCAGAATAAGGCGCTTCTTCTCATGGCTTTCAGCCATGTCCTATCCAATGCCACATTATTGAAGTTTAAACTTTCATCCTCTTCAACAGCTCTTTCTTTTTAGGTAAACAATCTTGATATATAAGTTATTTCGTAATATTTCATGTATAGATGGCTTTTTCATTGAAATTTTTGTGAATACTAATATTACTAGGTTATCTGAACTCGATAATCGTGTTCTAGCTAAAGTACGCACAAACTATGGTAAGTTGACTACCACATTGGCGGGAATCAGACTGTCGAATTCTGTTCCACATACCAGTAAATCATCACCCACAGAGCATATAGTCAAGAACCAAGTTAAGAAATATTTTATGCAGCAACTCTCTTCATCCTAATAGATGACTTTCGTGATTGTAATAATAATTGACTTTACTATATTACTACATGTTATATTACTCCTATTTTTATGGTATTGTAAACTTGCATTGCTCATTTATTACTGAAGGGTTCTTTGCAATTTTCTGTATAAGTAAACAGCTTTACATTGTCTTGTTTTCGCACTGTTTCTTATTAGGTTTTTCAAATTGTCTGTAAAGTCACCGTAACCAACGCTTGATCTATATCTCGTTCTTTATTCATTTTGTTAATGTATGGTAGTCCGCTTCATAGTTTCTAACTTTGGCACTGCCTGTGTAGTACTATTTGAACTTGAACTTGAACTTATTTCTCACCAACCGAAATAACTTAACGACAGGAACAGATTAGGCCGGATTTATTACACGTTCCATTGTAGTATTCTTATATTTCTTATCAAATTCTTGGCGCATTGAAGCGGCGACGTGTATACTCATTTTTTTCTTAATGTTACCAAATTTGAGGGAATGTCGCAAGAAAGCAAACTTTCGATGGAAACACCTAGCATGGTAACATGACATAAATGCACTGAAGGCAGCTCCGGTAGCACCGACTAGTTGGTTTATATTTGTGGCGAGTACATTTTAGCTTGACAAAAAAAAAATGCTGAGAAGGTAGTAATCACAGGATAAGGTGCTTCCTAGCAAATACAAAATTTGAAAATAAAGATTCAAGTACATACACATACAAATATTCGCACATGCGCAAAAAAGCCAGACACCAAAAGAGCAATTACCGATACTCATAGTTGTTCGTCCTGAAGAGGAAAAACTTCAACCCAAGCCTATACACTGGTACTAGCAATTGAGGAACGAAAAAATTTTTATCGCGTAGCATGAAATATTGATGGCTTAGCCAGAAACGACTTATTTCTTCAATATGCAATACCCTACCAAATCTAGTTTGAGCTGTTTTTTTTTATAATTTTAACCATTATTCCTGTTATACTGAACACGGGTAAGCATCCACGCCATCAGCAATGTGGTGCCAGATACTAATAGCCAGGTGATCGTGACGCCAGCTTCCTCCTTAGACGTACGATGATACAGCGCCCAGATCGACCAGTGCAAGCCTTACGAAGGTTGTATAAGACTGCATGTAGAATTCCAAGCACCAGTCAAAATATTCTTGCTGTGTTTTACACTATATTCAAAAGAGTTTATTTGACCAGGGGACCTAATACGTAGAAATTTATTCTTAAGAGAACGCCGCATGTCAAGTTTATGTCTAGTACAACTATTCTTCTATTCATGACCTGTCGTATGCATGCAGGTACTAGTTGTGAACTTGCAGTTTTTGCGGCATTCGCTACCATTCGCACTATTCGTTCGGCGTCTTTGTATTGTTAAATTTCATTAACACAAACTGACGTCGTGACAATTTACAGGCTGTCAGCCTGTTCCACCTTGTCATCCTGCCGTTGGAAACTCGGATTCGTGATGTGTTAGCTTAGTTTTCTTTTTTTTTCATCGCAGTGTCGTGGACCTGTAGTAAACAATATGCTGAACTCACCCCGGTCTCTATAGCAGCATACGTGAATTGGTTGAATTATTTTCCTTAGATTGAAGGTAAACTGATTATGATGGGGCTAGAAGGGCTACAACTGGGGTAATTCGTTGTACATGCTTATAGTTTTCGTGCCACGCTTTTTCGTACACAAAAAACATAACAGCACACAAGCAGTAGGCGCTCCTGCAAGTGTCCTTATTGTTCTATGTGAAAAACCGCCAGGTACCAAAACTGTAATAAATTATGGGGAAAGCCAAAAGAAAACTGTAAGTTCAAAATGTCTTCCTTAAAAACTTTTAAGTTTTATACAACTTTACGGAAGCGATAAGCCACATGAGTGCATAAAATGTGTGATATTGGAACAAGATGACTTTCCGAGTAGGGGTTGCATAACAGCCCATTCAACATTGTAGCATTACTGTTTTGCAATGCGCTGCGGGAGTAAAAGCGAAAAATTAAGTACAAGTTATTTAAAAACGACCAAATTCTGAATGCACGAAATTTCGATGTGTGATTGGGTCGTAATAGGACGTTAAGTGCGAGATAGATGTAAGCCGAAGCATCCATGTACAAACTTGTGTCAGACAGGGTTTCAAATGGCAAAGAAAAAAATCACTCCTTGTAATTTCTTGCCCGATTTGTTACCCTGCTTATTCTTTCTGTGCTAAGAATTAAAAAAATATTTCGTTCCATCACCGAGCTGAGCTTGTTCCGCCTGTCGAGCCCACTGTCGTTGAAGCAGACATTTCGGTATCGTTATTTTTTTTTTGCAATTTCCAAGAAACCTAAAGTGAAACAGGCAACCGTGGAACACCATCAACCGAAACCCTACCCAGACAGAAGACGACTGAACTACTTTCTTGCTTCAAGGTCAATTGACCGTAAATGAACTTTCAATTGTCACACACGCTTTCTTCGCCAAGTTTCCCGCCAGCTTCTGTTGCTGCTGACGCTTACATTTGTTGTGTATAGGCGCAATCACTCCGTCGACTGCTTGAAACTTTTTCGTGGTCAAGTTGCAACAGAGGCACAGTCTGAGTGACACCATTCTGAAAAACGCTTAGCGCTACATCTAAATCAGGCAGCCACACCAAAGCGGACGCTAAGCCGCACACATCCGATAAATCGCAGATGAATCGACAATAGCTGTGTTAACATTAGAACGCCGACTATATATTGCAGGACAAAAGGGCTGCTATGTGGGATCAAGTACTTACTGATGAAGCACTGTATTAGTATACGAAGAAACGTACCAATGCAGCGTCGTGCGAAAATTTCAAAGGCGTCCTTGAAATAAAGTGTCTCTTGCTGATACTTTCAGAAAGCAATAGAAGGAACATCGAGAGCTGAGCAATCCTCTGTTATGTACGGAGTGCTGCGGTCAAGAACTTTGTCATCTGTAATTTCCTGGAATACCGCGAAAATCTCCTGGATATAACATCTATTTTGAACTTAGCAGAAGCTCTCGACTCTGGTAACCATGAGGCCTTCGCATAGCTCACGATAAGTTATTGGTAAGTTTCTAGCCCCTAACTTTACGTTTCAATTGATTTTTGGCGCTAAAAGGGCACGCCACATTCGTTTTCACGCCACCGGTGGCACTAGGCGACATTCCTAGGGCTAGATCTAGCACACACTCAATAATAGCCAAGCTAGCGTACGCGAGAGAAGCCATCGCTAACGCTCAATCGGTAGAGCATCGCACGCGCAATGAAGGGTTTGCGGGCTTGGCGCCTACGGTACGCAGATTGTCTTTTTATCCCCTTTCATCTCCATTGTATGTATTTTTTAAACATTTTAAGGAAAGCATTATTTTTTTATGATTTTTTCGGTTAGATTGCCTCTTGGCTTCACGTGGCTACACTGCGATTACTGGTAGAAGGACTTGAAATCACGTAGCTTTAAAACGAATTTGCGAGGTCTTCCTTTATTTGCGCGTTTATTTATCTTGCCAACGCGGGCCTCATAAGCAGAGCTGTATTCACAACATGCAAGTTTACACTGTCATTTTGTTTCGGAGATGCAAGCTTTAGCATGCACAGTCCCTTTCAACATTATTCGCTGCAACATGCTTCGCGTGGTCTTAGGTAAGACTGCACTGCGGCACCGACTTGCGAAGATTTTATTTATTATTTACCCGTTTTGTAACTCTGTGTAGTTCATTTTTTCGTATGTCGAACGCACCGTGCAGTCTTCGAACCCCTTCGACCGCGGGAACCATGTTGAAGCTCATATTGAACCTGACTGCAGATATGCTTCCAGCCTCACGGCTCTGTAGCCTCAATGTGGACCTTCTAATAATCGAAGAAAGCGCTCTCTAAAAGACTTCATCTCCAAGGTACAGGAGAATTAATTATTGGTAATGAGGGCAAGATAACTTCTCCATTGGGGGCTGCCCAAGAAAGCCCCCTGTCGAGCGAAGAGCAATCACATTAGTGTTATAGTCACAAATTGACGCTGTCGACACACACCGAGAGAGCAAGTGCGTTGGGGCGCTCTTATGCGAAAATCGGAAAGCTGTATTAAGGGTCATCAGTGGGGCCATGATTAGAGGAGCGGAGAAAACACATCAAAAAATAAAGCCGTGCGAGAATCTGTACGCGTAGGTGAGGTTCAGAACTTTACCACGCATTTGTGTGATTCAATTCCGATTGCTAACACAAAAGTTGAACCTCGAGGGCTCTCGTGTCAGCTTCCTTTCCTAATCCTGACGCAAGCCGAACTGTTCGTGAGAGCCCATTGGCCTGTCAATATTTCAATCGCTTCATTCGTCGCTTTCCTTCACCGGCTCAAGTTAGCGGTCGGCATCGCTTTAGTTATACGCCCCAAATTCCTGCAAACTACGAATGTAGGCGCCAGGCTGTTGTCGGGTGCAGTAGCAGCTCTGATGCAGCCTTTACGGCCATTTCGCCGTGACAGCAATGGTAGGGGACTGTCGCTAATTGAAACAGGCATATGCGGGTGGTTATTCCCATGGACCCTGTCGTCCACGATAGCGCGCAAAGCTTCGTCAAAATGCGCTCATCAAGCTGGTGAAAGTTCCAAACCCCCCGGGGGTAAAACCTTTAACGTGGATGCCACGTTCTGTGCTTTCGCTTCGCCATTATGCTTGAGTGTTGCTTGCGTCTCCGACTCTCTCGATAATCTAGGAAACTGGGGTGTTGACGTTTTATGCATGCTCTTCTGCTACTGATTCCAGTATAGGAGCATTGGAAATTAGAACGTACTTGGTTGAACCACCTTGAAGTTATTGGCGGTGTAGTTGGCAGTACTTGAGCTATTGATGGAACTTCAGTGGTTGGCGCCAGTTGGGCGCGCCATGCGGTGGTTAAGTCAAAAAACTAACGCGCCGATAACTCTTTCAGCTGGCGAAATAATGAGTAATCGTATGGTGCTATTTCGCTGCGGTCACCAGTTGAAGCGGTATGTCATTGCAACGCGTGTTTTTTTTCAAAAGTGACTGCTACCGGAATATATACGATCAGCCTATTTCCAAGGGCGAAAAAGTCTTGTGTACTACCCATCGCAGTTCTACTAGCGGAGATACAGGTAATAACAGCGCGCCATTTAAGGTGAGCAGCAGCAACACATTGGCTAGTGATGGTGCTTGTGAGCAATAAGCTACTTTAAGTAGAAAACAATATGAAAGTTAGTGTAAGACCTCGTCGGTGCCAATCTGCTATAGTATTTTTGACCATCACTTGAATAAAATAAGTTTTGTGCACAATATCAGCAGAAAACAAGGTGAACCGATGTTCCTGAGGGTCAGCAGTGCGCCATCATTTTAGGGCACTACAGCCACTGGTAGCCGAATTAAGTGTGGCAGTGTGTGCTGAACGCACCTGAAAACTTGAATTGTAGCTGCACCCGGGAGCCTAGTCGCAAGACGCATCTGATGCATATCAGGGCGGCTGAAGCGTGCCATGACGCAGGCCAAAACATTGCGTAAATTTAAATTGATGGAAACAGACAAGATACGAAAACACTTACATGTAAGCAAACCTATACATCAGATTTCCTCACAGTGATGTGCTGAATGTGTGCAGAAATGTGGCGGTGCGCCACTTTCCATTCCACTTCATTATTAATAAATGTAACTTCAGTAAAGGCGTATACCAAACGTAACCATCGAATCGCTTAACAGACTTTTCATGATGGGGGTGCTTACAGTAGTAAATTTTCATGCATTTGAAGGAAAGAAATGTCGCGCGAGTTTCATGAGGCGATAGGTGGTACTTTCTAACACGGACCTACAGAAGACCTACTTCAACTTACTGCAAGTCATGTCGTGCAGAGGCAGCTCCACGAGACGCAACTATGGACGCTTCCAACAAGTTTCCGTGCCATCTCTGATCTGACTTTCGAAGCAACTGGTTTACTCAGACGGAAGCGGGAACGCCTGATCCGGTGAGTCAGCGCTACCCTCTATTTTACTCTTTTACCTGAACGATATACAACAGGAACTCAATTTTTAGCAGAGATCGGAATATGACATCTGTAATGCGGCACTAGTACTTGGCTTGCGGATTAGCATAGCTAGTTTCACTATTTCTCCCCTTGAATTCGACAATGCATACATGTGCCAGAAAGTACATATTGTTAAAGTTAATTAGAATTCTCAATTACACACCTGCTCATTGCGATTTGTCACGCAAATAACGTCCGCTTTTTTCAGCTAACGCACTTATACAGTTCACTATACACTATTCACTATTGCACTATGGGCGTCACGGAATCGGTTATTATTTAATTTCTTTTTGCGCCGAAATGAAACGCACGGTATATACCGGGTTGTGGCGAGGACAGTGCTCAAGACTACAACATTGCGAAACTCTTATGCCAAAACTCAATAAGGAAAAGAAGGCTACAAGGCTGATGAAACAGAATGTACGTAGGGAAAGAAATATCTTGGGAGAAATGCAAGGCCCGAAATCAACTAGAGCAAGGCGCTGTTATTCAGAAACGCCAAGTGCAGGGCCTGCCACGAAGCGGAGTCGTAGAGCGGAAAATGCGGCAACGCTATCGCTGCACGCTTCGCTGCTCGCTTCGCGCCCTCACGAACGGTGTATCGGGCTTCGAGAGCGCAGAGCAGCGTTGCAGAAAAAACACTCCTCCGGGGATCAGAACGGAACGCCTCCAGTGTACCTTCACTGGATATCCGCCTGTATACTGTGTGCGGCGTGATGGATTTGTTCATTTTTCCGGAGTCTATCAGTGTAAATCTCTCGCAAGAGCCGTCCATCGCGCGCGGTCGGTGGAACGCGTCGCAATCGTAAGCATTTCAGGCGTGTAACGCTGTGCATCCAAGCACGAGCGCCCATCTATAGAGCCCGTTTGTGCAATGCACATTTGTGTGCGGTATTCCTAGACATAAAAGGCGCCTATGATAATATAGCACATTATGCCATTATAAATGCTCTTACTGAAGCCGGAATCGGTGGCCGCACTTTTCAGTGGCTGTGCAGTTATTTGACCGACAGGCATTTCTTCGTGATGACCGAGGATGGCGCCACGACTCAACACCAAACGTGCCGTGGAGTACCACAAGTCGGAGTGTTAAGCCCGACGCCTTTCAACCTAGTGCTCGTTGGCCTAGTCCGATCCTTGCCCAACACAGTTCAGGTATCAATATATGCCGACGATATCTGCATTTGGGCGTCTGCCGTAACACGGCTGCAGGTACGAGCACGGCTGCAAAAGGCAGCTACGATAACATCTCTCTACTTGCGAAAACAGAACTTAGAGCTGTCTTCAGAGAAATGCTGCCTTGTCACATTCACTCGGAAGGAAATGAAGCGTTACAGTGTAAAGGTCAATGGGCAAGCAGTAGTGCATGCACGAAAACACCGCTTTTTAGGGGTAATTATTGACCGAGACCTATCATGGAGCCCGCATGTTTCATACCTGAAGAAGAGATTATTGACAATAATACATCTCCTCAAATTTCTCGGCGGAAAGTCATGGGGCACTTCGGTGCGGTCAATGCTGCAGCTGTATAACGCCTTGTTCCTCGGCTTTGCAAGATACAGCCTCCCTGTGATTGGCAACACCTGCAAAACAAACCTGCGTGTACTCCAGGGACTACAAGCTCAGGCCCTAAGGACGTGTCTCGGTCTTCCGAGGTGTGCGTCTACAGCGGCAACGATCGTCATAGCTCGAGATCACCCAATATCAACGTACTTGGCAACCGACGCTCTCAGGGCGCATATTCGGCACGTGGCCCGATTACCTTCTCACCATCTTGCCGCTCTACCCACAGAAAGGCCACACACAACTTTCAGTCGTTTAATTGATGCCAATCGCCCCTCATTGCCATCGAACTACATGCCTGCAGCAAGACCATGCTTACCTTTATGGTGCCTGAACAGACCTGACATACGCCTCACCATCCCAGGAATCATGAAGAAAGCCAACATGTCCTCGTTTGCCCTTAAGCAGGCCACGTTAGAACATTTACATGAGGTGCACAGTGGCCGCGTACACGTTTACATCGACGGTTCAGTTACATCTGCAAGCGCAGCTGCCGCTGTGCTGATACCAAGACGATCCGTCAAGATACAGCTAAAGACGTCACATGTATCATCAACGGCAGCTGCTGAACTCGTAGCCCTGCGTGCGGCTTTTCGTTTTATTAAGGAGGAACCATCCCAGGCATGGTCAATCTTCTGTGATTCCAAGGCAGCCCTACAGAGTGTACTCTCAGCACTGCGCCTTGGATCACATGAGCAGCTCGCCGCAGAGATCAGAGAAGTCCACCATCGACTAGTTGACGAAGGGCACGATATAACATATCAGTGGTTGCCTAGTCACTGTGGCATACATGGCAATGATCGAGCAGACGCAGCTGCCCGATCTGCCCATGACGACGTCAACTGCGTTGCCATTCCTCTTTCGAGAGCCGACGCAGCGAAAACACTTGCCACACTTGCGCGTGACCTGACATTAGCCCAGTGGAATTCATCCAATTTCACAAGTGCACGCCTCCATACTCTAGACCCTAATTTACAGCTCCATATTCCGTCCGAGCTTCCACGACGTGACCGCACCCTTCTTATCCGTCTATGGCTTGGAGTAGCATTTTCAAATGCCTACTCTTTCCTTATCGGAATGGCCAACAGCCCACTGTGTGACTTCTGCGGGTGCAACGAAACGATCGAGCATCTTCTTTGTCAGTGCTCTCGTTTTAACCCACAAAGAACTGTCCTCTCAGCCACCTTAGACAAACTGGACAAGCGCCCTATGACAGAAGACAAGATCCTTGGAACCTGGCCTACGCGAACATCAACGCGATCCGCTATGAAGGCGCTGCTGCGATACTTGAAAGACACGGGACTTTCTGACAAATTGTGACAGTACACTGTTTGGCGCAGGACTGTACGGTGACACTGCGTAAGACTAGGAATGCCTTTGCGGGTTGCTTGACAGTGCCCACAGGAATAGTTCGTGTGTACGTGCGTGTGTGTGCTTAGGTTTTTTTTTCGTTTTTTTATCCTTCTTTCTTTCTCACCTATTGCATCCCCTTTCCCTTCCCCCAGAACAGGGTAGCCAACCGGAGATAATCTCTGGTTAACCTCCCTGTCTTTCCTTTGCCTTTCTCTCTCTCTCTCTCTGTGTGCGGTAGCGTCGCATTTCGCAACGCAGTTCCGTGGATTTATACGTCTACTTGCGCTCTATGTGCCCGTTCGAATCGTTAGACACTACGCGTTGGGGGGGGGGGGAGGAGAGGGAGCATCGAGCAAATCGCGACGTTCAAGAATGCGCGGGCAATAGTCTTGCGATCGTAATAACTCTAGCACGGTGTATATTTGGAGCGCACAGTAGAATAGTGGTCGTCCTGAAACTACGGCACGCGATTGTGTCCATGCAGGCGGTAGTTCGTGCGACTTGATGGGTGCTTCATCCTGTGTGACGCAATGCGGCAGTCAGTGGTGTGGGCAGCTGATAAAGCGTGTAAATCATAATATGTGAATTGCAGTTCAGGCGGCAACATTATATTACCACCGCAGGCAGTCCTCTTAAGCACACACCGCAGAAGATATCAGAACAAGTCACTCCATGACAAAAATTATAAAAACGGGCTTGAATACGAACTATTAACTCGCAACGCTTGCAGTAGATAACGCTTTCTAAACACCCATGCGAAATTGGGACGCAGGGACTATCCCCCACCACAATTTCTGTGTTTTTCTTTTATTGACGGTCAAGACTAAGATGCCGATGGCAATAGATGGCGCCGAGTATTCTTTTCGCACAAGTAACCTTGAACTGTACCACAACAAATCCAAAAGATTGACATTATATAAAAGAACTCTCTCTCTCTCTCTCTCTCTAAATATATATATATATATATATATATATATATATATATATATATATATATATATATATGATGCAAATCTAGAGATGCAATGCCGATACAGAAAGAACGTCACAACAATAAAAGAAGACCAACAGTGTCTACATATACGAATGCATGTTTGCCCATGCTCCCTGTAGCCCTAGAGACATTGGCATTCAAGCCAGCTTCACTAATATTAGACAACAGCTTCTGTTGTTCCCTAATCATGTGTCTCCCACGCGCACTGTCACCGATTTATTTAAGTTCATACAGTTCCCTTTCATCGTGTGACTGGTCCATGCATAATGACTTGGTTGATATAAATTTTGCACTTCACTGATTTCGAACGCTAATTGCCAATAGTCTCCCACTGCCTTTTATTTGCCCGACTATTTGGCCTATGAGTGCATATTTTTTGGGCCTTTGGTTGGTCGCAATACTGAATGTCATAGCGCTGGACTCACACGGGCAAGGTAGATGATCGGACGTGCGGTATCAACTGATTTCATTTCTTCAGAACACGGTACCTACACCGGGAAAACGAGTAGAAATCATTCGCGCGCGCAAACCAACATTTTCCAGACACGCACTTTGTCTTCCGCGAAGGGCGCTCGACGGGCCGCTGACACAGTTAGCGCCTTATTTTACAATCCAGCTTGCTTCAACAATTTCTCTTGTGACCTTATCCCTACTTCTAAACCTGAGGGAACAATCCTTAAGCAGTGGTTTACAGCCGCAATGGCCACAGTGCACGGACACATGTCCATCTCGGTAACAGTCCAGTTTCGCTTATGGTTCTTTAACCTCTAATAGAAGTACCTACCTGTGTGCAGACAGGTAGACATGGGGCGGGCAGGTTACGTGATAATTAGGATAATTAGGTCATGTGGTTATGCGAGAAAATGTCGAAGCACGCTTGATTGCTGAAGGTGCCGAATGTGTCAGTGCCCCATCGATTACTCTATTCAGAAATGAACGTGCATATCTGGAAAATGTCGGTTTGCGCGTGCGATTATTTCTACTCGTTTTACCCGTATAAGTGCCGTGCCCTTCTGAAACAAAATTAGTTGACAGTTAGTGCACGTACTGCTGTCTTTCTTGTCCATTTGAATGCAGTGCTTTGAACTCAACAATTTTTCCCGTAACCTTATTCGTATTCCCCTTTTGAAAAATGTATCCAAATGTAAATGCGGAAGAACCGCTACTATCTTCAGATGCAACTTTAATTTAGCTCCACCCAACCCTAACCTGATGAATATCAGGGTGGTCGCAAGTGACATAGTGCTTAAAATTTGATTCGTTCACGAATGCGATCAGCCACCTTGCCCAGCGCCAATTTCTGCGCCGTCTTTGTTTCAACTTGCGAGTATCATTGCGTTTTCTTGTTTCAAGACATGGGTATTTATATATTTTGTTCATTCTGGCATTTTGCATAGGATAAGAACTGTTTATTTGACAAAATCACATCAGCACGTCTCAGTTTAGTGATCATCAAAGTGTAACGCTTGAAGTCCGTAGAGAAAAAACAACCGCAGTGTCAGGTGTACTTAGTGTGACAGAGAAGGCATTTTTCCTTCATAGCCACAGCAGTTTCTACTCGTCTGACTATTTCAAATGCATGGGTAGAGTAATGGTGTCGCTATCGACTCACAATAAATTGCCAATGACTTTTCGTATACAGGATGGAGCAAACTTTCAACGATTTAAAGCGGTTAGAATTCGACTGAACTGAAACAGGCAAAAAAGAAAGGCAAGGAACGTGGGATAATATGGAAACAAAAATACGAGCTAAAAGAAAGTTTGCTGCTCACAAAGAATGGGGCGTCGTACAGCGTAAAATGCGGGACATCTATCACCACGCGCTTGACTGGTCGTACCGAGACCTAGCTGGGTACATTCGGCTGTGAGAAACACAGGAGGCGTTGCAGAGAGCGGGAGGGCTCTTTCGAGGATCAAGTGAGGTACGACCCTCCCAGACAGGCGGAGAGGGCTATTCTGCGGCTTCAGCGAGTTTGTCGTTTACTAGGTTTTGTTGGAAAAAAACAAAGGATTTAAATGAGCTGCCTTCTATCTAACCCTACGATCACCGAACGCAATCTAACCTGGCGGACATTCGGGAGATCGCATTCCCTTCCCGTCGCAGCTTATGGGAGATGCCTCCTTCTTGGGCTCTTTAGATCGCTATTTTTTGGCCTTTGAAAACGCACATGTTTCGCTGCATAAGGTGAAGAGCTTTTTTACCAGAACATTCGCGGAGAACTGAATTGGGTTTCACCCCGATGCAAACTTGCACGAGCTTGCAATTTGCAGAGAACTTCCGAAAGCGCGCCGAACGACGGAGGCAAGCACCGCGTGTGTGCCTGTAATCGATTATTCACCTTTTGAATATTTTACAACTTCGCTCGTCTTCCGTATGACAGGTCTTGGGACGGGCTGTTCCTGCTGGCACGCCCTTGTTTGTCGCGTTGATTAGCAAGGGCTAGAGATAGATCATCCACTAAAGGAGGAGGAATAAACTTTTATTATAGGACCAGAACTTTATGATTGCAGGGTCTAAGCCTCCCATGAGTGGCCTTCGAGGGCTTGCCTCACCGCCGCCTCGCGGGCGTGCTGGGTCGCCAAGGTTTGGTCGTCGAGGGCAGAGCTATGCAGAACCTCACGGACATTTTTTTTTTATCGTGGGGTAAACGCGTTATCCACCATATCCATATTTGCAATATGCAAGGCCCTTATGCGGCTTTTATTGCTTCCCTATACGGGTGGTCCTTTCGTGCTGGAAAGAAATAAAAAAAGCGTAAAGAGTGATTCGATATTGCAATAAATGAAGCACAAATTGAGTATGGCCACTTAAACGCTCTCAAGCAGGCTATCGAGAAAAGTACGTTTGATGGACAACCCTGCGTGTTTAAAAAAAATCAGCAGGAATATCCATGTCTTGCGAATGCTAACAATGGAACGCTACTGCTTTCCCGATAAATGTCCACAGGGAGCATGAAGAGAACACATTGAAAAGCTACATAGCCTCGGATGATGTCTATAGTAATGGGAACACAGTTTTGCACTATGATATCCATTGAAGTTTTATAAGGAAAGAGTTGATACCAAGCAATAACCCACGTATTTTTTTCCAAAAGCATTTTAAAGAATCTTTCACACATCTGATTTATTAGTTGCTAGACTTTCGCAGCGAGGTTGCCGCGTGTTATAGTCCCTATTGTCGAAATTGATGATTATCGTGATCACTTGACTGATCTTACGAGAAAAGAGAAAATAGGTGACGTAGCTTTTGTCAGCGCACCAGCCCACAAATTATCCTTAATAAATGGCAACCATGACGACACCGATTTCTTCCGGTGGCTGTGGTACAATTTACGGCTGCGGGCAATTTGCAACTGGGAGGGAGCCAGGTTTACGAACCAATGCCCCACCGCGGAGCTGTGGAGCTGGGCAAATTGTCCGGGTTATTATGTGCCCAGAAGTCTATATGAGTGGCGTCATCGGTGCATGTATTTTGCAGGCCGCTGTACAGGCAATGCTATACCCGGCAAAGGCGACGATTTGCCCGTCGCCGACATGTTTCGGACAAGATGGCTGCGCCGGTTGGGAAAATCTGCTACTGCTGCTGTAAATGAGTTCAAAGTAGCAGTGTCGATGAAGGTTATTGGTGTTTTTCTACGAAAGAATAAAAACTGCGTTATGTGTCTTGACACCTGCTGCTTTTTAAATGTCACACTGTAAGCCGTGCGAGCGGCATGACCACCGTGAGGCTTGACCTGGACGTGCGCACGTGGAGTAAGATGACGGCACGAAATTCACCCATTACACGTATCGCCAGCGGCCGCTCAGCGTATCATGCTCATACCGTTAAGCTTGGTTTCTCTCCTAACAATTACAAATCTCACTTCTCACTGTCGTGAGGGAAGTGCATGGTAGCGGAAATGATAAAAAGGGCGAAAGTACTTCCAAAAAACGTATTACGTTACGTTAGGGAAACGTTTGAGTTGAGCACAACTTAGTTTACGCTAGGTTCTCTGCTTTCATCATTTCCTTCCAGTAACGTTACTGGCGACGCTTAACGCGCAATCGGTAGGAGTTTTCAACTCCTCACAAAGATACGCGTAGGTTAAGTACTTCATAGCGCCTAACTTATGGAGTGCTTATGCTCCGAGATGGCATTTGTTAAACGCCTTAGTGTTGACTCGAGAACGGGCTGCTATTAGCATTATGCATATTTCAGGCAGTCTTAAGTTATTGCAAACATGAAGGCGCAACAAATTTCACACACTAACTTTTCACATCCACATATTCCGCGATCATTTTTCTGCAGATCTTACTCGCTAAGAGATGACGCTGTGTGGAAGAAAGGGGGGCGGGGTGAGAGATTCATTTTAGCATCACTGGCGCGACCATGCATCACGATATTGTCAAGTATTGTTTGTCAAATAAGTGATTTCCCAATGCCAACAACAAAACCACCAACGATGCTACACAGCAGATAACAAAGTCGTAAGGTTTGATTTCAATACAGGTTTTGTGGGAGCCGGGGAAGGAAGCGGGAAGGAAAAGTTGTGAGAGAAGGAAAGCTTTGCCTTATGTGCCATAAACATGCATATCGAAAGCCTCATCTAAGAGTCACGCATATTTGGAAGCGGATTCGCTGCAGGAAATAAGAAAACGCTGACAGAAAAATGTTTACGAAACGTTAACTATCAAGATAAAATAAAAGCAAAGCACGTCAGAGAAGAAAGGGCTTACCTGCTATGGTGGCGTAGTGGCTTTGGTGTTGTGGTGCTAAGGTCGTCGTGGCGGGATCAAATCTGCGGTGCAACTTAAAGAACCTCAGGTAGAGTTAATCTGGAGTCCCTCTACACGGCGTACATCATAATCGTATCGCGGGTTTGGCATGTAACATAGCAGAACTTAGTTTCTAATTTTAAAAGGGCTAGCCTGTTCGAACAGAGTAGATTGTTCGCAGCGAATGCAGGCAAAGAGTGTTGTGATGTGACGTCATACATATTGGAAAATACGGGAAAGCTGTCCCTACGATTTGCTGCGTTCCTCGAGCTCAGGCGCGGTGCGTCACATTAAAAGAACCTTAAGCGATTCCGAAGCAAATAGGGAAAGCTCGTACGGGAATCATGTATGGCCATTTCCTCGTATACAGAACGAACAGAGACTTCGATTATGCCGCAATTCAGTTGGTTCGTTGCGTGAGGGGTATATTGTAAGAATTTCGGAAAGTTTTCCACCTATTAGAGCCAAAACGGGCTCAACATTTTTTTACGTTCTGTATGAGACGTCGCCCATCGATCTAGTGCGCAGTTTCGAAACGCACTTTTCCGAGATGGCGTTTCGCCGTGCTGTTTCCCAAAGGTACACAGGCCCATGTTCACCCAATGTCTTTCTTTATTCCTTTCTGACACGCAGCGTTATCGGTTGTAGAAAGCTGCTCTGCGAGATTACGCGAGCGAAACCCGCTGGCCATCTGTCGAAGCGTTCTTTTCTTAGCGTTCCTCGGTTTTTTTTTTCATTCTCCGCTGTGTTTACAGGCTGTGATCTTTGTGGCTATAACAGAGCAAGGCTCACGGCAACGAGCTAGAGCGCAATAGCTTTCAAAGCGCGCTGCACGCACCATCTAGCTTGTACGTGCATTATCGCAGCCTATCTTCGGTGCAAAGTGGGCTCAGAAGTACTGTATTACCTCTTTACGGTCTCTTTTGCCATTTACCCCACAAACAAAAGAGCAAGAAGTAACGAGCAATACTCTTCGCGTGCTTCGAAAGTGTACCAACAATACGAAATCAACGTCGACGTCACACCGTTAGCCTTGGCAGGGCAGAGAAAGACCTTGGAACGATCGGCAATGCACCAAAAAAGTAAACAGGGGACATTTGTTTGTCTGGGGATGCTTAAGTGCCATGGCACCCTTGCGTAAGCGGAACATTTCGTGGAAGATAGCGCAAAAAAACTTCGAAGCTACAGAGCCTTTGAACATACAGAAAGTGCATTCAATGTGATTGTGCAAAGCGTTTCGACATCTCGTTCAGTTGCAAGCGCCGCAAACCTCGTATTGTTCCGTGCAGCAAACAGTGTAGCAACGCACGAAGACTGCGCATTTAAGTTTCCGTCCGTAGTCGTGCCTTAGGTATCGTCCATTGTTTGAACATAGGGGTTATTCGGTCAGAATCTGTCTGCGGAAAGACGACGGGAGCAAACTGGCATCACACAGCCAATATCCTGCTAGGGGCGATACCCTAATAGCGGTCAGCGTAATGTCTTCCAGAAGCGTTGTTACCGAGCAATATAGTAGGTTATGTCATAGTCTCCTGGGCTTCCTCTTCTTTCAGAGTGTTGACGACTATAAAAGCTGATTCTTGAGAGAAGAAACGGAAAGAGAGACAAAATCAAGTATAGGCGATCAAGTCTAATTTTCAAAAGCATTACATACCACCCTCAAAATCAGTACTGACCATGGTGGGTGCATATATCTATAGTATCCCGTAAGCCACATGCTCACCTTCTCTTTGCGTCCTTCTCAGCATCACTTGTCTTGTTGAAATTAAAACATGATGATGAAAATTACAAGGTGATGACGATAATGTCCAGTGCACGCAACAGTGAAACTAAAACAATGCAAATGTTCAGGGGTGGAAAAAGGCGTGCCCACTCCCTACACTGAAGTGATGGAAGGCCAAGATATTACCAATGGATGGATTGACGATTCGGAGCTATCTTAGTATTGGGAACGTGTTGATGTTCTGGAGGCAGTGGGTGGAGCCACCGTGACAGGTGCAGCTAGTTAGGTATCTGATGGCAAGGTTGCTGCTGGCCCCAAAGTCCATGCACCACATTGTAACAAGCGGCTCTGCAAGTCAATCTTGCGCTGTCTCTGTAGTGGCTAATCACGTATCACCACCTGTGAGCAATCTTGAAAATCAAGATGCTGGTCACAGCATGAAGGGCTCAAAACGGTGTAATCCTATCGGAAATATCGAGCACCGTTTTCCCGCCTAATCTCATAGTAGCTCCCTCCCCCCCGCCACCCTCCCCCCCCCAACGCACACACACGCCCGGGGACTTCTTAAAAGACCGCAGTGCTTCAACAGGAGAAATTTCTCAAAACACACTGCGAGAACGCTGTTCATTACCTCGCAAACACTATCCAAGGCAAAAAGTACATGAACCTACGCGCACTGATGTAAACATCACAAGAATAATATTACTTCTTGGCCTTTAGTGACCACCGTCATCTGGTAAAACGCGGAAAAGGTTCATCATCAGCATTGCGAGGAAGACACGCAGCTCTTCATTCATTGTGTCATGTCAAGCCTGTGGCTTCACTTGTTACAAAAATAAGCCACGCAAGTACAGCTTTCGGGTCTTCAACGACATTGCCAAACTATTCCTTCTATAATCTGTCCCGTCAGAAGTAAAATTTACAGCTGTAGGGCCTGCCTTTGTCGACTATCTTGCCATCTAAAAATAAAGTGAGCTTTGTTGAATTCAGGTAAATAAATATAATCCCACGTGAAGGCATCATGTTCCCGCATAGGAAATGAAACCTAGAAGCTTCGAGACGCATATAAAACGGCGTAGCATTGCAATTTCACAAAGCTGATATAACTGGGCCAGTTGGGGAGGCTACGTGATTGAACAGCGCTAAAAGACGAACTATAGAAAATGCAACAAGATGGTGCACTGTCGTGTTGTTGCTTTTCTTGGTGTTCAATACTGAAGCGTACAGAATGCCAGAAAAGGTCTCGAAGTATGCACGTGCAAGAGAAATGCACCAGTAGAAGAGAGAGATGGACAAGTTTGTATTGTACTATCAGCGTCAAATGAACAGCGGAGCCGGTGGCCCAAGCATAAGTGCATGAATGTATAGTGCGCGCCGTCCAGTCACCGCCATTGACACGCGCGCACATCCTACGTGCTCGCGCGGCGCTTGTTTGGGAGTCCAACAAAAGGCCAAACGCGCTCGGCACAGCCACGCCAATCACCGTCGCGGCTGTCAGGGATACTGCGCTTCGCAAGTTTGCCGATTGAACGAGTGAATGTGGCGCACAAGGGGCAAAACACGTGAGCGAATCTGTGATGACGACGGTGCAAAGCGCCCCACACTCGCCGCTGTTCGCGCCGATAGCACTTATGGTATCGGCGAACTGCGTGACAATACTCTGCCATCAATTGCAAATTTTAGCTTCTCTTTCACTTTTACTTTCTCCCTTTCAAGTGTAAGAACGTGAACAGGAGCCAAGATATCTCACTGTAGGGGAATCCCGCGGTGCGGCTGAACCAAATGTGCGTGCCTGTCAATGGTGGTGACTGGACGGCGCACCCTATGCCTTGATTTATGCTTGGTCACGTGCTCCGCTGTTCACCTTTCATTTAGCGCTGAGAGCACATTGCACAAAACAGCGCGAACGACGTGACATTCAAGCAACAGCGCTGAGAGGAAGTGTCACAAAGCGGAGAGTTCAGATCTGCATGTTGCATTGCAGAAACGTTATTTAAATGTCAATTAATACAGAGTTATTGCGCAGAGACCCAAACTACCATCTCTGCGATGAAAAGTACAGTCTTTCTCCATCGTTTTATCCCAGTCGTCTTAACTACAGTTACGTTTTATTTTGTAAGCGTGTAATGCAGGCCGACGAGCGCCTTTCCTATTGGATGAAAAGTGCACTCACATTCGTGGTATCAGTGCAAAATAGGACTATAAGCTGGGCGCTTCCCAATAAAAATTTGTGGGCCATACCTGTGCTTCAAAAAGTGTTTCTCCCTGCACATATGATCCTCATGCTCGTAGTGCGAAAGGTCGACGACTAGCCAAAACTATTTGCCATAAACGGTATACTGGCTACGAAGCATTCGAGTTGACAGGCAGAACCATACAGGTAACCAATCATGCATTGGAATTTTTTTTGTCGATGTTTGTCTTCATGCTGTATCTACAATACGTACCCAGCGCCACGCCTAATAGAAAATCAATAGTTTCACATCAAGTCTCGGCGATAAAATTCTATTTGAGACGAGTTTATCAGCACGCTTTTCATTTTATATCCTTTCTCTAGCTTTCTCGTCCTTTTTTTTTATGTAAGTGCATTGCCCCAAAAGTATAGAGATGTCGTTGGCGAAGTCGAAGAAAAAGCGTGTTGCCGCGCTTTTATCTGCACATTTCATGGCGTAATCTCATTTCGAGGGACCCTCGTTCATTAGAGTGGCGTTCATGAAGACGCAGGGCCCTTAGCGCTTATACAACGAAAGCGAAGAGTGTTCTTCGTCCCATTTCGCAAGCGGCCGAATCTCGTACGAGAGCCGGAAACATTTCGTTTTAGATGAGCGAGCAGAAAATCTCGTATTTATTTTATTAATGGAGGAGGGTAGCCTGGCCGACACACTTTTTGCTTTAGGGAGCGTGATATAATAGTGTTGTTTATTAGTGAAGTACTTCTGCACAACGCGTATTACCATGCGTCAATAGGACGACGCTCATTCGCAGTTTTTATCGAATCGCGCCAGACTTCAACGTGCATGTTGTTTTTGCTCGCCGTGAGTAAATTATATAGAAGCGTTTTGTTACCGTGAAACTATACAGTCGTGTACCAGCTACAAAACACACTTTTTTTTGAAATGCTGCTGCTAGTGTTTCCAATTTCCTAATTGATTCCAACCTGTGCTTCATTACTGAAAAGCTGCATCTCACACTCCACAGTAGCTGGGTAACCTGGGTTGCTAGACCGCTGGCCTCTACCCACCATCGCCTCCATTACTCCTTGCTACCCGGTCCATCTGTTTACTTCTAGCGTTCAAATCTTACATAACTTCAGCTTTGATCCTCAACTTCACATAACTTCAATGGAAAATATGAAAAAAAGCATTGTTGATCAACCTTGAGTACAGTACTCTAGAAGTGTTTCTTTTTCACTGTATTCCAACTAGTTCGAGGTGTAATTGGTACCATACCAGCATTTCCATAAACAATATGCCCGATGATCTACCTAGTTACCGTTACAATAGGCGTTCTTCTTTTAGTCCTAGGATCACGAGTAACTTATTCATCATATGTGACAATTATAGCGATGACGTGCGCTGAGATATTTGTTTGACAATTTCAGCTGTGAATATCTACATCTGTATGACATTACTCGCAGTGAAAAACTCGATGGATCGCTCTGCCGCGTTCAATTAGCTTTCGTATTTACAACTCATAAGAAGTGTTTAAGTACTCTCGGCTTTTTTCATTCAATGTTAACAAGAATATAGGCTATCCATGTTTCATCTCTAATCCACACCACTCTCTTCCTTTCCCGTAACGTTACCCCTATTATTTTTCGTTCTAACGCTCTTTGCGCGGTCATTACCTTCTCGAGCTTCCTTGTTAACCTGCAAGTTTATGTCTCATGTGTTAGTACCAGAAGAATGCAGTAATTGCACACTTTGCTCTTTAACGACAGTGGTAGGCTCGTCAAGATTTGGTAATGGCTGCTGTATGCTCTCCAGCCCTTTTTATTCTTTATATTCCATCTGATGATCATGGTCCCCTGTAAATAATTGACCTAGGTAAGGTAAGGTTCAAAGACTCTAGAGGCTGACTGGCGATCCTGAATTCTTGTTCCCTTGCCAGGCTATCGAACATTCTTTGTTCCTCCATATTAATCTCGAAACTCACTGTCACACTTCCTCGTTTAAAGTTCTCAATCATTTGTTGTAATTTGTCACCTGTGTTGCTAAACAGAAAAACGTGATCTGGAAAGGAAGGTTGCTTAGACGTTAGCCGTTAATCCTCACTTCTAAACCTTATCAGAATAATAGCTTGCATACTTATTTTAAGCACGCAGTGAATGGCATTCGAGAGATTGTGTGTTCTTTCCTGGACTCTTCCTTGATAGGTAGTATACTACTTTTCTTGTGGAGAAACGACGTAGCTGTGGAATCTTCGAAGATATTTTCCATGATATTCACGTAAGCCTCCTGTACTATATTTACTTATGCAATGCCTCTATGGCTGCTGGTATCTCTACTGAATGAAAGACCTTTTCATATTCTATGAAAGTCGCATAGAGAGCTTGATTGTACTCTGTAGATTTCTCAATTACCTGATTGATGACATGCATACAATTGTAAGATATCCCTTTCTGAAGCAAGCCTGTTCTTTCGGTTGTTTGAAGTTAACTGCTGCCTTGATTTTATTAGAAATTATCTTGATGAATATATCGTAGAATATTTGAGGCGACTCGATGGACCTATAAATCTTGTATTCTTCAAATTGCGTTCAGATGCTTCTGTTCAAAGCAGAAAAAAATGCTTTTATTTCAGCAGCTGTCTGTATAGTAAAAAAAATGTTTTTATTTGAGCAGCTGTTTGTATAGTAGGTGTCTACAAGTTAAAGACTAAAGAACGTTATCTATATTAATCAGAACAACCATTTAGAAAAGACTACGAAGGCGGAAGGAAATGCGATTCTAATAAGTTAGAAAGTTCCCCCGAAATTTCCCCTAATAAATAACGCTAGCACATTTCCTCATTAAACTTCTGCCTCCACAAGTCTGGTATGTCACCCTTCTCTCAGTGCCATTATTCATTAGGTACAGACAACTAAACGCATTTTATCGTGGCGGCAGCTTACATGTTTCAGGTAAATATTATTTGGAATTCCCCTTCGCAATGTCTGCAAGTTACCTGAAAAATCCTGTCCTCCTTACGTTTGCAGCCTTGGCACTCGTGGTCAGCCATTATCATGGGTGCACCACCTATAAAATTTCCCTATAATTTTCAAGTGATTCCCTTTCTAATTATATTACTCTAGTCATTCCCCCTTTGATTCCGTTTTAAGTATATTTGCTTTGCCAATAGCACGCAAGCTAACCTCCATCATGGCGCTAATTTTACTAATTTTGAAAACTCATTTGACTTGAGGCTTTATGAAAGCATTTTTTTTTCACGCATTCTTGGCGCATCGTCGTGGTTTACTATAACCAACGGGATAAAATAAGAGCAGCAAGAATAACTATGTGCAAGTCTGCCGAATATGCTGCAAAAGCTACGCCAACTTTTGCAGACTTTCTACAATTCTGAAAACTATCAAAAAACGCAGATTTTCCGAAACGCACGAGAAACATAACACCGACAAGAACAAAAGAAAACTACAACGCCAAAAATGCCGCCGACATCTCGCATAACAAATGATTACGGGCCGCATGACAAGTTGTCGCTATACCGCGTTTGGCTTTCCTATGGGAAAGTGTCTCGGCCGAAGATGGACGCATTTCTTGGCACAAACGAGCGCGTACGCCACATACCTGGAAATGTTTTACTGTGTTTGCTCTTTAGTGTTTGTCTGGAGCTTCTTTGCCGCTGATGTTTTGTGATAGATAACAAAGAAATGAAAACTCAAGCGTGGGGGCGTCATCTAAACCGCAGGTGTTGATTTTAGGGGTGCCCGCAGTTTTATGGCTTCCTGTCCTTTGCTCGCTGGGTGTGAGATATGCAGCAGCGGGGCAAGAATTTGCCTTAAAAAGAAACTGAAAGGCGGGTAGAACTTCTACTTGTTGGTACAGAGAACGAAGTTGAGTGCAGCGAAGCAGGCAGTTTAGGAACGGACTTTTTTCGTTTCTTTACCTAAAGGAGCAAGACAATGAGGCCTGTTCCTTACGGGCTGTCATCGTTGAAATTCCACTTAAAACTATTTGTCAGTTTGATAAATAAGTTTTGAGGCCGATGGGATACAGCAGATTTGCCTACCGAAAAAATCGAGTCGCTATCTGGTCGGGTTTGTGTTTAGAGCAAGAAAACGCGAGGCATGTTTTTGTGATTTGAAAGCATTAAATTGACGTCATTAGGGTTTGCTGCTGAGATGAATTTGCTTCGTACATCACACAAGATACGCTTACTGTAGTGAATATCAACTGAGAAATTAGTATTTAGTATTAATTTTACTCATGGGGCAAAGCATGAGCGCAAATATTATAATTAATTAGGCCCATTTTTACGCCATGTTTTATTGTGTGGCACGCACTTGCTCTCAGATGCAGCCAAGACGAGGGCCAGATGAACAGAAATAAATGCAGAAGGAAGATATTGTTCACTATTTGGAACAGCTTTTTCGGAAACAGCACAACGAACACACAATGTCTGTGCGTTGTTAAGTATTGCGCCAGCTGTTCCTACTAAACATCCAACCATGTCTCAACAGAGCGACGCAGCTGTTGCCGGAAGAAAAAAAAATAGGGACAGCCAAGCACATTTATTTCATTTCGGATCCCTGTTTAGGGCTATACTCGGTGTTAGGAGGACGCTGAGATTCATTCATTTTCATTCAAAATTTATTTCAGACAACGAAAAGGTTGTCCAGGGTGACGTGGCAAAAGGCATACTTTGCCTGACGAGGCCACGCCACCCGGATGACAGGCGGCACCACAGGCTACAAAAATCAAGAAAGAGCATTACATAATAGAACACACATTCAATATTTTTTACACAATGCATTTTTTACGCAATGCATTGATGTGGCGGGAAACTAAGTAAGGTTGAGATGTTCATGGCTTTGTCACGAGAGGGAACTTTCCTCGGCTTTCCCAGCTACGGTGAATCCAAAATCGGCTGCCACTTTTCACATAGCCCAAACGCTACGTATTGCAGTATGTTTTGTGTCTACCCACGCAAAAAGTTATGCACTACATAGCCGGAGGAGACTGCTCTCCTAAGTGCTTGCACTCTGGTTCTGTCTGGAAGACCGACAGGCACTTCAAACTATACCCAGGACATTAGCTGAAAGCTCACACACTTTGCTTTCGTTCAGTCTTCTAGGGAAGTTATGAGGAGCCACAATTATAATCATGATTCTTGTCAATTAATGTTCATTCTCATCTATCCGCGTTCCACGTAATCAGGACATTTCTATCGCTCCGATACTATAGGCCTCGATGACGAACTCAAAAATGCGCTGGGGGACCCGCTTGCCTTCCATTGGTCGAATATGCAGCGAACAAGTGTTCTACTAAAGGAAATTATTACAGCATTTACCTATTGTTTCTTGGGGCACTATTCTGCTCTGTTTCTTCGCGGCTAAAAATCATAAACCGTGAGCTAAAATAACTAAAAATAACGTAGTCTACATGCAGGTTGCTCACTATTGTTGACGATACTGGTTTTCTACAGTGCAGCTGTATAGGGTGATGGTACCATAGGATTTCATCAATGGCTCATACCCGCTTCAGCAAGCCAAAAAATACAATAGCTCATAGCCCCATCAGGTGGAGGCTACAGGCACTTAGCAAAGCGAAGCGAACAGTCCTTACAGCCTAATTACGCATACAACATACAGACCTGCATGTCGAAAAGTGTCGTTATCGATGGCTCATACCCCTGTAAGCAAGCAAAATATGTAGTGGCACATAGGACCCTATCTTCCATGGCTACTCATACTGCGTAAGTTCGTCGCGATGATATTACCCCTGTGGTCGATGTCGGTGATAACAATGTGGATGTGTCGGGACCGAAAAGGTATTGGTTTAAGTCTTTCGTGTTGCAGACATATAGCTTGCGATGCCACACCGATCCGGATCGCCCAACCGACCACACAGCTGCGTACGTGCATCGACTTGACATCATCAAAGAATATGTTGATTGTTGCAAGTATGCCGACCAGTGAATATCATAACGACCACAAAGACATTGTAACCATCATTACCAGCAGACAATGAGTGATTGAATAAATTCTTCACCAAAAACTTTCTTATCATGATGCTTACAGCTCCGCTTGGCGCTCCCTCGCCCGCGAGCTTACGCAGAATCTGTGGAACACCAATGAGTTCACGAACGAACGCCTCCACAGATTGGATCCATGTCTGCAACTCCGCCTACCACCAGGGTTGCCACGAGCGGAAGCAACACTTCTGTGCCGCCTGTGGCTCGGCGTGGCATTCACGAACTCCTATTCATTCCGCATTGGAATGGCCGACAGCCCTACTTGCGGCACCTGCGACTGCGAGGAGACGATTCAGCACCTCCTTTGTGACTATCCCAGCTACAAAGTGCCAAGAACTGCGCTCGTAACCGCGCTCGAAAAACTGGAAAATCGCCCCTTTACAGAGGAGAAGGCTCTAGGACACTGGTCCAGACGGGCTTCGGCACTCAAGGCCTTAAGGGCTTTGCTGAAGTATTTAAGGACATGCGAATTGTGCGATCGCATTTGAGTGTTGTATCGCGTAGTATCCCGGTACTGCGTGAATTTCTTTAATTTTTTTTCTCCTCTTCTTCTTCTTTCTCCTTTTATTCCCTTTACCCCTTTCCCCAGCACAGGGTAGCCAGCCGGTACTTACACTGGCTAACCACCCTGTCTTTCCTCCTCTTTGTCTCTCTCTCTCTCTTGGTCGTCCACCTTCATAGGGTGGAATGACCTTGACTTTTTTTACCTGATTCTCTACAAGAATAGGCTTAGCCACTTGTAACAAATATCTACGGCGTCTTAGGGTACATACAGTAGGGCCAGCTGCTTCTATAATGTATGGTGTAGAAAGCGGCGTACGAATTTGCGCACAATACCACAAAGAGAGAAGTCCCCCAAAACGTTAAATAAAGACAAGTTCCTAAGCAGCCATAACACCTATCCAATATTTTCTTCCAGCTCATTTCGCGAACTTTCAGAGCTACTTGCCTGCGGACTCGTCATAACCGTTTCGTATCTTACAGCGCATGAGAAAGTATTGTTAGTTTAGTACTAACCTTATTTGTATTATTCTGAACAACGTGCCCTAGATGACGAAATCTTTGTGTGAGCATTATTTAACATCTTGACTAAAGGAACTTCAAGCTCTCTTTTCCGTTGGCTAAATACCTCCGTGACATAATAGCTTGAAGTTACTATCAAAACTTCGCATCATTTTGCATGCGGAACGATCTATGAACCAGGGATGTAAGCTTGGCTGTAACATGTTCAAGCCATACTCTAAGTACTTCATTACTGTGATCGCTTAAAACATGCTCGAAGTTGTAGGAAAAGGAATCAGACTACGAAGACAGTGTAATCTGCGTATTCTTTTTTTCCAGAATTGTGGATCACTGTTTTTGGTGCGCGCAAGTTTTCTCGGAAGCTTAGTTGTGTACGCTTTCTTGCGGGATTGAAGTTTGTAAAATGCCTGAAATCCCGACATTAGTTGAAGTCATGATCTGCGTAACCGCGTAATTGTTGCCGTGTGTGTGTGTGTGCGTGCAAGGGGGGAGATTGCAGTAACGTTTATACTTCCAGTACAACAGTGAGCAACGGTAATGAGAGAATTCATGCAAGCCGAATCTCTAGTGAGAGCTAAAGGCAATCAGCTCAGCTATATTTAGGAAGTGCTTGTAAAAAAAAAAGCCGGAGAAAGAAAATATCTGCGTGCCGAAGCAACAACTAACCGAAATTCTAACAACTTTCTTGCAAAACAACGTTTGCTTTCTTTCACAATAACAATGAAAAATTTTTACAGCAATATGTTTTGTTTCTTGGATCCTACTTTCTAAAAGCTTTTGTATTTAAGAATGTTTGAATGGATCCGGTGAGCATCTTTATGTTGCCTTCTTTTTCCTCTCAACCGGCGAGTGGCTACAATGCTCAGAGTCCTTTGCTGCCATAACGGCTATATCGCTGAAGTGGAGGTAACGTGACACTGAAGTCGTACTCTCTTTGCCATCAGCGAAACCTGAAGGAAGGCCACATCGGCGCTCCCATGCGCTAAAGGTCTTTCTACTGTGTACGTGCTATATCAAAGTGTGAAATTACCTGTTCGTGTTACGGGACATAGAATTTCGTCGTGGGGATCTCTTATACACGTTTCCTCTGAGGCTGCACAGATTGTAAGATATGTACACCAGTCTTTGTAAAGCGTTTGATAAAGTGACCACTTATGAAAGTACTTAGAAGTGTAGTTCATTATCAGGGAAGATAGTAATGCCACGCAACACTATGTAGAGCAGAGGCAAATGACGCATCGCCTACAGCGTGGTTTTCATTAGCTTTCTGTCAGTGCACGGAAATCATGATAAATAGTAAATTATATATTGCACGGTGTACGAACAGCTGCGTAGCCTTCGTGCAGGTGCATTGAAAAAGTAAAGCGCAATACAAAATTTACCGAGAAATTACTCTGGCAATAGAATGCAAATACAAACAAGTTAGGACGCAGAAGACGAGGAGGTGGACATGAAAGACAGTTAGTGATACGGCATGAATATCTACTTATGTACAAAACACGGAAAATTAACTCTGTAATATCTCAATAAAAGCAGAATACTTATTGCACGCTTTATCTGGAGTCGAGTCCAATGATTATAACATGAAGCAACCATTGAATCAGTGAATAAATCAATGAATAAACAAATGAAATATTTAGTATAGTGCCGAGGAACGGCGACGGAGCCTTTGTACTGGTGTACTTGACGAGTTATATACAAGACAAAATATGCAGAGAAGACAAATTTGGTAGACAAAACAACGAGATAGGGCAATGGAAACAAATAGGGATACTGACAGCACGGGAGCGGACGTATAAAAGGGAGCTAATCATAAATCATTATCTACATATTTACAAAACGCAGGGCATTATCTTATATATGTAATTGGAGACATAATAATTGTTTTTTTAATCGAGCCATTGGACTGTTCCTAATGCAACGAGGCCCCGCTGAAGACGCGGAATGCTGCTTGGCACTCTTTTGGGCACAAAAGTTGCACGTGATCAAGAAGCTTAGTGCAGTGTACAATCCCATTGGCCACCTTGTATCAGAATAGAATGTCTGATTTAACACGCCTTGATTTTAGAGATGAGTTGAGGTATGTTTGTGAGGGTTGGACTACGGTCGCAAGAACGGCAAAAGCGGTGCTTGAACATTGATATCGATTCATTCTGGGTGCGCTCAGTGAGCCCCGAATTAAGTTTGCAGGTTCTACCGCGAACTGCAGAGACATACTCTAGCAGTGGAAGGCACACAGTAGAATAGAGTTTGAGAAAGGCAACGTGGGAGTTGAAGTCATGCATTATACGAGAACCAATATCAAGAGCGCGAAGGGCACGTTGTTTCATATGTTTATCAATTGGCGAGAAGCTTAACGTTTTGTAGAAATACACATCAAGGTCTTTCATTTCATCGACCCGGGGCTGTGAAGCCTCCCGAAGGATGTATGAAAATTGTGCATGGTGTGCTTTCCACATATAATTTAATCTTGCAAAACTATGGTATTGTTAGTATCTTATTGCCTCTGCACCAGTCTGAGAGGGGAAAAAATGTCCTTTTGAAGGTCAACGCAATCGGGAAGACTGCTGTCAGTCTTGAATAGATTTAAGTAGTCAGCCTATAGAATGAATGGACGGCTTTTATTTGCTGGCGAAAGTTCATTCAGAAACACTATAAAGAGAAGGGGACCAATAAGGGATAGTTGAACTAATAACAGATGTCTGTCCAGCTAACAGATATCTGTCCATTATTGCCAACAAAGCACGATCTATTGCTTAGGAAATTAGCTATTCTTATCGCTGCCCTGGTATCTACGCCCACTTGCAAGAGCTTTGCATTGAATATCTTATGGCAGAATACATCAAATGCTTTACTTAAGTCGAATAAAGAGCGTCATATTGGCCCTTACTATGTCCCATACTCAAAGCATTGGTAATAAATGGGATCAAATGCGTTGTTGAGGAGCACCCTGATACAAAGCCATGCTCTTCATTTAATAAAATGTTCGTAGCAGCAACGGAAAGGAACGAATGTCATATAGATTCAAACATTATTGACGCAGCACAACGGATAAACATAGGACGGTAGATAGTAAGTGCACTTCTAGCACCTGATTTGTGCAAGGTCAACACCCGTGCTACCTTTCAATTGCTAGGTATATTATTATTAATAATGATAGAGACATTATTACAAGAGGGTCACAAAGGTTTCCCGCATAATATGTTAGGTCTGAGTCACTGCAGAGAAAGACGAAAGGCCAATAACCTTGACTATATGTTCTAAATTTCATGTCAAAAAAAGCGACCTTCAGAAAGGTTTTCATGCGTAAGAACATTTTTACACGGGTCAGTCGCCTTTGGTTGTGATCAATTCGTCAACAATAGTATCATCTACCTGATGTATAGCATGGGAGCTTCCGAAAACTGTGTTCGCTAACAGAATGCACTTAGTTTTTTTCTGGATTAGTGGACATGCTGCTGTGGGTGAGCCTTTCTTTATATATTTTAGCCTTTGGCGCTGGATCAACTTTTCTTACGTAAAAAAAAAACAGAAACAATCAAGCTCTTGCGTATACTATAAGAACATATCTAGGGCCATTTGTCCTCTAGAGAATGTCAGCTCCCTAAAATGCTTTCCTTGCAGTTAATAACTACACCCTACTTCCGACACAGAAATCAATTTAATGCCTATTTTCTCCTAAAAGGTGCACAGCAAAGGAATGAACAAGAATTGCACCGAAGCCTTCCGCCACCCTAGGGTAGACAGCAAGATTGATCGCTTTCTTGGTGGCATATGCTTCGATAAATAATGAATGACCAAACTCTTCGCCCCGGCGATTTTATTCGTTGATTAACGCTTCGAATAGATGGTCAGCTTAACTCACGTCAACTGGATGTGAGAGCCTATTAAATAACTCGGGATCATTTGCGAGGATGGGGCTTTTCGCTAACAAGCTTGAAACTCTTTCAAATACAGCCGCTTTTCTGGTGCCTATATGAGCAATAAAGTTACGCAGACGTGGTACGGATGCAAACAACCAAAACGGATCTTTGTAATTTTTTTTTGTATTCCTGCAAAACTTTTGTGTGAAGCGCCTACCAATGACGACAACAATATTAACGAATTTTCCTCCCCGCTAGTGGAAGCCTTTTTACTACTGTAATGGTCTGTCATTAGTTAGGATGGTCATGTCCCCGTTATCACTTTCAATATATTACTTTGGTTCTAGAGTCATGGTGGTCGGTCACCCATATATTCTTGCGGTCGCGCTGCCAGAAGCAGCTAAAGCAGTTCTGTAGCAAAAACGCAAAAAAGTGAAATCGATATTTTGCCAATTGTGCATATCAAAGTATGCGCTACAGACCTTCCAAAGCACTGTTGCAGGCCGCTCTGTTTCCACCACTTTCGAATAACCAGTTGGCCATATGCTGTTACATAGACACGCTTTTTTTTCCTTTTAATTAACAATCTACATCTGACGTTTGAATGAGCCATAGTACTGTAATTTTCTTTTCACGTATTACTTTTGAGGAGGCAACGCAAGCATAATTTCTCATTTTTAGAGAACAAGTGGAAAATATACCAAAAACTTTTTGCCCGCCTTGGCACTTTCATATCAAGCCGAATGAGCCGAAATGATTTTTTTAAGATTAATGTGTCTTTAGCTTTATGTGATTCCCTTCGATATAGCGTATTTATGTGAATATATGTAATCACATTTTCGAGCCTGAGATGGGCATAATTGTGATATATTTTCAATTTTCCGGAGAGACCGAGCGTCTCCTTCGCTGTGGTGCGTTATTTACGTGTAAGTAAGGAACGTTGGTTTTGTTGTACCTTGCTCTAATTTACTTGTTTTCGTTATTCTTTTGAAATCTCATATCAGTCTATAAATGAGGTGAAGCTCCTGCCTCTGCAAGGAATTTCATAATTTTTCCCCTATTAAAGCACATTGATTGGGGTTTCACTTAAATGTAAGCTGTTGCTGTTTTTTGAACAAATGGAAGTTGATTGGTTTTAGTTTATTTATGCCATTTCCTCTTGCATAAATTAAAATAAGGTGTTAGTGCATTTATGTCGCCACTGCTCGTCTTTATTAAAATCCAAATGAAATCAAAAGCGCCTGAAATCCGCGAGGAAAAAAACTCAAAAAGACTTTTACTGCGTAAAGCAAAATCAACAATTAGCGACGTCAACACCACGTTCTGGGTGCAGAGATGCAAGCGAGATCACCATTTTCACAGCCCGTTGATGTAATTTCGCTAGCAAGGCGGATATACCGGGCATTTAGGTTAAGAGGAAGCTTTAGCTCGGGCCCAACTCCGACGCGGCCTATTCAAATACATGTAAAAACGCAAAAACGTTTTTCTGAAATAACCCCTGGACCAATTTCAATCAAATTTGTTGCAATTGAGAGAGAAAGTTAAATTCTAGTGACTGTTGGAAGCGGAATTTCGATTTAGGGCTTGAATTTTGTTCAAAAGATTTTCAAAAATTCAGAAGTTTGAAAAAAATAGAAGTACAAAGTTTACAATTTAATAGCTCTGCATCAAAAACAGATATCACGGTTCTGTAAACGGCATCCGTTAGATAATTCAAAGCGAACAAATTTGTTATGTCATTTTGCATCTTACGTGAATTTGTTACGTTGTTTACGAGGGTTCTGCAAAAGTTGTAATTATATATTAATAATTTTTTTTGAGATTCATGTGTAAGATGTCAAATTTGTCCGCTTTAGATGTGCTATCAGATACAATTCACAAAATTGCGATGTCGTTTTTTCTTGCTGAGTTACAGAGTCGTAAACATGATAGTCTCGTTTTCTGAAAATTTGCGATTTTTGCCAATTTCTAATAAAAAATTGACAACCTAAATCGAGAATTCGAAACCAACAGTCACTAGATTTTAAGTTTTTCTTTTAAATGTGCCAAACCCCGTCAAATTTGGTACAATGGTCGCCGAGAAAAACGAATTCTCCTTTTACATGTATTTAGATAGGAGCACCCGAGCTAAAGCTTCCTCTTAAGCCTTTGTGTTTCCCGGTGGGCGCAGGTTTCTGTCTGCGTCTATACAGTGTGCACTCCGGAAATAACGTCTGCTATTTTGTACATGTGTATACATATATTTGCGAGCATAAGTTTTTTGTCTTTTACGCTTGTTTTATTTCCGTTTTTCGTTTGGTGAGACATGTGACACGCGATAACCTACAGACAACTTGCCATGGCCTAATAATCCGTAACCATAACTTCATAGTGCCGATAAGAGCTGGCGTCCTTAAACTGCTCGGAGGCAGATATGACAGATCTGGGACTTCGAACAAGATGATTAGAGAACTAGTGCAAACACTAAGTATAACTTTACATTTCTCTTGAAATATCAGGGTTCAAGGATCAAAATCATACCCGGCGCGCAGTCTGTGCTTGTCACAACAAAGCTCACAATGACAAGCACATATGTGCACACCTTGCGTGAACGAGGAAGGTAAGCGCACAGGAGAGGTAAAAATCACGCTGGGGCTTTACCATTTTCGCAACCTGCTGAACAAATGAAAAAGAAAAATGCGCAAGAACTGAAAACGACGTGATTTATAACGAAGTTAATAATAAATAACGATTTCTCTTCGAGCTTGTTTCGAACATGATCTTTAAAAATCAAGGTATCGCCTTTGTAACTTCGTATCTCGTAACAGTGTTGTTGCATCCACACTCCTTATTTTTGGTTGGGCAAAAGAAGTATAAATGTGTAAGTGGCTGAGCCTCTACTACCATTACGTAATCTTACGATTTTTGCCTTACAATATGGTACCACGTGCATTCGACAATCAATGGAGAACGCTTTCGTCTCCTTTAGCTCACTTTGCAATATTATGCGAAATGACTAGTACCGTCAACGCGGGTAATGTGACTGTGGTCGTCGCATATTGAATGCGGCTTGGCGAAAAAAAAAACGCACGTAAACGACTAAATAAAACAAACGAATACGGTGGCCGACGCCGCTTTGAAGCTCCGGTGCAAGCTAATCCTGACGTCATTAATTTTGGCAGTGCCAAGAAATAAATTGACATTAACATGTGCTTCTACTTGAAGCGCCAATATATAAGCAATATAGAGGAAAGTTATATATTGGTTTTATTTCTAGAGAGCTATTTACGCACATCATATTTAGTTGACATGCCTTATTCAATTGGATAAGCTTATCATCATTATTCATTATTCTACCAAATACAGTGTATGACTTTTTTGCAATTTGCCTTTTACATTACCACAACAAACCCCACAGAGTCTCCATACAGGGCATGAACACTAAAAAATGAAGTATTGACCTTTATCTTGAGTCCTGAAGTTTTCCGATCAACTTCCTGGTTGCCCAGAGGGCAAGCCGCCAACCGGAATCACGAAAGTATTGCTTTTTTATATTACATTTCTTATCTGCTTTACACAACAATCGTGAACTGATAACTTTTCTCCGTTTTTCTCTCCGACAGCCTGTTCTCCAATTTTTTTTCTCATTATTTTATCATCAACGTCATTACCTACGGCCACGGTCGATGAAATCGCTTGCTGCCTTTGAACGCTTAGCGTAAACGAGGCAAGACGCTTTCATCGCTTCGATTTTGCTTTGTTTTTACTCCCTCGTCGCCGTGCCTTCCGTAGCCGCAGGCCTACACTTTTTTTTTCAATACTCCAACTCTGGCATGTGTTGTTAAGCCTAGTTCTCTTTCGTACCAATCGATGTCAAACCTCGCAGCGTTGAACTTTCTTTGACTTGGGGGCATTTGGAAAGAGTAAGATATAAAAGCAAGAGTGATTTGTCGTATTGAACGGCAACTCAAAGTACTCTTATTTGCGGTCAATGACAGAAGTCGGGGAAAAGTTTGAAGGTGCACGTTTCTTTTTTCTTGTGTGTATGACCGTTTATTGAAGCTTTTTGACGTGGCGCAGTTTTCCTTGGTTGAGCATCGCAATTTTCACAAATGTATAATTTTCTATTTAACATTATTGAAAGCGAAAATAATTACTGGATGCTAAGAGCACCTTATAGGCCAATCGTAGAGCAAATTCTGGAGTTGTTTTTCGTCACAGAATTCTAGTGATTTCGTCGGTACCTTTTTATTCCTCTGAATATTCTTCTCAAAACTATTTGTAAGATGTTCCAAAGCAACTTTTCATTTACAAGCTCTTTGAGTCACTACGAATTTTCTTCAGGCATGCCGCAAAATTGTAGCTGTGCATAAATTCCGGTGTATGTATGGGTAGACAAACTGAAAACCGGATGAACTGACTGAATAATGAATGGATGGTTATGCTTTCACTAGCAATTTTCACGCAAAAACGTATTGTTTCTCATGGTAGGACATGCACGTGCCATAAATTTCATTCGTCTATTACCGTCGCAATCAGAACCGCGATGAAACGTGCAAGATGAGCCCACTGGCTAACTTTTGCTCAAGAGATCCACCAGATACATATTTCCTTCGTTATATTAGCATGTGCTTGGACAACATACGCAAATTATGGCTTCGATGATATAACGTGTTTCTTATACTCTATTCCCGGTTGTCGCATTTTCAGTCACTGCAGCGACGTACCGCTGATCATCGTCAGCTTTGACATACTCATGACTTTGTGACATATCATATGCCCTGTCTGCTTAGGTCCCTTGATCTTAGGAGTGGCATCCATTCTGGTCTCCACATATCCGCAAGAGCAAAAATACTCACGTTACCATCTCTCTAATGAATATCGCTATAGCAAAAACGAGTTAATCAATGAGAGAGAGAGAACAACTTTCTTGAAAAATGCCTGCAGGATCGGTTAGGCTCCCTCCACTCAGGGAGGACAAGCTTTTACCGTGATGCGGCCACTACGTTAATTACTTATCAATTACTATCAATTACTATCGATTACTATCAATTATCTCCAAAGTGAAAGCGCGCCACTTGCCAGATAAATGAGGTTTTTTTAGTCACGTCCGTGCACTGAGCGTTAGATATCGTGATGGCTTTGCAGAAAGAAAGTTTCTTTGCCTTGTGTCAGTGATTTATTTCTAGATACGCTAATATAATGAGTTGAAATCGCCAAGTTTAAGCAGGTTGTAATGTTCCCGATCATTCTGTCTTCTAGGTCAAGGCTAAACAAGAACAACTTTGTCAATGCTTTCAAGTATGTTATAAATAGACAGCTCGTATTTTTCAAGTTTTCTCATTCAGTGACGTATTTCCTTATGAGGCATCGTAAAATAAAGAACGCTAGATTAATGACGATGACACGAAGAAAATGGTGTGACTACGACGGAGCGACAATACGATGCCGTTGCTGCAGTGACGACGATGGGACGAGGATATTAAAATTATTAGAATGACATGACGAGGAGGGCATGAGGACAGTGGTAAGATTAGACTGTATGATAACGATGCGTATGACGGCAAAGATATGACGTATCTACAATAAAGACCACAATGGCGAAAAGACGAAGGTATGACGACAATTGTGTTGACGACCATGCAGTTGCTACGGCAAAATGACGACGGCGAGAACGGCAACGACGGAATGGCGGCCATTCGGGATTGACGACGCGATGTCGACACGGCATTATCACAATGCAGTGATGACGATGAGAAAGCAGAGACCGCAACAGAGTAAAAATGGCGGAAAGATGACGATGACATGACAACAAAAGAGCGATCACAATGTCAACAAGGCAATAGAACGGTGACGAAGGAATGATGAGGACAGCACGAAAACGATGACATGTTGGTGTTTGTGCTCATTACGGAGCTGACGTGCATCATCCCCGGCCACGGGCACGCATAATTTGCATTGTATTTAGTGTCTTCTTGAACTGGGCTTTGGTACCGGGCAGTCGCGTTGCCATAATTCACACTGTATCCACTGTTTGCTTCGCTTATACCCCATACCCGCCAAGCGGGCTGCTTTACTGAGCCTTAAATCCGGTGTTTGTTGACGCTGTGTCCGGTGGCTTTTCGAGGTTCTCTATCTCCAGAATTGGCCCGAAGTCTTCGAAGAGAAAATTGATGCGTCCTTTTGCATGACCTTCCTGTAGTCTTAGCTCCAACTAGGCAGGGAAATGCGGTGCACTTAAAAATGAGCGTGAATAATGGTGCGCTAAGCATATATCCATTTATTGCGTAATTTGACGTAAGGAATATAAAGTGTGCAATGCATCAGCCTGTGCTGCTTTGACGTTGCTTCGATGGAACAAGCAACGCACTGTAATAAATTTACGTAACCTTGCCGCATTTATCCGCAGTCCAAACTATTGCAGGAATATCAAACTGGTTTTGCGGCAAAACCGGTTTCCGGCAATTTCATTCACTGGATACTCGAATGCGAAAACCGCATAACCTGAATAATTGGTTACGCCACATCGTTAAACAGTCATTATATGCTGATATTCGAATGTTCGAATACCCGGATTTTTTTAATTTCCTGTACTGGTAATCATTTTACACAGAAACTGGTAATGCGACTACCCGCCGTGGTTGCTCAATGGCTATGGTGTTAGGCTGCTGAGCACGAGGTCGCGGGATCGAATCCCAGCCATGGCGGCCGCATTTCGATGGGGGCGAAATGCGAAAACACCCGTGTACTTAGATTTAGGTGCACGTTAAAGAACCACAGGTGGTCAAATTTTCCGGAGTCCTCCACTCATAATCAGAAAGTGCTTTTGGCACGTAAAACCACTTTCATTTTTTAACCATTCTTTTAATGCGACTAAAGACGCACAAAAACGCCACATTCCTGTTTTCATGGTTTTCTGAAAAAAAAAGAAAAAAAATCACTGGCGAATTTTGTCTTAAGCAAATGAGAATATTAGAGGCGATTTGTAGGCAAATGCTGAAGTGTGTACGTAATCAGTAGTTCAGTGAAAATTGTTAAACCCTTGTATTTACCCTGCTTAGAGAGGCTGTATTAAACGCTTACAAAGTTTCACAGATTCTTGGAGAGCACCGAAACGCAAAGGTTGCTTATTTATATGAAGTAAGGTCCACTACATTAGTGACGTGTACCGAAAGTTTTAGGTGGGTAGATTACTTATGTGCCTCGGAAATACATAATCAATTCGTGTCCTCGTCAAATTTTAATTTTAATTTCATTTTAATTTGAACCCGCTGTGTGAGGATAATAGTTGCTGTTTTAACGTATCTTTCTGATCTTATTCTTATTTCATTAGTTCACAACGTGAGGTAGTTTCTATTTTAGTTAAGTAGGAAGCATGTGAGTGGCGAATGATCAATGGTTAATCTGCGTAGGTTAGTTATAGGCTGTATATAAATGTTCTTATTCAAGCCTTCCTGATTATCACATTCCTGATTATCATTCTGCGGTTACCTGCTATATTTCCCGGGATTCTAAAACAACGGTAGACACAGATATCCCGTCAGTTTTAAAGAAAAGGTTAATTCTAAGGGTAATGTGTTGTGATAGATTCGCGTTCTACTCTAAACTAGAAGCGTTGTAAATAATTACTGAACCTACATTTCTACCCTTATTTATACGCATTATACAAAGTTCGTAGGTGGCTTCCCCTGCGGCATCGGCATCTCTGGGCAAATAAACCAAGCACCTTGTTTGTATTCGTTTAAAATTGTGGACAATTTATGAACAACGTGTTGACGAAGTTTGAAGTTTGTGAACTACTTACGGCCTAAGCGGTAAGTACGTATTAGGAATTTTTTAGCGAATTGCGTATGAATTGCTGCGTTTGTATATTTCTTTAACGAGTGCTGGATATCGTTACGTGCAGAGAAGGTTTCAAAATGGGCAGTCGTATACAGGCAGCGTTTTGAAATTCGGCAGTTATTTAAAGGCGACTGCAATTAATATTGCCGGTGCTCGAAAGGAACAGCCTCACTGGAAAATTGGGTTGGGATTCTGCAAAGTCGCACAAGTCTGCTTTCTTCTTTTGAACAGCTGTACTTTATGGCATGACTATCAAGCAAGAAGTTCACGGGTTACTCTCGACGAATGTTCGCACAGTGCGCTGGTTTCCGCAGCTTTCAAAGCGCGCACTGGGTAGAAGCTACGGTGGTAAATACGTCAATGTTTGCCAGGTGCTTCTTCCACAGAGTTGGGCCTTTATTGAAGGAGCGACAAGAGGAAAGAAGGTTGCTTAGGCGAAGGGGGCGCTATGCATGCTTTCCTACGTGTAGCACGGCTTAGTACGTTTTATTGAAACCCATTCGTATTTTGTTCGGCCACGAAACGCTTGCTTTATTCTACCAATATTTTAGATTTTCCTTTTTTTCGCCACTTTCGATCGTCGACTGAGCTCCTTCTTGCGTCGCAAGGTTTTCCAATACACGTTATTTGGGAAAACATCGCATGTCGCGTTTGCATTTGCAGCCGAGTGACAAGGCACATTGAAAGCCCAAAGAAGAGAGCCCGCTACCCGAGAAACTGCCATGTGACTAATCCGCGCAGCTCTTTCTCCCGTTTTCCGGGATTTCCTTCAGGATTGGCAAATATTTTCATGCATCACGTACTGAACAGCGTAAAGCTAACTGCATGGGGAAGTTTTCTGGATGGCCTACGATTCTATTTTCTCGATGAGATGGTTGCTCGCATATAATATTTCTTGATGTTGAATTCTCTGACTTGCTCCAAGCGACGGCAAAGTACATTACCTGGGTTCTCTCCAGCTCGGTGCCACTTGCATATTTTGAAATTTCGGCATGCAGCCTGCACTAGATATTCTGTCACGAGCTTTATCCCTAAAATTTTGATGGAGAATCAAACATACGTTGATAAATATGTTGTAAGGCATTTACGCTATACATTCGGAATGCAACACAAAATACTTTATTTAATATATCCGCTCTTAGCTTTGACAATGGCCTTCAAACGCTCTAGGTATGCTTTAATCATGATTCACAAGGTTTCCCCGGGAGAATGTTTCCTTGTGCTGTCCCCAGTGGTCCTTTCATGTCAGCCTTGCTGGTTTGCTGATGGGCCCGAGCCTCCTCTATAAAAAAAACCAACACAGACAAATAATTTAGGTCTAAGTCAGGGTTGCACACCGGACATTCAGCTTGGATGAGGTAGGGTGGGAGAGCGCGAGACCACACCTGTGGTGTCGATTTGCTCTTCGATTGTAATGAAGCGTGCTCCTTCTGCAAAATCCAAGATTGCTCGCCGAAGTTTGGCAGAGACAAGTACAGCGAATGAAACTTTTTTTGACAGTGTCTATTTTTGCGGCTTTTGGCACAAAAACAAGAACAATGCGGTTCGCGGTGCTTACCGCGGTTGAAACCTCTACAGACGCCAGCTGGGAGTTTCGGAAGAAAAAAAAAATATTGTCTGACTGAATCCAAAAGCAGCAGACATTTTTCTCCTAGGTTCTCTTTATCCGCGCCTACGTCAGTCCAGGTCTTCTCTGTAACTGACAGAAGAGCACACTGAGGTTCCCTCGGAAGAGACTTCTCATTGTTATCACCTATACGTTCAGCTTCAAGGCCAGCCTTTTCGTTCTGCTCCGTAGCACTACATTAGATTTTATTACTCCCATTTTTCTTCAGCTGAGAATTCGCCACAGAAAAAGGACGACCACTGCGAGCTCAGTACATAAGTGTGCCACGCTTTGGGACCCAGTGGACAATCTTGCGATGAATATTTAAAAATCTAGGCGACCTCAGAAGGAAAGTGTTTGTCCTCGCTCAGTGTTCAGATTTTGCGGCGCTGTCACCTAGGGCTCGCCCTTCTCCGAATAAAGAAAGAACACAGAGTACGGCCAAAATACACAAGAAATATTAAAAAAAAATTTTTTTGAAGTAATGATCTTGCGAAATGTTGAAGGGCAGTTAGCGATCGAAGTAAGTGATATTAATAATAGCGCACCCTATAGATACGTATATATATATATATATACACATTACCGCGAATAAAAATGAGCACCGCCTGTAAACTAAAATGAGCAAAGCCAAGGGGAACGATGCAGCTTGACGTCTCTTACTTTGATTGCGGTAACACTCTGTAAACGCCGTGCAGAGCACACATGGGCTTAAAATGTACGATTAAACAGGCCCGAGGACGTCTGCATATTTTGCCGAATAGAGACGTGTTAAATCGTATCATTACTACTGCCACAATTATCAAAGCGATCTGTGTCGTGTCGCTACAGCCATTCACCGATAAAATTAATGGCAACTTTGGCAATAAATGGTATGCTTGAACCAATCGGTTAACCTTTCAACCTTCTTTTTTTATTTTTTATGTGCTGCTCCTATTGTTCTCTTCGAGCTTTTGGGGAAAAATAGCAGTGTTACCCATCATAGTTAACGAACGCCTAAAGACCAACTTCCTTGATGAAAAAAGAAGGCAATAGCATCTTCTCGGTGCGAATGGCCGCATAAAGCATAAAATAAAGAATAAATGAAGGATCCATATCTTTACGTCTAGCTTTCTGATCAACAGCGTATTTTATAGAATATCGATTATTGTGCTTTGTGCGTGATATCGGGATACATGCGATAGAAGAGAATATTTGAATAATATGTTAGCAACATAGGGCATTTGTTTTCGAATATCCGAATAACTCACTACGATTATTTCATGCGGACATTCCTAATATTCGGTTTCCTAAACCCGAAAACCGAATAAACAATTTTTAAGGCTGCATTAACTTTTTTTTTTGCACTTGGTTTGCTACGTGGCGTAACGTCATAATGGAGCTAAACATAAGCTTGCAGGCCCGTTTCGTGGAGATGCTGCAACACTGACTTGTGAAATGCGTTGTCCACTCCGCACATTTCATAGCCTTCAGCTTGATCTGTTCAATTGTAGACTTTTGCGCAAACTTTCTCGAATTGTCTTTGTCCCACGGCACGTCCTTTCACATCCCTTTGGTTTACCCAGATGGCCGCTTTGACGGACTCTTGCAAGCGCTTCTCTGTATCGTAACCCGTGTCTGTTGGGTGGGACACGCAGCGAGAACATAGGGAAGGAACCTTTCACTGCAATTAATGTTACGTAGTGCAAATTTCGTCCAAGTATATGTCTTTATCACAAGCACAGGAAGGTCATTGCATATATTAGTAGTAAGTACTAGTGTTAAAAGTTAATATAGTCAAGCATAAATACCCCGAAAGTGAATGGGAACACAGTGCCATGGCAGCTCTATTGCTAGGAGCATAGCACGCTTAATGCGGAAACGTGGAATAGTTGCCCACCTGCGGCACGTTGCTTTTTCATCCATGTTCATTTTAGATTCCTTCATAATTTCTTTAATTCAATTACTAAGTGCAAGCGATTTCCCCTACGTTGTCGTACGTGTATTTGTTTGTTGGCTTCTTCTGATTAGATTAATAAAAATTGGATCCCCTCGGTTCCCTTTTTCTCGTTTATTACATAACGAGGTTCTTGAATCTGGCAACACTGACGCCTTCAGGTAGCATGTGTGGGTCTATTGACCAGCTATGAACCATACGGTCCATAGCTGGAATGTATTTGATAAGTGGAGATTCTGCAATAAAGGTAATTAAAAGTGACTGAAAGGCAATATAGCACAGGTGTCATCCGAGCCCACGGCTTCGTATTACACGTGCCATGCTCTTACTAACTGAGGTAGCGCTGTGCTGTTTTTTACATTCACGCTGTTCAGGCTGTTCACGCTGTTACATTCACGCTGTTCACGCTGTTCACGCTGTTCACGCTGTTACATTCACGCTGTTCAGGCTACAAAGGGTGTTTGTACGGGTGACGGGACAAGTTTGCGTGGCACTGCTGAAACACCCCACGGTCACCTGCGTCACGCCGCAGCACGTAAATGTGAGCGCAATATGCCGGTGGGATTCGTATCATTGTATCGGATTATGCATTGTAACGCGCGTAACCTGGTTACGTCTGGACAGGTTTTGAGGCATTTACAGCAGCATTAGGAAAGCAGAAATGCTCGGAAATCGTAAGCATAGAGAGAGAGAGAGAGAGAGAGAGAGAGAGAGAGAGAAAGAAAGAAATGCTGCTTTGGATAGTCTTATGCTGCGGGTAGCACGCGTTGTCGTTCGATATATGCAATGACAAGTTTCGTTTTCAGGCATGTATTTTGCAGAAACATCTCTAAAGAAGCTTTGTGAGTTCAATATGAAGGTTAATTTGCTGTTCAAGGGCTAGTTATCATCGAGTTTGTCTGTATAAATATGTTTCTTTAGACAGTGAGCCAGGAAAGGAGCCTAAAGCACCTGGATAAGACGTATTTCCATACTTGGCTTATCGTTTTTGTTTTTTGTTTTTAATTTGGGTATTCGTTACTTATGGAGGCAAGTAAGTTCGCTTGCATGACTGTAGTTTGCTTCGTGAAATCAAGTACCATGTTTGTTTAGGCGACGCAGAAAAAAAACATGTTGCCATCTGGTAGGTGTAGCTGAGAAAGCTGTAAAAACAGGACCGTGTTGGAAAGAACATAAGAACAAGATGTGTGCTCGCACTCGAGAGCAAACAGCATGCTCTACACGCACACACGAGGAGAAAAAGAAAGGATAGAAAGGTAGCGGCGTTGATTGCATTTGCCGTGAGCAGTTTCTGCACAACGTTTCGACAAACAAGGGTGAAGGAGAGTAAATCAGCTGGCTATATAAGACGGCGACAAGGGTGGCGCAAGTATCATTGCATGTTCTGCTTCAAACGAGAACGAAAGTTTGTGTAGCGTGCACCAGATGGTGCCCTTATAAGATCGCACCCCCTTATAGCTTTCTCTTCATGTAGTGGAAGGATGTTTGTCTTCGTTGTAGTGAAAAAAAAATAATTTTTGTCTCCTCAGGCATTCACACTCTCCACTGCTTTCCTACCTTGGGCTAGCCATCGGACAAGAACGTGCAAGACAGAAAATGGTTGATAAGCGGGCTTTTGGTAGGGCGGCACAAAATGGCAAACATAGGACAAGCAATAGAGCTGCCACTGCTGGTGCTCTCTATTATGTAATGCTTGTTGCGCAGCGAGGGATATAGGTGGTAGCACTGTGAAAAAAAAATCAGCTGAGGCCAAGAGAAGACAGTGCATTTGCAAGTGTATAACAGGGATATGAAAGTGCGTTTGTGCAATCATTTCACATGTGGTTGATCTTATTGAAGTCAATGGACTCAACGTGCGTGGAAAGCAAGTGGTCTACGTGATCAACATTTGTTGGTCCGACTACAGAGATCATTTGGTGATATGTTCTTGCATTGCGTCATTGACTAGTTTCGAGGAACTCATTGGATAGGAACATTATTTGATCACATTAGGTCGGAACATTCAGATGGGAACACAGAAAGGATCAATTAACATTTTATAGGAACATTGACGCATTGAGCAAGGCTCTGTCTCTAGAGGCAGCGCCTGATGCTTTGTGCAAGAGGTGAAACGTACTTCAGATGTTTTTAAACAGATATCAGGAAGTTTAATTATTTTTTTTTCCTTTGATGCTAAGCTAAGCGTGGTTTTTGATACCAATGACTGACGAACATGGCGGAACTGTTTTCCAGAATGCGTGTCATACTACTGCCGAACCCGTTATCTTCTTACACAAACGAATAAAACATGAAATTTCTTTATGGTCATGACTAAAACAAAAATTTAGGTCACCTTTAGCTGCGCTTTACAAAACCAACTTGTGCAGCATTTACCTGATTTTGAGGTTATTTCTTTTTTTACTGCCTACAACTTTTATTGCCTTTACGTTACGACAACTGATTGCGATAGAAGGTTGAGGCCTTCTTACAGCCTGGTGCTCTGGGACCGCCTTTTGTATTTCTTTAATTTATATATTCCACTGCATACCTCAATAAAACACGATTCTGATTATAATTCAGAAAGCAAGATAGACATGTAGCAAGCTCCTATTTGGCAAATACTGACACATGAACAACTCTTTCAAATCTGTTTCAAGTTCCTTTCTTATTTTTTTGTTTTTTCACTGCTGAATGTTTGCTACGCCGTTAAGAACAGAGCTAACAAACGCGTTATGCCAGTGTTTTGCAGTGCCATAGCGGCACGGCAATGCCAACCGGTTGTGATTTATGCTCTCTGTTTTCTCTGCCTGAACTTCAATTGAAAAGCCAGCCGCAAGGAAACGCGGTTCTTCCTTCCATTCTTCCGCGCCCTTCTCTGCAATCACGTTCGAATGCACCGCAGGCGTTCCGAATCACGGAGAAAACATGGTGAGACACGTACAACAAACACGCCGCGAAATGACATCAAAATTCCGCTGCACAATGCATAGTGGGGGGGGGGGGGGGAGGTGGGGTGGACACATGCTGTCGCGACAGACATGTGATAAGGAACAGTAGCAGGCAAAATGTAAACCGAGAACGAAAGGGAAGCCTTCAAAAGCCACGAGACGACTCCGTTCAGTCGAACGAGCATATATAGAGAGGGCCAAGCAAAGCGAAATGATAGATTGCACTTTGAACTCTCGTAGGAGCGGAGATGAATGCTCGCAGCAAACAGCGCGGGCGCGCAGCGCGCAGTGGCGTTGTCGTCTTGTCAGACGGTGGAAGAAAGGAAAAATAAAAAGTACTTGAGGTAGAGTGCTGGCAAATGCTGAAGTGAATAGTGATGCGGCGTGCATTGGAGATACCGTACGAGTAAGGCATATAGGAAGAAGAAAAAAAAAAGAAACCTACTGTAAACGGAAGTGGACACGCCCGTGTGGCAGCCGCATCTGACAGTCCTGAAGCAAAAGAACATTGACAAGGATCCCAGCATGCGCGTAAAAACCTTACGGCGGGGCGCGCAGAGAGATGTAAAAGTTCGAAGGATTTTCTTTTGTAGTAGTTTCGACACTTTGTGTTGGGCAGGAAGTTATTCTTGCATTAAGAGGAAACAGCCACAGGCATACCGACGCAGCTCAGTACAGAGGCACGTGGGCATGGGCCTTTAGTGGGGTAAACATCCTAAATCAGGAACTTGCAGTGGTCACGATACACGCGGCAGACACAGTCACTGCGAAAGAGGTAAGAGCAGCCCTAGCAGCAACCACGGCCGATTCCAGAGGGCAAGTAATGAGCCTGACAGACTCGTAGACTGCGTTCCACAGTTACACGATTGTAAGGGTATCTACAGCAGCCTCACGCATCTTCGAACGCACCAACTCCTGATCCGTACTGTACATTGTCAAGAGATCTGGACGCTCGTCCGTTGGAAGCTATGAGGCAGCCGACGCTTCTGCTTGATAACACATTCACCATGCAACCTCGCTAAGAGACAGAGTTAACTATTCTTCCGGACGAACCCGTTATGCGTAGGTACACGGGCGTACTCGGAGACAATAAATGGGGGGGGAAGGGGGGGGGGTAAGAATCCGCATCTGCCACACCACACGAATCTCTCGAAGAGGACACGAGAACTTGTAGACAACTAAATTCCAACACTTTCCCACACGCAAAAAAAAAAACCTGTCATTTACCGCACACGTTACGAATACAACTGCAAATTATCCCAGATGCCAAGCATCCTGCGTCACATCGCATGCGAATGCAACCAAATCACCAGAATCACCCCCCCCCCTCCCCTCACAGCCACCCCATACCGGAGCAGTTACAGAGCCAGTTCACCAGCCTCAGCAATGGTGACCAGCGCCAGTTGGTGACCAGGGTAAAGCAGTCTGCCAGTTGAGATGACTTTCTGGAATCAAGGGGCCACACGCAAGGAAAACGACCAGACTGTTTCTTCTGTTCTTAATAAAATTCAATCATCGTCATCATATTCACTATGATGGCACTGAAGGAAACGATGTATAGATTTGTTAGATTTAATTGATGGATGAGCTGGAGAGGTAGAAATAATGTGCTTCTTGCTTCTGCATTTCATTTCAATATGGGTTACTGCGCAGAATAATAAATATCGCCTGCTATATATTAAAATGCAGCTGACCCTCCGAAACATTGTAAAACAAAAAAAAACTGGCAGTTTCGCCCGACAGGAGAAACACGAAGGTAAGAGCCGTCTGCAGATTGCTTTCAAGATATGGCGCGTGCCACCGCGCAGGGCCGTGCAAAGTTCGTACTTCGTTTGCGGAGTCAAAGCCGCACACTCCTCACGCACCGGGGTAGTTGATGACTGGGCTAGTTGCAGAAGTATGGGAGAGGCCTTTGCCCTGCAGTGGGCGTAACCAGGATGATGATGATGATGATGATGATGATGATGATGATGATGAAGAAGAAGAAGAAGAAGAAGAAGAAGAAGAAGAAGAAGAAGAAGAAGAAGAAGAAGAAGAAGAAGAAGAAGAAGAAGAAGAAGAAGAAGAAGAAGAAGAAGAAGAAGAAGACTCCCCACGCGCGGCCTTCCTGCTGTCGTTCCTCCCGCGCGCGAGATTGAGCCGTGAACTTCAGTTCCCCTATCGTGCGGTCGCGAAGTATGCCGTTGCTGCCGAAGCACAACGGCTCTGCCCCCCCCCCCCCCCCTCCTTCCTACTTCCACGCCCCATGGCCTTTCGCACGACGGAAGACAGCGCGTGTGCTCCCTACCTTAGTCCCTGAAGCGCGCCAGGTTGAGCCGCGATCGTCAGCTCCCCTCACGTGTTTTCACTTGCACATGCTGCATACGGCATATACCGAACTTTACGACGCCACTGACCGGAGAAACGCACCGGGAGTATTAATATTATTGCTATCGCAATAACAAACGGCATCCTGCAGCACTTAGGCACGCAAATGAAAAGAAATATTCCGGCGAATAAACACTGCCATTATTTGAGGCTAGATTGCACAAAAAAAATAATTGCTCCAAACACATGATGCTCTCCCAGCAATATTATTGCGAAGGAAACTATTTGGACACTCCAGGTGCGTTTTTGCGGCCGCCTTAGCCTTCACAATGACGTTCTGTATAAAGCCCAAGCGAGATAAACCGTAACCGCACGCCGTATGCTGTATGTGAGATTGAAAACTCGCAAGGGGAGCCCGCGATCGCAGTTCCATGTGGTGCGCTCGAGGGACGATGGCGGAGAACAAGCGCGGCACCTTCCCTCACGCGAAGGGCCGTGGGAAATGGGACGGAGGGATGGAGGGATACCCGGGGCTCCGGCAGCAATTGGATATTTCGCGACCGAGCGCGAGATGAACTGAAGATCGCAGATCAACCTCGCGCGCGATAGGGAAGGAAGTGGCGAGGCAGCGTGCGAGGCAGGGAAAGAGGGAGGGAGCGAGGGGGCAGCTTCTACTCCGCCATCAATGCATACTTTGCACGGCGGTGCGCTATCTCAAACGTCATGCCTTGAAAGCGATCTGCAGACGGCTCATACATTTCTGCGTGATGTTTTCTCGCCACTGTTTAAGTGGAAGAAACAAACAGCGCGAAGGTCGCTCTATATAAATACGAACTATATAGCATCTATATAGATACGAACCCATGAATACGATAAGACATTAAAACCTTCTGATCTGCTTGAAATAGCCGCTTTAGGTGTAGGTACCAGTTTCATTTGTAGTAGCTCAGTACCGAGATCTGCGATAACTGGGGCAGTCTGCCGTCATCGCATGTCCGTCTATTTAACGTTGAACATACTACGAGCGTTGATATGGCTTATCTAATGTTCACGTACTCGCCATATGAATGTTTTCATTTTGTTACAAATTTCCATTGCAATTCGGTTCAATAATCAGACGTGTAATTGGCCTTTCAGTGTTTACTGTAAAGTTGTTTTCTATGTAATGTGCCATTGGAGACAATATTTTAAGGAAGTCAAATTTTTTAATAAAAGCAATACCCCTTGTTTTTAATCTAGTTCCTTTTCGTTTTGCAAGGTAACCTCGATTCCCTTTCTAGATTCATTGTATACGAACGTTTTGAAACAAGTTAACTCAACGCAAGCCTACCCGCCGCGGTTGCTCAGTGGCTATGGTGTTAGGCTGCTGAGCACGAGGTCGCGGGATCGAATCCCGGCCACGGCGGCCGCATTTCGATGGGGGCGAAATGCGAAAACACCCGTGTACTTAGATTTAGGTGCACGTTAAAGAACCCCAGGTAGTCGAAATTTCCGGAGTCCCCCACTACGGCGTGCCTCATAATCAGAAAGTGGTTTTGGCACGTAAAACCCCATATATTATTATTATCAACGCAAGCCTACTGTTGAGGGTTGTTTCCATGCGCCTAATAAGCTAGAAAAGTAAAAAAGCAAGTAGACGTAATACATGCGTATGTTCTTGGATAAACACATTGTCACGTTTCTTCAATTCGCGGACATCTGCTCAGAAGTCCCGCCTGATGTGCGCGAAAAACAGGCATAACATTACGGCCCGAAGCGAACACGATGCGAATGCATGGGGAAGCTGTAATACGGAGATCATTTCATTAGGGACCTTACCACCCAATCGCGTGACCGGTTCTGCAGTCTTTCCAATGCGGCGGCCTCACGCGATGTCGTCCAGTGCCCATGTTTGCTCAAGCGCCAGCTGTTTGCTCATCTGCCGGAGTAATTATTTTCAGTGTACAGCCCTGTTCTGCAGACCTTTTGTTTAGCTTTGCACTTTTCATCGACATTCTCCCTCTGCGCACGTGATAAGAGCTATCACGTGCAAGTGGATTCACGCATGAGGCTTCCGTGAAGTACGTGTAATGAACCAGTGTATTGTACAAAGGAGTTTTTCAAATAACGCACACTTATAAGGCGATTGTAAAAACTAGAAAACAATTTTCCTATTAGGCGTGAGCTTATATTAGTGGTGCTGCTGTTCGCTCTAAAAACATTCGGAATGTATGCCTGGAACAGCATAGAATGTACTATTGCGCGTTTTGTGTCTTATTAGGAAATACGGACTGTTTATATTTGAAAGAGCTATTGTACCACACATATTTTCTCACTTACAACAGGCTTAGGCAGATTTTCATCGTTAATTAGATTTTTTTGTAATCAAAATGAAGAATGTGTGGTGGTGTTGTTTCGTCGTTTGGCCTGACATCACCTTTGGGTTCGTACCCTAAAGAAAAATGATTGCTCAGCACAAAACGTTGTATGGATTTTTATATGCCCTAGGTCACATTTGGCGGATTGCAGCACTCTTACTTTTTTTGCCTCATGCGCAGATATAATTTCATATTTTTATCTAGCTGAGCGTCACAACTCAATTCGTAGTTTGACGCGGCACGCCAGAACACCATCTCCAACAGAAGTAAAAACCGAGCTGCCAGGTGTGTGTGCGCGAAAAATTATTGCTCAAGCCGTTCAGCAAACATCTGGTGGTTGGCCAAACACAGAGACCACCCTGCATCCCGTGAGGCAATTTCGGCACAATGCATAAACCACACTGGCCGCGTACGCGCGAGGGGTAATACCCGTCCCCAGCAGCCTCCCACTTCTCCTTACTTTCAATGTTCTTTGCCGCCTTGTTTTGCCGATAAAACATGTCACCCCTCCCAGAGAGAAGCAGGGGAGCGTCGGGTCTAACATTAAGAAACAAAGCCAAGATGCAGCGCCATTCTCCTCTAAGACGATGGAGCATAGCAGTTGTATTTTACAGCGAAGCTCTTTATGCGGACCCTGTGCTGTCGTTGTCGAAGCTCGCTAAAGCTATCATCATCAGCAATGGCTCGAGCATCGCCGTATTCTTCCACAGATGGTTCGTTGGCCGCTCGTCATTCCTGCGTCGCATTTCATTTCTCTTGTGTCGTCGTAATGGGCAGGACGCGTTTGCGGAGGCATGAGCCATTGCTGAAGAGGGTGCGAGCCATTCATTGTCCTACACGATGGCCAGACTTCATTTTGAAGCAATTTAATTTTGAAGAATTGCAAGCGGCAATGCCAGGCCGATGCTGCTAACCACGGCACCAAGCAAACTCGAGACATCGAACACAAGCGACAACGGTGGACTGCGGGCATACAGTCACTGGCTTTGTTCTCTCCGTTGCAGCCGAACGTGTGCGTAACGTCATTCCGCACATTCCATCCCAGCTACGATTGTGGAAAAAGCACGAGTAGTGCGTACTCCTGAGGAAGAAGGTGCATAACCCGTGCGTCAGCGACACTTGGCTCGTGTACGTGCTCGTGGCCGTAGGGCCTGCCTCACACCAAAAAGAAAATAAGAAAAACAAAACATTGGGACAAGCGCAAAAAAATGCACTCCTAAGGCATGCTCACCCCGTAAAGCACGCAAAAGCGAAAATGAGGTCAAACAATGGTGAAACAAAAGATTTTAAATGCAGACTGCTTGCGAAATTTGACTCGCATGGTGTAACACTCAGTGCAACCTACACAGCTTCGCTGTTCGGCCACCTTCAAGGACTGGAATGAGCAGGCGGTAATATATTTTTATTTCTCGCTTCGCGGAGGGCAATATTTTTTTTTTCATTGTTATCTATATTCAAGGAGAAGCTGGTGCCTTTGACGGAGCCAGCTACTCCTCGTAATTCACAGGTGTACCGCAGGAATTGCACGCGTTTCAAACAACGAACAGAGAGAACAATGCCGTGACAACAGCGTTTAATTCCACCCATACACATCGAACATGCGTAAACGGAAGCAAATGTGTCTGACAAGTTCAGAAAATTGAAATATTTACGCTTAAGCATAAATGGCGTTCTTCTTCGATGGTGTAGCAAATGTGTTCTGTTGTGTAGCGTAACGCCGACCTAGTGTATGGTGCAACATATAGCCTAAAACCGTAGGAGAAGACGGTGCTGGACAAACATTCTCTCATCCCATCTATGCTTTAACTTGTTTGGTATTCTTTGTTGAACCAATGGTAAGCTTTCCACCATGTAATGCAACAGTGATCCTCATACTCCTCTCCTAGTAGCCACTGTAAAATGACTAGTCCTTCTACTGCATTTGTTCGTGCCAGGAAACCTGGGACTTCTAATACGGCTGAGACTGAGACAAAGACACCCAGCGTATTGACTCAGGCGGCTGCAGGCGCCATCTGTAGCTTCGTGAGGCAAGATCATCTTCCATTAGCGTCGCTCCTGTCTGTCCTTGCCATTCAGCACGACCTCCCGAAGTTCGCAAGGCTGGGATGCCAACGGAGACACGCGAAGCACATGCTATCGGCCCAGCCCTCGGAGCAGTCAGGGATGTTTTCCCGTCCAATCAGATTGTGACTTCGGCGATAACTTCCAGTCTCGCAAGGCCCGGGCGACGAATTCCTTGGGCGACACCCATCCTGTAGGTCCAGCCTTGGAGGCAAGGAATACATTGCATGCGGACATGCTATATATACCACCCTAACGAAGATGACTTGGAGGTTTCCGGGGCCGGTTCCGACGTCTTCTTCTTAAGAGCAATTCTGCAGGCCTAGCCCTCGAAAGCGTTATCTCTACTCCAGCCGATAAACTTCACTTTTGTCACGATGCCGACTGAAAGACGTTTACCTTTGCCTACCAAGTGCCATTTTAGCAGCATGGTCGAAGGCATGACCCGCGGGAAATATATATAGTGACCAAGAATGTTGGCGAAACGTCAAAATTGTTCCATCAAAGAATGGAACAATTTGAAGATTAGGGCGAAGAACGCCAACAAATTACGCGGAATTCCGTGCGCTTGGTTGTTTAAGTGATTGCGAGGAAATGCGATGATCGCCTGTTGGACATGTTAGTGCGTCAGTAGCCTAAAGGACAACTGGTTGCTTCTAGAATCAAAAAGGCAGACCTTCAAAAGCATAGATACTCAAATACACAAACTTGTCGAAATGGACAAAATATGTAATGGCGTTTATACCATTAAGACTTCGAATTTTGTGGCTCTCTCATAAAGGCACGAAGCTACAGGTAATCAGGGATGAACTAGAAAGAAGGACAAAAACAACACTGAAGCCAGCGAGAGAAGTATTGCTAAGGAAATCATATTCAATGTGTTAGATAAGGTGACTACTCCAAGGTGGGCAGTCAGAAATTGCGCGACTTCACTTAGCCGATGCAATCGGAAGAGATATATTAGAAGATATTAGATAGAATGGTAGAAGTACAGCGTGGCATATATTTATATGTCGCACTGAGCTCCCACTGTGGTTGAACGCCTTGGAACTGTTTGCTGTCATCATGTCATCTGAAAGCGTGGTAGTCATCTAAATGTTCCGTTAACTGCGTTTCATGAAACAAGGAATAGAAATTTAAAAAAAAAACGTAGACAATCAGAAGCCTCTGGGAAGATTAAACGGACAAAAAGAAAGGAAGGTAGGTTCCTTCACCCTGAAGCGAAGAAGTGTCAAACAAACTTTAGGTTTATGGCAGCAAGCCCGCGAAAAATTCCCCATAGGGAACACTCAGATTCAGTTGTTTCAGTTCAGCTAAGAGCTGAAGCCATGCTCATGGCATTTGAAAGATTTTCACCAAAGCCAGAAGGAAGCCGAGACCCATGCGAGAAAAAAAACGCGCATGCACATTAGAAAAGTAAGCGTGGATTAAGTGGACAATCGACGAATACTCATAAAGAAAAAGAGACGCCCGTTTGTTGCCAAGCGAACTGCCCGAGCACCACATGCGTGCGAGCCTTCGAGCCCCCGTCCTGCCACAGCTTTGTCTTTGTTCAGATATGCCGGCACTCTCTTTGTTGCCCTGTTCCGGCTGCTTTTCTACAGACACACCCGGTTATCGCCTTCCTGCTAACGCAAGACAAGACTCTTGGTAATATTCTAAGCGCTGTAGCATCAGTGTCTACAAGCCGCATTTTAAGTGGTAAGCAAGCTGGAGAGTGCGAGCTATTCTACCGGAGCTACTCCTTCGAAATGTACCCGAATGTTGTTTTGCTTAGTTATGTGTCGCTAAGAAGGGCTCGAATGCGCGTTTGGTTGTAGATTTCTGATTTCGAGAATGTTGTAGCTTCGCGCTTTTATCAATAGTGGTTTGATAGTCGAATGGGCCGAACTAGCATTTTGTTTGTTTTTTTAGATAGCGAAGAGTACGGGTGGGCAAGTGGTTGCGATATATAGCGCTATGCCCACTTCAGCCCTCTGTCTGTCCTCAGTACTTACTGTTTCTAAAAAAAATTACATTATGGGGTTTTACATGCCAAAACCACTTTATGATTATGAGGCACGCCGTAGTGGAAGACTCCGGAAATTTTGACTACCTGGGGTTCTTTAACGTGCACCTGAATCTAAGTACACGGGTGTTTTCCCATTTCGCCCCCATCGGAATGCGGCCGCCGTGGTCGGGATTCGATCCAGCGACCTCGTGCTCAGCAGCCCAACAGCATAGCCACTGAGCAACCACGGCGGGTCTTACTGTTTCTGTAGAAGGTTATATATATATATATATATATATATATATATATATATATATATATATATCTATATATATATATATATATATATATATATATATATATATATATATATATATATATATATATATATATATATATATATACATACACACACACACACACACACCCGGTGCACGGTGTTTTCGCGGCTGTACAGATTTTTTAACATTCTTTGAGCGTACCTAACGCCGCATTTCGCCGAGGACTAGATGGCCAAATTTTCCTGCTAGTAAAGTGCATGCGATTAGAGCTGGGGCCATCCTTCAGCACAATAGCCTCGGCCGGTATCACACTTTAATGGGTTGTGTAAATAACAATATTACCTCTCTCCTTCCTTCGTGATATTGTACCACCTTCGCTATCTTCATTGTCTACCCACTGCAAGATACATTTGAAGTTTGCCCAGGTGGTAACCAAAATGAGTCTTTTATTCGTTCTGTTATTTAACATTATCGCACTGTGTGAACACGGCGTATTGGGGTTAAATAAATTCGGCAAGTTTTCTGCGTGAGAGGGCTGCATAGGTTGCCTGTCAAATGTGTTGCCCATAATGCATACTTAGTAGTTTGTGCGCTGGTCTGTTTCGTTAACAGAGAACAATCACTCCTTCTTCATCTCAATTCGCGTCGTCATCATGTTACCATCTCTGTCGTCTGCATCCACCGGAATTCCCACAAAAGATTACTAGAGGTAACTACCTCACTACATATATTTGTCTAATGAATAAGCTTGTGACTTCAGACCTTGTTGTCACATTGCTTATTATGCTTCACATTTCTGAATTTCAAAGCACTAACAGCTTCATGGACACAGCGAGTCTCTGAACAGACGCGTAACCGTTACGTATTGTAGCGCTTTTAAAGCAGTAATTTTGTTCAAGCCGACACCTTTGCGAATGCAGAAAGCCATTCGAAGTCAAAGGGGCTTAGTTTACGTAACTCTATGTACTTTTCATTACCACGACGGCGGAACCACCATACTTCAGACCCCCGTACCCGCCTTAACTAAACTCCCGTAGACGCTTTTAATTCCTTTAGGAAATTCCACTTCTCCCCCCATCCTCTCGCAGCGCACATGCAATTTGTTGCCTTACGCAGGGGTCTGGCATTATCGTTTAATTCCATACACCATTACAGACCATGATTGATAGCCACCTACGAAAGAAAACAAAAACCAATTGAGTAGCATTGATTCCTACAGCTTCATGCCACGCTTTCTTTGGCTTAGGGAGGGAGAGAAGGGAGAGATGCACTTCGCACATAAACAACACGTACTCTGATAAATCACGTTACATAAAAAACAACATTTATTGCCTAGAGAAATAAAGAATGTGCGCAACCATGTGAAATATGGCAGCAAGTGTAAGAATGATCAATGTGTTTTGTGCACGGTCAAAATTACACGAGTGGAAGAGTTAGTTTTTAACTGGCTTAACGGTTACTGCAGAAAACAGGCGACGCGTGTCACAAAACTGGAACCCCCCCCTCAAACTGGCTGCTTCTTCGCGACTTGTTAGCCAGACGTTTAGAGACATTGCATGGTTTGAGCCTATTGTAAAAAACGAGGTGGTGCTTCAAGTCTTGGGGACACTCAGAAGGATTTGCGCGTGAGCTAGTTCCAATGGATAATTCATTTTAAACAGCGCCGAAAACACAGGGACAAGGAAGAGCAGCGGACCAGCGTTTACTGCCAGCAACATGTTTATTGAAGCCTGCACCAGTTCCTACAATTCGTAACGGGCTGAGAGAGAGACGGGAAAAGCAAATCATCTTCAATCAATGCTGTCTGGGTCTAGGTCACATACCTAAAAGCTATACAAATGTAAAATAAAAAATATGGGCACAATGGGAACTGATTACCTTCTACAGAACTTGAGTTCCTTTTAGCAAATTGCTATAGAAGGGGCACTTACGCAAGCGGCTCCTGACAAACTAAGAAGGCCTCAAAGATTTACCTGGCACACTGATCACTGTAGCTTCTCAGTATACGTGTGTTGTCCAGGTGAATGAAGTCTAGGTGGGATGTGCACAAAAATGTCAACAATAGCCGGCGAACACCTTAAATGGGCCGTAAGCAACATAACGCCAAACCTGTAGACTGCAATGTGGTTTATGCCATTACCAATTTCTTGCGGCTGCACTTACATAGCGTAAACGGGAGTCTGTCTTAATGAGCGTCTGCGCGAGCATGCGCGCAGTGTCAAGATTCAGAATGGGAGTAATCTAGCTGTTCATTCTACAAAGTGTGGCTGCTCGCCCCACCTAGAAGCCATACGTGTTCTCATCAGTTGGCCAGGAAAATCTCTGAGGTCTTTTCAACTGGTCACTTAGGAGCCACTCGCGTAAGCGCCCCTTCTATAGCTATTTGCGACAAGGAACTTCTGTTCCTTAGACGTTAATCGGTTTGGATTGTGTGCATATTTTCTACATCATATTTGTATAGCTTTACGTTTGTGTCGCATTTGCCGCAGGGAGTTCATTGACGATGATGCCATCCTTTTCTCTCGTTGAGCCCGTTGCGAATCGTATATATTTGTGCACGCTTCAGTAAACATGTTGTGTGCAGTCAGCGCTGGTCTCGTGCTCTTCCTTGTCCATGTGCTCTTCGGTGGCGTTTAAAATGAATGTCGCGGATATGGCTTACCGTGGCAAGAGGATTCAATTCTTGCAACTCTTGAGAACGCAGTCGAGGCCTATAATTTATGTTATTCTTGTTTCTACAGCTGTAAAGAATATGTACTAACATCTTCCTAAATTCTTGTTTCAGTTCGCTTAGAGGTGGCACCACGACCACTGCCGGAAAAAACGAAGTCTAATATTAGGTTGCAACTCACCAATCCCCTAATTTTTCTATGCCAACTTTTATACACCAAATACAATATTTTTGGTGACTGCACAAGTTTTTTTGTCTTTCATGTAGAAATTTTGCGGATGACTGGTCATGCCAAGTGGTTAGTTACGCAAGCATCGTGTGTGGTGGTTGGTGTCATTCATCTTCTTTGGTTGAACGTTATGAACAAATTTTCAAACTGCAGATCATTGCTATGTCGGGAATTTCCCTATACACCCTTGGGAAACATTACAGTGGGGCCAAGAGGGAGACAGACCAACATAGCCCATCATGGTGTCTTTATATTTCGGAGGAAGAAGAAGTTTGGTTCGACACAGTCGCACTGCTGTCTAGCTCCCGAGTGTTTTTGAATTTTTTCGACGTTTTGTCAAATAGATTTGTCGAAAACGTCGGACGACTCGCCAAGGTACCTTCCCTACCGGAGGCCGGGGGGGCCTTCGCCTCCCGTCGCTTCGATAGAAGCCTGCAGAAGAGCCCGATCTGGTAGCGGCGAGAGCTCCGTCATGACTACGCCTGACCTGACACCGGGCCAGAAGCCACCGACTGACCCTGAGAGCAACCGTGGCTGTAAGCGATACAAGGCTACAGAAACAGACGACGAGTCTACGCTTATTGACGATTGTGACATAGCTGACATCACAGATCTGGACGATGAAGGCTTCAGGCTTGTGCGTCACCGCAAGAAGAGGACCGTCGGAATCCCAGTGATTATTACCCCTGCCACAGAAGGAGCCGACCTGAAAAAGGTAAATCCCATTGTTCTGTCTACGGAAATTGAAAAGATTCTTGGCACATCGCCAGTTAGGAGCCGATTTACTGCTCAAGGAGCCCTGCTTCTAGATGTACAGACAGAAGAGCATGTGAATTCCCTCCTCAGCTGCAAGTCAATCTCAGGGACTGCAATATCAGCACGAGTGCCCAATTCGTACCTGCAAAACACGTGCATTATTAGAGGAGTACCGAAGTGGTACACTGACGAGGAACTGCTGCTATACCTAAAACGACAAGGTGTTTACCATGCAAGGAGAGTCACGCGACGCGTCCAAATTTCCGAAACCGATTGGGAGTCCAGGCAAACCAGCTCCGTGGTTCTTACGTTCGCTCCAAATACAGACCGTCCAGAGAAGATCAACTTGGGCTTCACAAGACACGAGACCATTGACTACGTTGAGACACCACCTCGGTGCTTCAAGTGTCAGCGCTATGGACATGTGGCCAAGTACTGCCGTGGTGAGCAGCGGTGTAAGAGATGTGGAGGACCGCATGATTTCAAAACATGCACGTGCAGCGAGAACTTTCTATGTGCAAACTGTAGTGGTTGCCATCCAGCTAGTTACAGCAAGTGTCCTACGCGTGCAGCGGCAATAAAGCGTAAGAAAACGTTTATCTTGGGACCAACGGGAAACGATGAGAAAAATACGACGAAGAAAAAGACAGAAATTCAAAGAGAGTCGGACGAAATCCAATGGAGCTCAAAGAGAGAAACTGATTTTCCAAGCCTGAAGCCTTCTCCAGGGATCCAGGACACAGTGGTGCCATCGCGCAGCGGACCGGCTAAAGCAGTCAAATCAGTGAACAGAGGCCCCGTGGAAGAGAAGACTGCAGAACAACCGGAGCAGCGCAGTTATGCGTCTGCACTGCAGCGACCCCAATCGCGTTGCGACGAAAAAAATCAACAGGAGGACTGTCAGCAGGTGCTACGTGCTCTCTTCAAGGCCTTGCGATCGCACATAGAGAAGATGCCGGCGAGCTCCATGAAGGAAATGCTCGAAGTAGTCCTGGCTCTCGAGTCAGTGATTGTAAGCTCTGCCTCTTCTTAAAGCACCAAGCAATATGGATGCGGTCAGGACACAATGTTCACCATCTCGTCCACAGGTGCCACTTATTATGCAATGGAACTGTGCGGGTCTTGCGTGCCGCTTACCTGAACTGTCGCTTTTCTTACGCAACATGCCTGTGCCAATATGGCCCTGTCCGAGGCTGATCTTCCAAGTTCCAGATCAATTGCTGGTTATGTCACACATGGAAATCAAAGTATTCCGACATTTCCGAACGGAAGCGCCATGCTATATGTGAGACGGGATATACCGCATTGCGTTCTACCAGTTCAAGACCTTTGCAGCAGTGCTTTGGAAGTCACTGCTGTACAAGTGCGGCTGGGAAACCGAAGTCTCAGCGTGGCCTCCGTATATGTGAGCTCTCGTCAGAAGGTCCCGATGGGAGAAATTATAAGAGACCTCTGCAGCCGCTGCCCAGCTCCGAGGATTATATGTGGGGACTTTAACGCGCACCATACTCTCTGGGGCGACAAGACGACTGATGTACGTGGAAAGCAACTTGTTAGAGCTTTAAACACCGAGGGACTCTGCGTGGCAAATGACAAACAGCCAACGTTTTTTCGACCACCGGCCTCTTACAGTGTCATTGACTTGACGTTACATTCAACGGACATCCTCGCATCGTCAACGACTAGCAAGGATAGAATGGGCAGTGATCATTTTCCTGTCTTCGTTAACATTGCTGGATATAGAACCAACGGCCGAAGATCCTGTCCTGTGACACATTGGGATACGTACAGGGATGGCCTAAGCGAATCATATGGAGACCTGTTCGCGGACATGCTACGTAGCAAGAGATTGGCTACCGCTGAGCTGAAGCTACCCGACCACTTCCCCGCTCCGGATCTAAAGCTCAAAAATCTATGCGCTGCCCGTAGAAGAGCGGAACGGAGGCTGATGAGGACGAAGGGTGACCCACCAATGAAGACCATATACAACAGGATTAACGCAGTGATTCGGCGGTATACAAGGAAACTAAGAAGAGATCAATGGGCATCATTTTGTGCAAGCCTATCGGTCTTCACACCAGTTCCAAGGATATGGTGGGTCGTTAATAACCTTGCTGGAAACTTTCAACCACACAAGCCATTTGAAGCCCTAGCAATGAAGTTAGGCAAGACACTCGCTTGTCTTGCGAATGCGTTCGCTGAAATATACTCTTCCGGCAGGTCAGCCGGCACAACCGACCCGCCACCGCCGCTGTCGTCGTCTTTAATGGATGCTCCTTTCACACTCAGAGAGCTGGAACTAGCCATGAGCAGCCTCCGACGTCGCTGTGCGGTGGGACCTGACCTTATCAGTAATCAGATACTGACAAACCTACCGGTTGAGAAGCGGCGTGATTTGCTGGCATTTTTCAACCAAGTCTATGCCAGTGGGGCTATCCCATATTTATGGAAGGTAGCATGGGTGGTACCGGTTCTGAAACCTGGAAAGAATCCTGCAGCTCTGGACTCATACAGACCGGTATCACTGACCTCGTGTGCAGCGAAGCTAATGGAGAAGATGGCGTGCACAAGACTCACTTGGTATGTCGAGCAGGGTCGAAAACTACCATCGTGCATGACTGGGTTTCGGCAGCGTCTAAGCGCTCAAGACAATGTGCTGGACCTGCTAAGCCACATAGAACATTACAGTGCGGACGGCCTGTCGACACTTGCTGTTTTTATGGATGTCTCTAAAGCTTACGACTACGTGTCTCAAAAAGCCATCATCAGCCAGTTACAAGTTATAGGCGTCGCGGGTCGTCTCTTGCACTTCGTACATACGTTCCTCAATGATCGTCGCATCAGAGTTCGTCTTGGCGACACTTTGAGCGATGAAATACGTATATTTCGTGGTGTGCCACAGGGGAGTGTTTTATCTCCCTTATTATTTAACATTGCCATGAGTAGCCTCCCAACAGTACTAAACCATCGAACACCAGCGAAGATATCTATATATGCCGATGATATCTGCATATGGGTCTCCGGCTACCAGCATCGCCGCCTCGCACGAATAGCCCAGGGAGCAGTAAAAGCAATTCAGGGTCACTTGGCAACGATTGGATTAACCCTATCAGCAGAGAAATCATCATTCATACTATTTCCTGGAGTGAAAAGAAAATCTACACGCTTGACGCTGACTTTGGACGGATACCAGATTCGACAAGTCACCAACGTCCGATTCCTGGGCGTTACCTTAGACCACAGGCTACACTGGCGCCGCGGCGTTGACCACGTTGTGGCGTCATCGTCACCCAGGCTACATGTGCTCAAGCGAGTCGCTGGCATACGCTGGGGCAACCACCCGACGTCAATGCTACGGCTACATACAGCGTTGGTTACCAGTCGAGTCCTGTATCAGCTACCTCTGATGTCACCCTCCGACAGCCAATACGAGCGCTTAGAAGCCATCCACAGAAAAGGTATCTGACTTTGCCTTGGAGTCCCTCAGCCGGCGTCAAACAAGAAAGTACTCTACGAAGCTGAGTCACGCCCTCTACGACTTCAGGCTTCCGAGGCTCTGATGATCCAGCTACTACGATTGAGTGAGTCTACGCCCGGGAAAGCCCTCTTACGACGTATAGGTAACAGGCCGCGCTCACATTTTTATGCAGCATTGAACACGCTTCGCGTATTAGGATTGCGCTGCTCGAGTTCGAGGGAAAGGATAGACCCACCCTGGACATTCGAGGACATCACATGCAACTTAAGTGTACCACGATTGCAATCAAAGAGCTGCATTCCATCTGCAGAAGCCAAGTCATTACTCCTGGAACACCTGAACACGACTTACCCGAATCACCTACAAGTATACACAGATGGCTCTGTCAAGGCAGACGAAGACCGCTGTGCAGCTGCATACTACATTCCCTCTCTAAGATATACGTGGTCTGGGCGTCTGGACTGTATAGCCTCGTCGACAGTTGTGGAAGGCGTAGCGATAGCTTCTGCTCTGCGCAAATTAAAGACTTTGCCTCCGCAGAATGTGGTTGTCCTTACGGACTCAAAGGCCGCATTACAACAAGTATACCGTGGTTTGCCATCCCTCAAGTTCCCACGCAAATCCCTAGCCATCGTGAAAGAACTCAACAGCAAAGGCTTCACAGTAAAATTCCAGTGGATTCCCTCCCACATTGGTATCTCAGGAAACGAAAAAGCTGATGCGCTTGCATACGCAGCATTCTATCATCCTCCCAAAATCAAGGCTCCAAAGAGTAACAACGTGCAAAAATCTGAAATTCGAAATCACTTTGCGTCGCTTTGGGTTCCACCGCATATGCCCTGCGTAACCAAGAGATTGCACCGAGAGGAAGCCTCACTTCTATATCGTATAAGGACAGGATCTGCTAACACACCGGCCTGGTTATTTAAAACGGGGCGACTCAATTCTCCGAACTGTACGGCATGCAATGAGACAGGAGACATTGAGCACTTTTTGTGGTCCTGCCAGCAATTCCAAGATGAAAGAGACACTCTCCTGAAGAATTTGCAAAATAAGGACCTTCCGCATGCGCGCCTGCAACACCTTATATTTCCCGAGGGATCAGTGATGGCCCGCAAAGAAACTTCACGTCTCCTGATCGAATTCTTAAGAGACACTGGGTTGATGGACATATGGTGAAACCCATCAGCGGTATTGTGCGAGACGCTCGGGCGGAGCAATTGCCGGCCTTTTTCGCCAGGCTAAACCCGCCTGTTGCTACAATTCACCACCACCACCACCACCACCATCTTTATATTTCCCTTGTCTTAGTATGCTAGTGCTGTAACGCTTTCTAAGTTTTCAATAAATATTGTTATGGATGTTTATAAAAACACTATTGGGTATGCCATTAACCAAATTTGGCCGCTAAGGCTCTCTATCCAGTGTTTGAGCCTGGTGTGCTATGAACCCTGACGCACAAATTTTTCCATCAGTTGCAGAAAGCGAAGGATGACGAGATTTATCATTACCTAACACATGCGGAGACATGACTAGCGGTTCTTAGAATGGACTGGTTAGCTAATTTGAAGTGAAAAAAAGGTAAACATGTTTTAAGTTGTTTAATTGAGAAATGAAAGTCCATTCGATGAAGAGAGTATGACATAAACTAAAGCAGTGCTACTCGCTAATTATATTCGCCTTCAACTAATGGTAGTATGATTACTATTATGCGATAAATACCTACTTTGTACCCTTGAGATTTCCATTGTAGCGAGGGCATGATTATTATTTTACGTCGGGAACTGAAAACCGCAATAAAGTGCAATATTGGCTAGAGTGGGCTTTAATGCTTGTTTTTTATTGTTGGTGCTGCTGCAGACGTTGAATATAACGTTAAAGAATAACTTGTTTCATTGGCCCTTGCTGTATCAGCGTGACCTTGCGCAAGTGCGTAGTGGCTAATGGCTTCAGTAAATAATAATCCCTGATGGTTGCAGCATTACTTTTCTACTGTTTTTGCAATTCTTACGCTGCTTTGTTGCTTTGTCGGACAACAAAACAAAAGCATTACACGGTGCATTTTATGGAGACAGGGACAATTTCAGCTGTAGTTTTAACACAATGGGATAAAACAATTGAGTTCTTACTCTTGGAAGAATCAGTTTAGTAGGTAGGAAAAAACAAAAGTTTATTGAATGGGGATTTTCAGCATTGTGTGCCAAATCTTGCCCCTGCTAATGCATTTGTGACCCATTTCGTTTGAAAGGTTATTTTGTTGCCCCTGCTTGCCGTCTGTTGCCATGCATCGCTTCTGCTGTGATTATTTGCTGGTAGTGGTAGAGATTTAGTAAAACTTGCACAAGAATACTTGCACAGCTTCTATTTTATCAGAGGTAAACATCTGACCGAATGAGAAAATGATGGACCAGCAATGGCGGCTGACATTTATCTTGGCTTTAATATTCACTTAAAGCAGGGTTCTGTTTATTCTGGCTGCTGAAATCACTTACGCCTACGATACTTTGCGTTTGAATAACGACGACAGGTTGCTGTTCCTCGGGGTCGAAGACGCTGACGCACTTTGCGAATATTGCGGGGAGAGAACTTGCTAATGAACTAATCTCCTGATTTGCTTCGAAAGCTGGATCCCCTCCTGTCGAATGAAAGTCAAGGAAAACAGTGGCGACAACAAACCGTGTCGCCTGATTCCGGCGCGATAGAATCGATCCAGGGAGAATATCCAGGGACGTTACCTTGGAGGCAATTTGCAGGTCCTATAGGCAAACGGTGCTCCACAAACGAGTAAATCGCGTCGCACGGAAGCGCCGAGTCAAGGATGGCGAAACATTTGCGGATGCCAGTGCAAAGGAACGGTGACGTGCCATGCGGATTAGACCACTACCCTAAATTGAGTTCACGGCAGCCATTCAATTTGGCATCCCTGTCCCGTCACGTTGTATTTGCGTTCCCTCGTTATTCTCCTATAAAGCGAGAAGAATTCGATAAGGCAGTGTCGTGCAAGCGAAAATTGGTGTTTACGGTATGGCAGTGGTGTGTTACTGAAAGCCCTTATTGTAGGAGCAATGGGCTGATTATCTTAGGAAGCGCGGCCGAAGATATCAGTTAAGTAATCAAATTAATTTCCACTTGCCTGAAATGCTAGTTGACGTCTGCAACCTTGAACAGCCAATGGTCACAGCATGTAATTACATTGCAAAACACGCGCGCATCATGAATTTTTCAGATGCGAAAATGTCGACATAGGTATTTATCAAACAGACTTGGGCACGTTCGTAATCCATACTGAAAGGGATTCACAGCGCGAAACGACAAGAACGACACATGAAAGGTACACGTTTATCCGTGAATGTTTTCTGTTACGTTGGTGTCGTGTCGTGCTGTCAATAGTATTCGGTAGCTATTTATAATTGACATCGCATATTGGGATCACACATATAAATGTATCGGTGTTTCAAGTGCAAGAACTGACAGATTTCTTGGACACCCGGTTTTATGGCGGTGCAGTGTGTGAAAGATATGGCCATACTATTGTAGAAGGAAAGGTCTACTTTTTGCAGTTAGCGGCTGAAGCGGCTTCGTTTAGTGTAATGATCAACCTTACCTGCTACAATCGAAGTTTGCCTGGGGCGTGACTTTTCACAGACTAAATTTTTTCGGAAGAACAAGTAGCACTCAACGAATGCGGACATATATGGGGAAAGCGACATTTAATTGGTAACGAAGCACGATTTCAACAATAATTACCAGAGTCTTGAGAAGCATGCAGAAGTGGTTTGGATGTCATTAATTGGTATTCCCGTATATTTAGCCATCTTATGGATTGTATATTCTTAGCGAAGGTGAGGTCTGTTGCGGAATCGTCACAGACGCTATTGCCTTGCCAGGTGGGCGTTGCTGGGTCCGTGACGAGTGTTAGACCTTTCTGTTAGGAGTCGAACTATAGATTTTTGCCTTTGGTGTAGGCGTGCTTGTACCCCCACGTGGTGTGGTTGGCATCAAAGTCTCCACCTATTATCACCTTCCGGTCACCTGCTATGCTGTGCGTGCGTTTGAATCCAGTTAAGAATCTGTGTCTCTTGAACTATGGACTGCTGTATACGTTGAGAATAAATATACTATTATTTTTCTTCCTTGATGGTATAATTTCACTTAGTATGTTGTCTGTGTCTGTGACTCATGTATCATGTTGTACAACCCTGTGGTCTCTTCTGACTAGTGTGGTAAAGACCTTGGTTTCTCCTACGGCATTTCCAATGGGTTGGTACCCTGAAAGTTTGGCGAGACCATTCGTTTCTTGTAAAATTATTACGTCTGGCTTGTCTTTCGTTTTTAGGTATTGATACAGATTCGACTTTTTCTTTCGGAAACTTCTGTGATTTCATTGCCATTTGGTATACCTACTTTTTCTTTGCCTGGCCATGATTATGCTGAGATTTTAGAGGCCGTCGGGTGTAGTATCGACGTTGAGCAGTAAGGAAGACTTCGGAGTTGCCTGGGCTGTTTCTATTACGTTTTAGGGGCCACAGCGTCCATTCTTTCTTCTAACCTCGTTACTTTTGCGTTTACATTCTCAAGATATTCCTGCACGAGTTGTAGTTGTTGTGCGACCATGCCGACCGTGGCCGCCCTAATTGATTCTACAGAAAAAGGGGTTTATTTACACTACTTACAAGGGTGCCAATAAATTAGTCGTCAACAACAAAGATGGTGGATACAAACATCACTCCGTGCTTCTCTTGTCGGATCTACCCTTCAGCATATTCTTCTTTATCAGCAGGATGACTACCTCATAAAAATATTGTTGGCATGGGCTTTCAGACGTTTCATTTAACGTTAACGTAAGGTGGCATCATAAAGTTTCGAGATTGGCTATCTTGCGAAGGAAGTAAATGAATTATGTGCATTCTACCCCCTTTATTCAAAAATGCTTCTTAGCCTTAAATATATGTATGACCTAATAAAAATCACACCCGCCGTGAACGTGCCCAAGACGCTCCTTGCGTTTCTCTTCGTGCGTTGATGACAGGTGACATCTTGATCAAGTCTAGCATCAGCTTAAAGTTAAAATGCATTTCCGGATACCGGAATAGCACTACCACCTCCAAAATGGTCCCCTTGCACAGCAATACAACACCTCCCGCGTTACTGTCAATTTGCGAAAATGTCCTGGCTGTCCTCTTTGCAGAAGCATATGGTCGATTCATTAAGTCGAAGATCATTTCATTCAGTCGAAATCATGCCAAACTGGCGACTTTTGAGCTATGCGTTTAATTCTGGCGAAGGCTGCTTAATAAGCGGTTACCAAGTCTGTCGAGTAGGGTGGAAACTATGCTGTTTCCGGCGAGACACTCGCCTGTGTGGAGTAATGTGCAAGGGGGCGAACTGTCATCGCGCAGCGCCCAAGTTGACACGGTTTTCTAAAAACGCCCACCCTCCCAGAAGCCCTTGAAGTGGGCAGTGAAACTCGCTGTGTGTTGCCTGACCAGTGGGAAAGTTTTCCAGGTGCACGAATTCCGTGAATGCCGAAAAACACAATGAGCATGCACTTTGGCGAGCTGCAGAGATTTCCTGCGCTTTTTTCGGTACTAGAGAAGCTGGCCTTTACCACTGGGGCGACAATTTCGTTGCAACCAAGTTTTGTCACTAGGTGATGATCATCGATGGGAAACCCGGGTCCTCCATGAAATTAGGCCCATTTTGTAATTTACTCGCAAATGTAAGTTTTCATTTGTAAATGTAGTATGCCTGACGATGAAACAACTAAAAAGATAACTGTTAACGATGCAACCATTGAGACAGGAAGTTGTAATACTTCTTTTACATTTGAAATATGGAATAAAGGCTGCAGGAATGCACCTTGGTATTATCTAAGCGACTACAGTATCTACCGCTGCATTTAAGAAGACGCTTCAGCTTGTAGCACGAAGTTCTTGCGTATTCTCCTACACTCCAGTTAGTTTAATGCACTCTACGTGTCCTTCTGTGGGTGTTGTATTAGTAACAGTAACCGTAAACAGTACTGTTAACAGTAACAGTGCTGTTTGTAACAGTAAACCCGTATTGTGCTTGATTTCATTTTTCATATTAAATGTCAGTAGTCAGCTTGTCATAATATACATGACGAACACGGAACTGCTTCAAAGTACCAGAGTGTGCGAGTCATATCAGTGTTCATCAAGTGTTTAAGCGTTATTCCTGCCACTTGCTTTTGAACGGTACTTGTGGGCAATTTCTAGAAGCGTCCGACTGGTTGTCGATTTCGCCTTGTCGGACTCGATCAGGCAACGTAGGATGGCCCACGTCTGCGCCGTACTCAGGGTACCCTTAAGCGAGGTGCAAAACTGTACCCAAATTTGCTGCGTCAACTCGTTTGCGTAATTTCTGGCTTCGTCTGTTATTTTCTCGATTCGTAGGCATAGTTTCCGGTTTAACCGCTGTCGCTTCCACCGTTTGAGGAGGCCCTTACGGGCTTCCCACAGGTGTAAGAGCCGGCGGTCGACTTCGGGCGTCTCGACCGTGCGCTGGATGGTTTTAGTGGTTTAGATGTGGGCGTCCCGGAGGTGCTGCATCCATTCCGCTATGTCCGTTATACCATTTTCGGGCGGTGGGTACTGCCTGAATGCCTCCCAGTCCGTAAGCCTAATTTCGCCAATTGTTCTCTTGAGTTTCGGCGTGGCTACCGAGATGCTGAGGATATAGTGATCGCTGCCCAATGTTTCGCCCAGGTGCGCCCATGAGTATTCCCTTACGTTTTTGACAAATGACAGGTCCGGAAACGTGTCTCGACTTACACTGTTGCCTACTCGGGTTGGTTGGAGGAGGTTGGTTACAATTCGAGGTCCATTTGGTCAAGCTCCCCGGAAACGACCGGGATCTGATTGACACCCTAAAAACGAGATACCTGGGTAGGGACCCCATACAACCCTGCCTCCTAAAATATGAAGGAGAACCAAGACCAGAACTGGACGCTCCCATCACGGAGGAAGAGGTGTATGCCGCGGCATGAGCCTCACAGCGCAACACTGCTCTCGGAGTTCACAAAATCACCAATGCCATAATTAAAAACCTGAGCCCGATGCACATCCAGGACTTGACCGAATACCTAAACGAGAAACTCTGGAGCAAGGGCCACGTACCGAACGAGTGGAAACACGCGGAAATCGTGACCATTCCCAAACCCGGCAAGAAGCCCGCGATCGACGCCCTGCGTCCCATCTCGCTGACTTCGTGCCTCGGCAAGCTGTACGAGAGGGTCATCGAAACCCGCCTCCAACATTACATAGAGGACAGTGACCTCTTCCCGCACACCATGCTTGGCTTCAGGCCGGGACTTTCTCCTCAAGATGCGTTTCTAATCCTTAGGGAAGAAGTTCTCAAGGGCATCCCGAAGGGAGGAGAAAACCTCCTGCTCGCACTCGACCTAATAGGGGCCTTCGATAACATCTCCCACGAGGCAATTCTCAAGGGACTGAACGACATCAGCTGCGGGGAGCGCATCTTTAATTACGTTAAATCGTTCCTGACGGGCCGGACGGCAATTATCGGAATAGGAAGACTCGATCGGATACGATTGACGTGCCGAACAAAGGAACACCGCAAGGGGCGATAATCTCCCCGATTCTATTCAATGTCGCAATGCTAGCGCTGACCAAAGAGCTGCGGAAGATCCCCGACCTAGGTTACGCCCTGTACGCAGACGACATCACGCTCTGGGCCACCAAGGGCTCCCTGGCGCGAAAAGAGGCAACCCTTCAAGAGGCCGCGACGGCCGTGGAGAGATTTGCGGCAGCGAGCGGGATGCGTTGTGCGCCCGAAAAGTCTGAAGTGATCCGGGTGCATGGAGGAGGAATCTACAAGTCCCCCGGCCCTACCGACCTCTGTCTTGAGGGCCAGAAGATAACGGAAGGCAATAAGGCTAGGATTCTGGGTTTTTGGATCCAGAGCAGCCTGAAAGCCTCCCACACCATCCAAATCCTAAGGTCTGCCACCAACCAGATCTCGCGGATTATAAAACGAGTTACAAGAAGCCGCAAGGGCATGCGAGAAGAGGACACGCTTCGCCTCGTCCAGGCTCTGGTGATCAGCAGAATAACGTATAGCATGCCGTATCACTATCACTGGCTAAACAAATGTGACCAAGAACAAGTCGATGCCATCATCAGAGGCGCGTACAAAACGGCCCTGGGTCTCCCTGTCACCACCTGAAACGAGAAGTTAGCGGCCCTCGGGATCCACAACACCTTCGCTGAGCTGTCGGACGCGATTATGGCTTCGCAAAAGGCCAGACTACAGAACACGTCGGCGGGCAGAGCCGTCCTCCACCGGGCCGGAACAGCAACGGAGCTCCGTGCCCTCGATGGGCAACGATCACTCCCGCCTGAGGTGAGAGGCAAGATCAAGGCGAACCCGATACCGAAGCACATGAGTCATGAACTCCATGACGGACGACGCAAAGCTCGCGTCGAGAGACAGCGCCGACAATTCAAGGGTGACCCGTACGTAACGTACGTGGACCTGGCGGCGTACCCTGTAGGGGGCCTCTTCGCGGTAGCCGCCGTGAACGGGAGAGACAACTCCTTGACCCTCGCGGCCTCCGTAAGGGCAGAGACCCCAGTTGCGGCTGAGACCATAGCCGCGGCGCTGGTTATAAACCAAGAAGACAGGATAGGCAGGGAAGTCCATGTCGTTACCGACTCCCAACAGGCCTGCCGTAACTTTACGAATGGACGAACAACGCTGCTGGCGGCTCAGATTCTAGGCCCGAGGCTGCAAGAATACCATCAAATCACGTGGACGCCGGGTCACGCGGGTCTGGAGGGGAACGAAAGGGCGAACGCCCTAGCTCGAGCGCTAATCAACCGAGCGGGGCAAGACCAATCGTCTCATCAATCCCCACCCTTTACCTTCATGCCCCTGCCATCCAATTACTGTGACCGACTCGAGATCCAACGACTCAACCGCAGGATTTATCCACTGCCTCACAAAAAGTTCAGCACTGAAGATGCCGTAGCTCTCCGACTTATAGAGACCAACACATTTCCAAACCTACACAGATACAATAAAACGTTCCCACATACATATCGCGGCATCTGCCCATGGTGCGGTGACACACACCCTACACTCTTTCACATCTCGTGGGGGTGCGAGGGCAAACCTCAACACTCCTAGCACGTCATTTGAGCGGTGGGAGGTACAGCTGACCGGCGATAGCCTGGCGGGACAAGAAGCTCTCGTCCAGCAAGTACGTCGAGCAGCCATGGCCAGTGGAATCCTGGAATGAGGACACCACCCACTCGACCTCAAGAGCAACCACCTCGATGGCCCGAATAAATGTTTTCTCTCTCTCTTTCTCTTGAACGGTACTTGATTCCTTTCGGATCTCACCAAGAATACTTCTGCAGTTTAAAGCACTGTGTTCACAGTTGTGTACAGTAGATGTATTCTTTAAAATAACGATATTTAAAATCTGTCGCATGCATCTTGAAACTGTTCTGATTGGCATCCTGTTGCAAGTTTTCATAATGGGCTCAAATTGTTTTAGTAAAACGAGTGGGAAGGTGGATGGTGGTGTGTACTTGCTCGATGCGAGTATGCCGTTGTACGCAATGGGTTCACTCATTGCGTGGTTTCTCACAGTGTGTTGCACCAGCCACAATCTTCAAGTGGCTCGATAGGTTCTTTGCAAGCCTGCTAGGCTTGAAATAGTCTGTTTTCAAATGTAATGTTCATGTGGTGTATTTTCACATGGACCTCATATTCTGTACACTTGACAAAACTCCCTAGAGAATTGGAAATTTTAATTCTGTAGCTGTATTCTTTTTATGATTCTTAATATGCCAGAAATGTGAAGAAAGTATATTTTTAATCAACAGAATTCATCGGCACCTGTGAGGGCTAAGATGAATCTATGTAAGCAACACCTTCTATGAACTGATCTGTATATAGCCCAAGACATCACAAGGTGCTTACAGAAAACAAATAATTATCACCACAGAAACCAGACTACTTACAAAGCTGAAGTTTTGAGTGCCCAACCAAAGAGCAGAAGAAACCAGTATGCAGTGCTAACACGGAATACTTTTCGGCCGTTCCTGAGTCAATTGTACACTTGGCATTTCACTTGGTGAACAAACCGTCCAGGTTAGTCCATCTATCGATAGTTAGATGACAGAAGGTAAACTGAAATGATGAAATCAGAGTCCGTCATTTCCGAACAGAAGATGATGTTATATTGGACCGAAAGCGAGCTCGTTTTTCGGGTCTCATAGCGGAGAGGTCGGCCTAATTCAATTGGTACAACGGCATGCCAAGGATCTTCACAATCACGACGCAAAAAAAAAAAATTCACAACGGCGACTGACGCCAACATTTTGTATCCGGCCACCTTAGTACGCAGCGCGAGTGCGCAATCAATGAAAGGGAAGTGAGACTGTCAACCAGAGGTCCAACTGGGCACATCATTCTAGGCACGATCCGTTCTTCTGTCGATAGCGCCGACATATGCAAAGCGCAGGCGACAGCTGGTGCCAAGACGTAGAGACAAGTCGCGGAAATTCCCACGGTGGTCCTGTCGTTAAGTCGTGTAGTGTAGTGCCATTCACCAGACCGGACATCACATGCCTCCTGTCGGAATTAATGAGGAGTGCGACGAGAACATACTGGGCCCAGCCAGACGCTCGTCACGTCCGCTTCAAAAGCCTGGATCCCGATATGAAATTTCCTATTCTGCGTGGAATTCCACGCCCTCATACAAGCCTGATACACAGACTGCGATTAGGCGTCGCCTTCACGCGCAAATATTTGCACATTATTGGACGGACAGACTCCCCGGACTGTTCAGTGTGTGGCGCTGTAGAGACTATAGAACATGTGCTCGTGGTGTGCCCTGAGTATGCGCGAGAAAGACTGACATTGGCAGATACATTGAGACATTTACACAATGGACCACTGTTGGAGGACCTCTTGCTAGGCGCGTGGCCACAGAGTTGGCAGACGACAGTGACAATGCGTGCACTTTCACGTTTCCTAGGTGACACGGGCCTGGACTCACGCCTGTGATACCAGTTGTGTAATGTGTCATTCACCTCGTTCCTCCCATTATCATCCCTCATTGTGACCCCTTTCTTCCCCTCTTCCCCCTCCCTTACGTAGAGTAGCAGGCCAGATGCTCCATTATCCGGCCGACCTCTGTACATTTTCCAATCATTAAAATACTACTTCTACTACTTCTGTCGTTAAGTCAACTTGTTTCCTCAAGAAAACCTTTCCTGACGGTGTCCGTTTTCCACTTTTACATACCTGACGTTGCCAAATCAGGCGTAAAACTCGACCCATGTGACTCAGTTCTGGAGACTTAGTTTTGAGCCTAACTATATTGGGGCAATATTACATTGCCCTTTTTTCATGACCCGCGGCTTCCCTTCTCCAGCAAAGGGAAAAGCTCAGACACGTTCCTGTTTCTAAGACTACTCGGTGGTGTTGCTCTAAGATATGCAACATTTTAATCAGGGAAGTTGCGTAAGCGTCGCTCTTAAGCAGACAAAGATAGTGATCAAACAAAGTACAATTTATGTGTTTTTGCATTCCAAAACAGGACTCAATGTATATTTCCGTGCCCTATTACACCAAAGTGGAGGAGACGCTTGGATATTCTAGGTTTTAACTCTTTCGTTACCAAACCTATTCATATCGATCACCGGTGATTGATGCATTAGATTGCCGATTTCTACCTGATGTAGCGTTTCTTGTCCACTTAAGGCCATACAGTAGTTGGTACAGGCACTGAAATTTCAGGATCAGTTTAAATTTTCGCGCTGCGGAGACATTATGGTTTTTGGCGGACCTCTTTGCGAACTAATGTGGGTATGTTGTCATGAAAAAAAAGCATGGCTATGAGCTTCTGCCACGCTCGAAAAAAAGAAGAAATACATGCTGCTCACAATTACGTTGCACAAGCCTCAAAATTTTGTAATCATATGACCCCCAGCAAGTCAAGAATTACATTATATCCCTGGCGTTGCCGTCCGACCGTGCTGAGCGGTGATAATTAAACGAAAATGACGCCAACCGTTCAACAGTGAGATTCGGTTCGGAGTCCGAGTGGTTTTATTCCGCCACAGGGTGTTTCTGAAGATCCGCCGCATATCCAGCATGTGGACCTGGCATTTTCAACCAGTTTCCAAGAGTTTCGGTTTCGATTCTCTCGTAAAATCCCGGCAAGGGACGCTGCCGGTGCCACTGCGCAGTTATCAAAGCAGCTCCCATGACGCCGTCCCGCGTGGCTGCGTCACCACAAAGGCATCGTGCTCAAAACTATGCCGCGCGCACACTTCCGTTTAGTGACGAGGACTCGAGTTATGAATCCGAAGATGACAGAAAAACAGATTCAAGCTCTGACGGCGACGACGTTTTGACTGAGCATGGGACATCCCCGGCTGTTCGCCGATGAGTTTCCTTCACGGCCTTGAGCGATCTTTTTCCTTGTGTGCGCTTATCAGTCGATCTTCTTGCACGACCTGAGAACTGTATACACTAATTATTTTCATGGTGCATACTTCGCTTGGTTGCGATGTGCTGCCGTCGGCAGTAAAGAAGCTTCCCTTCAGGCCAAGAAGGCCGCCCGTAGCACATCCCGGCCCAGCCGTACGGATGAATGCAAGACAATTTACAAACGCGTGGGATTTCTTTCTACTGTTCTGCTCGGCATAGGTGATAAAGGCAACTTGCAAAAATGCAAGCATATACGCTTGGATGCATAATCTTGACCGATCGCCCAGCTACGCTGAGAGCGATCGTTCCTGGAAGACGTGCATGACTCTAAACGAACTGGGGAAGTACGTTCTTTGGACTACTCATCGGACCATCCTCAGAAGATGCCGAAAAGGCGGAACTGCAAAATGTGTTACCAAGACCACAAAGTTGAACAAAACTTAGGTCCTTTGTGGGAAAGTGCGAAGTGCACCTACGCTTCGCAAAATCCAGTAACTGCTTCACCGCATGGCGTCAACGATAAACTAGTTTTTTTGTTTCTTTTTTGCATCCGAAAAACGGCGGTGTACTCTGCATTTATTTTTTCAGACACTATTTCGTGGTAGTTCATTTTTGAAATGTATATTCTGAATTTACTTTGATATATTGTTTTTGTAGACATGTGTTTTTTTCTACTGTTTTTATCAACCGGCAGCAAAAATGGCGCTTTCTAGAATTTTTGTTCTACCTAATAATTTTCTTTCCTTGCAATATGTTTTTGCAAAGAGCGTTTTATTACGCACAATATGCTATGCTGCATTGTGTGCTGGAATATTATTTGTAGTGGTAAATAATTTTTTTCCAAGACCAATAAGAAACGACCATTTTCTCGCCGTAACGAAAGAGATGCGGAACTAGTGGACACAGCGCTCAGATTTCGCTATAGGGCACGACGTGAATATTTTGCAATCTCCTCCAGCGAATACGTTTCAAGCTCCGCCGGAATACGGCTCGAAATACCACTGCCATCTGGTGTCATCCTGCAGAGAGCCAAGCGCTCGGGCCAAACGGGAATTTCGCAATTTCCACTCCTGGCACACGTCGCGTTTACTCAGTGTAGAATCAGTTTCGCGCGTGCGTTTGCATCGCACAAATACACAGGACGACGCTCTCTGCTGTTCGACGGCTGTGGCTTGAAGAATCCCAGCTCCTGTTTTCCATGAAGCCGAAGGTGGTTGTAATTAAATGGGGGCCAATTTTGGCGGCCAATGTGGATCCGCGTGCGGCTGGTAGGCCGATACGAGACGCCGCAGAAAGAGGGGGGTGGCTTGCGGAATTTCAGCCCCGTTGGCTCCCTGCTACGGCATAAGAATATTTCGCGCAGCGCGTAACCGGTCAAATGTGCGTGAAATGCAAATATACATGCTGTGATGGACGAGCGGAAATTCCATTCACTAGCGGGCATTCCCCAGTAAGCTCCCTTCACTGCTGGAAGAAGCTCCAATATGCGTTCCCGCTTAAAAGCGATACAAAGAAGAAGAAAAATATGTTTCAACTGTATTAGAAAATTGCCATTTGAAAATATAGAAGTCAATCTCAGTCAGGTAAAAAAAAAATGGCTTGGTAAGCCAGGAAAGACACACTAACGAAAGCCGGATGACATAGCCATCTTGAATTTTAAGGTCTAGCTCGCCGCAACGTCGCAAGTTTTTATCACGTCTGCTCGCACATAGGTAATGTTTTACGCCTAAAGATGGACTGCGTGTATCAAATGGTACTCCCGACCACTCATGCGGGTGTGGACCGTAGTGCTCTGTAGCGAGGATGATTGAATGAAACAGCGCACCAGTGCTATTGCTCCGGGATTCCATTAAAACAGAAAGCAAAAAAATAATATCGGCCTGCTGAATTTCAGGATCTTTGATTCATCCATGACTACCTATGTCCAAACCTTACTTTGAAATTAATGACGTAATACTAAAGTGCCTGCACTGAGGCTCGAACAATAAATTTAAAGAAGTTTCAACATGTGTAATAATGTCAATATTTTTTGCATTAATAAGGAACACATTTTTTCTTCTGGGTTGGTTTTGCGGAGTGTTTCTTTTTATAAATGTGTTCTGGATTCAGGTCTTTTTCCACGTGGCAAATGAGGCATAGAAGTGACTTTAGACGAAAAAAAAAAGAACGAGAAATCCTTTCTATCCTGAGTTTCAATGATGAGACATGTTTGTATTTCAAAAAGGGCGTAAATTTTATTTATTACTTAGACTAATTGCAGCTAACGCCACAATGCTTCCGACAAAGAAGGCAAGAACCCAACAAACAATCTTATTGAATATTTTTTTTTCTTTTCACAGTTATCCATGTAGGAAGACGCGACTGGGGTCAACGAGCCGTGCCATGATCCCCCTTTCTTTCTGTTCTTTTTTTTTTTGTCGGACCGATGGTAGCAAGCCCAGTCGAGAAAGAGAAAGCGCGTTCGTATTCTCGTCACAGGAGCCACGCAATGCGCGCAGTGTGATGATAGCTGATGATGATGCACAGTGATGAGAGTGACACGACAATCAACAAAAACTAAAAAAAAGAAAGACTTCAACAAGTGCCTACGCTAACGAAGAAGGTCGGCGCACGTGGAGGTTCAAGTGATTCCATGATAAAATCAATTGGTTTCATTCATTTTTTTATTCGAGACAGCTTAGGGAATTTTGTTTGGAGACAGGGCAAAAGGCTTTCAATTTGGCTGACTTGGCCTTGCCACCACGACAGCAACGGCAGCTTCTCTGCGCGTGTTGGTCGTGAAACGTACAAACTGCGTGTGTATGTTGAACAGCAGGTAAATCTCATCAACCTAACGTAATTCGTACATTTGTAATACAGTCGTAAACACAAAGGTACTCAAGCTGTTATACACTGGTAATGGTAGTAAGCACTGAAAGAAGAAATCACGGAAAAGCCACATACCGAATACAGCACCCAGAATAATATCTATACCATAGACACGTAGCACTCAGTCAATATAAACAGATGTAGAGTATCTTGCGCACAGGATACTCTTGACAACGTGACAACCGAAACATATGCACAAATGCGCTGTTTCTGAGCAGTAAGTTTTATAATTCAATGAGAATTTCCTTAAGTCTTTTTTATGTCTCATTGGTGAAAGAAATTCTGCTGTATTTAGTAATGGGTACTGCTTTAGGAGGTTTTTTTTTGTTTCAGAGGACTAGAATTGAACTCTATAATTAGTTCGCACTCTCTTCTTATATGTGACTTGCGACCATAGGGGCATCCAGGGTAACGTTCTAGTGGACCAGATGGCCACATTAATTTCATTGCATGCAGTTAATCCTACGGCTTCGGTCCCTGTCACAGACCTGAAGCCTTTCTTAAGAAGGAAACTTCGAAATCACTGGCAACGTATATGGGACGCAGGAGTACACAAAAAACTGCGCGTGATAAAGCCACAGTTAGGTTCTTGGCCCTCCGTAACAAAATCACGGTGAACAGATGTCCTATTCTGCCGCCTCAGAATAGGAAACACATTTGGCACGCATAACGTTTGACTCACTGAAAATGATCATCCAGCCTATGGTAGATGCGGGGAGAGGCTGACCGTCCTCCACGTCCTCCTGGAGTGTCGGGCAGCCGAATCTGAGAGAAGGAAACATTTTTCTCTAGCATAACGGCAGCACATCCCCTACATCCCGTAATGCTACTCGGCCCAGAGCTTTTATTTCATACCACCTCAGTCCTAAGTTTTCTGAAAGATGTTTTCTTGCATGTTGTTAGCCCCACATGTTCGTAGCGGGTCCTCTCTTCAGAGGATGCCGCTGTGATAGCTCTTTCGTATAGCACATGCCTCTAGGTCCTTGTGTTTCAAGGGCTCTGGCGAGGCAGCAGTGCTCCAAGTAATTTTACCACCTTATATATTTTCAATTTTGCATCATTCTTCTACGATGGATTTTAATGTTCATAGTATTCATCATTAATCATCGCCATAATTTTATAACACGTAGATTTTACCCACTTTACAGCGACTATTTTAAGGCCGCTTTACAGCCAAGTCACATCTTCACAGAACTCATCATTCCACCGCGAAATCACTAACACTGTCTTCGCGCTCTTTGGCCATATCTGGCCCTTGCGCCACAAAGCCACACACATTCATTCATTCATTCATTCATTCATTCATTCATTCATTCATTCATTCATTCATTCATTCATTCATTCATTCATTCATTCATTCATTCATTCATTCATCTTTTCTTTGTTACTGTGGCGTGCGCTTGATACGGTATTTGTTTTGAAACGAATTAGTATTGCTTGTGCGGTGCTGACGTAGAATTTGCAAAGATAATCTGTACCAAATATTTGATTTATTAGCAAGATTTTATAGCCTTTAACACATGGAATAATATTTTCACACTTTTGAATACCACCAGTGGCTCGCACGGCACGTTTTTGTAGGATCAATAAAGAGTTTCTGTTGATAACCATACTAACAAGGAGTATGTTATGCGTGAACGGATGATTGCGTAATAAATTTGGCGCTTAGTAGGTAGAATAAAATAATGTATTCATTTATTTAAGACACCGACCGATCTGCAGACCTGTTCTTATAGAATCTATCTGTGGTGAGCATGAAAGATAGTCGTTAAAAAACACGTAAACATTTTATTTTGGTGACTGTTTAACAGTGGCGTTGGCGAAAGTGAGAGTTAAGTTCGGTGTGAAACAAAGTGCTTTTGGTTTGACGAGCAAGCACTTTGTTTTACGTGTCTGTAGTTGAAGTTTGCTTGCTAGTAACCATCTGTTTACCTTTAGCAGCGATGTACTGGCTCTGTTAACAGTTTATTTAAATCGACATCAGGAAAAACGACGTTTCCGTCATTTCCGTATAAAACCATGTTAGTACGACGGGAAATATGATCGCGCGATCAATTATGTAAGCGAGGATAAATATTGAACATGCATCTATATTCGGTCTCTTTCAGCCTCTTTTCACGTTCATTATTAACTAATGGCACATCTAATTGGCATGGATTTCATGCGTAGTCACGGCAACCTTGTGTTGTTCACTACCAACACCTCGTTAGCCTCTTTATTTTTTTTATCCTTTCACACTCAGGGATGCATCCCTTAGCTCAATTTTTCTCGCTTCTTCTTAACGCAACTCTAAGGCTTGAGGACTATTTGCCCCTGTTGTTCACAGCCTCTGCAAAACACACGCCCAAGGCACGTGCGACACACACGCACGGCTGTTAGCGGCTGTAAGCTCTCCCCCAGCTTGAGCTTTGAGGAGCCTACATGCAAGCTGTGTTGCATGTAAGGTTCCCTATTGAACTCGGCCTCTTAGTGCCATCTGGTGGAAGAGCTGGCAGTTCAGTTATGTGCCACTTGGCGACAGCGACACTGGCACTCACCCGCCGAGAAGTTTACGGGTAATTATACTCTTTTTTAACGTATGCTCAACTGCTGGCTATTTCTACATGTTCTCAGAATAGACGTGGATCCTTTGATAGCATTTTGAGGTTCGAACGACATCTACAAGTCACGTAACTAACCACTTTTTTCTAAATGTGGTTACAAAATACTCAGACCCCAGATACGCCAGAACCAGTCGGCTATAACAAGCGAAAAAACAAAAACAATACGTAAGCCTTGTCATATTGGAGAAAACAAACACACGCGTGCAAAAACAACAAATAAAAAGCGCGTGAAATCTTTGAGATGTATCCAAGGCAACATACAAGTTAAAGAAAAATGCTCTTTTTAAAACCACAACTTTACTTATTATGGACAAAAGGCGGCTTAATAATTCATTTTTCACTTCTTTTTCTCTGTGCGCTTCTTTCATGATTTCTCTCCTGTTCCGGCCCTTGTCGCGAAACAACATCGTTCTTTGTGCTGTCGAGGAGCACCCACAGCCCCTAGATTAGGCAGGCAAGTGCAAGCCCCTCGCCTTTCTAAAAGCCACAGCTGCTCTTGTCACCGTGTTGAGCCAAAAGGCTTGCTCAGGGGCACGCCATGTCTGAATGATAAGTCGGTGAAATCGGTCAGGGGTGCTTCCTTAGATATATTTCGTTGTGATTAGTACATGCAATGTTTGCATGATATCATGCAGTATAAATTGTCAGAAAAGAAATATTTCTCCCTATTCGACGTGTAATCTCGCGTTTGCGAAGCGAGGACGTGCTCGTTGCCGTAGGGTAAACTATCGTTGTTTGGACAGCAATGACGTTCTCTTTTGAACCGAAATATGCATTCTACTTTTTTTTTTCACTTCACATTCCGAACTTATATATACAGTTAGTAGTGTTTGTATGAGCTCAACCATAAAATGAAGTCTTATTTGCAAACAGTGCTGCAGTGAGCTCTTACTCAAACCGTCTCTCAAAAGTATTTCTCATTCGTCGCCGAAAATACTGAGACTTCGCTAATGACAGCGGCCTTTCTTTTTAAATACAAACATGGAAACGGCGATGGCCAGGTGATATGTTTGCGAATCACACAAATACGTAATTAATTCCGCGGAACAGCGTATCGGCAAAATATACCGTCTGAGTTCGCCATGCAATGACAGTCTTATTTCTTGACGCTATGTAAAAGCTTATTTGTAAACTGTGTCGCAACAGGCTCCTGCACAAACAGTCTCTCACAAGTGCTTATGTCGCTGACGCTCGAGGATGCAGACACTTCAGTAATGGCAGTGGCGTTCTTTTTAAATTTAAATGTAGAAACGATGACGAGCATTATGAATGTTTGCATACCACACAAATATCTAATTAATTTCGCGGAAAAGCGTATCGGCACAATATGCCGCCTGAACTCGCGGTGCGATGACAGTGTCTTATTTCTTGACACTATGAGTAAGCTTATTTGTAAACGGCGTCGCAGCGGGCTCCTGCACAAACAGTCTCTCACAAGTGCTTATCTCACTGACGCCCGAAAAGGTCGAGACTTCGCTAATTACAGTGGCCTTCTGTTTAAATATAAACATGCAAAGGATGACAGCCAGTTTGAATGTTGCATATCACATAAATAAGTAATTAATTTCTCGGAAGGGCTTATTAGAAAAATGGGCCGTCTCAGCTCCACGTGCTATGACAGTCTCTTATTTCTCCACCCCATGTGTAAACACGGGACGGTGACTTGCCCTACTTATCTTGAGGGACCACATGGTAGCTTTTAGAAACGCTGGTGCAGTGAAAGCTCCTCCGAGCAGGCCTCTCGACAGAGCTTATTAATAAGTGTATGAGGGTTGTTTGCCAAACACGAGACGAATGAGACCCTCGCTGTAAGTCCGCATCATCTTTGTAGTTGTCTCGGCCTAAGTTCTACATGGTTGCTGATTACCCCCGGATACAAGAAAATAAAGTAGATGTAGTCAATAAAAACATCAGTGTGACAGTAGGCAGGCCCCTTGTTGCTACTTCCCACAAATAGCACTGTCAAGAGAAGTGTGCAGAAAATATGTCGGGTGCCAATGATTGTAATTGGAATTATTTCTAGAACATAATAAATCAGTTCTCTCGAAGCCTGCAAAGAGGAGGAAGGTTCAGTAAAGGCAAAACTTATCCGAAAAAATTGCAGCATGGACATACAACTTAAAAAAAAATGCTAAGTAAGCTATTGTGGGACCCACTTTGATTTTCGTGCTAAAGTGGCGTGGCAGACAATTCCTCCGTTCAGATCCCAGATCACAATTTTGCTGCCTTACCTCATAAAAAGAAACGTGCGTACAATAGAAAAACTATTTCATGCGACCGTATACTTTACAGACAAATGGCCAGGCTTAGCTTGGTTAAGCCAAGAATGCGTTGCATATTGCGCGAGTTGGGGCCCAGCTTTTCCTCCGGCTGTCGTGACGTCACGTCACGTGCTTGCGCTAAAGGTCAATGGTGGCTGCCCGGCCGCGCCCAAGGGCTGAACTGAGTGATTGCATTATGCAACGCATAAAAATACAAGCAACTTAATAACAAACATAGCAAACTTAAAAGAGAATCGACCCACATATGAGACGCGCAGCAATGAACAATGGCTTATACTCTCAATGGTGGCTGCCCGGCCGCGCCCAAGGGCTGAACTGAGTGATTGCAATATGCAACGCATAAAAGTGTTCACGCGTGGGTTTGCATGTCTATACTGCATGAACCCCCCAGAGTCTGCAGAAAACTTCAAGATTTACTCTACCATATGGTGCGCTGCATGGAAGTTTCTTATTGAACAAAGCAGTAGACGATATTCGTAACTTAAGAGATTTTCGCGGTTGTTAAGTGGCTGCAGCGTTCAGCTGCTGCGCACAAGGTCACGAGCTCGACCCCATGCCGCGAGATCCGCTTATGTAGCGGCCGCGTAAGAACTGTATGGCGGCACGTTGAACAAACGTTAAGTCGGTCAGCATTCATCCAAAGCCTTCCCCTGCGCCATCTTTCACCGCTCCAAGTTGTTAGGGGATGTCTGATGACTCCATTTACTCGCTCACTTATGCAATCAATCAGCCAATCACTGGATTAACCAATCGTATGTTTCGTGAAGGACTCCTCATCTCTCAAGGCAACGTACCATCTAGCATTCTCGTCTTCACTTTTGTTATGCTAATTTGTTATAGTGGTTAAGGAACGAACTATATGCGCACCCTTGGAAACGCGGTTCAGTCGATCGTTGTAGCGCGTGTATTTTCTTTATTCCCGCTAAGCTCCCATACAGTGCGCGTTTTACCTTGGCTCTAGAATATAAAGTCGAACTCTCCTATATACATCTGTTTCCTCTCTCGTCAACCTTTTTGTAAGTGTTAGCTGCAATTACGCTCGACAACAGAGGGAAACGACAACTATTGTTTCGGGAAACGCCAAATGTCTTACACGAATGCTTTAATGGCTACGCCGCAACACTGTTCCTTATTTCGGGCAAGTATACGCATTGTATTGCGGTGAAGGGAAGTGAGAATTTGGGTAATTACTAAGCGTAAGGAACGTGCCATTATTTGGTATACATTGGCTTTTGATCCAGAGCACCAAGGCGGCTGCAAGAGAACCACAGCTTAGAGCCCGAGCACTTCCGTCGTTCGGGGGCTCGCCAAGACCTCCCAATGGCGGGGGCGTACGAGGTCTTGCGTGGGAAAACACTCGGCACAATCCTCGACGCAGCCGCGGCCGCACAAATTCATGGACTGCGCTTTTTGCAGCTTTGATCCCCTCGGTTTCCCTTGGCTGACCAGGAGATCCTGCGCCGCGAGATTTTTCATAATCTCAGGTGCTCTCCGGAAGCCTCTGTCTGCCTGTATTATTTTTCTTTTCAGACGCTTAATAACGGCCCCGCCCCATGTTCATGCTCGAGGCTTCCCTAGCTCGTTGCGCTAAAGCGCGGATACTAAATTGGTTACTAAATCAAACGTGCGCGAACGTGTGTGAACATTTATCGTGTATGCCTTGCGGTTGCTGCTAGACACTTAGGCACGTGCTATTGAAGTGTCCCGCTTTCATTGCGCAGCGTAAGTCGCTAGTGAGCGACTGTCACCTCCTTCGCTTGCTGTGTACGACAATCGAAGAATATTTGTACCCCAGTGGTCGTGCGTCTCGACGTGATGAGGCTCATCGCGTTCTACCTAATTTTCTAAATGTAACTAATCTAAGTTCACGTTCGTAGCCTAATTCTGCTGTCGGGTGGAGGGACCTTAGGCACCATTTCTTCTATTTCGACAAACTTTAGCGGCGTGACCTGCAGAGGCCGGCCGTACTGTGTGTGACCAGTACTATCTGTGTTGCACTTGACTCTTTGAGAGTGGTCATCTGGCTATTTCTTTCCCCCTCTCTCCGCTTCCTCTCTCCCATTTCTATGTTTCTGTCTCCTTTCCGAAGAGTTATCAAGCGCTGCGCCCCTTCCGGTGACAGTTGTCAGCCTGCACCTCGCTTTCCTCTTCCTTTCTTGTGAATACAGGGTGTATCAGCTAACTTTAGCCATGGATGGATGATAGATACAACTTTCTTGTACGTCCGGCAAGGTTTACCGCTACCCGGGCTCAGGTCTTCCACGGGGAACGTCAAGGTCCTCCCTCAACGCCGCCTCACGGGCTTGCTGGACTGCCCACGTCTGGATTCTGAGGTCTGAGCTGCGCAGAGCGGTGGCCCACCTCGAGCACAGGGTCTCCGGAGCAACTGTCATCCTTCCTATAACTACATTGTACTCCCACAGCATGTGCTTGAGTGTTCCTGGTCTTTCCTGGCACAATTTGCACATGTCGTCCTAATTCACATCTGGGAAGAGACGTTTCAGACGGAATGCATTAGTGAAGGTGTTCGTCTGGAGTTGTCTCCAGGAGACGGCCTGCCTCCTGTTCAATTTGGGACTCGTTGGTGGATATATCCTTCTGGCGTTTATATATGCACTGGTTATGTCGCTTTATTTGGTGAGCCCGTCCCGTTCTCGGCGAAGAGTGTTCGCTATTGTGCGATAGGAGTTGCCCTGTTCGGCGCGGTGGGTCAAGTCTCGCGCCGTCCGGTGCGCCGTCTCGTTTAGGTTTGGGACCGCGTCGTCTTCCGTGTTGACGTGCGCAGGGAACCATATGATCGTCGAGCTCGCGGTTTTGGATCTGCCCGCTTTGGCTAGAATACAGGTCTTCCTTGGAAATTGTACCTTTGGCGTAAATGCTTACTGCCGTTTGCGAGTCACTTAGTACGACTTCGCATTCCTGTTCTGTGAGGGCCATCGCGATCGCTACTTCCTCCGCTATTTCGAGTGTGTTGTGTATACACTGCATGTGGTCCTGATTTTGGAGTTTGTGTCTATTCCTACGGCGGTGTATTTTTGGCCGTTCGGATATTCGGCTGCATCGACAAAGCGCGCGTTTCTCTCTGCCGAATGAACGGAGCAGAGCGTCGGCTCTTGCCTTTCCTCTACCTCGGTTGTAATCGGGATGCATGTTTCTTGGAATGTTTGCCTGTAAAGGTGTCTCTGATTTTGTTGGGGATTTGCATTTTCTGGCCGTGCTGGTTGTGGTACGTCATGCAGAGCGTGTTCATAATCTATTTTCTCGTCGTGGTGGTCGACAGGCGTTCCAGCTGCGAGATGCGTTGTGCTTCGGCTATTTCTTCCAGGGTGTTGTATATGCCCAGCTGAGCCAGGACCTCGGTGCTGGTCGATTCCGGGAGACCAAGGGCTATTTTACACGTTTTCCTTATGAGCGTGTTGATCTTGTTCTTTCCCGCGACGTACCAGTTTTGGTAGACGGCTACGTAGGTGATGTGGCTGACAACGAAGGAGTGAATCAGTCGAATGACGTTTTCTTGCTTCATGCCCACGGGTCTATTGGTTATTCTCTTTATCAGTCTCGTGGCGCTGGTGACTTTGCCTTCGATCTTCCTCACGGTTTCGCCGTTAGCTCCGTTGGCCTCAGTGGTCATTCCGAGAATTTTGATCTTGTTTACTTGGGGTATTGCGTTTCCGTCTTAGGTGTACAGGCCGATTTCCTCGTAGTCCCGGCCCCCGTGTAGCTCTTTGGTGGCATGCCTCTGCGCGTGGGCCAGTAAAAGAGTAGTTCGGACTTGCTCGGGGAGCATTTGAGGCCCGTTCCTTGGAGGTACTCTTCGACTTTGTGAATGGCCGTTTTTAGTGCGTTCTCAATTTCGCCGTCACTGCCACGGTCAGCCCAAATGATTATTTTGTCTGCGTATATAGCGTGGTGTATGCCTTTGATTTCCCGTAGTTTGCTGGGGAGACCCAGCATGACTAAGTTGAAAAGGAGAGGAGATATAACTGAGCCCTGGGGGGTAACTGCACTTCCCTGGGTTCATTCTTCGGACTCGAGGTCTCCAACCATCAGGGTGGCTTTGCGATCGTTCAGAAAGTCCCTCACGTAGTTGTAGGCCCTTTCTTCAAGTTCAGATTAGACACTTGTTTCAGGATCGACTGGTGAGTGACATTGTCGAATGCTTTCTCCAGGTCTAGCCTAGGATGGATCTGGTGATTTTTATCTTGTCGTCAAGGATCTGGTTCTTCAGTTGCAACATGACGTCCTGCGTTGACAGGCGGAATGGGAAGCCTATTATGCTGTGGGGGTAGGCTTCCGTCTCTTCTAGATGGCTGTTGATGTGGTTCAGGAAGGCGTGTTCTAAGACCTTACCCACGCACGACGTGAGAGGGATGGGGCGTGGCTTCTCCAAACTCAATGGCTTTCCTGGATTGGGTATGAGGATAGCCTTGGACCTCTTCCACTGCTCCGGGATGCGGCCTTCTCTCCAGCACTTGTTCATATAGCCCGTGAGTTTGGTGACAGATTTGTCGTGCAGGTTTTTGACCGTTTTGTTGTTAACTCTGTCCGGTCCTAGGGCTGAATTCCCGTTGAGTCCTTGGACGGCCGTTCTGATTTCCGCCTCACTAAAGTCTTTAGCCAGAGTATAAAAATATGCAAATGCCACGTATCTGGGGAGAACGAAGGCAATATTTGGCGTCGCTTGAAGATCTTTAAAATATTCTTTTTTCATTCGGACTAATTAGTTAATTATTCCTAATTCATAAATCCATTTCTCAAATATTTAGATAAAAGTGGCAATGAGAAAATTCTAGAGCTACATGAAAAACTCCTGATAAAGGTTTCTGCTGCTCAACACGTGCTACACAAAAGTGTTTTACCGATCGTGAAAGAAGCCCGAAAATGCACGCGGAACTACCACGCGACTGGCCGCTCGAGGTAATGTGCGTGTATTCGTGGGCTTTTCAGACTCGGAAATACACTTTTATGTAGCGTGTACTGAGAAACAGAAAGCTATATCGGGAGTTTTTCATGTCGCTGTACAATTTTCTCATCGATACATTTCTTGTATTTATATTTGAGAAGTTGAGTAATTATTTAGGACTATCTAATTAGGCGACATGAAAAAAACTGCTTAAGCGACGACAAGCAGCATTACATTTGTTACGTCAAGCTACGTGGCATTTGCATATTTTTAAACTCTGGCTAAAGTTAACTGGGGCAGCCTGTATATGTTTTCAAAACAAATAATAATGGAAATGTTCAATATTCTTACCTCAATACGTAACTGTCATGCAACGAAGCTTAAGAAGGTAGATCCATCATTATGGAACGCATACAAGACGCTTGTCCAGGCAGCAGAGGGACGAATGAGAGAAGCGTGGCCGAGGCTACTGGCGATGCTTGGGTGGTCTGTGTTTGAATACGGTGGAGATTATATGCACAGCTGCTTCGCTGCATTCCACATCCTGTTTGTGAAGAAAACTTTTACTTGCGATAACATATTACCCTTGATTTTGCTTTACTTACGTAAGACCACTTGTTTTCACTGCCAAGAGTTTTATGTGTCTCATGTTCCTCCGATACGTTTACTCACGAGACATCTGTCTTCCGATGTCAAGTTATACTAGCACCTAGTCTGATGTTTTTTGTTTATCGTACGCCTAACCACGAAAGAAAAAAAAGAAGACGCAGACAAAGTCGCACCAGATTGTCGGTGGCATTGGTAGCAGGCGCTATCCTCCTTGAGAACGAAAGATGGCGACCAAACATAAGGCCCGCCATAGAGTCTTTTCCAAGAGCCTTGCTACGGCAGGTTTCCCAACCTGCACCTAAAGCGGCAAATCGTGAAAAAAACCATTATATCGGCGTCAATACACTTTGCAAGAAATCTGGGCCTTATATCACAAGCGTGTTTTTTTTTTTATCAGCGCATCTCTAGGAAAATGCTGTTTAGTTTCATTGTATATCTGTAATTCTATGTGTCAGGCTGCTTTATGGCTCCCTCCTCCTCAGACCGCATTGACTGTCAAAGAGCGATGGCAGAATATGAAATTCCTTAGCGTCTGCGCCACACCATCGATCGATGTCGTCGCTTAGTAGCACTGGTATTCGCATGCTAAACAATTTGCGACTCCCTCACTGTGTGCTGTGTACACAGCCAGTCATCGCAACACGTTAGCGTGCGTACACATAGCGTGCGTACGCCAACAAATTACTGCGACGAATGTCGAGTGGGAAAATAAAGAGGGACGTCCGTGAATGCAGCTACGTGCCTTGCTGTTTAGTATGATTGTTTACGTGCAAATTCAACGTGCCGTATGCACAATATATTTCTGTTGCAGCATACGCTATGCTGGCTGGCTTCTGCCACCATAACAATTTGTCTAGTTTACCGTTTCGTTGTTGATTACATAAGAAAAAATTCCAAGTTCCTCTTTAAAACAATCTCCTGTAGGTGTCTGCAGAAGTGTGTTTGCGCACTGATGTAATAAAAAGTATCAAAATTTAATTATCATTCGAAATGCGTTTGCTACAGGTCGCGCAAATTACGACGATGGTTATTTGCTTCGATTCGCACACTTCGTGTGCTTTATGCTATGATGAATTACGTTAAAGACTGAAACACAAAGGAGGGTACTTCAGGTCAAGCAACGTGTTTACCGGTAAAGGTACGAATTGCCGTCGCTATGTTTTCTCCGAAGCGTGCTTTCTACTATTTTTAGAAGCATACTCTTACAATCTGCAAGCCTAGAAAAACAATATTTCTTTGCCAGCACTCGATATGAGGGCGGTCCTTTGAATAACTGATGCCCTAAAGCTGCATCAGGCCACTAAGGACCACCAAATGGCTGATCACGCCTTCACCACAATTCGCCTCTACTATAAAATTAGAAAAAGGAACTACAAGGTTAGCAATGTAAGTGTTCTTTTAGGTTAAGGCAGTGCATAAAGGTTGAAGAAATCCGAATGTAACAAAGAAATAAAGCTTAAGTAATAAGACCAATTCAGTGCAAATATGTATAAGCAGAAGTTGAGAAATCTTCTTTCCTGCTATTTAACACTAAATATAGGTACGTGTCATGTTTCTGCAAGGACATTGAATTATGCGCCCTCATGTCAAAGTGCTTTAGCTTGAGTAAAATACATCGTTCAGAACCATTTTAATCTTAACGTCGTAATGACACAGGCTTTATGGCATATATGTCATATTTACGTGGAATGCAAGGCCAGCACAAAGGCATTTTCCTGCACAGTTGTGAGGCACACCCATTTTTTGGAACTACTTGTTTTGAGACTCAGTCATTGGCTGAAATATGAAAGCCCTTTTCCTTCGCAAGACACCCCACAAATAGTTCATCCTGAAGACCACATCCATCAATGTTCTTGTTGCTGTACCTCACTGGTTATTACTTTTCTGAATTTCGCAGATTTGATTTGTTTTCCCATACATGTTTATAACCAGATAAGAAACATATCAATATTAGTGACGGTGCCATAACTGCTTCTGTTTGCGAGAGATTTGCTTTGTTTGTGTCATGCAGTGCGCACTCTCGCAGAGACCTTTATATTGTGGGATTTGACAAATTGTTTATATACAGCGCAGTGTTTAATGGTAATCATCATCAGGCTATTTTCATCCCCATCGCATGAAGAAGGCAATGACTATGACTACCTCTATCTCATGCATGGTGTTTTTTTTTTTTTCATTTACATATACAGTGCAATACAAGCCCCGTAGACGGTCCGTTGAGTAAGTGGTGTTACAAAAGCAGTTTTTACAGCAGGAACACAATACGTAAACTAATATTAAAATATTAAAATACACAAGTAGTAATTATATGAGACAGATCATGGATTCACATAAAACCAGGAAACGCGTAGTAATTAATAAATTAGAAAAAGTGCCAGGACAACTGGCGTGCACAACAAAAGTAGAATTATGCGGCAATCATATTCAAGTTGTGTCTACAAATTTCCCTAATTCATCGTACCATCTAATTATCTGACGTCTTCTACGGCTCTCTCCTTCTCTGGGTACCCATTCTGTAATTCTAATGGACCACCGGTTATCTGCCCTTCGCATATTATATGGCCTGCCGAGCTCCATTCTTTCCTCCTAAAGTCAACTAGAGTATCGGCTACCACCGCTTGCTCCACACCGCTGTTTTCTATCTTTTAAAGTTACCCCCCCCCCCCCTCAAATTTTCGTTCTGTCCCTCGTTGCACGGTCTTTAAGTTGTTCTAACGTTTGTTTGTTGACCTCTGCGTTTCTGTCGCATATATTAGTGCCAGTAGATAGCAATGGATTGTGCACTTTACTTTCTGTTTCTGGTCAACGAAAGCGGTAACCTCCTGGTAATTATTTTCCCTAATGCCTGCCGTATATTATACATGTGTTTAAAATGTTCGATTTAGATATATGTAAAACATATGACATATACACGTAAGTGTAGTGTTTAATAAAACAAATGAAAAATGGATACGTTTAAGAATATCGTATAAATGTTCCCATTTGATACACAAATAGCGAACCGGCTAGAACACGAGTCTAGCAGTTAATATCCAACTGATTAGTTCTCTTTGACACTAGTTTAATTAACACTGTTACACTTAACACAATTACCACAAACTGTTAACACTGTTTGTGCCACTCTTTCAGCCTTTAATGCTATTGATCAGTGCTAAAAAAATTTAACGTCCTGATATTCACGAATGACCTCTACTCTCCTTATTTGCCTAAGCAAAATGATATCATAGTAACAAATAAATTGCGACAGAACCCTTATCACGATGAATGTCGACGTTAATGCGTTTAGCATTGAATAACTAGAGCGACACAATGTATTTGCATGGGCGAAACGAATTATGTAAAAGGCTTGTACTGTAGTTGGACTGTTCTTTCGAACTTCCCTAAGAACGCTCGGCGTCATCTAACGCCGCCACCACGAAGCCTGTCAGTGGCCTCCGAAATTCATGGCACATTGGTGCATGCGAACGCTGAGAAACGAGCAATGCGGAAACTGGCCTTCTTCCTCACGCTTCTTTCTGGACATGCTGCGCCTTCTAGTGGCATTGTCGAGAAGTGCGCACGTGGCCTGCGAGACGGGAAGGGTGGCGTGCCAGTGCGTGCGAACAATGAGAACCATTTCCTCGCTTGCCACACAATCGCTGGCTCATACTGAGTGAGCAAAGTTGGCCAGAGGTTCATTGAATAGCGGCACAAGCGTAGTCTTTCATGCATCAGCTCGCTAAAGCGAGGGTGAGGAAGGTGTTCATTGAAAAGGGGCACATACCCAGTACATTTGTCGTGCAGCCTACTGATGCATCGGGCAACCCCGATGCACCAGGATGCATCGGTTCCTTGAGGAACTTTGTAAGGTTCCTCAAGGATGCCTCAAGGATTCCTCAAGGTTCCTCAAGAAACTCAAGTTTAAGGGATTCTTGTTCGCCGTTGTAGAGGGGCAAATTGGCCGTGGCACATACCTAGTTATTCACGTTGGCGTCACAGACGTTAATTAAAGAGCGGCACACACCTCTGGATCATACACACTGACATAAGTTGACATCAAGGACGTGCAACGGTAACCAGAGCGAACGGAGCGAACATACCCAGTGCTCCAAGTTGGCGTGAAAGGAGTTTCTTCTAACAGCGTTGGCTAGCCAGTCTCGCGTCTGCAGTGACCGATGCCGGCGTCAAAGAGGTAATTGAAAAAAAAATGCGTGACGGTTACGATACGCCCTAATGCGAAATTTGAGCGCACACACATATATATATATATATATATATATATATATATATATATATATGCTTTTGGTGCCCATTATATTGAGACAAAGCATTCGAAACCAAATCACCGCACGAACGTGCAGTGGGCCCGTGCCATCAGCGCCTTCGCGGAGGGAGGGGCACTGTGGGAACCTTGGCATGATGAGCGGCACCGGAGTCAGCTGTGGAAGACAACGATGAACACGCATGTAGTTGCGCGAGTGCGTTCGCGCAGTTACGCAGAAGTACGCTGACACTGAACCCTGCAACGAGCGCCTAAGAACTGCACTCTAAAGCAGCAAGAACGTAAGGACCGAAAAGCGGCGCGGGCACGTGCCTACGAGCGCCATTATGGCGGGCAAGACGGCGTGCACATGTTCTTATTGGTGGCGAAAAAAAGCTCCAGTAGTTCACCCACAACGACAGATGGATGGGCTCATCTTCAGAGCCCCTGGCCCAACACAGGCGGAGGAAGGGGCCATTGCCCTAGCTGTTTTCAACCATTCTACCAGACATATCATTATGGACTCGCGAGAGGCGTGCCTTATCTACGAGGCCGGAAGGGTCACACCTCTGGCAGAAAGAATATTGTGCCGGAGTATGAAGAAATCAGATCATCGGACAAGACATTGTCTGGACCTCTGGCTGGCGTGGTCTAGGAGGAAATGGGGCTGTATATGCGGTTTTCCAAGCACTCATATCCTAGATACTTACCGCAGACTCCAGTGACAAGGATGAGGGCCAACTCCTCACCAGATTTATTGATTTTCAAGATTGCTTCAAATATAGCAATCGCCGATACCCTATGCCCACTAATGGGCTCGGGAGCGCGAACGAACGCGTGCTCTTGAGACTTTTCCCAAACAGGATGTTATGCCCCGCTATTGTGAAACACTTTGACCCTATGGTCACAGGCATGTGCCAGCACTGTGGCGAGGTAGCACATACGTACCACATGGTATGGGCCTGCCAGCGAACTTCAGCCTTAACCCCCTACGCCAACCCAACATGAGAGGACTGCGAGGTGGTCCTGTTTGACTTCTGAGACCTTCAAGCCAAATCACTTTGGCTGGGAGAGCGAGGACGGTGGCTTCGACCAAGTGGGTCCCGGACTAGGGACAGCATCTAGTATATAGGCCCCTACTACGGTATTTCCACGCCTCTCTTTATTGCGCAAAAAAAGCTCTTTACAACCACCACCTCTAAAATCGCACGTTATGTACACATTGCCTCATAATCCGTAACCCAAGTGTGTCGGATGATTGGTTTCCAAGCCTTTTATCTCAGAAAAGCAGCTCAATGCGCTACCCATTCGACAATGGACTACCCAGATACCCAGGTAGGCGGGAAAACGGTTAGATACATATGTTGTGGTCTCCTCGCACGACGCTCATGGCGCGCACGCTCCGATTCCGCGCGCGCCGGACGACCACCGCGGGTTCGAGCACTCCGAACCGCCTCGCGTGCAGGGCACCGCGCGCACGCGCCTGCTCCGGCCCGCTCCGTGTGCCGACGCGCAGCTGCGCGCGTACGCGCCCCGCCGACCCCACAGCTTAGGGGAAGGCGAGACCGCGCGCGCGCAGCAAGGGAGATCCTAGGCAAAGCTCTCGAGAAGACAGAAAGTACATTTATTACACTGGGAGTCAATACAAACACACGTTTTAACATCACGTCCGAATATGAATCTGATTAGGCAAAACATAGCCGAATGGTCGCCGGTGGCCGCTAGAATGGCGCGCCGCGACAGAGAGAGAGCAGAGAAACGAGGAACACAGAACAAAGAACTCGAGCAGTAAGAATTTGCCTATCCTTCGGTCAGCGCCTGCCATCGTGCGCCCCACATCAGAGAAAAGGGAAATAGAGAGAAACGACAGACGAACAGACGGGGGCACGATCGGCAGACGCTGCCTCAGGACATCGAGACGACGGAAGAGTGCGCGCGCGCCAGCCTAGGCCGGGACCCCGACGAGCCGAAGTAACCATCGGCCGGCGGCGGACAAAGGGGGCCGCCGCTGGCAGAGAGGAACACGTACGCACCCTCCGACGCCCCGATGTGGTCTCCTCGGGTCCCGTCTTGCGCGCGCTTACCCGGAGTGCGCGCAAGCAGGGCCCGAATTCCGCCAAAATGTCGGCCAATCGGGAAAGCCTGTTGACCTTCCCATGGGCGGGATGACAGCAGAGTGACAGTGTTTATGACCCGCTGCCACCCCGTCCAGGCAAGGAGGAGAGGGACACGGAGCCCCCGGCAACACAACGCAACGGCTTTACACAACCACCGCGAGAACCGGAAACCCCCACAATGTGAATATATACATCGATAGATAGATGAATAATTAGATAGTTACATTGGCCCTCGAAAGTGGGTAATGTACCCTAAGAGTGCCAAAACAATAAAAACGACAATTCAACCTTCTCTTACGCCTATGCTACGAGAACCGCTACAATGTAACAGCAAGAGCGCTTAAGGACGCACAGATCAATTATTAAGTAAGCAAAAGTGATGAGGCTGGAAATAAAGTGCAGAAAGAGTGGAACAGTGCTATAGTCAATAATCTGAAGAATTCTACGCAGTGCTGATGGACCAGTCCTGCGAAACGTAACGCGCGCTATTTATTAATGACATTAGTTCCAGTATTGATCCTAACATTCAGGAGACGCTCTCTTTTGAGATAGTGGAAAATGTTTTGATGTGAGACTCTCCCGTGTAATTATTGAGCCCTTTGTTGTTTTCGATTAGTTGTGTACTCTTTAACAAACTGGGAGCGGTTTGTGGATGCTAACGGCCGTTTCTGCTTCTTCACAGCCGTTATTCCTAGCGTTCGCGAAGGCACTGTCCTCGTGCTCCTATTTTTCTTGATCTATGTGAATGGTCTGTGCAATAATACTTCGTCTTGTGTCAGACTTTTTGCTGATGGTAGTATTTCTATCACCATATTCTTAGCGTTCGATAACCCTATCATGTGGATGGACTTGCAAACCGTAGTAATTTGGAGCCGATAATCACTATGGGTCCCTAAATGTAAAAAAAAGAATAGGAAAAAAGAACTTCGCATGTTTATTTTTCGTGCAGGCTCACCTACAAATGGAACAGATATGCCATCTCCCGAGTCTATATATTTGCTTCAGCATCATACACATATTTAGTGTCAGTGAAGCCCATAATCTCAGTTAGTCATATTTAAAACAGGCATCGTGAATGAAGCTGTGTTTTTGATTACATAAAGACTAACTTGTGCCCGGTTTCTTTAACCGTAATGTTACAAAAAATGAAACAACCGTTGTCCTAAATTAAAGTATGCATGTGCTGTCTGTGGCTTTTATCGTATTATCTTGATAAAACTTTTCGAATATGTTCAGAATCATGCAGTGAGTTCCATATTTACAGAATAATCATTTTATTCAGCTGTCTCGTGCCTTAAAGCCAACGCTAACTTTTTTTATTTTTAAGTTCGCAGAACGGTATCACGTCCATGTCTCTTCAAGTTTTTCCACTCACCTCTTTCATGTTCCGTCATTACACCTGCTCATAGATTGTCGGCTCGTGTAAGCCATGCAAAAACCGTCTGTGTGCCATTTTGGCACACAAAGAACGACAATGTCGTCCTCTGTCAAAACGACAATCGACTGCAACTGCCTGCCCATCGCAGGCAGTTGCAGTAATGCCCACCGCAGCTGCGCACCGCTGCAGTGCTGACCCTTCCAAGAAATGCATCGAAGAAATCACCCACGCTTTGTGAAAGCCCACCCCTTTTGTATGTCCCTATGCAGGTGTATTTTAGGTAAAAAAAAGAAGGAATTAAAAGAATTACGTTGGAATTCAAGAACTAAGAAATCGGAACTAGCATGTTTGACATGTACAAACCGCCAAAACGTATTCGTTATTCAACTAACCTCGCTAAGAAAGTTCTTGGTTCTAAATGCAGTACATGCTTCGAAATACCCCAAATGTTCAAATAGGATAGCCTAATTTCGAAGCTGCTGTGACATCTAAATGGTTCATCTAATGTGTATAGAGCAACGTAAAATAAATAAAGCGACAGCATCAACGTCCACTCGCGAGTAGAGGCTGCTTGACGTGCTACTTTCCATTTTTTTGACACCACGTCTGTTTATTTAGCAGGCGAATGTTTACTACAATGTACATATAAAGCCCCCAAACCGTTAAAGTCTGCTAATGCAATAGTCGCTTCCACCGAACTGTTTCGACATTAGAACGGCATGGTATAGCCTTAAAGTTCAAATTTGCATGAAAGAACAAAGCGACAACCCTACCATTATTATTCTGACGGTCACGGTAGGGAGCGATGCAACTAGGAGGCGTGAATTCTGAATTGTAAATTTCATGACGCCCAGCTTCTGTGATGCATATAACGCGAGGATAACATGAAAAATTTAGTGAAATAATAAATGGGGGAATTTGCTAACCATGATACTGGCATAACCATTCAGAAGAACAAGATCGCTATAGATTGATGGGATTGTTAACCTGAAAATAAAGCTATGTTTGGCAGTCTTAGGTTAGAATCGAAACCAGGAGCCATCACTTGACTACTTGATACACTGTCCTAGTTATAACGAACATTATCAAAGAAGATATGGTCAAACATAATCTTAATAACCAAACCATTATTCTGTTCCTCAACGGAAGCGTGTCATAACATTTTGCGGGCTGCATGGACGCTGGAAGAAAAGTGTTCGGAAAGTTTCAAACCCAAGTTTTTCAGCTTGCGAGCGTTTTCAGCAGTGCCTCCTTGTTCAAGTCACGCAACTTTAGAAGGATAGGGGCATTAGTCAATACCAAACGAGCTAGAAAATATTGCTGTGTTACAACGTGATTGGAGTAGCCTGAGCAAACTTTATTGCATATGTCACCAGAAAGAGCGTAAACTTTATTTTCAAATCAATAAGATTTGTGTCGGGCGTCCTTTTAGTGGGTCTGGGCACCCGCCGCGGACGCGGTTCCGAGACTTTGTCGAATATGTCACCAGAAGAATGTCTCGTAAAAGCTCAGGAAAAATACTTTTTTTTTTGTTCCGCATCATTTGTTGAGGAGAAGAAAACACGGAAGATGGAATTAGAGGCATTCTCCTCGCCTTCATTGGAAACTTTTCAACGGAAACAAGGTGCTATTATTATACCATAACTTTGCACATGTGCTGTACGGTCTCTACAAACTTTAAATTTTCCTCGGATATCTTAATGGTACGAACTGCAAGCAAAGGGAGGGCACCGAGTGTCGCGTGATCAAATTAGTGCACCTGAGCGTGCTACAGCCATGTCAGTAATACTTATTACGATATACGGTTAAGATTCAGAGAGCCTTGTGGTCGAAGCACAGAAAATAGGTTGCGTCCCAAAAATAACAAAATGCTGGTAATTGTAATGTCTTGAGTATAATGCGCAAGTTTATTTTCGGAAACGTGCCATGTGCTTCCCAATGAAGCAACTTTCTTTCTATAGAGCTAGGGAGCTGCCAACGTTTCTGACTGCTACGGTCATTAGTCACCGCCTACGCAGCGGGTTTGTGGAACCCCGGCTCGCTACTAACTGAGCACGTAAGAATGCCGGGAACTTTGTTGTGGGACATTTGCTGCCGCTTTCCCTTTCTTCTGCTCTTCTATGTTCCAGTCTGAATGAGATGGGACCATTAATCAGGACACAGCTATTAGCACGAGCCATAAAGAGAGGGTTTCTGCAGCCGTTATCTTCGCGTTCGATCTTCCGGCCACCAGCTAGCTACAATGTGTTGTAGGAAACTCCACTCGTTAATCCACTTCCATCGAGCCGAATGCAACAATACTTGACCTAGATTGGGTGTGTATAGAATGTAGAGGCATTAGAAAGACGCCAACAATGATTTCTTACGACTTTATGTTCAGTGATGTATTGTTGGTGCATGAAGGTTACTTTAATGCGGAAGGATTCTTTGGCGAGCACCCCAGACGCGTCGTGTGAGAAGTACAATACCTCATATCTGCACAAAAATGCTTACTTTCTGAAGCTAAGACATATGATCGTTATAGTAGTGTAAATGCACATTATTGGTAGCTTTATAAGCGATGAGGAAGAACTTAAAAAATAAAAGATAAGAAGAAAATACCCATACGGATACATAGGGCGTTATATAAAATGCGTGGGGAAGCTCATAGTAGGCGTGGGCCCACTGAAATTAGGGGAGGGGTCAACTTAAATGTTTGACGTGGGTAAACTTGAAATGTGGATGTGATGGAACTTGAATCTAGGTGTGGACCATTTTGAAAATCTGAGGGGGCCAACTTGACATATGAGGGTGCCCCAACATAATATATGACGGTGGGCCAACTTGAAACTTGGACATTTAAATATTGGGGTGGGCCAAATGAAACTTGAGGGTACGCTTACGCATACTTAGACGACTCCAGTGAAGTTTATGCATTCCTTTTATCACTAAAACGTGAAGATGGGTAATGCTTATTGTGCAGTAATTTTCTTAGGACAAGCTGTTCTCATGTTGTATAAAACTCAAACTCTTGGGTTCTACCTGCACCATTCTCTAGGGCATTTCGCTTTTGCTGACCTAAGTGTTGGCCACAGGAGTATAGATTTGTATTAATATTCACTTACTAGTATAACATTTAGGAAAATTGGGCTTTATATTTGCAATTTTGGCATGTCGCAGATATTATTATACGTATACTATATTGTGAAAGCTATGTGGGGAGGCATGATCGGTGTGCTGAAAATCACTTGAGGCCTAAATTGTGCGCAGCTGCGATTGGAAGAATAAATCATCTGTGACTTTCTAACTGGCAAAAAAAGCGATGACGCTCGGGTATGCTGAATACACAGAAGTATCATGCGAAAGCAACTACTGGTGGCATATGTTGGAGCTGTAGTAGGTAGAGTGTAGCCATCATGGCGTAGCAATCACAGTATTTATATAGTCTTCACAGCACCTCAGTATAACGAACAACTTTAACTAGGGGTGTCCGAATGTCGAATAATATCCGAAAGCCGCATATTAGACCAAATCAAGAAAAAACCGTATACCACCTCGAATATCAGAAAATTTTTCACAGAATTTATTGTTTACAAGTTTCGGGCAAGAAATACGCTGCTTCACATGCACGGAAACCTCTTAGCATTGCATAACCAAACTATATTAAGCTATCGATAGCATAGGTACTGCCGTCAGCACAACTTGATACGAACGTTCCACAGAGTGGCCTCGACCGCCTTGGACTCACGCCAGCGCCGCAAATTGTGTGGCGTTGTTGCTGAGATGATGTTTCAGTATGTTTGAGGCGGCTGACGACAGCCAGAGTACAGGCCTCCTTTGACTGGTCGACTTGTTTTTTTCTTATGCCTGACCAGCGGGGAGAGTGCGCTTACTTGACAGGTCCGTTTCGCCACGCTTCACTCGCGGCTGTGGTCTGACGCACGTCGAGAAAGCACGTTGCGTGGCGTGCGACAGCTCGCATGCCATTTCGAGTCTGCCTTTTAAAGCTGGCGCTTGAGGGAAATGATAAATAATAAAACCAAAGCAAACGGCAGGTATGTGGCATTTGTAGAGGTTGCACAAAAATAAATGTGCAAATCAGGTGGCTTAGTTGTTCAGCTTCTTCATTTCTTATATTCTCTGATAGCGCCCATCGAAGTGTTCTCGCAGGTTAGCATCTGGCTTCCTGCTTAGTCCGCGCTGCAGTGGAGATCCAGTGTCGGGCGTAAGAGCTGCGCGTTTCCTCAGCAAGAAATATGCGTGGATGCTATCCAAAATAAGCTTTTCACGTCTATAGTTATCAGCGAAAATGCTAAAAGCGGAAATGCTAAATGACACCTTGTCGGATAAGACGAAACTGACTCTTTAGACAAACTTGGTTTTAGTTTTATGGGATTTAATCCCCCAAAGCGACTCAGGCTACGGATGCCATAGTGGAGAGCTCCACATATGTTAGACTACCTGGGGTCTTTAACTTGTACTGACTCCGCACAGTTCTAACGGGCCCCTAGCATTTCACCCCCATCGAAATGCGACCGCCACGGCTGGGATTGCAATCGCCTCTTTCAGGTCAGCCGACGAACACCATAACCACTCATCTACGGTGGCGGTTCCGCTCGCTTAGGTTACTCTGTTTGCAGCTTCAAACGTAGAAGGGAGCGTAGGGCACGCAGTTGTTTTTTATGTGACAAAAGTACTAGCCCAATCCTAGAAACTCCGACGGCGTGTGTGTGTGTGCCTGCCCTCGCGAATGGCACGGAAAATGCCAGCGATGGGCAGCAGAAACGGTGGCGTCATCAAGCGGCTGAGGAGGCACACGACTAGCCAAGCACCGCCACTTGAGACAATCGTATGCGTGTCGTTCCTCTACATATACCCGCCACTGGCGCACGTTCGTACCGAAATTGTGACGCAACCGTTCGCCGTACAGCGTTCTTCCAGGTGATGTCATACGGGCGCTGGTGTGTGTGTGCGCGGTCCGCACTTAAACTAAGAAAAAAAAAGTCTGACTAACTGAAATAAACTCAATTCGCAAACCGTAGCCAAACAAATTTGTCTTCCCTACATGACGTGTTTTTGCATTCCCACATGTTAGCAGTCTCGAGTGCCTCCATCGAATCTTTTTCCTTCAGAAAATACGTCCATTTAAAGTATTACCTTCAGTTTGCTTTTTCGAATACTGGCGAAAAAGAAACGCAGAGGAAACTAGCATTGCAATATTTTCGTGTTGTTGCCTTTACACTTATGTTTAAGTCTCAATAATGCTGCTATGAAAAATATAGAGAACCCGGTATTTAAGTCGCCAAGACGCGGTGGAGGCCTCGAGTTATCTTATGTGCAATTATAAGCTGCTACCTTTTGATACATTGCATCTATGGGCGGAGTCTTTCCATACTTCCGGAGGACTTTCTGTGGCTACGAAGGGAAAGCTACGGGGGCGAAGTTTCGGCATATTTGTTACCGCGCCAGGTAGTCCGCCAGCGTTTGACAGTGGATTTGGTTGCTCGAAACAGGCGGTGAATCGAGGCAGCTTCCACGTGCGACTGTGCCACGTTTTCCCAGACGTGGAAGGGAAAAGCCGCAAAATATTTACCTTTTGCGTGCAGTGGTGTGCTTTGTCTTATTGAAATGTTTTTAATTAGGTGTTTATGTTTTTTCTTCCGCAGCTTACTTAAACTAACGTGGATGAAAACGTGGGACTCTTTTTCAGGAGCGCTCTCACTTGTCCGCGCTTTGCCTCCGTATCTTTCCTTCGTAGCCACAGAATGTTGTACGCGAGTATAGTTACCATAAAAGCCAGTTTGTTGTCTGACAAGGTGTCACTTAGCACTTTTTGCCGATAACTAGATAAAAAAACTTAGACTCGCATACATGCGTCTTTCTTACTCAGGACACGCGCAGCTCATACGACCCTACTTTGCATTTCCAATGTAGCGTGGGCTAAACAGCAGACCAGCCACTAACCTTCGAGAGCACTCCGATGCGTGCTGTCAGAGAATATATGAAAAACCTTAAGAACACCATTGGATATGCACATTTATTTATTCAACATTTAGAAACACCACAAACCTGCGTTTGGTCTGCTTCTCCTATTTGTCATTTCCTTCAAGCGCCAGCTTTGAGGTCAAACTCGATATGGTGTGCCAGCTGTCTCGCGCCATTTCGCCTTGCCGAGATAAGCAAATCGTCAAGTGCTTTTAGGAAAAGTTTTTGTGCGCAGACAAAGAGAGACTTAGCGCTCGCCCTCGTGTTGCTCTTTTTCTGCATTCTTGTTTGTTTGCGCACAAAAAGTTATTTGAAAATGAGCCTGTTCGAACTAGGCTGACTCGCAGTTGTGCTTTTTGGGTCAGTGTGAGGCCGCAGACACGAGCGAAACGTAATTAAATGGACTTTCAAGTGAGCGCACTCTCCCCGCCTGTCAGACAAAAGTGAAAGACAAGTCGACCAGTCAAATCGAGCTGCGCTCCAGCTTTCGTGAGCCGCCGCAAACATACCGAGATGTTCTCTTGGCAACAGCGCCTAACACTTCCCAGCGCTGGCGTCAGTCCTAGCCGGTCAAGGCAACACTGCGGATCGTTCCTGTTAAGCGTGCTGACTACTGACAACCGTACATAGAAATCAGGGTATACAGTACGGTCTGGTCTCATTACAGGAAACACCAAATTAGGATGCCAGCACGTAGTGATTACGTCTCAGTTCTAGTAACTGAAGGTCCGGAATAATATATATATATATATATATATATATATATATATATATATATATATATATATATCAGTACTCATTTATCCTCCTAAAGAAATGAATTATTTAGGTTCTGTTGTAGTGGAAACCTTCTAATTTATCAGTGTTACAGTGGACCTCTGTTAGGCGATAATAATTTATTTATTGTATAGAATGCGCCCGTTTCGCCATTGAGCTTCGGCGTCGTCGGCGTCCCTCGACGCAACCGAGTGAACGAGCAGAACGAAAGATGAAAGAGGGAACGCGTAGCGCGGGAGAGGTTGAAACATGACGAGAACGAAGAGAGCGCGACAACGATAGCGGAGTAGGAGAGTGCAGCGGAACCACGAGGAGGAAAGTTCAGGAGGATAATATCGCAAGAGGGTGAGGAGGAAAGTGGAGTGCCGCTTGAGAGGTGCTTCACAGCGGCGGCCAGGCATGTGGCTAGAGCGTCCACAGATACCATATATGGAAACAAAGCACTGGTGTGGACTTCACACCCACTGCGCATGCGCTACGTCACCTGCGCCACCTCCGCCGCTAGAGAAAGCACTCCACGTGATCCCCGCGTTCCCATGTTTACGCTTTTTTTCTGAAGCGTCAGCAACGCAACCGGTGGAAACGCTTCGTCTCCTGCTGCTGCTACTAAACGAGCTGCCCGAGCAGACGGTCAGTGGCGCCGCCGAGAGGACCCGTCATTCAGAATTAAATTCATTGCCACACTATATCCAGTATTCAAAACACCTAACACCTGCGAGGGAGTATCGCAATCGTCGGCGAACTTGTTTCTTTCCAGTTTTTCTCCAGAATACTGAAGGATGAAACCAACTTCACGGTTGTTGAGTTATTGTAAGGCCAGACTGCACGACGGACGAAAGGACCGTCCATCACGTGACTTAGTCACCACTCCTCACGTAGCCGGTGCCGACAATAACGAACAGGTGTCGTCCGCGCCATTTCATTGTCAGGATCGGCTTGATTCACCACCAGTCAAAGAATCCGAGGTCTGGAGTCACGCAGTCCGCGCGACGCTTGCTTGCAACCCCAGTTCCTCCTCCCTCCATCCTCGTTCATCCGCACTATCTCGCTATCGTTTGTGATGCGCGTTTCTCCGTTACCCTAAAGTAGCGCGGCTGCCGTGAATAGAAGTGCGTCGTTGCGGCTCCAAACCGTAACTATATCGTCCGATTAAGCAGCGCCGGCTTGGCCTAACGGTGTAGGCAGTATGGCCGTTGCGAAGACACGCCCTTTGCAGATGTGGTGACAGGTCGCAAGCCGTCGCGGAATGCTTTGTGCTAATACGTTGGCACGGACGATTCATCAGTGATCGTCCCGGGGATAACGATTGCGGGTTAGATCGATGGCTGTTGAAGCGACGGGAAGTTCGCCGCCGCGAGTATCCATGGCCATCTGTTTGCCTCTCGGCGGCAAATCGACCTCTTTCTGCGCAAATGCTTTCGCTTCCCAAATTACGCGCCGCGTTTGTTGCTTTTGCCGCCCGTCTGGCCGCGTCTCGGTATCATTTCGATCGGCCCTGTCTACCCGAACAAACTTTGCACCGACAGGGGCAGACCCAACTGACGCAACACCCCGCTGTGCGTGCGTGTGTGTGTGTGTGTGTGTGTGTGTGTGTGTGTGTGTGTGTGTGTGTGTGTGTGTGTGTGTGTGTGTGTGTGTGTGTGTGTGTGTGTGTGTGTGTGTGTGTGTGTGTGTGTGTGTGTGTGTGCGCGCGCGCGCGCGCACGCACTGTGCTCGCAGTGAAAAAGTCTGGTCAGCGTAGGCGGCCCGTCCGCCGCACGCTCGGCTCACGTGTATGGAACGCTCGCTAGGGTGGCATCTAGCACTAGGGATTCTGTGACGCACTCGACACGGCAACGGGTCTCTACACCGAATGTATCAAATATTCGAGAAAACTGTTAGTAGACATTCGAATCGTGAATCGAAATATTCGAACGGTTGCTATTCGATCGATTGGGTGATATTCTAGTATTCGCACGCGCCTAGATCAATCTAAGTAGTGGGCTTGATTTGGTTGAGCGCAGCCACTACGTGAGTCATATAGAGTGCAATAGTGTGAGGCGTTGAGTTTTTCTCGCCTTTCTTGCTCAGTTCAACGCACAATGTCCCATCACGCTCAATGAGAGACCCACGGTCCTAACGAATCCTTCAAGAAGGTGACAGTGAACGCATTGTATGCGCACGGCACCTGAAGGTGTCATGAAGACGAGAATAAATATGGCTGAATTTGCAAGCGACAGGTCTACATATCTGCCCAACTTTTTCGCAATTATTTATAGAACATTACATATTGTACAGCCTTCGCTTTATTCGCGCTTGAACAACCGTGAAGTTGACTTATTTTTGTCATTAGAGGATAGATTTTACAGCCAATATGTGAGGAAGTTACTTTTACAACCATTTCTTTTCAAATATTACCTTCTCTCGAATATCCTTTTTTTTCTCAGTACGGTATATATGTGCAAATAAAACATAATAGTGTCATGTTTGCACGCGCATTATTCGCTTTTTCTCGCTGCATTTGATGTACTAGAACATTATATATATATATATATATATATATATATATATATATATATATATATATATATATATATATATATATATATATATATATATATATATATATATATATACAGAACTTGAGTGGTGCTACATGGTAAACAGAACAAGTATTTAATTTCGACAGTTTCGATCGGTGGACCGATCTTCATCAGGGTTTACAAAAAAATGGCAGTTCCGCCCTGCTGCCATTTTTTTGTAAACCCTGATGCAGATCGGTCCACCGATCGAAACTGTCGAAATTAAATACTTGTTCTGTGTACCTTGTCGCACCACTCATGTTCTTTACGTTTGAAAGGTAGCCTGAAGAATCGCTCTTTGCCTACTATATATATATATATATATATATATATATATATATATATATATATGAGAGAGAGAGAGAGAGAATTTCCATGGGAGTCATCCGCATTAGCGATACTTATAATGCTCGTGCAGTTATCGCCGTTATCCCATACAGGGTCAGATATTCTAGGACATTAATTAGCATTAGTCAGGACAAAAGTGGCTCCGGCAATGCCGATGATGAGAGCAGCACCTTAAGTCTAATAAGATTGCACGGACCTTCATTCGACCAGGTCACATCTAAAGTACGGCAGTTTTCATTTACCGCGATGAAGGAAGTACTGAGTCCATGGTGGAACTTGGCAATCACATACGAAGAGGTAGACTATGTTCGAGTGTCCCGTGGTTTAAGCGCATGCCACTATGGGAAAGCGGAAATAAAAGAATATTTTGCTAATGATTCCCCCTGAAGAACATATACAAAAACACAGGAAAAATAAAGCAAGACAAGGAACCTAACTTCGGATAAGCAGATTGAGCGGCGCGCCTTGTTGGCCTGATCTAATGCGAGTGATTAGTCGGAGCTGCCCGCGACGTGGGCTTGTCGCTAGTGGTCTCTACATTCGTCCCCCGCCCTATTTTCATTATTATTGCGTAGCAAGGGTCCCACGGGTAATTACTTGAAAACACTTGCTTCACTAACCACAGTGAGTAGGCGTTTCAATTTCAGCGTTCTCAAAGTTCAAAGTTCATAAAGTGTGGTAAATACTGCGAAACCACCTGTGATAGATACGTGGGCCACAACTGTCACAGTTTTTGCAAGTGACGCAGCCCGCAGTTTTCCACCAGGCCACGATATGTAGGCCAGGATTTTTTTTTCCCGTACCAGCAGTAAGGCCTAGGTTATATTAGACCGGGACGAAAGTACCGGTGTTTATGTAGTGCCGGCTGTTTTTACGAGTCGACATTTGCCGTATGCTTTTTCAAAAATGATTCTCGAGCTACCGAAATTGTTTAGCGCGTATTATAGCGCCCAATGCATTTCAATCTTCATACTGGCAAATTCGCGACAACTATAGCACCTAGAGGAACACTAGAAATATTTGTTGTAATTGTCAATTCCCAACGGTTTGAATAAGCCACCCTATACCTTTAGGTATGATGTACTTGAAAATACAATGATGATTTTTTTTATGACTTGGAGGGAATGGCTTGCCTTTTAAGAGGAAGCTTTAGCTCGGGCCCAATCCCGATGCAGCCTATTCAAATACATGTAAAATGCAATAAAAATATTTTATGAGATAATCTTTTGACCCATTTTAATGAAATTTGTTGCGTTTGAGAGAGAAAGTAAAATTCTAGTGACTGTTGGAAGCGTAATCTTGATTTGGGGCTTGAATTTTGTCAAAAAGATTTTCAAATATTTGACAGTTTGAAAAAAATAGTAACACGAAGTATACAAATTCATAGCTCTGCTTCAAGAACAGATATCGCGATTCTGTACACAGTTTCCATTACACCATTCAAAGCGGGCAAATTCGATTCGTCAGTTTACATGTTGTGTGAATTTATGTTTTTACAAGGGTTCTGAAAAAGCTGTAATTCCATATTATAATTTTTTTCATATTGAGGTGAAGCATCAATTTGGTCCGCTTTAGATGTACTATTAGATGCAACTCACAGAATTGTATTATCATTCTTGTTGTTAAGTTACGGAGTTGTAAACATGATTGATAGTTTCGTTTTCTGAAAATGTTTGATTCTGCCAATTTTTAATAAAGAACTTACGACGTAACTCAAAAATTCGAAACCAACGGTCAATAGATTTTAAGTTTTCTTTCTTTTAACTGCAATAAACTTCGTGAAATTTGGTGCCGAGAAAAACGAATTCTCCTTTTACATGCATTTAGATAGGAGCACCAGAGCTAAAGCTTCCTCTTAAGGTCGATCGTATAAAGCATGCTACTCTCGAAATGTAATGATAAGCAGGATAGAGAGAAAGAGAGAAAGGATGAGGGTTTGGTAGGTATAATAACCACAGAAATGTCTGGTTAGCTTTCCTGCACTGAAAAAGGGTAACGTGAAATACAAAGAAGATAAAGGAGAGAAATGAGCGGTGAGTTCAGTGACCTAATTCGAGATATAGACACAAGTCAGTCACCCTCCAGAAGCATAAAATCTTTTTCAATGCAATGTGGGCCGACAAGCGATGGGAGCTGTGTTGAGTAATGGCTAGACGAACAGCGGCCGACCATCCAGTCGTCGTGAAGCGTGGAAGAGTCCTGCTAGAAAAACATTTTACATGTCTGATAGCTTGCAGAGTAGCTTAATTCGATTATTCGAATGCAAACACTACACATAACCTTTTTAGCTGTATGTAGTGGTACGGGAAGTTCGCGGAAATTGAATTCGCACATTTCGTTCTATATTGAAACAACTGCAGCATCGACAAAGGACAAATAACCAGGAGCACACACAGGCACCGTATGCTTAGTTGCGTTTTAACCAGCTGAGCTCGCGTGCCTAGCCATTCAGTAACTAACTGATATTCACAGTAAAAGGGCACAATGTGTACGATCAACTCGAGAAAGTAAACCGTGATGCAGTCAAACATAAATGCTCCGAAAAAGCTATCCCTAACCACCGGTGATGACCACGTGATCGAACAGTGGCCTGCTCGAAGTCCTCTTAGAATAACTACTATGTTCCTCCGGCTCCCCCCCCCCCCTCCCATTGATTGCACAGATTTTAGCATTTATACAGTTTCAAGGCTTTTATAGGGAGAGAACAATATTTCCAAGGAATCTTACGGAGTAATCATTCGCAGTAATCTTTCCAGTAATGAAACTATTGATGAGCAGCCGCTTTGATTGAAAATAATAGTGCTTCCGAAGGTTCATTCTTGTTTTAGTACTTGCAATAGCATATATTACCCACTCCATTTTTTTAGGACCCCTCGGGATTTCTTTTATCTACTTGAGCGTTTTGCATTCTGCTCCGATTGGAATTGGCCTGTTGGAACTGTGAATTGACCGCGGCAGACACATGCTCAGTGCGTGAATGCCAATGCTAGAATTACCTCGGTGAGCCAAACTATGTGTAACTATAAACGCACATAGTGCTCCCTTGGTAACGTTAGTTATAAACCATTCTGAGTATAAATTCGCGGAATTAGTGTAGCAAGAAGTTGCACCCAAATAAGGATGTTTTCGCAAGGTGCGCTAAGCGCCTGTGCTTTGCAGCCACCTGAAAATGGAATGTGTCGAATAATAAATTAACGCTGGGGCACTTGAGGTGGCATTAATTAAAACGTGAGCAAAGAAAAGCATCAAAAAAGAAATTTTGACTGGAACTAAATAAAGAACGAAACACCAAAAGCGTAAATCCCCCCCCCCCCCACTTTCTGCCGTCGGCGCCTAATAAGGGTTCCACGGTTGGGTAAACACCCAGGCTACCCGTATTTTCCAGGGAAGAAAAAAAAAAGGAAGGCAATATGACAAATGCTAAGGCTTAGTTAGGGAAACCTAATTATAAGTGCAAGAACCTTACTTGCCAATTTGGAGTAGTAGTTAGGAAGCAGCCTGCTGGCAGTTGGGCAAAAGATAAATCGAGCATCAGGTCACTGACCGTTCTCGCTACTGTGGAACTGTTCTTGGCCTGAGACGCCAAGGTTGTGCATTTTTTTTGCGTTTGGAGCAACGGACTGATTGAAGTCGCTGTGCAGTTAACATGCTAGAACCTTGCAAGGTTCTTGCAATGCATATTACTTGCTCTACTTATTACTGTTTCTTAAGACATCTTGCTTTCCAGACATCCAAAAAATAATAAATCAACTGACAACAATGCGGCAGTTTTCCCTTTGACCCCGGTTGCCGCACAGTGATGAGAGACCGAGTAAGTGCAGCCTATGCCTTGAGAATATGATTTCTGGCTCAAGTGCCGGTTGTCCCGCATTCGCGATAAACTGTTTCTCAGCTCTGACACGCGGTGCCATCGAGGAGCAGTAGCGGGACGCTGGCGGCCATTGTTTAGAGTAGCTATCAAAGAGGTGCGCACATGTGTATGGTCAGCTGCTACCTACAGGTATTGTATGCAGCAGCTGGTATAAACAGTTGATGCTTCCAACATTTTACTTGTATTGCTTACATTCCAGATATTACCACGTCTATGTAGTGAGCTTGATAATGCAGCTAAGGTTCGCATCACTGCTTTGGTAGCGGTATCTCGCGTTTTTGACACATTCGGAATTTGCGGCACTCTGTGATTGTACCAACATGTTCTCCAAGGACCTGGAGAAACCCTTATTTTTCGGCAGGAAATTAGCGTAAGATCCTATTACGGTGGGAAGCTGCTTCGCACACACCTTCCGCAAGATGATGTAGGCGGCGAGAGCTGGCTAAGAGAAAGAGAAGTCGTGCGGAGTCGGCGTCTCTAGCCTGTGGCTGAGGCAGAATTTTTATCTCCTTTTTTGGGGGTGGTGAGGGGGTTGAAGTGCACGCACTTGGCCTGGTTAGGGTTGCGGTGCAGACGCACATTATCACGTACGTTTATTTTATGCCTTGTAGTCCATGGCACGTAGAATGTTTTGGAGGGGGGAGGGGGGGGGTAAGTGCATTTGTCTTGTGTTCGCTATATCGCCCCCCCCACTCCTCCGTGGCTGCATCTCCTGTCTGTTGCCGGTTTTAGCGCTTACAGTACAGGACACTTGTCAGTCGTCAACAGCACATGTCAACAGTGCCAATGACAAGGGTGCAAGGACAGGCAGTGGTATTTGTGTCCACAAAGTGCTCTGTGCAGCTTTGGCGAAACGAAAGCGTCGACTGCTTTCGGTATTTCCACCAACCATAGGTCCCCAGAAAAAGTCGTGTCGCCCATTAGCTAAATATATTTTCAACTTTTGTGCAACATAGTGAGTTTTGGTCAAGTCAATAAATGCCTCAGAGTCATTTCTTTTTCTTGCAATATTCTTCGAACATTTCTTGGAACTTCGTGCCAAATATCGTGAGTTCGCGACACACCCAAGCATTTATGGAAAGTTCAGTATCCACACAAAATATTTTTTGCTAAAGATTACGAAGGCTCAATGAAGATAAAATTTTCTGCGAAATTTTATTCTGCCTCGCATTTATTGCAGGCATTAAACGGTTAATTATCTCTGCTGCAACTTTTCACTAGTTTTCAGTTGTCTTCGGGCATCGCCGTGTCACTTGTACCGAATTATAGACACAAGTTCTTTTTATAGCCTCTTCCGGAATGTGCACGTGAAACGAGTGCGCTAATGCCTAAGCTTGCTTTGGCGAGTACAGCAGCCTCGCAACGGAAGATGCGTAATGCCTCGCGTTTGCACAAAAATGCTTCAATTAGAAAGTTAACACAATCGTTATAGTAGTGTAAATGTCGATGATTGGTCAATCTACAAGCAATAAGGAACAATCTAAACCAAAACATTTAAGAATACCCATGGAGATACGTAGAGCTCCTTCGAAAATGCATGGTGAAGCTTTCAGTAGTGGTAGGCCAACTTAAATTTGTTGGTGGGTGAACTTGAAATTTGGGGTCGTGCTAACTTGATCTTCGGAAATGGGCTAACTGAAATTTAGGGTGAGCCAAGATGAAATTTCCAAGTGGGCCAACTTAAATTCGGTGTGGGCCAATTTGAAATCTCGACAGGGCCAAATTAAATTTCGGGTGGACGAAATAAACTTTGGGGATGGGTGAACTTAAATATGGGGATGGGCTAAGCCGAAATCTGGGGTTGGGCAACTTAAAGTTGGCGGTGGCCCAAGTTGAAATTTGAGGTACCTAAATTGAGGGGTGCTCCGACTTGAAATTCGGGGGTAGGCTAACTTGATATTTAGACTTGGTCCAAATTAAATGTCGGCATGGACTAAATTATACTTTGAGGTGAGTCAATCGAAACTTTGATGTTTGCTTTTGCATATTTAGACAACTCCAGGAGAGTTCCTTTTGTGTGTAGATGCAACATCTGTCTGAGGAAAACAAAAATTTCTATAATGACAAGTGCCCGTCAGTGGGCACATACCCATGAGATCGCTGCGTGCGTGGGTTCCTAGAATCAGTACACCTAACCGGTTGTGTCTAAATTAAACGTAACTATTCTCAGTACTATCTATTAAGTTTATGTTCCCCACGTATAATAGAAAACCATGAATATGGCGCCACATCTTTAGGTGCTGTGTATGCGTTTCGGCGACAATCCAGTGGTTTCCAAATGCAACTTGTGAATAACAATGACGCTTTCGGAGACAAGATCGCTACGGGACAGCCTGCGACAGTGTGCCACCGACCAAATATTTGGCGACCTCTGCCTGCCCGCCCTCAAATAGCGCGGGTTTTGTCATAACTTACTTAATGTAGATGTTGTGCTGATTAGTGCTCACAACCGAAAATAGCTCACCAGTAATTCTGCAGCAGGTTTGTGATTGTGACTCAGATGTACTGTTGTGCCCACCGAACGGTGCCATTATTTTTATTCGAAGTCAAGCGTGCACTGTATTCGAGTGGCCTGCTGCTTCTATGTTCAGCTAGGGAGCATTCTAGAAGAATGGAATTAGGTTTTATGTTGATGGCACCTTTCTTTCTGTTGTGCCATGTCTTGAGTGTTCTAATATGTCTTTGTTCTAATATGTCTGAAACTTAATCCGCCTTAATCCACTTTAATCCACCTTTCCCTAATTTTTTACCAGCGTGAATTCACCTTAATCCACCTTGCTCTAATTGGTACCAGCCTTAACGTACTTTAATCCTTCTTTAGCCACCTTCATTTATGTTACATCACATTACTTTCCTTAAGTCCACCTAAAGTCCCCTTACTGTAAATTGTTCTAAATTCAATATTTTATTACTACTGCCAACATATAAGACGCTGATAACGTCGATGATGATGATGATAATCTCTGCTACCACTCGTTGCGGACAACCCTGACTTTTCGGCCTCATGAGACATATAATGCCTTTGCATTATTAACAAGTAAAATACCTCGAGTTGGAGAATGCACTCTGTATTCATACGGTACAGCTAAGCTTCTAGCAGTGTACCTTGAACGAGCGCATGTATGCGTAATAGTTTATGCTTCCACCCACACACCCAGAACACTGCGCATTTTTTCGCCGAACAGACGCATGCACCTGCACTATACAACTGCGCTCTTCATTTTACTGAAAGTTACGTTCGGGAGCACGACACTACTTGCATGTTCCTATGCTAGTACCTAGGCAAGACGCCTACGGTTCTCGAAATACATACCCGCTTTAAAAGATTACTTCCGGGTGTTTGGGATGCCTCGAAAACAACAAAGTTGAGGGGTTCCACGTTCCACGTTCCAAGTTGAGGGGTATACAAGTGGTGCAAACTGGCGCATCTCGGCGCTGACTCGGACATGAAAAAGAAAAGTTCCACGAACGGAGTAAACTTACCGTTGTTTTAGAAGGCGCACCCGAGAGCGGTTCTTTTGCTAAGCGTGTCGGCGTTGATGAAGCAAGTTTCTAGATCCGGAAAGATTAATTTCCTTCCCGAAACACAGTTCGTTTGCAAACGGCGCACATGGGAGTGTGGCCTCGGCGTAAGCGCTTACGTGTGGGCGCGCGTCTCTCGTAAAACTTGCCCGGCTGCATGAAACTTCTGGGACGTTTTCGCATCATGTGACGTGGGGAGCTGGCACCACGAGAAATTTCCGTTCTGGGGGCCACCTTAGTTTGCAAGCTCGCGGTATTCTAAGTAGCGTCAAAACACTTTCAGCTTGGCGTTGTTGGTTACGTATTTGTATTTCGCGAGACTAGAATAATCAAGAAGAATCACGCTGTATCGGGCGCATAAAGTTTTAAGTGATAAGGAAGCGTTAAAGCGTTCGACTAGCTCAGCCAATTCTAATCAACGAGTGGTGAAAGAACAACTCCGTAATTAGCAATCCTTCCATATCATCGATGAACTCAATAAATATAAAAGAGGCAAACTGCACTCGGAAGAACGTGTTAGTCAATAACGTTATCGTGTTGCGGTGATGCGACAATTGCTTCCAAGAGTGTGGTTCTGAAAAATCGAACTTTTATTGAGCGAGCTTCTGCCGGGGAAAGCAACGAAAATTGAATTCACAATAGGAGCAACAAAATTCGTCGGCCATTGAATATGAACTGACAGATGAAGCAAGATGAAGTCTAATTAAATCTCTAACTACCATGCATCCCAGAGTGATGGCTGTTGCTCGTCTATGTCAGTTCAAGGAAGTATAACCTAATTGCAGTGACCCCTGCAATCTTATTAGACAAGACTCGTTGTTATGAAATCGGGGAGTATAAAAAAAGAAGATTAGGACGCAATAGGCGCGTGTTGCGCCGGGTGATAACTTTGTAACCACCATATTTCAATAAAAGACAACTGGCGGCGTATCTGCTTTCTTTTTCGCGATGATTGCCGAGGTTAATGCAAATAGGAATTTTTGTGTGTGTATGTGTGAAGGGTCAGCAACGGTGGGTGATATGTTTGTTTTATATGGTCTGATGCCAAATATGATGGCTTGCCTATTAGATATCCTTGCTGTCCATGAATCAATGCACAGATCATAAATGGCAAACTGGCTGCCAATCGCGATGTCCAATGACGCTGCAACACTGCATATGTTGTTATAGCTACTGCACCCAGATGAAATTATCTAGCACTTACACGCCTTCCTTCCTCCCACCCCCCACACTAGTTTTTACTTTGCTGACTGAACTTCTTTGCAATTGTTATCCATAAAGCAGCCGCCTTCGACGAGGATGTGTCTGTTGCTAACGAGATGCTACTGCTTTCATATATATTGAACGCTACATACTCCTTGTGTAACCAAGGCAAAACAATTATCGGAGATTAACCAAGAATGTACCCATGCCAATGTAATTTACTTAGTGCCAAAGTAGCCTCTTGGGCACATACATTGTGGCCCATGCCGTCGGCTCGGTAAAGCAGCCGCCAGCGCGTACCTACGGCTTAAGCTAGCAGAAAACGTGTGCTAAACGTGTGAAAGAGGTCAGATACATACTGTAGGCTGGGTAAAGTTCCGAAAGAATAGAAATCTCTAATGTTCACCCGCGAAAAGTAAAACAATGTAAACCTGAAGATATGCGGTCCTGAACCTGGGGACGATAACAGAAATACGAAAGCCGATTTCGCGATTGTTTTGGTATACCACCCTTCGGCACCAATATATATATATAAATATATATAAATATATACATATATATATATATATATATATATATATATATATATATATATATATATATATATATATATATCGTAAGCCTTCAGAGAGAAACACAGCGACAAAAATTGGACAACTTGTGTCAGGGACGCAGCCGAACTGGTGTACGTGAAACGTCTTGTGCGAACTGCAGAGGGCGTAGGGTACACAAATGATCTAACCAAATACATAAGTTACCTTTATTCACGCAATTGAAAGCTCACACGCTTAAGTTATGGTACAGATATGCGCAGTCTTACGGTCTAGCTTAGCAATTGGGCTCTGTCCCTATTCGTAGTGAGCCCGTTTGCTTTGCAGATAGTGCTTACGCGCTAGTGTACAAAAAAAAAACATGATCCCCTTATTAGTGGCGCCCGAGACTGCCCTGCGCAGATCAAGCCAGCCACTCTCGCAGATGGCTGGGGCTCCTGCGTATGGCTCAATGTCTTGCGCTAGTTCTTCCGAAGGATTCGCAGACTTTCCGCCGTAATCAAACGGGTTCGCTATCCCTCTACAATGCGGCCCGATCTCTCCATGCCCTTTCGGAAGCCTACGTGTCGAAATCAGGAGCGCCATAGCCAAACATGCGCCAAATTAAAGAAGAAGCATGTTGCAGACTTGTTGGTCTTACAATTCTTTATGAGCAGAAATTTGGGAATTCAAGAATTAACCTGACATGGCAGAGTGCGCTCCCTTAAGCGCGACCACTCCTGGGGCCGTATTCTGTAGCGGTTCCTTTGGGAACCGGTTCCTTTTGGCTGTTGCCATTGGTCGGCGCTTCGATGTCGTCATCCCTGGTGGGCGGGACGACAAGTTTTGATGACGTCACGCAGGTTGCCAGTCATCTGGAAAGGAACCGGTTCCCTGCTAGGAGCGGAACCGCGGAGAAGTGGTTCGTTTGAGAGTCGCGCGCGGGGGCGAGCATGATGTCGAGGGTTGCTAGGGCAACCGCGGCTGCCGGCTAATCTCGCGCCAGCTGACGAGCCGGCACCTAGACGAGACGAGACAGAGAGGGCAATGGCGGCTCCCTTGGTTGTGCTGCTGGCGAGTGCCGAAAGACAACGACGCGACGAGAGGCAACGACGCGACGCGTTCGGCGTGGCCGAAGAAGAGTTTCGAAGGCATTTTAGTGTCTCCAAAGACATAGTGCGACGTCTTTGCGATGAGCTGGAAGGACATCTCGGACCTCAAAGATTGCGTGGTCTCGACACTACGATGAAAGTGCTGTGCGCGCTGCGGTTTTTTGCCACCGGGAGCTTTCAACAGTGCGTCGGGAATGAAGAAGCGATTGCACTGTCGTAGCCTTCGGTCAGCCGGATCATTACAGCCGTCGCCAAGGCCATTACGGTTGTGGGCAAGGAAAAAGGATGGGTTAGATTCCCATCCACGGCGCAACAGAAAGCCGCCGTCAAGGAAGGCTTTCTTAGCCGTGGAAAAATTCCAGGAGTTCTAGGATGTGTGGACGGGAGTCTGATAGCCATCGTTCGCCCTAAGAAGTTCGGCCCCGGCGAAACGGAATCGTACTGGAGCCGTAAAGGGTATTACACCCTCAACTGCATGATCGTGAGTATTGTTCATTGACAAATATTTTCGATATGTGTTTGCGCGAGTGCACGTTGTAAAAAACTTCGTTTCGTTATTTTTCATCAATTGCCGGTAATACTTGCGTTCCTATTAGAGAAAGTAGCGTTTGTGTTGTATGTGTAATGACGACTTTGATCTTTGCATAGAACACGGCCGCACTTTTTCAGTGCTCTCCAATCACAGTTGAATAGCCTTTTCGATGCTACAATGTAAACACATTACGCGCGACTTAAACCGGAATATACGCCGTAGCAGTGAAGGGAGTCTTCGTCTGCGAGCGATCCTAACAGAAGACGAGCCCTTGTGATTCTTATTCGACCTAAAACTAAAGCATTGTGGCCAACAGACTGTAAACGCGAAAAAGAGCATCCCATCAATGAAAATGGTGTGAGGGAGAATGAGAATGTGTGGACACCCATTTGCTCTAGCTGTCAATACGGCACATGCTGTTTCCGCGTTCTTTCTCTTGTAATAGGCACTTTGTCTGAAAAAAAAAACAGGTGGCACTCTTTAGCAGAATCTTGTACAATATGGACGGAAGAAACCAAAGGAATTATTTTGCACATTGTGTTGTTACCGTATGCCATACATGAGCATGTGAACACATGCCAACATTGCATTTGTAGGTTAAGATGACATTGTTATCATGCTGATCATTAGTTCAACTGCCTACTGCGTATGTTGATATCTCCTTTTATGTAATTGTGTTCACTGACTGAACAGTAACTGATTGGCAAGTAGTGTTGTAAGCAAAAGGTTGTGCCAGATATTTGTTGCAGTGGCACTGACACCTTCTCTTTGCTTTCCCTTATGAGGTGTGCGACGCGAAGCTGAATATCCTGGAAATTGACCCACGGTTTCCGGGATCGTGCCACGATTCTTTCGTCTGGAGGCATTCTGCATTTTGCCGCCGCCTCACTCGTGGCCTGTTACTTCATGGAGAAGTCTTGCTTGATAAGTGCACCTAAAGTAGCAGTGCTTCTTCCACATGTAAAACATACACAGTCAAATAGTTTTGCATCCTAGCAAGCTTTAAGAAAGCGTGATTTGCTAGAAATGTGTTGTGAATGCAGCAGTACCTAATGAACCTGCAGCGACTATCGAGAGAAACAAGTCTCTCTTAAAAGGCAGATATTTATACCAGCATGTATACAACAGCTGACATGTTATGCTGTTTATTTATTAATTTCAATACACTGAATGCCATGTGGAGCGCTACAGGCAGGGGTGGAATTCTACAGAACACGTCGAAATGGCAGTTTTCAAGTATAGTGGAAAAGGGTTGGTGACAATGGACTCGGGGACCTGGTCCCTGTCCTTGGAACAAAGGAATAAGCGTGTGCGTGAAACTTTCGGCATCGACGTTAGTGATCGGTGTAGTATATATTGTAGAATGGTGCAAGTTGCGCTATTTTGCTTTGCGTCGCAATGTGTGCGATTTTTTTGTTGCAGCGACATGTGGTGCTGGAGTGATTAGAAAGGATCAAACGGGTAGCTCGATTTTGGGTACCTTCATGAGAAGAGGTACGAAAGGTAGAGCAAGGATCCCAGATACTGGCAGCATATTCGAGAGTAGACCTTAGAAATGTTTTATAAAATAACACTTCTGAAGAGAGAAGAGCTAATAAGTTTTAGTAGAAGATGTACATTTAGGGAGGGGCAAATGGGATGAACGGAGCAGAAAACCACGAGTATGAAATAAATATTACATGTCCAACTTAACCTGAGAATGAGATTTGCAGCCAAGACAACAGGTGAAAGTGGGCTTTCTTTAAAATGAGTTGAACTTTGTTTACAACTTTCCGGGAAGGTCAATGTTTGATAGATATTGCAACAATAAATCCAAGACCCGCTCCTGTTGTAAAAGGGCCCTGGCGTAGACTGTGTTCTTGCATTGTGCCTTAATGTATCCATTTCGTTCACTGACATGCAACACTTTACAGGGGACTCTGGGTACCCGCTAGAGCCATGGATCATGACTCCTGTGCCTGGTCACCCAAATCGCCTCACGGCAGAGGGGCGCTATAATGAGGCACACGCATCAATGCGAAATGCCGTTGAGCGGTGCATAGGAGTCATCAAGAGCCGCTTCCGATGCCTGCAGAGGTATCGGGTGCTCCACTACTCGCCTCGGAAAGCAGCCACTATTGTTGCAGCTTGTGCAGCGCTGCATAACCTCTGCCTTGCAGCAGGCGTGCCTCTGCCAGATGACCCAGATGACGACGGTGCACATGACGACAGCGCACAGGGGCCAGCCCAGGCACAAGTGCCGCTTCAAGTACAGGTGCCGCCGCAGGCGCACCCTGTACAGCCTTCTCGAGCTTTGTTTCAAAGAGGCCGTGGGGTGCGCGAATCCATAGTTGGTGTGTTTCGGCTGCCCAGAAATTTGCGCATTGCCTACCTGCAAAGTGTGCGCCGGCGCATTCGCTGGCAAATGAGGCAGAGACATGTGCTGGTGTAACATGTTTTATTTTTCTTTTCATGAAGTAAATAGGCCATGCACTTCAACATAACACATTTCGTGTGCTCACATGTGGCTAATCGTAGTATGCTGCATACTGCGGTAGTGAAAAGCACATGATTTGTCTATGTTGAGCATGACAGATACACATGCAGTGACAAATAACCATGTGCCATTATGTTACTCCTTTGCTTTGTTCACTGTGCTTTTGAATATTGTCTCGCCAGGGAATTTTCTTTAAATAAAGGTTATTTCCAAGGTGAATGGCAACTAATCTTGCATTGTTGAATATTGCTTTGCGATGCCTATTTTACTGTGCAGTATGCATTGTTCCAAAGCTGAAGGTGTCTGTTCATGTATGACACACAAGCACAGCACAAGTTACACAGCAACTGAAATGTCGTTCAGAGCAATCTGTATAGCACATATTGAAACGTATAGCAACAAGCGAGACATGCCAAGCACTTTTTGGAGCAGGATTTCTTTAAATAGCAGACACTCATGCTTCCTACTGCTTTGTTTAAACTCAAGAGTTGCTTCAACATTGCATTTCTTGCACGCGTGATTTCACATAATGCTCGTAATTGCTGCTTAACAAGGTGCAACTATGATATAACACAATATAAACAAAATCATGACAATGAAACATTTCTTTATTTTATTCATTGGGTACCTGCTTTGCCATTCAGGCATTACAACAGGGAGGGTACAACTCATACAAATGGACACTCAAAATTACATTCATAAAGCATGGAAGAAATCATCATTTGAACAAATACAGACAGTGTCAGGTGGTAGAGTATTTCAATCCCTTATAGTACGAACATAGAAAGAGTAGCGGAAAGCGTCGCTTTTAACCCTCTATTGCATGGCGTCCCATATTTGGCACATATCAGTTACCATTCTTTTTTGCGTGTGCGAGATTCCCAGTTGAGAATGTGATACCATCAGAGTAAATCTCATAGTTATGTGCACTTATTATGGGCAAATGCTGCCATCTCTTGAGCGATACGTAAAACAGAGGTGAAGTAGATTTTGGGATGCGACGTGAAACTCTGAGGGGGCAAACACGAGCAATTGTTTTTTTTTCTCTGAAAATTTCGACCGCAGAAGCAGAAAAATTATTTTGGCATATTTTTTGGTCTCGTCAATTCAAGGCAGTTACTAGTTTTCTCAATTTTGCCTGCAACTACAGCAGAGAAACCGAAATCGGTGTGTGCCATATTTGGCACAGTATGAACTTGAAATACAAAATATGGTAACGTGCTGCCATCTGTTCAATAGCCCGAAGTTGCAGGTCACTCTATCACAAGATGGAATTTTGACAATCGGTACAGTAAGGGCGAATTGTCTACCAAACCAAAGGAAGGACTTCTAGTCAGCACATCGAATTCCAGGTTCAAGTCAAAAAAGCACAGGCACCAGCGGCCGCAATGCCACCCAAAGACAACCGATCTGACCAAGTCGGCCACTGGCCAGAATTTGACGAGAAGAAACAAAGATGTAAGCGGCCACCTTGCACAAAGAAGTCATTGGTAAGATAGAGGAAGTGCAACATTCATCTGTGCCTGAACGCAGCAAACAACTGTTTCATTTCATTGCCCACATCGCACTAAAAAGACCACCGTCCGTGAAGCTTTGTTTTCCGCCCATGGCAGCAAGAGCGCTCAGCCATCTTCATGGTGTGCCATATTTGGCACAAAGCTTTATCTTTATTATTACAGTCGTGTTTGTTTTTTCAATCAATAATGAAAGCTGAAAAAATGACTTTTCATAATTCATGCAATAGAGGGTCAAAAGGAATCTCACATATTTTTAATTTGTGATCTCGCCTTTTAGAAACGTGGGCGGCTGAAAATACAATTACCTGGCTATCCCCGTATTAGAGTGGTATATGTTATGAAGAACTTTTAATCTGAGGTTTTGGCGACGGTGTTCAAGAAGCTGCCAATTTAATGCTTTTTTGCTTTCTGTCATGCTAAGCATCCTGTAATAATTGCCAAGGACAAACCGAACTGCCCTGTTGTGCACGTTTTCTCGTTTATCTACAAGTTCTGTAGTATATGGATCCCAGCAAACACACGCACACTCTAGTGTACTGCGCACATGTGTGAAATACAGTTGCTCCCTAAGTTTCTGTGGCAAGCTACTGAAGTTACGTTTCAAGAAACCTAATGCTCCGGCAGCCTTGTTCCTAACATGAGTAACGTGTCTGTTCCACCTTAGATCAGCAGAAAAAAATAACCTAAGTATTTATATTCTGACACTTGTTCAAGAGTAGCATTATTTATAGTGTTACGATTGCTGTCATATGAGCGCTTCCCGGTAAGGGTGACGTCGACACTCTTTTGCTCATTCAGTGGCATTTTCCATTTTTCACACCATGTGCCAATCAAATCCAAATCATGTTGTAGTGCTTGTTGGTCAGATTCGCTGTTGATGACCTTATATACTATACAGTCATCTGCAAACATTCTAAATATTTATTTATTTATTTACGTGTACCCTACATGCCTTCGAGAAGGCATAGTGTAAGGGGGAAACACGGTAACATATTAGTATGGAATCGGGAAAGAAATAAACATCAGCATAATGAAAGGAGTGCACACAGAACATGGAAAATTAATACATTAGCAAATACAATATGTAGAGCAATAACAATAAATGGTAAACAACAACATAATAGCATAACATTGTAAACGTTTTTACATGTTATACAGTAGTAAGTATTGTAAAAAAATTGGGAGCGCTGAAATTCTTTAACTTGCAGAAAAAAATGCAAGTAAATTACAAAAGACATGACGTGTTTAGATGGTTGAAACGGCATATTGATTGCTTAGCAGAATGCGAAAAGCAGTGTGTTTAGATTGGCATGCAATGGTATCTGGTAGTGCGTTCCATAAACGGACCGCACGGGGCAAAGTTGAAAAATTAAAAGCGTGTGTGTTGCCATAAATTTGGGTGTAGCTGAACTGATTGTTCAGTCGTTGTGACGTCGAGGATGCTTCTTTCAGGTTTGATAAGGTTAGGCCAACTGTGTGAACAAATCTGTGAAATAATAATCGTATAGAAGATGATATATTGTTCGGCAAGTCGTTAATGTAAATTAAAAAGAGAAGAGGCCCAAGTACACTGCCTTGAGCTACACCAGAGGTGACGTCAGAGAGGCCAGAGGAAAAGTTAGCAACAACAGTGAACTGTTCGCGATTAGTAAGAAAATTACGAATCCATGATAGGGTTAGTGAGTTGAGTTTAATTGCTGAGAGCTTTGATATCAGGTGACTATGGGCTACACGATCGAATGCTTTCGAGAAATCCAAAAAGATGCAGTCAATTTGTTTATTACTGTTCATATGAAAGTGTAAGTCTGACGTGAATTCTAGTAGTTACGTTTCGCAAGAAAGCCCTTTTTGGAAACCATGCTGTAAATGATGATGTAATGCCCGAAGTGGTGCCATGAATGAGACTTCTGGGGTACCCCAGAAGTCACAGGTACGTATTCAGAGGAACATCCGTCGAGAGCCACAGACATCTGTCTTGGGCGAAGATACTCGGCAATCCATGCGATAACCTTCTCAACCAATTTGTAAAGTCAAAGTTTAGCGATCAGTAGACTATGCGTAACGACGTCAAAAGCTTTTTTGAAATACAGAAATATACAATCAACAATTTGTTTCTTGTCGACTGCTGAGACTAGCTCATGAGTGAATGCAGGCAATTGTGCCGTACACGGAAAACCCTGCCGAAACCCATGCTGACTAGGATGAAGAAGGTTATTGTCATCAAGATGAGACATGATGCAGGTATACACATGTGCCATAACCTTACATACATAAAATGCTAGTTAAAGATACTGGTCCGTAATTCTCAACTTTGTTCCTCTGTCCACTCTTATGAATTGGCACCACTCGCGCTAGTTTCCAATCACCAGGAACAACGCTGTTATTTAAGAAATTTTGAAATAAGCGACAGAAGTACAAAGATGCTCGAGCAATTTATAAGGAATGATGTAGGGATATCATCCGGACCACACACTTTTGTTCGTTTCAAACTCTGTAATAATCGCTCGATGCTCGTCACACTAAATACAACCTCAGACATTTCGCCGGCTCCGACCGGAAAATCAACTCTATTAACCGCACTAATGTTTGAATGAGTAGACTGAAATACTGATAAAAGGTATTTAACGAAAATGTCGACCTTACTTGACGCAAGCGATAGTAAATAGCTTGACGATTTCCGCTCAAGCTCGGGCCATCTTCTGAGCGGCAACACTAGCGCGCGACCACACATCAGCCATAACGGCGGTGACTGAGCGAATCGCGACAGCACGTCGACTTGGCGTTGACCTATTGAAACCCATGCGCCTGATGTTCACCTCTTCGTCGGGCTCAAAGAACGGCGGGCAGACTCCGATGGCGCTCGCCCGCCCTCGCGGTCCGGGCAGGCTGCCTCCTCCGGTTCCTCTGTGATTAACACGTTTGTTAGAATATGGTGCGCAAAAGCTCCGTCAGCGAGTGAGCTTACCTGGCTGCATCACGGCGGGCGTTATACACGTCTTTCTTCCACACGCCGCGCCATTGGGCTGCAGTTTTCACTGCCGGGCCCTCAGCGTTCAGCAAGGCAGTCACTTGCTGCCAGAGCTCCTCCTTGCGCGCCGCCGTCAGCTGTTGACCCAGCACACACGACGCCTTCGCAAGGTAGGGGTGCTCTTCAACAAATGACACGAGTATATCGCGTTGCCTCGCTGAAACATGAGGACCCAGCCGCCTAACCTTCTGCGAGGACATCGTTTTGGATCCGCGGCGCGCAAACTGGCAAGTCCAAAACGTAAACAAAGTGAGGCAACTTGTTTGCATAAGGTATGGCACACCACCTAGCGACTAAATAAGAAAACAACACAAATAAACTTACAACTCCCAGTAGCGGTCTGCGCCGCAAGCTCACATTTATTACTGAAAATATATTTGCAAGTGTTTTGTACAAACCAATGTTTTTTTATCAAACCAGCAACATCCTTCAATTGCTATATCGTCCCTCAAGTACAAACAAAAATGATGACGTGATCGTCCGGCAGACCGCCGCTCGTTGATTGGTTCCCCTCACGCCGCCCCGTTCCACTCTTTCTCCGAGTTACGTAATCCAGACGTAACAGCCAAAAGGAACCGGTTCCCAAAGGAACCGCTACAGAATACGGCCCCTGCTCTGATTGAGAAACCTCCTCTCGAGCAGTGCCTTGAATCCTAATAAAAATTCTCTAAGCCTTGTTGTTCAGGTCTCGTTTAGGGCAAAAGGAAATGTGTTGAAATGTAAGCAAAATTTGCGCTATGATGTCAAGGACAGAAAAGCTCAGGCACGTCAGAAACCACTGCAGAGCAGCCGCGATGACCCATACATGGAACAGCTGAAGTGAAGACGTATTTCGATTTCAGCCAACGCAGAACATCGTCGCATTAGAATGGGAAGTACGAATGGTGATAGTACTATAGCGAAGTGAATGCATCTCGCCAAGTAAACTTCAACGCGTGGAGGTCCTGGGGGCGCGTTATTGGAAGGCTGTGATGCTGTCAACTTATGCGTCCTCTGCATAAAAAGTTTGTGCAACCGGCATTACGATAACATGCTGCAACCCCAAACAAAGCAGCACAGAAAGGTCTCGGCATGAGCGGACACGTATGCCTAGCGCCTAGCAGCTAACTATACACAAAAACATGCCGGGACAGCGTATAGGCATAGTACCGTTGAACAGGGTGTCATTGTAGAGTCGCAATTGTGACGTGAATGGTCGTGTTTTCAGCACAACGTGTAGTGCAACATAATTTCAGATTGAGTGCAGTAACTTCATTATTTACATGTTTTCGAAAGAGCTTAGGTAAGAATTTTTACTGTAAATTTGCAGTTGTTTGGATAGGTAGCGTATCTGTCTTAAAGCAAACCAGATTGACAACAGGCACAACTGTATGTTGAACAAATCGAGGGGAACCTAAAGAAAGATCCTATATACGAGTTATAGGCGAAAACTTGGTTCAGAGTTTGGCAGTGATACTGCATAACTACGCCACTCGGAACGCCACGCGCAAGACTCAATTCCGCTCTGAGTGCGTTATGTGCTGAACGACTACAATATCTGCGCACAGGACACATGCAGGAAAATGTAATGGCTCCTTCCCTCTGCACGAGGATACCAACGAAAAGCGCATGACGTTTATTCGTGCACTAGAAAGCTCACAGCCCTAACCTATGTTGCAGCTTGTGGGGGCTCTAAAAATTGCACGCTTGTACGCGTTATAACTCCTGGTAAGCACAAGTTCGAGTTTGACGGATACCTACAATAGCTAATTGAGCTCTCTCACATGCGACTACTCTCGCTCGGATCGACAAACGTACTGCCGAGCTACCCCTACGGTGTGGAAGAAAAAAAATATTTCCGATTGCGTCATGCGTAACGTGACTCAAGCATTGCCGGGGAATTACTTTATACCTCTATACAACGACCTAAATATCAGGCCCGTAGGTAGTACGTTTCCAAAGAAGTAAGAGGTTATATTGTAGTATGCAGTCGTTGCATGCCGTTTAAGCAAGCCGCCCGCTATGCTACCTAACCGAAAGAAGTTTCACGTCAGAAGAAACTGGAATGTATGCATACCAAGAGAGGATTCATTAAGCACTCCTCGACAAAGAGATGCGCATCTGTGGAAGAAGCAAGGGTCGTTCAGCTATAACTATAGGTCCTCCATTGTCGCGAAAATATTGTAAGAAAAAACGTGCAATGAAAAAGTTTGAATTAGAACATTGAACTACATTTTTACACAAAATACTCAGGTGATATTTTTTTACGGCTAGCGATCTTTTACGCGCATTATTTTTTAGGTTAAACCCTACACTTGCTCTTAAACCAAGTTGATGAAAGCCGCACTAAAATCAGCTGTTAGACCACAAAATAAGCAGTTCGGCCACCAAGGACGAACTGCGGGCAGTTGAGTATAGAGTGCAAAGACCTGCTATGAACGAAACCAATGGGAACATTTAGTGCGACCAACTATTTAATCGTCTGCGTTCGGTCATCTGCGGGCAGATAATACTGCTCAGTCCTACATTGCTAGCTAGGAATAAAATAGTTCGCCAGAGATAGGACTAGACACTACCTTAACTATTTTGAGGAGCGCAGCATATTTGCGCCTAAATGCACGAATGCCTTATAATACGCGGTTATCAATATTTGCTCAGTGTTCAGCTGACACAATTCCACACGCTTTCGTTCTGAAAGAAAAACTTGAAACATATAAAGGTGTTCACTAAAATTTAGCATCCGCGGAGCTAGAGATAAATGTTCGTAGTGGTAATATAAATAATGTGCTCTCTAATGTTACATTATGGACCACGCGTTCATCTAATGAGTGCCTTCATAGTGCAAGATATGAGGAAAAAACAAAAGTGCAGATTCGATGTGTCCACGTAGTTGTAACTCATAGATGTGTGCTTTTTACCTTTTAGCTTAACTACTCCGTCCTGTGCTTGAAAAGATTTTGTAGTACAGCAGCACACTTCCTGCCGGCGGTCAAACGACGAAACTTTTCCCCAAGCGACTTTTCACTCTTCGTTTGTTGCCAGCCACACCGCGTCTAGCTCTTCCGGTGGCACCGTCAAAAAGTGTAGTGGCTTGAGAAGTGCGTTCTTCAAACTTCCGGTAGAAGCGGAAGTAAATATTTTGAAGCACCTTTCGGCTTGATTTTGCCATTCTTCTCAGGACTTGTTTCCGCTGATACTGATACGGTATCGCGGAGACAGAAAGGCATTGTGTGTTTGTGGGCGGAGGCGGAGGGGGAAAGTTGTGCTTTCCTCAACTTGCTTAATCAGCAAGGTTATATGCTTGTGACTGGGTAACTTCTTTCTCCAAGTGAGTCTTTTTACTTTCGCCTTCTGACTAGTTTTTTTTTTGGAAATTACCGTACGAACTAATTCGCGACACGCCATATGGTGCGTCGACAAAATCAGAGTCCTGGGTACGATTGTAGAGACTAAAGACGTCAATGCCTCTACAGTTCAGAAGCTCATCACCAAGACCAAGAACGCTATCAGGCTCAGCAGAAGAAATGCCAATAGACACAGGGGCCTCAAGCAACATAATCTCATCAAACTCATACACGCGTTCGTCACCTGTCACTTCGCATACGTTGCGGCAATGCTCAATTGGTCACGATCCAAAAGAGACGGACTTAATGCCCAAATCAGAAAGGTCACTAAGCAAGCCCTCGGCATTCCGACCAGCACCAGCAACGAGAAGCTGCTGCACCTGGGAATGCACAACACCTTGGAAGAAATTACCGAAGCCCAGCAGCGCGCCCAGCTTGCTAGGCTTTGGACGACGCCTCCGGAGCGCATGATCCTAGGGAAGGTAGGCTTTTCTCAAGGAAACATAGAAAATAACTTTGCGGACCTCCCACGGGACATCCGCGCCAACATCACGGTCCCACCTGTACCCAGAAATGTACATTCCGTAAACAACAGGGGGAGATCACAAGCGAGAGGACAATTCCTCCTTAACCAAGCCTTGGCGAACCGCGAACGCTCAGCTTTTGTGGACGCGACGGCATACGCGGGAAACAAAGCTTTCGCAGTGGCGGCTGTGGACGGTCGTGGATCCACAAGACATGCAGCCACGGTAACTGTAAAGAAGCCTGAAAAGGTCGAACAGGTTGCGATCGCTGTTGTTCTCATCAACGACAATCTTTCCCATATCTACACCGACTCCATAGCCTCTATCAGAGCTTTCCAAAAGGGCACGGTCTGCGCACAGGCTCTCAGAATTGTCATAAAGAAAGGGATGGGGAACCCCGTCGTATACTGCTTCCCGGTACACTTGGGACCGAAGATCGGCGACGTCACCAACCTTAACGAGGCGCCCCACGAGGCTGCGCGCGCGCTTACAGACCGCGCGGCCTCACCCGACCACTCGAAGGACGCTCCCACCACATACAACGAAATCACTAAACTCTACTACCTACAACGCAGAGAGTATAGCACGTCACACCGCACGCTCACTCGAGCTTAAGCGGTTACACTCAGAATGCTACAAACAGACCCAGACTCCATGCAAAATATACTACACCATTAGATGCCTGACCTCTGCGACAGGTCTTACTATACCAATTGCAATGCATCCCTAAAAACATATCATCTACTCTGGCCGCGCTCGCATGCTCACATAAACTCTGAACCGGACAAGCGCAAGTTTGAAAAAGCAATCCGGAGCGAAGAACTCGCTCCCCAACTCTGGGCCGTCCAGCAAGTCCACCACGACGACAGGAAACTCAACCTCCCGATTCCATCGTGGGAGACGCCCACTCCATGAGAGCCCAAAGCTCTCGTGGCCTGCAGGACCTCGAATAAAGTTGATTTCTTTCCTTCCTTCCCACCCCCTTCTCCCAATTTGCCGCAGTTGCATACGAGACCCAAATCTTAGTATTTAGACTTGCAATGCTTTTACCGAGTTAGCTACTGCTGTGTCGTTTTCCCATCCAGATTCTGAGGTGTTCATGCGTGTACAAGATTTACATATGGCTCTGTAAGCCAGTGCCAACCTCACCGTCATGGCGTCGTAAGTAGGAAAACAGTGGTGCTCAGTGTAACAGAAAGGGTGACAGTGGAAGGGAAGCGCAGTCGAGCAAGAGAAACAGAGAGAGAAATGCGAGATCAACGTTAAGTTACAAAAGGCTCTTTGTCCTAGCCTTTCTCGCCGGTGACATGTCCCTTCGTGCATTCCGGTTGTGAAATTTCATGGATGTCCCCTGAATGCGTTGCAACAGGAGGTGCTGGAGCATTGTGCTGAAGTCTAGGACGACAGCGAGTTAGTTGACGTGATGGAATGAGAAAACGCGGAGGCGTACGACGAAGTCTTCCGACGCAAGACAGGAGCAACAAAAGATCGCCGATGGAGGTACGCGTCCTGCAAGTGGAAATAAATTAGACTCCTGCTGCTGCTGATGATGATGACTATGATAATGACGGTGATTTCCTCCTATGTGGCAAACACAGCTATCGTGTATACTTCAAATGGGGAATAACACAAGAGCCCACAGCCTGAAATCAGAAGCAGATTCCGTGAGTACCGCTGGTTGCAACGATAAGGTAGAAAAAAAGGAGAGGTGGAAAGAATTTACTAAGCAGCGCCTCTTGGGTCGTTCTTAGTGGACGACTCAAGCAAGAGAGCCGTACATTCGCATTCAGTAGAAACGACTTCTGCTTATTTCTTGTGGTTTTTTTCCCAGGGAGCCTCATTTCCAGCACGCGTGTCGTATAGAGAACATGGAGTCGGAGTATAGGAGTTGCGGGCACTATAGACATGCGCTAAGTTACCCGGCGATATCGTTTCCGGCATTACCATACTTTATTCTGCCTTGGATTTATTTTGTACTGGCTTAGTTTTTTTCTTTCATATTGTCGTCTACACCGTGTAATGAAAATAGCGCGCATTATTTTGCCTCTTGAAGCCTCTGCAGAACATTCTTTTATTCAGTTTGCGCAAGAATTGTGGTTGCGCCTACGTTATTGTTTTTACCTTACTGTGCGCGTCAATTTGACGCTTAGTTTTTTAGGCTTACACCTCGATATACAGGTTAACCTTTTGGTTCTTAAACAGTGTAGAAAGCAAACCAGGTTCGCTCGTGGGGGATAGCGTAAACACAGCAACCGATTCAGGAATGTCAAAAACGTTGCGAAATCAAATTGCGGGACATTTAATTCATTTTTTCAAGGTATTATCCACCTTATTGTTCTCCTTGTTCTTCTGGAATAGAAAAGGCACTTGTTTATGTGTTTTCACGTGTTTCTGCGGCAATTGTGTCCAGGTTCGCGAGCGCAGTGCTTTCACTCTACTGTTCAAAAGGATCCTCACTGGCAACTGCACAAGGTCCCATGTGTTCGGTGAAGATTGTTCCTTTGTGCACGCAAACTCCAGAGCTGATGCCACTGTGCTCTTTTCTCCGATCATTGTTTCTGTTATGGCTATCAATTTGAGCAAAACTATTACGTGAAAGAGCAGCAGTAGCCGCAGCCACCTATTGGCACCAATGTATTCTTCGGGAAAAAAAATTATGAAAATAAACGAAAACAAAGCTTGCTACACTGCGCACTCGGCGTTCCCGCCTTGAGTAGGAAACGGATAGCCCGCATTGTACGCCCAGACCATCCAGAGGAATCGTGAAGTCACGTCTCTCGACATCTACGTGCCTGGTCAAAGTCTCACGACAATGTCACCAGCGGTGAGGCGACCCCTTGGGTGTTGTCCTGAAAGCTAGTGTAGTTTGAGCACAGTGCCGCTATAGGACGAATGGCGCAATCTTTTGTCTGGTTCTCATTGAAACCAGAAGAGGCTGGTGGAGCAAACCACAGGGGTCTCGTAAGTACTTTCGACAATGTAGAAGGGCTTGTAGAAGGCGGCAATGGGCACATGGCGATAAATCTGGTCTTTCTGTTCTTATTGAAGAGCCCGTATGGAGCGGTGAATCTGATAAACTCAGGGAAGACGTAGCATATAATTAGATGAATTAGCTCAAACCAGCGCTTGTGTAGGTATGAAGCAGTGTGTGTGAGCTTCATTTTTATGTGCTGCTGCGCGCAAATTATCTTAATTACTGAGCAGGAGAAGCGGTAATGAAGTTAGGCTCAATATCTAAAGAGTATGCAAACACTGGAACACTGCGCTTCATAAATTTGGTCTTATGCGTGATGGTAGGCGAGGCAACGCCACTAACGGTCCTTGTAAATCATTCCTATTGCTAAGACGTCGTATGCAAAAGGTGCACATAATAATTTACCCAGGAGATAAATGAAAACTGTCTCAGCTATTTTTGGTGCTTCTCAGAACACTTTGAGGGTGGTAATTAAACAAGTAACGGCTGCTCGCTTCTAGACAAGTAGCATATATTCTCGAGGCGAACACGCTCAAACATTCTGCCAAAACATCCTCCAGCATACGCAGCGCCAGCATAAAAAAAGCTTGCAGCGGCAATGCGACAGTAACTCTGTTGTAGCTCTCCCGTGCTCTCATCATTAGGGTTAGGTTATTAAGGTTAGGTGATTATGGCTAGGCGAACGGCCTGTGATGCAGCTCCGAGCTCCTAATCAAACAGGATTCAAGCTTTCCTAGCGCTGCATTACGTCGATGTGAATCGCACTGCAAAGCTCGCTGGACACATTTGTACCATTTGTTCTTGTGGCCTTGTGACGTTTCAAGAAATACTCTTTATTTCCTGCGCGTGAATAAATGAGGAGGATTTTACTTCTATATCACTCGTCAGCATTTGAAGTGAACTGCTGTCACTCATTTCATTCGTAATCAACAGGAAGAAGATTTAGAAAGAAAATTTCCCTTCGCAATCGCGAAATTTGTTCAATCTACAGGCCGAACGAACACTAACACACCCGCTCAAAATTGTAGGGCGGAATCTTTCATTTCTCACGTGATGATGAAATGTGCTGTGCATGCTTTATTAAGTGTGCTTGGAAAATGATAGTGCTTACGAGCTAATGGTGTGCTCACGCGAATGAATGACTCTGCTTCAAGTGGCATATATATATTTGTGTCACCTCCAGAGCGCCGACCACGCCACCGTAACACAAGGGCTCGTGGGAGGCACCCACACACGGTGAAGCCCCCCTTATAAACTTGCCGGACAAAGTTTTCATCACCACTACCACCGCATTTATCGGAAAACCTCAACTTGCAAAAGCGCGTGACCTACGCTGCAGAAGCAAACAAGCGAAAAAAAAGAAGCAGAGCACTTGGTATTCTTTATAGCATCAAGTTTGTTGCACTTGTTTCTTTGCACCAACCCTGTTCCTAAAGCACATTTGCAAGATTAGTATGAATGAGCTCAGAACACGTTCACGCCCTCTTTTTTTCTAAAATTTTCCTTATGTGCAGTATTAGCACTTTTGTACGCTTGCCATAAATAAATTTAGTCAGAAATAAATTGGAGGGTCATCATCATCATCAACCTATATTCATGTTCACTGTAGGACGAAGTCTTCTCGCTGCGATCTTCAATTACACCCGTCTTGCGCTAGCTGATTTCCTAATTTCATCACCCCGCCTAGTTTTCTGCCGTCCTCGACTGCGCTTCCTTTCCCTTGGCACCCATACTGTAATTCTAATGGTCCATTGGCTATCTACCCTATGTATTACAGGGCCTGCCCAGCTCCATTTTCTTTTTCTTTTTGTCTAGATGCCCACTGGAATTTCGGCCACCCCCGTTTGCCCTTTTATTCTGATACACACCGCACTCTTCCCGTCTCTTACACTTAGGCCTAAATCTTTTTTTTGGCACGTAATATCCCAGAATTGATTAAAAATTTTAGGCGGAACTTCTGGGGCAATACATGCCAAACACTTTATCTGATTATGAGGCACGCCGTAGTGGAGGACTTCAGATTATTTGTAACACCTTATGTTTTTAACGTGTATCCAATGCATAACCTCCTGAGCACGCCAGAGTACGCCACACAAAGTGTCCTTCTTTGAAAGCACGTTTCTAAATCTTTTTTTTTCCAACACCCCAATAGATGACACTTGGCAGAAACAGCGTGCACTCCAATAACAAGATATCTAGTAGTAGCTCATCGCGGAATATCAGCGCCCGGCAGTTTGTATGTGCTAGGGCGTTTTTTTTTTCATGTTCGGTTTACTATTCACGAAAGTCATACTGAGAGATCCACGAAGTCTTTAGCATACAAATGGTCCTTTTAGTGATCTTTTTCATAATTCTATAGCCGCTCATTCCTAGCGGAAGGTACTCAGTCCTTCCAATAGGCGTCAAGCAGTCGTACCAGGGTTCTTAATGTATGTTTGCAGTCGCGAATCTGCAGTGGCCCATGTGGACGTGAAAGAAGTTTGTTGGAGAACGGTGCGCATGTGCACATTGCAACATGCTCAGCTGGTCCAGTGGTTGGTGTCGAATCCTTTACTCTCGTCAGAGCAGCTCGATGTGCTGCCCATTCGACCACGCAGTGACTACCCAGTGATTCATCTTATGTGGAACAACGGTTGTGTACAAACACGGAGGAACGAAACAATATAAAAGAGGCCTTGACGTGACGTTTATGAAGCCTGAATTGCTGCCATGTTGGTGGCGCCATCTCCGTTTGCGTCTCCAATCAGCTCGGCGGAGCAGATGGGCGCGCGCTTTGAACTTGGATTGCTGCAAGCCGCCGGAAGTGTGTGCCGCGGCCACTCGCCAGAAGACAGCCTACGAAACTTCTGCAACAGTTTGAGTGAAGCAGAAGCGCTCCCGTGTTTCCCGTAGCAAGTTGAAGATGACGACGAATACCCGTGCCGTGATTACGTGTGTCTGTTGCTGGCTCGCTCATGACCACAAAACTCCAACAGACAATGTAGTCAAGGAAAGCCTCGGGGAAATTACCTGTGGTGTAAACTGGGATGTAGAAAGTAATGAAAGCTAACTTGTTCGCCGGTAAGAGCCCAACCCACAACATCCAGATTACGCGAGCGTTGCGCTAACAGTTGTGCTACGGCGACGGCTATCAATTCGTCCACTACCTCGGGTGTTTATGCTTACTTCTCACCGGTGCGCTGGCGTCAATGTCGTGCTGCTGGTCAGTGCCGAACGTATGTTTACTTGAAGTGCTTGTATTGTTTAGTTCTTGGTGCAAATGCTATTTAGGTCAAGCATTACAATGCCACGAGGCGATTTTCTTTGCCATTTTCCCTGACCGGACAGAATGAATGTACTCCCCGGAATAGAAACGCGCAATCTTCTGGCACCAATAATGTGTTCTCTCACGAAGCAGGCTATCGGGAACAAGGACGAGCCGAACAACTGGCCACAGCACCATCAGTGAAATGAGAATGGTGCGATCGATCACTAACGCTCAATATGTGACCGCTCGGGCTGAGAATGCCGAGGTGTGACTGCGCTCTGCAGCGATGCTCAGGGCCCCGATACGCAGTCTTTTCCAAGTGCTATCGTTTCGAGATGAAAGGTAATTGTTATTGCTTCTAATATTGCTATTGTAATACGGAAATCGAAAAATTCAGTAGCTGCGCTTGTAGTGGTGCTCAGAGTACTTCATTGGTGCGCTGGCTGAGAAGAGCATACCAACCGGTTCTCTGGAGCTTTGAAATTGTCGTTCTAAAGGGCTCGTTATTTAAAATTTTATTCGCTTGAGTCCTTTCGGCGAAAAGAAAGCTTTTTGCATACGATCCTTAACGGTTGTTCAATTACATTTATACAAGTTTTCGCTAGCTTGTTGAAAAATGAAGATGATATTTTTTTTCTTACTTGGAAGAATTGTGCTTCCTAAGCCTATGTCAAAATTTACGCAAAAGTCAAAGTGGAAGTGCACATAATAAAAGCAGAGTGCTGTTTCTTCGTCGTGGCCACTGTTTTGTAGTTACCAATATTCGCTCAATGTACGCTCATGTACGCAATGTACGAACATTGGTAACTTACACGTTACCAATATTCACTCATGTTGAGGGGTCCAAAAACTACGCCTTCTCATTTATTATTTTTCGCAGCACGAAGTGAAATTTTAATAAACTGCCGCATCGTTACCAAGCCGCATATTTCATTTCTGCACGTAGTGTCATGAAGCTAATAATGGGTGAGACTGGGAGAGGCCGAAGTTTCTGTCCCAACAAGAGGGATTATCTGCGATGCCTAAAATTGAACATTGTAGATGAACGTATGAAATCAGCCAATGATGTCTTAAAACTGCAAGCAAGTCTTAAAATGCAGTGTTGCTGCACAGTAGGAATTCTTTATTTATAATACTGGTCACTCCATATTGAAAGATAGCTTAAAATATTAACCCAAAAGGAAACTGAAGTGTGAGTGCGCAGTTTCTTTTATATGAAGCATCAAGTTCATGCCTTCAAACCAGTCCAAAAGGGGCATTTCAACGCTTCTGGATCGTATCTAGGGTACAGCAAAGGCAATGAACTCCAACCATCCCCCACAAGTTTCCGCTATCAAAGCTTCATAAGTGATGCAGGTGCTGTGATGCGGTGTCTATTATACAGCGATTAGTGCGCACACCCACTTCCTTCTGTGACACAAAAAATGGAATATAAAGAAAGTGAATGCTGCTTTGGAATGAACCTCCAAAGCAGGGAGTACGATTCCTTAAGGAAAGCTTTTTACTTTAAGGAATACTTTTGCTTTCATGGTTTACTTATTCTTCATCAAGCGAAATGCCAGAATCTGGTCACAGTTTCCACGATGATACGTGCGAGACAATGATTCAATGGAAAAAAACGTAGAAGTAAAAAGAACTGTTACAAAATCCTACCCGAGCTGCTGGTTCCTTTTCTCTAAAATACGGCTTCTCTAAGTCGAGTTCCTGAGAGGCACAGCAAACAAGGCCTCAGAAAACATATTGTCGGTGTATTCATCCTTTGAAGCTCATCGGCTATGTTATCGCCATTAGCTATCTATGGTTTGATACCTATGTAATTGGTCATGGTATGTTTAATACCTTATGCAGAACAATATAAACACAGCATTATCATAGGCCCGTATTCAAAGCCCCAAGATGGTACCAGGGAGGCTCAATGAAGAGCAGCACGTGCCCAATGACACATGAGAGAAATACCAGTGAAATTGGAACATGTATACTGAAAAGTGCGTGAAATATCCTAAGAATCCTTGGCGCATGAAAAATTGAACTTCCTATTACAATCGCAAATAACATTGAAGGACCACAGCAGGGAACGGTAAGCCCTGTTGCTTTTGCTTTCCTGGGCGTAATGCGATCAGCATTTTTTTAGGAGGGGAGGGAGAGGGGGCGCTTTATGCACACTTTGAGCTATCTTTACCCCTAGAGTGACCCAAGTTATCTAATAGCTTGCGCCGCTAGGTGTTTGCTGGCTACTGACTGGCTGTCATGTCGTCTCCCGTGAGTCATCTGTTGTATATTGATCTCTTCCGTAATTCGTATTTCGTTATAGAAATATATGAAGCAAGTTGCTCACTCTACACGGAAAAATTAACGTTTCTGTGACCTTGAATGAATGTCTCCGACAAGGTCTCCTTTTTTGCGCAAACCAATGAAGTGATTTCTAGCTTTTATCTTCCTTAAGCTATTGGCGGTTCGCATTAGCCACTAAACCGAGCACAAGCTGGCATTGAAGTAATGCCTTCCATTGTTAAGTCTGTACCACTTCACTATTTCGTTGAAGGTGGTCATCTTGTCCTTGAACTGTACCGCGACCAACACTCCGAATCGGCCATGCTTGTAGCTGCGCAGTTGGTTATTCCTCGCGCGGCCGAGTTGGCCTTCTCGTTGTGGTTCACGTTCCCGCGTTCGGACACGTCACTGCCCATGTGGGCCGGAAACCACTTGATCACCACAGCGCTTTTGCGTCGGATGTCTTCGGCCTTGCGCAGTATGCGCGAAGCCTCCCTACATACCCTACCCTTGGCGTAGTTCTTCACTGCCGTTCTAGAGTCACACAACACTGTAGTGCATCCGGGGTCGGAGAGGGCCACGGCGATGGCCACCTCTTCCGCCTGGTGCGCCTCTCGAGTCCGAACGCTCACCGCGGTCTTCGTTGCACCCGTCGATGCGCCGACAGCCACCACCGCGTATGCATCGCTGCTCCCTCGACACTCCGCCGCGTCCACGTAGATGGCGCCTTCTTCTCTGGCGTGGAGGTCCACGAGCGCCCTGGCCCTCGCCAGCCTCCGCTCCTTGTTGTGCTCGGGGTTCACGTTCCTCGGGATCGGGCAGACTCTGAGATTTCTGCTGATGCTATCCGGTATAGGTACGTCTTTCTGCTGCTCGCCTTCCCTCGGCTCGAGGCCAAGGTCCCGCAGTATCTTTCTTCCGGTTCTCGTTTCAGAGAGACGCTCGAGTTGCGCCGTTCTCTGTGCTTTGGCTATTTCGTCCAGCGTGTTGTGGACTCCCAGCGCCATGAATGTTTCGGTGCTTGTGCTCCCGAGGAGGCCCAGTGCCGCCTTATACGCTTTGCGTATGGTGGCGTCTATCTTGTTACGTAGATGAAGACGGGAAGAACGCGATTTCTACCAAGGGCAGCTTCAGTGAAACTATTTGTTTCGAATGAGAAGGGATTGTACGTATCAGCCCTATAAATAATTTTCTGCGTTTTGTTCGGTAACATCTGTGACCTAAAGGGGTCCAACAAATCTTCCGTTAAAGCTCGTTCAATGGTACAGATAGCGCCAGCATGATGTGACAATTTCGTAAACTACTTTGCTACTTACGTGATGCCTATGTGTAGCACCAGGATCGTCCGTCAAAAACGTAATGTGTCATTTAAGCTTTGCATTCGTATTAAGCATAGCCTAATTACCATACAGTCACGAGCAACCATGCGACCACGCGGCAACATACCAAGCACATGTAAAATGCTTGCAGCTTCGACAAATAGCAGAAGGCTTTGATCTCGCCGCCTAGATGCGTGATTGCTGCTGCTGATAATGATGATTATTTATTGCCATCCCACTTCAAACGGGGGCGGGGGGGGGGGTACAAATAGTCACTTAGCTTGCTTCAGTTAATCAGGTATGCTGTATATGCTTTGCAGTCTATCATTTTCCCTACATTTCCTTAATTTCTTTTTCATCGGGACTGAGCTGCAAGATAGCTTCAGTGCGACCTCTGGTTTAGGCCAGGAGGCGCAGGTGGACGACACCCACCTCACGCGCATCGTTTTACATTCACAACAGGCGTGCGCAACGCGCCGTGGTTGCCCAGTGGCTACGGTGTTGGGCTGCTGAGCACGAGGTCATGGGATCGAATCCCAGCCACGGCGGAAGCATTTCGATGGGGGTGAAATGCGAAAACACCCGTGTACTTACATTTAGGTGCAAGTTAAAGAACCCCAGGAGGTTGAAATTTCCGGAGTCGCTCACTCAGGCGTGACTCATGATCAGAAAGTGGTTTTGGCACTTAAAACCCCATAATTTAATTTTATTTACCAGGCGTGCACGCACGTTCACGCCCGCACCTGCTATTTGATACGATATCGCTTTGATACGACGATAACTGATTGCGCAGGCTCTTTTCCGTGTGTTCGCGCAAAAGTGAAAGGGGAAGCAGTGAACAAACTCCCTGATTGGCTGCCTGATGTCGCACAGACACTTAATGTAAAGGCGCTTGTAAGGCTCGCGCAAATAAAGATTACACTTTGCACAAACCAGCAGGAGGCCCTGTCTGCATTAGTCGCTACTTAGTTGAAGATGGCGGAGATATAAGCAATCTGTGAGGAAACCGTCGCATAGTAGACAGTGTTCTAGCCTTAGAAGTCACACCATGACCTCCGAAATCGGACAACGTGACGCCCAGTAGTGGATTCCGTGGTGACGCTATCAACAGATGAGAAGGCTTGGCAATCATGGCCTGCCAACTTCCGTTATAAATGTAACGTGGATGTTTTGCCATTATGGGGCGCTAAGCCTTCACGCTATGGGAGAGCAAAGTGTAGCATTCGAGTCGAGTATTATTAATTTTGCTTCTATTTTCAACTTTCAGCGCCTCATAAGTTGGGCTCGAGGTCCGTAATCGCCATAATTAATATTGTTCTTAGTTTTTTTTACATGTGAGGAAACGGTCTAGAGCACATTGTTTTCCTCAAAGAAGTGCTGCAAGTGTCCTTTAACGGATGTCGGTTTTATCCTGTGAAGTTACTTTGATTGCAACATTTGTATTTGATTGCAAGAATTTGTATTTGTACTAAGTCTTTTCAAATTCTTTCAATAGCAGTGCACTAAACCCAAAGCACTGCAACTTCGTTCCTTAGCTACCTTTGTGACTTATCACCACTTAGCTACCGATGTAACAGCTTACATGTTCTATTTCCAGTCAAACAGATTCAATGCATTCTCACGCGCCTCAATCTATTCAAATGCATCGTGCTGCGAATTTCGGAGACCACCAAGAAGCACGAATCGTTCCACGTTTCCGCAATAACCGTTGCATATTGAAGGGCTATTATTGCATGCATATTTCAGTGTAAAGGTCGCTCAACATTATTTACATTCTTCTCGATATTATGCCAAGAAGCATCAAGAATTCTCTACACTGTAAACGTCCTTGTGAACTCCACACAGGCCCGCAAGAGAACATCAACGCGTGTGTAACATCTCATAACACCTTTCCGGCGTCTGATCGACTTCTCCTCACTTCGCATCGTGTCCCTACGCTGTGCATCAGCGCCTATGGGGCAACATGTTCTCATTCCAGTAGAACGTGCAGGTCCCCGCTTACTTATTTCCGCGTTCTAATCAGTGGCCTCCTACCATTCACCGCCCAGCAACAGCGGTGCTCCAGTTTATGCGGCGGCCTCGCCTCGACGTCCTACGCCGCGCAACGTCACTGTTAGAAGAAGAAGGGGGCGTGTTATTCCCTTGGGCGTGGCCGTCACGCGCATCCTGCTGTGCCGACGTTTTCATCATAATAGGCTCATCTCGTAGCGGCAACGGCGCGGTGTCTCGCCTAACGCCCATGTTAGAAAGGGGTTTCCTGCTTTTCACTTCGCCAGTGTTCTCGTACAGGCTGCGCTCCTCGCTCGCTATTTAAGTCTCAAGGGTACGATGGGGTTGTCGTTATGCGTTACCGCTTTTGAAGCAAACTGTCCCCCTCTTAGCCCGACCCACTCAGGGAGCTTGTCCCGCGCCCGTATCCCCTGGAGCGTAGGCGGTTAGACTCATGGTCCGTCGAGTACGAGCAGGTTAGGGCGAAAAAAAGAGCGCCTAGGTGAAATTAGGCTTACATCTGCCCTCGTGCAGCATTGTATCGTACATGAAAAGAGAAATGAAAGCGTTCCGATTTTGAGGAATGGTTTTTTTTTTTTTTCACACAGCTCCACAAAGGTTATCGTTGAGGGTTTTACACTTCCAACGCCACGATCCAGGCGGATAGAAGGGTTTGTCAATAATTTTAAATCTCCGGTCGTTTCTTAGCGCCTACTAAAACAGCAGCAACTAACCTTAAAAACGATTCTCAACATATGTTGCACATTGCATAGGTTGTGTTGTTAGCTCCAGCTCATTTTAGCTCTAAGAAGGTGTGATACACTGACCGTGGCCATACTGGCATAATTTTTTCCTGGCTTTCGTTTATTTCGACTATGTCATACGCATCAATTATATTACCATGTTACCATAAAATGCAGTGTCTTAGTTCGACCGCTAACAAGAAACGTAGTGCAAATTATGTCTGCCATCTTGCACAATAACTTCACCACTGACTGGCCGCTCTTTGGCCGGGCCTGGCGATGCTACCGAATGATCCAACGCATCACTAAAGTTTGTCAAACAAAAATGGCAGTTTGTATGTTTCGATCACACAACACGGTCATTGTTTAGCCACAATACGCCTGTATAATTCACAACGTGGCTCCATCTTATCACCAAGACATTGAGGCCTTCACTGCTCTAAAGCTTGTAGAAAGGACGTTATCATTGCGCTAGGAAATACCCAAAACATGTCTTTTAATCTATTGCGATCTACACATTTGTCCTTCATGAGCGTCAGCTCAACTAAAAGCTTCAAGAGCCCCGGACTCCTTCCTAGAAAGGCTGCAACTGAAAGTATAATTCATGCTTCACCCATTATTACTTTTTGCTATCAGCGAGAGCAAACTAGATGGCTAATATTGATTTCAAGTTTATAGGTGAAAATTCTCCTCATCGTGAAGAAGGAACTATAGAATATTATAGGAGGAAAAATAGATGGAAAGGCAAGGGGGTTAGCCACTTCTCAGACCGGCTGGCTACCCTGTGCTGGGGAAAAGGCGTAAGGGGCAAAAATAATAGAGAAGAGATGTTACAAAAAAGGAAAATAACAGCAAAAATAAAAGAGGAAAAAGAAAGGAGAATACGGCACTGCTTAAAGTCTGCCTCAAGGCGAGTCCTCCGCAAGAAGCGCAATAACACTTTCAAAGCCTTCCGTGCTGAGGACGGTCTTAGCCAGTGTCCCAGAACCTTTTCCTCCGACAAAGGGCGCTTCTCAAGACAACGTAGCACTCCTGAAAGTTCTTTCTGGGGCGCACTGAAGCAGGGACGCTCAAAGAGAAAGTGGGCGATCGTTTCCTCGCAGGTACAGTTATCGCATGTAGGACTGTTGGCCATTCCGATACGAAATGAGTACGCATTCGTGAAGGCCACGCCAAGCCACAAGCAGCACAGAAGCGTCTCCTCCGCTCTAGGTAGTCCTGACGGACGGCGGAGCCGTAGATTCGGATTGAAGTTGTGGAGATCAGCGTTGGTAAACTCTGTAGAGTTCCACATATCAAGTTTATGTTTACGTGTGAGCGAACGAGCTCCTGTAGCTGCGTCTGTTCTCGATAACAGTGTAGCTACACAGTAGGGACTATCATGAGCATATCGGGTGGCCTCATCTGCACGGTCGTTTCCATAGTAACCGCAATGGCCCGGTATCCCCTGATATGATATGTTGTGAATTTTTTTCTCTATTGCGTGGTAGTGAAGAAGTCTGATGTCAGTGACTAATTTCTCTACCACAATGTTCCGGTATCCACTGATATGGTATGTTATGGTTTTGTTTTGTTTGTTGCGTGGTGATGATTAGGTCTGATGTCAGTGTCCAATTGCTCATTCGGTCCATGACAAAATGGCGGCATAATGCACTGGAGAGCAGCCAGTAGTCGGAGAAGATTGACCATGCCTGTGGCAGTTCTTCAATTACGAACTCTAGAGCAGCACAAAGGGCGGCGAGTTCTGCAGTTGCCAATGATGTAAAATGCACTGTCTTGAATTTTATGGCAGCGGACTTCGCGGGAATAACCACTGCTCCTGCTTACCTTGCAAAAGAATCTGAACCATCCATGTAAATGTGGAAGCGTTCGCTGTGTTTATCGTGCAGGAGCAGTAGTGTGGCTTGTTGTAGGGCTAAAATGATGACTGTGTTCTATTCTGGATTCCCGGAATGGTTAGGAGACCTTCGAGGGGATGTAGGCACCACAGCGGCTAATGGTGGTTTTGGTCCAGGCGTGAAGTTCTAGGGAAGCACTGCACGATGCGATGCAATACTCGCTCTGAATGCAGAGTGTGTCCTAGAAGCAGGAAGTTAGGAGAGGTGGTGTGATGGAATGGTGCGATGGGCGTAATGCCCGATGTGCGTTCTTAAGGCATCAACACGGATATAGGATAGTATGTAAGAGCCTCTGTCTTATAATATATTACAGCCTCTGGGACATGGTGGACATCATTATTGTGTATATGTTCGTCTTTACATGCTATTTAGCATGCTTGGGCATTGTCCTGTGATGCATTGTTTTCTTATGTATGCTCTTGCACCTTGTAACCTAGTTTGCAGCAGCATATTTTATAGATGTTCCCCGGTGACCTAAGCAAGTACCAAAACGCATTGACACTTCCGTTGCTGCAATTGAAACAAAAGCGCTCGCATTTCTATCGCTCCAAGAATAATAGCTACAACAGAAAAATGGCGCATCCAGAACCTGAATACACAGCGACGAAGAAACATTGGTAACGACACCATGCACAATTTTTCTTGCTTCTTATATGCACTCAGAAAAATCCAGAGCTCATTCTGTCAGGCCTTATTCAAACTCTCTGTCTTGTCGCGGCTGTCAAAACCTCCCCCACTACGTACACGTGCACTTCGTCGGCTGTCATGGTATCGTTTCTCGCAATTTCATTCCGCCGATGTTAGTGCGCTCAAAGTTCTGTACCCACGTCAGAGGCAGTTTCCAACACTCCATTCCAAGACAGGTTTCTTTCCAGGCTGTGTTGTTGCACTGGATTACCTCCGTCCCCCACCCCTGCAACTTTCTGCAACAAATCAACTGGTGTTCATGTCTTTTCATCCATTTTTTGAAAGTTCGCTACCTTTTTTTGGCTTTCCTAATGAGATCTTTTCCTGGCGTGAGCTCTTTCGTCTTCACAGTTTTCTGTTTTTTTTAGCTTTTCTGTGCTTGCTTTTTTTTATGCAGGTCATAATAGCACGGGAGTTCTTGTGAGCAGTCGTTCCAACGAGTCAACTGACATTTCATCTCCTCAGGCACATTATGGGACTGTTAAATTGGATATTCGCTGGCTTTCTTGATAGAGCTCCCCTTCAACTGCTCCTTCCGTCTCTCTTTCCCAGATTTTGTTACCTAGGGCTTCATTTCTCTTTAGCTAGGTTCTTCAGCTACCGCTCCAATCGACCTCAGCTAACCCTACCTTGAAGCGTGATGGTCGATTGGAAAGCATTTGTTTCTTTTTTAGACGTTGCCATTTTCTGCCGTGCCGCGTCATTTCCGTAACACCTTTTGTAAAGTGAACGGCTCACGAAGATTTTGTTGCTTTTGTCCCGACGCTACGGCTGGAATATCACTATTTCGTGCTGTTTTATCTTTAGTGCGTACGTCTTGATTGAATTGCTTTCTCTCATGTAGCGAAGTGACAGAACAGTAAGGCGAGAGCAAAGGAGTTGCACAAAATCACGCAGTCTATCGCTGTGAGAAATCATTGAGATATGCGGCAGCGCGACTAGTGAATGAGAGTGCACGGGGAGGGGGAAGCTGTGCTGAACAAGAGATATACAGGCTGATTATGTTTAATTTCTATGGGAAATTTAAGATCACCTGTTGCCGCTAGCGTAATAAATTATGGGGTTCTGCGTGCCAAAACTTTGAGCTAGATTATTCCTTGAGCTCCATGAGCTAGATTGTTCAGAGTCGCGGACAAAAACTTGAACATGAAGTCAAAACCTATTCAACTAACTAACAAAACTTCACTAATTCCAAAGTAATGACATCATGGCATTTATTGGAACTTACGAATTATCCGTAGTGAGATCGTCAGGTGCATCGAGTTGTAACTAATTTGTGGAATGACACCAGTTTGGAGATATGCACCATCAAACTCGCCGTAAAAATGCACTGTTGTTCCACTTATATTGTTATCAAAACGCCCCTTTATGCATCGATGCACAAGAGATACTGGAACACCCATGTATTTTGTACCACGCTTTGGGAAATATCCGAAAACTGATGTCATCCTGGAAATTCGTTTCGCGTCAATCAGTCTTGGAAACTCAGCGTGTACAATACATAAATTGCAATATATGCCTAAGGTAATTAACTAAGAAGGCAATTGGTAATTTTCCCCTAATTGGTTGAATATGTGTTTCAATTTCTTGTGCTCCTAATGTCCGCCTCTTCGAATATTCCAGCTCAACGATAAGAAATATGCCGTCTGCTACAGGCAAGGTTCAAAAATTTTGGAAAAGGTAAGTATGGCCAGCCTGAATACACGCTCTAGAATTTCATCGACGCCCGCATAGTTACGCAAAAAGAAATATCATTGTGCAAAAAAATAAAACATTACAATGGTACCAGATGCTGGTCGTTGCATCTATCAGTTCGGTAGAAGTCCATTTTCGGGTGCCTCGCATCCTCTCTCTTTTGGGCATACGTAGTTGACTAAAAAAACAGAGATAGCTGCCCGCGTCATGCTTTGCATCTGCTTTGTTTTGGGGAAGTTTTTGTGTGAACTTCCAAGCACACTTGCGAAAACAGGGGAAATATTTGCGTCAGCCTAAAAAGCTACTTGTCGTCTGAACAAAAGTGCCTGCTAGCTGCGGTCGTTTTGTAGTCTGAGAGCTCCAAGCAAGCTTTTGTAAAATGGCACAAGTTCTGGACACTGACTGCACAGTGACTTCTTCATCCAACTGGCCGAAACAATCGTTGAAACGTTGATGCGTCTATTCGCAACGTACAATACAGTTCACTTCCGTCCGTTCCAGCGACATTTTCCACCAGAAGTGCACGGCGTATTCAGATAACAATTGTGTGCCACATTCAGTGTGTTTCTGCTGTCGTACGAGACTTCGGGAAGGACTGCGACACGGGTAAGAAAGCTGTCCTGCCCACGTAATGATTTTGAAGCGATGCACTATCGCCACAACTGCATGCGCGCCTCTGCCGAAGCCTTCGCCATGTCTTCGCTTCGTGCGGCGAGGCACACCTTCAACGCATGCGCACATCACCGGCCGCGATAACAACGATAGCTATAAGCAGAATGTGTGCCTCAGAATAAGGGGCCATGGCTTGCCACATGGTCGGTGTAGCACGAGACTTGCTACGTTTTGAGACTTATGGAGCTTTCCTTATAAAATCTTGCTACGAAATTGGTGCTTGTAAAATTATGGAGTTTTACGTGCCAAAACCACGATCTTAATATGAGAAACTTTGACCAGCTGTAGTTCGTCAACGTGCACTTAAATCTAAGTACATGGGTGTTTTCGCACTTCGGCCTCGTATAAATGCGACCGCCGTGGCCGGGATTCAGTCCCGCGACCTCGAATTAGCGCTTGTTATTGCGAGAAAGAATAAAGCAGTATATAAACCAACTACGCTTATATTCACCCCTTCGTAATCACACAGATTCACGAGTACCTTTTTTAATACGGAAAGGTGTTAACAACTGCAGAAAAAAAAGATGCCTATTAGAGCTCTAGCAATAATGTGGTGTCCTCGCCTTCTTTTTCGCTACAGCTCTTCAAACCTAATGGATTTTTATACTACTCATGCAAATAACATTTGATGGCATATAATTCAACAATACCTAATTATTGAACGCTGGTGTTTGCGCTAGAGAACAAGCTGTATGCAGATATTAGTGTTTATTTTCACACCACAATCTTAGCATACTACGCTGATAGGCCTCGATATCCCAAATATGATTAAGTCCATTCGAAAGTGTTCACTTTTTGAGAAGTTAAGTAACATATTCAGTTTCGTGCATTCTACAGGCATTAGAGTTTCCCTTGGCATTTAAAAAAAGTGTGCCTCTCCCATAGTAGTTTTGCTTTCTAACATTTTTTTTGCACATGCGTATTTCCTCATACCTAGACGCTCTCTAGGGAAAAAAGGCATATGAATACATCGAGAAAGAAGCGTAATGCCCACATCGTGTGACAGAGGATTCTAACGAAGAAAGAAGAAATAAATCGTCGTTACAGATATTACAGATAGGCAAAGCCATGTTCCCAATATTGATTTCCCGTGTCCCCCTTTTTTCCGTCCTAGCGCAGACAATCGCACATCCCGAAATTCTCGGTCGAGTTTTGGTGGTGCTGTTGTTTGCTTCACTCGGCATGGGTCATAGAGGAACTGTCGGACTTCGATTCACCTCCGTGAGATAGATGACTTATCGTGATTGGAAATCCATCTGAGCGTATCGATCTCCGCGGTAGCAGCGTACTTTGTGTAACGTTTTTTCTCCTGAGTCCTATATTAGCTTAGCGCGTGGGGATATCCAATTGCGTTTGTAATCGTATATGATGACCTGCGTCGAAATTACTCCCATAATTTATTAGAATTGTTAAGAGCGTTGCAGAAAATATTTGTGCTAGGTTCTCATGTGCTTTGATAACGACTGTCACTCTTATAACTCCTATAAACATGCGGGCTCGCAAATGTAGTATGACGTAATACCGCTAAGCAGTGATTGTAATTTTTTTTAGTCATTGATGTTGTGCTACGTTATCTCGGCCTTGTGTATTTCCTTGCCACTGCATTGCAACCTTCTTCGTATAAATTTTCACAGAATGCGTAGAAAGACATTTCCAGTTCAGTTTGACGATAGGAATTTTTTGCTAGGTATAATAAATGAACAAAGCGCAAGTTCGGACTGGCTGGTCTCTGATAATATAGTGCTCAATAAAACAACAAAATGGCAATGAACAGACGAGGACGAATGCTACTTTCCCACTGACTTTATTGGTCACGTGCGCCCACGTAAATACGAATACCAAGAAAAGAAAAACGAAACTAGAAATAAAGAGAAAGGATCAAACGAAAACGAAACATTGAGTTCGCAGCTAAGTAGCAAATTTCCGAGATGCAGATAAGAGCTACACATTGTCAAGTGCGCATGCTTTGTCATTATTATTGCGCTCTATCCCGGGATAACGCACATCCTTGCTTCACAGTGATTACGACGGGACCCTAACACCCAGTCATGTTACACTGCGTGGTTTCCCCCACCTCCACAGTGTCTCGAGTGCCCTGCGAACTAGTGGATGTAGAATATGGGAACAGTCCGAGCTCAGCTAGAGCCTTTGCGAAAGAGCGTGACATGTTCATTTATAAAAAGAATTCATCATTTCTACTCCATTCTTTTCAACAGGCAAATGCTTAGAAAAGAGCGATAAAAATAGTTATCGGCGGGCTCCATGTTATTCACGCTAAATATGCAATTTTAGCTTCGAGGTCATATACGAAAAAGTCTAATGTTGCAACAAAAGGGGAGGCTCTGCATGTTTTCTTGTCCGTTTTTCAAAATACCTAGCAATAATAAACGTGTAATATGTAACAACGAGAAGAAAGGGGGGGGGGGTTAACCGAGGGGCCTGATTTTTATTAGTCATATCATAAGAAGCCAACAAACACTGACACCAAGGACAACATAGGGGAAATCACTTGTGCTAAATAAATAAAATATATATTCCCTATATAGGAATTATATATAATTATTATATATAGTAATTTTCCCTATGTTGTCCTTGGTGTCAGTGTTTGTTGGCTTCCTATGATATGACTAATAAAAATCAGGCCCCTCGGTTAACCCCCTTTCTTCTCGTTATTACATAACGAGGGTCTCGACTCCGGCAACACTGATGCCTTCAGGTAGCATATGTGGGTTTATTGACGAGTTGCCTTCATCCTAAAAGATCACGTTCTTGTGACGCCTGCGGCAAAAAATACGTTCCACGTCCGCCGCCAAGGTCTGTGAGTGGTGGCACTGGCTAACACTCCCAGGGTTCTACTGGGACACATAAATACCCAAGAAAGTGGATGGGAAAACGGCGCCGCGGTAGCTCAATTGGTAGAGCATCGCACGTGAAATGCGAAGGTTGTGGATTCGGTTCCCACCTGCGGCAAGTTTTTTTTTCATCCACTTTAATTTCCATTAATTTATCGTTTCTTTATTTCATTTATTTAGCACAAGTAATTTCCCCTATGTTGGCCTTGGTGTACTCCTGTGTACTCCTTGGTGTAATCCTGTACGTTCGTTAGTCACAATTTTGTTTCCGTTATGCGAAGATACAATCCTGCCTGCACAAGCCCAGCATATGAACCACTATGGCACGGTCGCTTTGCGCACGCGAATAGAGAGTACTCGCATATGTATATTTTTTGTAATTTTGTTAATACTTGTATGTAACACTCACAAACGCTTGGAATTTTTCCGTCAGGGTATTCTCGTTCATCATACGACAAGGCTGATTGCGAATTGTGTGTAACCTTAGTGCCTTCACTCAACAATGTGCGGCAGCAGCGCTTACTTTGGGTGGCAGGTGGAGTCTTAGCCATTTGTGAAGTAAATTTAAAGCAATAACGCCCCACGGACAAGGACAGAGAGAGTCCGCGAGAAACAATATTTATTGTACGCTGGCGATGTTTCTCTAACCATGTGCTTAGCGTGTAACTTCAGATGACTATGATGCCCTGAGGAGTGATGCACTCGTATTTTTTACACACGCACACAGTATACAATAGCGCACACCGTAAAAGTTAACTAAAGTGTCTTGCCCAGGCCAGTTTCTCTGAGGGTGGCGAGAGCGCCTTTGTTGCGTGAATAGCACTACCGGTGGTGCTCCAAAGTCAAAGTACGTGCTTTCCAATCTAAGGAGCCAAGTAAATGTAAAGCAGATTTGAGCTTGCCTCGTCTGGCCTCACAACACATTGAGGGGCTTAAAACGCGTGACAAGTCCTCGCATACATTTAGTAATGGCACTATGTCGAGCGCGTCATTGGGACTTTGTACAAACTAGAGGTAACTACCACAATACAGACTCTAAATACGAGAGGGAATGTCTTACATATCTTGCTTGTTACATGTCAAGCTGTCGGAGAGTCCATTTATGTCTGCTGCTGTATGCAGCCTGTACGATTGTTCAGATTGCAGCAAAGCATATAATAACATATTCGGCAAGTTCCCAATTTTCTGAGTGTCAACTGATTTCTCTCAATATATATAGCAGAAGGAATGGGCGTTTCTTCTCAAAGATACGTTTCCCTCTCTAACCACACTTATTAGTTGGGGCATATAACTGTAGGAGCTATCGAGTTATTTGAATAAAAAAATCACTTGGAGCTTAGTGGTCATGCGGCCACATCACGCACATTTTGCTCAGCCATGAAGAGGTTAGCATCGCGAGTTGAAGATGGCGCAGTGGGCATGGGCCCAAGATGCCGTATTCGCACTGGTGATGTTGTGCTGACATTTGGCTGGTTAGCGCCGTTCACCTCTCACATTTTCCAGCTGCTGCCTTGAATGTTGAGCTGGTCCCGGTAACACAGCAGTGTTTGGCTGGGCGGGACAGCCAGGGGCGTAATATACTGAGAGTAGACGCAAGCTCCAGCCCAAACTGTTGTCGGAACGTCTACTGAATGTGGAATGGACATGAACGGAAGAGGCATTCGTCGGAGCGGCGACGTGTTCCATGAACATTGAAAGATGGTTTAGGGCGTGAGCGCACGCTTGTCCGTAAACGCTTATGCTGGAGGTGCGATGAGTGGCAGCGATGAGCACTCAATAGCGCAGTGAGCATATCGGCCAGAAAATGCGAAGTGGAGCAGAGCCGATCGACGAGCAGCTAATGGATTGGACAGCAAATGCGCGCTTGCTGATAAGCGCGGAGTGAGGGCAGGGGCGGGGGTTGGCTTCGTTACGCCATGATGAGACACGTAGAATCGGAACGGGACCGTGTCGTGCATGCATCCAAAAAAATTTTTTTTAGAAATTGTTAGTGCTGGACCAGTTGTGTTTTGTGTGCAGTGGGTGCGATATTCAGTCGGACGGGTCTGTGGTGTTGGAATGCCAATACTTTACGGTGAGCAAGGATGTTGGTGCTGAAAACGTGGGCTTTCCCTTGTACTACGCACCAGTTCATTCTCATCATCTTCACTCATGTCTTCTAACCTGTGGTACCACTTCGTTAAGAACAATAAGAGGTTAATAATTCTACAGAAGGGAACTGTTCGCTGTATTGAAAGTCGACAACCAACTGATCAAGCTCCGCCATTTTTTGCCAAGTTTAGATTGAAAAAAAATGCTGTTACAGAGCTTTACAAACCTGAACGCCTCTTTTATATCCATATTGCAAGGGCGAATGACGCCACAGGTGTAAATAACATTGCTACCTTACTACTGCTCCCTATGAATTTCGACACAACTAATTTGCAAGAGGGTTCTTCTAGACCATATACGGAGACGAATCCTTATCCCACCAAATACCTAACTTTCTGCGCCAATACCAGATACATTTGCAATATTGTTCGTGGCTCTGACGCGAGTTTAAAAAAAACGTTATCATCACCTGGTTCTGCGCTTTGAATAAGTTGCCAAAATAATAATTCCATTTTAGTGTTTTGTACTTCCCAATGCCCCTTTTGCTGTCGTAAATGCAATGCATACTTGTCCATATCACAATATGGTGGAATTTTTTCGTTTCGGTAATCTTTATTTTGCTGGTTATTCTTTTTTCTAAATGCAATGATGGCTGCTTTTTGCGTGGATACGTTTCTGTTGAGAATGAACGGTAGGACACTGTGTTATGTGTTGCTTCCTTTGTTTCTTTTTGTATTTCTTGCTGCTTGACATGTTTTACCCTATGCTGATCCTTATTTCGTCACATTTGTTTGAGTGTCGCTATTGTTTTATATGCAAAGAAGCTCGTTAAAGACGCCATGTGGAAGAGTCAAGGTTGTAGATACGACGTGATTGACAGAAACCACAAGGTGATTTTGTATAACTTGCGCTTTTATGTGACACTGTACCAGTTGTGAAGTATTTCAGTTAGTTAAGTTCTGGTTTGTAGCTAGTTGTAAATTATGCCACCTACCTCCGACGTACCCATCCGCGCCAGGCTTTATTTGCTCTGAAGCTGAAATTCAATGTTGCTGTCAAATTGGTGAACAGTGTTTGGTGACCTTAGATGCAAAATCTGAATTATAGGGATCCCAAACACAGTGACAGTCGGCGCAGAGAAAGCACTTTTTGTTCTTTGCGACGAACGTTGTTCTTACCTAACCACACGACCGATCCCACGACGAACTTTCAGGTGATCTATATTTTTAATATTATTCCTTTATGTAGATTTATTTATCAATACATTCCTTTGGATTAGTCGGATTGACTCTGCCTAACCCCAGAGTCCACGCACCCGTTCATCGGTCAGTAGCATTGAGCACGGAAAGGCTTTTGTCATTCGTTTTTTTTTGCATTTAAAACAATAGCGACACTCACACAAATGTGACGAAATAAGGATCAGCGTAGTGTAAGACACTTCAAGTAAGAATAAATAAAAAGAAGAAAAAAGAAAGCATCTGATAACACAGTGTCCCACCATGCGAGCTTTTGGAGCATTGCACACTGTTTTAGCCTTCAAAGGGACGACCTGCCCCTCGGGGTGCTTATTCCCCCAGTTTTGCGCGGAGGTGGGTTTCTCCTGCCTCCAGTTCAGTAAATACAGGCCCAGATTTAGTCCTAGTGACACTGGAAAACAATCCCCAGTAAAAACTCACTGTAAGAAACACACAATGTGTAACTTCAATACATAAGCCTTCCATGATATAAAAGCGATGTCTCGCATGGTAATGACTCCGAGATCTGATTTTGCGAACCTTAGCAGACGCGAAATCGGCAGGGTAAAATTATGCACGCATCAGCGATATTACTGCAAAATGTCGAACGCATGAATAGGCGGAAGGATATGCGATTACCGATTCTGCCCACGTCAGCATAGAGTATACTCTAAATTAAATATTGCGAAGAACGGCTTTTGTCCCTTCTTGTCAGCAGAATCGAAGGGGCTTAACCTGAGCCTACGGACAAGGCAAATGCAGTAAAATGGTTGACAGACCAACAATAAAGTAGGGTAAAAGCCTGGTATTGTCTTTATCTGTAACTTCTGCTTCCTGCGTACAGTTTTAAGTTATACGATAAAGACATGTATCGTTAATGGCCTGCTTCTCCTCACCACACGAAACCATTAGTTCCTGTAAAGAAGCGCTACAAACAACCTAGAAATATAACATTTTTGCTAGCCCACTCAAAATTTGGCAAAGAAAAATATGGTACTACACAGCAAACGGGTAGCTTCGACGGGTACTGGCTTCACGTTTCCGACTTTTCCTCATTTTATTTCTTGTTTTAAATTAGGAGCCCGGAGCTTAAACTCGTAGAAGGAATGATCGCAATCAATATATTTCTCTAAATAGATGACTATAAGAGCGTTATAAAGAATTACTTACCTAAGAAAAAAGCACTGTTTTAAAAATTGTTTTCTTGGAGATAATGACGGGTTCTGACGTCATGACGCAGAAGGTGGTCACGTGAGACCAGAACATTGTTACGCCTTGGCAGGGTCTCGTTGGGCCGTCTACTTTATGCGGCTCAATCGGGCTACGCAGCGGGCAGCAGCGTAGCAGAAAAACGAGTGGCTGTTAAAGCGTCACGATGCTCCGCACCTGTGCCAACCTTCTGCGTTGTGACCTCACGACTTCCACATCTTGTGAAATGAAGCCGAAACGTGCTTGCATAAAGAATCAATTCACCGTAAAAGTTATTATAGAGCCTTTTTTATGGTGTTTCATGTTTTGCGAAGATAAATGCGTCGTAAAGACCGAGGAACGAACATTTCTGTATTTCTTTTGGCAATGCTATTAGACATGCAGTATAAATCACAGAAAGGCATATTACCGGGCTTGTTAATAATGATATGAAGCCGCATCACAGTCATAACGAAATAATTTGGCAGTCACTTAAGTATCCTCATGCGATTTGAATGAGAAAACATTAGAACTTGTCAAACTTGTGACCTTAAGTTAAAACTTCACCTTAATCAACCTAATCAGCTTTTAACATACTTAACTCACCTTAATCCATGTTATTCCACATTGTAGTCGCGCGAGTATCGTCTCCAGACCCCACGGAAAAAAAGACGGCTAATGTGCATGTAGCGCGAGAATACATAACACGCTCGCGCACTCGACCTGAGTGGCCGCGGTATCGGGCGTTCCAGATATCCAGCGGCACCATGGCTGGCCAGTCTAACAAGACCATGGCTCCCGCAGCTACCTCTTCGCACCACCTCCCGCAAATTTAATCCACCTTAATCCACTTTAATCCACCTTAATACAATTTTGGGAGTGGGCAAGGTCCGACGCCGTGGCTGTTCACCGTGTTATTTCGCAGTACGAGCCGCAGCAGGTTCAGCGCCGGGTACGCGTGACGGTGCCATCAGATGGTAACATCTAACGCGGGATTTTCAGCATCATGTGGTGTTTGGCGTTTCTGCATTTAAAAAAATATCGGTTTGCCTGTACTAGGGTGCAACTGCAGAGGAGTATCGTGAAACGCCTTGTGCGTGCTGCTGAGGGTGTTCCTACACTGTGGCACAGCAATTAGTCAAAGAAATACGTATGCGACATTTCTTGATGCATTACAAAGCCAGCATGCGTAGCTTATGATACCTCTATGGGTTGGGGTCCGATCGACTAACCTCGCAAACATGTTCGCTCCCCTTTCGTAGTGGACCCGCAGGGGTCCAAGACGGAGGGTGCGAATTCACATCCCTCTGTCTTGTTAGCCGGATCTCTCCGCGCCATTTCTTAACCCTACGTATCGAACGCGGAGGCGCTGTAGCCGAACAACCATCATATTTCTGCGAGAATGTGAGCACTGGTAAGTCTTATAAATACTGATGAGCACAGACTTGATTTTGAAGAATTATGCCTGTTATGTGGGGGGGGGGCATACAGATGGGAGCTCTCACAAATGTGACCACTCGCATTTATATCGACAAGCGCACTGTAGACATATGAATCTCTGAACGCCAAACAAGTGGCTACTATCATTGTTTCACATACTTTGGTTGTGCAACAAAACAATTTCTGTGGTTTTGATGCCCCCAACCAGGATCTGATATTGAAGCGTGCCGAATTCCGCGGGTGTGCAAGGGCTCCAGATTAATTTTGCTCACCTGTGGCTCCTTAACAAAGCTATCACCACGTGTCAGTCGGGAACGTAGTAATAGCATTCCAGAGCTTGCGCAGATGAGTTTTGTGTCTTCTTTCTTTTTTCGCCTCAGTGCTCCCTTCAGTTGATAGTCAGCGTTCGTGTTGTCCACTTCTCTACTCTTGTGTCCTGTCTGCATGCCTCACCTCTTTTTTTGCATAATGAATCTTCACCAACTAGCTCAGCTTTCGGTCGTTCTAAGTAATAATTCCTTCACTCGTACTTACTGAGACAGAGAGAGAGTAAACTTTATAGAAAAGGGCACACGAGCGTAGGTAGCTCTTCCGCTCTGCAGTGAGTGGTCTCCTCAGTCCAGGAGTCCAGCGGCCTTAGCTGTCCTTCTCTCTCGGTTGACCAGATTGAGCTGGTCCGTCGACTCTGAGCTGGACAGCACTGCCTCCCATTGCCGTGTGGTGGGGTGTGCTAAGGGTGTGAGCTATGGTGTGGTGAGCTTATTGAGGCAACTCGGGTTATTCAGACAGCTTTTTCATTTAACTGGTGGTTTACCCTAACTCAACATATCACGTACTGTGGAGGTAATCGACAGACACCATGAACGATGTTATTATACTACGTGACTGCTCATGCTGTTAGCTGCTGTATATCTCCCTATACTTGTTCCTCATTTCCCGGAGCACGAGATAGCAAAAGAGAGAGCGCTCTTTTACAAAGAAGAATTCCCTCGATTTCTGCCTGGCCTCTCTGCCGCCACTTTCACGTGCAAATTTTTTCACTGTGGAGGCAGAAAACTTAGAGCTTGGTTAGTGTGTTTCAAAACAACAGCGCCTGTATTTTTTTCTTTTTCGTCTCCCTTTTTCGCCGCGGCCTTCCGCCGTTCTTTGCTGCGCCCTTCTTTCATGTCTTAATGCCGTATCAATATTTGTTTTCTCTCATTCCGTCGTTCCTATAATTTCCTAATTTCCTCTAAGAATTCTTTGCTTTCGCCTAACTATATGCGCATTTTCATCAGCCGGACAGTTTTTCTATGGGATACTTTGCTCTTCAGCGATCGCTGGCGAACGCAAACTTCCGCGTGTACTTAATTATGCGCCTTCCCTTGGGCTCTTCTTTTCGTCCCCTTGTGTGACACGCCCTCTCTGGATGAGCTCCAGGCAGAGCTACTTCATTAAGGCGCTGCTCTGTTCGTTCTTGTAGATTTCGTTGAGACTCTGCATCTCAACTCTACAAGTACAGGAGAGTGCTTTTGGCTTTCCTATGTTTGCTTTTCTCAGCTTTCTTGCTGTTTTCACATCTTTGGTCTTGTAACTTGCCCCAAGCAGTCACATTTCTTCCCGTGGGTTTGTTCTCGCATGTTTTTTCACTGCAATAGTAGCTGAACTCCTTAAAGGGAAGTTAAGCGCGAAATATTAGGTAGAGCTAAATCGATTAGGTATACCCCTAGAAGTTCACGATTATTTTCTTTGTGTCAATATGTCACTTTGTTGCGTAGAACAACCTCGCACAAGGTGCCGTTGTTTCTCAGTTTGTACCGCTTGCGTCAGAACAGACGAGTTGACGTAACTTTCATGTGACCATCCCCTGTGCCACCCTCTGTACTTAAGCCAACGCTCACGCCGCATGATACATACTGATACGACCGTGGGGCTTGTCCGCTAGACATCATTCACATGGTCGTTAGATGTTCCGTCGAGTGACCGTCACCGCACCGATTTTCGTCAGGGGAGAGGATTTCTGAGTCCATACCTGCTCTAAAACGGGTCGGTGGCGAAGTAGACCAGTGCTCTAAGTTTCCGGCGCCAGCACGGTGACAAAGCATTGCGCCTACAAAATGGAATAATCAAAAATTAAATGTCGTCGCTAATACAGCCATTTTACAAAGCTGAAACTGGCAACAGCGGCTCCGGCTGCTTTGTACACATTGCTAATGCACCTGTGACATCTGACTGCACATGGAATACGGAGCTGTGTGTTTCGGTGGTGCTGAAATGTACGACGTGTACAGCGCCGAATTGTTAACTGAGTTAGCCAGTCCTCACGACTTCCTGCATGATAACGCAGAAGTATTCTGCTGTCGACGTCCCCTAAGCAGCCGCCTATTCGTACACCGCTCCTTCGTGTCTGCTTTACGTTTATTTATTTTTTTCTTTTGACGTGACGGCGGCGTGTCGTTTTCCGGACTTTTTTTTTGTTTCTATGTGATACCCGCCGCCTCGAAGATAGACGCGCAGTGTGGCATAATAGCTGCTAAGTGATCGTGCAGTTAGCGACTCTACCAAAGGAGTCGCGTTTGAGCGGCACCTGTGACTGCTTTCGCCTGGTGCCTTCGTTACCAACTAGATCACGTGACCTTTGCGAGTCGCCGGTGGGAATGAGACTTCAAAGATATCCAAACTACGCGAGTTTCCTCCATCTTTGATCCATTTTAGTACTGGTTTAGCTCTGATTTGCAGCTGTGGACGACGCGCTCTCAGACAGTGCTTACGCTCCAGGGCCAAAAAAGGGGTCTCGTTGCAATGCGACGGAAAAAAATGCTTACGGGAATACACTCGAGTTCCGCAAGTTCTTTTTTTAAACTAGTCAGTCAGTCAGTGTTTTATTTTCACCAAACAAAAAAAAAAACATCTGTGAAAAAGGGGAGATGGCGAAAAAGCTGCGGATACTGCAGCTTGACTAAGAACCATCCACCCTGTAGGAGCAATGACAGGGTAAATATACAAGCAAACAGAGAATAATTAAAGTGACAGGGTAAACACTCAAGCGAAAGCAACTAATTTGAACCATTCGGCTGATACGTGATATAGCATGCACAGCGGGACAAATCGAGTCTGCGGGAGGCTGTGTGGACATATTTGCATCCATGAGAACTAACATGGGATATTCCGAATGTGATTTTCGTATGAATTCCTGGTATGTATAAGGATGCGCAATTGTATTGTGAAAATCGCCGAAGAACCGCGCGCCGCTCATTGACACTTGAGGCTGTCGTTGCGGCTAGCCGGGCTTAGAGACATTACTTGTTTAGAGACATGTTGCTAAGAGTCACTCCCATTAACATGACGGTGCTTCCGACTGCCTGACGCTATGTCTAGCTTACACTCGAAGAATAAATGTTTCTCGCTGCGGCGAGAAACACTTTGACGTAGCTTCTCCCCAAAAAGAGTCATGGTGTGAGGAAGACGGTTTCACGATTATCTTCTGTTTCCCAATCGGCTCCCCTGCGAGAGGGAAACACTTCGCAGCAAAACTTATAATAAATATTTTCTGACATTATTTGGGACGCGGTGCCCTGCGATAGCCCTAAGAGTAGCACTGCCTCTCGTGACAGTTGTGGCATTGCGAACATCGCGGGGAACAGATAGTGTTAATTCCTAACTTGAGTGCAGAAGTAATCGTGATTACTTCGCGCTCAAGACAACCTGATTGACAACCTGATTTTACGACGGCGTTTACTGTTGTGCGTCACCGAATTCAGCTGGAAGCAGTACACTGGACCAGAAAAAACTCCATTGGCTACGCATACAAACACAATATGAATCAGTGGCCTGTCTTGAGATGAATCGCCTAAATATTCGAAAATTGTATTGATCTAGGACGTCGTGCTGTTGAGGGACGGAAAGTTTTGCAACCATGCAGAGCGTTCGATTATGCGGTCACGCTATCGGAAAATGAGAAAAAAAAGTACCGAAAAGCAGCATGAAGATCGCATCGCGTGGAACGAAACAACAAAATATATACCACGCAGCGGACGGTCCAGATGCGTGTACAGCTCACTAGATTGCTACGTGCCGGAGATCGCTCCACAATTGCTTTCGATCGCCTGCATCACGGAAAGTGCTCCATAAATAAGTAAACGTCCCAGCGGCTATGAATAAACGATGCGAGTGATATGCACTGGGTCCGTATTTAAAAGATCCCAAATTATCAGGATCACGCCAAAGAGGAAGGATGACGTGCAAAGGTGGAGTTGATGCTTGGATGCAAAAAGTGGCAATAATAATTTATAAGCCGAACGTTTTCTGTCGACAAGTGCACGTTTTTAAGGAGACTGAAGCGTTGTGATTTCTGATGATTGCTGGTTTGGACTCTGGATGGGGTCATTGTGAATAAATAAACCAATGTTTAACCAATAAAATAAACCAAACCAACATAACGTGCAGTTGCGGGGAAGCATGGGAAGCAGTCAGGCATCTTTGAATGCCATTGTGTTCCACTCTTAATGGCGAAGCTTAAGCTTCCTCCAAACTTTTTAGACTTGTTTTAAAATTTTCGGTTAATAACCCACCCCTTTAACCTTGAACATTCAACGAGCTAGTATGCCTTCAGGCGTAAGCCGAATTTCTAATCAAAGATGCGTGCCAACACGGTAGGACTTAAGCTTTGGGGCAAGAAAAATAAGGGGGGAGAACTTGCCATACTTGTACAAAAGCAGGCTACTCTTACTTTTGCAAGTTGGCTAAACAGGCCCGTACAACCAGGCGCATTCAAACGTTTGCCGATGCTTGCAAGCGGGGGAGAAACCGCAACTGTAGCGTCGTGCGAAATTGGCTGGAGCCTCGTGCCTCTTTTCCTTTCTTTCTCTCTGTTTCTTTTTCTTTTATTTTTTGCCGTTGCCTTTTTTTCTACTTCAGTGAAACCGCTGTGTAGACCGAGTGAAGACTCTGACATTCGTGTTCACTCCTGTTGGTTCATTTTCGTATCTTTGTTTAGTTCCCTATTTCTACATTTCTTTCGCTTTTCTTTTCGCTGTATTGCTTCTTTCTTTCCTTCTTTATGGCCTTCCTTCCCCATGTCTGTATTCTTACTTTCCCGATGTTTCCCTTGCCCCCCCCCCCTCCCAAGGAGCATCGCGGACGCGGAATAGCTGCAACTTTGCTAGCTCCTACCTGTACAGGCAGCCGTGCTCTTGTTCAATTTTCTCCTTCTTTCCCTCTTCTCCCTACCATCAACACTCCCTCCTCGAAATGCCCATGCGGTGGGGGGTGTGGATCAAAGCATCAGTAGTTCCGCGCAGAGCTTTCGATACATACGGTCAGCATCCTTACCCTCCCCGGTAGGTGCGCTAGTTCCTACATTTTATAGCTTTATAGGGGTGTCGGCCCTTAGACTTTCCGCTATAATGGCCAATGCAAAGAAAGGTATTTCCGCAAAAGTTCACTAACGCCCATTGAAATTACCACATTAGCGTCACTAACCGCAGCAACAATTTTGAGGAAAAACTCCCGATGGGCCATGAAGTCTATTGATGTTCAAGTTAACACTTTTCCGTTGTAGTCTTTATTGCTATATGAAAATATGTAAACGGAAGATGCGCGGAACTCACTGCATGTTTGCGCTACTTTATGAAATTGGAAATAGGTAGATAATCTTTAGCAAATGGTTGTATTCTACCATTGAATAAGCGCAAAGAGAGCGAGAGAAGGGATGAGAGAAAAGCAGGGTAACTAGCACGATAACCCAGGTTCACTACTCTGCACTGTTGAAGGGAGACATGGGCAATGGCAATTAACGATGACAAGAAGGGCATAGGAAAAGATCCCAGCCTCCGCCGTTCACTTTGTCATAACCGGTCACACGCTGAAGAACGTGAACAAAAAAAGAAGAACATAAGAAAACGAAACGCGCCGGCATTACTGTGGGTTCGTAGGCGCTCGAACTCTACGGTGGAGATGCGAGTGCGTTGTCGCGTTCCGCTGCCCATCAGTGCAGCAAACGCAGCTGAGCTTCGAATAAAATCTGCGCAGGCGTAATCAGGTTGCGCCAGACCTGCGCTCCGGCGAAGCAAACTTCACTGAAACGAAAGCATATAGCCGTGTCAGTGAACCCAGGCTTGCATTTCAGCTTGGCACGTAAGCGGTGGCCCAATTCCTCATCCTCAGCCGCGTGAACTATGGACACTGACAAACTACAGCAATCTCTTTTTCTTGGAGGAAGATAAATTGAATTATTTCGTTGACTGTGTTCCTAATTTCATCGCCCCACCTAGTTTTGTGCCGTCCTCGACGTCCCTTCTCTTGGCACCCATTCTGTAACCCCAATGGTCCAACGGTTATCTAAACTGCGCACTACATGACCTGCCCAGCTCCATATTATTTCTCTTCATGCCAGTTAGAATATCATATACCCTGTTTGCTCTCTGATCCACACCGTTCTCTTCATGTCTAACATTCTTCGTTCCATCGCTCTTTGCGCGAACTCTACTTGTTCTCGAGCTTCTTTGTCAATCTCCAAGTTTTTGCCCAATGTGTTAGCTCCAGTAGAATGCGTGGAGTCTACACCTTCTTTCTTTGTTATAATGGTAAGCTTCCCGTTAGGATCTAAGCATGTGTGACATATGCGCTCCAACCCAATTTTTTTCGGTTGTAAGCTTCCTTCTCATGATTAGGGTCCCCTGTACTCGTTCTACGTAAAGGTATACCTTCGAATATTCTAGAGGCGGAATGGCGATCCTGAACTGTTGTTCCCTTGCCAGGTTATTGTTGATTATCTCTGTCTTCTGCATATTAATCTTCAACCCCACTCTTATATTCTGTCTGTCAGGGTCCTCAATCGTTTGTTGTAACTCCTCGCCAGTGTTACTGCACAGGACAATGTCACCCGCAAACCAAAGGCAGCTGAGGTATTCACTGTTGATCTTCACTGCTAAGCGTTCCCCGTTTAATAGCTTGAATACATCTTCCAAGCATTGGAGAGATTGTGTCCCCTTGCCTGACCCATTTTCTTGTATCTTCCTACTTTTCTTGTGGAGAATAAATGTAGCTGTGAAGTCTTCGTAGATATTTTTCCAAGGTATTTACTTAAGTCTCCTGTACTCCCTATTTACGTAATGCCTCTATGACTGCTGGTATCTCTACTGAGTCAAACGGCTTTTCGTAATCTATAAAAGCCCTAGAGAGCGGCTGATTGTACTATGCAGATTTCTAGATTAGCTTATTGATGACATGGATGTGATTAATTCTAGAATATTCCTTCCTGAAGTCAGCCTGTTCTCTTGGTTGACTGAAGTCAACACTTGTGATCTTGCTATGTGGACGTTTGGACCATTGCATCTGTCTATAGCATCTGCTGCGAGCTTAGAATTCGTTACAGCAAACGCTCTTCGAAAGCCCCTGACATGCCACGCCATCACGCATGTCCATGAAGGCAAACCACTTATGCAATGTAAGTCTGACCTGTGTGCTCTTTATGGGATATATGTATATATATATATATATAGGTATACATATATATACGTTTGAACTATGTCGGTGTTATATAGGGTGATCCCTTCCGCAACATAATTTGTATGACCGTTCGTCGGTTGCCGGAACGTGATGTTTTATTTGAACGGATGAAAACGTTGGGATGGATGTGCCCTCAATCTAATTAAACACAACATATCGTGAATGTTAATGCGTAGTTGCCGCACGTCCCGTGTCGCGCCGAATTGTCGCCCCGCGGTGTTCTTAGAACATTGTTTGAGGAGCTACGGCGCAGCGTTAAGGGGAAGCTTTAGCTCGGGCCCAACTCCGACGCGGCCTATTCAAATACATGTAAAACGCAAAAACGTTTTATGAGATAACTCCTGGACCGATTTTGATGAAATTTGTTGCATTTGAAAGAGAAAGTTAAGTTCTAGTGACTGTTGGAAGCGGAATTTCGATTTAGGGCTTGAATTTTCTCAAAATGATTTTCAAATATTTGACCGCTTGAAAAAAATAGAAGCACGAAGTTTACAAATTTATAGCTCTGCATCAAGATCTGATATCGCGGTTCTGTAAACGGCATTCATTAGATCATTCAGAGCGGACAAGTTGAATATGTAACTTTACATCTTACGTGAATTTGTTGCGTTGGTTACAACAGTTTTGCAAAAGTTGTATTTCCCTACGATTAAATTTTTTTTATATTCATGCGTAACATATCAATTTTGTCCGCTTTAGATCTACTATTAAACACAATTCACAGAATTGTATTATCATTTTAGTGGTTCAGTTACAGAGTTGTAAACTTGATAGTGTCGTTTTTCAAAATTTTTGAATTTTTGCCAATTTTTAATAAAAAATTTACGACATAACTAAAAAATTCGAAAACAACAGTCACTAGATTTTAAGTTTGTCTTTTAAATTCAACTAACCTCGTCAAATTTGGTGCAGTGGTTGCCGAGAAAAACGAATTCTCCTTTTACATGTATTTAGATAGGAGCACTCGAGCTAAAGCTTCCTCTTAAACCTTGCTATCGCTACGTGAGAGGCAGAATATCTTCCATCGCCCACCGACACCTCACACAAGAATCCCCATTCCCGGACGTTGAAACAGTATGGACTCCGAGACAGGAATCCCTTCGTGGAAATCGGCGTGGGCTCACTGTAGCCCGAGCCCATGCCTCCCGGGCGACAGAAGAGAGGGATACCGCCGCATCTCTAGAGCCCGTACCTTGACAATACAACGTCATACTACAACACCATAGACTGACCAGACGACAATACCCAACTACATACAAGACCTTCTAACGCGAAGACGCCGTAGCATGGCCACAATTACAAAACAACACATACCCCCCTTTAGACAGACTACACGCAATACGCCCTACACTTTATTCATAGAAATGCCCCCTTTATAGCGAGTACGCCTGCCTATATCACACCACATAGGTGTGCCCCAGCGTTAAGGCGGCCCTTCAAATACCCCACCCCACACTCGAGTAGAGGGAGGCCGCGCTGACTAGCTTGGACCCTCGTGACCAGCAGCAACTGGTGCGGCAGGCCCGGGAGACAGAGAGAGCCGCAGGAACCCTGTGCTGAGGGCGCCTCCCCAAACAAGCAGAAAGACACCTGGTTGTCCTTTTTTTTCATTAAATGATTTTCCTCCTTCTCCTTGCTGTCACTATCGCTCTTCGTGTGAAACAGCGCAACTTTTTTAGATGAACAGTTGAGCGCGACCGAGTGTCACCAGAAAAGGGGCACCTAAACACATCTCTATTGTCGTGGCGCTGTCTTCCAGAGCCGCCGATTGGAACAAAACCATCGCCTCTAAGCTTCAGGGCATTACTTCTTGTCAGATATAATAATCTTTTATTCCAAGCTGTCGCCGAACGAAGCATTGGGCCCAACGGCACATATTACATCCCGTCAGGATCCCGCACACGCGCTAGTTTTTTTTTTCTGCGAGCGGCTTTCAACTTTTGGTGCACTGCATACTGTTTAATTATGGGGTTTTGCGTGCCAGTACTACGATATGATAGTGAGGCACGCCATAGTGGGCGACCCCGGAAATTCGGATCACCTGCGGTTCTATATTGTGCACATAAATCTAAGTGCATGGGTGTTCTGGCATTTCGCCCATATCGAAATGTGCCTGCCATGGCCGGGATTTGATCCCGCGACCTCGTGCTTAGCAGCACAACGCCATAGCCACTAAGCAACCACGGCGGGTGCCACTTACAATCAAGTCACTACAAGGTGTTCTCTGTATCACTTCCCTAACCCATCGCATTTTCGCCAATTTTCAGCGTTCCTAATAGTAGTTATATTTTTTGTTGTTAGGTGTGTAGGTGTTGTTTATTCGTTATGTGATACCTTCCTTTGTGGAAATTTGCCTATTCAGCAATGTAAAGCCCATCTCAATGCAAGGTGGTAGTAATTGCAATGTGTCGTACTTAAGAGCTGTCATCTCAGCCTGACCGTGGGCGCCGTCAAACGCGGATACGCGCCTAAACGGTTCAAATTGTTGCTCATTATGCATGACCAAATTAGTTGCTAGCCGATAAACTTCCTCCGCGTTATCGTAGACACGACGAGCCAAGCCACATAGAATTTTCCCCATTTCCAGCGGCAATGTCTCTGACATTAGAATGGTAATTCTATACCCGAAAAATAAGCAACTTCAATACGGGTAGCGTCGCCAGCCATCATGGCATTACTTTGAGCTCAGAACAATTAGGCGGTGCTCAAATGGCGGCTTTGTGTGGCCCAGTTTCTGAACAACCTCAGAAAGTCAAACATTTTGACGTCAAACTCGACTCCGAGGAACTTGACGGGATTGAAGCAAACGCGTATGCAATGACGTTGAAAGTTGGGAAGCTTAATAATGCATTCGCGGTTGTTTCAATGAACGTTGGAACTGTCTAGCCTCCTTTATTTTATCTAGACGTTCCCCAAATTTGACTGTCATGTCTTTGGAATTGTGCACGAAGCTGCATTTTTTATGCATCGGCAGTGGTCTCAAATCACCAGACAATGAAACTAACAAAATCTCTCGGGGCTTATGTAACCCTAACCATAACCCATAATAAGATTAAAATCACGTCCGCCTTTTGCTATGTGCAACATAGCGCACTCACCTTCGGTTTATCGGTACTAACACGTAATTAGTTGCCTATACATTCATAAGCAAGGCAAAAAGTTGGCACCGCATTTATTCTTTCAAGGTGATTGGTGACGTTCATGCGACTAGAAATTTTTCTTGAGAAGCTTGTCTAATTTGTAATGATACGGGAAATCTTGTGATGGTGGAACCACCGAGACCAAGACAAAATTGTGGGATATATTCGAATGCGCGGTGTTTTTATCACGTGCTCGAGTTGCTTTATCGACCTTTATTAACTGACATCTTGTATATATCATATACAAACAATATACCTATACTTAAAACGATGTGTCCTTCAGTCCGGCAGCACTGGTAGATGGCGCTTAATGGTCTTCTCATCCGCGACTAATGAAGGCGAACTGAGGGCGATAGATAAGTAGGATGCACACATGAGATGTCTAAATGTTCTGATTCCGCGGACAAAGATCTGATCGAGCACTCCACCGATCCAGGCCGTCGTGGGCCCCTTGTCCAGGGAGGCCCACTCAATTCCAAGCACCTACTTCGTAAACTCCGGGAGTCGAGAGGTCGATGATGAGGCCCCCGCAGATGGCGAGTGGGCTTGTCCCGTTCCCTAGAGTTGTCGTAACAGGGTAATGATATGTTCTTGGCGCAAGCTATCAAGTTGATGCCATACGATGGAGCCCCACTGCCGCTTGCGTTCTTTCAGTTCCTCAGGACCTTCTTAAGCCTAGGCTTAGCGAATAGCGTGGCACGATGTGGCTTGCGACCGTGTACTCTTGTTCCCCTTCCAGCCGCCGCTGCTATTTTCTGCACCTCGTACACCTGAGCCGAATCTTGTAGATTACTTTGTAGGTAAACGAGATGAATGTGATGACGTGTGGTGCTAATCGTAATAACGTCGAGGGATCTTCGTCGAGGGAACTAGTGGAACCTCTCCGACCCCGCAGGGGCGTCTGCGTCAGCAGGCGTTTGTTCTGTTGCGACACCACGTACCCGAGCACATGAGGGTTGGACCCTCCCGCGTGTAGCCGTGCGCGGCTTAGCCGTGTCTGGGGAAAGGGGTATCCTGGGGGTTGAGCCGATGCGGGGTGTTAGGACCTTTAAGGCCCCCCTGCGGAGGCAACACACCTCTTTGGCATCTGCTTCACATAGACGGCACCTCAAGACTGACCTCCCTGGCGCAAATAGGCAGTCGCCTTTTCCTGTCCTCCTCTCTATTCTTCGTCTTTCTCTCCCACTTTTCCATCTTTCTTGTCCTCTCTTCACTTCTTATTACTTCCGAGTTTCCTGGCGGCAAGGGTTAACCTGGTGTGCTATGATCTACCTTGATTAAAACATATGTGGTTATAGCAACAATGTACAGTTGGCATGGCAGGGCTTGATTCACAACAATCTCTCCCGTGTCCCCTCGGTGTGCTTGCTGGTGGGTGACTGGCATTGATACCGAAGAAACAATACATATCATGGGACCCTCAAAACCCCTCTTACCTGATCGCGCTCCGAAAAGGAGGCGCACCGATGCAACATTTGAATTCTTTCTCAAGAAACGAGACATTCCCCAAGTATCATGTAATTCATTGTGAAAACGCGGACAAAAAAGCGACAAATATTTCTTCCTTCTTGGTGTCAAAACGCCTCACGGAGGTCATTGGAAGTGGCTACAAAGCCACGAAGACGGCCAGTGGGGACCTGCTGATTGAAGTGAAAAACAAACCACAGTACGAGAAACTAAAAAACCTGGTGGCATCTGGCGATAAAGCCACATCTGTTAGTCTCCATCGAACAATGAACACCGTCAAGGGTGTGATGTCAGACGACGACCTCATGGATTTTGACTGATGGAGAACTCTTGAATGGATGGAAAGAAGAAGACGTTATACATATACAACGTACAAAAATCAGGCGCGACAACAAAGAATTACCAACCAAACACCTAATAATTACTATTACTTTTGGCTCTAGCACACTCCCGGACGCAATAGAAACAGGCTACCTCAAACTTCGTGTAAGACCTTACATTCCAAATCCCCGACGCTGCTACAAGTGTCAGAGATTTGGTCATGCCTCCCAAAGCTGCCGAGGACGACTAACTTGTGCGAAATGTGCTACAAAAGACCCCTTTGCTGACGATTGCACTGCTGAGGCCCATTGCGCGAACTACGATGGCATCCACCCTGCATATACCCGATCTTGCGCAGCCTCGAAGAAAGAAAAAGATATAATTACTTTCAAAATCAAAGAGAATATCAGTTTCCGGGAAGCAGGACAACGTATTTCACCTTCATTTGCAATGAAAAGTTCGTTTGGCGAAGTGGCGCAACAGGGGGCAGCACCATGAGGGATCCCGGCGGTCATCCAAGGCACGCGCGGCCTACTGAGGCAATCGCCACCCACCCCCACGATGGGAGCAGCTGAGGCTGCCCTACCCTCCTTGAAATCGGTCACACCGGAGACCTCTACTAGCGCTGGCATCACCCTTCGCAGCGCAGAGGTTAAGGAGTATCCATCACCCTCCGGGCAGGTGAGGCCACAGCCTTCGTCCCTCAAGGCGAAGGCAACACGACGTACACATCGCTACATCGCTCGTTAGAGCGAGTGTCCAGTGCTTCGCAAGAAGCTATGGACACTACCCCAAGCAAGGTGGTGCAGCAACCACCTAAGGAGTGGCGAAATTCTTTGGACCACTTCAGAAAAAACAGACCCAAAATTACAGTGCCGGAAACGGCTCTGTAGGCTAATCACTTTCTTTTTCTTACGCACAGCATCAAATTAACTTCATAATGGACACGCTAATTATGCAGTGGAACGTCGGAGGTCTCCTCAGAAACCTTGATGATGTTCAAGAGCTTCTCGGTGAACTCACTCCAAAAGTGCTGTGTGTGCAAGAAACCCATCTTAAGTCTAAATACACTAACTTTCTTGGTCATTATGTCATTTTTCCTAAAGATCGCTATGATGCCATCGCGTCATCTGGCGGTGTAGCCATTATACTCGACAAAGGTATAGCGTGTCAACATATAGAACTACAAACGCCCCTATAGGCAGTGGCCGTTCGATTCGTACTTCTAAACAAACTTGTTTCTATCTGCTCTCTGTATATACCCCCACATTATCAGCTCCATAAACATTAATTCCATACATTAATAGATCAATTACCCCAACCCTATTTGGTTCTAGGAGATCTAAATGCACACAAGTGCATACACAAGCACACGCACACGCGCACGCACACACGCACGCACACACACATGCACACTGTTGACATTTAGACGAAGAGTAGCTCGTTAGAGTTACCCAGGTATAAACAATAGCGCAGGACTCTAGGAGAGCTTCGTCGCCTGTAGCTGTCAGCTCTCTTTGGCACGAAGATAAAGCGAGTGTGCGGTACTTGAGGGAAAAAAATGTTGATGAGAGGTATAATACCAGACAAGCATGACACATATATATCTACATTTGGAAGCTTCTTTACCGCTTGTCACAGTGGTACATGCACATTCTCAGAGATCTGCCAAGAATGGACGCATGCGAAGTTGCATACACCAAGGAGTCCATTTGTCTGCTCGGCAAGACAGCGGGCAGCCGGCAGTAGCCAGTAGATAGAACCCGCAAAGTAGCAGAAGAAGCAGCGAGTTCTTCGGCTTAAGAGGCTCTTATATGGGAGAACTGTTCGCAGGAAAATTTGTCCAGTGCGATGTTGGACACACTATTAGTGAAGGCCATTCAATGGCAAGCTGACTTTAGGATGTAAAACATATCTGCGAATGTGGCCATTGTACCTTTGTTCCTGTGGTCTATTTAACTTTGCTGCTGCCAGCTTTCTCGGCCTAAATCTGCAGAAACAGGCATTTGTTCTAGTCGCCCTTGTTCAGCGATTGCTGAACTGTTCAGAATACTGTTGAGATGTTAAAGAATATTTCTACCTTTGTTTCCTTAATAAATGTAACCGCCAATATACGCAGTACTCACAACGTTACAGATCTCTACATAAGTGATAAGAGCCCTCTGATTCTTCACTAAGGGCTCGAATGTAATAGAAGGGCAAATAAATATGTGCATTTAAATGGTGAAATCTTACAGTGCCTCCCTCATACCTTCTATTCAAGACGTCGCATTCGCGGTTCAAAGAGAACGGTCGTCAGATGTATTGAAAGAGTAATGTCACAAAAAATAATGAATAGAAAAATATCAGTGATAATGACCGAATATTCTCGTGGCGGTCTCGCTAGGGTAGACGTAGACGCTATAAAAAAACGTAGACACTGAATGCGTATTTATAACGGTAGTACCAAAATTGTGCCAAGTCCGAGCAACGTGTTTTGATGTTCGTTGGCCATAAATAAGTAGTGCCTTTAGACACTTCTAAGTTTCTATGGTTCCTTTACAGGAGGTATATTTTCATACCTCGTAGGTGCTCGTAGTCCCAGGAATTATTGAAAGACTCAATTGTAAGCTTTATTTGTTGGAAGTTTCACCCGGCTTTCAATTCTAATAAAATCACCATGCCGGACATGGAAGAAAACTTCCGGCAAAACAGTTGTTTGATAAAATACTTGGGATGCTTTTTGTTAAGGCAAATTATATTTGACTTCTTTTTCTGCAAGATCGACAGTAATCATCCTCAAGTCAGCGCAGGCCCGCTAAAGAAACAACGAAACAATGTAATAAATAGAACATAACAAATAGCTCTCTTTTGTCCGCTGCCTTCTGCTGATTTTGCTTTCTGGTACTTTTTTTCTTCAGAGTGTGCGGACTGGGCTTTTGAATATGATTAGCGAAGGACATTTTTTCGTCATATCATCTATTCTCCTAAAAGTGGAATCGTTGTTTCTCCCAAGTGAAGTCGAAACACCTCACATTTCTTCTCTCAACTCGCTGAAGTGCTTCCAGTTTAGCAATAACCTTTAGCAAGAGTCACTTACTTGTTTTCATAATTTACGCTATCGCAAGACAAGTAGCTTAATCTTTATTTGCTAGCTTGTGCATCCCACAGTTTTCTAATCATAGGTGACGAACATTTCTTTACCCGATATCTACTTAATGTAATGTAAAACAAACTGTACTGTTATGTAGCGGCAGTGGCTGTTCCTGTCCTTTGAATTTACGCTGTGTTTAATGTATTCCTTAAATAGCGGCACATGCTTTCAATGCTACGTCACTTGGCAGCAGTAGTGCTCAATTCAAAGCGAAAATGAAAGACGCAAGCAATACTTTGGCGTACTAGAACATAGAAGGCGCTTTTCTTTTAGTTATGACCGTTCGCCTGATGTCCTTTGGCTATCTGTGGTACAGAGCATGTAGTAATTTTACCCCTCTGCCCCCTCCTCCCATTTTGTTCGCTATGAGCAGAACGCTCTTAGTTCTGCATCTACAAAACACGACGTTCAAGTGCGTTCCACAAGAGCGGCAGCAATAAGGCTGGCTATGCCTCCTCAATCATACGCACCGATACGTAACGTATGCCAGCGCTAAACATAAAGCCTAATCAGGGAATCATGACACTGCCCGTGCACCGGCGTTAGCCTATCGCATAGCGTATTGGATCTTCTTGCGCCGGCATGGCCAGCGCCAAGCGTGATAAAAGCTATTTGTCACAGAACGCGGGCTAGCGTCGACATCGGGCCAAGGCCCGTTCGACAGGAACGCCGCGAGAGGTGAACGGTTAAAACGGTGGTTCGCTTTATCGCGAAAACGCCTCAGTCGAAGCGGGTGTAAACACGTACATGGCGGCGCCTCCCCCGGCCCATTCTCTCCGCCTGCGCCGGCGCGATTTTGAGCCTTATCTCGCGAAATCCCTGCTTTGTTTGCGGATCGCATGGGGCTATAATATACAGCCTGATCGACGTGTACACAGGGGACATGCTTGCCTTTCCTAGCCTTTAGAACGCTTTAGTTCTATTGTACTTCGAAGTCTTAGGCGTGAGCTTCAGGTTATATACTGGTTCTTCCTCCTTTCTAACAGCCATTGGGCCACCCTATCTATGTGTCTTAGATTCGCCTATCTGCCCCGCCCGATTCACGCACCTTTGCGACGTAATTTAAGAGTCTCACCCTCTATATCGCGTCTAAGAGGCCTCGTGTTCTGTTCGTATTTCTGAAGGCGCGGTGCACAACGTAGCTTGACATAAACTTGCCAAACCATTCAAAACACATGGCGGTGCTCTTCAGCGTGCATTTAAAGTAGGGGTTTTCCTCGTCGACTCGTTTTCATAGGTTTTAAAGGGAAACCACCATAATGTTTTCCAGGTCAATCTATGACCCTTACTACTCTTGTTCGGTCGTTAAGAGAAAACGACGGAAGCAATAACTCTTTGCAAATCGCGGCTGTTCAGTGGAGACTGTGCTATTTTTGTTCTTTTTTCGGTAATTTACGTGGTAAATAAACTTAGAGTGAGGCTATTTTGTTAGCGCTAGCGTAGTTCGAAAATTGCGTCATTAAAAAAAAATAGTAAGGAATCGGTAGTCCAGAAGCGAGAAAAAGCAGGCTTCATGCAGGCATGAACGACCACACTTTCATAAAAAAAAACTGAACACACCGGATGACACATTATTTCTCAATAGCGTGGCTGGCATCACGACGCATTTACCCATCGAAGAGTGTGGAAGGGGGGGGGGGGGCGATAGAATAAGCATAGAGAACCCAATTCCGCGAATTTATGCGAAGCGAAGCTGATGTGAAGCTTCATTAAACTGTATAAAACTTTTTGCGTAATATCAACTCATTTTGCAGCGCACCAATTCCGGCAACGAGTACGTGTCTCCATGGCCCGGCAAATCGGCCACTCGCCACGGTGAATAACGCTTGTTTCCCGGAGTGACCAACTTTTTCTCACGTCATCTCCGGAATCAGCCAAGTTTAGCATTGCGGTATCGTCAGAACCAGCTTAGCTTATTAAGCAAGAAGCTGACAGAACGGTCGCACCAAACACCGGAAAATAACATATAGAAAGCTGTAAGCTTCTTTAAGGGAATTAGGCGGACAAACGCGTATACTTTTTGCACTTCGGATATTCATGTACCCGTTTCTTTTTTTTTTTTTGTTGCACGACGTACTTCCTCAGACACTAGAACCGGCAACCCTCACAGCTGTATACGAGTAGTACAGATGTGGCTAGAAGAGATACAATATGTATACAAGTGCTTTCCTGCGTCCTAGATATTCGTCCAGACCGAAGCAGCAGCCATGGTTCGCAAAGTCCGGGAAGCTTAAGCCTGCGTGATGCATGTGCACAATTAAAGCTGGTCAGCAATGAAGTCACGTTAATTTGTTGCATGTTAAATGAATGCAGTTTTCTTCCTGATAAATTCTCTTTTCGACTTCTCGCCATACAAAATGCACCCACTGCTTCTGAATTGTTCAACTTTATTTTAGATTTCGATGTTAAGACTTCGTAGCCAGCGTGTATAACATACTCCTGTTGTTCCACCGATGCTGCATGATAAAAAAGTCCCTTTGGCGTGGTTTATTTTTTGGTGCTCTTCCTAATAACGGTTAAACATAAAGCCGACCGAATCCGATGTTGTAAATACAATTCCCCGTGTTTTGTTATTTCCATTGCGCTGCTTTTCATTTCTTCGGCTTTGAAGTCCTGAAAAACCAGCAATTCGCAACGCAGCGGTTGCAGGATTTCCTTGTCCCAGTATTCGCAACGTCTCACTGTTCGTGGAATGTTATAAAGCGCGGTTGCAAAAAATAAAAAAATAACCAACACGACTTGGTGAAGTTTTTTTTTTTTTTTTATAGCTATCGCATGGCGGCATAGCTATTCTCAGAGGACACTTCCTAATCCGGATCTGTCGGCTGCCTCATGTCGACTCTCTGCGCCATTTCGAGAACGTAATAATGCGGCATCATGCGGTCTCATGCACCGAGGAGAAAGCAAACTGATAAAAATATTTGGGGGTTCTATATACAGACAAGAAGCTGTCGAGAGGACGCCGACACGAAATTTGGTCTTTTTTCTTTCGCCTAACCGTACTTCCATTCCCGTAAGCCTCTTACGTATTTTAAGGCACCCCTGTCAAACTACAAAGCTTCTTGTTTTTTTCCTTTCCGTTGTATGCACGTACTATGTCTGGTCGCCCTCCACTCGGTCTCACATGGCGCGTGTTTCATTGCTTGATCTTTTTTTCCCGTCATACGGCGTAGTCAACAAAGCCTGCTCAGACATTCAATACCAGATTTTTCGCCGCGTTCACCGAAGATGTGTTCTTCGTGTTTCTTTCTTTCCTGACCAGTCGCTGGCGTCGCCTTCTCCATTCAGCCCACTGCTAGCAGCGAACCTTCATCTCTGCTTTCACACCCACTTCAAAGCGCAATCTGTCATCGCCGCATGCTTCTTTTTTTTTACTTGTTTATTGCAGTTTGTCGATCGACGAGAAGAAGTTCGTCCCGTACTGCTTTCTTGCTTTCGCTCTTTCCATATATGTGTTTTTTCTTGGGCTAGGTTCTCAACAGCAGGCGCCGGCTGCGGAATCCTATTTGGCAATTGCAGAGTCCCGCGCTCGTGCTGGAAACACTGTCGAAATAAACAAAGATGGCTACAATATCCATGGTCATGGAGGCTCATTTGTCTGGTTCTGTGCTCCAGTTTCTTGTTGGTGGCGTCTAACCGAGCCGCTACGTCGAATCCGAAAGGGTCGGCCCTGCCGGTCGCACTACTTCGATCGCTCCCAAAGACTTCTGCGAACGAAAGTACGGAAACAGTTGCGCTGTGTGTGCAAATGTCCGGCTTGCCTAGCAGGCGACGTCAGTATGTTTTATAGGCAAAGAGCCTTTCGAAGAAGCAGAAGTCTAAACATGGGCAGCATATCTGCGTAGCGGGCCTCTCCGAAAGTCGCAAGAAACGGTTCGCGGCGCTGCTCCACAACTACAGGTGTGATACTTGAATTTCTTGGACCTTTATATACGCAACTCCGCGCGGCAACTCGTGTTGCAGTATGTCGCATAGCGCACCCCGATATATATTTGCAGTAAAGCCTGCCGTGCATTCAGGCGCTAAGTGCGCATATTCTGCACTGATCGAGCGAAGCTAAACGCTGTAATTCTACCTCGTCAGTGTGGCTTGGGATAAAACGAAATGAGAGTTCAATTTGCGAGTCGACGTGCAGCATTCTCTTTAGTTAGCTGAACCGTGTGATGAGGTCGTCTGCGTACAGTGACTGGTGCTCGGTCGTGCCCGCAGTAGGCAGGTAGGATTCGAGCTCGGAAACGCCGCCGAAACCCGCCAACCCCACTGAAATGTTAGAAGTTAACAACACCCAATCGGACCTTGTTGTGTTTCTTCCAACAGGCTTGCAAAATTTGCGGGAGGTTCTTTTTTGAGCAAGATTACTTGTATTATTGTGGACGCAAGACTTGGGGACGAATTCTAATAGAATTTAGCTTCATGTGCAGAGTCGCATAGCGTGCTATCGGCGCTGCGCGCAGGCTGCGTGCTTCGCAGCGTGAACGAGCAATCTTTGCAGTTGCTCCTAAATTAATTGCGAGCCAATAAACTGGCAACTCCCCACCTTTAATGAGCAAACAGAACCTTCCGCTTACACTGCTAAACTAAAATATGCTAACAAAACGATATATCGCCTCGCGGCATGTAATTTAGATCGTGACCAACTTCAGTCCTTCGAGGTGGTTATCTTTCCTACAATAGTGTCTGCGGGCCAAAGTGGATTAGCCAAAATATGAGTGCTTCACAGATCATAGGAAGCACTACAGCTGGGGCAGAAAACTAAAGCAGCAAAAGGAAATGAAGGTTAAGCGTACATAACAATAATTTAATAAAGCTCCCGCATAAAAATAAACTGGACGATTTGAAACGCCCGCGTGAGATTTAAAATGTATAAGAAGAAGGCAATGTTCTACTCGCCCGGAAGAAAGAAGTGGCCCCAAGTGAGAGGTTATTAATAAACCAACATAGTGTCAGTCACCTTTGCCATAACTGCCAATTCTCCCAAGTTTCTCGTAATGTTTATGAGTTTCTCACAGTTTTACTGCTTTATGAGTGTTGCTTCAAGTTTTACAAAAATGTTATTTTGTTTGCGCAAATGTACGCACGCCGGTGTACGTTCTTTCCGTTTGGTGTCTTTTGAAGGAAAATGATGCTTTCTTTGAGCAAGGCTATGCAAGCAATTTGTTGAAGCAGGTTAAATTGGCAACAAATAAATCGCTGAAAATGTCACTGTCACCTAGAAAAAGCTTGTGGCTTATTATTATTTACCACTCTAACTTTGTTGCTGCTCGATTTGCTGCGTCTAAAGATAAATGCTCGTTACTAAAGTGCGTACATGTACTAGAAAGGTCGATTGCTCAGGGAAAGCTTTAAAATAACTGTGTATCTTCCGCCTTTCTCTCCCGCCAGAGGCCTTCGGAATTTCACGAATTGTAAAGTTCATAGATTGGCAGGTATGCCTTTGCCCAATGCACAAGTGAGTTAGACGTGTCGCTCTCCGATGCGAGTCAACTGCGTCTTTCGGGAAACGAAGAAACGTTACCTTGCTCTCTCTCCACAGCGATTACATGCATGATGATAAACAGGAAAAGTTTTTCGACATCCATATTCTTTTTTTTTTGTTTCGGGCTTGTTCGCTCCGAAATCCGACCACTTATTGAGAACAACGAGGCATTCAAGGCATGTCGCTATAGGAGAGCCTCTCCCGCGTCAAGTCTTAACCTGGATAGGCTGGTTCTCGGCACAGCCGCCAGGTGGCGAGTGATTACTTGGAGTCGCAAACACCGTAGAAATGAAGCTGAGGGCCGCCATTGCGCAAAGCAATTATGAACGCTTCGAGGCGAGCAACGCGAACGTGGCTTGCTCCTAAGCGAGAGCACATAATGATCATGGTTTATAGGGATCCGCTTTGAAACGAGTAGGTGAAAAAGAGTCACCAAACCAGCTTGATATATTTAGCTATGCTATACATGCTGATTCATTCTAGCATTTTGTATACATCTTAATCTTTGTTCTATTCCTCAAAACTTCGCTATTTTCGTTGTACCACTACCTATGCTCTGTAACGAGGCTCCATGAATGTATGTGTGCCTCTAACGAGGCATACATAAACGAAGTTAAGTGTTACTCAAGCACCTACCTAGATAATACGAAAATTAAGGGGAAGCGGAATGCAGCAAAAATTGAAGAGGCACTTAGTTATCCCTACGTGGATGAATGCGAAAGCATTGCAACCACCGAACGATGACTGTGCTCTTTGAGTCACTTTGTTTTAATTTCGGCTTATTAATTCCAAACGTCGGCGGTTCCCAACAAAGCTTGTGGGTTCGAGTGTTTTAAATACCTCTGACCTAATTAGCTCTGCCTTAATTAATTCGCCTTAATGAACACCGAAGGTCGTCGGTTTGACTCCCACCAAATGACGAGCGTTGTAGCCTTTTTAGACAATTGTGTGGTCACGCCAACGCCGGATGTTCCGCTTCTTGAGTAATGTAATGCTCTCATATTAATGGTGAAACTAGAGCTTTTTCAGACCCCAATAGCTATGAGGTGGTGCGTGGAATCTGGAAAGGAATAATTGTGCTAGCGCTAGCATTCGCAAATGCCATTTTGTGCTTTAAATCGGATATCTTGTCGTGGTTGGAAGCTAACCAAAGATGGGTAGCCCTGTTCGCTTTAAAAGCCTACGGTAAAACCACAAATAAGGCAAATGTGTTAGGCCTCTTTTCAAATCGGAGAAGAACAGAGCAAGATTGGTTTTTAAAAAAATACTCGGGAAGATTGGTCAAAATAAATGGGCAGATAAAGTGCACAAGTATCTGTAGCCAAGTAGCCAAGAAAGTTGGCAAACAAGTACACGGTCGTTGAAAGTTGAAATAGACAGCCAGGAGATACTAACAGTATGTGAGAGAAACAAACAGCGAATTGGATGCAAAGAATGGAAACAAAAAGGAGCAGGGAGAGTTACAAGAGTCAGAAGGAAATTAAAATGGAAAATCTGTACTATAACACAAAAGTAAGTGCCGTCTTATTTGAGGCTCGAGCTGTTTACTAAGGACCAAAACATACCGGAACGAATTTCGCAACAAGATGAGACATGTGTATGATGCAGCAAAAGTGCAGAGTACATCCAAATGGCACGCAAGGGAATTCACTCCGTGAGACCAATAGGTAAAATACGCCTTCCCGAAGCCTTTCATTGAAAGTGTACGAAAACGTCAACCGCACAGCAGTCGAGATACTCAAGTGACGTTTAGAGTATTGGTAGAAAAAAAAGCAGGGAAGACAATGACACGACCGGATCTGTTACAGGCATAGGTAGTGGTAAAAGATAGAGACGTATTGAAAAATGGAAAAAAAAACTTAGGAGGTATATACAGAAATGCCATCATGAAAAGCATATATAGCACATCTGAATAACTCAAGCAGAATATTTTATTTGCATTTAATTTCATTTTCGTTTTATTGCTACTCTTTCCATACAAATTATCAAAACACTGAATGAACCCATAGACAGAGGCTAGTGTGGGGTTCATAAACAAAATACACGATGGCTATGACACAGCACTTGTGTAAAATGAACAGCCCAAAATCACGGGGAGAAACTAAAGTACAGCATACAATGAGGAGAAAATAAAATAATATGCATTTTACAGCAGAATGAATAAAGATCTGTCTTGAACAACACGGTGCAACAAACACAAACCAAAAACGACTGTCAAATAGATGAAATAAGGCTCATAAAGTATGTTCGTAATGTTTTATTGGTCTCGTGGGGCTGTTTTGTTTATAATGGTAAAAAATTGCTAACCTTGGCTCCTGAAAACTGCGCCGATCTTTCGCTGTAGATGTTATTATTCGGTGGCATCGGTGGCAGATTAAAGTTACTATGTCAGAGGTTTCTTGTGAGTCGAGAAGGAGAGTGAAACAGGCAGGAATTCAATGCTTGAGTATGTTTTACTATGTTGTTTACACACACCGCTATCTCTAAAGACCGCTGGAGGTCAAAAGGAAGGATATTTTTTAACTGAAAAATTTGTTTACTTGGTTCAGTATACTTGATTTGTGTTATATTTTGGATAGCCCGCTTTTGTAATCGCCAGACAGGATCAAGGTAAGTGTTCTATATGAAACCCCATGATTCTGCACAGTATGTTAAGGGGCTGTTAATAAGAGGAAAATGAAGGGTACGCAGTGTATGTATGTGAAAAAAAATCTCGCGCCTGCAATAAGGTATAACAGCCAGAAGCCAACTTCGAACAGACGGTATTAATATGATTTTTCCAGGGAAGATGTTCATCTAGAATGACACCAAGTTACTTAAATGAGTGCGTTCGTTCGAGCGAGTGATCGTTAATGAAAATGCTAATTTGGTAGCTCTCAATGACTTTTGCTCGTGAGCGAAATACTATATATTTAGTTCTGCTTGAATTAATCGCTAGCTTGTTGATGAAAAACCAGCTTGAAATTTTTTTTCAATTCAGCGTTTGTCTTTGCTATATGTTATTCTTACCGGCAGGTTTCCAAAGGAATGCCATAAATCATCCTCGTTATTATCACCATCATTGTGAATAATGCCTCCCCTAGTGTGACGTTAGCACATAATTTTGGTATATTGTCGTGTTTGTTTGGGTCTTATTTCGTTTATTGGAGAGCTCAGAGCTTTATGCAAATGTAAACCGAAAGGGGCCAGAGAAGCGGTAAATTTTCGTTCGTGGGTGTCTATATTGAAATGCGGGCGTTCGTGTGTAGGGCAGCACGAATCATAGCCCGTGTCGTTGTCTGTACCATTGAACGAGGCCCGCTCTGGCGCAGATTCCTCGGCAAGAGTGAAAGCCTACCGAAAATGGTGTACGATTCTGCGAAATCTCCGCACGCATATCGTAGACAGGCTGGCGTTTTTCCGAGGTTACGCTCTGCGGATGCCAATCTGGCTCTAGGTGGTCAGCAACCACCGCAAGTTTTGTCAACCTAGAAATTACAACAAAGGCTGATTTACGAGACCGCACATACAATCTACAATTTGAGTGGGAGCCTGTTACTGCTGGTAATGTATCAACGCTTCAATATTTAATGCTTGCGCGTGGCCTACTGTGACTGGCCGGGGTTTGGTGTTTTGTCATGTGCTAGTTGCTCGGCCGAAATTCAGCAACTATAAAAACGTACATGCATGCGCTTATGGGTTTTCTTCATGAAAACGGTTGCATTTCATTTCAAGTGACAAAGTACCTGCCACCATTTATTACGAACTATGGCACGAAGTCCAACGAAACTGAACGTTTACCTGGAACTTTTAGTCTATACCTCTTATATTAAAAATGTTTCAGCAAGGAGCAAGATCGTGTTGATATCACCGTCACCCTCTTTACCCCATGCCTCCATAAACAATGCCTCACAGCTGACAAGGATGGTGGCATAACGCAGTACCGCGTTCTACAACGACTCGGATATTGCAGAGCATACATCGCGGCGTTACCTGGCATACGCTACTCATTCTTCACGATTTGCTGTCAAGCAGAACATGCTCCGCCCTTGTCGCTGTCATTCTTGCATACTGTGCCGTCATTTTGGGTGCTTTCTTTGGTTCTAGTTTCGCCCACGTAGGGGCAGCTGAATCATTTACTTGAGCTGTTTCGCGCACTTTCTCGTGTGATAGGACCGGTCCGTACAACTTTTCAAAGCGGTAATAGTCAAGGTAATTTTTATTTTAGCATTACGTCAGCCAAAGTTAGTCGATATTATTGAACGCCCCACATCAATTCTTATTCAGTGCTATTATTCGCCTATCACAACACTGATTTTGTCATTTTACAGGATATTAGCTGCTTCGTTGTGTTGAATATAAGCATGAACGTGTATATCCCCGCCAAGTGCAGTTTCTGCGCCAGAATTCCGCGAAAAGCAGGAGTGTGGTGATTAGGCACCCATCGTCAAATATTGTAGCGGATTTAAAAGCAGTGAAGTTCCCTTAAACGTACATGAGAGCATTTGACAGTTATGCACCCAGCTTTCTTGCAACGGTTTTTTCAAATCAGATCCAGATATGTTATTATGCCAAGTGAGCACTGTAATTTTTCAAAGGCAGTTTATATCCCGATTCCATAAATTATTTGTAGTAAAGTAGCTATAATGGCCATCTGTGTTGGATGAACGGGCGCAAAATAATTTCTTTTTTGTTCACGTCCGTTTTGTAAATTTACTCGTGTATTGGAGTGTTTCAACTAGACGGTATTTTGAAGAAGTCGCTGAAGTATTCATTCCGCGCGAAGTGGACTTCACCAGACTGGATCGATTTATTATAGCCGAGAAGGACGAATTATTGATTCCCATTCATAGGAGTCGCATCTATTGTACAGAATTAGGGTAACTCTCGCTAAATCGCCTGTCAAGAAGCACTAATACACGAGTATGACGCAATGGACTGGAGTTTTGTCATTCTTACTGGTCTGTGGCCAAGTGTCTTATGTCTCGCCTCTTTGTTTGCCACCATCTGGTATAATTGCCGAAACAAGATCGCATCAAGTGTCGTGCCACACATGTAATATTCAACAAACAGGAATAAATGCCAGTGGTTATGCGTATATCGGCCAGCGCAAGCTGTGCACCGTCATGTGTGGTTTCCGCAAACGTCGGAACCTACCCCACGGGCCAGATACCTAGTCTTAAAGACATGCCAGAAAGCAAAGAATTTTTCGTGATTGACAGACCTATGTCATTTGGACCGGGTTAATTGCAATAAAGCTGGATGTCAGAACTAGAACTGCACGAGTGCTCGTGGAACGCAGATACTTTGACGTGCCAAAAATAATCTCATGCGTCGTTTGCGCCTGAGTGGAAGAAAATTGTGTGGAAGTTTCCGATGAAATGATAAAAAAACAGCGGATACCGATGAAAGAATGTTCTGATTGCCTCTAGGAAGAGAAATTGTATCTAGAAAGCAGGGCTTCGATGCACAACGCTTCCCTTCTATCTGTGAAATTTTGAAGCGATGTTGCGGTGAATGCAGTAGAGACATTTTCTTTTCATCATGACAATGCTCTAATACTGGCAAACTACCTTCGAACCGAAATTGTGTCACCAAGTACTTTTGATATTAGGCGTTTTGTCAGAATTGTGAAGCCAATAAAAAAATAACCTTAAAAACCTGCTCCAACGTTCGGAAAACGAGCCCAGTAATTTTCCAGTAATGTAAAAAATAACCTTAAAAACCTGCTCCAACGTTCGGAAAACGTGCCCAGTAATGTTCCAGTAATGTTCATTAATCTATTCATAAGAAACCTTCTAAGCTTTCTGTCGGTTAAAACACATATGGCAAAAATGTATTTCGTTAAAAGGCTCACAACACGTATGAAGTGTTGCTAGCAAATTTTTTTTCGTGTGGACAACGTTTGTGCAGCGGCCGAGTTTACTCATATACTTTGAGTCTGTGTCTAAAGGTAATAGTAGTGAGTTAGTTATTGAAGTTCTCTGAAATAACTCTGCCGAAAAGGGTGTAAGCTGTAATGTCAGCCAATGCTATGATTCCCTTCCACTAAAGCTGTGTAATTTTTTCTGAAGTCTCTTGGTGCAGAAATCGGAGAGGTTTGTTCCTGAAACTCCGGGCTGAAGTCCTACAGCTTCAGCGAAACATCCATATTGTAGTTCTTGCCACACAGCACTCAAAGTAAGCTTCACCCGACTACTTCCAGCGCCAGTAAAGTCATAAAACGCCCAATGGTGGCCCAATATTTTCATTTCTTATCAATTTGGCCAGAACTCCAACTGTTTTCGTAGTGAATTGAAGAAGGCCATGCTTGTCAGGATACCTGATATCACAGAAACTGCTGCTTGAGAAGTGCTTTGGGACAAAAGAAGCTTATTTTCAATCTACTTCAATAAACCAGAAAGTCAAGCGTTTTTTAGCAAGATGGTTGTCGCATTAGTGCCACGTGCAGTCCTGTAGATCTAGATAAATTTTTATCGGAAATACATATTCAAATTTGTGGGGCCACATGCTCATTATGTCAGCGCACAGATGAAGAGAAGCGATATCATGACGAGAAAGCTAATAAGGCTGAAGACCAGAGCTCTTGTGGCCACGGACTTGTTAGCCGGGGCTCGGAGAGTGGGTTTATCCACGAGCTAGAACAAAAAGCATGTGTTTTCCTCAGAAATCTGGCTTTACCCTTAAAAATCAATTCACCCTAATCGGTCGAATAAACCTTTCGGCACCATTTTCCGGGTTTTGGCTGCACAATGCTGTATAGTAGAATGTATGCGAAGCGAGAGAACTTATCGACAAAACGAAACGCGAAAATGTAGCTATGGAATCGTTTGAGCTTCGATCTATGCTCTAAATACGCAGCAGAAAAGAACGCTATTTTGGGGCGGAGGGTGTGGCACGAATAATGAAACATCTGCTGCAGAGAAAAAATAGTAGAAAAGCGTAGGCAGCACAAGTTACACTCACAGTCAAAATTTAACGGCGATTTGGGCTTCTAGACAGCAACCGAGAAAGTTTTGTTTTGCCACTCAAATCAAATGAACACCATGTGCAGGAACCACGTTGATGGTTCCGGCACATGATGCTCACTGCGCATGTTCTTCTAGATTCTGCTATCTGAAAGGAGTGAGACAACAAAATGATGTCATTGGAGAGTAGCGCTTTCTCCTGTCGTCTTTCTAGTGCCCGTTGTTTTGCGCTAAGCAAAGTAATTATGAATTTGCTACCAACTAGCCCGCCAAAGCATTGTGCTAATTAATCACCAAACAATAATTAAACGGTGATCTTTTTTAAAACTGGCGCCACAAGCACAGGGGTTGATCTTGTACTCTCCGTATTGACAGTCCGTAGAAATCATTCTCCCATCTTTCTGTTTTGGATAAGCCAGAAAAACGCAGAAAATTTTGTATATATCTGTATACATAGGACAAATGTACTCGCATATGTGTAGGTATCTCTTGCTAAGGCAGGTTGTAACCTTAATTGTGAATTGTGGTATTACAGACGTACATTATATGGGTGCATTACCTATGCACTTCGCAGTCTATGAAATTTTATTCAACGGTTTACTTATAGGTTTAGTGAACTAATCATCGCATCAGCCAAAATTCAAAAAAGAAATCTAATGCTAGGAAAATGGATTTGCTTTGTTTTGTTCCTTCGTTTGTTTGTTTGCCGCAATATTAGGAGTATCTTCGTCACCATTTTCTGTGTATGCAACGACGGAAATTCGCTTTGATTGAAAAGTGGCTCTTCAATATTGTTCCTTAGATGAAAAGAATGCGTATTTCGTTTCTCCGTGTTATACATTAGAGTATACATCACTATGCTGCCGAAACAATGGCTGTAAAGCAGAGTTTAAACTTGGCATTTCTACACTACTTGATCCACGAGTGCTTTTATACTAAATTTCTCACTCTTTGTGGTTCATGATGCCATTATTCATTGGTTTTGTAGCTGATTTGACAGGTTTCATAGGCAAACGTAGCCTTGGTTATTTCATGGTTTAAAAAACTTGTTTGGTAAACACACACCAAAATAAGGAGAGACACAGTGCTCCGAACAGGTGCCCCTCAAGCGTTATATCGCCAAACTTCACCTGCAGTTCCCTTGTTCTGTGCAGTTCCCTGGTGTTGTGGCGCAGGAATGGCAACATGTATCAAAAGAGCAAAGACTTCTATTCCAAGAATTCATAGACGAACTATACGAAATAAGATCTGCATAATAAATGGACCTTTTTGTAGAGTGCAATTTTCAGCAGCAGTCTCAAATTCTCCCACAATGTCAAATGCAATTGATATACGTTTATAAGAATTACTGTTCAAAACCTAAACGCATTTTGCACGCTAGAATAGCAAATTGCAGCTAGTTGAGTGGCACAACGTCTGTAACTAATTTTTAATACTTTTCAAAAATTTTGGATAAGCAAAACATTTTTTGAAGCGGGAGAACAAGAAAACACGTGCTTCGCATGCGATGCCTACTTTTTTGTACAACGTCCATACATCGTGTGTGGCTCGTACACCGCACTGTGGTATAAACTTTTTTAAAACAGGGTTGAAGTGCCTCAGACAGGCTGGCCAACGTTTCGATAGGTGGACCTATCTTCGTCAAAGGCGGCCTCGTCATCCTCCGCGTGTTAGTTTTAAAGGGTTAGTGCAGTGACGTCACGTGCGGGTGTTGCCGCCAGCGACAACACCCGCATGTGACGTCACTGCACTAACCCTTTAAAACTAACACGCCGAGGATGACGAGGCCGCCTTTGACGAAGATAGGTCCACCTATCGAAACGTTGGCCAGCCTGTCTGAGGCACTTCAACCCTGTTTTAAAAAAGTTTATACCACCGTGTGCCATTCCATCTGCCAGCCCCTTTCTTGTTTTTGGACGTACACCGCACTATAATTATTGCCCCTCATTCTCGCATCTCTCTCATTTCGCATCTTTGAGCAAATTATTACGTCCTATCTATGAGATATTCTTTTCTACCATTTGCTCTGCGACACATCCAGTAATCTTCACATTCTCTTTCAGCTCGTAGGCTCAGTCGAATAGCCAGTAATGCTGCAAAGTATCACGGTTTATTCAGTCACATTTATAGAAAAATCTTATTACTATACACTACGATTCATAATTTACCCCCTATACGTCATCATGGGCAAACTTGTATGAAGACACAGCACAATCAATCAGCTCATGTCCTACAGAAATCATTTAATATGGGTAAAATATTTTGTGAATGTGCTACAGCCTTGAGATGCATAGAACCCTTAGAGCATTGTTTAAAGAAACCATGCGGTTCACATTTAACATAAAATTTTGTCGACGGTAATTTCGTTCGGCACGAGGTAACACGAACGCTGAGGGAAAGTTCTAAAAACGAATTAAATACGCGGAGCATGAATATTCTTCATCTGATTATTAGGCGCTACAAAATGAGAAAAACTATTCCATTAGTTTGACGGGCCGCACTGAGTGAAGAGAAGGTCCTGCATACATTAATTTGCGCGTCGTTTAAGAACGGTGCTCTAAATGAGGAAAAGACGCGTCACTAAAATACAGTAAATGCACTTTGCTCAACTTGCCTGTCATTTCAAAAAAATTCTTTACAATACTGACACATAATTTCTTTTCGCAAGCCATTAGCCTTTTTTGAGTGCGCGCTTCATGAAATAAGTGATTTTGCTTCGCGCGCAATTATGTTCTGATGCCCTTTATACAAAATGCGTATTTATTTTCTTATCACCAAATTATGAATTGAATGACTCTTTTAACGTAAATTTCTTCGCATAAGGTTTTACAATAGCTAGAAGACACATGCCGTTAGTCATGTAATGCATGAGATTATTTATTGCTAAACATTTCCCACCTCAGCAAATTTGGTGCTCCGTTACAGTCTATGTGATTCGTAATTTTAACATTTTTACTGTTGCATATGCCGCTATTTTCAGTCAATACATTATATGTTTCCATATAAATGCTTGTAGTGACGGCATGTATTAGCACAGGTAAACTTCACCTTTGTTTTCTAACCACAAAAAAAACGAGAAGAAAACCGGCAAGGTAGTAAACCGATTCATCCACAGATGAACACTCACTTTCTCTACGTTATGTATATTTTCGAAATGTTAATGACTACTAATTTCAAGAACTAATATTACCCTTTCAGATATTTCACATATTTCGAAAATTCGCACAGAGCATCCATGCTATGCATTTCAACTCGTGTGCCCTTAGCCCATATTACCTACCTGGTTTCATACCATGATCCCTTTTGATCATAAACTGCTACCGTTGTTCACCATTAACGTTTGTGTAGATTAAACTTCATTTATTATACCGTTTATTATAGCTAATATGCGAATAGTTCATTGGTTCGTTTGTTGATTGACCGTTGTTATTGGAAGCCGCTTTACACTTGACGCAGTGAAAAAATATGAACACAAGAGCTCAGTGTCAACGGATGATTGATATGGCAAGACAGCCATTATTGCACATGCTAGATTACATAGATGCACGGTACAATGGCTTGAAGAACACGTAACCGGGCAGCGAGAAAAACAAGGACGAAAAATGGAACGTACTTCCCCGCAGGGGCGTCTGCGCAAGCAGGCGTTTGGTGTGTTGCGACACCACGGACCCGAGCACACGAGGGTTGGACCCTCCCGCGTGTAGCCGTGCGCGGCTTAGCCGTGTCTGGGGAAAGGGGGATCCTGGAGGTTGAGCCGATGCTGGGTGTTTGGACCTTTAAGGCCCCCCAGCGGAGGCAACACACCTCTTTGGCCTCTGCTTCACATAGACGGCACCCCCGGACTGACCCACCCGGGGGAAATCGGCAGTCGCCTTTTTCATCTTTCCTGTCTTCTCTTCCCTTCTTCTCACTTCCATATTTCCTGGCGGCGAGGGTTAACCGTGTGTAATGTATCCAAACTTGGGTATATACATTAGGTTATAGTGGCTGTGTACTGCTGGCGCTGGCAGGCTGCATTTATACAGAATCTTGTCACGTCCCCGTGCTGGGCTCCATGGTGGGTGGCTGGCATAGCTGCCGAAATTTCAGTAATTTCTATGGCTTCTAGCTCATTCCCAAAGCTACCTGATCGACCTCTTTTGAAAAGAGGCCGCACCGATGAACCCTTCAACTTTTTCGCCAAGAGCAAAGATATTTTCCCACATTTTCACGTCATCCACACCGAAACGAACCAAAGGACTGTAAGAACGCTTTCTCCATTTGTTGTTGCGAAGTGCCTCACTGACACACTAGGCCCTGGATACAAAATTACTAAAATGGCCAGTGGCGACCTTCTCCTTGAAGTTCGTGACAAAACACAACACGACAAATTGACAAATCTTGTTTCATTTGGTGAAACCCCAATTTCAGTAACCCCTCACCGTTCCCTCAACAGCACAAGAGGTGTAGTTTCAGAGCAGGACCTTCTAGAACTGACTGAGGCAGAGCTGCTAGAGGGCTGGAAGGAGCAGCATGTCACGAATGTACAACGAATCAAGATCCGCCGAGATGACAAGGAAATACCCACAAAACACCTGATCCTTACCTTTTGTACCAGCACACTCCCCAAAAGCATCGAAACAGGCTATATGAAAATTAATGTCAGACCGTACATACCAAATCCACGACGATGTTTCAAATGCCAAAGATTCGGCCACGGCTCTCAGAGCTGCCGAGGTCGTACCACCTGTGCCAAGTGCGCGTCCCATGACCACCCTGCGGACAACTGCAACGACCCACTTCACTGTGCAAACTGTGACGGCGAACACGCCGCTTATTCTCGCTCCTGCCCTTCATGGAAGAAGGAAAAGGAAATCATAACACTTAAAGTAAAAGAAAATATCTCATTCAAAGAAGCGCGAAAGCGTCTTTCTATCGCACAGAGACCCACATTTTCCGAAGTGGCACGGCTGGGGGCACGGCCACAACGGTACTCGGCGGCTGTTAGGACCACCCAGAGTGGAACGGCGGCATCGCCACTCGCCCCCACTGCGGGACCAGCTAGTGCTGATCCGCCACCCTGCAACAGCCAGCAGCCCTCAGGGTCTGCCGTCTCTAGTGCTTCAAGGGCCTCTACACGCGTAGAGAAGCCCGCAACACCCGCGAGCGGACACCGCGAGCGGACATCCAGCGCCTCGTTAGAGGCCATGGATACATCACAAAGTGCTTTGGCGTCCCAGACGCCGAAGGCTCGGCGCAGTTCTCAGGAGCGCGCCAAAAAGGACAAAACCCGCATCACGGGGCCTGGAAAGAGCCCTGTGGGCCTAAAGTAGCTTCGCTTTCCTAAACACACAGCACATATTAATACCAACATGGATACATCAATATTACATTGGAACGTTAGAGGTCTTCTCCACAACCTCGACGACATCAAAGAACTGTTACATAAATATAATCCCAAGGTGCTGTGTGTACAAGAAACACATCTAAAATCAACACAGTCAGGCTTTCTGACGCAATTCGCCATTTTTCGCAAGGATCGTGACGATGCCGACACCTCTTCCGGTGGTGTAGCAATAATAGCTGATAAGTCCGTTGCATGCCGTGCTCTGGAACTTCAAACACCTCTCGAGGCAGTTGCGGTTCGGGCATTATTGTTTGGAAAATTAATTAGCATTTGTTCTATCTACATACCACCTAACTTTCGGCTCCATCGAACAGAACTCGAGGGAATTATAGATGCCCTGCCAGACCCATACATACTGGTTGGGGATTTCAATGCACACAACACCCTTTGGGGGGATTCCCGATGCGATGCAAGAGGTCGAATAATTGAACAAATCCTGTTTTCTTCAGGCGCCTGCGTGCTGAATAAGAAACAACCAACATTTTACAGTCTTGCACACAACACATACAGTTACATAGACTTAAGCATACTATCCCCGACCTTAGTACCCCGTTTAAAATGGAAAGTTATTCAGAACCCTTATGGCAGTGACCATTTTTCTGTGATCCTCCAATCTACAAGAGAACATGATCCTTTCACACACGCCCCTCGATGGAAGATTGCATCTGCAGACTGGGAAAAATTTAGGACTCTGACGTATATGCCTCGAAACGCTCTTAACGATTTTAATATAAACGACGCTGTTGCTTATTTTACCGCTTTTATGATTGACGCCGCATTGGAGTGCATCCCACAAACAAACGGGAGCCCGAAAAAAAGGCGAGTGCCCTGGTGGAACGAGGATTGCAGGAATGCACGGAAAAAACAGAACAAGGCCTGGGACATGCTGCGCCGCTCTCCAACAACAGAGAACCTTGTTAACTTCAAACACATAAAGGCCCAAGGAAGACGAACACGGCGCACGGCTAAAAGGGAAAGCTGGGAAAAATACATCTCCAGTACTAACTCCTACAAACAAGAAGGAAAAGTATGGAGTCGGCTGAAAAAATTAGTAGGCCACCAACCTTACCTCCTGCCTTTGGTCGGTGTCCAAGGCAATAACCTTGAAGACCAGGCTAACTCCCTTGGACAGCATTTCGAACATGTGTCCAGCGCCTAACATTATTCGGAGCTTTTCCACAAACTAAAAGAATCTGCAGAAAGCAAGCCGTTAAATAGAAAGTGTCGAGAAAACGAACCTTACAACAGTCCCTTTAGTGTTATGGAATTCAGAGCATCATTAAACACTTGTCAAAGCTCTGCTCCCGGAGCCGACCGTATTATGTATGAGATGATAAAGCATCTGGACTCTAGCGCTCAAATGGCTCTGCTGTCCCTCTTTAACACTATTTGGGCAACTGGGTTCCTTCCACTGGTTGGAGAGAAGCCATCGTGGTACCCATTCTAAAACAAGGTAAAGATGCATCCTTAGTGGAAAGTTACCGTCCCATTGCTTTAACAAGTTGTCTTTGCAAATTTTATGAAAAAATGATAAACCGCAGGCTCTTACATTTCCTTGAAGAAAACAAACTGCTCGATCCTTATCAGTGCGGCTTTAGAGAAGGCCGTTCTACAACAGACAGCCTTTTTCGCATAGAAACAAACATCCGCGAAGCTTTTATACACAAACAGTTTTTTCTGTCTGTCTTCCTCGACATGGAAAAAGCATATGATACAACGTGGCGGTTTGGAATATTACGAGATCTTTCAGAAATCGGTATCCGCGGGAATATGCTCAACATAATAGAAAGCTACTTAACAAATCGCACATTCCGCGTTAGAGTTGGGAATGCTCTGTCCAGACCATATACACAGGAAGCCGGGGTGCCGCAGGGAGGCGTACTCAGCTGTACGCTTTTCATCATAAAAATGAACTCCTTACGTTCAGCAATACCACCCGGCGTGTTCTACTCCCTATATGTAGATGATATACAGATCGGGTTCAAGTCGTGTAACCTCGCAATTTGTGAACGACACATCCAAATTGGACTGAACAAAGTGTCTAAATGGGCCAGAGAAAATGGCTTTAAAATCAATCCCAATAAAAGCTCATGTGTGTTATTCACACGAAAGAGAGGACTGACCGCATATCCCAATGTAGACTTAAATGGACAGCGCATACCTGTAAATACAGAACACAAATTTCTGGGCATTATTCTGGATAAAAAATTAACATTCATTCCGCACCTAAGATATCTTAAGCACAAATCCCTAAAAACAATGAACATTCTAAAGATCTTGTCGCATGCAACATGGGGCAGTGACAGGAAATGCCTCATGAATGTCTACAAAAGCCTTATACGTACACGCCTAGACTACGGGGCCGTAGTTTTCCAGTCTGCCACCCCAAGCGCCTTAAAGATTCTTGACCCTATTCATCATTTAGGTATCCGCCTGGCTACCGGTGCCTTCAGGACGAGTCCTGTGGAGAGTCTCTACGTTGAAGCCAATAAGTGGTCGCTTCATCTTCAGAGATCGTACTGCAGTTTCCTTTACTTTCTGAAAGTTAAAGCGAACCGCGACCATCCGTGTTATGAAATCATAAACAACCTTGCATCTGCAACGCTGTTTGGTAATCGACCTGCAGCTAGAGAACCATTTTCCCTGCGCGTTAGAAAACTTTTTGAGGAAATGGAAGTTCCGGCTCTTGAGCAACACCTTATGGCCCCAGCAAAACCACTGCCGCCGTGGCAGTGGCAGCACATAGAATGTGATACATCCTTCATAGAGGTTACAAAACACGCTCCAGAGGCACACATAAGAATGCATTTCTTAGAACTCCAGCACAAGTACCCGTACACAGAATTTTACACTGACGCTTCGAAGTCGCACGCTGGCGTTTCTTACGCAGCTGTCGGCCCATCGTTCTCCGAATCCAACGTTATGCACCCGGAAACAAGCATCTTCACCGCAGAGGCTTACGCAATACTGTCTGCTGTCCAACAAATCAAGAAAACAAAGCTACAGAAAGCCATTGTATTTACAGATTCCCTATCTGTCGTAAAATCTCTGACATCACTCAAGAGCCTCAAGAATCCCATACTCATCAAACTATATTCACTCCTGTGCAAATTATATTCGTGTAATAAACAGGTCATTGTATGTTGGGTGCCTGGGCACAGGGACATCGAGGGCAACACGCTCGCTGATGAAATTGCCAAATCGATTACAAAAAAAGCTGGCAACTCTTCCATAGGTATCGCACCTTCAGACCTAAAGCTATTTTTGCGCAAAAAACTTAGAAGGCATTGGCAACAGATGTGGGATACCGAAACTTCTAATAAACTCCATTTAATTAAGCCACACTTAGGAAATTACGAACCAATAACAAAAACAAGGCGAACTGAAGTCATTTTCTGCCGCCTTAGGATAGGCCATACCTATGGCACACACTCTTATCTATTGACCGGTAGCGAAGTTCCAACCTGTTGTAAATGTGGCGAAACACTGACCATCCTCCATGTCCTGCTGGAGTGTCGGGAAGCGGAATCTCAAAGAAGAAAGCACTTCCCTCTAGCGTACCGACAGCAGATCCCTTTACACCCATGTATGTTCCTTGGTGCGGATCCGCTTTTTAACCCCAAAACAGTTTTTAACTATTTACAAGATGTTGACGCATTACAAATACTAGGCCCACAAGTTTCGTAGCACGGCCTCTAATCAGAGGCTCCTGCTGCGAAAGCAGCGCTTTGTATAGCACTTGCCTCCGGGCCCTTTCAGTTAAGGACCTTCTTGAGGCAGCAGTACTACTGACATATATGCATTTTTAGTACCTCACACCTTCATGGTATAACGTTTAGGTTAACAGCACACCTCACAAGCCATTGTCATTATGTTAACATGTTTATACCCTGCTTCTTGTCTTATGCCTCCATACAGCCACACTATCTCGTCATAGATAGCCATCATACCCTTTGCTGTTACTTTTCTCACCGAGTACATAACACCATTGTTTGGCGCTCTTTGGCCATGACTGGCCCTTGCGCCACAAAACGCTATACATCATCATCATCATCATCATCATCATCATCATCAGGAACGTACTTAGGATGGGCGTCCTGTGCACGTTCTTTTCTTCGTTCTTATTTTATCACGCTGCCCTGTTATGTTGTTCAAGCATGCACAAACTAACACAAACAAGAGCTTTAAGAAGTGGTAAATGCATGAACAAAGTCGTAAACCATTAAACCAGAACAACGACGACAACATTCCATCGTCTTCATTCTGGTGTCGTCTTCATATTCCAGTCATGCGGTCGTCCTAATACGAGGATGATAAATCCTTCTCTTCTTCCTATAGATCCCTAGATCCCTAGATAAGGATTTACAGCACCCTGGTGTTTCAGCGCCTTGGCGTTGGGAGGAGATGCCAAAATAAGAAAAAAATGGTGCCACGCAATATCCTTAGAGTGACGTCATATTGTTTGGGACTCAGGGAAGAAGCGGGAGCAGACACCACATTCAATATTTTGTTGTCAACATTGACTTGACATTTCTATAACATTTTACTCTGTACCAGCATGCAGATAGAGAAGCGAGTAAGCAAAGCAGCAAATAATTTGTTGTAGTTTCTAAAAATGTGACAGGAAAGATTTACAAAACATAATTCCCTTCTTCAGAGCATTTCAGACGCTCTTTGTAACAATTTGCCGACACTCATACTTAAAAATAAAACGCTTACTGCAAAGAGGACAAAGACGTGCCATACATCGATGTGTTGGTTTGTGTTTGTCGAATTTTTAAAATTATATTAGAAAGATGAACTGTTCGCTACTCTGCGTAGAAAGAGATCTGGCATTATTTTTTGCGCATGGCTGAGGTTACCAGAACAATAGCGGAACCGGGAATTCGTTTCCTATGTCTTCGTCTATCGCGACATTGACTTGTAGGTTTTGCCACCCAGCAGGGAGCTCGTTCCATGAAATATAGGCACTTAGATATCCTATAAGCAAAAATTTGAAGGACGCAGGCACAGAACAAAATGTGTAATGCAGTTGTCACACGTTTTTCCATGGATGAGCACGTCATGACTATCAGTCTAAGTTTTCTTCGGTGTTTCGTCTTTGTAACCATGTGAAACGCCTTACCCTAACATCAGCTATCATCCATGTAAATTCTCCATGAACAAGTGCATGTCGCAACAACTATAACAACACAGAAAATGTGACTTTATGTATGGCTACCTCTAAATACATTCAGCTGCAGTATATAACCGAGCCGCTTGCATAGGAAAGGAGACTCAAACTCGGTAGACATCTGCTTGATAATAAAGTAGTTTCATGCATAACCTTATGTTAACGTAGGCTAATATATCTCATGTACATGAAGCGGCGACTTCAAAACTGCATGCCTGTAAGAAAGGTATCGTAGCATCTGTCTTTTCAAATGCTAAAACAAAAAAATAACTTCTTCATTGGTGTTTTGCAATACTAGACTCACCTAGATGTAATGGCTTCTAACTTTACTCATGCTTGAACGGTTCCGATGACCACCGCGAAGCAAGAAATTTTCGATAATCTCCGACAAAATAATTAGACCTTTTCCTGCTGTTGGTGATACTACAAAACTGTCCTTTGCACAGCGCACTGGCGCATAGACCAGTGCGTCTCTGTTTAGTGCGACATCTCGTCATTCACGCCCGCGCGATGTCTCGGCAAGAGCAGATGGGTCGGCGACAATCCCAACTTGCAATAGTAAGCACTGCGCCATCGTATATTCGGCAGCAGTAACCATGGTAACAGAGTAAAGAAATAACCGAACGGGACGTTTTGAAAATTACGTTTCTTCTTTCTTTTTCCGCATCAGTAGAATTTGTCGCGCTTTGCGCTTCCAATTAGCGCAGATACACATCTTGTCCAAAAGAGTAGTGCGCCTCTAACCAGTGAGATTGCGTCGAGAGGATCTTGTCATTGTCAGCGTGAAGCTCCTTTGGACGGGCACAAAATTGCAAGCTCCACTGGAGTGGTCACTCCGTCATTGTCATTCCTTCGTCGTACTGCATGGGCTCCGCATGTTCTAGCAACGCAAACTTATGTCGAGGTAGGTGATTTCTGGTGAAAATGTGCCTAACTTGGGCAAGTGCTTGATAGTTTCAAATGATCGTTAGAAAAAGAACAATGTTCTTTGGAAACGACAGCAATAGTCTCGCTTAAACCAATCTTCAGAGAAGATCTTTGCTTTTGTTTTTGTTTTGCATTTAGAGCTATAGCAGCCTCAGTCTCTGCAATAGAAGGCAGAGTCTCTTTCTTCTTTCTTTTGTACTGATGCGAAGGCACAGTTATCACTGCGTTGAGATATCCTCAAATTTGGCCAACGTAAACACTCTTTCAAGTTCGCAAATTCAAACATACTAGCACTCAAATCAATGACGTAGTAGTTCTTGTGCGCACTGGAGTACCCTCTTTAATTTGAATGTTGCTGCTCCTCGGCTTGTGGTCGAACGGACAACGCTGCACTGGTGCCAAAAATTTTTCTTGTAGACTAGCCCCTCGACGTATTTTTCGACGATTACGTGAAAAAGCGGTCCCGTAAGGAATAGCCACTGGTCTTTGTATGTGGGCCCATACTTTGCGTGCCCTGCAGCCATTCTATGCGGTATTGCGTGTCGTGGTCGAAGTTTTTTTGCGAGCCTTCTGCCACTGAGGCAAGAGGCACCTAACCAAACCCCGACTGCTGAGTGGCTTTGTGCCGGGTTAAGGAAGCTGGCTTAACAACCATGCAAACACGACTGCATGAGGGCGCTACTGAGGCATGAGCTCACAAAGGCTCTTTTGGAGAGCTTTGAATGGGCCAACTGGAAGGTGTGAGGGCCGGATTTTTGGGTATTTCTGTATTTGTCTTTGCTCATAGCAACAGAACTCGCGAAGGAGCGAACAAGTACCGGCGTTGTGGTAGTACTTTAATCAAGACGTTGGTGGGCAACTCGGGCTGCAAGAACAGAGGTTCAGGGAACTCGAAAGCCATTGCGAGTGCCCTAGATGGCCAACCGACTGAAACAATCTAAAATTATACTGCCCAACTAAACAAACTCGTCACGAATTCTTCTTCCTTCTTTTTTTCCCTTTTTTTAGTTTTTCTTTTAAGATGCTATTTGTAACCGCCGTGGTGGTTCGGTGGCTTATTACGCCTTGCTGAGCGTAGAGTCGCCGTTCGATTCGCGATTGATCGCGCAGAATGCAATTGTCTTCATGTGTTGCGATTTAGATGCACGTTAACGAACTCCACGGGATCTAAAATTATCCGGAGCCCTCCACTATCATCCGCTATGCAGCACCGAGGCGTTAAACACCGTCATCCTTTCGATTGTCGCCCCACACCTGGTTATTTCACTGCGCACACGTTTAATCAGGCCTTTAGCTTACCTTCTGTCTTGCAACCAGCTATATTTCCTTAAGTTCAACGTTCAACGTTAGACGTTCTATGTTGGTCGATTTCAGTGTTATTTCCTTGTGTCTAGAGTCTTGGTGGTTTCCATAAGAGCAATGACTAGTTAATATGCTACTCTGCTCGTCGGGCGATGTGGAAAGGACAAAATTTAGCAATGCCTTTATGCAGCGATGCTTCTCGCTTTGATTGCTATAGAAGTGTCGGTATCACAAAATTTGTATAACTAACGTTAACCGAAAAAGTGCCAAACATATAAAGTGTAAAACTAGCTTAAAGCACAGTTCTTGTGCTTCATAGATCCAGGTTATTCCGCTAACGCACTTTCTATTCGTCAATTCTGAGAACACACGCCTCTTCCAGGGCGTGATTAGTTTTTATTCGAAAAGAACCGGATAGCAAAAGCTGTCTCCTTGTTGTTTTTACAACCGCTCGTAACTTTTGAAACCTGATAGGGGAATTAATTATTTTTTGAGGGGCCTACCTTGATTGGATTTCAGTAGCTTGAATTTCTGAATGGTTCACATAGAAATTTATTATCGCATTTCTGATGATTAACACCGCTATTGCTGCATGGCACTGAGAAACAAATCCAGGGCTCGTATTCGTCGAATACCACGGGCAGTAAAGCAGTTTGTATACAATCAGCTGTAATAGCTTACAGAGTACTAACGGGGGAGGCCAGTGAGTTACAAGGAGCTCTTGCAAGCGAAAGGCTTTGCAAACTCATTCCTACTAGAATGACTTCGCGTTGCTCAGTTTCGGCGACATTTCTGTGCAAAAGGGTACAGTGCTTTTCTTGCAGCAGTCTACTCTTAAGCTGTTGTGTTCTATTTTTTTTGGCAATATGAAAGGCGAGCTTTCAGGACTTCTCATGAAAAACTAGTGTAGATAATAAGAACGAATGACTCTCCGCAGCCGTAAAATTTTTCACGTAATCGGAGGTCACCTTTGGAGCCACACCAACAACTTGCAGTGATGATGTGCTCTTGTTTTGTTGCATCTACCACCCTTATTTTTACATTAGCGGTAAGGGCTGCGTATCCATAACGGTTAACTCGTGCCTTTGTTTGAGCATTTCTGTGACAGATAGTTCCACCATTTCGGCAGGCGACTGGACAATCTCTGGCATGACTTTTAAAGCAACACGCCATCTTTTCAGGTCAAAGCATACTGTGTCGTGCCATCGCGTTCACCATAGTATGTGTTTGCTTTAGCGAGGAAGTTTTCTATATCCTATAGCTGAGAGGCTTTCCCGACACTTCGGTGAAGCAAGATGCCGCTGCATGGCTTTATTTGTAGGTGTCCTTCGAAAGCATACTTTTCTTTCCATGCCCATACGAAATCAATGAGGGGAGTGGATCCTGGCAGAGGTATTGTTATCTCATTGAATGCTTTTTTTTTCTTTTTCGTACTTCTTTTCGTACCTTTTCGTACCCTCTTCCTACGTTAGTATAAGGACTGAGCAATCACGACATTTTTATCACCGCTTGTTCAGCTTCTCCTAATCCTAAGTACTACATTAACTCTAAAATGAGAGGGCATTAGCAATCCAATCTTCAGCACTACGTAGCACGGTTACACTTATTGCCAAAACAAAGAGATGCGGACCCTGGAGAACATGTCTACAGACGGAAGCGTGCGATCGCGATCTCAAAAGCAGCGGATTATTGGCGTCCATGCACCGCATGTCTCGCTGTCCTGTGCGCAGCAAAGGCAGTCTGCGGTAAGCGACGAAGATCACGGTTGATGACTCGACATGCTTCGTTAGCACGTTGGCCACTAGTGAAGCATGCCTGGTGTTTGGTGGTAGAGTTTGTAAAAGGAAGCACTGATAACCGATCCCGTGGAAACAGGTGCGAGTTTTGAAAAACAGCCTATCTCGAAACGCATCCTCAAAACTCATCGTCAAAACGGGTTCTCCCGAACTGACTCATCTGGGGCACATGGCACTAGGACGCTTCTGGAGGCTTCGGCCTCACACTATATTAGGCGCCTAGGGCTCCTAATAAGAACAACAAATGTTTGAAACGTTCTTTTACAATTATTTTAGCTCTAATTCTGTCATTCCTAACATCCAACATTTTCCTTTGTTCAGTTAATGATACCAATTATTTCCTCTACATCAAGGCTCATTTTCGAGATTTATTAATTGAATCTAACGACAAAAGCGGCGGACGTTCTTTTCAGGGATCACGAAACACATATTTCCGACCTCATCGCTATGTGACCACCTCACCTAGGACTCGAACCCTCGTCGTCATGGCTGAGGGACAGAACATGGGGGTTAATCAGCCGCAAGCCTGGCGACATTTTCGTTTCACGTGTTCATCGTCGTTCCTCTTGTCGCGTGTACCTTTTTTTTTTTGTCCCAAGCATCACACTTGCGGACGGCTCTATAACTCTCTTTAGAAAACGTCCGTGCAACTTCATTAAACTATTCAGGTAAGAGAGCTTTGCTTACGCCGCAGCGTATTTAGTCACCAATATTGGTAACATCGCGCATGTAAGGAAAGTGAGAATTCACAAGTGCTTGTGGCGGAAGACTGCAATCGGTTTTATATACTCCCAAAATGAGCGAGCGAATTACATTTTCACTAGACGTACGCCTTCCCAAAAACAGTTATGTAGAAATTCACAGCCTATTTTCAGATTTATGATGTTACTATACCTGTCCGTCCTGAAATCGCTTTACATTACCTCCAGTTACCTCTCTTGAGAAGCTCGATATTTGAAGCCTGCGCAATATTATTTACCGCAGATCTCGCACAGCGCAGCACGTATCCCGCTCTCGCGTGACAGTTTTCTAAGCAAGTTTCCACGAAAACGAAATAAACGAGAAAGCGAAAAAATTGCTAAGCATGGTCGGCCAGTCTGTGGACACACAGGCGCCGCCTGTGAACAATAATGGCTGATAGATCACTTCGCGACGCGAAACCCGCGGTCTAGAACAATACGCTTAACTGGAAAACTTCACCTTTTTTTCGAGACAAAACATCGAAATGCTCTCGACCAATGTTCTCAAAGATTTATTACTTGGACTGTGCGTTCTGAACCAAACGAAGTTCTTGGAGTCATTGCCAAGAACTTTGAAAGGAGTGAATTTCGAAACGGCAATATTTCTTCATTCACTAGCGAGAAATAAGCGGGCAGTTATGCCTTTCCTGGCTCAGACAAGCCTAAGCCTCAATACCTCTTAAGGGCGGCCTAGCTGGGGAGCTATCCTGGAACGATCTCTTTCGGCGATACTATTGCTTCGGCCGTTAGGCGCACGTAGATTGGCTGGTTGAACAAGAGCTGATTGGCTGGTTCAGCATTACGTCACGCGAAGGCGCTAGTACTGCCCAAAGTGATCGTCCGAGAATGCAGTAGTCCTCTCACGCATGAGTAAAAGCTGTTTTTTCGTATTCTTTGTGTGTTTATTTTTGTTTGTTTGTCAATAATGTTCTTGTTATTTCCAGTTTTTATTTGCAAACAACCTACCACATTTTACTATACTTGAATTTCTCAAAGTGTTCAGTGAAGGTGACGAAGGGCGGCTTGCACGACCATTTAGTAATAAAAATAATAACGAATTTTAGAACGCGTTCTAGTGCGGGCTGGGAGTTGTCTACGGAACATTTAAGAACGATTCCTTAAATTCGTTCTTATTTTCGTTATTAATTGTTCGTGCAAGGCACCCCAGATCCGGTCCATGCATAAAGGGCGCAATTTTATCAGTTGCTCTTGTATAACTACGCTTTCCGTTAAAAAATGCCCACGTGTATAAAATGCAGGTGAAATTCACATATGTACTCGTCCATTAATGTCCTTGTCAGCTGATTCACTGTTAACTTACTGAAGATTGAACTAATGAACATGACAAGGCAGGAAGGAAAGAGAAATGCAGAAGGCAGGGAAGTTAACCAGAATAACGTCCGGCTGGCTACCCTAAACCGGGGGAATTGAAAAGTAAGAGAACAAAGAGAGGAGAGAAGGAAAGAAGGAAATTAGCGGTGAGTTCACTGACGTGTGTGGGCTGATAGTAATTGCACTAATAGTCACAGACGTTCATACAAGCCCATCGTCCTCAACGAGCACAAAAGTGCTTTCACCGCTTTATAGGCCGACGAGTGACGGGGGCCGTGTTCCAGCAGCACCTGCATGGAAAGCGGCCGATTGTCTAGTTTTTGGAGAGCGCTAGCAAGTTCTTCTCTTTCTGGGGCACATCGTTGACAGTGCCACAGCAGATGGTCGATATTTTCTTCGGTGCCGCAGCCCTTGTATGCTGCACTGTCGGTCATTCCAGTTAATCTAGAGTATGCCTTTGTGAAGACAACTCCTAACCAAAGGTGACAGAGAAGCGTAGCTTCACGTCGGGGAAATCCGAATGGAGGTCGGAGTTGCAGTGAGAGGTTTAATTGATGCAGTCGTGTAAGTCTTCAGTTTGGCGAGTTCCGCTGGGTCAGCGAGAGACTGCATGACAGGTGTCGAAGCTACCTTGCAACATATGTCCTCGAAAGTGTAATTGGAGCGCTGTGCTCTTCTTGATGTGATGTGCGACATTTCCACTGATTCCACAATGGCCAGGTACTTATTGAAAGACAACCTCGCGACCTTTTTGTTGGGCGTTATGGCGAAGTTTCGCGATTTCGTATGTCAGCTGTTCATGACATCCGCGTCGGAGAATTGACTGCATGCACTGTTGTTTCCACTTTTGAGTCAGAGAACACGGCCCATTTTCTAGGTCTTTCAGAATCAATGAATTCCAGTGCGGGACGCAGAGCCGTTAGTTCTGCAGCCATAGAACGTGACTAATATGCCCATTCAACAAAGTAAGAAGAGCCGTCAGAATGAGACTACTTTTATTTCTTCAGTTGCGAGCTCATGAGTTCAATAATAGTAAAGATTGATTGTAAAACTAAAAAAAATTCAGAAAGTACCAGTACTGTTGTTCACAGGGAGAAAGCAAGGTTAAAGAACAAATGAAATATCAACATCCATCATAACAATGCTCATACGTGCGCATTCCAAGCGCAAATAAAAAAAAACATTCTAATACCAAAGTGTTCATTCTTCTCGTAAGCGATTTGTTTCACTGGGTAACTGCTAATAAAAACAGACGAGCTCTTAAATCAATCAGCAATATTGTGATGCCTCGTTAGTGTTTGATAATAGTTATGCTTTGTACGAGTTTCGTGTCGAACGCTAAAGTGTGTTGTCGTCTTATTGCTATAACATATATTCTGTAGTTATTACAACGCTCGATCTCGTGCAAGTTTGGCAAAATCTTCAAGCTCAGGTTGTACTGCTTTGTTTATAGCTAGCGAATGTGAATCAACTGTTTTGTATTTGTAAAATATTAGCCTATTGTTTTTCGCTGGATTCTCTCTCGCCTTTAACTTACTGCGTTAACGTACCGGAACCGTGGGACTTGAGTATAATCAAGTACAACTATAACGATTGAAAGTGCTAAAGCTACCTATTTACCTCTGGTATAGCTTCTCGCTGCAGGCGCCTTATGAGAAAATAGCAATTGTAGTAAAAATGTCATACCCTTCACGTGGAATTGCCACCTATGGTCGCCGCATGTTACGAATGCTGTAAGGGCGTAGCTTATGTGAACGAGCACCTTAATTAAGAATGCTAGCAAAATACGCATTAGCGTATAGCTTATCCAAAGACTGTGGCACCGAGATGAATAGTTTTTATTTCGCAACTGCCAGCAAGCATTCAAATTGTATTAGACCTTTCTAAGGCTGTGTTGCAGGATAAGCCAATTTTTTTATTATTATTTTAAGTGTTTCTTATGCTGTCTTAGCCATTAAATCCGCAAAAGGACGTGCAACAACCGGAAGGCACTGTGCACGTTTAGGGACTTTTTCTACGACACGTGATTCAAGTGGAGAAAGTTCACCCGTCTTTTCTGGGCTACCAGTATCGTCATGGAGGGGGGCCGGTTAAGAAAATAAGTAGTGACGCATAACACAGCAGCACGTCGCTAACCATAGAATATAATGCAATATTCGTAAAGCGGTATCATTTTTTTTCTTTGTTGTTATCTTTCTTCTATGGCATGCTACAGTACACTCTCCTAATCTTCACCAGCCCTCCAATACCGCAACGTCAGCCGAACAGGTACGGTATACTTTCTTGCAATTCAGAATACTAAAGAAAATAAAAATTTAAGTGGATCAGCAGGCAGACAGGCGTAATGCGTCTCATCGTTCGATAAGTAGAAGCTCGTCTATCGAATCGGAAGAAATTGAATTTGCGGTCCCAGAATCTACCATGAAGGGATCAGCTTTCTTTTTTCCTCTCGAGTGAGCAACTGAGTATTCGGCATAGAGTTTGGCTCGCGTCTGTGTTGATTGAATAAAAGGGTTTATTGTTTTAAAACTACCACATATGTAGGACCAAAGGAGAAGACGGTATTGGGAAGTGATAGGGGCGTTGCTAGTACAGATGCATTTTCACAAATTCTTGCTCGTGAACATGCACTCAAATACCTGGCACACGACTGCCTTCCTGTGGGCCCTCAATTGTATTATGTCCACCGCTACTACATGTTCAACCCGCTACCCTACGCTCACCAGAAAAAACGCTCTGCCTATTACGAAATCCTTCAAAATTACTGCACACGGAGTTATTAAAAGGAAGTAATTTGATATTATGTGGTAATTTTTTCTGGCTTGCAATGTACAAAACGTAGATAGCAGGTCATTGAATGCGTTGCCAGAGAACAGTACCATTATCGCAATGCCGATGCACGTGTGTAACTCCTACTCGAGTACCAGTGCCATGATACTGCGAGGAAACGGATACACGTTGAGTAATTGATGCTATATTGTCCAGCATTCTCCCTGAAGAAACAAGTGCTTGTCCTATGGCCAACGATGAGGCTAAAGAAAAGAACACTCGTGGTTTTACATATAACAAGAAAAAATACCAGGAATCATAGACTAATAATTCAGTGTCCAATCCTCAGCCCTTAATCACAATTTTTCAAATGCCATATATATATATATATATATATATATATATATATATATTTATATATATATATATATATATATATATATATATATATATATATATATATATATATATATATATATATATATATATATATATATAATTCATTTTGGTGATGTGCAGTTGCGTAGTTGTATGATCGGTTATGTGACGATGCATAGATACGTCAGCTGGCACGTCTGCAAAGTTGTGTGTGCGTGTTCTCGGAGTCTTTTGGCGCACACTCACTTGTTTACGAGACTGTGTGTGCTTCGAAGTGTCATTATATTCTGTTTACTCGTGTGGGGAACTTCGTAAATGTTCGCGATACTTGAGTGTCTGAAGTATTTTTGGGATCTTGGTTTGGTTTCTCTTGTGATAAACTAGCAAGCAGCAGGCGCCGCCTAAAGCACCAACCCCACTTTTAGCACGATAAATACGTGCCCATTAACTTTGGAATCTTCGGTAATCATATTATTATTAGAAATTTTAGGTAAAGAACTTCATCTTTGCAGTACCTAGACATTGAATACGTTTCCCGGGTGAAGTAGTAAAATGCTATATAAAAGAGGAAACACGACTAGACCAGAAGCATAGTAGTCTTCAGTTCGTTGTACTTTCTCTTTTCCTTTTAATTAGCAGGAAGGGTTACCACATATAGCACAATTGTGAAATTAAATGCCGTCTTATTCTATGTCCTGTTCATTAGGCAGGAAACCTAAATACCACCAGCACTGAGATATCAGCCAGTGGAATGAACGACAAAACACATTGGGGTTCCGCATCTATATGTATGCGCTGCATTGCTCAAAGCCCGCTTTACAAAGGTTTCCTGTAATCACTTCGTCACAATGCTCAGTGCCCCGTGAAAATTTATCATGACGACACCATATTGCATATCCTTGTCCACTGCCACTCGTTTGATGATGTAACGAAGAATTTGCAGAACGCTATAATCTGGCTGTACGACAGGTGATTCACAGAAGAAAAAAGTATTCTGGCTAGGACTTAAGCATCATGTGAACACAAAGCCACCAGAGACCTGCTTTGCTGCGTAAAGATGACTGGGCTCAGCAACGGCTTTGAATGAGCCCTAAACTATGTTAGAGGAGCGTGCGCATAACTTATTCCTGTTCCTTTTGCTTTTCTTTTTCTTCCAGCTTCCGCGTCACCTTCCGCAAACCGGGTCAACCTGACTAACCTAGTTGCCTTCCCTTTTCTCTGCCTCTGTCTCTTGCAGAAAGATAAGCAAAAACGGCAGCGCATTCCGCCACCATTTCGCAGAAAAGACATCTCGAAAATTGTGCCGTTCTCTAGTGCTGCATTGGTCGATGCCGCTTGAGCAATGGAGCTTCGGGATTTCGGAATCTAGTGCATGTACAAAAAATGGCTGTGGCTTAGGTAAGGTTAAGCCCAGGATGCGAAGCATACTAGCCTTCATTTTAGTTGTTGAACCACTGTTTAGCCTGGTGAACTGCTGTTGCTTGGCTATATTTGGTTCGGCTAGACGAAGAAACAACTCATGCATTACTGCTTCGCCTTCAAGAGTGGAACGCGACAGCGTTCCCGTCGACCCGCCAAGGGGTGTAAGACAATGGGCTACAGGGCAGCGACTACGCGCCCCGCATTGGACGCAGTGAGCGTCGAGCAAAGCAGCGTTCGGCGCGGCAACGAAATGTGCGCCTGAGCAAGAGAGGCACGCCTTAGAAACAGCTCGTTTCTAAGGCAACACCGCATTCACTAGAGGCGCTTTTGTACCGCTGTGAAGCATCGTACTCGTGGCTCAGTGGTAGCGTCTCCGTCCCACACTCCGGAGACCCTGGTTCGATTCCCACCCAGCCCGTCTTGCAAGAGTTCAGCCAAAGCCACTTCTCCTCTGTCGTGACGTCACGGTGTCACGTGGTTTCAAGGTGACACCGCCGCGCCTGAGGAGCTGGGTTGAGCTCTCGTAATATGCTTCACATAATAGTATATAATTAAAATGTTACATGCTGAAAATGGTTTCAGGCAGCATTATCGCGGAATTTGTGATGCCCGCCACTTATAAAAACCTTTCGCAGAAAAGGTTATTTTGCCTCAAATTTCCTCCTTCTCATATTTCGGAAGCAGTCGGTGACGACAACCTGTTTGTACCTAGATCCTTTATGATTCATCTGAATCACTCTAGTGGCAATACCAGGTGCTGTACAAATCAATCAGTCAGTTATTATTAAGAGAGAACGTGCGGCTAGTGTTTAATTGCGAATAAACGTACTTCTATAGCAATTAAGAATGTCAATAACACTCTAACGAGGTTTCAGTGCCGACGGTATATTCCTGACAACTCTTTGCTGTTTTGTGATGTGCTGGATAAATTTTATCCATGCAGGCATGTGCGAACCACTAAGAACAAGTATGGCAGACAGCCGAAAATCTCACGTACTCCCATGATTTACTATTCCATGCGGTTAATTTTGAGGCCTCTTCATTGCTCCGTATCCTACAGATAGCAGCGTAATCAGAGTGATAAGCGCGCAGAACACAACCTATGTAATCTACGCCATACATGCTTGAACTCCACGAAAAGCAAGCGTGGCCTGGAGTGCGCGAAGGAGAGGGGCGCACCCTGTTAATTAGGAATTAAGCAGCAGACGAAATGGACATGTCCACCAGGTGGTCACTTACAGAGTACCCCCTCCCTCCTTCCAGGTTACTGTGAAGTAGAACATATGGGCAGTGCGCCAAATGACGCATCCCGCACCCTATCGCGCTTGTTGCACGAAGTGCTGATCACAGCGGTGGCGCTGTCGTCGCAAACGATTCACCGCGTCTAGCGAACCGTAACTCTACGAACAGCCTGTCTGGAGCGGGCACCAAGTCAGAAGCCAGAAGCACCTTCGATACTTACCGACTACAGCGCCGGCGCTACTGGCGACGGAAAACGCGTTAGGCAGAGAGCCGTGATCGTGCAATTCAAAAAGGTTCTAGTACACTTTAGTCAGGCACCTGCAAAATGCTTCGCATATTCCTAGCGTCTGCGAGATTTTCTTTTCATAACGTAATGCTTGCTTCGGTCGACAATTCGGCAGCTATCAAACAGTGGTTGACAGGTGCATGTCCTACAATATTAGAGGCGAAAACTGTTCCAGCCGGTCATAAAAATGTGTCCGATCTTTCGGCACTTTTTCTCAACATATCCCGCCCAGCCAGCCAGATCTCTGCCGAAGATGGAAACGTGGCAGTGCAATACAAAGATGAAGCAGACGAGTACTTAAGGACTGGCACTTACTTCCAACTCAGGTTTATCCAAGAAACGCGATATTTGTGAGAACAGCACGAGGCTTGCATGGGTCATGGCATTCGTGATAAAACAAATGGCAAATGTCAAAGAATGTGCAGGATGCCCCTTCGCCCCCCCCCCCCCCCAAGCAACTACATCTAGGTAGGCACCGTTATACAACCATGCGGCTAAGTATACCACAAGTGGTGACAGGCAATCTGGACGTTAGCACAGCGCGACACTTGCTTCCAAAAAATTACGGGAAGGTGAGTTGAAGCAGATGCGCTGGCCCACCAACTGATAAAAAACGAAGAATATAACTTAAAAAAGGAATGCTTCGTGGCATAACGAAACCCACAAGAAATACTTTGCAGTGTTTAATGTGTGTTTTATTGCCAACTTTATTAGCCGGACGCCTTGGAATGGACGTTTCTATAATCTGCTTTTTTATGAGTGCTTTGTAAACCAACATTGCGTTGGACTAGAAATCTGTAAGGAATGACGAGATATATCGACAGTATTTCACATGAACTAGCTCTGAGAACAACTAAGCTCTCTGCGAAGCCTCTTATCTGTATTTGTGGTAATCCATGGAACGTTCATTATAGCCTGACAGACGCATCTATCTATAATTATGTGTAAGCGGCCGGACACTGCAATTTTTAGCCAAAAGAAACAATACCGGAGCGACTGCAATGTTATAGATACCGCGTTTGGAGAGCCACAGTTGTGGCGTCTACATAGTTGACGCTTTTCACAAGCACTGACAGCGAAACGAAATAAGAGCCCCAAAAGTTTTAAAACACTGCTTCACACAGATATTGCGACGTCTGTACAAACGCTTTTGTGAACATCTGAAACCATATCCCCGAATATTAAGCAGAGAGAAGCAGTTCATTCATTGCTAAAATTGTTCTTGTGAATTCAAGTAGGATGTAAACTCTCATGCGCAATTTTTTTTTAGACCAGCGTGAAGTAATTTGCAAAAGTTCACAGGGATTCTTGTATACTTGTCTTTAATATGCAAAGTGGTACAGCGAATGCTGCATGTGACCGTCAAATACTTTTAATCGTTGAGGAGCTGAGGAATGCGACTAAGCAAACCCCTTGCGCTTCTATATTTTTGCTACGTGGAGTTCTCAGCTTTGTCATTTCAGAAGTCTTCTTCGAAGGTAAATGATTGTATACGTCAGGAAAATTGCTTGAATGATTTACGACGGTATAACTTTGCTTCTCTTTTTTCCGGAATTTTATTATAGCAAAAATGAAATAACACAAAACAGCATGCAGGCGTTCAGAGGTCTTCGTTTATACGTGCCAATGCCCGAATTTTCGCCACATTCAGCTGTTATTACTATTTGAATACAATTTTTTTCCGTAGACTCTGAAAGAGAGAGAGGAATATAGGAAGGCAGTGATGTTAACCAGTCAAGAGTCTGGTTGGCTACCCTACGGCGGGGGAAGAAAGAAAGGGAAGAGAGGGAAGGGAGAGAGAAAGTGTAGAGACGTTTACGGACAGCACGTGAGCAAAAGCTGCCCGCGCAAGGGAGACGTTCTGAGAAAGCACAAAAGAACACTACGAAGTCAATGAGAACACTACTACAGTACATGAAGTTGGTGCGTCTCTGCCACTGTTTATAGACTTGTTGCGCATCATCGCGCGTGTCTGTGCGATAGTGATCTTCCACTCGCCTGCTTGCTCTGTTTGGTTCCCGCAACCCCTTCGCTCAGTGCAGGGCAGCGTACCGCACCTGCGTCTGCTTTTGTTCCAGGCCGTGTCTCTCTTGTCACTCTCTCACTTCTGTGCAAGCTGATTCTTGCCAAATTTCACTGCTTACTGTATTAATAAATGCCTTAACTTTATAATCTAATCGATTGCTGCTTCGCGATGAATAAAAAAATATTTCAAATAGTAGGTAGAATTCAGAATAGAGAAGTCGTCATACGCGTGATGGCAGCGGCGTTATGTTGGAGTTGTGAGTCGGGGAGCAACTTTTCCTTTCTCATTGTTTCGTTCTGAAAGGCAGGCACACCGGCATCCAACTCAATCCTCCGCTTCCCTTTCTCGGCATGATTCATTGATAACAGCGACTGTAAAAAGAAATGGAATAAATAAAGTGCTTCGGGAGATAAGAATCGAAACATTAAAGAAACAAAGGACTATCGCTTTGTTCTGTGACAGGTCGTCAAGAAACGGTGAAAAACAAAAAAGAAAGCGGGAAGGAGCTTACCGTTCTGCCAAACGGAGACCAAATAAACAAAACACCTTCCGTAGCTATACTCGGCGGGAGCCGCCAAAGGGTCCGTGATAAGTGACCGTTCATGTGCCACACCTTTTGCATCGGTGGAGAGATGGAGAACGTGGCTCAATGCGACCGAGATGAAAAGCCGAGGGAGAGTCGCCACGACTGCTCGCGCAGTGGGTTTTCTATGGCAATGCTACGGAATCGAGTGGTGACTCTCGGGGCTGTTTCAGAAGGGATCCCGGCACTCCGGCTGCTATTTTGTTCCGGGGTCGAGAATCACGCAGCTTGGCGAGAAGTATATTGGCTATTTTTTTTTCTTTTTTGTCTCCACAACTTTCTCCGTTTTCAATGCTATATGCCTTTGTTCCCCATTCTTGATACGCACAAAAGCTTGCACGAGCAATGCCGGGGTGGGGAAAGTGGTGGCGCTTTGAACGGCGAAGTCACTTTATTACCACCGGCCATCATTGTGAGGGGCTGCGGAGGGTGGCTGTAACTGCGTCGGTGTGAGGGTTGGGGGGGGGGAGAGAAAAGTACGCACACAACGCTCACTAGTCCAGCCGGGGTTGAAGCGAGTGCCGTATATAAGTCTTAGTGCAAGGAAGGCTATTGTTTTCTGTACCATTGCCGCGGCCCGTTCAAAACTTCGCAGAATGGCGTAATGTAACATTATTTTTGGAGAGCTATTTTATTACGCAATGCGACCGTTTTCCCCTCAGAGAGGGCAGCTTGAAAAAGAAGTCGAATGCTGCTCGCGTCGCGCTCATCTGGTATTAAACAATACTAAAGATAAATTTTAAATGAAATAAAATATAAATTATGGCCTGCAATACATGCAAAGGTCTTTTGTATTCTTGCGCGGATTCCACAAGGCTATGATTATATTTCCTTGCTTCTGCTTACCATTTAGCTATCGCAAAGATGTGAATCTGCTTCTTATAGCTCTACGCTGTTGAACATGCGTTTTCCCTCTTGTTCAGTAATGCTAAACTCTGATGAATTTATTTCGGTTGAAAGTTTACACTGGTTAAGCGCTTACCTTCTACGCAAGTGCAACGAACACGTTTTAGTGGAACATTGAGAAGTGTGGTATCGGAAAAGGACTGAGCGTGTCTATTCATTCCGAGAAATATTGTGACCAGAAAATAATATTTGATTAGGTTCTAGAGGTACCGCTTCTTGTGTGACGCTGCTTGTGGAGAGTGAAAGGGACAAAACCGGCTGGTCTAATGGATTCCTCGTATTCACAAAAGCGGCGAGGGTGATGTTGGAACACGCGCGGGCTCATTTCTAAACGAATTTACGCACAGGATGTTTTTTTTCTTATTTTTCTTTTTGGATGGACTATATTTTAAGAAATTGGCTGTGGTGGATGGCACATATATAATTGTTTATCTAAATTACTGCGTGAGGAGGCCATTAGTTTTATGAAAAATAAAAATGCTTAATTGGATAATGAAGATATATTGCGATAGTTAAGATGCAATTATTTAATTTGCGGCACATATTTCAATCTACGAGTCGCAACTAGTGAGTATGCATGGCATATTGACTTAGAACAAATTCTGAGGGTGATACCGTTTTCGAGATATGCGCCACCAACCTCGCGGAAAAGGTGTATTGTTGTTCCACTTAATCTTTTAAAAGAAAACGGCTGTTTTATGCGTTGAAGCACACAACTAACTGTAACACCAATGCGTTTCATCGGCCACTTTGAATATCTCGAAACTGGCATTGTGCTGAAAATTCATGTTAAATGAGTATACCTTGCGAACGCACCGGCTACAATTCGTAGATAGAAATATGTTCCATAAAGTAACTAATTAAAATGTTAATTGGCGTAATTACGTTACTCACTTAAGCACTTTCATTTCTAATAGATGCAATGACCACCTCATCGACTAATCAAATCAAGAGTTGTATATAAACTGTGTATCACGGAGAACTCTTAAAAAATTACTGGACCTAAAAAAACGCTGCCTGTATTTATTTATTCTTCAAATGGCGACTACTTGCGACGTATTTAAACTGGCGGGCTAGATTGTAGACCATCTTCCAAACTGCAAAACTTGGCACGCGCAAGACAAAGATTCTAGAAGGGTGTGTCTTCCTCAGTGGAGGACTTGTCTATGGCTTTCTCTCTTCCAAAGAACAGGAACGAACAAGGAGGAGAGAAGAGCGTTGTTGGCCTTTGATCACACTGAGTCCTGTGTGTGCCACAGCGCCGTCATTTACTGTATATATATATATATATATATATATATATATATATATATATATATATATATATATATATATATATATATATATATATATATATATATATATATATATATATATGAGGATCCGACGTGTATCTTGGAATCTATGTGACGCGAAGCTTTGATAAGTGGTTAAAGAAACGCTGTAGATTTGCCCCTGTCACTCTTTCTTTCCCCTAACGGAAACCGACACGTGCATACGCTCTTGCACACCTGCACTACGGTATGTGACACAAGTGGCGATCATCTGAAAGAGCCAATTAGTTAGCTTTTTCAGTTAAGACTTATCACAACAGATGCATACGTAAAGCTGCGGCCAAATGGTCCGAGCAACAGGCTGCTCTCCTGAATTACCAAACATCGATTCGCACCACATGCGAATATTTTTTAAGCTAAAGCGTCAAATGGCTCGTTGAGCGATAAAACTGCGTCTGTAGCAGCGAAACAGTACCTAAATTCTCATTGGCTGCAACGCCACGTCGCGAGCATGACTCGGTGGCGCCGAGAGGGCGAGAAGGAACACCTGATGCCTCAATATTGCGCCAGGTGTTGCGCGAGGGGAGAGGGCATCGCCACGACGTCACGTCATCTTCGCCCTCCCTCTCGAAAGCCGCGCTTTAACCTCGCGCACTGTTCACGCCACGCGATACACTCTCTCGCACCACGCTTTTTGAGGCGCCACTGCCGACGCTCCCAAATTGGTGTCGATGATGATGATGGTTCTCTTGCGGGTATTTGCAAAGAGTCGCTGTCCTCTTCGCCACCGCACGGCGCACTGCCTTATGTTTATACCTTCCACTCTCGCGTACCATGTATTATCACAATTTATATATTACGGTACATTTCTGCAAATAGTGTCCCCTGGGGCAGTTGTTTTAGGCTGCACTATCTGCATGATCGGTCAAAGAATGCCTGAAACATACCCGAGGGAGAAAAGCACGGGTAGCTCACCAGGCCAAGAAAGATGTTTGTCTCGTAAAAAATTCTGTTATAACACATTCATCGCAGAAATACAAATATTCCTTGCTTGTCAATGAATATAGCACTGCGTTGGGGAATAAATATCCTGTACCACTCTCTTCGTGACTTTGCTTAACACACCAGCGCTACAAGCTAATCTCTAACGTGAAGTTTTGCCAGCGACACGCAGGCGGCTTCCGAGTTTTCATTCGGATGAAACAGAAGCACACACACACGCTGTATTCACAACTTGTGGCAGAAAGTATGGACGTTCTTCATTAACCACTTCAACGGAACTTACGCACATTACCGCATGTAATCACTATCCGTCTGTCGTCACTTCCGTTTCAAATGACCGTAAACGCCCTCGCGGAAAATCGTGCCAATGTGTGTGGCATACGCTTCACGGTATGCAATTGAGCCATTTTAAACGGGCTTGTGAACCGAGCAACGTAAAACCAATGTGGCCATGTCGGGGGCCTCATTTAGGCTCGAAAATTGCTCCACGGTACCATCAACGCGGTTGTCCATTTAAGCTTCCACAACGACGTGGGAACCAATTGTTCCCGTCTCTGTTTTCAAAACAGCCACGAAAAAAAGCCCCATCAAATCGCACAAAAAAAAGGGAAGTGCAATATCTAGCTGGTACTTGTAGTCGGTGTTTGTGGAGAACAAAAAAAAAATGTTGGAGCAGCGAAGACGAAAGTAAAAGTGTTAAAGCAGCATGGAGTCGCGTGCGAGGGAAAGAACGGAGTTGCAGAGAGAGAGAGAAAAAGAAAGGACGGACTAGGGCGAAGCGAGTGTTTCCCGAGAAAAGAATGGCGATATCTGCGGTGCGTGCTCCCTTGGGGCCGACGTGACGCAAAGAATGCGGCAATCCCATCGCTGTTCGCCTGGCTGCCTACCGGACTCGAGATTTGATGCGCGTCTTCTCGCTGCAGGCCGCTTGCGCCACGTACGAGTACGCACGCTGCACTGTATAGTTGCTGCCGCGCAGGAATTCTGTACGCGGGGCTCCCCCATCTTCAAATGGAAAAACGAAAACGTAGGGGGGGGGGGGGGGGGCATGCTCAGAAAACGCGGTGGAGTCTTTTTCGTCGCTGCAGGCGATGTCGAGAAAGTGTTTTGTTGGGAATCGCTGCAACGCATTGTCGTGGGGAGTAGTTCTCTCGAGCATATTCCTTCTTCGGGTGCAGGCCTACTTGGTTACGCCTGCCCTGAACAGCACTCCACGGGCCCTTCTTTTAGTTGAACTTCCCTGCAGAGGTCGCGGCGAGTGCTGATTTCAGCATTTACTTCTTGGAAGTTTTGCAACGCGAGCTGTTGGGGAAAACACTTGTTTATCACGCAGCTTTCAGTTGGAAGTTTATGCACGGCCAAGAACACCCCCGTCTTTCCAGAAATGCTTTTCGTGATAGACAAGCATATATCTAAGCACTTTGAGCGCATTACATGCGGTATGTAGAATACATGGAAAATAAAACTGACATCTCAGTAAAACTGGTAGTCCTCGAAAACTTATTTTATCTCTGTTTTTTTAAGGCCGAGGCATAACACACGAGAGCGCGCAGTCCATGAAACGAGGCTTATTTTAGCGCTTGCGTGGAGTTCTGTAAATTTTCGATTACGACCTGTTTTTTTATGCATTGCCATCGGCGATGGAAACATTGGAACCGAGAAGGTTTTACGAATGCTGCCTTTGTTGAGCGAACGTCACGACGTATGAGCGCATAATGCTGCCATGTTCTCGCACGCTAGTCTTTAACTTATGACCACTTCTGGAAAGACACAGATGGGTAGTGGCAAGAGTAGCCGGCCAGATATAACTGGGATAGCCTTTAAAAAAAATTTCATAGAAGAACGTATAATCTCACGACGAAGCAAAAGCTATTCAAGTAGTGATTTGATTTCAGTAGGTAACACTTACTTGCGCTGTTCCGAGTCCCTTCTGCATTAATAATTCAGGGAAATGGATTCAGGTCCCCCAGTCTCTTCCTAATACCGTTGACAGTGTGCCGCTTGATCACCTAATTCAAGCAGTGAGGGCAAGCGAATGGGCAAGGGTTGATCTATAAACTAGACTATCCGCAAGAAGAAGGCTGAAAAAATGTCTTCAAGATCCCAATTGATCGAAGCAGGACACGTGAGCTAAAGAATAGAGAAAGATGGAAAACGACCCATGATTTCTCGTCCATCGTCTTCTTCGCACTGCAATTAGTCAAAGGTTAGCCTTCACCAAACAGTTGAAATAATGTTGTGAATTTGTGCAAAATAGCATTTTCATTTCTGTGCATGAGGTTCCCGGATTGGGATGGATGGGAGTCGCTACGTGGACGCCTTCACTCACGGTCACGACGTTGGCGTGCGAGGAGCGCCGCCAGTCGAGGCTGCTGCGCGTGCTGATCCCAGAGCGAACGTTCCGCGTGGCCGCTTCTTTAACGTTTCACTGTGCTGCCTCTTCCGAGACTGAGCAGATCATGGGACCTTTCAAGGGATGTGGTGAGATCCTACGATCACAAGCAGCAACGTAGCACGCATTAACGCACCAGACTTTGCTCCATCACTGTCGCACTGTTGCCCTCAACAGATGATGACCTCCGACAATCGGCGACCAGGACGCGCTTGCGCCGTCGCACATCAAAACAACACAGAGTCCGCTCGAGGGCGCTTTGAGCATCCGTAAAGCTACCAGCGCAGTGAGGAAAAGAGGAGTTATCAAGGATGTGCGAACATTCTAAACTTCACATATGATTCCTATAACATTTTTTACTTAAACCAATACCTTTATGACAACTGATATTGGAAAATTTGCAGATCCGTTTGTGGTATTACAATATGGGATCCGTACGATCTTTAGGCCTTGTTGCATCGTTGTGTTACGTCTTTGTATTCCATCTTCTCCGAGTATTCAACGGTCTTCGTGTAAGTGAGCCATTGCACCTTCACAGATTCCTGTGAAGGCTGCGACACGACCAAAGGATTGGGCACGCAAATCCTACCGGGCTTTCATGGGTGTCCTTGCAGCGGTGGAATTGTTCGGTATATGACGGCTAGAAATTTGTAGCCGTTATTCTTCCAATGCATTTATTTCACTCGGTGTCCATTTCACTGTGCGGGTGCCGCTTTTCACTGAACGCCTGTCACGCCAACGTTTTAGCGAGTTGCGCCATGAAGGCACTGGGCCCGTGCCGCCCTTCAGTAAACCGCTCGCCAGCTTGGGTCACTAAGTGTGCGCCACTGAGTGTGTGAGGGAACAGTTCCCAGCGTTCGCAGGCACCGGTGCGCCAACGCCTCTCGTCTCGAAGGCCACGAGCGGACGCTTCGGCAGTGCCGCTAGATGGCGCAGAGTGTGCAAAAGAAGCACGAGATGAGAACCCTGCTGCCGCACGACGCGACGGCGCGCCATGCATTTCGGAGGCCACGCGCAAGCCTCGCAGCGACCAGTTTGCGGTATGTTTGTGGTGTATTTTATGATTTGCCGCTACCGTCGTATAACATACCGGGTTTCTTATTTTATTTTGTTTCACTTTTGTATATTATGTGGCTCGCTCGCCTCTAAGATAATTTGGCGCTTCAGGCTATGCAAATAAGTAAATATATCCACGTAAACGAACAAACAAATAACTAAATGAGCTGTTCCACGTACTTTTGCAGTAACTTCCGTTCCTGGTCCTGCTCCCCTGTGACTGTTCCAAACATCAAAAATGCTGGCCACAGCCTTTGACCTTGCTTACCTTCGGGTGTTTCCTTGCACCTGAAGCTTTTCTCAGTATATCTGCACTAAGAATTTGTATCTATTTTTCTTCTGATGTAGCTAATCTCTTGTGTGCCTACTTCCAGCGTTGAATAAACTAGGCCCGTTTACGCACCCTATGCCTTTCCTTCATCGTCAGCTTTTTTTTTCCTTTTTGAGCCCAGCACCCCTGCACCAGTGTAAGCTGGCAAATCAGGCGCAACATGGTTATGCTCCTGCCTATATTTTTCTTTCTGTCTGTCTCTCTCGTTAACTCAACAACGGATCTTTGTCGACAAACATATGGCAATTCTCTGTGTTTTTCGAAGGACTTATTATTGAGGCCCAATTAAAGCCAATTGCTCTAGCTTTCCTGGCTACGAACAGAATAGCGAATGATCACTTATCTTGAGGTTGGCGTGACTTCGAGAATTTGTCTATTTCTGTAAAAATTTCTTTTTTTCAGCCCCGCTACACAAAATCACTGTTAATCTAATGTGGCGGCAAGTTGGTTTCGAAATGTAAAAAAGGAAGTGTGAAACTGAAAAGCTAAAATTCCTCTAGCATGATGAAACGGTGCGCAATGCAAGAACGCACGAATGAACACACACATGACACAATGATTTCTTTGAAGGCCTCACTTTTTTCTTCCAAAATGTGGGATAACATGACAGCATGACATTTTTTTTCTACAAACATGTTACGCACAAGTACCACTCAGCCACACACATGTGAAACGATAACTCCCAACAATGGCACTTACACACGTGACGACAGACAAGCATACGTGCGGGGCAGAGACAATGACCATTTCAGTTCATTGGGCTATAGGGAAAAAAATAACTCTATGAAACGCGGATTCAAGTATTGGATGGTAAGAAAGCGGTGACTCTCATAGATGCAAAACCACGAAAACCATGCACGGCTCGATGATGTATATCATTGCTTGTGGCCTATAAAAACACAACTTTTGTGGGTTGAAATGACTCCGTGTCGCCAAGCAACAATATCGATGAACACCTAGCATTCGCGACAGTTGACAAATTATTCACACAGTGAAACACTCTGCATGAAGGTGGAGCTACCCTTGCTAGGCTCTGACGAAGTAAGGCGACGTGAGTAACGGCTCTTGCGAGGTCATCTTGCAACCAAGATGTCACTTTGCAGCTATAGTGGAAGGAAGGCAACATATTCAATGCGCGAAATATATTAGCTACGATAAACATCTACGGCACAAAGTTACCACCACCAAGTTTCTTCCTAAGAAGTCAGCTACGAAGAACAGTTCGTTAAAACTGACCTTCAATCTTGGATAGCCTGCTTGCTTTGTACAAAGGGCACGCACTCACAAATTTACGCCAATGAGACAACACCAATTACAATTTGCAAGAAATAGCACATCCAAAAAAAGAGAGATAATATGGTGGTGTTTTTTTAGCACACTCCGACAGAAGTGTTGGCAAAGCCTTGGTTGGCTTATATAGGCTTCATTTTTTGCTGTCATATCACAAGATTCAACTTGAGCAATCATTCGTTTCGTCTACCGGCCACGCGAAAGGACACATCCTTTCGTGACCCTTGGTCGTCATATTGTTTACGTTTAACCTCCCTGCCTTCTACTTTTCTCTTTCCCTCCCTCCTTGTTTTACGTTACCTCGAACTGCGCCAATTTAATCCAATCCCTGTCGCACACACATTTGATCACTGCAAATTAACCCAACGGGCTTTGAAAGAGTAATATTCCTTGGCATGTCACACACAGGGTGAATCTTTTCGCAAAGTGCGACATCGCAACGTTGTCAGCTTCCGACGTTACTGAAAATTCAGGTTGTAGTCACTAGGTGAGAAAAAAAAATTACCGACGATTACGTTACTTCCTAATGCGAAATTTGAGCGCAGCAAATAAGCTGTTTCACCTTTTCGATAGATTGAGGCAAAGAAATCGAGCTACACATGTCTGCGCTATCACAGAATTTTTTTTTTATTTTTCACACGTATTCCTTTAACAAAGACTCCACTAACAGTTCTTGACAGTCATGAAGGAAGCTTTGTGGTCGGAGAAATAGACTGATATATGTTCGACTTGGTACACCAATGCTTGATTCTCAAAGACGAGATCTATACAAGTGCCTCGCGAGGTTGTCACAGCCGTGGGACGCGTTACGAGCGAGAGGAACGGGATGTTCTCCCGCATAAGTGTTAGGAAATTGCTGTTTGTCTTTATGTCAACATTAAAGTCCCCCACTACTAACATCGGTGTGGATCGATGGACGGTTAATGCGAGTTGCAGGAAGTGCACGACGTCTTTCGTGAGTGCGGTAGCGGACTCACGAAAGCGGTATCAGTCGGTCGCTGCTAGCGCTCGGGGGATGAAAGGGGGGCGGAGCTGGTTACGAGGCCGACGATAGAGAGTTTTAGCCCAGCGGGTTTACGGCCAGCGGAGCGGAGCGGGCGAGCGGAGACGCGACTGCGCATGCGCACCACGCTGAGGCGGCCAGCGGTTTTACGGAGCAGCGTTTACGCCCGCTGGAAAGCACTCCCCAGCGGAGGGTATACGCAGCGCGCGAGCGTGCGTAAGGGCGCGAGGGCGTGTATGGGAAATGCAAGACGGCAGCCGCGAACATGAACGCCGGCAGTTCTGCATCGAGACGGCGACTGCCGCGCTGACCCGTACATTAGTACTCAGTACATTATTAACAAATAATGCACTGAGAACATGTAATATATCTTTATTCAACATTTCTTGCATAATAAAAGCAAGCGTAATTCAATTTCATTTCTCAGTAACTCCTATTCGAACCACTAGGTGGGGCAGCAGAGCGCCCCGCTCTTTACCCCGCTCGAGCGGGTTATCCGCTGGGCTAAAACTCTTTTTTCGCGAGCCGCTCCGCTGGCGCAACGGTGGAGACCGCTCCGCTCCGCTGGCCGTAAACCCGCTGTGCTAAAACTCTCTGATAACGCCGACGACGACGCGAAACCCAGGAACGGACGCCAAAGAGCCATTTGTGTAGCCAGCCCTCCTCCACAGTCTCTCCTCCTCCCTTCCATCATCCTCCCTCGCCCGGAGAGCCGACAGCGCGCATGCGCGGCGGCGGAGCAGATTCGTCGGCGAGCTGGTTACGAGGCCGATGACAACGCCGACGACGACGACGACGACGACGCGAAACCCAGGAACGGACGCCAAAGAGCCATTTGTGTAGCCAGCCCTCCTCCACAGTCTCTCCTCCTCCCTTCCATCATCCTCCCTCGCCCGGAGAGCCAACAGCGCGCATGCGCGGCGGCGGAGCAGCAGATTTGTCGGCGAGCTGGTTACGAGGCCGACGACAACAACGCCGACGACGACGACGACGCGAAACCCAGGAACGGACGCCAAAGAGCTGCGCTCTAAAAAAAAACACATGAACTCTCAGGCATGCAGACTTAACATCCCGGACTGAACCGAGAGCTGTAGCAATCTACCGTGATGCTCCTGAAAACTTGTAACAAGACCGTGGGTGTCGGGGAGCCTCGTCTGACATTATTTCGGAACAGGTAGCGACGCTGCCCATGTCTGGCACAATTATGCAATGAGGAGCTGTCCTATAAGCGCATGCTTGAACATATGATTCTACAGTTTTAAACGCCGGTTGACAAAAATCGTACAATTAGCTCTCATGTTCCTGAATCACCCATGCCTGGAACGTACATTGTATCGAATTGTCTGTAGAATCTCTAGTCTTCATTTCTTTAGCGCAGCTGTTAAGTGCGGGGACCAAATCAACTCCCAGACATAAACACGTAATGTCTTGCCATACGCAGGCATCAGGCTGCTTCTAGAGTGCTATACAGATTTAACGGGCGAAAACACATTCCAGGTAGTGAAAGATATCGTTTTCTGTCTATAATTCTCAATTTACACTAAATTTGCAGGGTTGTAGAGTTTCACGATTGTGTAAAATTCGCTGGAAGTAGAATTTAGACCTTATACAAGTATAGATTTGATCAAACATGCTTAGACACATTTCGTCACGACGCCCCGTTACTAGACAATGCACCAGCTTCGAAGACACTTCCACCTTATTCAAATTTAGTCAATATTCAAGCGCACGGCATGTGAATATGAAATCAGACATTTTATTTCATAATGTTCGCGTTGTGTGCCTCAGTCGTCGGTTCGGCCTTCGTTACTTCCACCCACTTAATCCGGACGCACCCATAAAAACGGTCCATCACGTCCAGTCACACAGCAACCCAGCTGAGCAAATCTGTCACACTTTGAGAGGAACGCTGCAATGCCGCACTCATTAACATGAGAGTAGGAAATCTAGGCACGTTGTTGCATAGTCTTATGCCACTGCTCGAAAAAAAAAGTGGTAGTTCACAGGAATTCCAGAGCTTGCGGCAAGGAAAGGGCAAATGAGCAGGACAACAAACATGACACACTCCGTAGGAAAGATTCTCATGTCCACTTTCTTTTTCTGCTGGGAAAGGCGCAAGCACAGGCCTGTATGACAGAGGATCAGAGTCTTTATTCACTGTCGTTCACATTCTGTATAGAAACCGCCAACGTCTGCCTAAGACATTTCGTACCGGCAGGTGGCGGCTTCTGTGCCACCAGTGGCATTGGTAGCACAGGTTGACTGTATGTGAGGGTACAAACTCAGCAGAAACTGATTGTGCTCTTCTTTTTTTCATGTAACAAGTAAAACTCATAAGACCTATTTTTTCAAGAGTAATACTTTTCCGACTAAATAAAGAAAAGAACAGCATGTACGAATACAAAGAAAACTCTTGGCAATCAAGCATTACACAAGTATTAAAGTTGATTTAGATGTTGAAATCACAAAGTAATATGGTACAAAGACCTGAATAATCGGACCCCCCATTTCCCAGAATTACCAGAAGGGGTTTATGACGTAGGCTGTTCGCTGTTTTCGGCTATCTGCAGCCGAGAGAATTAACCGGCTTCCAAGAGCACTTTCGGAAAGTTGTCATCTTTCCAATTAGAGACAGGAAATTGCAGGCTAGATCAGATTTGGAGGTGGCCTTAACAGCCCTCTGGAACGAGACGGGATGTTCCAGATGACCACTTTATGTCAAAAATAAAGTTAGAACACCACACCTCTTGTTAACGAACCCTGGTGTTATTGTACTACCATTCAATTACCTTCAAGAGACGTCTGCATCTTCCATGACAAAGTTGCAGACATCGAAAGCGATAGAGTGGAAATTCAGTGGAAATGTGCCGTCAAAACATGAACGCCACTATGCAGAAAAAAGCGGCACGGTAAATGCATTTCGACGACCATCGGCTTCAAACGCAATCGTGAAAAGGCAGTGGCCTAGTGATCCGCCGCCGTAACTTGGCCATGTTGTCTATGATGAGCTTGTTCTTGGGATCGAGAGACAGGGCCACCTGGTAGTGCCGAAATGCGCCCGCGTAGTCGCTCTGGAATGAAAATTCACAATTGCACTACGAGAATAAAAACACAGCCCTCTCTGTGAGCTTTCACACAGGAGGGAGAGGGGGGGGGGAGGGGGACAGGGGGAGGACATGTGGCATGACACGAAATACTGATTCGGAAGATTAGAAAAAAAGATTAACGCAGCAGCAGAAAATGTAAACAGAAAGCAAATAAAAAATATTAATAAAAAGGAATAATTCGAGTTACATAAGCGTTATCTCAGTATTCTTCAAAGATGACAATAAGTATCTAGCAAAAGAGCTCTGCGTTTATATCTTGTCGTCAGTGCGACCTCCGCTAGCATTCCCTATGATGCATTCTACTCCTGATGTTACATACAAAGTTAGCCAGAGAGAGAGAGAAAGCAAGGACAGGAAACGCTGGGAGGTCAGCCAGAATAGTTAGCCAGAAGATTTAATAAAAAGAAGGGGCTATTGACACGAAGACAGGCGTTTAAAGTGCATTAGCAGTACTAGCGCACGTTGGGCTACAGAACAACTGTCATTGCTAAACAATTAGGCCAGTTATACGAATATATTAGGCTAGTTACCAGCTATGACCCTCTATGCATCCCTGGAGATGGTGGCGGAGTAGCAGAAAGTAAATGTTTTCTTTGTGTTCGGGCTTCTTGTTTCGTTAACGCTTTCAGTGCTCATTTTTTCTGAGCTCACGCACACACGGCGTCGGATGTTTTTGTCGGATATCGTAAAATAAACAGACGTGTTTATTTTTTGTTATGCATGGGGAATAAATTAAATGGTTAATGAAAACTGCGCCCTTGTTATTCGAGGGGAGAGCATGGAGAACGTAGGATTACGTCAGTGACATAGGACAGAAACGTGAAAACACACCTGTTCATCAGCGACACTGAAATGGTTAAAGAAAACTTAAAAAAAAACGTTTAAGTCCTTTCCATTAAGGTCGCTATATTAAAAACGAGACATCCTAATCTAGACGCTATTATAACGCGTAATGTTTCGAAACCACTATATAGTAAATGCGACGGGGTGGGTTATTGCAGAGTGACTACTATAAAGTATTTATCTGTTTAAATAACTTCTTCTACAGATACTTTACTTTACTACAGTGCTAAGGCTGAACTCTACATGCACACAGCGGTTCATGAAGCCCAAAATGTGTAACAGTCGCAAGAAAACACTGCGAAAGTTGACCACAATTTGGCGTAATAACAGCGCCCTAAATGCTGTTATGATGCTTGTAATGATACCCATAATACTCGCGAACCCACGTAATACGTGCGAATTAACGCTACTTGCATTCCTGTGGTCCATGTGCCTTGGCGTAATGATTATTTTGCACTCAGGCGGTACACTACAGAGACCGTGATGCAAGTCTGCGTACATTTTACATGACGCGCTTCATTCTATAATTAAGAGTTACGTGTTTTCAGAAAAAAAGCAATGTCACCTAAAGATCAGAATATCGGTACTCACCTCTAGGTGTTTTATCACGGCAAGGTTCAAATGAGCATGAGCGAGGTCTGGATCAAGATGAATAGCGACTTCGTAACTCTGAAAAAGAAAAAGAATTTTTTTCAATGTTTCTGACCTTTTCATTGTTGTTATTCTTCGCAAAATAACATTTCGAGTGATAACGAAATAAGTTCTTGAACGTGCTTTAGCATAAATATCTGTACGGTTGAAGCGAAAATCGCTTCTTCGACAAATGACATTTGTCCAATATTTACTTGCAGTTTTATTGACAGAGGGGACGCGAACATTGCGTTTTGTGAAAGTGGTGTGCATCGCTTACAACGCAACATCATAGACATAGTAAACGGGAAATGATGATTGCTTCTGCCATGCGATAACATAGTTACCGAACGTTTGTCGTCGCATAACCAATTATGTATTTTTATAATGGCAATGACTGCAGCAGTTACCAATAAAATTACTATTATTATCTTCAAAATTGACGCCGATCATTATGCGCAGCATTGCTTAGTTTCATGTAAATATCTAGCCAAATTGACTAAGTGTTCTAATTTACCAATGCCAGTTTTTGAAGTAGCAGTGTTTTTCCTCCATCATTTTCAATCGTTAGCTCGCTACTGTAGTCTCCCCATCTACCTAACGCGAAAACAAACAAAAATAAGGCGCCTCATTAGTATTTTTATCAGCCCATAATGAAGCAAAATAAGAACATCATACCAGAGCATGCTTAATACTTTGGCTGTAAGAGAATAGGTCGTTCGGGCACACTACTTTCACGCCCGAAAACTTGCCTTGAGCAGCGTCGTAAAGATTATCACACTCTGTGTACTTACCTGTGCGGACGAGCTGAGGTCGCCTATGTCCTTGAGTATGTCGCCGTGATCGCTGTGTATTCTTGCACAATGCGGTTCATCGACGCCGCACAGCTTTAGAGCTTTCAGTATGTAATCCAGGGCCTGCAATATCAGAGAGCATTTAAAAGCCTATGACAACTACTCTGCTTACCCTTGGGCTCAAATGCTACTACACTCAGCATTGCAAGTTTGACAGCGTTATAGATTTAAAATGTATAGCAAAATTATCTGTAATTCAAGCCGTTTATACAGCTCCCTTCATCATTAGTCTAGTGGTAAGCGCAGCTCCAAGTAGGAAATAAGCGAACCAATAATTCACCGCCCACCTGAAATGAGCTTGGAGAATAGAATCTGCCAAAAAAGCGTTAGCAGTCAATGTGCGCGTCCTGCAGTCCAAAGGGTGGTGAAAACTTCACCGCACGATGCAGCACTGTGTGGCTAAGCCATTCGGAAATTTAACTCATTTGCAGATTCATTGCTACGAGTAGGGTCGGCTGTGCCTGTCGCATTAATAGCAAAGGTTTTAGCACCTCCACAGTGCCCTTCATAAATCACACACGACACAAAGTCCACTATTAAAGTTCCCTTAAGGAATCATGTTATTTGAGTGACACAAAAGGTGACCAGTGCTACAACAATAGCGGGATTAGCGATTCTGTTACACTATCTAACCTATGATAACACATGCAAGGTAAGAACCAACGATTCGTTTCTGTGAGCGTCACGAGGTACATTGAACAGTAGGACTTCGAAGCGCCGGCATGCTAGGAGCGCGCTCATCTAGGCATCTTATGTGCTCTGCAGAGTCGGATGCTTGCATTGTTCTCCCTAAAACAAGATCGTTATGAATAACATTCATATACGATGAAAGGTACCTCGACTGTGCGGTTGATGTGGTTGTACAAAAGGGCAGCCGTGTGCAAGGCCCCTCTGTCGGTGCTGTTGTTCTCTATGACGTCCAGAAGGAGGTCTTCAGCCGCTCGGAAGCTTCGGAGCCTAATGAGAAGCTGAGCCTGGGAATGAAAGCATAAAAATGACCAACCATTCCCCTACCTGAAAATCGGGGTAAGCGAAGCTTGTCCTACGTACACTTAACCTTCGTCACGGTTAAGCAACCGAGGAGTTGTTCGTGCGCCTACGTGCCGTCTCGTGTTTCCCTTCTTCGTGTGTTGTTTTATTCGGCGCCGTTCTTGTAACCACAAATAAAGGTGCCGGATTGCTTCGTCTTAGGATGAAGTCCTAGCTCCCGCTCCTTCAGCTCAGAATTGCCTGGGCTCGGGCGGCTATAAAGGCGCGTTTATAGTCCTGCGTTATCGGCGCGAAGGCGAGCGTCACTCGACGTCAGGCACGTCGGAGCGCCTGGCTGCGGTTACGTTGGCTGCGGCAGCGCGTCGAACCATCGGTGGAACTATAGACGCTGTTGTTCTCGCCAGCGTGACGTAACCTGTGTGCGCGCTCACGCTGCGCCGGATTATATTTAGCTCTGAACAGCTGGACCGGCGCGCCGACGGCGAGTCTTTTCGCGGGCGAGTTCTTGCCGCCGCTCGTCGAAGGCTGCCCGTTCGTGGGGGAACGCAGAACGCCTCACCGTACAGTGCGTAGTCCGACACTGAATTGAACGGAAACGAAGCCGACGCAGCATACGCGCAATCCTTTCCTGCCATTACCCTTCCCAGCGTGAGGGAAACAACTCTGATTGCTGGCGCGCGTGGCGTGAGCGCGCGCCTATGCAGCTGCTAACCTCGCTAATGACTCACGGTCCGGCGCCGGCGCAGCTACACCTCATCAAACCGCTAATTCCCGCAGTTCGTCTGCTCTAAGCGCAACTCTTTCTTTTTTTGCGTGACCGCGACAACGCCAGGAAGACATCCAGGAAGACATATTGAAGCGTGTACAGGTTAAAGCAAAACGGAGACACCAAAATAGTTACCTTACGTCAGCATGTTTGCAGAAGCATACGTTCAACGTCTCGAAATACATTTCCTACTGTTCAAAAGAGCATGTTTGCGTAGCCCCGAAGTTTCCGTCATGCCTTCTCGATCGTCCAAATGTGTTTTTGTTTCTAACATGCCTTACGAAAAAGTTAGTCAATAAATGAAAACAAGAATATTCAACATTATTTTATGTCAGGCGGATACGACGGTCTTAGCTTTGAACAACAGATGACTGCAGGTAGGCAAAAAGTTTTAAGAGCGCTGTGTGTCTCCCTATGTGTCTTCTTTAGTCCCCTCTTTTAATCGCGCTACCGTACGCCGCTTGTTAATCCACCATGCGCCTTCTTCGGGGAGTCGGCAACGGCAGCAGGGCTGGCCACGTTTGGCGGACCATGTAATTTGGTTCATTTGCCGTGGCCTTCATGGTCTATTTGCAGCAAGAAGAGCTTATCTAACAAAAGCGTGCTTTGCGGTACGTTTTCCTCGGGCCCCAGGATTCGCCACCCTCTGCTGACACTTGTGGCGACTAACGGAGAAAGTCAGCTCTGGAATTAAGAGGCGCCGGCTGGGGTCAGGCGTGACCAGCTGGCTACGAGGACCCGCTCAACTCGGGTTCTGGGAATTATGTGAATGTGTGAGCCCTCCTCCTCAAAGGCGGGTCGACTACACCCAACGACTGTGGCCGGTCCGATTGGACGAAGGTTGGACAGCAGTTTTCCCTTCCCTAGGGATGTAGGGAGGACAGAGGCTTCTTAAGCAGCAGTTTGTCGGCTGCTAGAGTGTGCTCGTGTTCGAGAAGCAGAGTGCTTGGAGCTTTGTGCTGGTGGGCGGTATGCTTCGTCTTGTGTGCTCCATTTGGCTAGACCGTTGAATGTATCTCTTGTTTTAACGTAAATTTGTAAATAAATCTTGCACGCCTAGTTCTCGATGAAAAGAAGTTACTCCCTACAACCACGTTTCAAGCGTGAGTTCGACGATGGCATGGGCCCGCTGCCCCATAGTTCATGCCCGTCTACAAACCTTACAATGTTTACCTGTGTGCGCGTGACATCGTGCTTGTTGATTTAGTCAGTAAGCGAATGCTTACAAATTTGTACGGCCGATAAAACTACTATCCTCAGTTCGTACTGCTATCTACATCTTTGCGATCGCAATCACTGCTTTATCTTTCGGGAGAAACTTGCGAAATTTTTTTGATGCGCTAGTGCCATCCAGTGCAAGCATACCTATCGAGGGAAGACTTATGCAGATATTATGCTTCAGTTTACCCTCAAGCATTTCGCACCAACGTTTTTTGATATGTAACTAATTAATGAAGGATACTTGCAGTCGTTTTCATCGTTCAGGCTAGAGCTCATCATTTATCATTTTTTTATCATTTATAGACTCTATCATATTTTTTTTATTTGGGCAGATTTCTCTCAAAGGTAAATAATAAGAGAGAGAAATACCTTTTGTTTTAGTAGGCTTATAATGTCATTCGGCTAGAAATAGAATGACATTGTTCAAAGTAAAGCTCTACTTTCTGAGGGCCCTCACATGGTGAACCTTGCTGTCGCGATGCTCTGGGAAAAGCCGATGAATTTTTTCGAATAGCTGCCTTGCTTCGTCCAGGCGACCAGCACTGACGTAGAACACAGCCAGGTTGTCCATCACTTGAGGGTCTGGCTCAACTGCGAGTGCCCTGTTCAAGAAAAAAAAATCAGACAAAATTTTAGAGGTCACGCAGAGAAACGTATTTCACGCATAGGAATGTTTGAATCAATATTTAAAGCAAACAATGTTTTCAACAGCTTCTTTTAAAACCTATTGAATTTGCTTCAAGTAGTGCTAGCATCCGATTTATTAAGCGTCACCTTTTAAGATATTGAGTAAAACCAAAATATATTCTAAAGAGATGATGCCGAGTCCGTCTTGTGTAGGTCAAGGATTGTAAATAACGCACTTCTCCTGTGTTTTATATAGTGTTAGTGTCCTGCCGGTTCTTCATATGACAATTCAAAACATGAGTTTAGGCCTCGTAAATTGTATTGCAAACTCAAAGCAACATGGCAAAAACCACAAACGACACCTATACTAAATAACATGAAAATAAAGTATTTGAAAAATGTATCTTAAATAACAATAAATACCATTCCTCGCACTTGTGTCCAGAAAGCAGCGCACGCGAATATACATTGTGTTGAAACGTGAATCCGAGTACAAATTGCCAGCTGACCTTCGTGTTTGCAGTCTGCTTCCTAAAGCTCGTAGATCAGCAATCTCGAATACGGTATAGTCAATTTCCCAGGTTTGCAGCAACTCAACTTGCTAACACATTTCAAGACATTGCAGTTTGCGCACACACTTTTCTCACCCGTATGAAGGACAGGCAACATCGATTTGCCCATCTTTTGATATCTCGCGTTGCTTTTAAGGGGGCAATTACACGGCCGTCTGACCATTCTCAGTTTATCATTGTAGCCGAAAGTTTAGGGCTCAGTATGGCTATGCACGCAAAAGAGTGGCTCTAAGTGTGCGTTTCAAGTCAAAATTTCGGTTTAAATTTGCTGCCTCTAACCCCCTTCCACAGGAAGCGCGCCCATTATTCTTCCCATGGAGGAAGCAGAAATATAGGTGGGAGCAAAACGTCACGCAGTCAACCTTGGCAAGTGAACGCTCCGTGAAGCCACAGTGGTAGCCCAACACGTGACCTCCTCGTCGAGATCACGGAGCAGGAATCGAGGTTTGCTGAGACATTTGGTTCCCAGTAGCTGTGCCAGTAGTTTCTATTCCGTGCGCGCATGTTCGGCTGCCCTGACGTGGCTCTTCGCGCAGAGCGGGAATACTAAAGCCAACCGCGCACTTTGACGTGCCATCACGCGCTGGGCCGACCGGGTTGGCTTCAATCGCGTTGCTGTATGCTCCCTTCTATCCATTTTTCCTTCCTCCATGATTTTTTTCCAGTGACTGTGTGACATCAGGAAATTTGGGGCCGACGCAGTGTCATCTGCTCGTAAAAAATTCGAGGCAACATCAAGGATGTTCGAGCAACATCAAGGCATCATTCGAGGATGTTTGGCCCCGCATGCACTGAACCTCAAACTGCGAAGCAACGGCGTCACCTTCGAATTGTGCTCGCGATTCCTTTACACTCGCGATGAAAGAAAGCAGCAGCTGACCACCTAGACGCGCATGCAAAAGGAAACGAAGGACGGCTGGAACGACGTATTTCGAGTTTTCGCAATCATTTTCGGTACAGGCAGTACACAAAAGCACGGCCTTCGAGATTGGCTTCAATCACTCCGAGGTAGCTGATTCCGGTCTTATTTATTTCGTCACCATTGAGTGGATTCAGTGTTGCCAGGCAGCGTTGTTTCGTTCAACTGCGATATAAAAAAATAATAAAAATTTTATACCGCCGCCAAATGCACACAAATTTGGCCAAGTTGCTCTAGGACGCATATCCTTTGACTTTCAGTGCAGAATACAACCTCGAAAATGTGTTGACATGGCCCCTCTCAGATTACAAGAAACATTTTAAATGTAACATGATATTCTAGATACCTCCAGTGAGGTACAGAAAGGCCCCACCACACCCTAAGTTATTGCGGCCCTTCTCAGGTTACAAGACAATTCTTTAATGTAACATGATATTCTAGATGCATCGAGTGACTTAGAGAAGGGCTCTACCAATACCGCAAACATGCTCTTTCATATTTCGAGCAAAGCACCAACGAACCTGGGTCGAAGGTAAGCCTGAAAACAGTCGGCTGGCGTCCCCTGTTTGTTGGCGCCTTTTTATGTTAAATCCATACGAACTTCCCCAGAAGTCGGTTCTTTCGTAGATGCCTTTGGTTGCTCAATAATTTGTCTTTAGCCTGTATTTTATGCGTCACAAGCGTAATCTATTAGCGTACCTCTTGTATAGGCTCTCCGCCTGCATGTTGAGGTTCATGCTCCGGAGGCTTCTAGCAGCGTTCAGGAGAGCCACGGTGTGGTTTTGCTGGAGATCTAGGGCTCGCTGGTATTGCGTCATGGCCTCCTCCGCTCGCCCTGTGTAGGAAAGAAAATATCTGCATCAACAAGCCTTATATTTGGCGTGTTATGTGCTCAAAACACTACATAAAGAAAAATAAACTCTGAGTATTCATTGGTGTTTATTGAAACATACGTTGTCTGCCATCAATTGACTACACACAGATAAAACTGCTTTGCGAAGGACACCCTACCCACTCTGTGCTCATCAGATGCGGAAAGAAACAAGAAGAGAGCAGAATAATACGCAAATATCAGACAGTAAGATTAACTGAAGATTGCAATAGAAAAATATAGGGTAAAATTTTTCTTATAATTTATATGTATATTATATTCGTTAATACCGAAACAATCAGCAATAGGGCAGAAAAGCGACAACGTGGGGAAAACGTGCAAAACCCAATACAACGAATAAAGATATAGGAAAGAATAGCACGCGAAAAACTACACAGTGCACAAATAGTGTTTGCCTACAGAACCAAGCAAGAGATAATTCCTAACCTTGTTTTTGTTTTTCTTTCTGAGGCCATAAAATTTCCTGCACTAGGGAATATCAAGGGTGTTTCATTTTAGCTGGCCAAGTTTTCATAGATTGCCTGTGGCAAATAGCACAACGCTAAACATTCATCTAAGTTACCTGGTAAGGCAACCATTCCTTCATTAAAGATATAAATCATTATTTGAATAATATGACGTAAATATGAAATGCATTTTAATTAATTACTTTACGCCACATGCTTTAATCTACGAATTGTATAAAGCTAATGAGTTTTGCCAGAATGAATTCTAATAATGGCACTGAATTCGAGAAATGAGCCATCATAGCTGCGGTAAAAATGTAGTGTTGTTCCACTTGTTTCTTGAAGAAAACAACCGTGTTTTAGATTAAAGCACGAAAGTAACTGGAAGACCAGTGCACTTCGTCGGAGACTTTTAAAATCAATAATTTGAATCTGGTAGTCTCCTCAGAATTCATTCCCAGTGGATAGGCGTTGCGAGCTCACCGGCTGCAATTCATAGATTGAAGTAGGTGCCGTTAAATAATTACTTTAAGAAGTTTATTAGCGTAATATTATAAATTATTCAAATATATATTTTGATTTGTCGTAGAAGTAGTGACCGTCTGATCAAGGGTTAGAATTGTACTAAGTGCCACGGGCAATTTTAAAAAATTTCGTGCACCTAAAAAAGAACGCCCTCTATTAGCAATATCACAATGTTTGTATGGGGAAATCCAGTCTTAGGTAAGCCTGTGTCTTTGTTTCATCGTTAGGTTTGAACATCGGTGTTCGAATTCGGCTGTACCTAAGATGGTGTTGTGTGTTGTTCAACAGAGAAGATGAAGATTGAGTAGAAACGTCGCATAGAGCAGGCAGCAGCACTTTCCAAGTGAACCGCCATTTAGCATTTCGAACGCTTTGAGCCTCGCTTGTGGTATGTTCACGTGATCAATATTACAAGAGGACATACAAGTACAGAAAGTAATCTCTTAAAACTTTATGTACTTGAATAATTACCGCATCAATGATGACATCAGGATTAGACTTCAAGCATCAAGCTCATGGAAATGCCGTCGCAGCTATGCAAAGTCTTGCTTACCGTGTGACTGAAGGAATGTTCCGTAGTTGTTCCGGGCGTCAGCATTTCGGTCGTCACTCGTTAGCGCCATCTGGTGCAGCCTCTCGGCTTCGGCGAGGTCTCCCCTTTCGGCGGCCAGCGCTGCCAGCGACGAGTAGGCCTCGCAGAAATCGGGCTCCAGCTCCACCGCACGCTCCAGCAGAGTCCGGGCAACCTCCTTTTGGCCTTGCTTGCTGCGCGTGAAAATTGACAGCTAATTTTTGAGGAGCCGGAACAACGTTTATTCTCGGATAGAATTACATTTTTCCCCCAATTATTAACGCCAACGCTTTGGAAAAGCTCAAAAGCAAATCAGAGCCGCAGGCTCCTGTGTGTGATACTCTGTTTTCCTGCAACCATACATTCACCTGCGGGATACTATATTCTGGTGCATGCCCTGCTAGGCGCCAGTCACCTGCTTAACGCCCTTATGTTCGGTGCTTTCAAGATACGTCATCAAATAATGCAGAATAGCAGACGAAAAGGGGCTACATTACACAGGATCAGCTCGGCCTGGCTAGAATACAAGGTCGGAGCAATAGCGCTGAGACCCGGACAGAGAAGGCAAGACAACACAAGCGCTTGTGTCATCTTGCCTGCTCTCTCCAAGTCTCAAGTACGCACTACTGCTCCCTACGTTACCCCGATCGCACGCGGATAAGGAAAGCATATCGAGAGTTTAACCGTTCCTGAAACCCCTTGTTCGCGGTATAGCACATTGCCTTCAATGATCTTCATGAGTCACTCGTAAATGATCGCTTAAGCTCATTATCCCTAATATCAAATATAATGCCTCTGCATCTCTACTGAGAGGATTTAGGGATATATATTTTTTTGAACTTTAGAGAAAAAAAGACATTATTTTAACTGAGACCTTGTACCCTCGCAGATGACGAAAAGCAACTGTGAAGTTCGTTTCGAACAGCACAAGATGAGACTTAAATCAAGAATGTGGCGTCAACACGACAGCCCACCACAACGCTACAACTTCAAATGTGTAGTTATGCAAACAAAAGCGGTTTTTATGATACCAAACGCGAAGAGATGATTACTTCGTCCGCGTGAATGGAGATGCGGCTTTCGGCATGTGATCGTGGCATTTAAACAAAGAAGGGCCTATGTACGTAGGGAAAATTAAATAGGTTCTAACTTAGGAAAGTTCAAAACAGTATGTTTCTGGCAGCCCCATTTCGCAGAATGCCAAATAAATTGCTTTAAAATCAATAAATCAACGAAAGTAAAAAGGAATATTAGCACGCGCAACCATTCACCCATGCAAAAGAGAAAAAAGTTAAAGCCGAAACACTAATAGAGGCGAGGCATGGCAGTATTGAGCAAAGGGACAAATTATCATCATCCAAAACCTTAAGATTAAAGCAGAGCTGCTGTTTTGCGCGACAATTAAGGGGCAGTCTGGCTTTTCACATTCCTAGTATAACAGTTGGTCATAAGAACTAATCTTAAAAGTGAGTGTGTCCCTCGTCTATGTTCGAAACAGAGGAGGCTAAAGTAGGTGTGAAAAATTTTTGAAAACACCGTTACAAAAAGGAAAATCCCATGACTGTCAGGGAAGAGTTAGTCTACAACATTATTTAGTCCACTGTCACCGTCTATTGTTTACAATGCTGCCATGCTTCTTTCTAGATAGCGCTTGGTTATCATGACTCGTATGTTTTGATTTTCAGTGTGAACTATTCCCCCCCCCCCACCAACCCCGCACGCACGCACACACACACACACACACACACACACACACACACACACACACACACACACACACACACACACACACACACACACACACACACACACACACACACACACAGCCAAAATGTGCCCATGTAGATAAATATGCATGTGAACTGAGCTGTTTGAAAAGATGCAGAATCAAAATCCGAATCAGCCATCATTCACGATTACATATGTATCAGGTGGCAGCATGGCACAACCGCTCTCAATAATTAAATATGCCTAGACGCTGCTAAAAACGCGCTAGGTAGCTCAGTTTGTTTCTGTAATTGTAGATATAGGCAGAAATTTGTAGTGTTAGCGCTACAGGTTCAACATCACTTGTATTCGGCAGCGGGTTTTCATTTTATCAACGCACATCAGGCTCTATCAATTTCACCCCTTAACTGCTTCACGAGAGGTGGAATAATTCGTACCTGTAGATATTGGCGAGGTTAAAATGAGCCCCTGGATGGTTTGGGTTGACACGCAAGGCGTACCGGAAGTGACGTTCTGACTCTTCCGTCGACGTCAGCACAGTGCCCAAGTTATTGTGCGCGCTGGCGTGCTCGGGCCACAACCTGCGTAAGGAATCATCAATATGTCTAAGCCAACCTTATCGAACTGTGCCTAATGCCAAAGTCAAGGAAAGGGCGGGCAGATGGAATAGCACTGTGGTATACAAATTTTCCACAAGGTTAAAGTGCCTCAGAAAGGCTAGCCAACGTTTCGATAGGAGGACATATCTTACACAAAGGCGGCCTCGTCATCCTCGGCATGTTAGTTTTACGGCGTTAGTACAATGACGTCACGTGTGGTTGTTGTCGGTGGTGGCTGGTTGTAAAGGGAGACTCTCTACCTTTACACCATTACAGTGACGTCAGGCGCGGTTGTTGTCGATGGCGACTGGTTGCAAAGGGAGAGTCTCTCCCTTTACAACTAGCCGCCATCGAAAACAACCGCACGTGATGATGTCACTGTACTAACTCTTTAAAACTAACATGCCGAGGATGACGAGGGCGCCTTTGAGGAAGATAGGCCCTCCTGTCGAAACGTTGGCCAGCCTTTCTGAGGCACTTTAACCCTGTTCATAACCTTTATACCACAGTGTGCCTAATGACGTATTATATTCTTCAAAAAAAAAAAAATCACAGCGCGATTGTCAGAGCAACAGGAAGTGCCAATAACAATAAAAAAAGGAGCCTGTCGCCACAGCGTGCGACGAATCCACTCAACGTTTTCTGAAGGGCACGTTAGAAAGACCCGGCAACTTCTAATGGAATTACGCCCGCCGTGTCTGGTTGTTTATGGCACCTTTCGCGTTAAGACACGTCAGGCGTAAGGACGCGCTAAACGGCTGAACGCATGCTCCCCTCAAGTCCACGCTCATTTTTTGTGCGTTGTGGTGCAGCGTGCATGAGTGGGCGTAAATTGGCGTGCTGTTTATTGCTGCAGCGACTGCGCGTTTTCAAGGAAAAAAAAACGAATTCCATGAGAATCTCTACGACGCCGTACCGTGACAACATGCACTTCTTGAACATACGTCGATGATGTAATTACGCTCGATTGCCAATCCACTTATTTGATTGGTTGGAAATGCATTGTGACTGCTGCGTTTAGCAATTACGAAGATGTGGATGTCGAAACTCCGATGCAAAAATTAATAGAAACGTTATACAACCAAGGCGTACGAACTCGACTTTTCCCCATGCTATTTTAGCTCCGTTAGCCGTTCTTCAAGTCACCTTCAGTTTTAGTTTGCGATCAGATGTGAGTGAATCTTATCGTACTGTTTGCTTTGTCGCTCAGAAGCAGTCGTCTGTTCGTGCTTCGCCGAGGCCGCTTTATTCATCCCGCTTTGCGGAGGACTCATAAACTTGGAAATGGGTAGCGCGAACTTACAGTGTCGTAAGAGTAGTTGTTGTGAGTACATGTCAAGGCATATTCGGCCATATCCACGCACATTGTTACTCTAATGGGTTTTCATTTTTTCGCTGCTTTTAAGTAGTGGATGCTGAAGAGGTGGAGTTCTGCGCAAATGCGATGTAGAAGCTAGGAACGAGCACTAACTTTGACAGGGACGATGGAGGACGCAGATCAAGCACTTGTCCTTGACCGTTTTCAGTCGTTGGTTAATAAAACAAGCACAGAAATCATCGCAAGGCGGCCGTTTCGTTAGAGTTGCTGTAAAACCTGCCATCGCTACGATGGGTCATTGAGTTGGCTACCAGTCCACACGCACGCACGCACGCACGCACGCACGCACGCACGCACGCACGCACACACACACACACACACGCACGCACACACACGCACACACACACACACACGCACACACACACACACACACACACACACACACACACACACACACACACACAAATCGTGCTAAATCTAAAGAATGGTATTTTTTCTTGCAGTTTGCTTGACGGGAAACAAACCTTATTTCGCCACTTAATCTCACAAGGCAAATATGACAGCAAATAGTGGGCGTTCTCACTACTGCTGGACGGCAACATCAATCGGATCACCGAGACACGCGTTTCGTTGAGCTTATTGAGCTATATTTATGCGCGCTAGAGAGCCGTGGAAAACAACGAAATAATATTTCTGCTAACGGATCGCAACGAACGACTTGTACGCACAACTCGGTGGTGATACAGACGTGGCTGATAACAGGCAGCGAGGACGTGCAGCTTGCTATCTTTTGCCACAGTCAAATGTATGTGGCGACACCACTTTTTTCGCGTGATAAAAAGTGCCACAAAACAAAACCCTATGACGCGGAATCTAAACCCGGAAACGGCATGCTAATTCCAGAACCTGCCCCCATGCCACTTCTGGAACTTGCCCAGCTGCTTCTCTGGTTGTAATAATTAACACTGCCCCAAAATGGCCCAGTCTTCCAACGCATTATTTGGGTTGATTTCAAAATTTCGAAGCCCGATTATTGCGCAGTTTACCTGCATTCTGCTCTAACCTAATTAGCTAAGACATATATAGCGTTTAGAGCCTCTTCTAAACTCCTCTTTCGTTAGAATAGCCAGATCTCAACAGAACTATCGCACTGATTGCTGTCGAATTGAGGTACGACAGGTTCATTCTCGTTTCTTGTTCGCGCAGTATGCCATCTTGCACATTTCGCGACGAGAATGTAAGAGCGTATGACAAGTAGCTCCCCATACTTTCGGCTTCACATGAAACGCGAGCAGCACAGCGCGGGGGCGAAGCATAATTGAAGGTGTTGTGCGCACCGTCCAATCATCACCCACTGACAGAGCGGCACATTCGATTCGACCCTCAGTGCGCGGTGATAATAATAATAATAATAATAATAATAATAATAATAATAATAATAATAATAATAATAATACAGACGTGACACACACACACACAAACAAACACACACACACACACACACAACACACACACACACACACAAATCGCTCCACCATTTACTGCGACATTTTCGTTTCCGTTCTGTCTCCCTGCTATTTTGAAAGTGAGAGAAGATGACGCTCAGTAATGAGTGATGACGGCGCAAACTGTAGCACGTACAACCACTATTGCTAGTTTCATTTGAAGCCGAGAGCACTTAACGGTTTCACCGCTCTTGGCGATCAGACTTGCCCTATACTGCGATACTTTAGCTTCTTGTTTATTTTTTTGTTATTAGCTCGTGTTCAAATAAAAGCTAGCCAGAACAGAAACGCAAACATCGCAGTATAGCAGGATCATCAACGTGCAGTGCTGTCAATCCGGATGTGTGCGCCTGTCGTTGGTGCAGACTGAACCACGCACACTATATTTTAAGTTATGCTTCGGGAACGCACTCCGCCAGTCGCACTTCAATTGACGCCTGTATAGTGTGCGCTATAACCACCGTACTCCGCAGCTAGTGCCAAGGTTCGTCTAGTGGCAGTTGCGGAAGAGCTTTCTTTCTTTATGGAATCGCCGTATCGTTAAGAAGACAAGGTAGACTGTTCGCGCGTACGTCGGACGTAGCTGTGAATAAGGACGTCATTAAAGAAAATGTTGCGACGGGAGCTTTACTCGATTGCCAGCCTGTAGTGTTTGACGGCCAGGTCAGAGTTGCCGATGTCCTTGTGCAGATTGGCGTAGTTGTAGTGCATCTTTGCGTTTCCTGGGAGGTCCTTGATGCCTGATCTGAAAAAGAAATAGTGCCGCGTTCATCTAACGTACTTATATTCAGCACTGGAGCAAAAGAAGAAACTGGGAATCCTGTTCAAAATTTGAAGGACACAAAGTGCACACAGAAGTTTGAACGAGGTGAAATTAGGTCCTATTTCAACTCACTCGAACAAGGTTTCTCTAGAGGCCCACACGCCGTTCCTACTCCAGGTACGCGCAGCAAACAGCAGCACTAGAATGAAGCAGGAGACCCAGCTGCACCATCTGACCACTCGACCGCACTGCGTGTGGAGGCGGTGCAATCCTTGGGCCACGAGTAGAGCAACGCCGATGCTGCAATGGTGAATAAATGAGTGTACAAGAATGAGTACGCATCGGTGAACAGCGAACGAAAAATAAACTTAAAATTTTGGTAGCAAATATTAAAAAAATAATATTCTATGAAGCATGAAACATTTCAGTCCACCAACGCTGGGCTCATTCAAAGAAAAAATCTCGTGTGGAGATAGAAGTCATCGAAAAAGAAGTCCACATGGCGGATGGCTAATACTGAATGTCGAGATGTGCCAACAGTTCTGTTTAAAACCGCATTTGAAGCAACGTCACCGTCAGAAAATGGTAGACGAAAAATGCATTAAAAGCTCCTCGAAAGGTCAGACAATCGCGAGCAAGGACATGACAGCCATTTAGCCTGGGACCAGAAAGCAAAAAACGCGTTTTTGCTCCTGCACCACCCCAAAATACTCCAATTATTCTTTTAATAAAGACTACCTCATTCTCTCTCTCTCTCTCTATTCTAATAATCCAACAACGTCTTTGTCTCAGCTGCACCACGCAAAAAAAAAAGACGCACTGCACTTTTTGTCTGGCAGCAGTACATTCAATATGCCGCAGGTTGAAACAAAGTAATACCACTGTGAGGAGAGACTGCCATGTGGTCTGCCGTTTTCTGGTTCTAGGCTTTTAATACCCAAACACAGTTCCACGTCGAATAAAATTTAAATAAAATTATGAGCCATTCCACTCAGCGAAGATGAATGACAGAATCTTGAACAACTGTAGAAACACATTTGAAAGTCCTGATCGGTGTTCATCGCGACGATAGACATGCACACACATTCTCGTATAACCCGTGGTAAAAAATACCTAATCATTTCTGTGCCTAGCGAACAAGAAATTGGTCCATCTCGTAAGGCAATGAATGGCTCATACGCCCATGCGCAATAAAAAAAAAGAGATATCTACCTAAGAGGCTACTGATAACTAATCTGTTGAATATGCATATCCACGTTATGAAACGTATAAGGTTTTGCACAGGATAAAGCGATTTTGCATGAAATTCGGGAGCTTCGTTTTTCCATACGCACATTTGTTGAGCGACACGTAAAATCCACGCAACGCTAGCCTAAACAGCTTCAATGTAAGAGCACTCCCTAGTTCACCTTAATTTGAGTTATTTGCATTATAACTTGATTAGTAATGTATTTGTTTGCTGATATATCCATAACTTAGAAAACGCCCTAACCCATAGAAAACGCTAGCACAGGCTACGCGTAAGTTAATCGTGCGCAAATCAGAATATCCATGTATTAAGACAAGCATAGCATATCTCATACATTAGACATTATAGGTTTAAACATGACGTAGGTAAATTATTTGGCGGTTTTGTCTACAGGACGTCAATACGAAAGTGGCTCATCTGGCCCGTCAGCATCGAACACATGTGAGGACGTTTACGCGCGATATTGCACACTGAAGTGTACACACTGAAGAGCCCGTTTTAGTCGAATGTCATGACTACATTTAGGCAATGTAAAAGAAAATAAAAAAACACTTTTGTTAGTTTTCTCTTAGAGTGGCATGAGATATCAGCATTTTCATTGCATGTTTCCACCCTACAGCAACACCATGTTTAGTCTTGCAGTTATCATTCAGATCATTATCAGTAGCACAAGCTCAACACAGTATAGCTTACGTATCTTTTGATGAATTTTGACTCTCATTTTCTTTAGTCTGTAGAGGGAGTGGTGCCACTGCATAGTTAGAGAACAGAGATACCGCTGGCCAGCTAGTTGCGTTAAAATTGATGAAACAACGTTCGCGACTATATCTTTTTTTAATCCCACCTTTACTAAGCACTTTCCCCATCCGACAAACTAACCAATAGGATATTGTAATAGTAAGAACAAAAATGCAGAACGCAATGTCGACGTGAAACGCATTGTGGCAAGAGGCCCGTTGTTGGCAAAGTAAAGCAACTTGAGGATAAAAAAAGACTAGTGCGTCTTTGACAGGTTCCTGAATGAATGAGCAACGTTATGGGAGTTATGTTTCGTAATAAAGTATCAAGAAAAAAATAGAAGACAGAATGAGACAGCGGCTGCAACAGTAAGCGCTTACAGCGCTCTGTGCTAAAGTAGAATTCATTCACGCACTAACAACCTCTGGAGGAAAAACAAACAAGCAAATATTTCTGAACAAAACAACACAACCGTTCAATACGAAGCCAGCCCTGCCGCTGTTCGAGACAGCAGACGACCAGCTTCGTGGTGAGCAAAACGCAGCAGAAACTCTCGATGGGAAGAAAAATCAGGTGACGGGCAATTGCTGCAAGCGAATAACTTATTGCTGAGAGTAGACAACGCGTCGAGAAATGGCTGGGCCAGGCATTTAAAAAAAAAAGAAAGACTGGAATGGTGCCGAACGACCGTTCTGGCAATTTACTGCAGCAGTGAAGCAATTGCGTGAGGATGTGCAGCATGCCGGCGAGCGTTCTTTAGAAGCCACATAGAGGACACAAAACAAATGCAAAACTAATTGTTTGCAAACAAATCGTTTCTGTTTGCGTTGTCATTGAAAGAAGTGCTCTGTAAAGACATTTGTGCCTTTGCGTATGCATTTGTAGCGGCAGCAGCATCGGCGTCGCACGAGAGTTGACGTAGACGCTCGCGTCTACACGAGGCTCGAGCGGCTGGCGCGTTCCGGCGCGGGCTAGCGTTCCGAAGATCATTAAAAAGAATGCTACGCTAAGCGACGGAGTGTTGGTTTTTCCTCTCCTGCGAGAGCCCGATACTTTGACGGTCTACGTGGTCGCACGTCGCCACAGTTTGGTGACCCCGGACGTGATATTGCCATACGCTCCTGTGGTAGAGACGACCATGGACCAGACCAACGCTACGAGAGCTCAAGGCCAGAACCCTTCCGAGGAACGTGGTGAGCCCTCCTGTTCCGCCATCGCTGTTCGCCTCCCACAGTAATGGGACCAGCATCCTTCGGCGTGGTTTCTTCAGGCCGAAGCGCAATTTCAAGTCGCTGGTATCCGCTCTCAAGCCTCGAAGTTCCATTACGCCGTCGCAGCACTCTCGCCCGCCGCCATTGACGAGGTAGCAGATTTGTTGAACTCCCCATTGTCTGCCGCCGCCTATGACGATCTCAAGGCAGCACTGCTACAGCGCACAGCAGCTTCACAGCGTTCTCGCATCCAGCAGCTTCTGTCCGCTGAAGAACTCGGCGACCGACGCCCTAGTCAACTTCTTCGCCGAATGAGCCAGCTGCTCGGAAACAACGCGAGATCCGTCGATGACACGCTGTTGCGCGAATTGTTTTTGCAACGACTCCCGGCTAACGTGCAGATGGTCCTGGCGACAGCCTCTACCATGGACCTTACCGGACTTGCCGCTTTGGCCGACAAAGTCATGGAAGTAGCCACCCCAACCATCGCAGCCACGTCACCGTCTCCGGGTGACAATACAACCGCTCTGCAAACTCTTCCCTGCTCTTCTGCAGTGCAATCTCCGCTCGACTCCTTGTGTGAGCGCCTGGAACGCATCATCTGTGGAGCGGAGCATCGCCGCGCGTCTCGTCGCCCACGCAGCCGTAGTTCCAGCAGATCAAGACGCACGGGCACCCAAAATGAAACCTCAACTACAGCGCCTGGCGTTTGCTACTACCACCGCCGTTTTGGAAACGACGCTCGTCACTGTCGGCGTCCCTGCGCATGGCAGGGAAACAGGCCGGCCGACCTCTAACGGCGACGAGTGGTCCGGCCCAGCACACAAGTCGCCTTTTCTACGTGACGGACAGAGTTACGGGACAACGATTTTTAGTCGACACAGGTGCTGACGTCAGCATTCTACCCGCCCAGCACTCCGACCGAAAAGCGACACCTGTCTCGTTTTTGCAAGCCGTCAATGGCACCAGAATTCCAGTTTTCTGGTCACGCTCCGTCATGCTGAACCTTGGCCTTCGACGAGCGTTCCGCTGGATTTTCCTGGTTGCAGACGTCCGTCATGCAGTCATTGGAGCAGACTTCTTGCATAACTACGGACTCCTTGTGGACATCCAACGACGTCGTCTCATCGACTCCGTGACCCAGCTATCCGTTCCCGGCGTCCCATCATCAGGCACATCGCCCATAGCGCCTATTTCTGCCATGTTGGACGAACCTTTCGCCGCACTCCTACGCGAGTTTCCCACTTTGATGCGCCTACCGGACTGGACGCAACCGGTGCAACATGACGTGTGCCATCACATCGTCACCTCCGGCCCACCGGTCTACTTCCAACCCCGGCGTTTGTCCCCGGAGAAACTCAAGATCGCTCGCGCGGAGTTCGAACACATGCTGCAACTTGGCATCATCCGCCCTTCTTCCAGTAACTGGGCATCACCACTTCACATGGTGCCTAAGAAGACGGGTGACTGGCGCCCCTGCGGCGATTACCGGGCACTAAACAACGCCACAGTTCCTGATCGCTACCCTCTACCGAACATTCAGGACTTCACGGTAGCGTTGCACGGTGCGACGATCTTTTCTAAGATCGATCTCGTTCCCGCCTACCATCAACTACCGGTCGCTGAAGAAGACATTCCCAAGACCGCCATCACCACACCCTTCGGTCTTTTCGAATTTCTCCGCATGCCTTTCGGTTTACGGAACGCGGGCCAATCTTTTCAGCGCTTCATCGATTCCGTCACCCGAGGTTTGCCTTTCGTTTTTGCATACATTGACGACCTCCTCGTGGCAAGCTCTTCGGCCGAAGAACATCTTCACCGCTTGCGGTTGTTGTTTTCACGCCTTGCCAGTAAAGGAATTGTCATCAACGCCGCCAAGAGTGAATTCGGTCAAACCGAACTCGAGTTCCTCGGTCATATCGTCGACGCTAACGGCATTCGACCACTGCCGTCCAAGATTCGCGTCATCGAAAACCTTCCCCGACCGACCACACTCACCAAGCTTCGCCAATTTCTCGGATTTGTCAATTTCTACCGCCGATTCATTCCCGAGTGCGCACGAATTATGGCTCCGCTAGACGCTCTCCTGGTAAACAAACGCAAACAAGTGCTTCAGTGGACTGAAGAGGCCGCAGACGCTTTCGCAAAAGTCAAGTCTGCCCTCGCCGCCGCCACGCTGCTTAGACACCCAAAGCCAGACGCACCCACTGCCATCATGACCGACGCTTCAAATACCGCCGTTGGTGCCGTTCTGCAGCAATTCATCGACAATGAGTGGCATCCACTCGCTTTTTTCTCCAAGAAACTGAAGCCTGCGCAGTCCCGCTACAGCGTTTTCGGCCGTGAATTACTCGCTGTTTACCTGGCTATCAAGAATTTTCGCCATTTCCTCGAAGGCCGTGCATTCACTGTCTTGACTGACCACAAGCCCCTTGTGCACGCAACGAATCGTTCGGCGTCCTGTTACTCGCCCCGCGAGATTCGACAGCTTTCCTACATCTCCGAGTTTACAACAACGTTCCGCCACATCAAGGGCACCGACAACATTCCAGCTGACGTTCTGAGTCGTGTCAATGTCGTTTCCACGTTGACATCGGAACCTTTCATCATCGAGGCCGACTTACTCGCCAGTCAACAGCGTGACGACACTGAACTTCGCACACTCCGGAATTCGTCAACGTCCCTGAAATTGGAAGACGTCGTTGTGACCCCAGATGGTACGTCCATCGTCTGCGACACTTCTAACGACACACCTAGACCATACATTCCGGCATCCCTTCGCAGACGTCTATTCGAAACCGTGCACAACCTGTCGCACCCTGGCATACGCGCGACACAGAAGCTTCTTTCCAGTCGTTTCGTTTGGCCTCGGCTAAACGCGCAAGTTCGCGATTGGGTTCGCTGCTGTTTGTCGTGTCAACGTTCGAAGATCCAGCGTCACCCCATTCCGCCTGCCAAGTCTTTTCTTCCACCGGATGCTCGTTTTGACACCGTACACCTGGACCTCGTCGGTCCTCTTCCACCTTCGAAAGGATACTGCTACATACTGACATGCATCGACCGTTACACACGGTGGCCAGAAGCTACACCTATATCTGATATCTCAGCGCCCACTGTTGCAGCAGCGTTCGTGTCTACGTGGATAGCAAGGTTCGGCTGCCCATCCACAATAATCACAGATCGCGGTCGACAGTTTGACTCAGCGCTCTTCAACGAGCTACTCAAACTACTCGGAACGACACGTTTTCGCACAACTGCTTACCACCCGCAGTCCAACGGACTAGTTGAACGTTTTCACCGGCATCTCAAGGCCTCCCTTATGGCACATGAATCGCCGCAGAAGTGGGTCCTGCATTTGCCTCTCGTCTTACTTGGCATCAGAGCCGCACTCAAGAGCGACCTAGGTTGCTCCTGTGCTGAGCTAGTCTACGGCACCCACCTACGCCTTCCGTGCGATTTCTTTGTCGCCACCCCCCAAACGCCTATGCCATCCCCTGCCGACTACGTAGCCGAACTGCAAGCTTTCTTCAGCCAGATGCGCCCCGTGCCTACACGTTCACAAGAAGCAAGGTCTCCGTACGTTTCTCCCGCACTCAGCTCTGCTACCCACGTTTTCGTGCGTAACTGTGCCGTACGGAAGCCTTTGCAACCACACTACTCCGGGCCATATTGTGTTCTAGAGCGTCGTCCGACGACGTTTGTTGTCAATGTCAACGGCCGATCAGACACAATTGCCCTGGAACGTCTCAAACCCGCCTACATCGAAGCACCCGCGCCCTCAGCTCCACCAGTATGCGACGCGACTCTGCTGCATCCTTCGCCGCCGCCAGCGCACGTGACACCGAAGACCAACGCCGAGACACGCCGCGTCACGTGGACTTTCCATCGTTCGTCGAAGTTTCCTCCTCTCTAGGGGGGGAGCCCTCTGTAGCGGCAGCAGCATCGGCGTCGCACGAGAGTTGACGTAGACGCTCGCGTCTACACGAGGCTCGAGCGGCTGGCGCGTTCCGGCGCGGGCTAGCGTTCCGAAGATCATTAAAAAGAATGCTACGCTAAGCGACGGAGTGTTGGTTTTTCCTCTCCTGCGAGAGCCCGATACTTTGACGGTCTACGTGGTCGCACGTCGCCACACATTAAATGGTGCCAATGCATCGTTAAGTAAACGTGGTACATATGTAGAAATGCAAAGTGCATACGACCTTGCAGCATGTTCGAATACGTCGATATAGTCAGCGTTAGAGCAAGGTATGGCTGCGTACTTACGATGATAAACAGAAGCACTTTGCAGAGGCTACTGTGCGTGTCCCTTCACCACAGTTAGTTTAACGTAGAACACAATAATAAAGAAAGCGCTAAAAGACAGGCCGCTGTCTGGTGCGTCGTGTCATACCTGGACGATATGAATACAATCTATTAGCAAACGTGCTGTCTTTTCTGTGTCAAGGGAAAGAGAGCGAAAGGCCTTATTTCGATGGGGAATGGAGAGGGGTGGGTCGCCCGTTGTGGTCGGAGCCCCCAGTAAAGAGACCCCGCGGTAGTGGCAGTAATTTCGGCTCTGGCGGTCAGCTGTTGCTGATCCTCCAATACCGAACTGGTCAGTGCCACCTCCCCATACACGTGCGTTGCTTTTCGATTGGGGTATGTTAAAGGGATTTTCCGGCAGCCCCATATAGAGATAGTCTAGGGTAGCTCCCAATGTACAGAAAGGACAAAGGGTTTGATATGGCGTGGCGGAGTGCGAGGTGAGGATAGAGCTGCCGAAAAAGCTGATGAGCGGATGAAGCGGATAGAGCTGATGTTTAGAGCTGCCTCCAGGCCGTGGCTTCAGCTATGGTAAGCTATGGGTGTGGTGGCGGCATCGTTTTTACCGAAAGGCGGTAGTGTTGAAGTATTTCATAATAAGTGTGTAGTGCTTGTGGAATGAAGTCCTCTGCCGTCTCTTGCAGTCCCCGGTTGCAGAGTCCTCGGGCTATCGTGTGTGCACAGTGGTTTAAGCTGACAGCTTCGCGTCTCGGTGTCCAGATTATCGTGTTGCGGGATGTATCGTTGAAGCGGTTGCGGATATCGCAGGTTACTTTATGGAGATGGCCGTTCCAGTAGGCTCGACATGCTGATTGACAATTTCTTATATACTTTCATATCCTGTCTTGACGCCGATATTGCGAAGGCAATGGCGGCCTTCTCTGCTGCTGAAGCATCATGTCAGACCATAGCCGATCGGCCATGGTTCCACCTGTACTGTAAAGTATTTTACACCCTTAAAAATGAATAGGCGTCTAAATAAACCCTATAACTTTCACCCTTAAACTCTTCTGAATGTAAGGATGCTAGCTGCAAACATATTTATAGCATTTTTTCATCGTTTAGGAGTGTAAATTAAATTACAGTGCAAAGATGCCAGGAACACCGAAAGAGATGACAATCAGTTTAGACGCTGTGAGCGCCCAGAGCGGGAGTTTTAGGAGAGATTAGAATGAGCGAACGCATATTTCGCCCGTTATTTGCGATCAACGACAGCCCGAGCGCAGCCACCGGGTCAATTCGCACTGAATGAGATGCACAGCTGCCGCTACGTCTGATAACTTAATTTCATTTGCGTACGTCGTATTCGATGTATAGCGCATGTTCACTTTACCTAAGTAAATCACGGAAACAAAAATGTGAACGGAGCAAGCGCAGCGAGGGAAGCACTGTTTACTTACGTAGGTAAATAATTTACGTTTGCTTGCGTATTACGACGCGCCGTGGTTGGCTCGGTGGCTATGGTGTTGGGCTGCTGAGCACAAGGCCACATTTCCACGGAGACGAAATGCGAAAACAGCCGTGTAGTTAGATTTAGGTGCACGTCAAAGAACCCCAGGCGGTCAAAATTTCCGGAGTCCTCCACTATGGTGTGCCTCATAACCAGAAAGTGGTTTTGGCACTTAAAACCCCATAATTTCTTTTTTGCCTATTACGACGAATAATGTCTTTGACGCATGAAGCCGGCATAGGTTTTTTTCATGTATTTTTTTTCCATGGTCAAAAGCAATTATTCACTATGAAGCCATTTTCTGTCACACCCTGTAATTTATACGACAAGATGCAACTGGAAAAGTTATTATTAATATAACTCACTGATTCCTAATCAGCATGGCTTCCTCACTGGCCGCTCCACTATGACAAATTTCGCCGGTCTCATGAAGCAGACCTCCGCACCGGTACTTCAAAGGGGGCAGGTTGACACCGTGTACTGTGACCTCAGCAAAGCTTTTGATGTAGTCAGCCAGTCACTGCTCCTGATCAAGCATATGGACTTTAGTGTTGACTCGGCAATCGTAAATTTTGTGCGCAGTCATCTTCTTCGTAGACCATGCCATGTTAACGTCAATGGCCAAACTTCTTTTTTCAACATGGAAACTAGTAGCGTCCCTCAAGGACCAGCATTAGGACCACTTCTATTTTATTTTCTTTAATAATGACGTGCTTTCCGCTATTCGGAACCTTTCTTTGCTTCTATATGCAGATGACATCAGGATTAGGAAGAAAGATCACACTGTTCATGACTGTCGGCCCCTGCAGTCGGGCCTGTTTTCTTTTTCTAAATGGTACAGAGGTAATAAATAACCTCATCTTGAATGCGGCTAAGACCAAACTCATGTCTTGCACACGGAAAATAGCAAGCATCTCCCTTTCCTAATACGCAGACTCTGTATCGTTTTATCAACTCTGTGAGATCAATGATGTTGGTGTACTTTTACTGTGAGAGGCAATTGTATGGACACTTCAAGCGAATTTCCGCTTTCCCCGTCACCGTCGCCGTGGCCGTGATGTTCCGTATAAACTCCAAACAAGATGCCATCGTAGCTGCGAGGGTCAGCCGACCACCAGAACTCAATCTCACGCGCGCGAGGAACGAAGGCGGAGTGGAAACGCGCCGTCTTCTGTCGCGCGTGAGGCGCAAGGGGAGGTGCGAGAGAGGGAGGGGGTGCGTTTTACTCCAGCTGCTGCTGCTTACGGGACGGCCGTGCGGCCACCATATCTTCAAAGCGATCTGCGCTGTGGAGAAAGCGCGCGCTCGCGCGGGCCTCATCTTCGAAGCGATCTGCGATGGGAAGAAAGTACATGCGCCGAGTACCCGTAGCTTCATATAGGCTGTGGTTTCGACGTTTAGTTCGCATTCCAGCGAGAGACAACACGAAGGTCAATTCGCTCGTTGCGGCTGCCGCGTTTCCTCACTGCAGCGTTTTGACAGCGAGTTTCCGCGGTCATCGAGGACAATGTGTTCATGTTTGTCTGTGTACTCGTCACACTATGCTTGTTAATTTAGCTAGTAAGCGAATGCATACAATTATACACGGCCGACAAAAATAACATCCTTACTTTGTATAGCTCCCTGCTAGTTTCCTATCGCAATCGATGATTCGCCTTTCAGGTGAAACTGCGAGTTTTTCTTTTTTTTTAACAATCTTACACTTTTCTTGTTACACTAATTTGTTGCAATGCGGGGTTTGCATTATCTTGGCTTTGTTTGCACACTACCGAGGGAATTCAAGTCTCCTACATCATTCCGCAAGTTGTACACACAAGCCTATCTTCGTCAACTCGAATACGCGTTGATCCTCTCGAATAGTTCTTCTATAAAGATTCAACAGTGACATTACAGATCGGGTCCAGAAAACACTTCTAAGCACTCCTTTATTGATGGTACATGAGTGTGGATTTTATTTTCTTATTTAATCATTTGTTGTTTATATAATACTGCCAGTAGCCTTATGGCAGCCCAAGCAAGAGTGTTACAGGAAGAAACACGATAACAAATACAAGGGTAACAAATATTGTCGGAACATAGAAGCAACGCAGCTGGCGAGGGTAATATCGACACAAAAAGAAACCAAAAGGGCCCTAAGTCACTGCACGTGGCGAGAACAAACTGAAGTGGGTAAGCAAAGCCAAAAAAACATTCTTTTTTTGTTCCGCCCTTTAATTTTCCACATCTTTCTTCTCATTTCGTATCAAATGATGAGCAAAGAACCTTATTACGAAATATAAGAGACGGCTGATAAAAAGGATGCGAGTGACTTCACTTGTGTTACCTCGTTTGGCAATGAATTCCATTCCGACATCGTTCGCGGAAAGAAAGAACAGAGATATAAGCGTTGGCTCTCGTTTGGGGCATTAACAACGTTTTTTCGTGTTTGCCACAAAGTCTGTCTGGTGGTATTTAATGTGTGTATGCGAATGAAACTCTAGTTTTGTTGCACAGGTGACGGTACTGAAGGGAACCTGCAGTCGCCGAAGTTAGCGGCGCGATTGAAGTATGGCCAGTACGGATTGCGTGCGCGAGTTTGTCACAGATACGTTTCTGCCATGGCCAATGTAGATAAATCGGAGCGCCCTGTCTGGGACCTCTTCTATGCGACTAATATCCGTCTTTGTGCGCCGGTCCCCGACGGCATCGGCATATTCAAGCAGCGGTGGTTTGATACTCGTGTAGACGACTAATTTTGGTTAACGCGTGGCGTACTTCAGCCGGTGCTTCAGCAGCCACACTTTCCTCTTTTTTTCTTTTTTCTTTTTTTTGATGCAGACGACACCGTGTGGTGCACGTTAACGCTACAACCTAAGTTTGAAGTGATGTGGACGCCTAAGTACATGAAATCACTGACCGATGCAACTGTTCTGTTACTGATCATTTGTTTGCGATACAGTGCATGTTGCTTTCGCGTCATAGACATGTGGGCGGATTTAGGAATATTAAAATGCATATCCCAAGTGGGACACCAGTCACACCATGGCTGCTAAATGTCTTTTGACAGTATGCTGGCCTCTCTCCGATTTTACGTCAAGGTACAGAACGCAGTCATCCACGAAGATGCCTTCCACTGGCAGAATACGCATCCATGGTGTGTGGAGTGGAACTTTCAAATCCCACAGTGATCGACTCGAAAGAGTCTGGAAAGGAAGTTCGTTAGCGATTTACCGCCGTTGTTCTAGCACTGGCATTGCTCAATCTTGTAGCGCTTCCACTTTACTCTCAATACCGTCCCTCACCTGCCGACGTATTCGCGCAGACCTTGCGTTCCTGTATAAGCAGAGCTTCACGGAAAACTGGATTGCGCTGAGCAACCGAATTGTGACGCGCTTCCTAGCCTGCAGAAAGCCGCGAGGGAGCACATACCATTCTTCGCTCCTGCTCGTCACAGCAAACATTCTGCTGAGTATAGAATTCAAAACATGTGTAATACCTATTTCGCTGATCTTGATATTTTTTCATTCGTCGCTCTCGTCGTTATGCGCGCAGCTTCGTATTGTCGTGTGCTAGTTTTTTTTTCTCATAATACATACCTACTCTCCTTTGCCATGTGATATAACACATTTTCAGCTTTCCTGGCCATATGTCTAATGTTTCAGCGGTTTTTTTTTTCTTTTTCTCGTGGCTTTAATGTTCTTCCTGCATTGCAATTACAAGCATTTCTTATGAACTGTCTGCCTGTCTGAAAGCACGCTCGTCTACTGTACGTATAGTGCAGGTACAACAACACCACGTGTCAAAAAAAAAAAAAGAACTTCGGTGATCTCTACTGTAGCACCCATCCTAGCCCACAGTGAAACTTTGGAGCGTTAAAACCACAATATTTTTTTATATTCGACATTTCATCAAACATTCCAAGGTTCATTTTCTCAAATATACGTATTCGACGCGATTAAAAAGACAGCAAGGTTCGAACACCTTCCAATAACTGAGCACGCAGGCACGCGTGCAATCCCTGCCATTCGCACTGATTTCATACCTGTCCGCCCAGGTTCCGCTGTTTCATACCTGGGAATGTAGAGAACTCTCTCGGCGACAACGAAGCCGACGGTCACGAAGAGGTTTGACGCCGGCAGGAAAGGTAGTACGGTCAGGTGCAGTGCCACTAGCACTCCCGAACATGGCTCGTGTAGTTGCTCGGGAGTTCTGTAGTAGCAGCACTGCTGTCTTGACTCACTAGCAGACTTGATGAAAAATTTAAAACGGTACCGAGTTAGTGAAAGCAGCGATCGGCCAAGTTACACCCAGCTCACACACAAGAACACAAGCACACACACACACACACACACACACACACACACACACACACACACACACACACACACACGCACGCACGCACGCACACACACACACACACGCACACGCACGCACGCACGCACACAAACGTACGCGCGCGCTTGTGTGTGTGTGAATCCGCTTGAAGCCTTATACAAAATTGTCCGTGTACGTGCATTCGGTGCACGTTGAAGAACTCCAGGTGGTCAAAATTATTCCGGAGTATTCTACAACGGAGTGTTTCAAACCATATCACGATTTTGGCACGTAAAATTTTATAATTTAAATTTAATGAGTGGAATTATTTATGTGGCGAGTCGGTCGAAAAATTCCATGCGAAGCCCTAAAACCTCTTTCCCAATACGGGGAGACGATGCGCCGTCTTAATTCCATTGTGTGCGCGGTTGATAGCTGCGATCCGGAGCAGAGTGACAAACGATCCATTGTCCGCGATAACACTGGGCGCGCCGTCGCTAAACATTCGACGAGGCAATCCGCTTCCACTCTTGCCCTTCGGTTATACGTAGAAAGGACGCGTTATACCTTGAGTGACGAAACCTAAGCCTATAATAAAAGGGGAGGGGCTGATCATAAGCAGGCTGCGACGCTCTGGTAAACACCCGACCAGCGAGGAGCCAGGACGAGAGGATGCGATAAACCAAGGCAAAGGAAAATTAAGTGGAACCTCCCTGGACGGGAACTGTCAAAGAGATGGGTAGCATTATCGGCAGGCGGCCTGGTGCGGAATATACATGCTTAGAATTGTAATTATTGTTATATCTCTGATCATACTCCTCACGCATATGTAAATAACGCACACTACAGCACCACAATCTCCACCCATAGCACTTTAGGATGTTTCTGCGTATAAGTAGTCTTAGAGAACAATTGACGCTAACTTTCCAGTCAAGCGACGCGCAACAGCGATTTCTGTAATCTGAAGTTTTAGATTACGGTACTTTTTCCTTCGATGCGCCCACGACACAACTGCCACAAAATGACAATTTTCATTCACGAAAACGTGGACCGATGTTCAGACATCGTGTGACTTAGAGCCAGTACGCTAAACACACACAAGTTGACATAACGGTGCAATGATTGGGTATTTGCAAGCGCATGCAGGAAACGAAAAACTGTAAAACAAAATTTCAACTCACGTTGCATTTTCGATGCCATGGGCTCGAGGCCTGCCAGGCGAGGGCTGCTAGCGAAACGAATATAACCAGTGTTGCCAGATTCCTAGGATCTAGTGGTGACGTCACGAGAGGTACACTGCCCATCTGCCAATCGTAAGACAGGGTACGTGGACACAAGACGAGCCAGGCGTTGAAAGCGCAAAGGTAGCTGTAAGTCAGCAGCCTGTCATAAAGGAAACATGACAGTGTCAGTCAGCAGGCATCAACTATCCTTTTTATTCAGTAAAGTGACGGCATGGGTTTTCGTGCAGTTTTCGATCGCTTCTGCATTGCTGGTAACGTGTTCCGTTATTTCCTTGCAGTGTGCTTAACACAGGATGAATGTCGTTTAAAAAAATTTAATTATAGTGTGTTACGTGCCAAAACCACTCTCTGATTATGAGGCACGCCGTACTGGGGGACTCCGGAAATTTCGACCACCCGGGGTTCTTTAACGTGCACCTAAATCTAAGCACACGGGTGTTTTCGCATTTCGCCCCCATCGAAATGCGGCCGCCGTGGCCGGGATTCGATCCCGTGACCTTGTGCTTAGCAACCGCAACACCATGGCTACTAAGCAACCACGGCGGGTACAAAACAATGACATCTTTGTGGAAAAAAGCAATAATTGCTGCTGCAATAATGAAACTTACTAAAAAAATTTGTTTCTTTGGGATTCAGCATTTATTTTTGCAAGAGAATTCAAATTTTCTCACATTTTCTTCGAGATGTTCACTATTACTATAATTTCCTTGATTTCCTTCCTGCGTGACACTTCTCTTATTGCTTATAGCTGTTCTGAAACTTTTCGCTAAGCAGGCGGGACTTAATATTGAGATCGTAAGAAAAATTTCTATGGTTAATTTTGGGACTTTGTATCTCAAACACAAATAGAATTGCAGTCTTGTTTCATATTTTAGAGCCAGAAGGTGGCCAGTTTTGTTCCTACCAGTGAAAGCTCCCAATGGAAAAGTAAAGTCGTTGATCAAAGCATCTCGACGCTAAAGCACGGGGCGCCCCCTCCAATTGATAGCCTGCTTGTCAAACGCAAACACGACAAACGTTCTACGTCAAAGCACTTGCTAGCGTGCTCTGATACTCTCTGATACTCTGAGGAGGTTTCAAATTATTTTGAAGAATAAATGTTTTTAGCACAAATATCGGTATAGAAGCCACAATCAACAGATAGATAGAATTTGTATTTTTGCTATGGAGCATTTATCTTACACATGAAACTTTTTACACTAGCAAGATCACCATCATTACCATCTAGTTCAATGCCTTTGCGGTAGAGTTAGTTAATATTGCAGACATGCGGGAAAAGAAAACCCTTCGGGGCACTTTTTAATTGATTAAGTAGTGAATGAATCATTAATAAATAATGACTTATTGTTTGATTGATAGTCTGATCGATCAAAAGACCAATCGATTGCGCGGAATAAATGTAACAGCATTTCATGCATAGCTTTGAGACATCAGCATCACTTCATGTCTCCTTCTTTGTTTCATTTTTTACTCTTTGCAATATTCAGTACACTCGGTAAACAACAATATGACAGCGCCCAAAGCGCACTCCTCAGGTCAAGCCTTACCAACGCATGTGTGTTTTGTACCACATGTCAAACCCATACTGTTCGAATGAGAAGATATGGTAAATATCGTTAGTTTGCTTAAACCATTTTGTTCACCTCGTTCCACGCTTTGGTGAGAAGGAAGCAGGGTTGTCCATCTCGGAAAATTCGGGGAAGCTTCCTTGTAGCATCCATAGCCTGAAGCACAGTAGTAACGTCGTCTGCAAAAAAAAAAAAAAAAAAGAAACCAAGGGGGAGGGGGGGGGGCATGAATGTAACATGATACAAGTTATTGGTATGCGCCTGTTTTGTTAAATTGTTTATAAGAGAATCGCTTTGAAGATTTCGTGGGGATATTGCAATGAAAGGAAAGAAGTTGTCGTCCACGTTACAGTAGCGCGAAACTACAAATGAAACGCCTAAATGTTTTTTATCCGAAAGATGGATGGATGGAAACGACGTTATTGCAAATCCGGCGAAGTTTAAAGACCCGGGCCATGAGGGGACCCCGAGGCCTAGCCTCGTCGGCCCGAAAGCTTTGTAGTTCATGAAAAATTCGTCTTGCTCGCGGGACCGAACCCAGGCATAGAGCCTTTCGGAGTCCCTTGCCTAGCTATGCAAACGAACCAGAATCCTAACAGATCACAGGGCAAATCCGCTTGGTTAGCTGATATGGTAGAGTGGCCACGCCAGAAAAGCGTTGGTCCTGGTTAGATTACCCGATTATAGACCGATGTTCCTTGAACTGTGGAACCCCTGCGGACTTCCTTTGTAACTCGGGCCGCTGTCGAGTGGACATTTTCTTTTTCTTTTTTTTTCGATACAAGAAACTTCCTCCAACTCCAGGATTTACGGAGAACTGATTTGCTGTCATCATTGCAGTGGCTATCACGCCAGATACGCTCGCTGTTTCGGAAAGTTCGTAAATGTCATTGGCAGTAGGGTGACAAGACGGGTTTATCGATCTGGATGCATGAGCCGCGCATAGTACTGCGCGTTGTCGAATCTAAGCTGGCATTAGCGACTGCGCGCCGAATATACAATGACATTTGCGTAAATAGTTAAAGGGCTTCAAACAGGAGTGTAAATCCACCGAACGACGGCTGGCCATCTTTTCCGCAATGGTCCGTCTCGCTTGCTACATGCGAGATCTCTCAGTTAATAGTTTGAACACACCGTGGGACTCTTGCATAAGTAAGAAGTTACACACAATAAAACCCCTGCTTGGCGAGTGGAAGTCGTGCAGTCACCAGCAACGCTTGCATGAGGTGATTCTCTGTCGAGATCGAATTGGACATACACACCTGACACACAATTTCCTACTTCCAAACGAAAACGCGCTAACTTGCGAGAAGTGCCGTGAACCACTTACAATAATGCACGATATTATGACATGTCCACATACTGAAACACAGAGACGGAAGCTTTTACAGAATCTCTAGCTATAACCTACACATACCTTTACACTCCGCTCAATACTGGCCGCTAGTGCCCTTCACTGGCATGTTGAGCTTTTTAGAAGAAACAGGTTTTTCGCAGAGAATATAAAGCAACGCAGCTTTCGCTTCTTTAACATTTGATTGCTTAATATCTTGTGATTGGCGCAGCGTGGCCTTAGTCACTTTTGCGCCATTAAATCCAAATTAAGTAAATAACATTTACGTTTTCTCCTGGTGCTTCCGCACTTGCTAGCTCGTGAGAGTATAAGTTAAACCCGCTATATTCAAGTGAACAAGCACGTCTTGTCCTTAGCATTTCTCATAAGTATCTGTAGCATCCACCGATCGATCCGCAACACCCTTTGGTGAACGAATGATTTCGACAACCCGGTAGCGGACCTCACGAATTTTTGAATACGCGGAAACGACCTGGGTCAATAAGATGCAGCGCTTCCCTTCGTTCCACTACAGTTTCTCTAATATCTCAAAATTATGTTTTAAAGTGTAGCTACCTTCTCCCCGCCACCTTTTATGTCTTGTCGTAGCACGCGAGGGTTTAGTCGCCAGTTGCCATCTCCCAAGTTTAGGTATCACGTGACGCCTTACGTCAGGAAGGATGGCCTACATCTGACGCCAACGCCATGAGTGGCGGCACTGTCTATATTGCACTGCCTGGTTTAAGTCTAACACACATACATAAATTGCCAAGAAAATAGACGGAGAAACGGTTCCGAGGTAGTTCAAATGGTAAGAGTATCGAACGCGTAAAACGAAGATGTGGCTTCGTACCCCATCGGTGGTCATGTGTTTTCCATACACTTGGGCCTCCGCTTGTCCATAACTTTTACATTCGAAATGAGCAAACGAACAATTTCCCCTACGCTTCCCTTTTATTGCCTGTTGGCTTCACATGGTTGGGTTTTCCAATTATGCAGGAATTGCGGAAAGAAATGCGCTCAAACGCTCCCTAGACGACGCGCTCACCCTTCTAGAGTGTAACCAAAATGGGCAATGGGGCTTGGTGAGCAGTCTGCCCAGTTGCTTACTGTGCATGTGAACCATGTTTTGGTTCTCGTTGCATTTATTTTGCATTTATTCATATTTTTATACCGTCATCTCAGAAAAATATGTCAATACGTGGCCGGATCCCTCTGAGCTCCGTGATGCAAGTTTGATTCAAAAACATGTACAAACGCTCAAAGTGAGCCTTGCATAATCTTGTTCATCATGTGACTCCTTTATAATGCGCGAACGCTGAAATTTATTTTTTTAGAGGGAGGGGGGCGAAGGGCTGTCACACACGTCACCGGTATCTATTGCTTATTTGAAGCTCCTGAGCAATGAAAATGCACAAGTTTTATTGAAATAAAAGAAGTTTCTTGCATCCTATACCACGGGTAAATTTCTGAAATAACATTACGAGAGTCAAGGCACAGTTAGCGGGAATAATTCTGTTCGTTTTTTTTATTTCTTTTCATTATGCTTGCAGCCTACTAGCATTACTATACGGAAGGGAACTGTATTGTATATAAGGACATATATGTTTTTCAGGCTTTGTGCAACGTAGCAAAAGAGCGGCGCACTACGTCCAAAACCAAAACAACTCAAGTACTACTACGACGGTCCTACAATGATAACTAGGTTCATAGGAGAAGCCATAACTACCCCAGATGCCTGAAGACAAGAAGAAAAGAAAGACAATGTAAAGCCTACTAACTCGAAAACTAAACGCGCATAAAGTATACCAAGACACACATCACACCAACTAACGCCACAGTCAGTCCGTGTAAAGTGTAAAGCATTGCGCTGCTAAGCGCGAGACCGCGGGATCTTGATGGCGGGCTAGATGTAAGAACCACCATGTACTTATATATAGGCGCATGTAAATGAATTCCAGGCGGTGAAAATTAATCCAGAGTCTCCTACGACGGCGTGCCTCATAAGCAGATCGTGGTTTTGGCACGTAAAAATCCCTAATTTAGTTTTTATAGTGTAATAAAAATGGGTTGGAGGGCATACGGCATCCTGACTGAAAGCTTACCATTATCATTAAAAAGAAAGGTGTACAATCATTGGACTCTACGGGTGCTAACATATGGGGCAGAAACTTGGAGGCAGACAAAGAAGCTCCAGAACAAGTTAACGACCGCGCAAAGAAAGGTGTAACGAAGAGTCATAGGCGTGACGGTAAGAGACAAGAATAAAACGCTATAGATCAGAGAGCAAACGGGGATAGCCGATATTCTAGTTGACACTAAGAGAAAGAAATGGAGCTGGGCCGGTCATGTAATGCGTAGGTTAGATAACCAGTGGACTATTAGGGTTATAGAATGGGTTTCAAGGGATGGGAAGCGCAGTCGAGGACGGCAGAAGACTATAGGTGGGGCGATGGAATCAGGAAATTCACCGGCGATAGTTGGATTCGGTTGGCGTAGCATAGGGGTAATTGGAGAGAGAGAGAGAAAGCAAGGGTAGGGAAGGCAGGGAGGTCAACCAGAACAGCATCCGGTTTGCTACCCTACACTGGGGGTGGGGGAAAGGGGAATAGAAAGAGGAAGAAAGGGAGAGAGTTAGCACTGAGTACATGTGGGAGGGACACCTTACACAATGACACTATAAGCGGTCTCTTAAGCCCGTGCACTTTAAGTACCGCACTAGTGCACGAATCGCTTTTCGAGCCAGTGACGGTTGTGGCCACGGTCCGAGTATCTTTGACTCGGTGAATGGTCTCGAGTCTAGTCTGTGTAAAGTTGCCCGCAGAGGGAGGCGGTGGACATCGTAGCGAGGGCAGGTACACAATACGTGCTCGATGGACTCCTCGCACCCACAGGAGTCGCACATCGGGCTCTCGGCCATTCCCATACGGTAGGAGTATGCGTTCGTGAACGCCACTCCCAACCACAAGCGACACAACAAGGTTGCTTCGCCGCGGGAAAGGCTAGGTGGCAGTTGTAGCCGTAGCGTGGGGTCCAGTTGACGTAATCTGCAATTGAAGCCACTTGATGTCCAGAGATCTTGGGACTTCTTGCGCGCAAGTAGGCGAAGTTCTCTGGCAGCGTCCGACCTCGCCAAAGGTGTTGGACGCGTCTTTGTATCTTCGTGGGCACACTGGGCAGCCTTGTCAGCTAGGTTGTTGCCGACGATGCCACAGTGAGCAGGAATCCACTGAAATACAATGTGGTGTCCTCTTTCCAGAGCATGGTGGTGCAGTTCCCTGATTTCAGATGTCATTTGCTCGTAAGTTCTGTGACGTAACGCGGACTTGATGCTATGAAGGGCTGCCTTGGAATCACAAAATACGACCCACTTCTCTGTTGGCTCTTCGGTGATGTACATCATAGCGGCATGGAGAGCTGCAAGTTCTGCCGATGTAGATGTAGTCGTGTGCGACAGTTTGAATTTAACTGTAACGTTCTTGGCTGGAACGACGAATGCGGCAGTTGAGCTGGTAGGTGAGGTTGAACCATCGGTATATATGTGTATGCGGTCATGATACGTCTGGTGCAGTAATAGGAGTGTAAGTTGCTTCAGAGCCGGCGATGGATGATTGGACTTTTTTGTAATTCCAGGAATATCAAAATTCACTTGAGGCTGTCGCAGGCACCACAGGGGGGAGGAAGGCTTCGCCGCCGGTGTAAAACTTGCTGGTATGTACTCTTGATGAGCGTTAATCATTCGTGAAAAGGTCGCTTGAGGTCTCTCGGCTGGTAGGGAGGCCAAATGGTGGTCGGGGATCCTTGACAGATGGCGAATGTGCGCTCTGAGAGAGTCGACAGCTACATGTGTCTGGATTGTATGGTCTCCTGCGATGGCAATTGTTGCTGCTGTTGACGTGCACCGAGGCAGCCCCAAACACGTGCGTAGGGCTTGACCTTGTATGCTCTCCAAGGTGCGAAAGTTCGTCTTGCATGCATTGGACAACACTGGTAGGCTGTAACGTAGGAGTCCGAGAAACAGAACCCTGTACAGCTGCAACATAGAATGGACTGGTGTACCCCAGTTTTTCCCGCATAGAAATTTGAAGACTTGAGCAATGGCGACTAGCTTCTTCTTCAGATAGACGCAGTGAGGGCTCCACGAGAGGTTGCGGTCAATGATGACGCCCAGAAACCGATGTGTCTTAACATAGAATACAGCTTGACCATTGATGGTAACAGGATACGATGACATTTGTTTCCGCGTAAAACCAAGTAATGCGCACTTCTCAGTAGACACACTGAGGCCTTGTTCTCGGAGATAAGAAGCCGTCATGGTTGCCGCCCGCTGAAGCCTGGCTCTTAGCTGAGGGCGAGTCACCGCAGAGGCCCAGATGCAAATGTCGTCGGCGTATATTGAGACATGTACTGTCTGCGGTAGGTAATCCGCTAGTCCTACCAGGACGAGGTTGAACAAAATAGGGCTCAACACTCCACCTTGCGGCACACCACGGCAGATGTAATGGTCTGAAGTTGGGCCGTCTTCGGTCTGTAAGAAAAAACGCCTTTCAGTCAAATAGTCTTGAAGCCATTGATACATCCGGCCACCAACTCCAACAGCCTCAAGTGAGTTTAGTATGGCCTCATGGGTGACGTTATCATAGGCTCCTTTTATATCCAGAAAAAGTGCCGCAGACAGGCGCTTGAGGCTTTTTTGATTTTGGACCCATGTTACGATGTCAATGACGTTGTCTATGGTCGTGCGACCCCGACGGAAGCCTGTCATGGCGTTCGGATAGATGTTGAATCGTTCTAGGTACCATTCCAATCGGGCAAGAATCATTCTTTCCATCACTTTGCCGACGCAGCTCGAAAGCGCAATCGGACGATATGATGAGATCTCAAGCGGTGACTTTCCAGGTTTCAGAATGGGGATCAAGCGGCTCGATTTCCATTGTTTAGGAACGGCGCCGTTCTGCCAAGACTCATTGTAGTAGTTGAGAAGCTCATCACGTGCCTCATGTCCAAGGTGGCATAGGGCAGCATACGTGATGCCATCAGGTCCTGGTGACGAAGAACGCCTGCAAGTCACCAACGCAGCATCGAGCTCTTCGAGTGAAAATAGCACGTTGATTTCTGGTACACGTGCCTCAGGGATGTCATTCAATGCTGCGTCAGTAATGATGGCCACGGACCCAGCAATCCGTGCGCAGAACTCTTCAGCCAATTGAAGTTCCGAGCGAAGTTGGTAGAGGGCCAGAGCAGCGAAGGGCTTCCTTTGATGCGGAGATGAGCGAAGACCCCTAACCGTTCTCCATATGTGCGAGAGCGATTTTCGGGGATCAAGCGACTGACAGAATGTTTTCCATCGCTTATCTTCCAATTTATCCATGCGACGCTGGATTTTCTTTTGTATGCGCCGTGAAGCCCTCAGATCCAAGACGGACTTCGTGCGCCGATACCTCCTCTCCGCCTGTCGGCGTGTCGCACGCAGCCTATCCAGTTCCACGTCCAAGTCTGTTCGCCTTGTTGACCTTGTAAGCGAGCACATGGACGTTTTCAATGCCTCTGCGATTGTTTCTTCGAAAGTGTGTGAGAGGCCTTCCCGACAAGTGTCATCCATATCCTTCTTAAATTTTGTCCAATCAACTGTACGCAACACAGTAGAGGAGCGTTGGTCAATTCCTCTAATCGTTATGTATGTTGGAATATGGTCGCTTCCATGTGTTTCTACGTCTGTAAACCATTGGACGCTCGAGGCAAAGCGCCGTGACACCAAAGTCAAGTCCAAGCAGCTACTGTAGGTCGTGCCTCGCAGAAATGTAGGGCTGCCGTCATTTACACAGCACAAATCATGGTCGGCAGCAAAGGAGGCAAGGCTCCTGCCTTTGGAGTCCATTTTAGTGCTTCCCCATAGCTGGTGATGCGCGTTGAAGTCACCTGTGATAACCCAGGGACCATTGTTCATTAGTAATATTTTCTTGAGTCGTTCGCCGTCAAAGTGACCCGCTGGGGATATGTAGGCACCAATTAGTGTAAATGACACATTCTTCTTTTGGACATTTAGGCAGACATATTGGTTGTCGTCATGAGGCTCTATTGCGTTAGCGACATATGTGAAGTCCGTGCGGATGTAGATGATCACTTTCGTGCTCGCACCGCGTGTGGACGAGACGAAAGATTCATAACCGGACAGTCTGAGTGGAGTTGATGTATTTGGTTCGCAAATGACCAGTATGGGGAAGCGATTTGTGAAAATGAATTGGCGAAAGTCTGATATACGGGTCCTTAGACCCCTGGCATTCCATTGAAAGATCGACGCACTTTTAAGTTCAGTGCGGAAGGGGACTATTGGTCGAGCCATGGTGCTTAAACGATGCTAGCAAGCACTGGATTTAGTGCATCCAGTATTTGCAGAGCGCTTCGAGCTGCTGGTGTTTGCAGCTTGTTCAGTATAATGCGCATTGTATTAATTAGCGATTGCAGCATATCAGCCACCTGCCTGTCTTGGTCGCACACATCGCCGACAGTAGACGTCGGGGGTTGTCCAGCGAAAGTTTGCTGTGATTCTGTTGGTGAATGTTGTCGTTTTGGTAGAGCCGGCCAAGATTCGGCAGATGTGGCCTTCTCAGTGGACTTGCTCTTCGCGGTCCTTTCCACATTGTCTGGCCTAGGCGGTGGAGGAGGAGGTGGTGTTGTAGGAAGTGGCATGCGCCTTCCTTGAGAAGCCTGTCTTGAGGAGCGCCGGTGACGTGAACGTCGCTTCCTGATTTTTTCGGCGGCTTCGCGATGAGATGAATGATCTCTCGCCATCTCTTTCAAGATGGCCATTTCCTTCTTAATATGTGGGCACTTCTTCGATGAAGCTTCATGCGATCCTCCGCAGTTTGAACACTTCACCACAGTCGCGCCACATTTATCTGCAGTGTGGGGCTCTCCGCAGCGGGGGCATGCTGCCTGATTTTCGCAGACGCTGCTCACGTGTCCCAGTTTCATGCATTTGCGGCACTGGAGAGGTTTCGCAATGAAAGGCCGCACTGCATGTCTGAAGTGTCCAACCTTGACATGCGAGGGTATATGTTTGCCCTTGAATGCTATTTTCACGCAGCGTGAACTGCCTAGCCGCTTAACATCAACGATGACCTCATCATTGGCTGGCTTGATAAGAATCGGCAAGTCGTTATTAAGGATGGCGACGTCTACGTCGTAGATAACGCCGGTGACTACGTCAGATCCCAGAGGGATGTAAGAGCGCACCTGAATGCCATCGAGGTCCGTTACGCTGCGTAGAGTGGTCAAAGCAGCCGCATGCTGGACATCAACCGCCAGAAGATTTTTTCGGGTGTTCACTCGAATGTCCGATATTTCATTTGGCACCAAGGCATCCAGTGACATCGACACAGATTGCCTGTTAAGTAGCTTCATGTTGACGTTGGGAAGCAGGGGCACAAAGATGATGGTATTGGCGTCCGGCCTCTGTGTCTGTCTCACTGTTTCCGTGCTTGACGATGAGGACGTCCTGGTGTTCCGTCGCTTCGCTCTGCGGCTCTGTACAAGCTGGAAGTCGTCATCGGAAGTGTCCTCACTGCTGAGAGAGTAGACATGGGTGTCCTCGCTGTCGGTGTCGCTCTGCTGACCGATCCGCTTCCTGGAGGCGGCCGCCGCTGACGCCGCCGTCGCCGGCAGACGTGCGGGGTCGTCCACTTCCATTGCGACTGAGCAGGGAGCGAGGACCAGCGGATGAACTTAGGTTTTCACAGAAATAACCCGGAGCTAGAAAGAACAGCGCTGTATCAAAAGACACTTCGTCGTCGTCACCGGGGGGGGGGGTAATTGGAGATCGCAGGGAGAGCCTTTCGTTCTGCAGTGGACATAAAAAAGGCTGATAATGACGATCATGATCACGTATCTTGTATTTGTTACGCGTTTTGTTATTACCTACCGAGTATGTAACGTGTTCTCTTCTTTGTATACCCATACAGTTCCAGGCGTTTTATTACATCGCCTTATGAAGGCTGTTACATCTTTCAGATCTATTACCTATGTAACTGATTTTCGTTAGTGATTCACTTTAGTTTTCATAAAATAATTTGGCTTTGTTACTCAAAGCTCGTACTTGACCGTTACAGCTCCCTTGGTCTAATGGCTGAGTACATTCTGCACAAAGATCCAACGTTAGCTAAAAACTTTTTTAGCGACTAATCAAACAGTTTCAAGAATGCTTCCTTTGGGCGTATTGCCTATTTGTAGCGATTTGTCTTCCAGAATGCTGGTCGGGATTTTAGAGTGCAATTATTCCAAGATGTCTGATGAAATTACCAAATTTGCAGGCACAACTTGGAATTAGCTGGCGCTCATCAGCAGGGACAATTGGAGATCGCAAAGAGAAAGTGGTGGCAGTGGACATAAAGACAGGCTGACGATGACGATGCCGACATGATCCGCAGGCCTTATACTGGCGAACAACTTTTTCTTCTTTCTTTTCGGAGGGGGGGGGGGAGGGGGGCTTACAAAGCGAAGAATATGCATCGACTCTTGCATCTCTGCAGGAAGTATACCCGCCGTTTTGCTGACGTTTTCTTACGGCGAAAATAGAGAACAGTATTGTTTTGCTTTTTGACAGGTTAATGCATATTTAGTTGGCCTTTCGATACTTCGCACGCTCGAGACCATCGCAAGTTATACGCATTTCTCAAAGGCCAAAATTGGAGCCTGCGCGTAACGGTGAATGTTCGTCGCTCGCCCTCCCGACTGTCGGCTCAGCTGAGAAACTAATGGGCATGCTCAGCAGCAAAAAGTTGTCGAAACACAAAAAAAAATGTTTGTAGCGTCTACGGGGGCACCAAGCATATGCATTGAGAAATAACAAACGTTGGCACGTACAGTCAACCAAAAACGTTTACGGACCAAGAGATCTGACAAAAAGCTAAATATCTCCTCAGTCTCAAGACACAGCCTGTTATTTCTATTTCCAGCCTTTCGTGGCATATGGGAACAACATTATGATGCACAATTTTACTGGCTGCGTTTAAAGGCTGCTCGTATATTTTGAATTTTCTGAGATCCCATGGTCTGTAAACTTTTTTGGTCGACTGTACATAAATAGTGAACCAGTTGGCTTATGCTGCGTCGGCTCTACAGATGCCGGCGTCGGCTGAGAGTCCTAGTCCTAACCAACGCCGAGATCATACTACCGCTACGAGGCTCCGAGGCAGGCTGCCGTTGCTCGCTGTTCAGAAGTCGACGCACATGTGTATTGGATGTGTATAAACAATGATTAGCTTGAGCAATTTACGCCCAGTCCACTGTCTGCCTTCTCTAACGCTAAAGAGCTACACGAGGTTAAAGAAATCAAAAACGGAAACCCGTGCAAACATTGTCCAGATTACATTGTGCACATGTACACATATAGGTGCAGAAGCTCGGCTGTCATAGCTTTCACTTCATAGTGGAAAAAAACAAAAAGAGTTTACCGCGAGTATATCAGTCATGCTTATGTGGCATTTTTAATAACACGAGCCTCACGCAAATGCCGTACTCCAATAATTACCCGATGTGGCGAATAACTTTCGCCTGCAATGACCCCACGTGAAAAATAAGGAGTCGCTTGGAGCTCATTGGTTGCCAGGGTGTAAGCTCATTTAGAAGAGCGTGTCGCTCAAGAGTCTGCTGAGCCTTGTCGTTTCCAAGAGCACGTCATTTCCGTTGCGAAGCACGTGCACGAACCGCTGCAAGGTGCATTGTACGCCTTTCTGGCTTTCAAGCAGTAATCCTGGTCATCTCCTGCTGCAATGACGCGCGCTCATAACGACAAGGCGTGCCCCTTTTTTTTTTTGCTGTACGAACGAGTACACACCCCGTTCCCTGTAACAGAAGGCGCTATAGCAACGACAAACGCGCTGGAACAGGAAACAATTCGAGTGAGTGTCGCGAATGGGAGATTCCGCTCTGGGTGTTATGGCACTACCGTAAGGCGCCAAAGTGACGTGTGCTTCACTCCCGCCTACGCATGTACGCACGAAGGCAATCAACAAAGCAAGCCGGCACACGGTCGCGCATAGAAACGATGCTCATCAAGAGAGACACGGCAAGAGCAATGGTTACCACTGGGCTTTGTGCCACCACCTCTCCGGTGCGCCCATCTGATCGATGTGAAACGAGGCACTAATTTGCACCTGGTACCGCACTACGTCTGCTATCGATCGGCATCCATTGCTTGCGAAAGCGTGTGGGCGGCCACCCAGGTGGAAAGAAGCAGAGCGTTTGCATCGCTCACACTATGCCTCCATACTACGCCGGCTGTGACATACTTTTCCTGTGAGGGAACGACACACTACAAAGCAGCTGTGAGGGCACGATGCGCCATTTACACGTTACGCCTAAAATTTTCGTTTTCATTGTGTTTTCATTGTGTTTTCATTGCGTTCAAACGCTTTTCCAAGAGCAGCACATATTAGAAACATATTCTCGGAAACGGCTGGCCGGCTGCGTAGGCGGTATCGCCCAGTAAATACCTTGCTAACTTTTGAATAAGTGCGGTATTGAACGAAGTAGCGCGTGTATTGAAAACCATTCCAATGTGCAGCGCGAGGGTCTACGTAACTACCATCGTAAAATATTTCTATCTGACTTAGTCGTCGCAGTCTACCAGCCCGTGCCAACTGCCCGGCGACTTCCCGCGCTCCCTGCAAGCACAAGCCATGCATCTCGAGGTGTCGACAAGAGCCTTCCATCAATGACAGGCTCAGGGTGTGCACCGTACTTGAAGGCGTTCAACAATTTGATCTGTTTGCTTCCTTTCCTTGCTTTTTTTTCCACGAACATAATTTTGTATGAAAGCACGAACACAACGTTGGGTATATCTTTAGAGTCGTTGCGCCGCTATCGCTAAACCTCGTAATTGTACGAACCTACTTATATTCTTTTTCAAGGTTTATTTGACGCTCTGGGGGCTTCGAGAAAACCACGTCTACTATTTTGTCTTTTCTGTAGACTTATTCTGCGCCCTCACTGTCGCATTTTTGTTTTAGGCATCCGACCAAAGCACCACCGCAGGAAGTGGCAATTGTAGATTATGTCTCAGAATGGTAACACGCCCGCGAATGGTCATTCCATGGGCAAGTGACATAACGACTAGACAAGGGAGCAACATTGGAAACGTTGCGACGCGAAGCTTTATTAATGCGGTGAATTATATTAACTAAAATTGCAATTCATGCGGACGCACTCTGTCAGACGTACACACAAAGATGTCACCAAGGACGAAGGCGATGTGTTACGCTTCTTGAGGGAAGAATGGCGATGTCAGTCGTACGCACCGAAAGTACGGCATGCATCAAGTAGCATTTAAGAATTCTACACCTCTCGAGTCATTGCGGGACATGCCCATCGTGGATGACTGGCCAAGAACGGGCACATTCCCAGTGGTACGTACCAATTGGCTAAATTAAACAAATTCAAACAATCCGCGATGTATAATAAACTATTTAATAAACAAATCAATGTGCCTTAGACATATCTGTAAACGGTTTTGAAATGTTCACGTCTTATACCGCAATCATAGTGGGACATCGCCATTATCGATGATAGGATAACAATGCGGATACGCGCATACTTAGTGTCTAAATGAAAAGATCTACACTGAATCGGAGAATCCGGTAAAAATATTTAATGATTCTGATAATTGATCGGTGTGCGTTATTCATGCGTGATGGAGTGCTTTATCGGTGGGCTTTACAGACCTGTGAGTGAACATTATATATTCTCGTTTTGAGCGGGAATTATATTGAGTATATTTTATTAATTATATTATTATAATATAATTATTATAATATAATATATTATATTATATTGAATAATACTAATTAGGTTATTACTTGGTCAGCATGCAAGGGTTGTATAGGCCACTTCGCTGGTAGTTTCATTTTACATTTCAAAATATATCCACCGAGAGAGCGGCCGTGCTCCAAAATTCTGTTTGTGCCCTTGGACATATATTCCTTGACAGTTCTTTATGTGCAGTAGAGGCTTCTTGTATTAGCTGATTTCTACTAGATTTCGTTTTAGTGTCTCTTGTCATGTCACTGTCGCGAATTGCCGACCTTCATTGATTTCATATGTTTCGCTAAGTCTAATAAACTTCTCTTTCCGACCTAACAGCACACATTAGCCTGGAGCCAGGTAGCCACGCAAAACCTGCAGAAAGTAGGCAAAGAAAGATTCGCTTCAAAAAAAGGGCTGTGTTGCATGCTTCATCTATTTCTGGCCACGGTACTCCCGCTTTTACGTAGTGGGTATATATATCTATATATATATATATATATATATATATATATATATGATTGTTCACCGGCTTTATAGGAACAAAAGATCGTTAGTACAAGGGACTAATACTGTAACGTTTACTCCACGGATGCTTTTCCCGAACTCGGGTTTGCCGCCTAATCAGATCGTAGCTTTGGCACGTAAAATAGATGAACTTATTTAAATGTAATGAACACGTAATCATACGTAAAATGTGGACCTCTCCCGAAGATAGTGCAGTCTAAAAGTCTAGGATGATCGAAATTACTGCAATGAAAAAATTAGCCCGACGCTTCTCCTATTCCCCTCACGCGAGGTTGGACGTCATAGAGTGCCGTGTGCCGTAAGTCCGCCCCAATCGCGCTCACAACCAGCTAAAGAAGGTTCTGCCTTTTATGGACTTCGAATGGAGGTTGAATTGACTTCAACTTGATGTTTTCATAAAATGCGCATCGTGCTGTGAGAGAAAAGTTCAGGGTGATTATCTAGAACACGTACAGACACACGCACATACAAATACTCACACACATATAAATGTAGACACACACATACAAATACACATACGCACATTCAAATACACACACACATGCAAATACACACAAGCACAGATGCAAATACATGCACACATGCAAATACACGCGCGCAATACAAATACACGCACACATGCAAATACACACGCGCACATACACACACACATACATATACACACACGCACATACATATACGCAAACACACAAACAAATACACAAGCACATACACACACATACATATACACACACGCACATACACACATATATAACTACACACACATACAATTACACACATGCACATACACATACATACACACATATACAGATACGCAAACTCACATACGGATACACACATGTACATACAAATACACACAGGCACATACACACACATACATACACATACAATTACACACACGCACATACACACACATACAAATGCACACGCACATATACACGTGCACACACATACAAATATACACACATATAGATACACACATACACAAGTACACACGCGCACAAACACACATATACTTATACATACAAACACACACACACCAACACACGCATGCGCGTGCCACGATATCGAAACTGGCGCGCAGCAAAAAGAAGGGATTACATGTCTTATCCTGCCGCCACAAATTACTGGCTACATTTTTGCTAGTTAGCAGTCACAATTACCACATCCATATGCCGAAACATGCTTTCCACGGCTATTCACGTGTATAAAGAAATCGGTCTGCTGAATATAGTGACCAATATTTCCCTGCCCGCCTTTTCTTGGAACGTGCACCCCCCCCCCCCCCCCCTTACGAGTGCTCCCAAAAAACAGTCTATACTGTCACGGCATCCATGCGTTGTCTGGTGCATTTGTACGAATGGATGTGACCGTAGATTTGTCTCTCAAGTTCGTGCGCATAAAAACTGCAAGTATTACGTTTTGGTTTTAATTTCTAACCTAAGAATAAAGGCGTTGTAGTGTTACAACAAGGTTAGGGCGACTGGCGGATGGCATTGAAGTAACCTGGAATGATTGAATTTACTGCGGCAAGTGCACGGGATCCACCACTCAATTGCGGTTCATTTCGTATCAATTAACTATCCTGAAGTACGTGGCAATTAAATATTAATTGTTTTTAATGATTTCTGGACCTCAGCGTGCGGCTATGTATTTTGAATGCCGAGAGATACGGCTCAGCTTGCCCTATGAAAATCACTAGCTAGGTTATCGCAGACAAAAAAAAAATTGCCTCCTCCTCAGGCCACGACGTTGTCGGTCATACCATATCACGCTTTGGACCACAGCCTCCGGGCTTGACTGAACAGAAGATGTGCTCCCCGGTGAGCGACCTTGGAGAAGGTCGTCGGGTCAAAAGGTGTGTGTGTGTGCCGCTTTCAGCATATGATTAAGTGGACGCCATTTAGTCTAAAACATTGTTCGCGATTTTAATTTCGAGTTCACTGACTTTGTTAGCGCAATTTGATTTCTGGCTAACTTTCAATCGCCTAATGCGAACCTAACAGAAAAGCCTTTTCACTGTACTAACTCCAACAAATATCTTAGGTTATGGTGATGTATCCACGATTCATCTATTTTCCATACATCATAATAAATTATTTCTGTTTCATAATCCTGTCGCAAGAAATGTATGTTTCTAGCCCATCCAGGAGAACGCCTTAAAGCCTGCACTTAGCGTGACTTTTCAAGCTGAGTTGCTCAGTAGTGCATTGTCAAGCGCAATGAGAACAGAAAAAGGTAGAGACAAGTATGCTTTAAAAAATCACCATTCAAATTCCACGTATAGCATTCCTAGAGCGTGCGTCTCGCAGAGCCATCAGCGAGGTGGAAAGTGGGTAATTCCGGCAACCCTGTGACGGCAAGCGATGGCGCTTGGCGTGTGACTACACGGATATGCATTTGCACAGTATCGTGGCCTCGGTGCCACCATGACAATTTCACACAGAGCGACAGCTGCGCAGTAATCAGTACTGCATCGCGCTCCATCTGCGTGTCAAAGCGCGAACCCCAGGGAACGCATTCCGGCCTTGATTACCGGGCGCTCATAACGCAGTCAGGGGTGAACGCGACGCAGTTTCGTCAAAGAAACGTACGAGCAGCGGGCTCAACCTGGCCAATGCTGCATTTGCGTAACGGCCGTGGAGGCACATTAGAGCCGGCAGCGTATATTCTCGCCCACCGGAGACAAGCATAGACTGCGGTGCACGAATTCAATGTCGCGCGCTTTGTCGACCATGTTACATAGGGCGGGCGGCAAACGAGCGACGACTCGAAAAGACTCGTTGTAGACTTCGCGTGAGCGAGCTTTTCCCTGTCGCATTGCGAGGGCTGTTGGTACCGCAAAGACAGGTATAATTGCCGACTTTTCATGAAACACTTGGTTCTTACGCACCCTGAAATAATTCTGCCATTTTTACTCCCCAAAACTACAATTTTCATTGTGAGGGCATGCGCCGTGTTGCCGGACTGCGGAATAATTTCGACTATCTCTGGTTGTTTTTATTGTGAACCCAATACACGGTACACGAGCATTTTTCCATTCCGACTTCATTTGAGTGCGGCCACTGCGGTTGGGATTCGAACTCGCGACGTCGTCCTCTGCAGCGACGTCATAGCCACTGACGTTATAGCCACTGAGCTAATGCTGCTAGTGTTTTTTTTTTTAATGTATCCTCCGTATATCTATGAAATAAACACGAACAACACTACTCTAAACCTTTCCAGCTTTCGAACGGTTAAAGGACATAAGATTAGAGTACTGGTTTTCCCTTTCAGTGACCCGTACGGAATAGCTTCGATTAATCCGCAGTACATCGGAACATTTTACTTGCGCGTCAAGAAGTTGCAGAGTCACTCTCACTTCAGAAGTCTAGCCGTATTCGCACTCATGTTCTAGCGCAGTTTCCCAGTAGGCGTCTATATTCCAGTGTACATCTCAACACAGGTTAATGAGAAAAATAGTTACACTTACCAATGCCGCGAGAGCGGCAAGGTGAGGATCCAAGAAGCATCGGTAGACAGTGTCTCGTATGCAGTTTCTGCACATTGGCCTGAAAATTAGAGAAAATCGTTTTGAGAATCCAAGCTGTGTTTCTGAAAGACGTAGATATACGTATGGGTTTTGCGACATCCTTCGTGAAACACTGAATGATGCTCGGAGTTTATGCCTAACCTCAACCGTGACTTTCCACACGCCGTTTATGAGAATTCAAAGAGAGGAACGGTTTTCTCGACTGTGGATGTTCCAGGAAGGAGGTGCCGGGAAGCAAGACTGCAGGGCAGAGTGGTGTTATACACTCGAAGCTGATTCCTTTTTTAAAATTGTTCTATCCTTTTGAGAGCTGCTGTTGTGATTTCTCAAATTCACAGACAATGGGCCGTTCAAAGGCTCGGTTGACTACCCCCGATTGTTCGGGTACTTTGAATATATCGTAACGAGTTTAGTGAAGCTTTAAGCTACGCGGTCAAGGGACTCATTGCGGTACTCGGCTTTGGTGCAATGCCGATTCGCTAGACACAGTGCAGCGTGCGCACAGAGCGTTCACTCTGTCTTGCTTTCCTCTGTCTATATTACCACTTTCCTTAATTGCCGTTGAAGGGTAGCAAACCGCAGGCTCCTCTGGTTGACTTCCCTGGTTTTTTTTTTTCATCTTACTTGCTCTCTCAGTGGTCAGTGCACTGTACATCTCTCCCACTATTTGTTTATCACACGAGCGAAGTCATGCGAGACAAATCAAGAGTTCGACGGTCACCTGTCCGGCGAGGAAGGAACACGAAGAAATTAAAACGAAAACTCGCTAAGAGTAGAATAAAAATGTAAACACTTGACGTTTCCAAGTCCGTACGGTTCCCTTGTTCACAATAGAAAACAATGTTCGCTATGGAAACTCAAGAAAAAACTTTTATTTAGCGATGTCTCGTAGTGTTCACTGGAGTACAATCCCGTTAAGAGCTTCATGATTTAAATGTTTTGTCAGTAGCGGTGGTCCATAGATCTCTATCCCGAATGGTATCGGGCGAAGCTAAAAGTAAAATTAAAATTTTTATATCATGGGACGGGTCGTGGAAACTTTCAGAAACAAAAGTGAATAAATGTAAGGCCCGATATTCTTAACGCGGTAGTTTTCTGGGCTGTTAGTGCATACTGATAGGACCTGTCGAGACGCTGTAATTATCCAGGTTTGGCCACAGGGACACGAATGACAATGGCGTTCTCCTTTCCTATATAGTGTCATTGCGTTGGGTTAGGCTCACCGAGTGCCCTGAATGCGTCAGCGTATGATTTCAGAAGTTGTGGCAAAATACAAAATTACACCCTCGTGCCTAATAAACGAGCCATGGTGGTTCTTTTATGCGAAGCATATTACGAGGGCTCAACCCAGCTCCTCAGGCGCGGCGGTGACCATGAAATCACGTGACACCGTGACGTCACGACAGAGGAGAAGTGGCTTTGGCTCAACTCTTGCAAGACGGGCTGGGTGGGAATCGAACCAGGGTCTCCGGAGTGTGGGACGGAGACGCTACCACTGAGCCACGAGTACAACGCTTCAAAGCGGTACAAAAGCGCCTCTAGTGAATGCGGTGTTGCCTTAGAAACGCGCTGTTTCTAAGGCGTGCGTCTCTTGCTCAGGCGCACATTTCGTTGCCGCGCCGAACGCTGCTTTGCTCGACGCTCACCGCGTCCAATGCGGGGCGCGTAGTCGCTGCCCTGTAGCCCATTGTCTTACACCCCTTGGCGGGTCGACGGGAACGCTGTCGCGTTCCACTCTTGAAGGCGAAGAAGTAATGCATGAGTTGTTTCTTCGTCTAGCCGAACCAAATATAGCCAAGCAACAGCAGTTCACCAGGCTAAACAGTGGTTCAACAACTAAAATAAAGGCTAGTATGCTTCGCATCCTGGGCTTAACCTTACCTAAGCCACAGCCATTTTTTTAGCAATATATCGTTATCCAACGTCGTTTGTGGAGCTGCAAATTTCATGTTAGAACGCAGCCCGCTAACTCGTTAAAATCGCCTGCGACATTTCTTGCATTATTGCGTTCATTCTGTAGTCCTTCAGAAGTGACAGGCCTACAGACGCAGGTTCATTTCTGTTTCTCATTCACCTGCGTACCTGCTACCTGTACACTATTACTCTCGTTTCAAATAAGTTCCGAATGGCAGGTGGAACTATTTTAGAGTTGTACTACGCTTGATTTGGGGAACGTGTAGAGAAAAAGATCATTACGTTCGATTTATTTAGTGGCTCTTATGCGGAAGGATATTAAGAGGGATATAGTTTAGCTGCGGCAAGAAGCTCAACCCTAAACGACATTCGTTCCATATAGGTTTCAATTGGTAAGTGGAACATTTATGCAAATGTGTTCCGTTTCGTTATAGAACCTACGTCGAGCTTTGTTTAGAAGTTCAGTAAAGTTGCACACTGGGCTCGTTGGTATATCATGATGGAGGCAAAACGCATAGCGCATCAGAAACAGGACGAAACAAAACAGACGACGCACATGTTTGGCTGTGTCGTCTGGGTTCTTCTTTGGTTGAGAGTTTACTTGCGAGCAAGTGGCACTGTGTCAACTCGTTATCACCGTGTAGTACGTAGTACGTGCTGGTAGCATGCGACAAGGGGAACTGGTTTTGCAGATAGCACACAAACAACTTACCAGCATCGTCGCTGAGCCTTATGGCATTGCGTCTGTCCTTCTGGACTCGTAGAATCAAGGACTAACGTGCGTATCCTCAGGGCCATGCACAGCGGTAGCACGGTGATGCCTTGCTCCTTAGAGAGCAGCGCACACACGGACAGTAGACCACAGGCTGCGAGCCACATCGACCTTGCGCGACCTCCTCTGCCATCACTGGAAACTTGGCAGCTGCGACAGTGAAGAGGGATTACAGTGTGTCTCCTAGACTTCAACAGAATACTGTGACTTCATCCACTAGCGGCGAACACAAATAATTATTTCATAACGTTTTGTACAAAATGTACGCGTACGAAATGGCATTAGAAGTTCTTGAGAGGAAGACACGTAATTAATAAAGTGGAGAGTTTTCTATTTCGGACACCCATTCTCGATGCTTCTCTGGGAAATTACGATGTTTTCCATTCCAGTATACCATTCGCGATACGCGGAGGTGTAGCCTCGCAATAAACAACGGAAGACGAGAGCTTAGTTCCAACACGAGGAGAAAGGAACTAAGGTCTAATTCGAATGATGCAGCGTCAGTGCATGTTATCGATTGCTTGGGCGACAATCAAGAGAGTGTTAATGAAACGGCGGCTACGGAGAGTAAGTTGGCGGATAAATTATCATGAGGCATAAAGATCAGAAAAAAAAAGGGGGGGGGCGGTGTATCTTATGTTTTTATTGATGTAACAATTGCAGTTCTGTACTTATTAGACACTCCTAAAAGTCACAGCTAAAACAAAAAGAAATAGGTCTAAGATGTTAAAAGAAATATGATCCGTTTTGCCTGTTATCTCGGAACAGGGCAAGACGGGGAACAATTACACGAAGTGAACTGGATAATTGACATGGAACAGTCCAGTCGCTCAGAAAACGCGGTGTTACTTTAATAATAATAATAATATTTGGGGTTTTACGTGCCAAAACCACTTTCTGATTATGAGGCACGCCGTAGTGGAGGACTCCGGAAATTTTGACCACCTGGGGTTCTTTAACGTGCACCTAAATCTAAGCACACGGGTGTTTTCGCATTTCGCCCCCATCGAAATGCGGCCGCCGTGGCCGGGATTCGATCCCGCGACCTCGTGCTCAGCAGCCCAACACCATAGCCACTGAGCAACCACGGCGGGTGCGGTGTTACTTTCAACACTTCATGGCGTGAAGAGCACTTGCATTTCCTTTTAATTATCAAAATTGAGAATGAGCGTTTATGAGTAGTCCTCGTGAATGCCTACTCATAAACGAAAACCACGTGTGAACATGGATAACATCTGTACGTAATGCCACCAGTTGAAGAAAAAGTACAGGACGAGGTATGTAGGGGGAATTTGATATAAGTGCATTACTGTGTGTTTCCTAACGAAAACAGAATTAAAGGAAAAGAGTTTTTATCACAATATGTCTTTATTTTCTCTTTATAGTCTTTCTATATGCTCTCGAGAGAAAGTTGTTTGAATCGCTCGACTTCAATAGCAGTCTCATCGACGTCGGCGTCTTGAAAGGCCCCGCTACAGCGTACCAATGCAAAATCGCGACGTCCGGCTTTCTTCTTCGATAACAATCTGCGGGAGAATGGCTCTTAGAAGGGAAAAAAGAATACTTCCTAGCCGTTATGAAGAGATGGGACGCAAAGCTAGATTTTGAGTTTAGCGTGTTCTGCCGTTACGCTTCTTTCCGGTGCGCTAGCACGAAGCTGTAGCGCTCCTTCGCCGTACGAGGCTTATCTGTAGGCAGCTTACGCATCTCTCTCTTTTATGAAGGAGCACAAAGAGAAACAGCCAAGAACCAATCATCTTTCTTCAAAAGGCTCATAACGGGCTTTCTCCCGAAGAAAAACTGCACTCCGCTCCTTTGAAATCCAAAGCCTATTCCCTGTATTTAGGCGTCCATTAGGGCTTCTACTCCCGCAAGGCGCGGTCTCTAACAAGTGCGGCTTCTTTTTTTACGCCGAACGTCTTAACGAAGACTCTGTGCTTGAAGAAAAGGCATGCGCTAATGCACAAAACTGCGGCGTCAGCCCCGACAAACCATTAGCAAGATTGCTCAGAAAGCGTGCGCCAAGGCGTGTCATATTTTCGGGACACCCTTTCCGAACAAACTCTTGCGCGCGTCGGCAACATTGTGGACTTGGAAACATTGCGTACTGTTAGCACGCTCACATCGCTGCGAGGTGCAAGCTCATACTCGCTCAGCAACACGTAGTCATCGAAAACGTATTGATCAGATGCAGTAGTCGCTTCACCGGTCTGCGTCAGCGACAATCCTCGGTCTGGTTGAATAAAAAAAAAAAGACTAGATTCTCTGTGATTTTCTGTGGAGGCAATATGTGAGGTTACGGCAGGTGGATACAGCGTGTATCGTAACGTTCAGGAAGACGAACATGCTGGGCAAGGGCAGTGGGGGAAAGAACCCCGATTTATTGCACATGTGTACATATATAGGTTTTAGGAAGGGGCGTGTCTTTTTATCAAGAACAGATAAGTTGTTTGCACAGCATGCACATGGTGCATGCCTTTTGACATACGATGCGCATGCGTGGAACACGTGCGGCAATCGGCGCCCGAGATACGATACACAGTGCCTGTCTTTGTGATAATAGGCATCTTGTTGCGCAATATTCTGGCAAAGAGAGTTACCTATGAGTTGGCCAACTTGCAATATTGAACGTTTGTGTTCTTCCCACTTTTCAGCGACCTGAGTATTCTCACCTATGACATCTTGGTTCACTAACACAGGCGCAATGTTTTAGCTATCAATTGCGGAACGTATAAAGCTAGGTTCGGTGAACTTGTTTGACAGCACATCGAAATGGGAAATAACTCGGATCTCCGCTTAGTGATTAAGTAGTTGTAAAGTTTCAAAAGCGACTATATTTAGGACCCTTTACCATTCGAATTAGAATTAGAAATAACCATTAGAAATTATTTAATGTGGAGCAATACCAAAAATACTGCTTGCTCCTTCAGGTTGTTTTTAACAATAAACCACTGGTTGGTGCACGTTAGCTGGGACAACCGTATATTTAACGGCCTTTTAAATGTGCTCTTCCAGATACCTAATTTGATCCTGCTGTTTCCCGCACGTCTCAATGTCTGAGATGCGTGACCAGTTTCTGCAGCAAGCATATTTGTCGAAGTATCGCAATTAATTTAATTAATTAATTATGGAGATTTACGTGCCAAAACCACTTTCTGAATATGAGGCACAGTATAGTGTAGGATTACAGAAATTGTGACCACCTGGGGTTCCTTAACATACACCTAAATCTAAATACACGGGTGTTTTCGCCTTTCGCCGCCATCGAAATGCGGCCACCATGGCCGCGATTCGATCCCGCGACCTCGTGCTCAGCAGCCCAACACCATAGCCACTGAGCCACAGCGGCGGGTGACATCTGGCAAGCTGGTACATTCAAAAAACACTACCCGAACGAAATTAATTCTAGCCTACGCTTGCAAAATTATATTCAAAGTCCAAATCGTGCTAGACAGCACCGCAGGCGCCGGGATCACTGTTTTAAGCGCGGTAATAAAATGGGTGCGGCGAATGCGGTGATGCCAATCTTTTCATAAATATCTATCAAGAAAAGGTAAAAAAATATGTTTTTTTTTCTCCCTTGTGTTTCGAAGCACGCAAAGTAAAATTAAAATTAGACATTCCGTATAAAAGCGAGAAAGTGTAAAGGCGTATAAATTTTACAGTGTTGCCAGTTTGTTGGCATGATGCCTATACGTCCACGTGCCATTTTTTTAATATCGTGCCGCTGAGAGCATTACTTATGGCAAGCGCTGCAGAGGTTGACTTTCTCGCAGTGTTGATCGACAATCTTTAGTTAAGCGTCTTAGACAGGCTGCATCATAAAATAGAAACATGCTCGAAGCACCGGTTACAGAAAGGCTTTAGAAATGTTTGTGGCATCGCATGTGACGCGCACCCACGCCACCACGGCATAGTCCAACCACATCGCAGTGTGAGACATGTCGTGTACCATGCAATCACATGTAGCTGCACTACCTATGCCTGCTCAAAAGCCAACTCACCAGTGGTAGCAGAGTAACGAGAGCAGAAAGAAGAGGCAGCACAGCACTTCGGCTCGGACCACTATGCTGGACACCTGCGCGAGGGCGACCGATGGAACTTGTCACACGACAGGTCACCGGTGCAACGCATGATTTCACGTGCATCACGAGCACAGAGCGAAGCGTAACACAATGCTACACATATAAGCGAGAGCGAAGTAACGAATTCTGTGATGTGAGAAACCTTTGCACTATGAATTGTTGTTACAAATTCTGTCATGGCGCTCTCGTGATGAGGCAATAAAGATGAATACCGCATTGAAACTAGTTGTGCAAGGACGTATTTGAAAAAATAAAGTCAGGTTAGTACCAACACGTTTACATTCTCATTGACAAGAAACTGTTTTTAATCGAAAGAAAGAAAATCGTGAGAAAACGCAGTTTACATGCCTACTGCTAACACTGTTCGCGAAAGGAAACTATTTGTGGCCGTCCGCTCATCAGCCGCTTCGGAACAGGTCGGTCATAACAAGAAGACAGCGTGGTAATAAGCGGCAACTGTCATCGGCTCACTCAAAGAACATGTGAGAAGTCAACTCTTGCGCATCGCATGGCGCCTGACAATTGTGCTCATTCTCGCGGCCAATATTATGGAGATCAAGTCGTGTAAACGTCACCCCACGTCTCCGTATATGTAATAAAGTTGCTTGGCTTCTCTTTGTTCTGTGTGAAGTCACACAGAACAAAGAGAAGTCCGTTTCTATAAATATACTATATACTATAAGTCCGTTTCTAGCTTAAAAAGGCGGTTTCCGAGATTCTCGCAATTCTCCCAGTGCGGACTCAGCGGTGATTGCCGAGTGGACGTCGGAGTGATTAAGTTTTGATTCCGTATCTGCTGATTGGTTGCCTAGATGTAGCAACCGGCTGGGTACCCATGCAGTAAGGCAATAGGACGTGGCTTATTCAGATGACCAGTTTCTCGTTTCATCCTCTCTTAATGGCATCCAACTCATTACAAAGCTGACTTCACATCTAAAAGTATTGTCTACTGACATAGTACACCAACAAAAACAAAAAAGAGTCTTAGAACCCTTAGGACACTTGTTAATTCTACTTGGGTTGAAAATGTTTTCTGAGTGGTCCTACAGGCGTAGCTGCTACTACTGTTGTAGAAACATGTCTGGCGAATGTCAGGGGAAATGTCACTATTTATCGTTAATGTAAGAAAACCGCGACTGTTCGAGAGGATATTACGAGTGGTTTGATAACTGTTCTAAGTGCTGACAACGTTCAGTATCGGAAGGAAGTCACCCCTGACGAAAATGTGTGGCAGCCTAACAGAATAGCACACGAACACTCACGGCCTCTGTGTGGACCGGATGCGCAGCGAACAGCGTTGCTGCGAGGCACGCGTGGAGGGCAGGTATCCGCGTCACGCAGCGTGCGACGATGGCCACCAGAACGGAGCATGCGCAGTGCAGAGCCACGTTGACCATGTGGTAGCCGCGTACCTGGCGCCCATTGGCGTAGTAGTTGGCCCTGTGAGTAAAGAAATGAGTACACTCGTGAGAACAATCTTCCCGTGTAACGCGTGAGAGTTTGTCCACCGAAGGAGTCCCGACACGCAATTCGGCGATGTTGCAAGGGCATTTGGCGGGAAGACTTTCCTTTTGTCATCGAAGTTGTGTTGCATACTGCGTAGAAAAAATGACTGACATGTAGGCTGCAATTTGAGTGGCAGATAAAGTAGCGGTATTAGAGCGCAAAATGTCACTCGTTGAACAGTCATGTCATTCTAATCAAATAATCTTTAGGCAGCCATAAAAGATCTGGTTACACCACCATAGGTTTGTACCTGCTGTATATAATAAATCATTTGCAAGTGAATATGAAAAAACCTTCCTGCGATTGGAGGTTGCAGGGAGAGGCCTTCGTCCTGCAGTGGGCATAAAATAGGCTGATGATGATGAGTATCATCATCATCACCATCACCACCAAGAATCTTACCACTCTATGTCTCTTTAGGATCAGAAGCATACTGTCATGTTTGGGTAGATTGTCTCACAGTTTGGTTTCTAAGTTTTTTTATAATCTTTTTACCGAATGTAGGGGTGGGGGTTCACTGCCTAAAGATGTTGCCGCTGTGCATAATGCGGGATGGGCACAAAACAGACGGATGAGAAGGCAGCAATAGAGAACACAAACACCAACTATCAACATTTACAGAGGACCTGTATATAATTAGGGTGCCATAGAATTTTTGAGTCCGCACACAAAAACTACCGTCATCAATGGCTGATACCTCCGTAAGCAAGGAAAAATGCAATGGCTTATAACGCCGTAAGCCAAAGGCTGCAAGCACTCAGCAAAGTGAAGCGAACGGCGCTTACTTCCTTTCTAATCACGCTTGCAACGTACAGAACAGCATCTTGAAAACTATCATCATCGATGGATAAAAGCAATCATACGCCTAAAAGCAATGGCTCATACCTCCATGAGCATTGGCTCACACCCCCGTAAGCAAGCAAAAAAAAAAAAACACGCACAATAGCTCATAGTCCCGTAAGGTTTGCGGCTACTCAGTTCGCGTTGTTTAGTTGCGATGGCAGTACCCCTGTTGTTGTTGTCGGTGATTTCAATGTGCATGTTTCGGCACCGAACAGGGAGTGGAGTACGCGTTACGAGTTGCACACATGTGGCTTGCGATGCCACACCAATCCGGCCCAAGCGATGACCCAGCGGTGTACGTGCATTCGTTTGATATTGTCAAAGAATCTGTTTGCAGTTCCGAGTATACGAATTAGTGTATATCATAGCGACCCCAAAGCCATTGTAACCGTGCTTACTAAGTAACAATGAGTGATGCTTATGAAGTCTTTTCACAAGTGTTATTACCACGATTTTTACAGCTGCGCTGATCATGAAAACTTATACAATGCTGGTGATCATAGTGATATTTATTGACATCCTCTTTGAAATGGAGCGGTGACAAACAGTCATCTGGCCTACTTGATCTAATAAGGTTTTGCTACATCTATCGCAGTGTAGCATTTTGCCCATGTTATCGTGATATGTTCATTCTTCGTTTAAACTTGTATCTCTATGTTTTACTGATAAATATACCTGTAAGGCTACCGGTTCCAGTATTCTCTGTCCTTCTTTTTGTTGACACCAATACTCTGCACGTGCTTTGCTCCTATAAACTGCTGATCAGTTAATACTTCCATACGCTTTGAATCCCAACGCTTCTAGAAGGTGGAGTTTTCATACGGTTCTTGCTGGGAGAATATTTCGGCATTACATTACAGTGTGTTGAGTCGATGCAAGAGATTTGCTATAGCATATTCATGCCTCATGTTGTTCCAGCACAAAACATCTTTTGCAAGCGGCACCTAATAGCGACAGCAAATATTTAAAACAAAAAATTTCGGACAGCTTCACCGAAACCAAGCGAAGAAACAACAGCTGACGGATAGCAAATATAAATCCGTGACACGTTCTGCACTGACGACCGCATTCTTTTTCACTCAATAAAACAGACCGTTGCCCAACCAGGGATTTCCAACTATGTGAATTGAAGTGTTCTGCCTGATTGAGGCTATCTGAAAAACGTTAATACTTAGTGTTGAGGCGACGTAAAAAAAAAACTTAAGTTCTGTAGCTTTAGATGCAAAAACCACGATCTGATTAAAAGGCGCGCCGTAGTAGGAGACCCTGGATTTCCTTTGACCACCTGTTGATCATCAAAACTGAGAGCTGGGCGAGCTGGTCTGATTCCCCCTGTGGTTCCACCTGTGGATCTCTAACGTGCACCTAATGCACGGCCCACGGGCGTCTCTACGTTTAGCTCCCATGAAAACGCGGCCACCGCGGCTGGGGTTCGATGCCGCAATCCCGTACTTAGCAGCCCAACGTCATAGCCACTAAGCCACCTTAGCGGTACGGCTGCCTAAAGAACTAGGCGAGGAAGGTATTGTTTTCACGTCATGTATTTAAACCAAAAGCATCAATAAATCCCGAGTTCTGCGTCAAACAACCTCATCAGATTAGTCACCGGTTCCTCACCCTTTGAATAACAATACTGCTGCTCGAATTGTAGCGTTTCCGCGTGCATGAGCTACAATATTCCTATCTGATAAAGAGACAGGTTCACAAGAAGGCAGATACTTGGAATGATCAATCCTGACACCCGGATGTAGAAAAGCCTTCCTGTCAAAACATCCGCTATGTACACATCTCTCTGTCAACTGTTGTTAATGTTCCAATCTAAGAGTGGAATGCGAGCGGGCAGTGAGAGCTAATTGCAATTCTGTGATAGCCTCTCCAAGTATAGACGAGGCTACAAGAAAGCGCGGTGCTAGCAACACTGATAGGTCTAGCTTGTTAGGAAAACCATTATGCACTTTGTTTTCGCCGTTATAGCGAAGCTCGCTTAGTAGCTGATATAATGCGAAACAGGCAGTGGCGTGTCCATCGACCGCGTGCAGCAGGGAAGAGCAGCCGTCGTCTTCATCAGCGTACGAGGTGTAGAACACGTGCGGCGAATTGCGGTGACGACGGAATCACGTGCAGCGTCATTACACGAAGCCACGCGACTCATGGGCTGTCGTCGCCCGGTGTAACAACACTGCCGAGTCGTGCAATTAGCGCGTCTCGTTCCTGACGAGATTCGCGCACACTACAACTATTAGAGCTGCCTGCCTCCCGCAAATGGCATTGGCGCCTCTGGCGACTCCACCCTACGCACTCTGTGCACCAGTGCATTCGAGTGTCCTTTTAGAGCAATTCTATGAGCATTTATTTTTGGCAAGGATGCGTCGCGCCGAGCAATTTAAAATTTAGGCAACCATCATCCAGAAAATATTTACTGTGCTCAGCCTTGTAGGTATGGAATGATTATCTGCCACATTGCGTGGAATATTACATGTCAGATACATAACTGCACCTAATGCAACGGGAAGGCGAGAGGTGATGATAATGATATGATGGTGATATATGGTCATGACGATGCTCATGATGTTTATTTCTAAAGCCTATATCACCTTCCAGTGGGTACCATCTACTGCACACTTAGGAGCCGTTGTATTCTCAATAAATTTAGCGCTTTTGTGAGGTCCCTTTTTTTTGCACTTCTAAAATTATCCAACGTGCCATTTTATGCTTTTCTATACCTAAAGAACGTCGTATGCGGTGAGACGTAGAGTGCTTCGAAAAAAACATGTCCTCTAGATTTGATGATATGTGATGTCTAGTTGCGCAAGGAGGACCAAGTTTAGCCAAAAAGCACCAGGATTCCTCCAGATATCACACGCGTGCCTTTAATAAAGGCATCTCATTCTCGCTAAATTTCCAATATGAATACCAAGTATTCTTGAGGAACAGGAGCTCTATTAAGCACATACGTGCAATCTCACCAATTTGCCCCCGCAGGGGCGTCTGCGTCAGCAGGCGTTTGGTGTGTTGCGACACCACGGACCCGAGCACACGAGGGTTGGACCCTCCCGCGTGTAGCCGTGCGCGGCTTAGCCGTGTCCGGGGAAAGGGGGATCCTGGAGGTTGAGCCGATGCCGGGTGTTCGGACCTTTAAGGCCCCCCGGCGGAGGCAACACACCTCTTTGGCCTCTACTTCAAGTAGACGGCACCTCCAGGCTGACCCACCTGGAGGAAATCGGCAGTCACCTTTTCCTGTCCTTCTCTTCAATCTTCGTCTTTCTCTCTCACTTTCAATCTTTCCTGTCTTCTCTTCGCTTCTTATTACTTCCAGACTTCCCGGTGGCGAGGGTTAACCTGGTGTAGTTATCCAACCTTGGGTATCGTATATTAGGTTATAGCGGCGATGCATGGCTGGCGTCTGCAGGTATTTTCCCGACCTTGTAGCGTCCCCTTGTTGGGCTCGGTGGTGGGTGGCCACCATCGCCGCCGAATTTTCCAATTTTTTATGGCTGAAGCTTTTCCCCTATTACCTGATCGCTCCCTGAAGAGGGGGCGCACGGATGAACCTTTCAGCTTTTTTATGCAACCAAAAGAGTCCTTCCCGAAATACCACGTCGTTCACAGTCAACACGAAACTAAGACTGTCCGTATGATATCACCTTTTCTTGTAGCGAAATCCCTCACTGAAGCAATAGGCCCAGGATATAAAGTAACAAAGATGGGAAGCGGTGATCTTCTTCTCGAAGTTCGCGACAAGCCACAGTACGACAGACTCTCAAAACTTGTAGCGTTTGGGGACATTCCCGTCTCAGTAGGCCCACACAGGACAATGAATACAGTGCGCGGGGTCATCTCGGAAGATGACCTTCTGGAACTTAGTGAAAGTGAATTACTAGAAGGATGGCAAGAACAGAACGTTGTCAAGGTGCAAAGGATTAAAATAAGAAGAGATGACAACGAAATACCAACTAGGCACATAATCATAACTTTTGGAACCAGCATTCTTCCTGAATCAATCGAGACCGGTTACTGCAAGCTACGTGTCAGGCCATACATTCCAAACCCACGTCGATGTTTTAAGTGGCAACGTTTTGGGCACGGGTCGCAAACCTGCAGAGGGCGTGCTACTTGTGACAAGTGTAGCTCCATCGAACGCTCTTCTGACGTTTGCAGTTCAGCAACCCACTGTGCCAACTGTGAAGGAGACCACCCTGCTTACTCGCGATCCTGCCCTTCGTGGAAAAAAGAAAAACAAATAATAGAACTCAAGGTAAAACTAAATCTGACTTTCCCAGAGGCACGCAAGCATTTCCATTCCAACAATCAGACCAGTCCTTCTTACACGGAGGTGGCACGCCGGGGGGCAGCGCCACATCGTTCGGCGGCCGCCCAAGTCACTCGGAGAGTGACGGCGGTCACGCCATCCGCCCCCCTAACTGGGACAGCCAGCGCTGTTCCGTCGCCCGCAAATGAGGGCCAGCAGGCTTCCGGGCCTGTTGTACCCAGGGCCACTGCTCGTACAGATCGGCCCACCACTCTCGCGAAAGTGCCTGCCCCGCGGGCATTATCCACCACCTCAGACGAGGTGATGGATACAAGCACAAACCCGGCGTCTCAGACGCCCAAGGAACGGCGCAGCTCCCTCGAGCGCGCCGGGAAGAAAGAGAGAGCTCGTATCAAGGGGCCTGAAAAGGTCTCGTGAGCTTATATAATCTACATTTCTTAGACACACAGCACAAAACACACACATTATGGATACGCAGATAATACAATGGAACGTCAGAGGTTTACTCCACAGCCTAGACGACATTAAGGAACTGCTAAATACCTATAATCCAAAGATGCTGTGTGTCCAAGAAACACATCTTAATTCTTCACACACGAACTTTCTCCGGCAGTATGCCATTTACCGCAAAGACCGCAACGACGCCCTTACCTCGTCTGGCGGTGTGGCAATAATTGTAGATAAGGGTGTCGCTTGCCGGCAATTACCGCTTAAAACACACCTAGAGGCAGTTGCAGTCCAAGCGATACTGTTTGATAAACTGGTAACAATTTCCTCACTATACATCCCCCCGAACTACCGTCTTTTAAAAACAGAATTCCAAAGCCTTATGAATGAACTACCCGAACCTTATATTGTCGTCGGCGATTTTAATGCACACAATACTCTTTGGGGAGGTTGTCGTTGTGATGCCAGGGGACGCCTAGTAGAAAGTATCCTATTCACTACAGGTGCATGTTTGCTAAATAATAAAGAGCCTACATTCTATAGCGTGGCAAACAAAACATTTTCATCGATCGATTTGAGTATTGCATCTGGTACACTCGTACCGTATCTAGAGTGGAACGTGCTTAAGAATCCATATGGCAGCGACCATTTTCCAATTGTCATAAAATCAACAAAACGTGATGAATGTTCTCCATACGTCCCCCACTGGAAAACCGAGTCAGCCGACTGGAAACGTTATAAAGAACTCACCCGCATGACTTGGGAAGACATCTCTGCACTTTCTATTGATGACGCCGTGGCATATCTGACAGCATTTATTGTTGATGCGGCATCACTATGTATCCCTGAATCAAATAGATCGCTCTTCAAACGACGTGTTCCCTGGTGGAATGCGGAGTGCAAGGAAGCTCGTAAGAATCAAAATAAGGCGTGGAGTCACCTTCGCGAATCTCCAGCTGCCGAGAATCTGATCAATTTCAAGAAAATAAAGTCACTAGGCAGAAGAACACGCCGCCGGGCCAAACGGGAAAGTTGGCAAAAATACATTAGTAGCATTAACTCATATACAGACGAGCGGAAAGCCTGGAATAGGGTCAACAGAATAAAAGGCCGCGAAACTCATCCTCTACCTTTGGTAAACACTCAAGGAGACACTTTTGAGGACCAGGCTGATTCGCTAGGAGCACATTTTCAGTACGTATCCAGTTCATCTCATTACTCAGATACATTTCTAAGATATCAGCGACAAGCGGAACGGCAGCCTCTGAATCAGAGAGGAAATAAAAACGAACCTTACAACCGGCCATTTAACATGGTGGAATTTCAGGCTGCACTGAAGTGCTGCAACAAATCAGCTCCTGGTGGCGATCGAATAGTTTATGAGATGATCGAATGCCTACACGCCGAAACACACAATACCCTACTATCAGTTTTAATTCCATATTCACCGCCAGTTATATTCCATCTGTCTGGAAGCAAGCAGTCGTAATTCCTATTCTCAAAGAGGGCAAGGATCCAACTTCGGTCAGCAGCTACAGGCCTATAGCCCTGACAAGCTGCCTATGGAAACTATTTGAGAAAATGGTTAATAGACGCCTAATTCATTATCTTGAAAGCAACACAATACTAGACACCTCGCAGTGTGGTTTTAGGGAGGGTAGATCTACGACAGATCACCTTGTCCGTATGGAGGCGAATATCCGAGATGCGTTCGTGCACAAGCAGTTTTTATTAGCGGTATTTTTAGACATGGAAAAGGCATACGACACAGCCTGGCGTTTTGGAATTCTTCGTGATCTGGCTAGTATGGGTGTCAGAGAAAATCTGTTGAACCTGATCCAAAGCTACCTCTCTAATCGTACGTTCCGTGTGAGGATTGGTGAAGTGCTGTCTCGTCAATTTACGCAGGAAACAGGTGTGCCACAAGGTGGTGCGACTGAGCTGCACGCTCTTCATCGTAAAAATGAATTCCCTCCATAGCGTAATACCACGAACAATGTTTTATTCAGTGTATGTGGATGATGTACAGATAGGATTTAAATCATGCAACATTTCTATCTGTGAGCGACATATACAGCTTGGCCTAAACAAAATATCTAAGTGGGCTGACGAGAATGGATTCAAGTTAAACCCCCAAAAAACACATGCCTTCTATTTTCGAAAAAGAGAGTTATATTACCTGACCCTGCTATCTATCTTAATGGACAACGGCTATCTGTCAGCCACGAACATAAATTTTTAGGAATCATCTTAGACTCTAAACTAACATTTGTCCCTCACCTTAAATATCTGAGAGCGAGATGTCTGAAAACAATGAATTTGCTAAAGTTCTTGTCCCGCACATCTTGGGGAAGTGACAGGAGATGCCTTTTGAGCCTCTACAAAAGCCTTATACGGTCCCGTCTCGACTATGGAGCAATAGTATATAGCTCTGCTGCACCTAGTGCTTTAAAGATGCTAGATCCCATTCACCACTTGGGTATACGCCTGGCTACAGGCGCTTCTAGGACAAGTCCCGTAGAAAGCCTGTATGTGGAGTGTAATGAATGGTCATTACATCTCCAAAGGACATATTTAACCTTTTCCTATGCTCTCAAGGTCAAATCAGATGTTCAGCATCCATGTCACTCATGGATGAAGTTCATGAGTGACATGAACCTATCATGTTCTTATTCATGAAGAGTCTACAGCCAGATTATTTCGTAACCGCCCAGCTATTAGACCTCCGTTGAGCCTTCGTTTGACAACACTGGCAGAAGAAACAGGTGTCTTAGTCCCAGAGAATGTCCAAATGCCACCCACTCGCCTGCTCCCACCATGGGAATGGCAGACCATTGAATGCGACGTCTCCTTCGTAGAAATAACTAAGAGGGCACCAGAAGCACATATACAATTCCATTTTCGTGAACTTCAGGAGAAGTACTCCTGTACAGAATACTATACAGACGCTTCCAAGACCTCTAAAGGAGTTTCCTACGCAGCTCTGGGACCTTCATTTTCAGAATCCGGGGCACTAAATCCACACACAAGTATATTTACAGCTGAAGCCTACGCTATACTATCGGCTATACAAAACATAAGGCTCACAAAACTTTCTAGGGCTATTGTGTTTACAGATTCATTGAGTGTAGTCAGAGCCGTACTTAGTCCAAGAAAATACAAGAACTCAGTTTTTAGTGAGCTGTACAGTCTGTTGTGCTCCCTATATATGTGCAATCAAGTGATTGTCATATGCTGGGTACCTGGCCACAAAGATATAAAAGGCAACGAAGCTGCTGACGAAAGCGCTAGGTCAGTAATTTTTAGTCATGCAGATTCAAATATCCCCATCCCTGCCACAGACCTAAAGCCCTTTCTACGCAGTAAATTGAGGAATCACTGGCAGGGCGAATGGGACACACAGGCAATGAATAAGCTTCACATAATAAAACCAAAACTGGGAAACTGGATAAATGGGAAAATAGCAAGGTACAAGGAAGTACTCCTTTGCCGTTTAAGGATAGGCCACACATACGGAACCCACTCTCATCTCTTGACTGGGGACGATCCTCCAACTTGTGTTAAGTGTGGCAATAATCTCACTGTCCTCCATGTTCTTATTCAGTGCCCTGCATTAGAAACAGAGAGGAAAAAGTATTTCCCTGCTGCATATCGCGAGAATTTACCCCTTCACCCTGCACATTTTCTTAGCGATGAACCTCTTTTTAATCTGCAAACAGTCTTAGAGTTTTTAGCCGAAACGGACACCCTGAAGATCATCTGGCCAGGCAACTTTTAAGCACACGACTAACAGCCCTGCTTTCAAGGGCTCTCTTGAAACTCTGTTGTCAGTGTTAAGTTTTATTGCATCATGTTTTAACAAAAGCCGAATGCCATAGCCCACATCACATCCTAGTCACCGTCATTATTTTAGCACCTATGTATTCTACTCCACTTACAGCGGAAGCTTTTAGGCCCTTTTACAGCCATATCTCATTTACCATGATGCGATCATTGTGCACGTCATCCACAACACATCGTCAACATTACCACCTGTCATGGCGCTCTTTGGCCAAACCTGGCCCTTGCGCCATAAAACACTACACATCATCATCATCTCACCTATTTGCTCCATGTCAAATACGTGATGGTAAAAGCCTGCCAGCATGAGTCGAGTTCAACAACATCAATAATTTTCCGAGGTAAAGTGAAACATTTGTACATGGTGTTCCAGCTAACTTGAGCCATGCCTTCAAAATTTCAATCAACGTGTCAGCTTCGAGAATGCAACTAACTTAGTAGGTTCAGTAGCCTCTTGAGCAACTCAAAGAAATGTTATAATTAGTTTAGACCGTTATTTACAATTATTACTTAAAAGGACCCTGAAACGATTTTGACGAATTTGTCCGAACGTACCGAGTCGTTAGAGTAGATCCTTCTGATCATTAATTGACGCACCTAAATGCTCCGCTTAAAGCGCGTAATTTAAAATACATTTTGAGTATATATATATATCGCTGCCTATCGCAGCACATCGCTCGGCTGAATTTGAAGCAGCCCCTACCCATGTGACGTCATTTACCCGTATGAAGGTAGTAGGGCGAGCTATACGATTGGCTGCCCAGGGAGCGTAATCAGTAATTTTTCAAACTTTGTGGTGAACAAATGTTGTGTGTATTAGTTGGAATGTTAGTCAATTTGTTTCTATAAAAAGAAAGTAGCAGAAAGAGAATGCAGAAGAACAATCCATTATTCGCTAGTAGCATGCCTGATAGCACTACTGTAGCTGCGCGTAAGTGCCTTGTCACGTGGTGTTGACCAAATGTCGCGCAGTTTCTTATTGCAGCCTCCCAAATTTAAACCACTGCAGCTGTCTGCACGAAGAGAATTGGGTTCTGCAATACTGCATTATATATATATATATATATATATATATATATATATATATATATATATATATATATATATATATATATATATACAGTGAAGTAGACGCGCGTATGAAGCGGTTTATTGACGTTTCGGCCGGGGTCCGGCCTTCATCATGATTCTGATGAAGGCCGGACCCCGGCCGAAACGTCAATAAACCGCTTCATACGCGCGTCTACTTCACTGTGAATATTTACCCGGACCCAGAACTGCTTTTTTTCTGGTATATATATATATATATATATATATATATATATATATATATATATATATATAATAGTTGTACAGAAAACAACGCGCTACGGTTAGGTTACTAGGAGGGGTAGAAGCATGGTGCACCTTAGAGATAAAATAGAGAACAAAAAAGAGAGAGGGGGGAGAAAACGTTAGAGTCCGGTACAGGTACATATACAGCCAAAGAAAATCATGAAACGCAATGAATTCATGTAAATATTTATGTGACGCTGCTACATCTTCGTGTCGTTGTGTTCTTTGTCCACGAACCTTGAACATCTTTTTTTTCTTCGCGCCGTGTAACAAAAATAAATCGAACTGAATGTAAGAACCAGCAGCCAAATGACTCGGTAATTCACAGACGCCTATCGAATAAAACAAAAAAAAGTGCGTCAGGGAGTCATCTGTTCCGTCAACTCACCATATATAAAATGGCGCACTTGTCGGCGAACATGTCACTACGACCATTTCCCACACTAAAAACACGCTTTCGGTTGATCGCGCAGGCCTCTATTTTCTGTGCCTTTGACGAATCTTCCGAGACTATTGAAAAATCTGTCTGTCGCAAAAGCGAAGCGATTGTTAAAAGTGCAGACTCAGTTTCTTGTTCTCCTTTTTTACGTGCCTTAATTTCGTCGATGTTCCGAACGCTATTCCCGCTTCGAAATATAGACCGACCTTGCAAGTATTCCGCTTTATCATGAGGTATATTTCTCCCCCCCTTAGCCCATCGTGTAGGAAAACAGTACTTTTTTTCTCTCTTTTCTCTCTGTCTCTCTCCTTTTTCTTCCTTCGAAGCAGAGCGCGCCGATGGAGTTCTTTATAACATCGCTAAAGAGACCGAAAAAGTACGACCACCTTGAAAGTGTACCGCGGCCGTAATAATGAAAGTCCGCCGCAGCAAGAGACTGGCGACATTTCTTTTATATTCTTTTTATCAGGCTCTACCATACGGATTGTACTTTTACTTTTTCTTTCTTTTGCAGGCTAACATTTCACGTCGTGTCTCGTGTGCACTTGAGAGCCGTCTTCCGTAAAAAAGAAAAAGAAACTGTCTTTTTGAGAATTACGCACCCTCCTGATGATGTCTGCTATCTTTTGAGCGCAGTTCTTTCTTCTCACAGTATGTCATTCATGCGATATCAGCTGAAGCCAGACGCGCCATAGCTTCTGCAATGTTTTGTCGTCTGTTCTCTTCTTTTTGCCAGGCGCCATTCCCCCCCCTCAAAAGCACTCGAGCAGCGAATGGGACTGCGGCAAATCTTCCTTGCTGAAAAGAACGCGTGTCGCAAATGTGAGACTCCCGACGTATGCTTTATAAAAGCAACGAGACAGGAGAGTTCTCCTGGATGAGGCAGAGTAGCTCCTGTGTTGTTTCTTTTTCTTTTCTCCTGCATGCATACTGTAAGATTGACTTGTTATATTTGGTTCTAATGCTACAACGACCGCGTGAGATAAAACTCTCGCTTTAACATGGTTCCTGCAGCCATAAAAGAGCAACCTTAATTTCAAATAAAAAGAAGGAAAGAACATGATTCTTATTAAACGCATCGACTTAAACATAACAGTAAGAGTTAAACAACCGGCTGTTCACGACATGCTGCGCCTTGTCATCTCCTTAGGTCGGACTTCTTCCGTATTCGAGATACGCGCCATGCATGGAGAATTATACAAAAGTTGAAGTTGACATCAAAAATTTCTGTAGCTGCTTCTACGCTTGAGAGATAGGCCTACTTTCTCAACATGCAAATTAAGATGCAAGTATGTCCGGTATATCAATATTGATGAATGAAACAAATCAATGTCGCGAACGATCTAGATTATTCCCGCTTATGCTATTACAATTCTGTGTTTCCTTCCAGCTGTAATTCTATTTGGCTTTCGGGCAATATCCTCGCCCAACTTCATTTACAAATAAGCATAAGTAATGGCAGATTACGGTTTTCAAAGTTTTTGCAACATTTGTCTTGGCGCAAATGCTGCAAAATTGCCTAATGGGGGCTCTTGTAATGTGTTGGTACAGTGCTATGCATGCATTATAATAAAATCCGTTGCATTACCATAATATAATGTTTTCTTTTCTCGATGTGTTTACAATAATTTCATTTCAGATAGCTCATCGCTCATGCCCGTTCTATAGGCCCTCTCTACAAACGATAAGTTTTTGCGCGGTCTGTGTTGCACCGGAAGCAGGATAGCATGCGAGACAAAGCACCATCTGCAGTTGTGCATCTGGATGACCGCGAAAATAATAATAATAATAATAATAATAATAATAATAATAATAATAATAATAATAATAATAATAATAATTCCTCATTTATACACATCCAAAACCAAAACAATGAAACGGGCCTGTCTAAGTCTACGAGGACTTGTTCGACTGGGGCCAGCAGAGTCGGTGGAGCGATGCGGTCACATGTTTACATAACACAGTTTTTCCTACTATCAGACGAATAGTTGGTAGGATTACCTGTTAAGAGGCATTGACATAGCAAGCAAAGAGAAAAGCATAAATAACTAAAGTAACGAATCAGAAGAAAAATTCAATATTGCATCGTTAATTTCTTCGAATAACTTTTTGAAATTGCAGGAAATATAATGAGATGATGATGATAGGTTATATTAAAGGACGACGTGAGGAACTGCAGTGGATCGAGTAGAGGGCGAGTTTAGTATGATGCACTCTTAGATACAGTAGAGTGCCGCTAACTCTTTTGAGGCTAGAGGAACTAGTTTTCTCACGTTACACCATTTCAGGGATTTCTCAGACGCGCCAACGGAGTGAGTTTGATCTCATATTGTGCCTCATCAAGTGCACACACTCATCTATGAGCTACGAGAGATCCCCAGAATGGAGTCAGACGTGGGGAAATCTTAGCTTCCAGTTAAATCAGTTCCGAGTATTTCCTGCATCCTCTGAATGTGAGCGGCTAATTAAAATATAACTGGGAGGACAACGTGTCTGGCTTCTTACTCAGGAAAATCGGCTTGAGGTTGTAGTCGCTCGTGTGAATATTATAGAACCCGAACTAAATGCAATTTGCACTCACCAGATGTGGCCACTTATTTAGTCAGCACGGCTCAAACCTTTAATAAATGTTTGCCCGTTGGTGCGCATTTGGGTCTGGGCCTTTACGACATATCATGGGCTCACCATCTAAGCATTAAAATCAAGGCTAAAATAGCCCTAATCAAATACGCACAAGTGAAATGCTTGTCAACAAGCCTAACGTTTCAAGTGACTCTGCTTTCGCGGTCACTGAATATGTTGTCGTTTTGTTCTCGTTTTTAAATTTATTTTCTTATTTATATCCAGAATACAGTATGGGTAATTCAACAACATGCTAAACGGTTGCCGATTAGAGTTACACTTGTACATAGCAAGCTAAGAATTTCTTCTTTTCAAAATTTTGGTGCCGTTTAGAATAGTGTAGGTTATAGAGACAACCGCGTCCTTACGGTTGTAATTGGGTTATAGAGACAGCTGGCTTGTAACACTGCGAAATTGTGCGCGAAAGTTGAGAATTTGCTGCATAACATTCCTGACTCTCCGGCCTTTCCCAAAACACGACATCCATTCTTCTAAAGCGTGTACGCCTGTTTCTTTCTTTATTTACGTTTAGCGTATTTGTCATTATTGCTATCTCGACAGGCTCCATCCTTTCAAATATCGACCTTCAAGTACCTCTCGTTTCGTGCTCACATCCTTAGCCTTCCTGCACTCCTGGGAGGCGATCGGTCCCTGATCCCTGGCGCTTAAGAGCATATATCGCGCTCCTTCGAGTAGCGGAGGAGAGGGTGAGGAGGAAGCGGAGAGGCAGGGGATCGCCCTCCTGGAATGGTGTAGATGTGTTCGCCGAGGGCATCGATTAATCCCCGGGCACTTGTTATAAACGACGACGGGGTTCATATCGAAGGCTGACCTCCGAGCACTTCAGGGAGGTCCCAGACCCGCAAGGTGTATTTAGCTTCCCCTCATTGCTTTCCCGCTTTCCTTCTCCTTATTTTTTTCATTTTTCTTATGCTACCACACTAGCGACCTCCTCGTTATGTTTTTTGTTCATTGCTTCCTGGGTTATATAGACAAAAAAACGTCGGCCGCAGAGAACGGGGAGTAACTGTGGGCCACAGAGCAAGCTGCCAGGGTACAGCAAACGGTCGATATCGGTTCCGTTTACGATTTTCCACTGTCATGTCTAAAGAGCTGCATTTCGCTTGGCAGCCAGTTGTCGCTTGTCTGTGTAGTCAATTACAATTATGCGGTCCGATGCGCCGCATTAAAGGGTCGTCGTTGAGTTTTCTTTTTTCTGAATAACACACAATAAAACCGTGACTTTGGATCTGCTTCCTCACTTTTTTTTAGCTCCCAGGCTTATTTCTTGTAGGTGTCTTCAGTGCTGCTAGACTTATAATCGGTTAATGTGAACTCTCGGATTATGTGCAGCAAGACGTGGAGAGAAAAGAGACAGTTGTTCCATATTTGACATTTTTCTTGCGGAGAGAAACTAAAGGGTAGAGGCAATAACTTTAAAACCATTCATTGATGTTGATTCCATGGTTATGTTAGTCTTTGCTCGCTCAAAGTGGCAACAAAAAAATAAGTGAAATAGACCTGACAGAAACTAAGCTACCGCATATTCAATATGCAAAAATTTTAATGAACGAATGCTGGAAATGGTAAATGTTCAAAATGTCCTATACATCCAGTTCTTTACAGAATGTATATTTTCTCCCGATTTCATATATTTGCAAAAGTATCTGTCTTATTAGTTGTTTCTTCTGAAGAAAATAACGGTTTTGCGATTTCTGCGATCTGACTAGAGAAAAAACTATCAAAGTTTGTCCCAACACAGCCTCTATACATTGTCTTTTTTTTTATAGTCATTTAGGTTATTCCCCGCCAAATCTAACAGCGTTTTTCGAACATCACAGATATAGTTAAAAATATTTCCACATGTTTGTTTAAGTTCAAATGTGTTCTCCATGTTTACTCTTTTTCCAAAAAATGTTCAACCATTTTAGAAAGAATTACTTTTCCTGACCAGCTGATATCTAGAAGGCATAAATCAAAATTTTTTTTTCGAAGGCACATTGTATAATTCTGTCATTCAAATGTTGCGTATGGCAAGACAATGAAGAGGTGTGGCTGCGAAAGTTTCCATTTTTTGAAATATTTAAGTACTTTGAGTGCTTTTTCCACCGGCAAAAGCGAGTAAACTTGCTAAGTTTGAATACCTTTTTTTTCAGAACGCAGAAATGTCTAAAATGCGCAAATAAACATAGAATGGGAACTCGTTTGATATAGTATAACCGAAAGATATTTTCAAGTTTTGAAGATTTAGCCAATTGCATAAAAAATGAAACTTTCAATTTCTTTTTTTCAGAAAGCTTCGTGTTTAAGGTGAAAAAGTAACCTTGGTGCTCGATCTAAAAATTTATGTGACATATGATTAGATAGCTTTACATGTTTGCTATGCATGTGAGAAGTTACAAAAAGCTGTTGTAGTCTAAACAGGCAAAAATATATATATTTTTTTAAATGTTTGTGTCAGCACCGGCATTTCTCCAACGTGTGCCCAAGCTTGCCGGACTGGGCTGCCGACGACAAAGAGAAATTATCGTATGAAGCACAATCTCTATGGCTTCATCGGCAACAGAGATGACATAGATGTAGAGTCGTGCTCTGCGTTTTATTGCCGAGAGACGAACGCTCTAACACAATGCGGCGTGTGCTTGGTGTGAAGCAGGTGAATCGTACAGCAAAGCACATGGAATTTACCTACGTGCTAATTTCGTCAGGGAGTTCCGCACAGTGGAAATGAACATTTCATGCAGTTTATAAATAGGAATATTTGAACTTAAGCAGCCAGTAGAAACAGAAAGAGCACTGATATCATACACGCAAACATTTCATAAGATAGGTCATACTGCAATGCTGTGAAAAGTATCAACATGCATTCCGCAAACATGCAGGGAAAAGAGAGAGAGAGAGAGTAGAATTCAGGAAGGCAGGGATGTTAACCAGTTAATAGTCTGGTTGGCTACCCTACACTGGGGGATGGGAGAAGGGGAAGAGAAAGAAGGGAGAGAGAAGGCGTAGATACGTGTACGGACAGCACTTCAGTTAAACTCGCTCGAGTAAACCAGAAGTTCTGAGAAAACACAAAAGTGCCTTCACTGCCTTCTGAGCCGATGATCGGTCGGGACGGTGCTCTAATATTGTCTGTTCACTCAGAGGACGATCATCTAGCTTCCTCAATGTGTTGGACAAAGACTATCTTTGTGCTTGAAATTGAGGACATTGGCACAATAAGTGGACAATGAGGAGAACATGCAGGGAAGAGGACGCTTTTCCCTGGGACCCAGAGACTCTCATAAGACGATACAAGTAAAAATGCCTTGATAATTAGAACTCAATGCCTGCATAAGCGTGAATGAAACCGCCTGGTGCTGCCTGTTGCCACTGTTCGACAGCCTGAATATGCTAGGCTTTAAATTCATGCTTTATCATTCAAAATTCAGGCAGATGTGCTCAGACCTGGCTTACGTGCTCTTGTCGCGTTCATTAAAAAAATATGAGTCGAGGCTGTGACACTTGATGCCGCTTGTTTTCATATAGAAAAAATATATATACGTCACAATTTGTTGAGTAATTTCCCAAGTCTACTTTATTAACAATCTCTCCTTGCCAGATGGCAGGGATTCATGTATGTATGCCATCTTCGCGAACCACGTTCGAATATTTCAAAAAGTAATTTCTTGCTTTTCAATGCAAATACCATTTTGAGCAGACATGTAGAGCTATCTAATGATATATCACATATATTTTTAGGCTGACTACCAAAGCAGCTTGTTCGAACTTGAAAACGAAGCTTCTTACAAAAAAAAGATACATAAATAAAATGAACTTTACACTTTGTTTTGATGCGACATACTGAATCTTCAAAGCATCAAATACTTTTCGGGTATACTGCGCCAACCGGGCTAGCGTTCTATGTATAATTTCTGCCCTCAGGATTTTTCGGTGTTTCAAGCAAAAAAAAAATAAATAAAACTTTGCAATTTTACACCTTTTGCAGGTTTCAAAAGCATTCAACGTATTGAAACATTTCAAAAATGGGCTAATCTTGCAGCCATATGACTTGATTGCCTTGCCATACAGACCATGTGAATGGCTGAGTCATGCAACATGCCTTTAAAAAATAATGTTGATCGGTGCCTTCTAACGCAGCTGGGCAAGAACGATGAATTTCCGTATAAATGCTAGAAAGCTTTGGCAAGAAGAAGGAAAGTGGAGAATGAGTTGAACTTGAACAAACATAGGGAATTTGTTTTTACATATATCTGCGACGGTCGAAAAAACAAGAACCCTAGTTGATTTGGTGTGGAATGACCCATTGGCTGACCCGGCGTTGTGGTCCACGTTGCAATAGATCATGTTGAGCGAGAACTGCGGACGAAAACGCATAGTAGTATTGCAAGAAAGGAATGAATTGCAAAATACTACACTAAAACTAATTTCGTGCACAATTGTCAATACAAAAAAAAAAACTTTTCCTGCTCCGACCAGTCGACGCGCCCCCCTGATATGTCCTCTCAAAAGAGACTTAGATGTGCTACATTGTTGCTGGTTTGATGGAGCACAGTTACAACAGCGCGTTTTGACAGGACGCACAAAGAATTCAGCGGCTCTCCCATGGGCATTCTTTCTGTGCCCTGTCAGAACTCGCTGTTATAACCATGTCCTCTCAAAACTCGCGACGTGCTAACCCAACGTACACAGTCAGCAGGGCCGCTATAGTGGACCGTGATATAACAAAAAAAAACAATGACACGAATCCTGGGATGCACACTATGAAATTAAAACTCCGACCCCCCCCCCCCCCCCCGAAACTTAGGCCATGATAAACTAAACATAAAGATTATATTACAAGCAAGACCAGCAGCCCGGAACGAGTTACACCAAAGGACTCGACAGGTAAATCAAAGAAAACAGGGCGAAATGGGTAGAATCTGAGCTCAGCACTCCGGACGAACCGTCGGAGTCAGCGCCTTCGTCCCTAGAGGAGAGGACACGGTGTGTCTCACACATCACGAGGGCTCTTGCGAGGTCCGGCTTGTCAAGGAAGACGTCAGCTGCAACAGACGTGCAATTCTTTTTTTCGTTGGTCCACCGAAGTGCCACAAAACGGCGACTCTCCTAGATTTATTACTATAGATCTGCGCACTTCGAACTTGAGGCGTTATTAAGCGTTCCTTAAAGATGAGTGTAGGTACACATGCAGTTTTCCTCAAATAACAACAAAACGTATATAATGATGCGATGCGGACAAAAAAGAAAAAAAGAAAACACCCTTCGTACATGCACTTTCAGAAAGCGTGCTCTGTAAATCTTCCTGCCAGGAAAAAGAAAAAAAAGCACTGCTGCTGTTTTTCTTGCAGGCAAAAAAAGAGCCAACTGAGTCACGGCGCGTAGTTGGGGTCATTTGTCTTTGGAAGGCTAAAGACCTGCTCGCTTTCTATTTACTACGCGATTGCGTCAGCTGTCAGTAAAGAAGTGTTACAGCTTTTTCCTTAGAACTGTAACTCATCTGCTCCGTGCAGTGTCTTGATATTCTTCGAAGGCTTTAGCACCGCAGAGCCTTAGCGCTACTGACACAGCAATAATTATACCTAGCACGGAATGTATGCCTGTTGGAACCAATGTAACACGCTTACAGGGTGCTAGCACTATTCGTAGGTTTAGTGTGTAATTGAACCATGCAGCCCATGCGAACACCTGCTGTAGAAACATAGCAACCACGATTAAAGAATCACACAACGTGATGCATGGCGGGAAAAAGGTACACATCGAACTATCTGCCTCATAAAAATAGAAGTAGCACCCAAGCGGTAATGCCAGCTTACATTCCTCACGCTTCGTTACAATGGTGCTACCCTAAAAGACGTAGTATTTTTATTTCTTTAAATCAGTCGTGGCGGTCAATTCCCGTCGAGGAGTGAGGACACCGCAAAACAAACAAGATAACATATACAGTGCTGCCGCATTAAAGGCGAATATACGTTTCCTATGAATTAATCAGAAATACAACAATACACGCATGTTTAGATAATAAAAGGATATGCAATGATAACATTAGATTCAGAAACACGTGTAGGAGTCCAATGGAAACCATAGCGTAATACAATCAGAACGCACGTAAGAAATAAAAGAACAAAAATTCTGAGAGACCTGTAATCACAGTATGCCATCTAGCACCGTAAAGAGAAACAGCAGCTGACAGAGGAATTTCTGATGCAGAGAATGCGCAATAACTAGAACGTAAGACTGTGAAGCTAGCAAATATTTATTTGTTCGTTGATAACTGCGAAGTACTTACTATGTTATGCGTTAGCAATCAAAACAGTCTGCGCTAATGAACGCTGTAACAGTAACTTGATCCACATGTCATTGTTCTTCCCCTGTTCGCGTTCGCCTACAACTCCCATGCTTTTTATTCTGCGCATTGGGCCAACGAAGCACCACGCGCAAATGTAACCGAACAAGCGCTCCTAGCATCATGAAAAAAAAAAAAGACACGAAAACTCCTCAACCTCACTTCAGCGGCACGAAGACTTGAGCTTGCCGTGTGCTGCACGCATTTGCAAACGTCTGAGCAGAATGTTGCTTTTTTAAATTTTGAGCGAGGCCGCTTCACGCGGTGCGCGCTAACTGGCTTGTCCGTGCCGGCGTGCGTTATTGTGTGTAGGCGGCAAACGGCACGTGACAAGTGAGCCAAGGATACGGTCGAAGCCCGTCTCCGCCCACGCGTGTGAGGACAGCGAGGGGGGGAGGATGAATTGCTCATTGCTTGGTTGCCTCCCCGCACAAAGGCCGGGCAGCGAGTTGTGAGCCCCTTACGAAGGGCGCAAAAACGTCTGTGCTTTCATTCTTTTTCTTGCTGGAGCAAGAGAAGTGATTCCTCCAGCGCGCCAGGGAGAATGGAGGCGCGATTTTTAAAATTAATTCTGATTTTCACATCGAAACAACGTAAAATTAGTTACAAAGTGTGATGAAACGGGATCTGAAATTCATTTTTTGTGTGTGTTTGTGAAGGCAAACGATAAAAAAGAAATATATGCTGGCGTAATCTAAGGGTTTCCTTCTCGCAATTTCATGCCTGGTGATACAGGAATTTCAAGACCGCTTTCATTTCTCTCTGGTAGAAGCATAATGTGGTGGCAGCGTTGGCGCAACGTCGCTCGAACCGAGGACGAAGCGCGAAAGTGCAGCCTTGGGCCCTTACCTTATATACCGTGCCGGTATAATCTAGCGATTCCTTCCGCTTGATGCCATGCCATTTTTATCGCCCACCGATCAAGGCGCCGCTGATCCCGTTGATAACGCCGATGGAGCGCTGTGCTACGAGCACTGACGAAAACCTGAATGACCATTAACCATAGACGCATTACGTTATCTCGGCTACGGTGAAGTTCTTACCAGATAAACATTGCACGTTATCAAAGCCACCGCTCGCGTGAGTCTTCCACGTGCATGCGCTAACCTGTTGACACCTGGTAACGCAACCTGCTAACCCGTGCACGCTACGAATTTCTTCAGCTTAGAAAATAACGGCAAATCAAAGCGAGCAATAAGCCCTAGCTGTTTTATCTTTCGTCGTCTCCAACCATGCGCATGTATGAAGCAAGCTTTTGAAGCCGTCATTGAAGTAAGCCAAGTGGGCGGCATCGCTGCAGAGTGCTGTTTGTACCCACCCATAGAAGTCAACGTGAAACAACAAACAATACCTGTGAAAGAACGGTCATTAATCCTTTCTTCCAGAGCTATGGAAACAACGGTGAGCAAAACTCTGCGTGCACCGTTTGTCATTAAGGAACGCTTTGTCATCGCACGAGTGACTCGGAACTAGATTTTTTTTTTGCACCTTACCTTGATATACAAAAATAAATTGCAAATCCCTGTGCAGCTGGTACTTAACGCATGTGTCGTACGGTAAATAACGAGTTCGGTGCCACAAGTTCAGCAAATCCAGTGCAATAAATAACCTCACCTAACGGATAGAAAGAGAATGCGTATGTGGGCTCTTTATTCATTTATTTTTTCTTCGCCTTTTTCAGCGCGTGGACGTCCGAGCGCGTCCGCAAACGAAGCCGCTATCAATGGCGAATCGCAGGCACCGTGACCACTCATTGGCTAATGACCACGTATGACCGCTCTTATTTCACTATAGTTCAGAGGCGGCACGAAGCTTTCTAATACAAAACACGCTTGCACAAAACTAAGAAAACGGCTCGAAACACCCGACCACGAATCCTTGAAGAGTTCCTGTTAGCGCTTCGGTAGCTCAGCACGTAGCACATGAAAAAAGAAACAGTGAGTGTGGAGGAGGGAAGGGGGGTGTTGCGGGAGGGGGATATGTGGTCGCCTGCTGCCTGCGCCGCTATAGGAAGCCTGTCACAATGACAAACACCGTCACGCCTGAAAACACGGTAAAGCATACGCACCGCCTCGTCGAGAACGTCGCCGAGTGGGACCCCCTGCCCCACGCGTTGTTAAACGGCGGGTAACATGCAAGAGAACGAAAGCCGTCCGGAATACACGCAAAACAGAAAGGAAATTAACGACGCGCCAGAAAGTAAAGAGACAAGTAGGAAAGCTGACGTGATCGAGGAGCGCCCTAGCGGACGCTCGTGTGCGGTCGCCAGGGTGCCAGACGCGTCGGAACACGGGGGGGGGGGGGGGGGGGAGGGGTCACGGTTACTTGTTTGCCAGCACACCGCGAAGGGGCAGGATGTGTGCGAACCCAGCCAACCCCCCACCCCCCGGAGAGTAGCGAGAAGGTAGGGGGGTGGGGGGCGACCATTACAACTGCGCATTTTTATCTTATCCCCACCCCTCTTCACAAGCTGGGAGCCTCGCGCAGGTTCTGTCGTCTGCTAGTTGGGTGGCCTCCTGCTGCTGCTTTCCGACGCCCTGCCCATTGTGTGGTGTCGTCCGCCGACCGCGGTCACGCGCGCGCACCCAAGTCACGAAGCAAAAACTGCGCGGGTCCTTTTTTTTTTGTGTGTGTGTGAAGCCGCTGCTCGGCAAGTGGTTCGAAAATTGGACGGGGTGCGAAGCCTGTGGTCTGGAGGACAGAGACGAAATCTTCCATTCAGCCTCGCTTCTGCAGGTCGTCGCGCCGCTTCAAGTACGACGGCGGGGAACGCGCCTTGCATGTGTAACAACGCTAGTGTTCAAAAGTGTATGCGTCGATATTCTGCCACTCGCATCTAACGTTTTTTCATTGTTCCGGTTGCCGTAAATATCCCAGCGGTACAAGCTCGAGTAACTGCTGCCACATAATGAATAAACTACGCCAGATTCACATCTAGCACTGAAACTAGCCTTGCTTGATACTCGGTAGCAACTCCGTAATTTTAGTCATTTTTTTCAGAATGGTTACTCTATCTGGTGGTGAATGCAGCAAAATGTAAGCACGAAAAACTATTTTTAACTAGAGAACACGATGGTGTTAGTAACTCGTGATTTGCCCGTGCTTGTATAAAGTGTGAATCGAAGGGGCGAGAAAAATTTCGGCACTTTCGGCTACGACCGACGAGCCGGTAAAAAAAGCTGAAGTATGTATGTGGGTTGCCCTGAGCGGTCTGGTCATTATGGTTGGTTATTTATGTCCGTAATGTGTTGATCACATACTACAAGAAATTCTCGTTACTCAGTAATTAAGTACAGGTCGAGCGTACCTCCGACTCAAATTGTCAAAGAATGCGACTGTTGCGTTCCTCATAATCAAAATGAGGTGACATACGAACTCGGCGCATTGTTCCGCCAAAATTCGCGATATTAGTCGAACGAGTACACTCGCATCATACGGCTAAGCTATCCAGCCCATTTAGCACCGTGAGAAAGAGCGAAATAATCATACGCGATGGCATTTATCGTATCAGATTTATTTGCAGTACGCATTCGAGCGAATTCTATGCCAATAGCTAACTCTTTCTGTTGGAACTGTATTTTCCGTTGATGTAGAACTTTCTCACAACAGAGTCTTGTAATCAAACGCCGCTTAAGCATGCGCCAATCTGTGGCTTAGAAATCATAATTGAAACTACGCTTCTACAGCTTTCACGTAATCAGCGTCGATTGCCAACGATAACGTCGGTACAATCGGGTGCATTAATGAGCCGACTATGCAACTAAAACTACGTTACTACATAACTAAAAAGAAGTACATAGACGTTGAGACGCATTTACACGGTTGCTGACGTGAGTTGTCGTTTCAGTGACCGCGATGCGAGAGCAAACGTGAGCCAACAAGGTCAGATTTGCCCATGCGTTCTACTTGTATGTCTGCGTCGTTAAATATTTTAGTGTGAATGCTTCAGATATTTAGAGCGTACACACAAAGCGCGTAAAATGAGAGATATATGTGTCTTTATATATGCCATCGTCCATGTTGCGCCGTGGAGCTGAACAAAATGAAGCGTTTAGAAACATTCGTGTTTTTCAGTCGAAAAGCTTTTCTGTTTTTTTGTAGGCACGAGCTATAACCACGACAGAGAGCGTATGCTTCTGGAAGCCATGCTAATCGGGGCCAGTGAAATGGCAAGCCTTCCGCAGTGTTACCATAAATTAGGCCTTCATATTTCATGATATTGAAAGCCAATATCACGGATACCGCCAAATTACGCCTGAACTTTACAGCCGAGATAAGACGAAGCGTAGCGATAGCCTACAACACCAATTACTTCCTGTCAAGAAGGCGCACGAGTAAGAAATGGCTAGGCGTTGAAGCTTCAGTAGGCAAGCATCACACTGAAGTGCAGGTGTGGAAAGCTAGTCCGCGGGAGACCCATCGCAGAACCACTTCCGTGGTAAAAATGTAAGTTTGACAAAAAGTGCCGCTTTAGTGCGAGTTGTTAGCGGTCGTTTTAATGACAAAGCCATCGTTTGTTTCGATCACGATTGTTGCATATATATAGTCCGTCTCTAAAGAAAGAAGAATAAAAAAAAGCAAAGGCGGCCTCGCCCAGAACGTACACGCTCGGTAAGTTGGCATCCTCAGAGCATCGGAAGCTCGGTAAATGTGCTGTAGCAATTTCAGTGTGCGTTTTCGTTTACCTGCCTCCGCACTTTGACGGCATGTAGTCGGTCCGCATTAACCCTTGCGGCCGGGCATGCGTGTTTCTGGCAAAAAATACACAAATAAAATAAAATGCTCAGCTTTTCGCAGTTGCACTTCGTTGTCGCTTCGTTTCGTCGCGTCGCGTCGGTAGTAAGGTTAGCGATCAGTACAGAGCGGCATGCACCGTGCAGACAAAGCATCGTGTCGTGACAGGAATGGCAAATGGAGCCCCGTTTACTGTGCCTTCATGAACCGAGACAGACACATCCGGCCGGACAAAAGTGGGTGGGGAGAGAGGGGGGGGGCGCAAGCAGTCGGACAACAATGCGCGCGTTGCTGCGATGTTGCTTGCACAGGGGCTGAAGGGAATACATAGCGAATTATAAACGCAAATGCGCTGTTTCACGGAGCATCGCAAAGTGTGCGTTACGATAAAACCGTACGTGACGTGTAAATTGAAACGCCCGTCACAGCGCCGCGTGAGTGTAGGGAGAGAGAGGGGAACGCCGGGCGCGCATGCAGATTATACTTGTGCCTATGTATACGCGGTTGTGAAAGGCCCGTATTTGTTGAGGCGTGCCCCGTCCAACCCTCTCTGCTCTACCTTGGTATACTGTCATGAAATTCGGTCGAAGAACTTAATCGAGCAATAGCGCTACATAGGCGTAGTACTTGCGTGTCGAATTCTCTGGTGCCGTGCGTGACGTGTTGTGTCGTTCTCCGCGCTGCTGTTCTGTCGATGTGTGCAAAGTGCTCATGAGAGTACATTGACGTGTACTGACGCTGGAAGATTTTGCGCAGTTGCTTTGTAGGCTGCAGTGTATTGACCGTCATGTTGACCGTCAAACAGACATGTTGCCTTCCTTTTTTTCCTTTGAAAGCGACATCAGCAGTTCGCAGAGCATATGTAGGACACAGTTTCAAACTTTTGTGACGAATGGGGTTAGAGTACACACAGTTGCCTTGTTGGTGAAACGAAACATTTACTTAGGTATGCTTCCATCGCGCTCATATTGTTTGCCAAACGGGATATATATAGCATGAAGATATCGATACATAAGATATTTGAAATAAACAAAAAAGAACGACGCTATCTGATTGTAACAGCAGTTGTTAAGTGGTGTTATTACATAGCACTCATCATGATAAGTAAAGAACAGCCAATCATCAGCATTTGTTTTGTTTTCTGTTTATAGGTAGCAATACAGACGCTAGCAATAGTAATAGAAATAGACGTTGCTATAAACGTTTCATGCCAAATTTGTTTTGTAATATAACACTTGTCAAGGGATATAGGCGATGGTTATTCGAATCTGCATAGTGGTGATCAGTTTGTTAGCTTCTAAGAGATGCCACTAATCTGATACGTGGCCGTACGCTCCGTTACTTCGTGTTGACCTTAACACGAGTATCCATGCAATGGCAAAACCCTACTGCCCCGCAATAACTTTGACGCGCATTCCCAGGGCCTCGACGCTTTCCTTTACCAATGGTGGGTCATTATTTTCACTTTGTAAAAGGGATGAAATGCTCCCCTTTGGGGAATAGCTATCAGAATATGTATTACGTCTTGTGCGCATGCCAGGAAATATGTAAAAGTGCCGCATCAGTGAAATCAGCGGGAACGACTCGTCCAACTGCCTTTCGGCTATAAAGGTGCTACCTAACGCGCACCCTCGAAATGAAAGCTGCGCTTACAGTTTGGTCTAAGCACGGTATGCGATGTATTTACAACATCATCGCGCCTCACTGGAAATTTCGCCGGAACCGTATCAGTGCCCTTATATGCGCGTATAAATCCTCACCAGTTTTCGCCCCGGTGATTTCTGAAGCCTTTGACATGATACTGAAAAAAAAATGGTGGCGCGTATGGTGCACGTATAGTGGGCAATCAACATACACAATTATTAATGTGGTCAGCATGCTCCACTCAATTTTCAGTATAGTAACGGTAATTCATTTTCCCGCCAGTTTGGATCACAGAGTAGTCCCTGGTCTAATGCGTCGAGCCTCTGGCTGCTGTGCTGATTGAACCGGGTTTGAAGCCGACCGTCGGACGAAATTGAGTCACTGAATATGTGACACTAGGTATGTGCGACTATTCGGTAAAACCTCTTTCGCGCTAACTTGGCTCAATGGGTATATCAGCCCCTCCTGTATGAATTCTTAGAAATTTATCTGAGGCTGGTCGAAATAGAAATGCTTTGCAGAAGGATTGAAATCCGGGACAGTTGGTACATATTAGTTGGTGCAGTTGGTTGGATCACGCCACAACCAGTCGTTGTGGCGTGAACCTCTCTTCTTCTCTTTTGTGTTTTGTGACTGTTTTTTTTCCTTCAAAATAGAACCCGCGTTCTATAGCTATATTTATACAACCTTACCTGAATATATACTGCCACGCGCGCCGCACACGGACTTCATGGCGGTGCCGTCAGATGGCGCAGCGCTTCCAGTGGAGAAGCGCAAGACAGGAGCCCAGCTGCATAAACGCCTCATGCATGACGCCTTTCGCGGTTGACAATGCTTCGTGTCCGTACAGAGCTTCAATGCTAACCGCATTACCGTCGACTTTCGTCGTGAGATGAATTCTGCCTGAATTTTATTTGGAAATCCCAGAAATTTCAGAACGTACTTTTATCCAGAAGTCCCCGAAAAGTGAGAGTCTGCGAGCGTTGAATATGACTACTATGTCGCCATTTTAGGTCTCCATCTTCTGCCTTCTTCCTAATGCCTCCCTTGATAGCCTTGTTATGTAATCTTCATGCGTTATCTGTTATGACCGCGGAACTGCATAGTTTCTAGACAACGCTACTAAAGACTACGTAGATATTCCGACGTCAGCATTTACAGCGTAAGTAAACAGCCTTTAATAATTGAAATCTTCTCCAGCTGTCGCATGCCTTTCAGATATTGTTCTTGAAACACTATCATGGCATTCAAATTTTCAACAATAAAATAAACGAAAAAACAATCAAGGTATTTACTTATAAGACATAATCTGCAGCAAATGCTAGCACAGTAACCATTGTTACGTTTGACCGGCGGCAGCTAGCGATCTTCGGGGAAGCGACCGTCGGAATGGCGCCGGCAGAGTGCAAGAGGTCTTGAGTTTTGAGTGCAAGAGGTCCGTGGTTCGAATCCCGGTGCCGGCAATTTTCCACCGGATTAAAAAAGAAATCCACGTGTTGATAAAATTGCATAAAAACAGGCCTGGAGTGTGGCCTGATCCCGGTGACCAGAACCGGTAACGCACTCCCTCACCAGAGCAGGATTGGCCACCCTGGTGCAGTACTTGGCCAAAAACCTCCTATATGAACAACACAATCGAATACAAACAACAATGCGCCTAGTCAGCATCCTTCCGGCGCCACCATGTCTGCTGTGACGACTCACTTTGAAAGGACCACAATCGGCCGCTTACCCTGCCGTGAGGCACCGAGATGTCTAGACGGAGTCGGCGGGCCAAGAATTGTTTGAAGCATAACTGCGAGTCGGCCTAGTTGGAACAGATTCATTATTTAAGAACTTTTTGTGCTCAAGCAGGCAGGGCAAAGAAGAGGGGCAACACAAGGACCAGCGCTTTCCTTGTAGAAAAGCACTCGTCTTTGTGTTGCCCCTCTTCTTTGTCCCTGTCTGCTTGCGCACAAAAAGTTTTTAAATAATGAAGTATTGTTTGTAGAGTCGCCGCCGCCTTCACGGTTCGACTGGAGCGGAGGAATTCCTGCGGGAGGATATGTTTTGCGGCGCCGTCTTACGGGCCTTAGAAGTTGTCAGTCAATTACTAGACGCGGCGGCCACTGTCTGCGAGGTGAACTCTGCGATGAAGAAGCGCCTGCTCGGTGCAGACTCATGTCTGCGAAAATTGCTCTCACCTTGGAGTGGTCAGTGCAACCTGTGAAGAAGTGAGTGTGCAAACTCTCCGCCTCAAAGGCGGGCCGGCTACGATCACTTTCGACGCTCCGTATTGGTCGGAGGTTGAATGACCGTTTTCCTTCACCTAGAGATCTAGGGAGGATAGAGTGCTTATAAGCAGCCGTCATAGGCTCTTTAGTGTGCATTCGTCCTTCAGTCATGTTAAACTGATGAACTGTAAGTTCTCATGTAGATACAGTATATAAATCTCATATCCTTCGTTATAGATAAGAACAAGTCTCTCCCTTCAACAACGTCCATAGCGTGGATAAGTTGGATGACGGCATGGGCCAGCTACCATCTATTTCATAGCCGACCCCAAACATTACACCATTGAACAAAGCTTGTCGTACAGTTTCTAAGAGCTACAGAAACTTGGGGTGTCATATAAATATGAGAGGGCGCGTTCTCCAGTCTAGTTTCACAATGTCTAAGTAATTGAAGGCTTCCTTTATGAGAATGCAATAATAACGTAATAATTATATCATACAAGGTGTCATATTAGAAATACAACGGCGTCTGCCATGGAGTCCATAAAGGAAGTCATTTTGGCTGCTACAATGAAGGCGAACTACCCGTGCCTAATTTTATTTCTTATCTTTAACAGCAATGACGTACGCGAGATGTCTCCACGACTACCGTGAGCAAGAGTGCCGGAGAACTTTATTATCAGCAGCCCCGAGAGGGAGTTAAGGAAGTTTTGCGATGGCAGTGACGATCATCTTGACGACCGAATAGCTTTAAAATTCTTTCAGGTAAGCAAGGAAATGACACCTATAAAGCTCGCATGCCTGTACGCTTTCCGTTGATGGAGCAGAGCCGCTTCCGGTCGCATCGCGATAAAAACCGATCTTCCGCTGCCGGTGATTTTGCAGCGCCCGTAAACTCGTGACTTATTCCGATAAGGCAAGTAACGCCGATCGTCCCACTCGGAAGCATTAGGCGGCGTGCCGACGTCATCGTCAACGCAGCCGGGTTCGCCATCAGTCAAGCACCGAGACATCGCGGCGTTGAAAGTGCGGTATAAATAGCTCTGCCCCGAGATTTCACTTCGCGTAAACAACACCCATCGTCGAAATCACGGCGCCGACTTTGCGAGAGGGCGCACAAACAGGAAGGGGAACGAAAACGAGCGCGGGAGATAACGAGCTACTTATAAGAATAAAAAAATGGAACGGGGAGCTGATCGTCGCGCTCTGATTTTTCATCTATCGATTTTCTATTAAGCTGCGGGCGGCGCAAGATGCTCAAGCTGCTGAAAAAGATAAGCACAAGTGCGAGGCAAGGCTATTTATATTGTATTTTGTGTTTGTTTTTCTCTTCTTTCGCGGAACTTTCTCGACGGTTCCAGAAATCCGCTTGCGCAAGGACTATATTGACGAAACAGCAACATTGTGTTTACTTGGGATGGTCGCCTCTGGCGGATATTTGATTTCAAAGAACGCGTCAGTTAATTTAATCTGCACGAAGTGCGACAGGAACTTCCGTCTTCTGTGATGTCGTTACAACAAAACTTTCTAACGTCGCCATACAAAGGCCTTGGTTGAAAAGGAATCGTCGCATGTAGACGGCAATAGCTCCACTAAGAGTAAATCAATTTTGGCTCCGAGAATGGAATATGGGATACCTCAGGTTTTTGTCACTGTACAAAGATTTCCGACATCACAAGCGCAGTGCCTCTCCAAGCAGAACGATACGTTTTTTCTGCGTTAGGACAACAGCTTATGCTATTTTTTTTTGTCTTGTTGGATGAATTCAAGCGCTTCGACTAACTGGTCGCGAGGTTTTCCCATTGTGGAAAGCTTTCAACACCTAGGACTGATATCCATTCACCAACCGATAAGTGCACATTACAGAACAGGTATATAGGCCAACCCAATAAAAAAAATGCCAGTATATACGCAACAAATAAAGCTATATAAATAACATAGATAACCCTCCAGACAAACAGCTTGTGTTTGCAAGGCCCAATAATTATTGACTACGTCGGTGACCAGATACCTTTTTGTACGAATAAATATGAAAGACCGCAATAATAAAAATGGCCCAGCGTTTACTTCCTGGTAAATCACAGACGTTTCTTTACATGGTACGTATAACTATACGTCGCGAGATATACCTGCTGTGGACGTCTTTTCAAGAAGAAACAAGCCCAAAATGGGCGCTCTGGTTTGCGCATAAGGATCGCACTAATAATCAGAAGTTTGCGCACCTGGAACCAATTGGCAAGACACAAGTGGCTCAATGAAAATTTCTACTCAAGAAGAGCAATAACTGAAAAAGTAGTGAAGCATCACCTTCGCCGCACAAAATTTGCGTTAACATAACTAAGCGCGGTGAGGTCACTTGAATTATTGCAGTTAAATGAAGGTACATTGCAACAAATTACGCTCTTTTACATTCAAAAGTGCAATTTCCGATAGCGACGACTGTCAGATTGTGACGTATGCGGTAAAGCACCAAGACTCACACGATAAGCATGAAACATACGACATTGAACAGAAGATGAGCGTTGATGTTGCACGTGAATAACGATATCAAGATGTGCAGCTACCCTCCAAAGTTGTTAACGGTTTTTCTATGTATGCACAGGTACACCGATGTGGTATGTACACCAGAGAAACACGTTGCACTCTCTACACTTAAAATAATTATAGTGCGATTTCTAACGTCCAGAAACTGCGCAGTGGGTTACGAAGGAAGCTGCAGAGGTCTTCCTACAAATTATGTCTATACCTTAGGTTATTCGACGCGCACCAAAATATACCGTCCGTGTACAAGAGCACCCTTCCATTTCGCTTCCATCGAGTTGCGTTCGCTGAGGCTGGCAATATGGAACCCGCGACTATTGTTCAGAACGCGAACGCAAGAGCAAATGAGTCACCGCGCCTGACATACTCTCCATGTTTCATATTCCTTTGCGATGACAGCCATGTGTTAACGGCCGAATGGCATTACAAGCTGTGTTGCTTCAGAACTCTATGTATGCTGCGAGAAAGTAAAAAAAAAAACCATAACGTACGAAAGCATCTTACTTGCTCCTCCACAATATATATAACATGCATGTGCCTGACGCCAGCTAGCTATATTAAGATAGCAGGCCTTTAGGCAAACAAGGTTCGTCGAAGTGCTTCTTTTCGCATAGTAATAGCATCTTCCACGGCGGCACTCTTTCTTTCCTTTTTTTTTTGTGCGCTCGCGCGCTTTCTCGGAGAATGCCGGCCACCTTTTATGCGCACATGCGTAGGAGCCGGGTGCCTGGCCATCCTACTCGTGGCCGAAATTAATCGCCGCCGCGAAAGTGGCGCTTGTCAACAGAAAGGCTCCGCGCAATTTTTCATCATCGGGCGTTAAAATTTTTCGCCCACGGCTCCCGAAAATGCCTTTGTTTACTTTAGGCTTCAAAGAAACAAGAAAGGAAAGGAAAAAAAGAAAGAAAGGAAAAAGAAAGAAAGAAAGAAAGAAAGAAAGAAAGAAAGAAAGAAAGAAAGAAAGAAAGAAAGAAAGAAAGAAAGAAAGAAGAAAGAAAGAAAGAAAGAAAGAAAGAAAGAAAGAAAGAAAGAAAGAAAGCCGGGGGGAGGGAAAATGCCCGACACAGCATACCAAGGTGGCGCTGAGCATCTAATCCTTCAGAGAGATTTATTGAGGTGTCCTTTTAATATCGTTCCACGTAGGTTCCACTAGGTGAGTGCACTATATTTGCAGGAATGTTCCATTTACTAAGCGAATGCCGGTGGCGAAGATTTCGAGACATGTGCACGTCGCGCCATCCTTCGACGCTGGCAGCGCGAGCGGCAGTAACTCAATGAAGAACAAACGAAGAAATAACATTATATCTAAACAACAAAATTAGTTAACAAGAAATACTCGCGGTTACACCTATTAGGAAGCCACTTGGACCACTCGGTGAAATTCCAGTAGCGTGCCACGAGGCACGTACGTTCGCCGGACATTTGAATATCTTACAACGGTGCGTAATGAGAGTCTCAGTTACGGTAGTGGGTGTGGCCGTCACCGACAAGTGACGGGAAGCGTGGAGGCCTGCCACCTACAGGAAGAATATTGACTCGCAGTGGAGCAAAAGAACTGAGAAGCTTTAAACAGCAAGTATGCGACCGGTATATTAAGCAACACGGCAACAAATAACAATAAACGCAAAGTCCAAGAGGCGGAGACAATCCCCTGGACGATGGAAAAGAAACCGGTTATGAGTAACTTCTTCAAAAGCAAAAACAGAATCAGGAAAGGCACAATTCATGATAACTCAAAGGGAAGGTCTTTACTTTTCTATGCGAGATCAAGGTGCCTTAGAACGCGCAGTTAGAAAAAAAAAAGGTGCATCAAGGAAGCAGACGTATTTTCTCGCTGCGGTAAAGCTAGGGAAACAGTGCTGGTGTCTGTCGTAGCTTCTGTGCTTGGTTACTCGCAAAGGGTTGTTATGCATCACGCAGGAGAAATTCATTGTTGCATGCAACCGATTTCATTGTTAATCATATTAATCATTCTTCCCCCATTGCGCAATATATACATATATATATATGTATATTGTTTTATTGTATGTATTGTTTCTCATCCTGTACAATTATGTATAATCAATATACATTTGTTCATCACTGTCCTGATCGCCGCAGCACAAACGCATGTATACCACATGGGCCCACACTAGCCTTGGCTATGGGCCCAACAGTTGTTTGCCTATGTTGATGTACAAATTCATGATGAATAAATAATGTCTAATGTCTAATATATATATATATATATATATATATATATATATATATATATATATATATTCGTTTATAATATGACTGTTTACTGAAACGCCTTCGATTTCACTGGCTTTGATGTATTCATCAAAGTTGTGTATTTGTAAATTTATTCACTTAGCACATATACAAAATCTGCCTGACTCTTGGCCAACCCACGTGAGTGAACATCTGCCAGAGACTTTAAAGTCCCCCTCCTCCTCCCCGGCCCCACCTTCATCAAAGAATGCATTATACTTTATTAGAATGTGACGATATCTATACGGCTGTCGGTTAGGTTCCTCTGGCCTTCTGGAAGACCTTGGATTCATGAATACTAGCATGAAAACAAACATGCCCGCAGTGGAAATTAGTAAAAGGCGCTTGGAGGTTCGGTCGCAGAAAAGTAGGGACACCATCGAACTACGGAGGCTTGCGAAAACAAATTTGCCAAAAGTGTTCAGAAAGTTTGACGCTGGAAATTTTTGTTAGTTAAAAAAATGATAAGTAAGGCCTCTGACAACATAAGAAATAGAGTTATGTGGAGCAACCCACCGCCTCAATTCAATCGGAAAGTTCATGAAATTATCGGTCGGAAATCTACCGCCAGCTTGCGCACTGCTGCTTTACTTACACTGCTAAGGTGGCATCCTTGCAGAATTTCGCATCTCCCATACACAGGGGACTGAACCATTCTTTTATTGCACAACAAAACGCTTTGCACGAGTACAATGTCATCAAATACTACATTGCACTGATGCCCCAGAGTGGTCATCTGAAGTGCAGTACAGCGGCATCATTATTACATGTGTGCAGCTTGTTCGCAATAAACTAAATGAAATTTTTTATGAAGTATATTGTGTAGCAATTGTCAGCACGCCTTAAACCTTAAACCTTAAAAAAAACTGCTGCTGCGTTTGCTTTCTTGCAGGCCAGTATACAACGCGACGGCAGTTCTCCGAAACCGAGCATGAAAAGCATGGAAGACGTTGAAATCCTGAAGTGTCTCCTCCCGAATTATACAAAAGATACTGTGTATAAGTACTTACGCTATTGTAAGCCAATGGAGTAGCGGTTTAATATCAGTCGGAAAAATAAAAGAACTACAAAATTCAGGCCGCAACTACAATGCGGAGTACCGGCTTTTAAACGAAAAAAGAAAAAGAAAAGCAGAGGTAGACAAGTGGAGGTCACTGTCCAACGTTATTGTTAGAAAAGGGGGAAAAGGTACGATGTGTTTCTGGTGTCAAAATATATTTCGGTCCCGAGAGAGGTGAGGCAATGCGGGTGGTTCAAGTTGGAGCTAAGCGGAAGACGTCGTCATTGCCGCGTAGTGACCGCTTCGAGACAGTCGCGCGCGCTCCCGCGAGATTGAAGCCAGTCACAGAAGTCGCAGTATGGCGGTACGTTCAAAGTCGCCTCTAGGGAACACCGCCATCCAGTACTGAGATAAGAAAAAAAGATTTTAAAAAGAAAGAAAGGAAACAGTGCGACAAGCAAAAACGCAGCACCACTTCCGGGAACAAAGGCTGCGCGTCGAGTGAGCTCGCGGTGATCTCGTTGACGAGGACCTCGAAGGATGAGGAAAGTCGATATCATCGCTACCATCGATTCCCCCGAGGCGTTCGATGAAAGCGATGCTGAGAAATCTTATTGCCAGACAGCACCGTCGTCGTATATATGAGCGTATGAACAGAGGGAACGCGCGTGTCTGGGAGTCTTCAGCGGACAGGTGATTCTTGCGTTTACTGATAAGGTCTTGTTCTGAAGTCTCTTCGTGTGCTGTCATCAAAGCAGTGTCGGAGCATATGTTTTATCTTTTACTCCTCGTGTCACCTTCAACGTATCATAATGTCTTTACCAAAGCTTTCTTTTGCTCGCGATAGGTCAAAGTTAAGGGCATAAATTGAGTGATGTTAAAAAACTCAGTAAACTATATCACAACTAACCACTCTCAGCGACACAGAGGAAAAAGATACCGAACTGCTACCAGCGCCCGCACAGCTAAGGTTTTATGAATAACAATCCGGGTTGCGATACTAGGCGGTATTACCACAGACGCTAGCGCTCTAAAATGTGCAAATAGTGCAGCGCGGTATACGTGCTGCGTAGTGTATCGCGGTTAATGTTGCAGTTTTCGCTTGTAATGTCACTGAGCATATGGCGTCACTATGCAAGTCTAACCGAAGCTCAACTGATAAATGCGATAATGAACTTACGGTGCGCGTGGTGCGTTTACACCTCGCGAGCTGGTAATTGGTCCGTATTTTCGGTAAGACCTTCGCGTCTTCCGTTTTCCTTTCCTGCTCCTTCACTTCGTTTTCTCCCTGACAAATGTGTGCATGTTCCATAAAATAATAATAATAATAATAATAATAATAATAATAATAATAATAATAATAATAATAATAATAATAATAATAATAATGCGATGATGATGATGATGACGTTGGGTGCGCAGAATTAAAATCTTTGTCTTGTTTCTCGATTTGTATTCTGACACGGCATGGCTTAGCTAAATTAGCAGCTGATAAATTGCGATTCATGCTTTTGTACATCCAGGGTTCTGCATTTGCGGTTGCTGTATTTCTTGTTTTTTTATTTTTTTTATTCGGCGTACTTATTCAGCTCTTTCGTATACATTCCAAAAGTTCTGTTCCTTTTTTTCTTGCTGAATATTTCTTTACACATAAACTTTAACGAACATATTTCGGTGGATATACTCTTGCGTTATGCGTATACGGTTTATTTTTTTCTTACAAAAATTTTTCGAAAAGTTTAGCTGGCTGATAAACATGCTTTATGACTGCAGATCACGCAGTTGAAAACTTCATTTGCATTGATTGCACAAAACAAGAGTTTTTGAAAAGCAGCCTACTGCGAGGGCACAACACCGTACGGCAGCATGACGAAACAGGAATTAAGAGTCAGTGCATTCGGTATTCGATCACAAATAAAATGATAAAATATCACGCTACGCCAATACATGGCAGATGAGCTCCAGACATATGGTAAAAACTAGTAGTCATATCAACATAACAGGTAATAGGTCCGAAAGCGCTAACGCAGAGTTCACATCAAATTTAAATTTGCGCTGGGTACGTTACGACACCTAATTTGCACAGCAAATAATGCCAATAATGAACATATAGCCTAGTCACTCGTAATTTAGTTGCATTTCAAGGGAGCGGCATACCACCCCACAATATAATATACAAAATACCATACAGTACCCCACAAATTTCAACAATAGAATAGAAAAGAAAAAGTGCAATAGAAGAATTAGATGTTGTAAGAGCTATCTGTTCTATCCCAGGATTTACGCCAGCTGCTGCATTTCCCATCCAGTCAAGGTACGCATCGAGATGCTGATCAGGAGGCATCGTAAGTATGAAAGTTCATCGTCAAATATGATTCACACGAACATGAAAAACTCAGTTGTAATTTCCAATAGAAGTCCTTCCACCTTTACATAAATGTTAAGAGCACGTGCTTCATCGCCTATCCTCACTGTTCGCTTTTTTTTTTCTTGCCGCAATCGTATATCGTGATTTGTAGTTTGAAGAAGGTATTGTACTTCACGGCTTTCAAGCTGTTTGCATCTCCCGAAGACCTTATTCTGCCTTTATGCCAAATTGTCAGCTACGTATAAGTAACCTTGGATTTTTATTTCACGAAGTATCTGCGGATTTTGGACTCGGCGTTGTGAATACCAAAGTACTATACTTTTTCGGAAAAGCTGCATAATTCTGCAGCACTAAGTTCGCACACATGAACTCAAATCAAATAGCAATCTTATTGCCGTTCATTCAAAAACTAATTATTGCAGAATTGAGCCGATAAAAGGGCAACCGCAACGAAATTTTGTTTACACTAAATTTGTTATTAGTTTATACCAGTGAATCAATCTCGGCAGAGCCGCTCTGCTGACAGTTGCGTAGTTTTCTTGTAAGCACACTTCTCACAGCACCTAAGCACACAGCGCGGGCATCCGGTAGTTGTTGCTATGACGCAAGTCCCAGCGCACAACCTCCGAGATCCCTCACCGCACGGCACGCAGCCGCGCGGCCACCACGTTATCTCGGAGGTCATGCCGAGGACCCGCGCGCGTTAGGTCATGCGTCACTTCCGGAAAGCGGCAATGGTGCCCTTTTTCATAGTTTCGCAATTATAAACGGCCATTCTTGTGAGCTGTTTGTGACGCTTCCGCTCGTATCTCAAACGGCAGTTATTTTTTTTTTTTCATAGAACACTCCTGTATATTTACACTGTCTTATTCTAGGCTTCGTATGCGGTCCAAAATTGTGTAGCAGTAGGCATATAGCAAGCGAAAATACGTAGTGGGAAGCTTATACTATTGTTGCGCGTAATATCGCGTTACTGTGTGCATTTTTCTGGCTCATTTTCTCTATTCCTTCTCCTTTTATTCCCTTTAGCCCTTTCACCAGCACAGGGCAGCCAGCTGGTATTTACACTGGCTAACCTCCCTGTCTTTCCTTCCCTTTTGTCTCCCTCTTATATTTATTAACTGTTGCCCATCCGTCATGTTATGCAACCTCCCATTGTTGCTCATCCCTCATGTCGTGCAACCTCCCATCGCCAGTATCGAACACTTACTACTCATCCCTGCAAAGCTGTGAGGTGCTGCACCATACAGTTTCCACTTTCGGACCTACGTACGTTCGCACATTCTTCCTGCGGCAGCGAACAGCCCTGGCACCGATCAATAAGCGTGCACGTGAACTTGCGTGCAAAGGGCATCCGGTATTTTACCCCCGAGTTACTGATGGGAACCGCGGAGTCCATCACGATACACAATTTTGCCTAACGGGTATATATATGGCTTCCCTCTCGTTACCAGACGCCGCTGAGGGGCACAGTTCGGTGAGTTGCTTATGTTTTCTTTTTTTTCTTTTTCCCCCCACGTCTGCCGGCAACCACGCCCTTGGAAAGGGACTTTGCTTCGCGTGAGCTCGTTTGCGTGTGTACAGAAAGAGTCCTATAGACGCACGAGAGCCAGACCGTAGCCGATGACCTTTGTGTGCGTCTCCACACGCTGTTCCCTTAATACGGTGCAGCATGATGTGAGCCTGCAGCTCTCTTTCACCTGCTTTTCCTGACATCAGTAAGAATTTAGCGATACGTTTTCTTACTTGGGCTGGCTTCTTGAAATATCTGTGTATTCCGGCTATTGCTCTGTTGACTTTTATTCTTCTTCTGCAGGCCGCGGTGATGAGGTTTAGCGCTATTCAGCATGCGGTCGCAAGTCGCGCGAAGTCACACGGCGGCCGTATTCAGATAGCGGCATGCGAAAGCTTTCGTGTACCTTGCAGTGCGCACACGTTAAAGAAATCCTGGTGGCCAGATTTTTTTTTCGGGAGTCCACCACTACAGTGGGTCTCGTAGAAGATAATTGTTTTAGTACTTGTAACACCCAGAAATATTTTTTTTCCTCCGCTCCCGAATGTTTCATTGTACAGTTTCTTGCTTCAGGCAATTAACATGGAGAATAAGAAGTTGCGGAGAAAACTGTTATATCTCACTGACTCTGATGATGATAAGGTTCAGCATTGATTAGCTTTGGTTTTGTTGATAAGATATGAATTAAATGCAGACCTCGTAAACATTTCTCATTGGTTACATACAGATAACCTTTGGAGACTATTTATTTTTCGGCTCTAACTGCTTTAGGAGGGTATCTGTTTCGGAGACAACGCTTACCAAACGCTTCATCGAGTTATAACAAAATGCGAGAAATGACCACCGGGCTGAATCCTCTAGTACTTGTTGGTACCATGATGAGAGTGGATTCACTTTGTGGCATAAAATATATGCGTCAGTAAAAAAAAAAAGAAGTGACAATCATTTACGTCAGCACTAAATCTTTCCTTTCGGAAATGTGTTTTCATAATATATTGCCATTGTATTCGCATGTATATATGGCGGTTTTCTTTAACTACACTTTGTCCGTTGCTTTATAGACGGCGATTTAGTGCTAATAACTTGCGCCTACGCAATATGGAGTACATAATATGCATTACTATCCTTAACGACACCCTATGTTTTCAATTCGTGGCAAAAGATATAAGCTAATAAGAACTTTCTTCACCCGCTGTAATATAAACACTGTGTGTATTGCTGCACCGAGGAAACTAGTTGGGCGCCTGGACCCCGTCAGGCGGTCACCTTTTAACGCCATAGCGTTAAGGGCCCCGTGTCGCATAAAGTCCAGGGCCGGCATAGGCGTCGGCGGCCGAGAAACTTCACCCCGAATCACGAATATTCTATACGGCTCTAAAGTTCTATCGCTAAAGTTGCCCGCACCTTGTCCTTGCATTGTTTACAAACTTCTTCGTCGGAATTTTGGGAATGGCATCCCACAAACAAATGCCATGACAAAAAAAAAAAAGCACGGACACCGCATGCCTTTTATGTTAAGCCTTCACAGACTGAAATATCAAAAGGGCAAAACGATAGCAGAAGAGCGGCCCATGCGAGATGGCGGGGTTTTGCCAGAAAGTTCGCCTTCGTGCATAGATTTCGTCGCCAGCGTTTCCTGGCAAGAAATTACGGTTGCGTACAAGCTGCAGTTGCCTGGAAGCATGAGAAGCAGTAAGGGATATTTGAATGCCGTCGTGTTCCACTCTTAAAGGCGAAACTTAAGGGTCCTCGAACATTTTTTTTTTTTTTTTGTCCCGACATCCAATTTCTGGGGGAGGGAAAGGGCTTCATTCTTCAATTGCACACTTCTCGGTAAAGGTCAAGGCACGGAACAAAGTTAATTTATTTTTCTGCGTTTTCAACCGCCGAACACTCTGACGCTCTTAATAATGAGCAAAACAAAAGAGGGCGTGAACCATATTTCGTGTCGGAGCCCAGCAACGGAGAACTGTCTCAAAGAGGTTCTGCGAAGCAGGGACACCTTCCTCCTCTTGATTTCTGTAAGGTAACCCTCACCCAACTACGCGACTAATACAACTAATATAACAAAATACGTCTCGCCGTCGCTTGATTTACTGTCACTGTGACAGCCGCGCCGAAAACAGTGTCCACCAAGGATGAGAAATGAGGTTATTTTAAAGCATACGGGGCAAGTACATGCCCCCCCTATAAAAACAGAGCTCCGGCCAACGGAGCGAAATTACAGTGAGCTGGAGAATAGTGCTTAAGAGAGAGTAAACTAAGGCGACGCTGCTGGCGTGTAAAGCCATAGCCAACCTCAGTGTCTTGTTCTGTTTAGCAATAGATGAATCCAGCGTTCTATAGCTGAACCGGATGTGCGGATCAAAATGCGAAAAATTTTTGCCCTGCTCTGATTGCTTAAAAAAAAAAGAGAGAAGCAATTCCAGCGCTACGGACGCTCCTGTTCCCGACGCTAGCAGAGAATCTGGCAAGAGGGCTTTGCGTTTCACTTTTAAGGTAAAAACAGCAAAAACAAGTAAAAACAAAAACTATTTGAAATAAAGGCAGGCGCACTCACAAAAGTGCGAAGGTCTGCTTTTTTTTCCACATAATGTAGCCACGTGTTTTTTTTTTTTATCACGTCGCTTTAAAATCGATAAGAGGCCGTCTCCGCCTCAGAGGAACCACTTCAGAGTGTCCTGTAATCCTCGCAGGATCGTGAAGAGATTGAGAAATATCGTTTATCTTTCTTTACGCGCAGATCCATTGTAGCCTCTACTGCTCCAGAAATTTCGTCCAGCGAGTGAAGTTTACTGAAGAGCAGGAACGCTCTCTAAATTACTTCACTGAGACGCCACTGTGTGCAACATATATATAGCGCTATATGCCGGGAGCAATGGCCCGCCAATATCGCACTCAGTTGCGGTGAATTGTGTCGGCGTTCGGTATAAGCCATTAAGGAAATGGTCTACACAAGGGCACTTGCTGATGCGCTTTTTTATTGGGGGGGGGGGGGTTATTCGGAAGAAACACTTGTGAAAGAGCGTGACCTCGTGGATGTAGGGAACAAGGGTCAAGTGATAGAGGGGACGGACGTCTATTCACGAATAATTTAATACAGTCGACTGCATTGTTTATTCTGTCGCGGTATGTTGACACGCGGCTTTTTCTTTTACGTTCTTACGATCCGTGACCGTTGCTGTACATTTAATACAGAAGAGCAGCAGACGAGTATGCGTAAACCCGGCAGTGCTAGTATTTGAGCAGAACTGCAAACAATCGTTTTTTTTTTCTTGCACCGGAACTCTTAACACCATCTTCGATGCGTCACCGAAAAAGCAACTATTGAATTTTGGTGAGGCAGTAGCAATCATCATCTGACTCAGTGTAACTTTCATTGTCAACTGTAGCGTGGTTAACCGCAATCTTCTTCTTTTTTTTTTTGTAATGACGCTTTATATTTTGCACCAAAGAGTGCCCGTCACTGCTTTGCATGTCGTCGACAATGTTTCGCCAACAGGTCCGGACCATCGTATGCCTCTCATTATAAATCCTAATTTCCGCAGAAAGAACACGTGTTTTTTTTTTCCTATCGATGTCTTTTTTTTTGCGCACGCATGAGCTAAAGGCACGGCAAAAGCTTATGTTCAACTATTTCTTGTGAGACCCTCATAACGGAAAGTATGTATAGATTTCAATTAAAAGGCAATCTTTCACTGTATTTTGACCCGACAGAAGTATATAAGAAAATCTTGCTTGATCATCTGTAAAAAGGTCCATATATATACAAATAATACGGTATATACATGTATACCGCATTAGAGCGCATGCCGTATACCGTATAATACCTATACCGCATTAAATAAAATGAGGTATACACGTACATACCCAAAGGTGCATACATACAAATGGTTTTCCCGTACACATGAGCGGCTACACTCTGCTTATAATGTGGACGTAGAGCGTGCGTGGTATTTCATCAAGAAGCCTTACTTGTCGCCGTAGGAAACGCTTGTCATGGGTCGGTTGCCTTCACTAGCAAGACTGCGATAATAAGGCCGCCGTAATAGTAGGACTACAACTGGCCTGTGCCGTATTTGCCGCGCTATAGGACAGAGGGGCTTTAAGACACAGTCCTAGGTTTACATTTCAGGACATCGGCTTGTCCTCCTAGTGCTACGCCTTTGTCCCCGCTTCATTTGCCCTGTGTTTCATAATATTGCCTATATTTTATTGTAAAACTTGGTAAGCATTCAAATATCAACAGAAGATAAATTTACGAAACACTTTCCTACGCGGGTTCTTTCTGTATTCGTTGGGACTGTGCGCAAGTCATTGACTAATTGTCGCTGTTTGCTTCTGTATCTTTTGATAAGCGGCACTTGTGTATGGGAGTTAACAATATAACGGGTTTTCGAATGCAGTTCACCGAACAGTTTTCACCAAGCAGTTTAAGGCTCTCGTAAGCTGTAGCGGTTCGTCGGCGCAGGCGACAAACTATAGTGTGGTAGCAGACGGTACCATTTGCTCAGCTCACGAGCCAGCGACGGACCTTATTTACGAATGAAAATGTTAGTGAATTGAGTTCCGTAATCAGTGAAGAAACAGAACAAGCGCAAGCATCCATCGATATGAGTTGCACTGGCAACTGCTGCATACTTCTGGACACGCGCGCGAAGATGCACAATCTGTGAATTCCAGCGTCGCGATGAGAAGCTAAAGAACGCAATGGTTTTGACATCTGGAAGGTTTTGAATGAAAAACTTGGGAAAAGACGTATTCCGTTTCTATGTACAAATAAAGCCAACCGATATCACACAGGATATGTGATATGCGATATGCTTAATCGGACACAGGACAGTGCTCGTCCTGTGTCCTCCCTTGCCCATGTTTTTTTGGCGCTGTTTCAAATATGAATGCTTAATCGCTAATGGTGACATAATTCATACAGGCTGTTTTCAATCACACAAAAGCAACCGTAACTTCCGTACGCGATGAGGCTTCACAGGTTGTAGAGCGTGCTTCATCCGAGCACCGTTTCAACTTCGTCACCTAATTTACGGGCGAAAACAAGACGAATGTGAAGTCGTCGACAATGTTGCGATAATTCTCGTTGCTTCAGTAAAAAAAAGATATCTTCCACGAGCCCGCAACGCTATCCAGGCACCATTAAAAAGGAATTGCTTTGGTCGAATGAAAAGTCGTCCAAAGCGATTGAAAAATAGGAATGTGGGAAAACGCTTAAATTAGCAATAAGCTTTCCCAGACATCCTGGTATTCACGGTTCGAATCCAGAAAGCTTTCAGTTCATAAGTGTTGTTTTCCACTGAGCAGCTGCTTTCACTGGTAATATGCCCAGCGTCACGATTGGCTTGCATACGCAATTGAAGGCGTATCTAGCTGAGGAAATTTTTATTGCAAATACAGGCTCCGATTTGGTAACTGTATGCAAGTTAAAGCGGTCGGCGCACCTTTTTACCGGCTGAAATAAAGAACGGTGCTTCTTTCCTTTACTAAATTTCCTTTCCCAAGCAACCTACATCCCACAAACGTTAGGCTGCCCCGACTGTCGATCTTAGAACATAAAGCTCCATAAGGGAAGTGAGCTATTGAACTGTTTTCCTGTTAGAACATAATTCGTTTCCGGGCGAGCTCAATAACTCCATTCGAGATGTCGCTGATACACGCTCGCCTTTTACTCGCCTCTAGCGTTCTCTTCTAGACTCCATAAAGAGCTGACGTAAAAAAAAAAATGAAACGTGCGTCATGTAGTTTCACGGTTTTCCCCGAAACATTTTGCCACTACGCGTGCACAAAAAACCGTAAAGCACCTCTAACGCTGCCCGCCTGACGTGACTGGCCGGCTGGTGCGGGGTCATTACGCGGGCAGAGGGCGCTTCCGTAGTTTTTTTCTCCTAGAGTGCTTTCTTTCGCCTCTGCGAAACAAAACCGGTAGAACAAAGGCGAAAGGTTAAGCGCCCTATCGAACGCCAACCGACCCGCGCTCGTGGCCGAAGAAAACGGAGCCGCATTTGCAATTCATATGGGAGAGGAAGGTTCTTCTACGCCTATACCGAGTTCCCGGGGCGTAGTAGTTTGCAACACTGTGACTAAACTGCCGGCGGAGGGAGGGGGGAGGGTAGGAATGGGGTTTCAACACAATGAAAAGCGAGAATCTGAATATTTCGCACATCGCGGTGGCCTAGTGAGCACGAGAATGTTTCAAACGGAGAGCTTGTGTGCATCGCTAAACTTTATCCACCGATTGTCGGCGGCTCATTGACCACCGTCCAAAGCTGAAAAAATTATTGATGCCACTGTACCTAACCCGGTGATCCTTCACCTCTGCTACCCCGACATATATCCGTCCGACGACTGTAAAGCGTGCGGAGCCAGAGCGACGCTGCAGCACATGCTGTGGGCATGCGCCGGTAGCCAGCAGTAGGAGACTCCGACGAACGGGATAGAAATGGCAGTCTCGAACCGAGGGGCGCGTTGGGAGGCGGCCCTGCTCAGCCACGACCTCGCCGATCAACTGTGGGCCGTCCGGCACGCCGAGGAAGCCGCCCGGGTCCAAGGACTCGAGGCCGTCACCTAGGCTGGGGTGCTTATGGCCCCACCCCACCCAAATCGCCGGGCATTTTCAATAAAGTTTTCACCACCACCACCACCACTGTACTACCAAAAGGAATGTGGGACATTGCCCTTTCGGAAATTTCTTGAACTTCGTCGCGATCTGCTTGTCGTATATTTTTTTTAATTTTTATCCTGTACTCACTCCTGCTATGTCTCAGAAACTGAGACAGCAGTACTTGAAAATCATCATAATAATAAAAATACACCGCAGCGTAACTTAACGGGCAGCATGTTAATATTATATACATATATATATGTATATATATAAATGAATCTCGATCACAAGTTCGATCTCAATGCCCACGTCACCTGAGGAGTATTTTAACACCTCAGAAAGTTTTCTTTGGCAGTTTTAAAATACCGCAACCTTTTTCTACGTTTATGCAGTGCTTGGTCGGTTCATTTAGCTCTACCAGCGTTGTCATATTATCTTTGTCACAATGTCATAACCGAAAGACCTTGTTTCAGTAGCGCTATTGTTGCTTTTGTAAGTTCTCGTTCGCGAACTCCGGTCATATTTTCGCGAAGGCTTCTTTTTTTAGCACTCAAAACTGTCGATATACGTGCCAACGCAAAACAGTTTTATTATTCACATTTCTTCACGGCGACAAATGTCGGTGTCGTTCTTCTTTGACCACTGCATTCGCCGTTTATGTTATCATAGCTTACGTCTCCAGAAAAAAAGTTCATCACACGCATAAGGTAGTACGTTCAGAAATTTTAGAGCGAGACTTCTTCGCACATCAACGCTGGTTTCTGTGCGGTGAATGAAGTATCTTCACTGGCCACATTGTTTGCCGCTAATTTCGTCTACTCGAATCCCTTGAATGCGCAGAAGTGAACTCCTACGTAATCCCACTGAATATGGGACTATCAGCCGTTTACCGAAAATGGTAAGTGTACTGTACGCGTATTACCCTTCTGGCTGGGCAATAGTAAGGTATGAATAGGGGAAACAAACGTGTTCCAGAAAAATATAAATCAGTAATGAATCAGCTGCAGTACTTCATCTTGTTTTCACAATACTATATCGTATTGTAATACGGACGTGTATGCGTCAGCTTCCTCATTGAATTGTTTCACTTTAGTTTTACAATGGCATACATTGTATTCACAATGAGTATATAGTGACCTACACAATATAATACCATGGGCAGGCTCGTATTTGTATGTAATTTTCGAAATAAATAAATCATTTATATATATATATATATATATATATATATATATATATATATATATATATATATATATATATATATATATATATATATACACAATGAGTGCACTAATAAACTTGTGTATTCATGTAAGAGTTGTAAGGTTGGTTCATCGGTTTTTTATAAAGTCGTATCCGCTACGATTCATTCAGTTATTGGGAAAGCTACTTGCGATAGCAAGAATCTGCTTCCCCGGTCACACTAGTACTAAAATATGTCTTTCTATTAAATATTCTTGGCTGCTACTTGTCCTAATATGGTAAGAAGGCCATTCTTCGTCTTTGAGAACAGAATCTCACTGTCTCAGCATGAACACAGTCGCACCTCAGCGTTGCCTCACTGCCGATTCGTTAATCTACTACACACCAGCTTTCAAAGCATATCACCCCGCCAAAGCGAGCAAAATTTTATAATTTCTGATATTTCTGAGCGCACGTTCTCACCTGAAACTGAGCACTGTGAGCGGCCGGTACGACTTGTGGCTCCGGGGGTCGGCCATCGGTCGGCCCCAGAAATCGTTCGTCCAAAGCGACGACGACGACGAGGACAACGCGTGTCGTCTGCTCTCACCGGTGACGTCTGGGTTTCCCACCACCGCCACCATGTCGTCGTGCACGAAATCTCCATCCAGCGAGTTCATGTAACACAGCACAGCCACAACACCTGCACACACGGCGGGCATCCACGCGGCACTGGTCGAACACCACTTCCGTCCAACACCGTCGTCCACGCACGTCGGTACTTTGGCGCCGGCACAGTCGACGCCGTCTCGCCGCTTTTGCTGGTGTTGCTGCGGATGTTGGCGTCGATTGCAGTGGGAGGATGACCGCCGCTGCTCCTCTGCTGGAACTGTGCTTGAACTGGCTTCGAGGCTTAGAGGACGTTCGATGTAAGAACGTGTTCTCGCAGCTACGGACGCGCACATGACACTAAGTGAGTCGGTCAACGCGCCCACTCTGCCTGTACCGCACGCTGCTCTGCATCTGCGAATATCGCAAGGAGCCTCTCGATGACAACCTTTCCGCTTGCCATTCGATTGACTTGATTTTCCCTTTGCGCCCACCGTTGCGGTGGACGCGTCTCCGGAAGATTCCAGGTATGCATGGAGAAGGGTCGATTCGGCGCCTCCCGTCAGCCAGCCTCCTACAGCCATACTGTGAAGTGTCGCACAATAAACACAGTTGGGAAAGGTTGAAACACCCCCATACGGAGATGCCGCAGTCTTGGTCCATACGCTCTCTTCGGCAGCACTCTGCAGTCAATGAACTGCACAAACACCGTGGAATCGGACACGCTCTGGACTATCCGGCTCTTTCGAAGCACTTGCAGCGTAGGACGGCTTACTCACGGCCGCCGGAGTGCATCCAGGTGTAGGTCCACACGCGACCGCTGTCTCCTTCGACGCTCTCGAAGGTATTGCATCGTAATCCATGGTAAATCAGTGCAAAAGGCGCTATACTTCGACAGTCGAGTAGGCGACACGTACGAGACGAGGTCGATGATCTGCCTGCCTTTGCTGGTGTGAACGCCGGCCGCATACTCTGCACGCCAGCTGCTCAAACTGCGGCCGGTTTAATGATTGCGGAGGAGAAAAAAAAATACGTCAACGTGTAATTATCCTACGACGACCCGCATATCTCACGAAACGCCATCATTTTCCCTCTCGTTGGTTACGCATCATATGGGCCGGTGACAGGGTGCTGCGACGCTTAGGTGAATCGCGAGTTAGTACGCTATATCCACTCAGACTACTACATCTCCACGGTTCCGCATTACCCTGCTGACCGGCCGAAAAGACGGTGATATCTAAACCTGAGACACAAAGATTCAGGCCTAGTACTCGATTAGAGGAAAAGATTCACGATGAGAGGCGTTCACACGGCCTGATAGAGAGGATACAGAGTTCATCAGCGTGCATAACCACGCGGGACCGTGCGCGCGAAATGGGCTAGCGGTCGAGCGTCTGATCTGGCACTGGCAAAGAGACGGAGAGAATCTCGCTGACCCGACGAAGCGGGGCGCCCCTGGTGGCACTGCGCATCGACTGTGGAGAAGAGGCGCTGGCGCAGCGTTCGCGTTCGAGGGGTCCAGCGAGGGCTCTCCAGTATGTGCCGCCATCTGTCGGTCGGCACACAAGTTAGATGCGAGGGCGCCGCAAAATACCGTTTGTTGGACGGACGCAGCTCGAGGTGCTGGATGTGCAGCTCAAATTTGCCCTGGCTGCCGAAACGGAAAATGTACAATCGAATGAGATGAGTAAAAAACAAAAAAAATACAGCAATTTGGAACTTAAAGAAAGTCAAACAAAGGCCCATATGAATAAAGCAATGGCTTAAATATATGTACAGGAAATACGGCGTTCTCAAATTAACAAAAAATTAATTACCTCAAGGATAACTTATGTCAATGTTTTGTGTGGCCAGATCGACCACTGAAAGCACGCGAGGAACGAAACATTCAGTGAATAAAAGGTGCGTAAGTGTGGCAGCGGTTTCTTTGTTGCTATTGTATTCTGAAGGACTCAAGGAAGCGATGCCATCTACCGGTCGTTAAAGAAATGGGTGCGAAGGTACCAAAACAACTGGTATTATTCGCTTACTTCAGCAACGCTGCTACCCAGTTCATACTTAACTTTGTTGCATGGACAAAAAAAATTAGAGAAAATTAATAGACCCTGGAATTCAGAAGACTGAAAATGAAGCAAATCAGACTGTGATCAACGAAGGAACATAAGGCATTAAGAAGGCGCAAATAGATCACATAGGAATGACGTGGCGTGCAAAAAGAAAAAAAAAGAAAAAGAACACAGAAAGCTTACAGTGGCAAACGAGAAGGCGAAAACTGTGTGTATACCAGAAGGACGAAATGTCAGCCCATTCTTTCTTTCCTCATAGCATTTACGTATTTACGGTGAACAGAGAAAAATAGAACAAGCGAGGCAATTTCCGCCTCAATCTATGCTCGGTCACCCGTTTATTGAGTACAGGAATGAAGACTGGGAATAATAATGAAGAAATCAGCATGTTACTAAGGATAGCCAATATGAAAGATAAATGCTGACAAGAAAGGGCTGAGATACGTTACAGACTCGCAAGAAAGTAAAAAGTAATAAGAAACCGATAAAGACAGCAAAGGAATGATAGAAGGCAATGAAAGCCTAGAAAGAATAGCCTGGAAGAAAGAAAGATAAAAAATGAAATGAGCGACCACACAACCAGGAAAGTAAATCCAGGGTGAACAAGACGGCGGGAAGTCGCAAAACTGATTTTAAAAATTTAAACGGCTCGAAGAAGAAGAAAGTGAGAAGAAACAGAAAGAGAAAACATTTGTGAGGAGGAAATAGGCGAAAGCAAGTGAAACCGGCGTTCAATTAACTTAGGCTACATAGCATTTTCGAAAACGCCGGGGGTCAATGGCACAGTTGTATTCCTTGCGGTTGAACAGATTTGCGCTTAATTTTTCGGGGAGGCGGCAATTGCATGCACAAGAAGTCGAAAGGAATCATCTACTACATAAAAAAAAATGTACTAATTAGGTACAAGAAATTTTCTGCAGACCCTAACACAAAGTACACGGATGCGGCAAGATATCTAAGGATACCTGCTTTCGCAATTTCGAAGTAGCATCAATTAATACTCTAGGCGAAGAAAAGGCCTCTCCCACGATACCCGCAGGAGATTCGGACACGACCGAAGAAGTGGCAGTTACTCTGGCAAGGTGGCCATTGCTACGATACAACATGCGCTCAGAGACAAGGCGCAAGCGAAGATGAAGACGAGGATCTGGGTTTTGCACGAGCTGGCTTCCATCTTAGTCTCTGGCTACGCTGCTTTTGTAAATGCATTGTAGTTAGTTCCTTCGTTTGTGTCCCTGCGCACGTGACATTATGGTGGAGGTTTGCGATCCCCGTCGTCACGACGGAGCTTCGTAGCGGTCTCTACATCGAGCTCGCCACCATGCTTTCAATGCGTCGGCTACAACGCGTCAGACTGCTCCTGTCGGGACGCTTTTCCCAGGCTCGCTACCCTGGTCTGGTTTCTGTCTTTGACGGCACTGACGTCGAAGAACGGATCAACTTGTGTAAACGTGTCGTTATTAATAACAGGTGGGGTACAACGATCACGCTCGCTAACGTCGTTTTTTTTTTACTTTTTTTTTTACCTGAGCGGCACCCCATAATGCGGGTGGTACCGAACCCACGATGTCGAATTAAAAAGCTCGGACGCTTTCAAACAAAAAAACTTCGGGAATTGTTCGGCGACCCCCTTCTGCCGTACGGTCGCAGTGCGAAAGGCCCTTACTACCCGTGCTCAAAGCCCCACAGAGTCCTAGGTCTCATACACACAAGACGCCTTGGCTCTTCGCAGCAAAACTAACGACAAGATGTCTGGAAAAGGCAAACTGGCGCACATATTGACGCACTGAAAATACCGCTATATTGAGGCGCTCGCAATCCGCGTATCGTTTTTCCTAAAAGAAATGACATGCACGAAAGCTCTCAAAATCCTGCGAGAAATATCGAAATGCATACAAATTCCCGAGACCTACGTCGTCTGGACCCCTGGCCACAAGTCATTGGCGGGAAACGAAGCGGCACACGCCATAGCCCGAGATCCCAAAATCCTGGCTTTCCGGCCAGGGGGGCTCCGAAAAGCGGTGAGGTCCGAGGATATAACCAAGAAATATACGGATATCTTGGGGCACTACAAATTTGAAAGGAAGGTATACCCCTTACCGCACCTCGATCTAACAAGAGTAGAGACAGTTGCTCTGCAGTGTCTACACACAAACTCCTATGTACACGGCATTATAATAGATGGAATGCACCCACCCCAATTCTCGTACCTGTGCCGGTGCTGTGGGGCACCGGAAACCCTTCGTGACGTGGTGATGGGGGGCCCTAACCTTGCAGCACCCAATGATCAAGAAGCTTAATCAGGAAGAACCGAAGACAAAGGCACAAAAGACCGCCAAGAATCGTGCGATGCCACGCTCGCGGTCCTGGACTGGGAGGACCAGTGCAAGCTGGGGAACCAGGCCAGGGAATCAGCAAAGGCCAATGGCTCACTAGACTGACGAGCAAGCCGCCTTGATTGCAGAAAGAAGAAATCTTACTCACTGATTCATATTATTAAACGATTGTTCTCTCTCTCTCTCTCTCTTCTACGTACATTGAGGCACAGATTGCACTTTACATATTACAGCTGGGTAGAGGTCTAGGCGTATCCACTTGGAAAGAATTCTCAGATAGAATAGTTTCTAGCTGTTCAGTTCCAAAGTGTACGACGACATACACTCGCATTTCTGTTATTTTTGGGCTTCAGCGCATCAATGGTGTTTTGTAGAAAAGTGCAGCAATACTGCATATTAACGCGAGCTTCGCGGCACGTATCTTGAAGTCGGTGCGACCCTCACATTTTGTTCAAGATATGCCTTGCAAACTTTCCCACTGCTATTCTCCAATCGCCATCTGCCCGCTAAATTGTTCAGTTGAATGTGCTTTAGTTAAGTTTTACTTTAACAGTTTCCATAAAAAACAGAAGGCCGAGAACGGAGATGTGTACATATTTTTTATAGCTTTCCGTCCTCAGAGAGGAAGCCGTTTTCTTTCATTTTCTTTTGTGTTGAAGATATCATTTAACGAAAATATTGTGGACATATGCACTTTAGCTGCACGCGCATATCATTGAATTATCAACTTTCTTTTTCTAAGTCAGCACTCCAGGTAGCGAGAATAAAAGTCTACAAAAAAATCTTTAAGTAAACTAAACTGCTCTTCCTTTTTTTTTTACTAATTAGAGTGTATACGAAGATCCACTGTACCTTGACACAGAAACATTGGAATGTTTACGCACCCGAAGAACACATTTTACGACTACACAGAAACACAAGACCAAGATAACAAAACATATTACAACACGTGTATTTGGTATACCTTGCGGATATCTGCTTTCCGTGTTTTTAGGTTTTCGTTATTTCACTTATTACGAAAGAGTACGGTCGTTCTCGTAGCAGCTCGAGATCGGTTGAAATTAACAAATGAGAAGAGGTTGGAACAGCGAAAGAAGAAATTATTGGAATGGTAATCCGACTCATATCTACATTCCTGCCCTGGCGGAGGGGACTCGTACGGACGCAATTATTCTCGGGCTGGAATAAGGAAACCTCTGTGCGCTTTAATATATGGCGTGCGTTCTTGAAAGAAAAGATTCTTACATTCTGAACAACTGGGTGACCATGTTCGTATCTGCTCTTTCTGTAGGATAGGATAGGAATAAACTTTATTTGTCCAACAAAAGTTATTCTGTGCGCTGGCTTTCGTGGTTAGATTTCGCTAAACCCGAAGGAAAAGCACGCCTTGCGAGTAATCTGCTGAAGTGCTTGATGAGCGCTTTACGACATGCGTCTCTCATTTTTCCGCTTGTATGTACGTGTGGGCCTTCTAATCATCATCGTGTTGCTGCTCGATGAAAAAGCCAGTACTTGGTAGCACCTCGCTGCGCATTGTCTACTCGCCCCACTGTTGCACAGCTTGTGCAGAGCACCCGAAGCAAAGACGTGTGCGGGAGGTTAAAAGAAAACTAATAATATTACTCAGTTCCTTTCCCGAAGCCTGCATCCTGCAGCAGAATGTCCACGTGCACAACATCCTTGAAAGTTCAACTAGAACGACCGTTCTAGTACAAACAAGTTAGATGGAGTTCGGTATCAGTAAGGAAACGCGGCAGTCAAGGACTCCGTAACTCGTACAAAGCGTCGTAGAAACGTTAGCCATAGATGTGCGAACTGCTGTACTCTTTCTCTGACATGTCTGGCACCAATTAGATAATTATAAGTACCTTACAGAATTATATTCTAAACTATACAAAGCAGAAAAATTGTCCTGTTTGCCACGATTAGTCGGAAGGAGCCCATGTGTCTTTCATTTTTCGAAAAAAACCTCCGTGGCTGACAAAAGAAACATGAACAAAAGCGTTATGAATGACATTGTTTGTACTTAGTTACAATTGTTTTGATGGAGAACAACACGCTTGCAACTGGCGTCGTTGAAGATAGACATTACGTTTTATGTGGTTAGCTTGCCATAAGGAAAAGCAGGATGATGGCCATTCCAAGTAGGAAATGAGGAAGGTAAACTTATGGTGATGATCCTTTATGACGTCACTGGGAAATTTAGATGCTCATCAGACGAAGCGACTTGCATGCACTTTTAATTTTTGATCATGAAGCGAAAGAATGAACAAGTACATTGTGACACGAGCACAAAGCAACCCTTGAAAGGTTCACCGGGTAAAAAAAAAAGGAGGCATTTGAAGTCTGGTGTGCATCTGGCCCCTGGCGGGACGAGCGTCCATTACGGCGCTCTTAGGAAGCGGTCGTCGATGGGAAACCGATCCGGGAAACAGCAAACGTCCCTCGCAAAGAGAAAAGTAAAGGAGAGGAAGCGTGTTGGTTGGCAGTGAGAAAAAAAGCAAAGACGTCACTGGGACGTTCCAAGCGGTGAGATTGGCTCCGCTCCTCCCTCTCCCCCTCGTGTTTGTTGCACTCACGCCTCCACTTTTTCCGGCAGCTGACGATACCGAACGGCGCCGAGAGGAAGTGATGGAGTGACGTACTCCCGAACGCATTTTCGACTCCCTGCCTATACTGCCGTAGCCATGAGGGGTAACGCTGAGCGGCTAACTGATGTGCTGGTGCGGCATCGTCCCAAACACCCCCGTAGTGACCGAGCAGTAAAGAAAGAAATGGTCCTGCTTCGAACGTAGCCCATCTGCTTCTCACCATCGTCTCCTACCGAAGGAAATACGTGTCACGTCCACAACAGTTCATCAGGTGGTGCTTTGAAGCCAAAACGCACGAGAGTGTGAAAAAGAGTAGTAGCTGACCAAGTAGTATGCGCAACATACTTCTATGTTGCTCGCCGAAATTGAAAAGGATATTCATGCATGTGATATGACGTAGGACTTCCTGTGTTTGTATCGGTGAGTGGTATGTTCATAACTACTTTTCACCGTTATTCACTGCGTGTATTCACAAGCTTGAGTCTTGGGATACACTTGCTTCTTAGCTCACTAAACTTGAGCTGTGCCTCCCACGAAGAAACGCCTCCATTATCGTGAGCATCTTTTTTTTGTGAACGTTGTTGAAATGCTGAAAATCTACCGGTTGTTTTATGTTTAGCAATTGAAGCTATACCAGCCAAGTATAGTTATCCAACAGGTTTCATACGTTTTAAATGCGTAAGAATTTTTACGCATATCCTAAGAGGAAACTCATCCATCCGTCTGTCTGTCACCTAAGACGAATCGCTACAGATAACTTAATATGTAAAACAAAATAAGTTAGAAAAGAAAAACGTTGACGGTGGCGAGCTTCGAAACTACGTCCCCACGCTTAAAAGCCGAGTGTCTTGCCCAATGAGCTAAACACCTACGCTTGCCGAAGGTGAATATATCTGACCCGTATGAATGCGCTGCACCAGCGCTACAAAACAAATGCCAAAGGAGAACAGTTTCTATAAAGGCTGTGTTGAAAGGTTTGGTGTGTCCAGTGCATTGGGGAACGTCAAATAACTTTGGTGGTCAAAATGAGTCCGGTGTTCCCCACTACGGCGTGCCTCATAATCAAATCGAGGTTTGGCGTGTAAAACAGTAAACATTGGAACTGATAAACAACTCATTCTTGATTCTATGAATGCTAGCCAGGAAGAAAGAAATGTCTTGAAGCAATCGTAAGCCTGGAGTAGTAATGTGTAATAGAGCGAACCACGCTACACGCCGTGCTGTAAACTTCTGACGGAATTTTTTTAGAGCGCAGCCCTTAAGCAACCGTTCCCGCGGCGAGCGTCGTGGTGGTCCCTTGTAACCGAGCGAACGAACACAGCGAAGAATAAAGAGCTATAGCTCAGCGGCTTAACGGGCCAGCGGGCCCAGCGGGCGAGCGGAGACACCACTGCCCATGTGCGGTTAGTTGGGGGGAGCAGCGTTTACCGGTGGAGAACGCGCAGCGAAACAGTGCTTTTGGCTAAACAAACATGGCGACCACCTACACGTAGATGGGCATGTCGTCGGTGGCGTGTTTGAACATTACGCTTGCTCGCCTACTGGCGCAAAAGCCTCGGAGGTGTTTAACAACTTCTGTATCCTCCGAGGAGTTTCACCAACGAGGCCGTTCCGTGACAACTTGAAGTGTATGACCGCGATCGAAAACCTGAGGCGAGCGTAGTGCCTTTTACAGTAATTCCAACCTTGTTCGACAGGTGGCGCAGCAAAGCACTCTGCTATAGTGTTCCTCTATATGCTCCCGCAGAGAGCACATAGAGTGTAAGCTCCCTGCGGGAGCATATACAGGAACACTACTCCACTCGACCGAGCGATGGATCGCTGGGCTAAAGCTATTTCTCTCGTGCGGCGCTCTGCCTCATTCTGTGCTCACACGCAGGCTCGTAATCCTTCTCAGCTATAACTAAGGTGCTTTAGCTTGGAGTTTTTGCGCTCCAGTCAGAAGCTAAGCGGCGTAGAAGCGCGAATGCGCATGCGCCCTCCGTTTAGCCGCAAGCGGGCTGGCGGAGCGACAAACACGGTCTGCTTACAAGCTGCCTGAGCGGAGCGGGCTGCGCAGCACGCTGGCTAGCGTTGGCGTCAGAAATGATTGGATTGGATGCAGAAAGCAAGCTCGCTGGCTTTCACGTGGCGTTCCCCAAGACGGCGCTTTATTTTCCACTGAATAAAATGCACCGGTAACGCATTACAAGCGCACGTCTAGACGCTTCATGGACAAATAAGATATATATATATATATATATATATATATATATATATATATATATATATATATATATATATATATATATATATATATATATATGTTTTACTTTATAAAAGTGATCCATGGGTGTTTTTCTTTCATTATCCTGAATTTGGCCAGAGGGCGCTGCAACTATGAAAGGTCCGCTCCGCTCCACTAAACGTATACGTAAAACGTGAAAATCGCCGGCGCTCCGCTGTGTCTTAGCAGGGGAACTCGGAGTGGAGCGTACCGTAATGACGCTCAACTAAAACACTCTACTCTCTAATGAAAGTGAACGCGGAGTGTAGCGGCAGATGAAAGACGGCAATAGCAAAGAGATGGTGAGGAAGAAAGCGGAGGAGGAAAGTGCAACGAAATCATGAGGCGGAAAGTGGAAGAGGGGAAGGTATGGTGAAAGCGTGAGAAGAAAAGCGTAGTGCCGCAGAAGAGGGGCTTTGCGGTGACGCTGGCTACGAGATGGCACCAGAGTAACGCGTGTCGTCTGCATGGAAAAAGAAAAGCGCTGCATGAGCGAAGTATGTCTGCGGTGGCTGCTGCGAATCGTGGCCATGCCTCGCCCACGCGCCGGCCCTCGCGATTTCCCGATTAACGAGACACTCGCGCCACACATGGCTCCGTTTGCAACGTGCTGCACGAGACAAATTGTCCGCGCCAGTCAATATATCGTGTAATGAAAACGCTTACTTATCGAGCTGCGCTCAAATTTCGCATTAGAGAGTATCGTAATAGTTGGGGAATTTTCATCGAGAAGCTGTATATAGCTACTTTCCAGCGCTGATCGATGTCCGTCCGTCTACGCGTCGTCCAATTTCTCGCGAATGCTCTGTACCTCTCCATCTATTGTAGGTATCTTGAAAAAGCGTTTACTGAAATTGGCCGCGAAGACCACTCTATCATTCCGCTTAGTTTCATTTGCTTGTCATGATTAGTTCACAGTGATCTTGTACACGTTGCTGAATTCCCGTCTGCTGTCAATACATGGCCGTCTACGGAGGGAGTGTGGTTACAGAAAACAGCTGTAGCTCTGGTTTTATTAAAGCTGTTCCGGAACAAACTATATAACAATTAGCCCCTGAGACGACGTTAACGTTACGCCCGAGATTCGTCTACTTTTCGTAAACACATAGTACACAATGAAGTTGTAAATATTGTAAAATTCTCGTCTGTCAGGCCGCAGTACTTGCACACGTCACTACTTCATAAAAGAATAAGAATAAATCGCTCCAATGTCAAAAGATGTATTCGCTGTCTTCTTCCTTGACTAATAATAATAATAATAATAATAATAATAATAATAATAATAATAATAATATACATAGAGGCGTGGATTGAGGTAAAACACGCTACAGCTTCGCGGCTCATCCTTCTTCGCAGAATGGAAGGGCTGATGAATGTTACTATATGTTTTAGGTTTTTGCATAAATTACGAACACCATGCTAAGTTTGATGCTAATAGATAGAAACCCTTCATCAGTATACAGGAATTGTTCGCTTGAAGGCAGTATATGTGTTCGACGAATAATATTAAGGTGCGTTTCCTTGTTTCACTTTGGAACGTACCTGCAGTGAAGTGCCGCATCACCATTCTGCAAGATTTCTCTTTCTCCGGGATTGGCCCACTTTGCATCACGTTATCTCTAAGATCGGCGTAGTTTACAATCGCGCTATTTCCTCGAGGCCAGCCTTATTCCGCGAGAAGCCGGTCGATCTGATGCATTAAACCCCGACCAGGAAGTCGTATACATTTTTCTAAAGAAATTCGGCCCGAACCATTCTCACGGTGACCCTTGGCCTCAGTGCAGTTAGCAATGAAGTAATGTTGCCATCCACTACGTATAATTACAAAGACACACCTTTGCTACGACCCTCTCATGTCTTTGCGAGTTTCACCCCGATCGCTTCGCTGCTGTCCCCTTTGGTGCGCTGTAAGGGACGGGGTGCAGACTAGTAGACCGCGTATTCGAGGATCTTGAAGTCTTTCACTCGTTTGGCGAATACATAGTGAATTACCCCGCCCGTACTCGATGTGAAAGGGTATTCGGGGAACACTCATTCCCCGTCGGACTCCTTCTTTGTGAACTCTGTCAGCCAGGCGTTCTTCCTCATTAGGTTTGATTGCTTCTACCTCGCATCCCCTTGTTGAGCGGCGTGTCAAGGGTGAGCTGCCTTTGCAAGCCACCGCTTCCCCTCTGAAACCTCTAGAGGAGTAAAAGCGTTCCTATTTGGGGCCTTGCCAACAGTGAAAGAGAGGCAGTGAGAACCGTTTGATTAATAATTGTGAAAGAGGTCATTTAGTGGGCAGTGTGGTACGCTTTGATCGGCTCTCAGCGCCCGCTTCAACGTGGAATTAGACCTCGGCGCGTTTGACGCCAAGTGAATTACGGTGCGATTGCATGGGCTTCATATTTACTCGGGAAACTTTATTGGCGATCCATCTATGCAACTGCGGCTGCTACCAGGATTTCCGCTCTGATGAGGAAACAATGCCGGGCCGCTTACGCTTGGGCGTCGCATTCACCAATGCCTTTACGTCTTTGATTGGAATGTCTGATAGCGCGCAGTGCCATTCCTGCGGTCTCGAGGAAACTATCGAACATCTACTGTGCTACTGCCAACCTTTTGAACATGAAAGACATGGCCTCTGCACAGCCCCCAGTCAGTTAGATAGAAAACCGTCCGCCTTGAACAGGATCTTCTAACCATGGCCTCGCATATCGCAGCTACAGAAGGCCACAAAAGCACTGCTGCCATATTTGAAAGATACCGGATCGAGTCAGCGTCTGTGATTCGGACTGAGTGACCAGAACAATATCCCCAGTGGACTTTCTCTTCTTTTAATCTATCCATCCCCTTTTCCCTTTCCTCAGTGTAGGGTACCCAACCAGGCTCAGTCCCGGTTGAGCTCCCTCCCTTTCATTTATCATTTGCTGCCTCTCTCTCTCATGTTTATTGGCACCTAGAAGAGCGGCCGTTCGCCATTTTATCAGTCAATTGTTACCCTGCGATGCGTCTCACGCACGAAGCTCCTTAATGAGTCAGCTTGCACCATTGAACCTGGTAAGAGTTCTAAGTGGGATCTTTAAATGTGCGTCCATGGTGTAATTTGTGGACAATTGGACTGATGTGTTCAGGCTAGCGGGTGCCAAACAAACCGTCGTGCAATTTTCTTTCATCAGTATAATGAAACAGCGGTCGGATAGCAATGCACCAAAGTACGGTTAGCAGGCTGAGAATTCCAATTGAATTGAAGCTTGAGTTTTAGTCTGTTTGTTTTACCAGCCCTCTACCTAGGGTTTCCATTCCCTATTTATTTCATTTCGAAAGAAATTGTGGAGCTTGTTCGCATTGCAACAACTCGTCATTCTCCTATGAAAACTTCAATTGGCCGTGCATATACCGCGCAACGAGCTTCAATACTACGCAGTTCTAGTTGAACTAAACAACGAATCATTAACCGATACCCATTGTTAGTTTGTCTGACTAAACTTCTTCCTCTCAGTATTATTATTTTTTTTTCTCCCCGGCGCAACGCACTTGCTTTTTCTTTGGCATCCCAGGTCGTTTGCTATCGGGCTGTCAATCCTCGCGCGCGTCAGGTTGACAATACCGCCATGGTCACATGTGATGTCGGTATTCAAAGCGTCGTGCCATGGAACTCTTGGCATTATTGGCTTTTCTGTTTCTTTTTAATTCAGGATTATTGAACAGCGCCAGACGGGAGAAGACGCGCACCAAGAAACACATACGAGATGAATGGTGTCAGTTTTTTTTTCTTTTTCTTTGTTTCCTCGTAAACAAATTTGGAGCATAGAAAACACGAAAAACAAATCACACTGCAGACCGTATAGAGTTGCTGCATGCAAACTTAACAAAAACATTTTTGGAAATCTGTGTCTATGGTAGCGTTCTACCGTAAAAGAACTCATTGTTACTCCCACCTACATGTGAGGAATCTGATCCCGTTCAGAGCAATAAGGAAAGTAAAAAAAAGGATACTTTGCGCCACCGCTTTTCGAGGACAAAAGCTGCAATGCTTGCATATCGCTACCTCCTGTATGGGGATGCACTCTTTCAAAATCCATCAACAACTTTCCAAATTGTTCCGATGTCAGAGAGCGCCAGAGAAGCGAGAACAGTAGCAAAAAGCTTTACTTTCGACTGGACACAGCACGTGCTCTTCGGGGGCCTAATACACAAGGCAACACCAAGCACAAGGAGCAGCTTATGCGCCAGACAAAACTAAACGCAAACGCGAATAAAAACCAACATTGAAAATGTTGAAAATTGGAAACAAAACATAATATTCCGTCTTCAGGGTCGATGCTCTAATGACGAATGCCCACATTGCTAGGTTTTGAGAGGATATAAGCTGTAGCCAGCAAGAGAGAGCAGGCTTTTACTCATCAACTTTCAGAAGCGCCTGTATTTTTTTTTGTTTTTTTCTTTATTGTAGTGTAGTTTCATCGCAAGCGGTGGCTCTCTTGTTACAACGGCGACTCTTACGTGGGCATAGAGATGTGAAGCTGCCGTCTCCTTCGCCATCAGGGATTAGTAAGACAGCGTTTTTCAAGCCCTAATTAGTGCGCACGGTATACGTTCATTATGGCTGCAATCACTCGATTGAACGTTGTACCACAGCCAGTATATTTCCTTTTTTCTTATTATGGCGATTTTGAAGGAAAGTATGTCCTCATACCAAACGCTAGCAAATGCTGCATTTGGGAGGTCAAAGAGAAATATGCTTGACAGCTTCGAAACCAATCTCGATAATGCTGACCTCCGGAAAACTCGGAATGCTTTTGGCTAAGCGATGCACGCTTCTGGTTTCCCATCCTCGTGTGTCTCCCGGACAGCTCAACAGCATTCGCTTTTGTTGCACTTGTTGCGTCGTATAGAGGCCCTTCGCACAACCTAACCTAACCTAACCTAAACTAACCTAACCAATCGCCTCGTTAACCAGAGACCTTAACCAGAGACCGTTAACCAGTTAACCGTTAACCTCGGCTCTTCTCTTTGACGAGCGTCTGGGTCGGCCTACCTCGACCTGTCTGCATGTACTCTTGGTGCTTTTTTAGCATGAGGTTTGAATACTGGCTTAGAATGTCGATGTTGTAAGTTATTTTTGATAAGTAATTTGTGTTTTTTTCTTACAGCGTCATTATACTGACATTGTTGTTCGACAGACGACAAGCACTAAGCCGTCATATCGGGAAAAAGAATAACGGCAAATAAGAAAACTAAATGAACCTGAATTAAACAGTACAGAAAACTCCAACCAAAATTTATTGTTACGAACCCGACGTTTGGGAGCCCGATTGGCTCCTTCTTCAGCAGTGAGATGACGTGATGCTTAGAAGTCCTTATATGCATTCCTTTAATGCTTTGAAAGGCGCGCAGACACATTGCGTAGTCGTTGAGGGTAAACAGCGGGAAATTTTCCTGAAGGACGAAGGATGTCATCCGGCGTCTCCTGGATATGCCAGGGTTCCAAAAGGAGCAGACGGCGGTGCTTGTTTTCGCTCTCCAAGATGGCAGCACTGTCGCCACCATTTTGGTGACCAGAAAGCTCGCAGTGTCCTGCCACATCACTGTGCTCTCTGTTTAGGTGTCGAAGATCATTCTTGTGTTGAGGAATTCTTTGCCGAAAGTTTTTAAGTCTCGCCAATATATGACGTAGGGTATTCGGTACAGGTAATTAACAAGCCTGCTATCTACTGAACGTTTACCTTTGGATAAGTAACCGGCATATTTCAATGAGCAAGGAAGAAAATCATTGCACAATTCTTGGAAAAAATATTCTTGAGATCAGACAAGTGTACTGTACTCGACCTAATATTTATTTTGTGCATACTTGCAAAAAATGGATGTCAACAGTGTTCAGTGTGCCTTGAAGCTGTTTTGTCTTTGAATAGAATCGTACATGTTCTTGAACCTAATACCATCCTAGTCACACATAATGTTCAACATTTACCAAACAGTCATCCTGAGCTATAATGCACCTGTCGTTATTCGTAGCTAACGAACATAATACCCAGAGCAACGCCATCAGCGGTAAATCTAGGCTGGCTGGAAAGGGCCGCCAGACTTTATCGGTCGGTGCTCCAAATGCAATGGGCGGTGGGTCTGCTTAAACGCAAGCGCGGGCTTACGCTGATGCCGGTATCACAGTTGCCAACCAAAGCACAGCCGCATTCTCCGCAGCGAAGCAGGAGCAGCCCTAATTAAGCCAGCCGGTGAAAGGCCAGGCGCTTGTGCCCGGAGCTTCGGTCTGCACGGGCCTGTGTGCCACGCTAACGAGCGTGGAGCGTCAGCCGCAGCCGGTGACCGGGAGAGACGTCTATCCAGTGTGCCGCAACCCTCCCTGCCCCCTCCGTCCTCTTATGGACTCTCCTCCACGTCCATTCCACTCCTGTCTGTGGTTGGATAACGAGCTTCCTGCATGCGACACTGTTCGACCCTTTGCATGAGTGTCGAGTGCGTCTCTGCCGTTCTTTCCCTGTTGTAAGCCGCCCTATTCCATTCCAATGGGCATGCTGATTTGAGTGTTATGTTTATTTCATCATTCGGATCAGGTTATACACGCACGCAAGTCACTGTAACGGGCAGTTGTCGTTTAAAGTTCGTCATCTGTTGTGTCTGACACACGCAGTAATGCTGCATTCGCGAGTAAGTTCTTCGTCAGAGTATTCTCAGTTTCCCGTTTTCGTACGCGCTCAAAAATGCGGACACCTCTAATCGACTGTCGCGTTTCACAGTAGGGTGCCTCGATGGCGCTGTTTCGAGCGTGTTCAGCAGCGCCGTGTACCGTTCCGTTGTGGAAGCTCGGCATAATTACGGTTGAATCGCAACCGCTTCTAATCCGGGCGCCCACGACCCTAGTGCCTGCCCGTTTGCGAGTGCTCTAATGCTCTCACCGACAATGGAATCCCAGGTGAGCGCTCCGCAAGAGCCCGAAAAACACACCCACGCGCAAGCGATGCGTGTGTGTACACGCGCGCAACACGCAGCGTTTAAGGTAATGCTCTGAACAAGCCCGCCCTTCATGCGCACCTGTCCTTTCATATGCAAATGCCGCTGCGTATGCTGGACAAAAGCAGAATAAATTAGTAAATAAAACTGCTTATTAAATTAAGTTTGCCAAATCAGAAACCACTTCGACATCTCTTACCTAGGTACCAGATCTATTTGAGACTGCTTGAAAGAGGAGAGTGAAGTCCACTTTATCTCCTGTCGTTGAGCTGGTATTCGAGTTTATTAGGCCTTTCAGCCATAGTGGAAACTTCCGTAATAACAGTTCTAAAAAACTGCGTCCTAGGGCATGTTGTTACCAATTGATAAAGACTAGCAGCATTCGGTATTCTTTTGCACTTTATCATTGCACAAAGCCATGTAGCTTACCCTTATCATTAAAAAGAAAGGTGTGCAATCAATGCATTCTACTGGGGCTAACATATGGGGCAGAAACTTGGACACTGTTAACGAAGCTCGAAAACAAGTTAAAGACGGCGCAAAGAGCTATGGAACGAAGAATGTTGGGCACAACGCTAAGAGAAAGGAAGAGAGCGGTGTGGATAGTCGCTATTAGAATTGACATTAGGAGAAAGAAATAGAGCTGGGCCGGTTATGTAATGCGTAGGTTGGATAACTGGTGCTCAATTAGGGTTACAGAATGGGTGCCAAGAGAAAGGAAGTGCAGTCGAGGACGGCAGAAGACCAGCTGGGTGGGTGGGTTGGATGGATGGATGGATGGATGGATGGATGGATGGATGGATGGTTGGATGGATGGATGGATGGATGGATGGACGGACGGACGGACGGACGGACGGACGGACGGACGGACGGACGGACGGACGCGGACGGACGCGGACGGACGGACGGACGCGGACGGACTTTATTGAGGTTCCTGGGTGCGCGCGATAAGCGCAGCGGGCCGCTCCCACGTCGGGACATAGAGGGCATGCCTCTCCGCCACGTCGCGGGCCCAATGGACAGCCCAGGGCTGTGCTTCAAGGTCCAAGCTGTGTAGAGCTTGGTCCCACTCTTCCTTGGTGGTCCTGGCCCCCGGCGTCAGGAGGCAACCCCAGAGCATGGGAGCAAGGCTAGCTATATTTTTACAAAAGCGACACGCATTGTGAGGGTGCACGTACAAAAATTTTGTGCAGGGTGATGAAATTAAGAAATTCGCAGGCGCTAGCTGGCATCAGCTGGCGCAGGACAGGGGTAATTGGAGATAGCAAGGAGAGGCCTTCGTCGTGCAGTGGACATAAAATATGATGATGATGATAATACGTTCTGTGTGTCTTCCGGCGTAGTATGCACTGACGATGGAAGAAATCGGATTATGTGAGAGGCTTAAAAATCAGCGTACAGAAAATTAAAACAAAATGGCTGTGGCTTAGGTAAGGTTAAGCCCAGGATGCGAAGCATACTAGCCTTTATTTTAGTTGTTGAACCACTGTTTAGCCTGGTGAACTGCTGTTGCTTGGCTATATTTGGTTCGGCTAGACGAAGAAACAACTCATGCATTACTGCTTCGCCTTCAAGAGTGGAACGCGACAGCGTTCCCGTCGACCCGCCAAGGGGTGTAAGACAATGGGCTACAGGGCAGCGACTACGCTCCCCGCGTTGGACGCGGTGAGCGTCGAGCAAAGCAGCGTTCGGCGCGCCAACGAAATGTGCGCCTGAGCAAGAGACGCACGCCTTAGAAACAGCTCGTTTCTAAGGCAACACCGCATTCACTAGAGGCGCTTTTGTACCGCTTTGAAGCATCGTACTCGTGGCTCAGTCATTCTGCTTCCGGCCACGGTCGTGAAAGGACGCAGGATGGCTGGCTCTTCGCGAGCTGTGATAACGGCCGATTCTGGCCGCGGAACATCGTTTTTGGACGCCCTGAAAGATTACAGGATTGTACTGCCGCCGCTGCCAACCGGAGAAGGACTGAAAACAATGGTTGTTCTTCACTGCGACACCGCTGGAAGGCCTTACAGGATAGAAGATTTCCGCCAGCCGATGAAAGAAGCCGGCGTCATTGAACAGGTGGGCGGTATCGGAGCGTACCAGATGTCGCACGTCTGGTTAATCAACTTCCGTAGTGAAGAAGCCAAGAAAAAGTTGCTCGACATCGGGCATATTGTTGTTAAAGGGAAGACTTGCGTTGTCTTTGACCCTGAAAGGCAGGAAGTGCGGCTGAAGGTGCATTGGTGTGCCTTCAACGTCAGCAACGAAACTCTGAGGCGGGCGTTCGCCGAGTACGGCGAAGTGAAAGAAGTTTCGAGCGATAGATGGAAGACCGGCGGGTTTGAAAACGCCGACTCGACTACTCGTGTTGTGCGGCTGGTTCTTCGAGAAGGTGCAAGCCTCGAGCGCATACCCCATCAGCTGCGTATCGGGAACGGTACAGTATTAGTCGTCGTGCCCGGGCGTGCGCCGATATGTCTCCGCTGCCGCAACACAGGCCACATTAGGCGGGACTGCAAGGTGCCCAAGTGCAGCGAGTGCCACGCCTTCGGGCATGAAGAGGCTGAATGCACGAAGTCATACGCCCGCGCCGCGACTCGAGGAACATTCAGCGATAATAGTGAGCTGCACATGGACGAGGATGAAGCTGAGCAAGCTGCCTCCAACCCAGTGGTCGAGAGCCCAACGGCCGCAGCGCTGAGCGATGAACAGGAAGGTGCCATGCCAGGGACTCGTGAGTTAGCGCCCAGCACCCCCAAGTCGGCAACCACGAGCATGGATACCAATTCACCGCAAGATATTCCACGCCCTTCTGAAAAAAGCAACGAGGAACCCATGGAGTCTGACCCTGCGGCTGCGAAACGACGCCACGACGATGTCAGTGCAATGAGCCAGGAGCAACGACTGCGTCTCCTAGGCCGTCAGTGGGGCGTAGGTGAAGGGAAAAAGCAGCGTGTCACCAGCGGGCAACGATCGTCGTCGCTTCCTCGCGACGACAACCCGAAGACCTAATAATGGAGGGACGGCACTACACGGCGCGGCGTTGTGCGCATGAAGGTAAGCGCCGTACTGGCGGCCTGGTCTTGCTTAACGATGGCGGCATTTGAAAGACACCTCGTAGTAGCCACGCTTAATGTCAGGGGTCTTTCATCCAGGAGGAGGCAAAATCAGCTGCTGAGACTCGTGACTGAGCAGGAATTGGATATTGTAGCGATACAAGAGACCAAAATCGAGAGTCAAGACCAGACCGACAGAATGGTGCTCTCGTTCAGTAGTCGGTATGATGTTTGCGTGTCTCATGCCGTGGGTACCTCGGCAGGTTGCATGCTGTTGATTCGCCAGTCTCTGGGAGCGATTGTGGAAAGAGTTGAGACTTGCGTTTTCGGTCGATGGATTGTCTGTGACATCACACTTGCTGGTGTGGAATTGCGTATTATCTGTATTTACGCACACACTAACACGGAAGAGAGGCGAAACCTTTTTGAGACAGTCGGCAACCATTGTGACACAGACCGTCTGCTTGTCTTACTTGGCGATTTTAACTGCGTAAGCATGGCACGCGACAAAACCAGTGCGACGCCCTACCGAGATGCGAGTACAGCCTGTTTAAGTGACATAATTGATCGCTGTCATCTAGAGGATGTTGGTGATTGTCTCGGATGTGGTTCTGGCGTTCGGTTTACCCATTACCAAGGAACGAGTCACGCGCGTCTGGATCGGGCGTACGTATCTGTTGAACTGATACCGTACTGCGGCGAATACAGCGTACAACCAGTGCCGTTCAGTGACCATTGTCTTGTTGTCTTCCATGTAGGTAAAAGAAAAGGAACGAAAAGCAAATTTGTGTGGGAAAACAGGAACCTAATGAGAAGCTTCTAAACGATGATATCTTCGTGGATCGCGTTACGTCGGCGATACACGAACTGCCAATGGCGGACAACCAACTTCTGGGAGCGAAGTGGGAAAGATTTAAGCAGGCAATGAAAATGATGGCAATTGAACGATCGTGCGCTATAAAGCAAAAGCAAAGGCTGCAGGAAAACACGCTGAGAGATGACCTAAAGTTTTTGATAATGCAAGAAGGAAAGCAGCCAGGCACTTGCACCGAAGAAATGCGCACCGTCAAGCAGAAACTAGAGGCAATAGATACGGAGCGATATCGAGGAGCGATCGTGAGGGCGAGGGCACAGCGGCTGATAGCGGGCGAAATGCCCACAAAACGTGCTTTCGGCTTGGAAAAAAGGCACGCCCGCAAGAATGACATACCAAAAATAGAGTGGAACGGTGTAATCTACGTAGACAAAGGAAATATAGAAAGGGCCTTTTATGAATACTACAGCGGGCTCTTTGGTTACACCAAAGTAAGAACCGAAGACTTCAAGACCCGTTTCCTCTCTTTATTGCCGCGGCTTAGTGATGATACGAAAGAGCGGCTAGAACTGCCCATTTCAACAGAAGAAGTGCGGAAAGCCATAGAAGACCTCAACCCGGGAAAGTCCCCAGGACCAGACGGGCTAGTAGCACCGCTTTATAAGGCATTCAAAGATGATTTAGCACCGGTTTTGGCTACACTGTTTAATGAGGCTTATGACAAGGATATGCTTCCTCCTTCATTTTTAACATCCCATACAATTTTAATACCAAAAAGCGAAGATGAAGCTAGACTGCGACAGGTTACCGCTTACCGACCCATATCCCTGAATAATGTAGACTACAAGATCTTCATGAAAATTCTGGCTAAAAGACTCCAAGCCGTGATGCAAGAATTAGTGGGACCACATCAGACCTGTGGTATCAAAGGTCGCACCATATATACCAACATACACACAGCCCGGTCCGTGCTCGAGTGTTGCGATGCTTTGCATGAAAGCATCGCAATGCTCCAGCTCGATTTAGAGAAAGCCTTCGACAGGGTGCCGCATGACCTCTTGTTCTCTGTTTTAGAGCACGTTAATGTTGGATCAGTCATCTGCCAAGGCGTAACCATGGCGTACAGAGGATGCACGACGCGGTTGTTAGTAAATAAGGGGGTGGGAGCGCGCATCCAAGTGCAACGCTCTGTGCGTCAGGGTTGCCCCCTGTCACCATTGCTTTTTTGTTTGTATACTGAACCTTTTTGTTTGAGCGTTATTGAAAGCAACAGCGTTCATGGTTTTCGTTTGCATGCGGCGGAGGTCCGCATTCTCGCGTATGCTGATGACATTGCCGTATTCTGTGCTGACTACGAAAGCGTTCGTGTTGTGGTTCAAATTGTGAAAGACTTTTGTTCTGTGAGCGGGAGTGCTGTGAACTGGGCTAAGTGTTTGGGGTTCTGGCACGGCGACTGGCCCTTAACCCCAACGAATTTCGCAAACATGACTTGGACAGCAACCCCAGTAAAATATTTAGGAGTGCCGCTGGAGAATTATCGCGACAGTGAGCCATATTGGAAATGCCAAGTTGCTGAAATGCGTGAGAAGGCCGGCAGGCTCAAAGGCTTCAGCTGGTCTATTTTCGCGCGTGCCACAATTTGTAACCTTTTTTTTTTAACCAAGCTGTGGTATGTCTTGCAAGCAATTCATTGTTCTCGCGTCAATGTGCAGAAGCTGCACCGTGTATTCGCGGTTTTTGTGTGGGGAAGCACTTGGGAGCGGACACGACGCACCAATCTGTTTCACCGCGTCCGCTCTGGAGGACTAGGTTTGGCCCATCTATATCTGCGCCAGTTGGTTAACCGATTTATGTTTTTTCGTGACACGAATGACCCCTTTTTGCGAACTGTGTGTCAGGTTAGGTTGGGCAGGGTTTTGCCAAATTTGGTTGTTAGTTCGGAGAGTATGCAAGGGAGCATTTTTGGCTTCCTTAAAGAGGTGTACATGGCATGTCGCGTCTTGCAAGTGCGATTTTCGTTTGAATATTTGTCAGTGGTGTCGCGAAAGAAACTTTATAAGGACCTGTGTGAGGTCTTTCTTCCGGTACCGTTGTACAGGTCGTTGTACTGTGCAGGTCCATGGCAGTCAGTTCTAAAACGTGTGAAAAGAATGACTGTACCAGGCGGAGTTAAAAGTTTCTTCTTTAAGCTCCATACGAACACTCTTGAAGTCAAGACGTATTTGGAAGCGAAGGGTTTCTTTGTGCCTTGGGGAAATCATTGTTTCATATGCCGGAAGCCGGAAACTATCGAACATGTTTTCTTAGATTGTTGGGAAGCCCTTTTCTTTTGGGACATTCTCCAACGCACGTTTAAAAAAGACTTACCGGTTGATGCTTTCGGAATTAGATTTCTGCCCGTCGAGAGTGAAGACGGGATTCCTTTTGACATGATTATGATATTGGGCCTGCACAGTATTTGGCGATCCAGGATGGCGGTCAGCCAGGCAGACATTGATGCCAGGCCCATAAGACAGTATTTTTGTGAATCTGTTAGCAGAGCTATTGAAGGATAAAAGATACAAGACCCAGTGCCTGAGTGGCTTCCAAGAATGGAAGCTTTGCTACACATGCGTGAATTTTAATCTCACCACGTAACCCCAAGTGAGGGTGACGTATTTTTAACATACGTGTTGTGTTCTTCGCGCGGACTGATTTTGTAAACTGACGTGTTGAAGTCGGCAATAAAAAAAAAAAAAAACTCGTGGCTCAGTGGTAGCGTCTCCGTCCCACACTCCGGAGACCCTGGTTCGATTCCCACCCAGCCCGTCTTGCAAGAGTTGAGCCAAAGCCACTTCTCCTCTGTCGTGACGTCACGGTGTCACGTGGTTTCAAGGCGACACCGCCGCGTCTGAGGAGCTGGGTTGAGCTCTCGTAATATGCTTCGCATAAAAACACGTACTATTTCTCGTCGTAGTACTTCACTCTCGCACATACTGAAGACGTGGTGTAGGCACCATCGTTTCGTCGCGGGAACGCCGCCTTAAATCTTTTTGCGCGGCCATGTAACGTTTTCGATAACTTTCGGCACGTTGACGACCTCACTGTGCCAACTCTTCATTGGTGAGGATCCATTTTAGCGTCATTCTTAAGCTTCAGTGCATGGCACCGCCGATTTACTCTTGCTCTTAGAAGTCCGCCACTCAACAGTTGTCTCGACGTGCTGCTGAGGAAGTTCCAGTAACTTAGGCTTGCTCGAACTGCGTTTGATGCACGAATGTACGTGCAAATATTTACATGGGGAAAGTTAGAGGTAATCGCGCAGGCTGATATAGATGTCACGGCTCCAGTAGACAGTCTACCACTTGCACTTAGTCTCCTTCTTCCGCGCACGGTCCTGTCCAAATGCACCGTAAGAATATCTTGTTTCGAAAAATTCACTTCTCAACTCGATATGAGGCTCACAATGTTGGGCTGAAATTTGCGACGTCCACGGGACTTTATACTCGTCTGTAACGCTCGTACTCAGTCTGTGACTGTGTGATTTCTCAGTTTGTATGCCGTCCTTTTTCTTTTTCCTTCTTTTTATGTTTTTCTTTCTTTCCCTTTTTATCTGCTTCAGGCGGGTGGGCGTGGTGTCCCTTTAGGAGACAATCGCTAGCCCGTTTTTGCTTCTCTTTCAGGTGGTTGCATATGTTTACATGATGATTCATTATAAGCAATGGTTTGGGGCATGCACGAGCCTCCTGTTCCTTGAATAGTGTGTTCGATCATGTTTTCTGCACAAGCAATCGGGTTTAAGTGTAGTTGTGCTCGTTGAAGTTGTGGTTGGGTCTTCATGTGCTTTGTGCAAAGGGTACGTGGGCGTATTCTGTAAGTGTCCACGAGGTGGACGACGTGTCCATTTCGTCTGATCCTTAAAGGTTCATTTCGTGATGCTGAAGTGCCGTGTCCATTTCGTCTGATGCTGAAGTGTAGATTGATTGGGGGCATTTGCCTCTTTCCGACGCATACAACAGCCCAGCCATTCAGAACTGGAGCAGCAAACAAAATGGACATGTCCACTAGGGGGAGACTTACAGAACCGACCCCTCCCCCCCCCCCCTTCCCAGTACTTCTACAGTACTCTACAGTATTGAATAAAGGCATTTGCACAAGTGGTATTTAAAACGTAAGACACGAGGCTGAGAGAGAGAAAGAAACGTTTATTGTACGAAACAGTGTCCCGAGCGAGGACGGGTATCACCCTAAAGTGGGAAGGCTCCTTAGTCTAGGAACCCTCTGGCTTCGACTGCCCTCTTGGCCCTGGCGACGAGTTGTCGTTGGTCTTCCAGGTCCCCGAGGGTTAGCTTGGCCTCCCACGAGACTGATAGTCAAGATTTTACGAAAAGTAGGCCTGTAGTCAAGTGTAACTGTAGTAGTCGATTGCAAACTCCACAGAACGAGAGGATCACTCGTAATAAGTGCCACAAGTAATAAGCCGTCGAGGCGCTGAAGGATAAAAGCAACAAGCGGGGAAAAAATTATTTGCACTTGATATTCGCTGAACTCAGTCATCAACGCAACATGCACTTCTAAGCATGTATCAATGTTTGAGACATTGTTAAAACCAAACTAACGTCGGATTGAAAATTACCCAACCCGACAAGAAGCTTCTTTGTGTTCACTGCTGGTGTCGTTTAAATGTTTTTTTTTTGCCGTATCCATTCAAACTCAGATTTTGCGTTGTCTGCTAGCGGAAGGGCGTGCTACAGGCTCCGCGTTCCTTCCTGCGCGCACGATATTGAGCCGCGATCGCCTGCCCACCCTGGCAAAGCTTCACTCGCGCATACAGTGTACGGGACGTGGCGACGATCTTATCGTGTTTCTATTTTATACGAAACATCACAGCGACGGTGTCGATGACGGCGAGGGCAGACATTTGCTTGGAGTGTCCATATAATTGCTGTCACAATAAAAGGTTTATGCAGTGAACTGTAATTTGTACGAACGTCAGTTTAACGAATATTTCAGAATGACGAACTTTTGGGAAATTCCCGGCAGATTTCCCATGCGTTCAACGAAAACATCTTTCAGTTCAACGAATTTCTAACTAGCGAATATTTTAGTTGAGCAAACTTAATCGGTAGACGCGGGCTCATTTTTGAAATCAGTTCAATGAAGTTTTGCGCTGCAGCGCTAGCGTAGCCGATGCCCGTCGCCACCAGATCACCCATCCAGCGGCGGCTATGTGCAGCGTGACAGCGAGCTGGTTGCCTGTGCTGAATTATGAGATCCGTAAATTGTTTCCAGTGTTTGTCCCGAAGAAGAGGAATGTGACAAGAAAGATGCAATGGCCGATGCAGATTGAAATCCAGTAATTCTAGCCGAGGCTGTAGGATCCATTGGAAAGTTCAGAGACTTCATGTCTCAGCAACAAGCTGTGCCAGATGAAGTGCACAAATACATAGACTCGCTAGACCACTTTGTTACTTCTTGCGCCTTAAGAGCACCAGTGCACATGAAAATTATATATATTGTTACGCATGAAGAAAACGAAGACCAGTGAACGTGCTGGCGGTCCCGAGTGGAGGAAGGAAGAAGAGGACGATGCTCAGTTGATAAACCAGCTGACCGCTCTTGCGCTCACCTTCGCGACTTAAAGTAAACGGTCCCCTTCATCCGTAAGGGTTACAAACGATCTCCTTCGCGCGCAACAAAGTGGTGGAGGTGCGGGGTACCGCTCACAACAACGGAACCATCACTGCCGCAGCTTCGTCGAAGCCGTCGAGTTGCCGGCCTCCCGCCATCAGCCGTGACCATCTTCGACATGCCGGAAGAAGGAGCCACTCCGAGGGCAGCGCCTAGCAGTCCACTGCCATACTACCGAGTTCCACCCACCTTCGGAGGCAAAGCGGGGGAAGATGCCGATGAGTGGCTCGTCCACTACAAACGAGTGAGCAAATCCAACGGGTGGGATGCAACCGCTCAGCTCACCAATGTGGTGTTCTCCCTGACCGATACCGCCCTCGTGTGGTATGCAAACCACGAGGACGCGCTTACGACGTGGGAACATTTTGTTGACGAGCTAAAGGCGTGTTTTGGGGACTCAGTCGCCAAAAAGAAGCGTGCGGAGCAGACATTGTCTCAACGGGCGCAGCTAACAGGTGAGACATGCACAACATACATCGAAGAAGTGTTAAAGCTGTGCAAGGTGGTCAATGCTCGCATGTCGGAAGAATATAAAGTTGGACATTTGCTGAAAGGAGTGGCTGAGGATGTCTACAATTTTCTAATTGGAAAGGAGAGCCTCAGTTCTGTGTCCGACGTCATTCGGCACTGCAGAACTTTTGAAACGCTCAAGATGCGTCGGATTGCGCCAAAGTTTGGTCGGTTGGCAAACGTTACGACGGTTGCCAGTGTGGACACGAGTCCTTCACCGACACGACCTTCCTTCGACCATCCGATAGATTGTCCGCGAGGAACATTCCCGCCGCGAAGGGTTGTTGCATTCAACTGTTGACCACCATGGCATGTACACGTCGCGAGAGGCTATGACGGCGCCACATTCGGCCCCTTGGCAACCGATGGTTACCGCAGCGGCCGTGGAGTACAGCGCAGCCCCACAGTCGAGGATGACAACACGGCCGCCGACTCCGCGCTATGACCAACGCACTCAGCGCACGCCTTCTCGACGCCCGATGTATCGTCGTGACACACGCCACGAACCAACCCACTACACGCGGGAAAATGATAATATCCGCTTCATCGACGAACGACCTAGGTTTCGACCTCTCCCGGTGTGTTATTCCTGTGGCGTCCCGGGTCATATATCGCGGTTTTGCAACCAGCGTATGACCACGTGGTATGGCCAGCCATCAGAGTTTTCTCGGCCCTCCGAACGGCCACACGGTGCCCCTTGGCCAGCACACGTATCATCTGGCGACGAGCATTGGCCGAGCAGCTCCCGGAATCGCTCCCCAGCATCTCACAGAAGTTTGACACCCCCACCGCAACGTCGTGCTCCCCGTTCTCCCTCACCGCTGCGTCGCACCGCGTCCCCTTCGTCACCGGAAAACTAGCTAGCGCGGCCGATGGAGGTGAGGTCGCTGGAGACATGCTACTGACAGAAATACCTCCTGTGTTGATGCTGAAAAACAAAGTGCGCGTGCTTGTAGATAATGTCCCTGTGATGGCCCTGGCGGACGCAGGCGCAACAATTTCGGTCATGAGTGTCTCTTTTAAACACGTGTTAGGGCGAAAGGTTTTGTTTAAATGGGACGAAGATTCAAAGTTCTGTGGAGTGAGTGGTGAGCCGTTGCGACCTATTGGTGTGTGTAGTGCTGACGTATTTTTGGGAAGCCATGTTATTACGACAGAGTTTGTAATTATTCTTCGGTCGACTCATGATGTTATTCTCGGCATGGACTTCTTGCGGGAGTGTGGTGCTACTGTCGACTGCCGCACAGGAAAAGTATTCTTAAGTGGTAGGATTCCATCAGGACTCCTGGAGAACCCTGTAGATCGCGAAACTACACTGTGTGTTTGTGGTGATACGGTCATACCTGCATCATCTACCGTTTGCGTTCCCGTTGTCTGTTGCGGCGCCGATTCCGACTGCTTCGAAGCTACCGTAGAACCGATGCACTTTAACTGTATGAAGAAGAATGTGTTGGTGCCACATTGTGTGGTGTCGATCAAAGGCGGACGCACTTGCTTATGGACCCTAAACTGTTCTAAGGAGCCCGTTATACTATCAGATGGCATGAAATTAGCCTTCGCCAGGAAACACGCATCCTTATCAGTGGCTGAACTTACAGATGTGCCCGAAGAACCAGATGGCCACAGTTCGGAAACGGCCCTTTTGTCGATGGTAAATAAATCGCTCAGCACGAGTGAACGCCGAACGTTAGTGGGTGTGCTTTCGAAGCACGTTTCGGTATTCGACTTTGCGCAGAAGGACAGTAAACCTGCAATCCCTGCGTCTCGAACGCGCCATACCATCAACACGGGTTCGGCAAATCCGATTAGACAAAAGCCATATCGTGTTTCACCATCAGAGCGCCAGATTATCAACGAACAAGTGCACGAAATGATGAAAAAGGGAGTCGTACAAGAGTCAGCAAGTCCGTGGGCAGCTCCAGTGATTCTTGTTAAAAAAAAAAGATGGATCTTGGAGATTTTACGTCGACTATCGCCGTTTGAATGCTGTAACAAAAAAGGACGTGTACCCACTCCCACGTATTGATGACGCAATAGACTGCCTTCATTCCGCCTCTTACTTTTCCTCAGTAGATTTACGATCCGGCTATTGGCAAATTCCGATGCATCCTGACGACAAGGGGAAGACAGCCTTTGTAACCCCTGACGGGCTCTTTGAATTTAATGTGATGCCATTTGGATTGTGCAACGCTCCGGCAACTTTCGAGAGATTTATGGACACTGTATTGCGTGGCTTGAAGTGGAACATCTGCATGTGCTACCTCGACGACGTCGTCATCTTTGGCCGCACCTTCGGCGAACACAACTCGCGTCTAGATATTGTCCTGAACTGCATCAGAAACGCTGGTCTAGTTTTAAACTCTAAGAAATGCCACTTCGGAGACCGCCAAACCCTTGTGCTTGGGCACCTCGTCGACAAGGATGGCATCCGCCCTGATCCCCAGAAAACAGCAGCCGTTGAAGCGTTCAGTGCACCGCGCTGTGTCAAGGAGCTCCGTAGTTTTCTGGGGCTTTGTTCCTATTTCCGCCGATTTATTCCTAAATTCACCGACGTTGCGTATCCGCTGACATGCCTGCTACGAAAGGACACCCCCTTTGAGTGGACTCCGGAGTGCGACTCTTCTTTTCGTCACTTGAAGTTCCTGCTGACGTCACGACCGGTTCTTCAACACTTCAGGCCTTCAGCTCCGACAGAACTCCATACGGATGCCAGTGGCATAGGTATTGGTGCCGTCCTAGGTCAACGCTACGGTGACCGCGAACACGTGATCGCATATGCAAGCCGCTCATTAAGTAGGCCCGAGCAGAATTACACTGTGACGGAACAAGAATGCCTCGCGGTAATATTTGCGGTTCAGCGGTTTCGTTCTTACCTGTACGGACGCCCCTTTACAGTGGTCACCGACCACCACTCATTGTGTTGGCTTGTGAATCTTCGTGACCCTTGTGGCCGCCTTGCGCGCTGGGCGCTCCGACTGCAAGAATACAGCTTCACCGTCTCTTATAAGAGTGGTCGACGACACGCTGATGCGGACTGTCTCTCGCGTATGCCACTTAGTACTACGGACTGTGACGCCGACGACTTCGATCACCTCGTGGCTTCTGTGTCGCCGCGTTTTCCAGACGTCGACTGCTTCAAAAGCGGTCGTAGCGGTACACCGCTCTTCACCGCTACGACCGCCTCGACGACAGCAAACCGTTTCTGTGTACGTGATGGACTCCTCTTTAAGAAGAACGTTTCCAGCACTGGCGCACGTTTTCTCCTAGTGGTGCCGGAGAGCCTTCGCACAGCGATTCTGAGTGCTATGCACGACGACCCTACGTCTGGCCATCTAGGTTCGGCGAGGACGCTCTACCGGATTCAGGAACGCTTTTATTGGCCTGGAATGCGACAATCTGTTGAGACGTATGTGGCGAGCTGCATGCAGTGTCAGCGCCACAAACGGCCATCTACTGCTCCAGCAGGTCTTCTGCAGCCGATCCCGCCTCCAAGCACGCCTTTCCAACAAGTGGGCATTGACTTCGTAGGCCCATTTCCAAAATCAGCCAAGGGAAACCGTTGGATAGTTGTTTGCGTCGACTACCTCACACGCTACTGCGAGACGGCGGCCGTGCCCTCCGTAACTGCCACTGACGTTTCAACATTCCTGCTGCAATATGTGATCCTGCGACATGGTCCGCCTCGCGTGATCATCAGCGACCGTGGACGACAATTCACAGCAGACGTCGTAGAGGAGCTGCTTCGTTTGTGTGATTCCCACTTGCGTCACTCGACACCATACCATCCACAAACGAATGGGCTTACGGAGCGCACCAACCGAACAATTGTAAACATGCTATCTATGTACGTTTCATCCGACCACAAGAACTGGGATGACGTACTGCCTTTTATCACGTACGCGTTCAACACCGCCAAGCACGAGACCACCGGCTATAGCCCTTACTTCCTGCTGTACGCACGGCCACCCCGGTACACAATCGACACTGTTTTCCCCTTCTGCAGTCACGAAAATCCCACTGTCGCCGAGACTCTCTGCCTCGCCGAAGAAGCTCGTCGCATTGCTCGTTTGCGCACTTTGGCATCGCAGGACAGATCAAAAGCACGCTACGACATTCGCCACCGCCCGGTAACCTATCGCCCTGGTGATTTTGTCTGGCTGTGGACTCCAGTACGGAAACGCGGGTTATGCCAAAAGCTTTTGGCCACCTACGATGGACCGTTTGTGATTATTGACAGACTCACGGAAGTCACGTATAGCATAGCTCGCCTCACGGCGAGTGGTAGAAGAGCTGCCAAGACACAAGTGGTCCATGTCGCCCGCTTGAAATTGTTCACGTCAAGACACATGGATTGAATCGCCCGGCGGGCTTCTTCTGCGACGAGAGGAATGTTACGCATGAAGAAAACGAAGACCGAACGTGCTGGCGGTCCCGAGTGGAGGAAGGAAGAAGAGGACGATGCTCAGTTGATAAACCAGCTGACCGCTCTTGCGCTCACCTTCGCGACTTAAAGTAAACGGTCCCCTTCATCCGTAAGGGTTACAAACGGTCTCCTTCGCGCGCAACAGTATATATATATATATATATTGCACAATGATATACCACGCAATATAACTGTTGCATGCTTCGCATATTTCGATGTAAGAAACTCAATGAATTGCATTTTACACTTTGGCTGGATGTCTGCTGTGCCACATGCTGTTTCATATTCTAGTGAATATTCAGTTTAGTCAACTTTGAGTTAAGTGAACTGTTTCCTTGGGTACCTTGAAGTTCAATGAAACGAAAGTTCATTGTAGTGGACGTCTGAACAAAAAAAAAACTTAATTCTATAATTCACGTACCAAAACCGCAACCTGGTCATGAAGGACGCCATAGCGGGGGACTCCAATTTAATTCTGACTACCTGGGCTTCTTAAACGTACAACTGAATCTACTTGCACGAGCGTTCTTGCGTTCCACCCCATCGGAAATGCGGTTGCCGTGGCCGGGGTCGAAACCGCGACCTCGAGCTCCGCTGTGCAACGTCATAGGACGTGTACACAGGAGGTGTTATTACAAATGATATTCGGAGATGGTTTCGAAAGTTTCTTTCTCCGTAATGTTGACGATCTTTCAGGTAACGTGGTTTCAAGCTTTCCTGGTTAGTAAGCTGAGGTGTGAAGGCGCTGGTTAGTCGTGAGTCTAGAAAATAAATGGTCTCTGTAAGATCTCACTTTTTCGATACTCTTTAGGAAAGATGTATAGAGAGCTAATAAATAGACTAGGAAAGTTCATGTTCATTTAGTGGTGCCTGAAACTCTAGATCACCCTGAATGTTTCATCACGCTCTGAAGGGTGTGGTGAATAGAAAAGATTTTTTTCATAATGGAATTCAAGACAGGTGCTAGTTATTCAGCGTGGCTGTCGCTTAGGAACAATGCCTAATTCATGTTCAACAAACAAGTGTTTGCTATAGCAGCAGGGTTTGAGGAGAAGGAGCAATAATTCCGCTGACATAACCAAGCATGCAATAAGCGTACTTGGATTTACACTCAATTTGGGTATTAAGGGAGAGATTTTTAGTCATCTCATGGGCGATCAACGTGTATATATCGGCACAAGAAACAGAATTATCATTGTGTTACTAAGTGCGTGGTCTTGTAGTTATCCTCACGTGTGAATGCCATCATTCGAATGTTTTGTATTTCAGGTTTATATGCTTTTATTATAGAAATTGCAACTCTTGATAAGGTTCATTACCATGAAAGGAAGCCGTCAGGCACATGCAGTATTTGTTCTACAAAATGCAGTCATCTGTGCAGTGCCTTATATTTGAAGAACTATTAGTAGGTTGGTCATTGATATAGATACGCAAAAACAAATGCGGGTCAAGTACTCAACGTTGACGACTACCAGTCGTTAAACAACAAAAATTGGTCTCATGCCCACACCCAAAATTGGGCTACATAGTTGTTACACAGTTAGCCTTTTAAGGATTTGACTATCAACTGTTCTTACGATTTAAGGAAAGCCTAGAAATTGCACTGCGACACACCCTCATATTGAAGCTGGACTCATGATAATGGTTATTTAAAAAAGTGACACGCACACAGCATCGAATGCTTTAAATTTTTGCACCTGGGAGTGCGCGACAATGAATTCAGTGCCTTTATTTCATCCGGAGAAAGAAATGTTCTGTACGAATTACTTACTCTGCTTCTAGAGAATAAAAGTTTGCAATTTATCGCGCTATTTTCAATGAGCCTTTTTTTCTGTGATTTATTTGCAGGTTGCCAGTCTACTTCATAGCTTCTGCAAAGTTAAACCAAAACGCTCTGTTCAGCTCCTGTGCACACGCCTCCATTATACTTTGTGGAAACACTCGGATAACGTCACGAGTAACGGATGACCTTTTTCATTTCTGACACGTTCTGGCAGCTTCAGGAGCGAATGTCAACGCGAAGACAGTAGACAGTTTTAGAAAAGCGTTTGTCGCCTTACGTACGTTAAACGTGAGCACCTTTGAGGGACGTTACGATGCGTGTACTTTCAAATCTTTTAGTTTACCTTACGGAAACACAAACGTAGAGAAAACGTTATAAAATTATAAAATTGGGCTCCGTCTGGTGCCCATGCCAAACGTCTCCAAATCAAGAGAGTCCGTTATCAACCATCCTGCTGTTGCTATGTGGACGCGTCTCGTTAGGCATACGGGTGCCACAATTGCCGAACTATCTCAGAAAATTTGCGTGCTAGCACTCATAACTAACACTTCAGGTGAGTTTAGAGAAAGCGAAAGCTCATTACAATAGTTACTGGCGATCAACGCAAGTGAGAGAGTAGCCATCACGAGAATTCACGCTGAAGCGGGAGCCATGGGTGCCGTCCCCATGTTCGACAATGCTACTTCTTAGCGTCCGTAGACATTACGGACGTTAAACTCGCCAAATAACGTACCAATTATCATAGCGCGCGTAAACCTCAGAAACCCAATAACATTCCGGGCATGTGCAGTGAGGACAACGCTATTTCTTTACGTACGTAATCCTTTTACGTTCGGTTGCACACGCTAAACTAAAACTGCGTAGTAGTATTGCCGATAAGAAGTTGTGCAAATCAAGAGCTAAAACCACAATGTGCCCAATTTTTTAGGCCCGAAGTTTTCAAGCTGATTGCACAATACCATGAGATTGCGGAAGATTGAGAAGATCTTATGTGTTTGAAGAATTTGTGGCGTGCCTCACTGCTTCCTAGTTGTGTTGAGTTCATTCCAGTTGTTAGTTTTGCATGAGTAGAGTTAAGATGTGAATTTGACGCCAGAGACAGAGAAACAGACAATAACAAGCGCTATTCTCGGGAACTGGCTAGTTGGTAATCTACGATTACAGCTGCGAAGTCTTGCTATATTTTTCCGCTGGTTCATTGACGTCATTCCGTAACTCCCTAACGGCTGCTCAGTCGCACTTGCAAATCGAGATCCCGAAGTAGCCATGAACGTTTTGCATTAAATGGATATTTGGTCTATTTTCCAATTTCCGGTCTGCCAGTTTCGTGCTCTGTTTTTCAAGAAGTGGGGCTTTTCTTCCCTCAGCATCGCGGAAGCATTGTCAAATTCATCTTTGCAACGCCTAAAAACGTGTTAACTTCACGAAGCGCAGAATAGAATAAAGAGTCATTAGGCTCCCAAAGAGCTCGGTATTAGCGCTAACGACTGTGCCCGGAACAAAGCCTTTTTTTTGTAGCGTGAGAGCTCTCTTTTCTTTGATAGCTCGTCCGAACGAGATTTCGATGTGATGCCCACTCTCAGCTGCCACCTGTCGCTTTTATTCCTCAATCGCCTCCGACTGCTCTTTCGATTAATATTGGGAACACTTCTCCCAGTATCACTCTCTCTCTCTCGTTTCCTAATGGCCCACTGATGACAGTTCTTCTAGTTAAGCCTTTCACGCAACATTTATCTGACTACAGGCCTTTACCTAATAAGAAATAAAACGTTCTAAAATCCTTCAATCCCCCTAGGCATTGTCGATGACATTCTAATTACGGGAACAATTCGAAGAAGTAATGTGCCTAATTTCCTCAATGTGAAGAAATAAATGGCCTGTAGAGACAATACTTTTGCTGAAAGGTAGGAAGGGGTGAGAGTCGAGAAAAAAAAAGTCATTAGGCATTTTGATTAATGGCCGATTGCAGACATCGGTTCCGCCTTTCGTTTCTTCATTGCCATTTGGGGTCCAGAGAATGCGTTTAGTTTTCTCGTTCCTAGACAGATCTCTATGGGATTAATCAAGCCTCGATACAACCCCTCTCGAGGGAGGCATTCAGGTAAAGTGGAGTGGCCTTTCCAATATAAATGCCTTTAGCGATAGCAACCACATATCTTGTGCATTTCATTCGCGAAACTGTTCAAAAGTAAAGGGTTTACAGTAGAAAAAAACTCCGGCAGGAATATCATTTAAACTGATTGTTTCAGAAGGCCAAACACAAGATGAGACGCTTTATTTTTCTTTATTTCGGTGAACAGTGTAGCCACATCGCACAATGCTTTGCACGTGTAGGTCACTGTTGTGGATAAATTGAACGTGTATAATTAAGAATTATAATTGTCCACTTTCGATTCGTAGCCAACGAGGTCCAATTCTTGCCAGTTCAGTTCTGGTTAAGAGAAATGAGGACAAAATTTTGTGAAGCTGTTTTCATGAATGCGTTTTCTCCGCCGCTTGACCTTGTCGTGTCTGTTATGGAGTACCCACAGGGCTGAAGATCACAGTCTTCCACCCCCCGCGCGGGTGCGGCCCGGGAGTACGACACGTAGTCCCTTAGGACCAAGTAAAGTTTCTTGTCTGTCTGTGTGTGTGTGTGTGTGTGTTTGTGTGTGTGTGTGTGTGCGTGTGTGTTTGTGTGTGTGTGTGTTTGTGTGTTTGTGTGTGTGGGTGCGCGTGCGCGTGCGCGTGCGTGTGCGTGTGTGCGTGTGTTTGTGTTTGTGTGTGTGTGTGTGTACCTGTGTACCCAGCATTCAGAGGTCAAAATGATACTGTAAGAAAAGCCCGGTTCGCACCTTAAGACATCATTCCCACTTCTTGTCTCTAAGAACGGGCAAACTTATGTTACTTGGTCAGATAATTAGAATGTTTTTCGTTCAGCAGCAACATTAAAACGGCTGCTAGTTTACGTCACCCTCCCCCCCCCCCACCCACCCACCCAGAAGCACAGGCGAAATATATGTACTGCTTTGGAGTGAGTCAGGGAAAACAAAAACGGATTAGGTATTATACAAATCAAATTATGTGTTGACCAACAGTAGATACGCGTACTGTCACTGGTATCTGCTAGATCTTCACTTCATTTTCCTTTTCGATTTCGCTGCTGGGCAGCGGCAGTTTCAAGATGATTTAATATTTCATGCGTTTCTTTTCTTGGTTTACTATATGCTGCAAGCATTGGCTGAAATAATGAAACGGTCCCTCATGTACGCATGGTCATCGAGCTGATTTGCACTTTGCCCAAGAAGAGGCGGTAACGGGTTTTAGAACAAGGGGTTCTCAACAACGGCAAATAAGATATCTGGAACCCCTTCTAAGGAACGTGCCAGCAAAAGCCTATAAAGTCTCGCTCAAACTTCATAGGCATCTGAACAGAGTAGAATACGAACAGCCGTCGCGGTCACATCGTAGCGCTCATTCTTAATAAAAAAAGAAAATATAAGCGACATTGGCACTGGTTTTCGGCCGGATTATTGCGCACTTGACATTTGCTGCAGTTATGGACACGCAAAATGAATTTGCTTGGGAAATTGCAACAGGAAATCAAAATGCAGCACCTTGCCTTGACTTTCCAAGTGCAGCTTCTAAGTGATGTGGACTTCTGAAATAGACTTTCAGATGCATGTTTTACTGACACGTCTGTATGCAGTCATCAGCCTACTTTGTCTGGTAAGCTCCGGTGTTGTCATTCGTTGAAGAAATTATGCTCAGTGATTAAATATGGGAAGCAAAGGAACTTCCCACTGTGACTGCAGTCGGGAAGGTTTTCTCTGGCCTCAACATAGAATGTAGCAGCAATCAAACTGGGGAGAACTGAAGCGTTACCCCGCATTTGCGTTTCTTACTTCAAATCCATGTGTCATTAACGCTGCCGATTACATTTCAACGATAACGATTTATTAGCGCGAGACAACCCTATCGGTATTGATTGGTACTAGATGTCGGTGTCACGAAATTTGCGCAGAGGACGACGGGGCTGCGCATTCTAAACGCACGAGGGTTGATCCCCCATTGTGTCTGGATCAGAAGATAAGTGGTGCCAGGTAATGGACGGCAGCTTGCTCACCGTCGACGCCGCCCGCATCGCTGAAATGCAACGCAACCATCTCTCGTCTAGCGGGGAGCCACTGCTCACCGGAGCGTCTAACAGGAGGGGGGGGGGGGGGCAGCATCTGTCCATTATACGTCCAAAGTCGTGCATCGCATGACTTTCCGGTCAGCAGTCACGCTCGGCTGTGTTCGATACTTCGATTGATCGCGAACCCCGGTCACACTGAGTGCCGCGGCGGCTGCCGCATTGGAACGGAAGCAGCAACTGGTATAGTTAGACGAGCGTCTGTGCCGGGTGAAACGGTTCGCGGGGTTTTCGCAGCGATCTGAAATATCGAGCGCGCTTTGCCGTCGCTCGCGCTTTCATGGTAGAGTGAGTTTGTGGGCCGTTTGCAGTGACGTGGACCGGGAAACGAGAAACTTGGCTGAAAGAATATACGGTCACGTGAGCAAGCGCGTCCTAATGAAACGCAGTAACCGCTAGCTTAGTGTTGCACGTCCGCAAGAAATGTTTGCTGCGAGTAAAAGACGGTGAAATGGGCTCAACCACTGTGCTGCTATACCGCACGTGCCTCGGGCCTATAGTGTTATTTCGCCCTTTTTCTACAATTAAATTCAATTATAATTTTACAGGAACAGTAGTTGGAACCTCTAAGTAGTAAAGGCAAGGCGCAGAAGACCAGGACTCAGGAAGAACACAAACGACAGGACCGGCGCCTGTCCACGTGTGGTTCTTGTTTGCTCATTCGATAATATGTGCGAGATAACATTCCCGAATGGTCGATAGATTGCTGTTTTTTACTTCCAAAGTTTTGTGCGTGACTTGGCGTGAATAACCTACATAAGTCAGGCGTGTTCCGAAAATAAACTTAGTTGTGAAGGCACTGGTCTTGTCGTTTGTGTTCTTCTTCCTGAGTCCTGGTCTTCTGCGCCTTGCCTTTACTACTTCAAGCATGAACCAACTAGCCCAAGCAAGAGTTTTACCTGGAACCTCTAAACCGGTATAGCTATGCCTACCATTTCCGCACTCGGTCACCGTCTAGCCTTCGTCAGACCGCCTCGGGAGGTTCACCCTCTCACCACCAGATGAAAAAAAAGCTCTACACTCTATGTACACAGCAGCTGGAGATACACTTCTGCTTCTGCGGTAATGTGCAGCTCGGAGCCGGAAGTGCTACCCGCTGCACTCAGACTCAGTATTGGAGCTTAGGAATTCGTTCGTGGTTTTATGCTCTGCATGGACTCGGCATGGGGGCGTGTACATATGCGTATATTTTTGAGGTCACAGCAGGGAGCACGGTAGCAGGTGAAAACGACGTTGTGCGCAGTGAAATCAAGCTATTGTTGAGGAAACGGTGGCATTCGCTGCTAGAGATATATAGATAGAGAGAGATATAAAACATCTTTATTGAAAAGACCCCGGTGGGTTCGAGAGCCCATTGGTTTCACAGTATATGAGTACAGGGCCGAATGAATTGCTGAAGTCTGGTGGTTCCGCTTTTTTTTTTTCAAGCTAGCCGCATTGCAATAACACAAATCCTTTTATTCTCATAATGTGTAAGATATAAACAACATGACGCTTCTGAAAGGGAATTTAGTGTGCCTAAAGATGCTACAGATAATGCCCCACCATTTGATTGTTCGAGGATTCTGAGAGCGGAAAAGCCCGTATTCGTAAAGCAGCTACCCATGTTTATTGGGCAAGTTAAAGGACATTATTCCGTGTATGCGTTTGTTTGAGCTCTGTTTGAAAAGCTCTTGCCTGTTTATACAGTTAGGTCGTCACCATCTCATCGCACGAACCCTTCGCTGGGTCCTCATTGTGCGGCCAAAGAATGCAAGCCTTTCCACGACCGCCATTGAATGTGGGAACTCGCACCACTGTGACCATCTTCAGTTGTTATGCAAGGGACTATTCGGACGCTGTCAAATTCACCCATATTTACGAAGCCCCGTCTTAGCGCTTTAAGAGTATTAAGAAGGCCGTAGCGATCTTTTGAGTCGTCTGTCAAAACTGACAATCTGGCGAGGTTTTGCAGTGCACACAACGATACCCCTTCAAGGTTTGCAGTTTATGCAGTGTTTATGCAATGTTTATGCAATGCAGTCCTTATGCAATGCGCGGGGGAAAAACATAGAGTGGCAGTGTCCGCACTTGCATTTCGGAGGCAACGCATCATTGCCAGAAATGGCAGAAAAGGTCTCTGTGGCTATGCAGGAAAGTGTAGGGACCAGAGATTCTGCGCTTCTATTAGAACACACAGTGTTTCGGAAACACTAAATGTCATTTACAGCTTTTGGTTTTGTCGCTGATGGCTTAAATGGGGCAGTTTAGGAAATAAACAATAGCAATAGTCTTGGTTTTCAAGTTCGTTCAATGACGAAGGACGCGAGAAAATGATAAAAAGAAAAAAAAGAAGCCTGCACTGGTCACTGATTCAATACCCTCCATAAGGGCCTCAGCCCTGGCCAGTTATTCAGTGCGTTGTTGATGGTAGCATTGAATTAGCTGCTTAGAATAGGAAATTCACATAACCGGTTTCAGCGAAAGTCGCTATTTCGGTTGGTACATGCATATATGCATACATAGGTGCTTATGTAAGCACATACATACATTCGTACATACATACATACGCATGCACGCACGTACATACATACATACATACATACATACATACATACATGCATGCATACATACATACATACATACATACATACATACATACATACATACATACATACATACATACATACATACATACATACATACATACATACATACATACATACATACATACATACATACATACATACATACATGCACACACACATACATACACACACATACATACATACATACATACATACATACATACACATTTTACCTCAGTAAAATATGTAGTATTATGAGTGGTAGCAGCTGCCAATATAAATGACACCATATGGGAAAACATAAATAGCAGTACTCGTTTTCGGAGCGTACTAGTTCCTTAGCGTAAGAGCCCACCTGCGGAGACCGTCGTATCTGTACAAACAAAAGCCGGTGTTTGTTCCTTAGTACACGACGAGTTTAGCCACAAATAGGCTAGACTTTTTTGGACAGAGATTTCGAGGCACGCAAATGCACTCACCCATGACCGGCGAAGCTGTAATGATTAACTTCCCCCACGCGCAACTCCGTGTAAAAACGCTCCCGACAAAATTCTAAGCCAGGGTCAGAGATCGGCGTCTTCGCTCGAGCTGTCGTCGTGGGCTCGTCAGCGAGAGGGGAGTTAATCGCCAGCCACGCCAAACGCAGAAAAATCAGCGTGTCCGTTGATATGCGATGAGGCTTCTTGGTCACCAGAGCACGGTGGACACGAGCGCGCTGACAGAGAGACCAGGCTTGCAGCGCTGGATCCGCGCAGTCGTGAAATACTGATGAACCGGGCGTCATTAATCACTCTACGGTCATTAGTGTTTGCTAGAGTGTCCCCGTACTACACGTGTATGAGTGAACGTGTAATGGGCGTGATTTACGACGCGTGCTGAGAGCAGGTGTTAAACGTCAAAAGAGACGAAAGACCTGGTCACTAACTGTCAACTCTGTTTGATAACTCGCTCTGTTATTTGCTTCGAAACCGTCGGAGAGCGTGTTTAACGGTTGAGTGTTTATGACGTTTATGAATATTGGAACGTAAATTTATTTCCTACACGAGAAATAATACAGAGTTGTGTGTACACAGAAGGAGGCGGCAAGGTTTAGTCACAGTGGGGATATACCTTAGGTGTAAGGAAATTGTGGAGACAGCTGGGCGTCCGAGCAAAGGAAATGAAAGTGAGGCCACATACAACTGCCGAAAAACATATTCATTTATTAAAGCAATACAAGGAAACGATATGCGTCAGACGGAGGAGTTAAAAAAAGAAAAATTATTTGTTTTATTCTTAACATATACAACGATGTTTCAGACTTAATCTGCATGTTTAAACTATTCCAAATGATATTGCGGAAGAAAAAAGAATGTGGACATACCACAACTAGCACGGATACTTGACTAAGGGAAGTTTTGATCGGTGGCAAAGCGAGCAGGTCTAATTAGCATTATATAGTTCATTTGGCGAGAAAAATGCCTCAAATATTCACAAAGTTCAAAATTTAGGATAAGATAACGTCGGTAAGATTAGAACAAAGGCTAGCCAACATTTGTACTTATTAAAATGTAGAAGCATGGAATGGTCGGCTACATCAGAGCCGGCTATCCCAAAATCACAAATACCTTACTCAAGCAAAAATAGAAAAACAAAAAAGGAGATATCAGAAAGGACGATACACGCACGAACTCAAGCGCACAAACATTATCTCATATTGCCAGCACTGAAATCACCGTCCAGTACCTGTAGGATGGTCGCTGCTTACACAGGAGTGAAGGGGTCAACAAATGCCTCTACATATACTCATAAGGAAAACGCACGACCGCGATATCAGCTCGTTGAACGATATACACAATGAAAAAGACAAAACAATTGAATCATTCATAGGCCGTCTATAAGATTAGTTGCCACTACGAAATTGCGATGGGTACTTACAGTGCGCCTCTGCCTACAAGGGCATGACCGTGGCCCGAGCACTTTGCCTACTGTGAGAGGACTTCTGTCAAGGGTGTTCAAACAGTCAAGAAGGTGAACCCGCTGGTATTTATATTGAGTATATTCTCTGATAATATGTTCCACTGAAGTGTTCGTGGTATAACAGTATCGACGATGTGAGGACGTTCGTCTTTTGTTGCGACATAAGTCAGGCAAGTTGGCGTAAACAACGGAGAAGCTTCTCGAATGTGGGGTCAGTTTTTTTTTTTGGCTCCGTGAAAACCACAGGAATGGGTCGACTCTGTACATAAGTGAAGACTTCGCATGTTTGTAGAACTACATGCGTTTGCAAAGTTCGAGCCACAGAGCGCAAAATATATTGTGCATGTCTAAAACTGAGAACGTGAAGGGCGTCAGGGTTCTCAATATCTATACTGAAGTAGATAATCTGTCCGCCACCTTCCTCCCCAAAATTCCTACGTGGTTCAGTGTCTACTGAAAACAGGCTTCTTGACCAGAGCGAGAAGTGATGACCAATGCTTCAATAGCTTTATATATTAGAAGATAATGTACGTACATGAAAATCAAATTTCTTCATCACTTCTAGGTCTCCTTCAGAGCTGGAATATATGCCATTCCGATGCGACTGCTGTCACTTTCGTCAGTAAATCTTGCGGCTTTTAATATGCGTAAGACCTCTGCCACCGTAGTTACAAATACGAGCAAATGTGTGGAATTAGGGTGGCAAAAGCGTGGAGCGAAAGTGAAAATGCGAATGGCTTCTTTGTGAAAAAATAGACAGAGCGTAGTTGATCCCATGATGAGATAGCATGGTTGATATAGCTGTGAATATGTGTGTCCTCACAACAACAACAACAACAACAACAACAACAACAACAACAACAACAACAACAACAACAACAACAACAACAACAACAACAACAACAACAACAACAACAACAACAACAACAACAACAACAACAACAACAACAACAACAACAACAACAACAACAACAACAACAACAACAACAACAACAACAACAACAACAACAACAACAACAACAACAACAACAACAACAACAACAACAACAACAACAACAACAACAACAACAACAACAACAACAACAACAACAACAACAACAACAACAACAACAACAACAACAACAACAACAACAACAACAACAACAACAACAACAACAACAACAACAACAACAACAACAACAACAACAACAACAACAACAACAACAACAACAACAACAACAACAACAACAACAACAACAACAACAACAACAACAACAACAACAACAACAACAACAACAACAACAACAACAACAACAACAACAACAACAACAACAACAACAACAACAACAACAACAACAACAACAACAACAACAACAACAACAACAACAACAACAACAACAACAACAACAACAACAACAACAACAACAACAACAACAACAACAACAACAACAACAACAACAACAACAACAACAACAACAACAACAACAACAACAACAACAACAACAACAACAACAACAACAACAACCTTTTTATGTCCGCTACAGGGCGAAGGCCTTTGCGAGAAAACTAATTGTCCCGATTCCAAGTGGCACCAGCAGATTTTGCAGCCCTAAGAATAAAGCCGTCATAAAACGCAATTGATGCACGGAACCAGAAGAATAATCTGGCTTTCAGAAAGACACATTATACGGAGGAAACAAGTGAGTTTATGAAATAGATGAGTCCCCGCAATGACTCCGAAAGCAACAACACGATGGGAAAAAGCAGTTGTAAAACGTATTCCTTGGTGCCTTGCTTCCATGCTAGGAATCCGTTTTGAATGATTCCTAGCATTAGGATAACCAAACTTAATCATTTACGTCGCCTTTGTTGTGAGCATATCACACCTACCATTATTTTACATGAAAATCAAGTGCAACTATTTTGACACATTTTTATTTCCTTCCACAGTCTATCTCTCTACCTCAGAAACTTTCAACCAATCATCCTTTCATCCATGTTACTTCAGTAACATGCAGGCTTCACGCACGTCAGCACATGTTTCTGTGTTTCATTAAAGAGCTTTCTCTCCCTCTCGGTCTGACTTTCTCGCAGGCCCTAGCGCTGACACAGAGCTGAACCGGTGTTAAGAAACGTTCTGCTGGATCAGTGTTGCCTGCCACTGAACGTCGGCAGGCTCGTCATACCGTTACGAACGCAATCGCTACCTGGATTTCTACGCGCCCACCGACGCCGGTAAACGACGTAGCGCTCGTGCGCTTTCATCACTCCTGCTTTTCCAATGCCCCAAGTTGTGAGTAGTACCCTGACTGCACGTAAGTCGCCACGGTGCAACCGCCGGCACGCACGAAAAGGAAACGTCCACTACCTCGCTCGCTGTCTGTTTGGAAGAGCGATCTAACGGCAATTGATCCGCGCGCTACCGACATCGTGGTCGTGGTGGTGAGACTTCCACAACCTCAATGAATCATCCTGCAAGAGCAAGGGGGTCGGGGTTCCCTATATGTCCAGGGGTTCACCGCTGCAATAAACGGCACCCTGCGGGCGTCGAAAAAAAAACAAGTAGTAACCAGCGAATGTTCGAGTATCGTCCTCCTTACCGCAATTAGTTCGGGCAAGCTGTTCGCGGACTCTGTGGGTAAGAAACCGCAACGCTTTCCCCGTCCGCACGCGCCATTAGAAGCGTTCCTGAACCACCACAGGCACTCCCATTTTGGGGTCGCTCTTCGATCATGTCCGCTGTTTCCTTCGAGTCATTTCTTTTCTTCCGTTTCACTGTTTTGTTTTACCTGCCCAGTGTAGCGGTTTCTTCTTTTTTATTTCTTTTCGTTGGAGCTTTTGTTGTGTAGTCTGGTGGTAAACCGGTGCAGCTTGCAGTCTGCGCGATTCACGACGGCCTTGTAGCAAAGTAGCGTGTACTTTTGTATACCGGGTGTACCAAATACCATGCACAAACGCCTAAAAATATGCAAATCTAATGCATATCGGGAGTTTTAAAGCTGTATCGGGAGTTACTAATGTCTGTCTACAATTTTTTTTTCATTCACACTTTTCATGTGACTATAATACTTGAGAAGGTGACTAATAAATTAAGACACTGTCATTTACGCCGCATGTAAAAAGATACTCTGAGTATCTCCATAGGACGGCAAACAACATTACCTTGGTTCTGTACAGCTAGCTGGCATTTGCTCATTTTTAAATCTTGGTGCATGATAGCTGGAACAGCCTGTATAACACACAGTCACTCAAAACCTATATCGCGGGCTACTTAAATATCGGCAAACCGCTACAAAGGTCGCTGACTTTGGTTTACATAGATACAAATGCCTCCGTTGGCGACCAGTCATTTACCGCTGCTCTATAACGCCCAGGAATTAGCGCGCTGGGGTGGCCTGTGAACTGTTTAATCAGACAATTGTATATAATTACCGTATTTTGTCGCGTATAACCCACCACCGCTTGTAACAGCCAACCGCATTACAACAGCCCAGAAAAAAAAAAAAAGGTTCAGAGCCCTTCCATTCCATTCCGTACCATCGCAGCTGTAGAGATAGGTTGATAATAAAGATGTTGAAAGAAAATACAACCTACAAACCAGAATTAGTTTAGTTTTTGCACATTTTTTCGTTTTAATAAATAGCTTACTCAATGATTTTTAAAATTCTTATCCTTTCTTTGTTTGCTCTTTCGGATTTATTATTTGGTCACCAAGGTGACTATTGCTTTGTGATCGCTATGACGTATGGCCAGTCACTCAGTAGCGACAATGGAAATATACTAGGCCAATATGAGGTCTACACACGGCGGATGACGCGTCCTGGGCACACTGATGCTTGTGTAAAGTTGAATGTGGAACCTTTCCAAGAGATACGCCATGAACCACTTCCCGTATGGCCGAGAAACGGCTATGTTGAAATCAACCGCAATTGCGATGGGGGTGGAGTCGGGGGCTTTTGATGCAACTAAAGGTGCATACTGTTGGCGTATGCGGCATGACCTTCGTCCGTATTACGCGCCGCCCTACCGTTGCCGCGCAACATTCCCACTTCTGCTCACGACGGTGTTCTTCGCAGGCGCGCTGTTCTTCTGCAGTCCTCACAGCACGCGGCCTACCGTTCGCAAGGGAGGAAGGGAACTCAGATAAGGTTACTTGGTTTGCCTATGGATCCGGTGACTTCAAACCGTAATGCATACTAAACGGCGTCTATTCCGGTTTTACATATTTATTATGATATCTTGTTATCATAATATGTTTTGACATTTCTCGCGATTAAACGCGCCTGGATCATACCTGTCGATACGATGTTGCTTGATGCTTCAGCTGTTGTAGCTCTGGGGTGGCCGCCATATTTTTTCGCTTACGCACACAAACCGCGAGAACATAGCGTACAACAGCTCCAGTGCAATGTCCGCGCGCGTACCCGCTGAAGTAACTGCACGAAACAACCGTCATTTTTTTTTTTTTGCGAAAACAGCCTAACCCGCCTCGGTTGCTTAGTGGCTATGGGGTTACGCTGCTAAGCACGAGGTCGCGGGATCGAATCCCGGCCACGCCGGCAGCATTTCGATGGATGAGATCCTGATTATCGCTCGTAAAACCCCAATTTTATTTTTATTTAACACTTGCCATGACTCCAAAATAGAGGTAATCTCCCTTTCCCATTGGAGTCTCCTAACACATCATCTCGGCTTTGTTGTGGTCGTTGAGCAGCTAAGGAGCTAAAAGAACATTGCCTGAAAGGGAGGATATTGGTCACCTTAAGTAAATAAATGTCCCAAATGCTCAAACTTTAGTTGCACTTTTTCTTTCTTCATTGTACGAAGCGCATGAAAAAGGAACTTTCATTTGATGAAAGTGAGTGTTTAATTTAGCCTTGAGAAGCAGCAAACAGCTCCTCTCAAACTTCTCCTATTAGAAATCGTTTAAACTTGTTATTTAGAACTTAAAATTACCACTCCTTTTTAATATGTTGTAGGAAATTGAAATTGTAGCAAAGAAAAACAAACTATAAATTTGTCGGAGCCGGATGCAGGACCATTCTTCACGTATACAATCAGAAAGTTCTAGCATGGACTGACTGATGAACCATACATTATTGGCTGCTTATCTATACCAGCTTTTTATAGACCGCCAATTATAGGCCAAATGAAACTTTACACTCAATGCTTTCTCATTTGAGATACATGGTGGAATACTCTAGTGCTACCTGCTCATTGCAAAAGGCAACAGGACTAGTAGGCGCTACGTATGCGGTCGTGAGATTCCGCCGCAAACTTGCTTCAACTCTTTTTGTCTAGAAGCGAGGTAAGCAAATACCGGCAGCTTCTGTATAATACTGTGTGCCACTGAACAGTCCACCACGTACCTCCTTTGTTCAGAAGGTTTTAAAATTACAACTGCAGGAATTTATTCCAAACTATATGGAATTTACACGGTGCCAATGAAGCACTGGTTCTCACTTTCGCGTGCAAGTCAGCGGTGTTTGACCGACTAATTATAGCAGGTTTCACGGCAATCGCTTGCTGTAAAAATATCGCAGAAATCTCTATTCGTGCCATCACGTTTTGTTGTAATAAAGCACATGTATCGAGGTTTGAATACTACAGCAGTAACATGTAGCGCCCCTAACGCATACCTACGCTCATATTTTTACACTGAGAACTATTGTAATGGCGTCATACGAGTTTATGACGAGAAAACGGAAGCGGATGCTTGACAAAATTCGCTCCAGGTAAACTCCAAAGGCATTTACGTGTGTGTTTAAGGACCGTGCACTGCAGTTGTCCTTCAGACAGATTATAGGTGAGTTTTGATTCGTGCGGTTGTCAAGTATTTAGCTTAGTCTCAATAAGGGCACGTGGGGCACCCACGCTAACTCCCAGTTATGCTACGGGCAACCTTCTCACTCTCACCTAGGTTAGTATTTTTTTTTATTTGCAAGCCACAGGGGGAGAGCTCTTCTGTAAATTGCTAATAAACCTCGAAATCTAAGAAGTACGACAGGAGCACACACATAAGCTGCTATACTACGCACATTTTCTGCGTTTGCCAATTGGGCATAATTTTCTATTTTACTGAAGTTTAGCAAACATGATCGCTTTGGTCGGTGCCACATGCCACGACAACCGAAAAACTGCGTATTGGAAGCCATATTTTGCGCATGGTATGTCTTGCATTGTAATTATACACGAATGTCTTGGTCTTTGCTTTTTATTTTGAAAAAAAAGAAGACCGAGGAAATACCTGGCAAAGAAATAAAGCACAGCCGCGGTCATCCTTGTTCAGCGAGGGCTGCAAACACACGTGCGCATGTTCTGCCAGAATGCCTTGCAAAATGATGCATGGCCAGCGCACCTATTAAAACATGATTATGATTCTTGAAGACCGAGCTAGAGTAATCGGAGGATGCGATGCATATACATTTATCTCACGGTGTGGGAACAGTTTCAATAAGGTAAAATACCTATGCATTTGGTGGATGCGCGACTTTGTAATTTTCATTGCAAATTCTCGTTCAGTCGTAGATGCAGGCGTAGTTCGCACTGGTTGTTATTTAAATGAAGTATTCCTTTTTATTTTACTTTAATATGCGTGCCACCTACCACGATGAAATTGTTTCGCGCAGAACTGATGCTGGATTACATAAATGACACTACATTAGGCTATTAACTTTGGGATTATTGTAATATTTACGCAAAGTTCCCTGTCTCACGCAGGGAGTTGACTGTCTGGAGTAATAAGCAGGAGATTTCCAAAAATAAATTACAAAGAGAAGTTTTTAAGAGTTGTCTAAACCTCTGAACTATATATATTCCTTTTGGTTGCGTACTTCTCGCAGACAAATTCAACCTTGCTGGACGATGATGTCATATTACACACTATAAGCTTAAGGTGAACACGCAGTCGAAGTACGTGTGAGTTTGTGTACGTTTAAACAAAAGTGAACAATTTCGGTTTTTATACGAAAGGCAGCAAGGATCACAGAACCCATTACGAAGTCCACATGCGAAGAAAAAGTAAAAAAAAATTTCTTGCTTTCGGACACAATTGTACTCGATTGCTGTGAGCGGATTATTAGCCTGTGCTTATCGATTCCGTTTGTGCCCTCCACCCTGCAGCGTATCTTATATCATAGATATGGAAAGCCTGTTGCAGAATAAATGATTTCCTCATATGGAACTAACTTTTCGAGTGTTCTCCTGATTTCCCAAGAAATTTGTCTAATCTTCTATTGGAGAATTTGTTCTCGCGCATGTAACATACTGCATAGGGAAAACAGAAGGTATACATGATTTATGCACAAACGACATTGACCCTCAAGAAATCAGATCTAATACGCTAGGAATAGCAACAAACAAGTCGATAAGATTAGACGGGATGACTGTAAGGCTTGCTAAATAGATTTTGGACGTTCTCGTATAACTTTTATACCACCTATTCAAGCATTCTATAGAAGTAGCAGTGTGCCCATCTTATTTAGAAAGAGCGAAAGATTGTTCTGATACACGAAGCTGAGGATCACTGTCATCCCGCTACTTACAGGCCAATAATTCCGAAGAAAATTATTTAAAACTGTTTTCATCAGATAATCGGTGCTAATCACGAGGTCGCGGGATCGAATTCCGGCCACGGCGGCCGCATTTCGATAGGGATGAAATGCGAAAACTCTTGTATACTCAGATTTAGGTGCACGTTAAAGAATCCCAGGTGTTCCAAATTTCCCGAGCCCCATCTATGGCGTGCCACATAATCGGATCGTTGTTTCAGCACACAAAACCCCATATTATAATGAATTATAATCTTTAGAAAGCTCCAAAGTGAACGGCAATGTTATTCAGGCGAAGGTCTGTTTGTTTACCATTCCATGGTTTCATCTGGAGCGGTCGGTCTACTATGTAACATGCCTACAACTAAATATCGGCTCGGAATCAAATGCGAGTGTTGATTTTGATGATACTTGGCATACTATCGCACATGCCCACAACGACGTGTTCGCCAGGAAGTGGGGAGGTACATAACGTGCCAACACATACATCTGTACCATGGGGCAGTGAGAGGCGCCACAGACACGAAGCTTTGACCCTGCCGTCCAAATGGCGGTAGTGGCCTGGGCAGCGAAGGCCACCGGTGCCCAAGGGATTCAGGAGTCTGAGCCACCGTCCTCCCTTCTTTATTTTGCTTTCAACAAATATTTGCATCAGTCAGTGAGTCAACGCAAAGTAGATATTTGAGATGATAGCCATTTGTTCTGTATGATCATGCTTTCCATACTATTGCACGTAAACAAAACGGTGGAGTTGCCAGGAAGCTGATGGTACATTTAAAATAATTAAGCAGAAGTAAAGAAATACAAGCCTGATATGATTTGTCACATTTTGCAGGGTCGGTATGCGAGAGCGCATGAGCTCGCCAGTTTTCTTCACACCAGGGACTCGGGAAACAAATGTGCCAAATTATAGAATTTCACAAAGGCATCGCTTCGCAGAGATTCCAACGTATCCTCGGATTCGCATAAATTTTTCTAGGTGGTCAAGCGTGCGGAGGCATTTGAACGAGTCCCTCGAATGCTCAGACCTATTTCTTTTTCTGCCTATTATCGCAGCACCTTTTTTACAGGCTACTTCGTCCTTCCTCTACGACTGCATGGAATGACACAGTGTAAGCTTAAAGCCAACGCGCACTTACAATACGTGTTATTGGAGTTATGCTTATAAAGATGGCGATAATTTGTAGTTTCATATATAGGCTGCGAAAGTGGCAAAGTGAATCACGGGATATACGTGTTAGGGGACATCGAAGGAGCAGACAATTTCATTTGACTTAGTTTTTTCTTTCTTTTTTATTCCGGCACTTCTGCTTGCACTTGCTGCTCGCGGCCTATCAACGCAAGCCGATATCGCGACAAATGTTCGCGATGGCTTTCAGACAGTTCTTCTGCCCCTGTCTGCAGCTTTATAAGCAACACACCCTTCAAGTGCTATTGTGTTTTCTGTATAAATGCGTTCACTTTTTCATTTAGAGAACTTGCGGCCACACGTAGTAAACCTACTCCATAGAAAGTGTATGGTAACTCTCAAATTGAATCAAATGATCGCCACGCAGTTTCTCGTCAAGCGGTTAATTAGTCGACGACTCTGCCTTCGTTGTTCGTATGCGACACGACATGCAGTAATTTCTGTCTGCCTGCGCTCCCAGTTCTGTCCCACGTAGGATTATGCTTTTGTATTCGGTTCATTTGTCAGAACAAAAACGTTTGTTAATTTCATCAATGTTTCTTCTCTGAGCCGCTTGTTTGCTGCCCGTCAAGTTTGCGAGCAAGACAAAGTCTTTTTTTTTTTTTGCCAGCGGCGTGCCGTGGTTCGGTTAATTTCCGGTGCAGTGCGCTGGATCTCTGGAACCCACTCGCTTCGCTCCTGGGTGCCATTTCCATGACGAGGAAATTCTAGTTTCATGCGTTTTTCTTTTTTTCACAACGGTTAAACTGTTCTCGATAGTTCTTGTACTATTCGTGCAGCATCTACTCCCGGGAATTCATTTTAGTACCGGAATGGTTTCGCGAATACTCTTCCGATGCCTGCTTTTTTCCGCTTCACACAGTTTCCTGCTCAGCCGAATTTAGTTCTCGGAAGTTTGGAAAGAGCAAACGTGCTGTTCTTGACACAGAGGACAAAAACAAGGAAAATGAGACTGATGCTTTGAAAACTCGTGTCCCGCAGGTGCAATCTTGTCTTTACATAATAAAGTTCATGGAGTTTTGCACGGGCAACTTATGAGCCTTTATTTCTGATAGTTTGCCATTACTGACGCCCTTAACTTGGGCAAGAAAGTTTTTGCTTCTTTTTTCTCATATCTGCACGGTTTTCAGAGCCTCATAGATTTATGGAAGAAACTGAAGCTTGACAACGGCGCTATAGACAGTATTTCAAAGGGCGCCTCACTACGTTTGGAAATTGCAGAAAGAATGGCGGCGCGTAGATCACGCGATGCCAATCGTGTCTGCAAAGCGTCAAACTTCCACACGGTCTGAAAAAAACAATTTCACTTTCAAACAGAAGCCCAAGCGCCTGAGGTATCTCAGCTTCCAGCCAGAATGTCAAACTCATTCGCGCAAATTCCCCTGGGTAAAACGCACTGCCTGCAGAGTCTTGGCAACGACACATAACTTGCGCAAATCGTTCAATGTTGATCGCACTCTACCACCACATGGGAGTGCGTGGCCCAGTAAAAAAAGAAGAGGAAGACTAAAAAGAAAAGAAAAGGAGGTGCCGTCCTTGGCGGGAACGTGTCTCGTGTCCTTCCTCCAAGGCTTCAGAGCAGGCAGGAAAGAAGACTTCCCTTGCTGATGCTGGTCGAGGCAGATGTAGGAAGTGTCAACGTGGGCAGTGAAGTTTCCCTTCAGTCAGCCCGGCAGCCCGATATTATAACTTCTACTGTGCCCTCCTACAGTAAACAAATTTCAGCTTTTTTGTTTTGCGGTAAGATGCTCCGTAGACGGCGTCCTACAACTTCCATTGTATAGCGAAAGTTCCTAATGAGCTCTGGTGAGGGTGTCTTGAGAAGTAGTTCCAACTAAGGTACCGGGGAGCTTTACACCATAAGACAACCTGTCTAACACTTCTTAGAATCTTTGTGAAGGGAAGCTTTAGTAAACAGGTTAAATAAATGTTTTACAAGCAGTGGTCATGCGTACAATTTTTACTTTCGCACTGTGCAACGTGTATTCTCATGGAATATTGGATTTATCGGCGACGAAGCTCACAACTTTGTTCTAGTGTAATTTGAATGTTTATGCAATGCACCGTTCACAAGCCACGCCGAAAAACAAACTCCAAATCAGGTGGACGCACAATGTGAGCCGCCTGCGCAGTGATGCCTTAAGCGCGATGGCGATGTATGACGCTTGTCGAAGCAAGAGTGGTTATGAGAGGTGCACGCACAGAAAAGTGCGACACCTATCGACCTGGATACAGGGGTTCTGTACTTGTTGTGTCACAGTGGCAAATATTCGATTTCGAAGATCGACCAAGAACGGGTACATGCCCCCTGTAAACACAGTATAGCGTTTCCTCTGAACTGTTTTGTGTATGGACTGCTGCGAGTGGAAAAACGGGTAGATGTCAAGCTTAACGTTATCTACTATACAGCATTAAAGAAATGACCCACCGTCTAGTGGTGCCCGAGACTGCGCTGCTCGCTGGAGTTCGGCGCACTCGTAGACGGTTGGGACTACTATGCATGCGCTCGGTTTGGAGACGACATATTCCGCTATGGTCGAAGGGGCTCGGTATTCTCATGTCTCGTTGGCCGAGTCCCTTTACGCCATATCTAAACGCTACATGTCGAACGCAGGGGGTGCCGTAAATGACTGAGAGCAAGCGTGAAAATTTCAGTGCCACATTGCGCAGTTGTAGGCCTTATAACTCCTTGGGGGCTCTAGTTTTATGTTTGACAATGCACACCGACTGCGCCATAGTGAGCTTTATCGAACGCGATCCTCTGCTGCTCGGATCCAGAAACATGTACCGTTAAGCGACGCCTCTTCTCCAAATGCGGCTCGCGATGTTTAAGTTAGCTTCGACTGCATCATGCATTACGCGACAAGGGCACCTTCTGTGCACGCGAAACATACACGCATGATCGAGTAATTGCTTCTTTCCTCTACACAATGAAGCCGAATTCAGCCGCTTCACTTTTATCCACGCAGTAGAAAGTTTTCGTGCTTAACTTATGATACAGCTAGCGCGGGGGGTCCTACATTCTAGTATTGCAATCGTGCACGCTGCCTATTCGTAATAGGCCCGCCGTGTTCAGAGGCGGTCGGAAATAATTGGGATCCCCCTCTCTTGCTGCTCGAGTCTCTCCATGCAATTTCTGGGCCATAATTGCTGAACGCGCGGGGGCGTCGTAGAAGAACACGCGTGAAATTTCTGCTTAGGAGCATAGGTTTGAGTCTAAAGGATTACATATAGTATGGGTGAGTTTGCATTCTTAAACGTGAGCGCTCTGATAAAAAAACGTACGGCCTATAGCCTTGGCTCTCTGAACGCTGAGTGAAAGCCTAAATTTGGCAGTGATTGCGTCACGGGCGGCGTGCCGACGGCCTCATCTATGCACATGACGCACGCATGATTGAGTAATGACTTCTTTTTCTCCTATACGCAATGACATTCAAGTACGGAACTCAGGTAGTATATGGCTGCAAAAATATAAACGATAATAGTGTAACATGTTTTAATTACATGCGGTTTTAGCAAGCGGCCATCTAGCTGTCTGCACTGGAAGGCATTTCTCGTGATAATTTGGCATGCGTGCGCGATGCAGAAATGAACTGGATCGAATGACAAACATAAAAACGAGGAGCCTAAATACGTTAAACATTAGACGTATACCAGGCACATGCTGCGACAGTCTCTTTAATTTATCAAACGAAATATATTTGTAATGCCGAAGGTTCAATCTCCACGCAGGCAGACCTGTACACCTGTTCAGTGTGTGGTGCTGTAGAGACTATAGAACATGTGCTCGTGGTGTGCCCTGAGTATGCGCGCGAAAGACTGACAATGGCAGATATCTTGAGACATTTACACAATGCACCACTGTCGGAGGACCTCTTGCTAAGCGCATGGCCACAGAGTTGGCAGACGACAGAGACAATGCGTGCTCTTTCGCGTTACCTAGGTTACACGGGCCTGGACTCCCGCCTGTGATAACAGTTGTGCAATGTGTCCTTCACCTCGTTCCTCCCATTATCATCCCCCCATCGTGACCCTTTTTCTTCCCCTCTTCCCCTTCCCTTACGTAGAGTAGCAGGCCAGATGCTCCAATATCCGGCCGACCTCTCTACATTTTCCGATCATTAAAATACTTCTTCTTCTTCGTGTGCTGATATACACGTAAAAGCATTAGTGTGCATGCATGCTTGTGCACGTGTTCGCCTATGTGTGCGCGTGAATAAGGAGCCAATAATAAACAAGCGGCGGAATTTTTATAACGGAGTTTCTCATGCAAAAGATTGGCTTTTGAAAGTAGGGGAGCTGCCGTCTAATATGTCAAGCCTTCGTAACTATTTCAGCGTTGCCACGTTTACTCAGGGGATACAGCAAAATCTTTGCGCTCATATTTGTTCGTGAAACGCTCGCTGAGCCTTTCGCTGGGCGAAATTAATCTTCTGCATACTGGAAGTTTCCGATCTCCTCGAGAAGGCAACCTACCACTAACACCGGAGAAGGCAGCATCTGAAACTTCGCCTTCTTGGCATAAGCTTTTTTTTCTTTTTCATTTACTGTCACTCTAGCTGACCCAGCCTCGGAGACTGACGCTTTCAATTTGCCACCTATTTCTTTGGCGGTGCGTGCCATACTTGTGTGCACCTCTCTCCTGAAAATACATTGCTATTTTGAGAAGGTCAATTGCTCTGTGGCAACGCACAAGGACACATTAGGTATCTGTCCGTGAAACAGATTTTTGCGCAATTCCGCAAATTTCGGGCATTCTAGCAACTATGATGTTTTTATCCCCCAGTGCACGGCATAACAAGCCCGTTGGTGAGGGCGACAGTCCTATCCTGGTTCGGCACACCGGCGTTCTCGCTGACTGGGTCACACACGGGGGTTTCTGCAGGCTTATGAATCGTTTAGTTCTAAAACGCTGCCGCGGAAGAAGGCACGCGCATGTACGACACGCAGCGTCAGAAAAGAGGTGCAAAATTGGATGCTTCAGCCAAGAAGGCGAAGTTGCAGACGCTGCCTTCTCCGGTGTTAGCAGCAGCTTGCCTTCGCGATGAGGTCGGGAACATCCAGCATGCAGAAGATTAATTTCGCCCAGCGAAAGGCTCAGCGCGCATCTCGCGACCTAATACAGAGTGTCCCTTATTTCCGAGTAAACATTGCCTCCTATTCCTTCTCCTGAAGTTTACCAAGTAATGCTAACCCTGGCCAATGCAGTAAAGCAGTCGACGAGCTCATTGGAAACGGAGGGAACTCAGACGAGTGATAGTGTTCTACCTGTGTATGCTGCGATCAACTGCCCATCCTAGGTATCTTTATCCCCGCATGTTTAAAGGATATGCTAGGGCACATTAGTTGCTGGTGTGCCTCTACAAGGCTAGATCCGCCCGTGCTTATTTTTATCCTCCTCCTCCCCTTTGCATCTTTTGCGTGCATTCGCAGTGCACCACAAGAAACGCTTCGTGAAAGCACGCAGCACTTAAGCGATAGGCACTAGACTTCTGTAGTAAGTCCAGTGCCTATACGCATTTAGGCACTCCTCGATTGACAAGAAGTAACTAGAGACGTCAAGTGGACACAGTCTTTCCTCCTTGTGTCCATGCCTGGGTTGCCACACTTATTCTAATCAAGGGTGACTGACGAAGAAGTGCACATCGCTACACTTGTCTTTTTTATACCGACTAGACTGGGATTCCACGCTACACCGACGAAAATGAATTAACGAACAAAATAAACAAACAACGAACGAACAATAAATGAACATAAATGCGAATATCAATTCAGATATAGAGTGTAATTGCAAAACTGTCCTCTATAAACGTACATGTCTGCCAGGCTAAGTTGAATCACAGCTTTTCTAGCGTGACACAAAAACGAGAACATGCAGAATAAAAGTTGTTATTCATGTACTTGCATGCACTTACACACAATTGCGAGGGTTTATTGAAGAAATCGTGATAGATTCATACACCTCGGCGCGACACGCTGCCGTGACGCGTGTCTTATACTGCTAACAACGTGTCTTGCGTGGCAAGTTGCCTTTATTGCGTAACAATGTTTAGGTGTCTAAAACAGCTCAGAACGCTTGCTTCGATCAGTATACGCCTTTGCTATTTACCTTTTATCGTGGCTGCAACAAATTAATGATGAAGTCAGCGATCACTTAGTTCATTCTCCAATAGAATAAAATAAAGCAATAGTGAGCTTTTTTACGTTATTATTGACATAAATGGTTTGCTTTCAAGCTCCTAGACCTATATAGAAGGACGGCAGTGAGCTGAGAAAGGGTTTCGAATTGTAGCTAGTAGATAACAGCACAGCATTAGCGCTGATGATTCGAAGATCACCCTGAGTGCTCTCATAACATATTTCTTCAACGCATGGGGAATCGGATTATACTGGCGAGCATTGTACGCGAGCACGGACTGACAAAACGCTTATCAGTCGGTAAGTCTACCATGGTGCTTCGGAGAGGTAACACATTCTGAAAAAGCTGTCTCTAATTAAATGAATAAGCAGTTTACGGAGTTTTATATGGCTACTGCGAAATTTTATGCTTGCTCAAGGAAGAAAGAAATTATATGAATAAGCTGGCAAAACAACGAAAAAAGATTAGCTGCGGCTTAGCTCAGCTAACACTGGATGTGCAAAGCGAAAGCTTGGTTTAGCCTGGTTAAGTCTTGGTTTCAGTGGTTAAGCTTTAATTCAGCTGTAATTATTTTACTTAGTATTCAATCAAAGTTAAGCCAGGTATGACGGCTGTGACTAGGTAAGTGGCTAGACCTGACTGCAATTAGGCGTACGTAGTTTATTACGATCAGTCCTTCCAGAGGTGTGCGATTCCCACCTACACAGGATCACGCAGTCGATTTCAGACCGACCTCCGGCCGAAGCTTGACTGTCTAATCATTGTTATCTTTAGCAGCGCCTTTTGAAGTGCCCTTATTCATAACTCTGCAATGTCGTGCAACCGTACACATTAGTCTACATCCTTTGAAACTACCACTGAACAGGCTATAATCTTAATGTGTGTTGCAATGTAAGTTGCGACAACTACGTCTTGAAAGAAAATGCTAAAACAAACTCGCCCCAATTGAAAGCATCTCTAGCGGTAACGAAAGAGTGGAGGCCTGAATATTGAAATCGACTTCAAAGAAGACCGCCGAGGACAACGCCGTAACTTTGCTGCCAAGGTGAAATCAAAGCTAACCGAGTCTGTACCGAAACATTCACATGCAGTGACAAGATCCAACGAGTTAGAGAAGGCTTACCCTCCAGCCTGAACTTGGCCGGAAGAGTGCCACCCCGTAGAGCAATGACATACTAGTTTCCGTTTCATTTTGATAGCGAAAGTAGAAAGGAGAACTCGACAAAAAAGCCGAGGTTTACTTTTGGCCCGGGAGTAAAGGGTAGACGCGAAATTAGTTTTCTTCACGACAAGAGGGACACCAAGTGCTTACCTTTTAGAACAACGAGGATGGAGAAAGTTGCGTGAGCCGCATTTAGTGATTGCTCTTGCAGCAGTGTAGTGCGGGTTCTTCCAGGAATATGCAGATTGTCTCGTTCCACTCCTCTCGTTGGTCTCAGGCTATGCCACGTTCCAGTGAACACAGGAAGTAATTTGCGAAACGGCTTGCTGTGCACACGAATGAGTATTCCTGTCTTTTTTTATATATGTTTGTTTGGTTTCGGTCGAGAAAACGCTCGTGTACGTTCTAATGGAAGTTAGGCGCTTTGACCTCTTCGTCACTCCACAGTGTGCGCTCTTTCTCATCGGTATCGTGCTGAAAAACCTAAATGAACGGCTTTACCGCAATAACATTTTTTTCCTTATTAAAACATCGCAGGTTCGCTTCTCAAATACACCCTATTGTTTGAAGGCGCAAGTAAAATTATTTTATTTACCCTTCATAAATATGTATTTATAGCGGTACTTCCTGTAGAAATGACAACGTCATAATTACTAACATCACGAGAACCTTCTAGCACCAGGCTTTGAGGAGCGATTCATGTGCTCTGACGCGTATTTCTGTTTTCTGTGTTCCTTTTCATTAGATACCCACAACACGTTCCCACCTCATGAACTGTTCTTCTGCGTCAAACATCTAGCGTCCCTTTGAAGCCTAGGTGAGAATCGCACATCGTATACAAAAAAACATTCATTGATTTTGTGGTTACCCCAGGGAAACCATTGGCGAGTTATTCCAGTTTGGATGGAAAATGATGTTTGCAAGTAAGAAATACCCATATATATATATATATATATATATATATATATATATATATATATATATATATATATATGCGTATTTTTCACTTGCAACATCATATATATATACAGTGTGTCTGTGTGTGCGTGTCTTTGTTTATTGGCTTCTTATGCAATGATGATTAAAATTTTGGGACACGCACACGCACGCCCGGACGCACGCATGTACACACACACACACACGCACAAACACGCACGCACGCACGCATGTATATATGGGGGGGGAGGGAGAACGAGAAGAAAGGGCCTTCGAGGGGCCCGATTTTTATTAACCATTTCATAAGAAGCCAACAAACAAAGACACCGAGGAGAACATAGGGAAAATTACTTGCACTTGCTAATTGAAAAAAAGAATTGGTAAATTCATGGAAATGAAAGTGGATGAAAGAATAACTGGCAGAAGGTGGGATACGAACTCACCTCTTCGTATTACACGTGTGATGCGCTTACCAATTGAACAACCGCGACGTCATCTTCCCATCCACTTTCTTATGTATTTGCGTTTTACTACTAGAACAAACCCTGGGAGTGCTGGCCAGCGACACCGCTCACAAACCTTGGCGGCGATTGTGGAACATCCTTTCTGCCGCAGGCGTCACGACTGTGTGATCTATTTGGGTGACGGTAACTGGTCAACAAACCCAGACCCGCTAACTGATGGCAAGAAATGCGCGCTTATGACTTGTATCACGTTCTTAATGTTATCTAGTGATCTAATGCCCCATAAGAGGTGGCGATTGATTAGTGTAGATAAATATAGTTTGTTATATATTGGACATTTACCTTTCATTGGTAATGTGTGGCGATGTTTATTCTCTCAGTCCAGCGACGCGATTTATTTTGTCACAAACTTTATCAACTTCTTTCTTCCAAAACAGTGTATATGTCCACGCAACTCCAAATGCCTAATCCGACGCTTTAAAATGAAGAATTTTAATTCGATCATTTTGAAGACATCATGTTTTGTTTATTTCAACAAATGTGTGCTTCATGCGATCGGGTGTAGCTCGTGTTCTTTGTGTTTTTTTTTTCGTGTTGATTTTTACATTACTTGGTAGTTCTAGATCTTTCGAATGTGTCTATACTAGCAGACAACTTTCTATGGTTATGAAGGGAAAACTACGGAGGCAAAGAGCGCACAAGTGACTGTGCTTCTGAAAACAGACCCAGGTTTTCATCCACGTTAGTTTAAGCTGGAGAAGAGAAAACACACACACACCTTATTATCAACACACACAAACACACACACACCTTATTATATAAGGCAAAACACACCACTGAATGCAAAAGTTTACTTTTTTTGCGATTTTTCCCTTCCGCGTCAGGGTAAACGCGAAACCGTCGCACCTGGAAGCTGTTTTGATACAGCGTATGTTCCAAGCAACCAAACTGGCGGACTACTTGGCGCCGTAACACATGTGCAGAATCTCCGCTCCCGTAGCTTTCCTGTCATAGCCACAGAAAGTTCTCCGCAAATATAGCTATGTTTTGGCACCCAGAAAGTCAGTTAAGTGTGGATAAAATATACAGTGCAGTTCTTTCACCAACGGGCACCTTTGATCCTATACTATGGTTTTCCTACAAATTTTGTAATTTCCAATGAGGGTTGAGTGCCAAGATAACTACTGTAGTTTCGAAATGTTCCAATAGTGTGGTTGTTTCGCTTTTTTTTTTCAGAACTCACGGATGCACAGGAATCTATTTATAACTGTGTTTCTACTTTCAGCCTTAACCAAAGTACAGGCGCGCAGTTCTTCCTTTCCTCATCAACGGATCAATATAGCCCATGCAGTCAGGAGTAACAGCAGCGGGCTAACGAAGGTAGCGAAACCAAGTATTGCAAAATCGACACAGCCTTGTTAAATAGAATTACAGGTTCATGTTCCAATGTGTATGTGAGTTTCTGCACTTGTTTTGCGATATCCACAGAATAGAAGGTGCATGGCTAATTAGGCCGCACGCTGAAAAGCCCGGTGGTTCTGCCCGAGCATTAGTCGGTCCAAAGCAGCGCCTTCTAACGAGCGCAATTGCGTCAGCTGCAGCAGCTCCGAGGACGAAGTTTAAGTAACGTTTTCTAATTTTCCTTTCTTTCTGATCTATTCAGATCCCACGGGGCCCCAGCCTTAGGTAGTTAACGATCTTGCGGCTTACGAAATCATTGCTCCGTTTTGTCTCGCACTGCAGGGGTCCTTCGTTGCCATGACGCAGTACCACTTATAAGCATGGGCAGTATCACAGTAAGAAATCGCTTATGGGCGTGAGTAGCTTCCACAGAGCCAACGCATATAGGTAATGTTAATGGAACTAAGACCGAAGTGAATTCGCAATAGTGGGGGCACTTTTTCAATCTTACGCCTGTACGGTGACTTGGGCCCGTTGGTAAGGACTCATCGTAAGTTTCGTAACAGCTCAACACAAGACACGGATGAAAGGAAGGTAAAAGCGAGAACATGAAACTTTGGAGGAAAAAAAACAACTTTTTTTTTTCAGGCAGCTCGTATGCGCAAGTGAAGTATAGTGTTGCAATATCGTACGACTTAAATTTCTTTAGTAAAAACTTTGGTCTTGAGATATTTGTGGTTTAATGCAACAGCCAACCTTGGTTCACACTACAGGCCTATGTACACGTATTGTAAGGAAGGACTGTTAACATTGGGCAGCAAACAGAAGCCCTGGGGTTGCAGTAAGCCATTATCGTTGCCCTATACCCCGCGTTGTCGTTTTGTACAATGCTTACACCCAGCAAACAGTTGAAGAGCAAGCGAGGGACAAATCGGGGCATATTTGAGGCGCCTGGTATTGGAAAGTTTGCAACGGTAAAGAACTCGCAAACCTCCACTGCGATATACAGGTTCTTAATATTTGCTCCAAACACGCCCGTAAGTAAATTAAATTTGTGTAGGGCTCTAAAACAAATAGCTAAGCTTCCGCAACGTTCTTGTGGTAGGAAATATCTTGCGTTGCCGCTGCATATTTGTAATGTACCGGAGCGCTTAGGTATGCCGTGCTATTCCGGCAAGTATGCCAATCAGAAAGAGTACGTAGAAGTAGCGGTGGCAGAGCACTTTTGATGATACTAATGCACTTTTGATGATACTAAGAAGCATTAGCTGCAAATTATTTGTAGGAACAATACCAAACGAATGTACAGCATTGCCATCATCAACAATAGCAGTTGTAGGAGCAGAATTCCTTCGAGGGCGGTTTACGAGTCCGCAGTAAAAGAGGAGCTAATGACAGCCTCCTTCAATACTACGGGAAAAGGTAATCAGGAGAGGTGTGTATGCCATTCGGAGAAACAGCGAAAGCATGAGCTTAACTCCGAAGAAACACACAGCTCCTATATTGGGTCTACATCGCTCAATTGCACCGAATTTCAAGTACGCCTGCTTTCGTGTTTGGTGCCTTACGAATGAATTTGGGATGCCTAGTTGGCAACAACCCCTCGCCCCTTCTTTCACGTTATTCTAGCTGCTCGGTATAACCGCCCCCCCCCCCTTTCTGTTCTTTTTTGTTTTGTTCTACCTCATTTAGTAATCCTCACTTAACGACATCCTTTGCCTTACATTATTTATGATAGATTACTCGAACTAGAGACGTCTGGTTAGAGCACCTTCCTGTCCTGCATTTTCTATTTAATTTTTTTTTTCATTACGGATCACTGATAATCTACCTCTTTTGCTAGCTGCACAAAGAGGTACTCAGGCCTAACAGCAGCAAAAGAAAAAAAAGAAGTCTGCTTAATATCGCGCAGGAACGCTGAAATGAAAGGGTTATTAAGTTGCTGCTGGCGCAGGCAGCCATTAGGAACCTTAACTAACGGGTGTTAAGGAAATTTCCGCGCTCAGCGGGAAAAGAACGAAGGCAATGGAATAGGAAGCAACAAGTCAGAAGGAACGCTGGCCTTCGAATGAATTTTTACTGGAGAAGAGACGTTATCACCCACGCTGGCGTAGTATCTATGGCATTGCGTTGCTAAGCATTAGATCGCGGGTACCATACCTGGTAACGGGTGCGGCAATTTGATGGCGCCGAAGCGCAGAAACCGGCCCCTGTACCTAAAGTTAGGTGCATGTTTTACCGGTGTCACACGAACACTTCTGATCGCTATTAGGGCCGATCCGGATCGAGCTTGATCCGGATCGGGTGTTGCGGCACTGTGATTTGCGATCGCGATCCTACAGGATCCGGATCTCGATGATCGCGATCCGAGAATCCCGATCAGGCACTTTGATCGCGATCGCAGGCTGACGTCTGCGCCCTCTGGAGCAGTATTCTGAAAACATTAAAAACAATAAGTGAAGCCAGCTCAATAAAAAAATAACATTACAAATATTTTACCAGCAATAATAAGCTACGAAATTGAACCATTGTTCAATTTAACAATAAGTTGTAGATATGAATTTGCTACTAATAGATTATGATGTTCTGAGAGTTTATGATGATCCGCAGACGATGACAACTGGTTCCGGATCGTTGGACCATGTAGCAGCGACCATTGTTGATCGCGATCGGGAAATTCAATCGGGATCAGTCCCTATCGCGATCAAGAGTGTACGTATGGCACCGGTATTAGACAACCCTAGGTGGTCGAAATTAATCCGTGGTCTCACACTAGGACATGCCTCCTAATTAGGTCGCAGTTTCAGCGCGCAAATCGCCAGAATTGCATTTAATTTATTGTACGTTGCAACCCATGCGACCGGAAGCACCTAGTTAGGTTAAGTTTTATGGCGCGAAATCAAATAATGGTATATTGTCAATGTTTGTGAACTCTTCGCGTGTACGTAACACGCAACTGTCGACAACGATATCCAAATTCACTATTTTACTGTCCATATGATGCTATGCTCGCACAGGTAAATCGCCCTTCCTTCTATTTGCAAAGGCTTGATGGGCCAATATGCCCTTTTGTCTTTTATATTTTTTATTTTTTATCAAGGTTCTAGCTAGCCGAATTTCTCTTAAACGAGACGATTACGTTGTCTTTTTTTTTCTCTTGGTACAGAACTTGGCGGGTCTCATCAGTCATCGGTCCATCATCTCCGTGGGAAGGCATCAATAAAAAGCACAAAAGAGAATAGTTGATTGTAATGTTCTTGACGAGAAAAGTGACAACAAGGTTTTGTAGTATTCACGCAAGGAATAAGAAAAAATAACGTAGCGACAGAAGTTGTCGCCAGTGAAAATTGCGCCTTGCAGCATTTAACACCTGAACTCTCTCTAGTGAAGCTAGCTTAGCAGGATTCTTTGAGGAACAATCGGGCATTATTTGGGACATCATTGTCCTTAGTGATGTTAGGAAAACTGGTGAGGCTTATACAATGCTGACGAATGGCCACGTCCTCTGCAATACAGGACTACTAGATAAGAAGGAGTACGCAGTACGATTCCTAATCCATAAGGACATAGCGGGCAACATTGAAGAATTTTGTAACATTAATAATTATAAACAGCAGTAGTCGTAATATAAAACCTAATAAGAGGTATAAATTAAAGGTAGTACAAGTCTGCGCTCCAACCTCCAGTCATGATGATGATGAACTAAATCAATTGCATGAATATGTTGAATTAGCAATGAGAAAAGTGCAAACTCAGTATACTGTAGTAATGGACGACTTTAATACAAAAGTGGTGAAAAATTAGGCTGGTGAACAACCAATTGGCAACTACGGCGTGGATTCTAGGAACACTCGAGGAGAGATGTTGGTGAAATTCACGGAAACGAATAAGCTGCGAATAATGAACATCTTCTTCAGTAAGCGTAGGAAGAAATAGTGGACCTGGGAAAGCCCTAAAGTTGAAACAAGAAATGAAATTGGTTTCATATTTTCTGCAGGATGTAGAAGTAGTAAGCAGGTTAAAGTACAGTAATCATAGGTTACTGAGGTCTACAATTCACCTCAATTTGAAGGTAGCAAGCGTAAAATTGGTCAACAAGAAACAAGTCAACCTAGAGGCAGTAAGGGTAAAAGCAGACCAGTTCAGGCTAGTACTTGCAAACAAATATGCAGCTTTAGAACAGAGAGATGAAGATGGCCTAGAGGAAATGAATGACGTTATAAATAGGCTGGCTTCAGAAGCAGCCCTTCCAGTGGGAGGTAAGGCACCAAGGCAACCAGTATGTAAGCTCTTGGAAGTAACAGAGGACCTAGTAGAGGAATGACAAAGTATGAAAGTGTTCAACTCAAGAGATAAGGTAGAAGTCGTGAAACTGTCAAAACTAATCAACAAGGAGAAGGTAAGGGATATTTGAAACTATCACGTGAGAAAAACTGAAAAGGCTGTAAAAAATGGACGCACCATGAAATCAATTAGAAAAAAAGCTAGGCACAGGACCCGCCGAGATGTATCTACTAAAAAATAAGCAGAGTAGTATCATCAGCAATGTCGAAGATATAGTAAAAGCAGCTGAAGAATTGTATACTGACCTCTACAATACCCAGAGGAGTCAGGATACCTCCATTAGAAACAGTAATGAAAAGCATACAGAAACTCCTCCTATAACTAGCGACATGAAACGAAGAATAGTGGCAAGAGAAGATGGCATAACACTCTACTTAATCAAAGATGGAGAAGACATAATGTTTAAAAAACTGGCGGCAGCTTAAACGGGCTGTCTATCGACTTCAAGGGTAACAGCAAAATGGAAGAATGCAAACATTATACAATCCACACAAATGGAACATAACAAAGTTGAAAAATTATAACTTGGAAAATATCTACAGATATTCCATAGCTACCTTAATGCTTCACAAAGAAATAGATTGATGCCTATAAGGAAAGGGGTCAGAAAGGAGACACAATCTCGCCAATGCTATTGACTGCGTGCTTGGAAGAAGTGTTCAAGCTATTAAACTGGGAAGGCTTAGGAGTGATCATGAACGGCGAATATCTCAGCACATTCCGTTAGACGGTGACAATTGTCCTCTTCAGTAACACTGCGGACGAGTTACAACAAATCGTGGAGGACCTTAGCAGAGAAAGTGTAAGAGTTGAGTTGAAGATTATTATGCAGAAGACAAAGGTAATGATCAGTAGCGGGGCAAGGAAACAGGTGTTGAAGATCACCAGTTAGCCTCTAGAGTATGTGAAGAAGTACGTTTATCTAGGTCAATTACTCACACGGGCCCTGGTCAGCAGAAGGATATTTACAGACGAATAAAAATGTGTTGGAAGCGCATACAGCATATTGCGTCAGATCTTGAATGGAAGCTTACCATTATGATTATAAAGAAATGGGTAGAACAGTGCATATTACCGGAGGAGGAATAAATTTTATTTTAGGACAGCAGATTCGAGACCCAGGCCTCTCTACCTAGATGATGGCCTGGAGCCCTTGGGCCCTGGCGGCATCTTCCACCTGGTAGGTTGCCTTAAGTTGGTCCTCTGGTGTGCAGCTCAGCAACGCGGTCTCCCACTGTTCGCTGGTCTTGTGCATTTTATTCTGTGTGGATGTCCGAGAACAAGCCCAAACCATATGTCGTAGGTCCGCCTTTTCTTGACAGAATCTACATCTATCCGTGTAAAGGTCCAGGCAGTAGCGGTGGTAGGCCACCGGGTTCGGATATGTATCTGTAAGAGGCAATATGCCATCGCTTGCTGTCTACTTTCCGAAGAGTGTGCCGGGGGCAAGTAGGCTCTTCCAAATTTATAGTGTTTTGCGATCTCGTTAATGCTGGTCATCCGGTCTCTCTCCGTTCACAGTAGTTTCAAGTCACCTGCTCACTCGTAAGTTCTCGAGCCAGGTTGTGTGCTACTTCGTACTCGGGCGAGATTCTTCCTTTTGCGTAGTTCTTGACGGCTGTCTTGGAGTCGCTGACTACGAGATTAGCTTCCGTAGAGGTTAGTGCAGGTGCTGAGGCAGCCTCCTCTGCCACCTCCGCCTTTCCTCTTTCTACAGTGCCACCCTCTAGACTCGTAGCAACTATCGACATACTCTTTATGTCTGCGTACTTCGCCATGTCTACATAGGCCACCCGCCTTGCACTACGGAATATTCTGTGGAGAGCTCACGCCCTTGCGATTCTTCTATCTCGGTGAAACTCCGCGTGCTTATATTTCTGGGGATTTCGGGTATTGAGAGATGTTCAAGTGGTTTCCTTGGGATGTCCCTCAGCAATCCATGCTGTTTATTCCGATGTCGTCGAAGATGTATCTCCCCGTGAAACTCTCTGAGAGAATTTCATACTGCGACATACTCTGAGCCTCAATGAGTTCGTCTAGTGTGTTGTGCACGTCGAGCGCCAGGAACTTCTCGTTTGAGGTATTTGCGGGAAGTGCCAAGGCTTGCTTATACACCCTTCTAATAAAGGATTATATCTTGGCTTTCTCTGCAGGGTAGAGCTTCAGGCAAGAGACCACATGTACAATACGACGGATAAAGATTGTTTCTACTAATCGGATGAGATTGTGCTTTTACATGTCATACTTCCTGTTGTATATCCGTTTTATTAGTCTGATTGTTTCTTTATTGGGCAGAAACTTGGAGACTGCCATAGAAAGTAAAGAAAATTGGAAGACCGCGCAACGAGCGATGGAACGAAGAATGTTAGGCGTAACATTAAGAAACAGGAAGAGAGCGGTGTGGATGAGAGAGCAAACGGGGATATCCGATTTTCTACTCGACATTAGGAGAAAAATATGAAGCTGAGCAGGACATGTAATGCGTATGCTAGATAACTGCTGGACCATTAGGGTTACAGAATGGGTACCAAGAGAATGGCAGTGCAGTCGATTGCCACAGAAGACTAGGTGGACTAATTAAATTAAGACATTTGCAGGCGCTATTTGGAATCCGTTGGCGAAGGACAGGGGTAATTGGAGATCACAGAGATAGGCATTTATCCTGCAGTCGACATAGGATAGGCTGATGATGATGATGATGATGGTGATGATGATGATGCTGATGCTGGTTGTGGTAATTATGTACCAATCTCATGCGCATTTCTTTCCTCTCCGAAAACCTTTAAGGTGGAATTTGCTGTTATCTCTCTGTTTTCTATGAAATGCAAACATTTTAGCGCTGGTGCAATATTGTGCGTTCTTATTTCTAGGTAAGAAAAGAATGCCTGCCTACTTCAGAAGTCTCCTACTGATATACATATGGCTATAACTGTGGAAGTACTATATCGTTACAGGCTAAATCAATATTACATACGTTGTAGATGAAAAAGACAATGGCGCTAGGACTTGCTCATAAATGGCCATTGCGGCCGAGAAGTTATTCGAGAAGAAGTGTTCAATGACATTTTGATCGGTCCTTGTTTTACGATTCTCTCTAGATAACACAAAGAACAAAAGCTGGCCGGAGTGGTAGAAAAAAGAAGCCTAAAGAGCAAAACCAGGAAGCTTAAGCATGGCTCTGTTTCGTTATTGCGTCTCAAGATACGAAGTGAAAACAATGAGCCTGAACAGGACAGCTAACAAGTATGGTTCTCTGGAGTGCCGCTTGGTATCTTAGTCAGATTTTCCCGCTCGAGGGAACACAACATAGAAAAAAGAACCATTAATAAGCAGCTATAGGAAGTTTTGGAATATACTCGAGGGGTCAAGAATACAGAATTACAATGGAACATTTCAAGGTCCAACGTCATCTTGACAATTTGAAGAACAAGTAAAAGGCTAGTTCATTTCAAATAACTGCTACGATGCTAGAGAGAGAAAAAAAATATTCGTTTTTCACTGTATTCCGAACAACATGCTTCGGTATTATTCGCGTAGGATCATGCGTGTTTTTTTTTTCAAAGCTGACTACATTATAGCTGGGACAGCCGATAGATCCACAAATATATGGGGTACCCCAAGCAACGATAACTAGCTGTTCCAAAAGAAAAATGAGAAAAAGCGACCCAATATACGGTTTTAAGATTACGCTCTTCGGTCGTCGAACCCCTGACGGCTGAACCTCGTATGTCATATAATGAGATGTTTGAACAATGGTTATTAAATGTTTTTTTTCTTTGAACATTTTGGTTAGCGTTAGCTGGGACACACGGTTTAGCAAGTGACCGATGACAAACGTCAAATACCGAAGAAAAACTGAAAAAGTGGTCTCGTTTATTGTGATTATTTTGTGGCAACTGCAATTAGACTGATTGACCTTTTCATGACGTGGTAAGCTCATTCGAGAATAGAGGGTTAAGTCAAAGGTTTACTAACCTAGATATTATGTTTCGTGCGAGTAGACCATTCCAGGATTAACCAACCTGCAACAAGCTACTCCATAATCAGACTTCTGCGGAGAACGCAAGAATGAATGCATTCCAATTGCTTCGATGCGGTGCCAAGAAAATTGGTTTGCTCTGCCTCTACTGACGATGCCTCCCCGAGGACGTCGACCACGTACACGAAGGCTATGGGCTGTAGCTAGCAGCCCTCGCAGACTTCGATTGGGTAGAGCTATATGCTTCCGCGTAGGATGGTTTCCCACTCCAACAGTGCCCGAGGAGCCGCTTGTGTGGATTACGTATTGGACTCCCTATACGTACTACACACATCAGGCCATAGTACCCCCTCGGGGCTCTTCAAGGGCGCCGACTATGTGGCTGGGCCTAGGAATCTAGGAATCTAGGTGCCTTAGTGAGAGCTCTGATGTGTTCATGAAGCTTAGGTTGCTAGTAAAAACATTTTGCAGCGATTCGGCGCGCAAAAGCCGGGTGCCCATGTTACGAGGCCAACACAGCCACCTAATATCCACAGGGCTGGGTAAACAAATTTGCTCTTTCACTGGAAGGGCACTGACAGCGTCAACAATATTCAGTGCAGCGTATGAGCTCCTCCGATCCTGTTCTTAGATACGATGTCATGACATGAAAAGATATTCCGCTCTCTTTTCGTTTAATGAGCCAAGCTTATTGCGTTATTTGTTCAGTGACTATACAGGGCCGCACAACTTTCAGCCGACTATGAAGGCTGGACGGCGGCGTTGTCGTAGCGCACGAATGTGGGAATAATAATATTTGGGGTTTTACGTGCCAAAACCACTTTCTGATTATGAGGCACGCCGTAGTGGAGGACTCCGGAAATTCTGACCACCTGGGGTTCTTTAACGTGCACCTAAATCTAAGCACACGGGATTTTCGCATTTCGCCCCCATCGAAATGCGGCCGCCGTGGCCGGGATTCGATCCCGCGACCTCGTGCTCAGCAGCCCAACACCATAGCCACTGAGCAACCACGGCGGGTGAATGTGGGAATGTACTTCTTTTCCTGACATGACCTTGGATTGTAGTGCTCGTCTTGTATGCTTCTAGTCTCTCTCCGTGTCACTTCGTGCTACAATCCAAGATCATGTTACCGTAACAACTCGCCCTACTTTCTGTCCTTTTGCATTACACTTCTTTTCTAGTTTTGTGCCCTACGCAAACACCGTCGTTATGAACCACGAACAACTCGCCCAAGCCTATACCCTTACAATGAAGGCTGCAGTTCCATACGCAGGCATGGACCTTTAAATTGTGAAGTACCCTTGCCAGCCCGTTATCAATGACTGTTCCTGAGTGCGTTGTTGGTATTGCGCATGTATTGACGAGGTTGGGTCCCGGTGCCTCTTGCTCATAAAGACAAGCGATACTTGTAGACCACGCATCTTAACAATGCCTTGGATATACAATAGCTGATCACTTTCAACTTTCTTCATTTCTGTGAAGGTGCCCATGTTATGGGAGACATTGCAAGGCAGTCTAAACCACATAATCGATTTGCAGTGGAACACTAAGAATCATCAGAATAAAAACACGAACAGCGCAAGACAGGACGAGCGAGTAAAGAGCACAGGACAGAGCGCTGATGTACAGGACAGGGCAAAGGACATTGCACAGGACAGCGCTCTGTCCTGTGCTCTTTACTCGCTCGTCCTGTCTTGCACTGTTCCTGTTTTTATTCTAAAGTTGCAACAACCAGCCCCATTGAACACACTGCTAACGAAATAATCCCGACGATCTCGGACTATCCGTCGCTCATACGGCGCTTAATCAGTATGAACGGGATACGACACGATGACAGTCATTTCCACATGTCGTTGAGTGGCGGTAGCGGTTTGATTTTCTAGGCTGCTTAAAGCTATCGCAGCTCTCGGAGCGAAGAACCTTGGTCTTGTTGAAGTTGCTTTTGCATGTAGAAGCCGCCGCAAGTCTCATGACATCTTCCGTAGAAAGCGCTGCGTCGAGAACATGACAGCCGAGGGGAGATCGTTGAGTACTACGAGGTGCTGATCCTCCAGTTTGGAAACGTTGAACTTAAATCACAAGGTGTGACACGCGCTACAACTGCATCGGAATTCGTCGTCCATCTAGTGCTTTTAGTAGACAGAAGCAGCTGTCGCAGAAACTTTCTGCGCGGCATATCGTTGTCGTTCCCTTTGCTATAGTCGTTTAATCCCTTCCTTGCATGTAGAAACAGTTGGAGCCGGCTCCCGTTCTCGTTCTACTTGTAAGTCGTGCTGATGTTGCTTTCACATTTCGCAGCGATTCGAAGATGTTTGGTGTCAGCACGACGATGTCTTCGCAATTCAGTGTGCTCTATTGTAAGAGCTTGCTTCGGCACCATTAGAGCAATATTACGCGAAACTACGCTACACAACCTTCATACGCGAAGGTTGTGGAATCTTTTTTCACCTGCGTTAAGTTGTTTTGTCATCCACTTTCATTTTCCATTCATTGATCGTTTCTTTATTTCATTTATTAAGCACAGGTAATTTTACCTACGTTTTCCTTCGTGTCAGTGTTTGTTGGCTTCTCATGATATGACTAATAAAAATCGGGCCCCTCGGTTAACCTCCTTCCTTCTCATTTATTGGTATCGGGAATATTATTTTGGTAGGAAAGTGAAAGCTTGGCCGTGTGGTTGAACACGTGCGAAAACGTGTCATACCTTATGCCTGAACGGCATTAATTGCTTTTAAAACATTGGTGAGAATTACACTGCAACAATTTAAGTATTTAGATACTTTGCGTATCAGTTTTTGCAAGAAGGCACGTGCTCTGCATTATTATCGTATTATGGTATTTAGATCAGAAAATTCCGTGCAATACATGGCAATAAAGCTGGGAAAGTTTGCAGTGTGCGGGGTAGATGAGCGGACGGATGAGAACGGATAGGAAATCGAGTCAATCAACACAGGCTGTGATATCGACGATAGGCTGAAGAAAATTGAGAATTTCCAGGATGAACTTGTCAAACAGGTCGAACAGATAAAAAATGAGCTGAATATGAAGCGTGATTCATGGAAGGTGGTGGAAAAAAACTTCAAGCAGCCGAGAAAAAGCCGAACAGGGACGCCATCGTGAAGAAGAGTGGTCGTTACAATTGAGCGCAGTCCCCCGACACGACAGAAGAGGGAGTGTCAGCAAAGCGCGTGGAATGCATGCAACATGGGGAGGGGGTAGCTGGAAAGAGTGACATCTACCTTGAGGCACCACACACACAAAGCAGGAGCGCAGGGGTCAGTGCCCCTTGGGAAGTCCAAATCACGCGGAAAATGACGAAGGGAAGCAGCGAGAGGTAGGAGAGAGTAAAATGGTTGAGAAGCAGTTATGCAATGGTGATAGGCAATAAAAGAGTGATGGTAAGGACATTTCCAGGGCGGACAGTGGTTTACGTTATGGAGCGAGCAAAAGCAAAGGTCGCGGAAAGGGCCCAGGTGCGCAACTTTGTCATATTAGCAGGTGGGCTAAATGACATGCAAAAATTGGAGGACGCTTAAGCTTCGCCTTCAAGAGTGGAACGCGAGAGCGTTCCCGTCGACCCGCCAAGGGGTGTAAGACAATGGGCCACAGGGCAGCCATCACTTACGAGGCGCCCTGCATCGGACGCGGTGAGCGTCAAGCCATATGGTCGAGCAACGCGGCGTTCGGCGCAGCAACGAAACGTGCGCCTGAGCAAGCGGAACGAACCAAAGAACTCGGTATCTCGGAGGGGGAAATGATGCACGCCAGCCAAACGTCGTGATCGGCACGGGCAGAGAGATAGACAGATAGTGATCTAAGGAAAGGAAGGACGCTTGATTCTGCAGAGGGAGCAAGGCGAGGCGTTGTCAGGGGAGAAAGAGTCCGGGAGCGACCCGCCTCGCACAGCTCCAATGCGCGCGTGGCGCGCCATCTGTCGGGGCAGCGCCATACATGGAGAGGAGGGGGTCTTCTGTGTTTGCCGCAAGATGGCTCTGCGTGTGCGGAAAGCGCAGAAGAAAAGCAGCGGAAACGCACTTCGCTGCTCATGTAATCGCGACTTCTGTAAGTTACATGTTCATAATCACCGATATACACCGCAGTATAACTTTCCACGGCGCGTTTCGAAGGCAACACCGCATTCACTAGAGGCGCGTTTGTACCGCTTGGAAGCATCGAACTCGTGGCTGAGTGGTAGCGTCTCCGTCTCAAACTCCGGAGACCCTGGTTCGATTCCCACCCAGCCCATCTTGGAAGTTGCTTTTTATTTATGAAGTGCCTGCCATGATTTATCGCTCACGGCCAACGCCGCGGACGCCGACGCCAACACCGACGCCGACGACACCGGCTTTTCTGCGACACGAGCTCCTTAACGCTATCGCGTTAAAACAGGAAGGGTCAGGGCTAGCCCAGCGCTTGGCGAAGAGTGTGGATGACTTGCGCGAGCTGTCCCCTCCGGTGCAGATCGTGGTGGGCACGGTGCCGGAGGTGTCTATACGTGACAGTCACGTACAAAGAGCCATAGGGACTGCTAATGAGGTGACATGGTAAATAAGCTTACAGAAAGATTTCGAGGTTGTCCAAGTAAACAGGGAAGTGAGAAGGTGTGGTTCTTATGAATGAGACGGGATCCACTTACAGGCGTGGAGGAGAAATTGGCTGGCGACTTGCGGGTCGCGCAAGTTTATTTTTTAGGGGCCCATGGGCGCCCAGGAGCCCCGAGTAGGTAGTAATGAAGAAGGTCTCCTAGGGGTACCTGAGAACAGTATTACCGTCAATAACAGAAAAAAGGAGGAAAATAAGAAAGAGAGCACCCGATGCAATACCCTACATCAACATGCAGGCCTGCAGAAGGAAGGAAAAGTGGGCAGAGATTGAGTAGCCGTTAAATAGAGAAGAAATAGGGGTGCATGCAGTTACAGAAACGCACCTTAGAGACTCGGAAGAGCCGCCAGTGACTGAGAAATGTGTTTGTGAAGGGTGCACGAAACTAGCTTGAAAAGAAAGGGATGGGGAGTCGTAGTCCCCATACATCAGGGAGCCAATTGGAAAAGAGTAAATTGAAAATATCAAGAGCATCTTTGGTTATCAGGAACAATGCGTGGAAAAAGAAGTTTGGCTGAGCGTAACGTATTTGTGGACCGGAAATAATTGCGCAGACAAGAATCAAGAGTTAGTGGGATGCATAAGTGCTGATATTAGGGGTTTCTAGAATGATGCCGAGATGATCCTATTACGTGGCATGAACGCCCAGATACCGGATCTAGATGGCTATACCGACAACAACGGGAAGTCCATGCTAGATCTTGGTGAGCAAAATAACCTCGTTTTCTTGAATACATGGCCTAAGTATGAAAGGCAGATCACGTAGGAATTCGGAAACTGGCAATCAACCATTGATTACTGTCTGACGATGGAAGGAATTGATGCTAAGTTGAGAGAAATGGTCATTCACAATCAATGGTATAGCAGCATAGGAAGTAACCCTAAACGCATCATTTTGAAAATGGGATATGTAGTTGAGAAAGAGAGTAACGAGTGCAAATTGCGAGTCCAAATTTGAACGTTGAACAAATAACAAATATCTTCACAAGAGTCGAGGAAGAAGTTGGAAAATGGCCAAGTAAAGAGAAGAAATATAGTGAGCTTCTAAGTGCAACAACGACAGAAATATGGAAAGGGAAAACATGTTCGTTTGCAAGGGAAAAAATGGCTGTGGCTTAGCTAAGGTTAAGCCCACGATGCGAAGCATACTAGCCTGTATTTTAGTTGTTGAACCACTGTTTAGCCTGGTGAACTGCTGTTGCTTGGCTATATTTGGTTCGGCTAGACGAAGAAACAACTCATGCGTTACTCTGCTTCGCCTTCAAGAGTGTAGCGCGACAGCGTTCCCGTCGACCCGCCAAGGGGTGTAAGACAATGGGCTACGGCGCAGCGACTACGCGCCCCGCATTGGACGCGGTGAGCGTCGAGCAACGCAGCGTTCGGCGCGGCAACGAAATGTGCGCCTGAGCAAGCGACGCACGCCTGAGCCTTAGAAACAGCTCGTTTCTAAGGCAACACCGCATTCACTAGACGCGCTTTTGTACCGCTTTGAAACATCGTACTCGTGGCTCAGTGGTAGCGTCTCCGTCTCACACTCCGGAGACCCTGGTTCGATTCCCACCCAGCCCATCTTGCAAGAGTTGAGCCAAAGCCCCCTAGAAAATCAGTCTCTGTAGCACGCCGCAACCTTCGCTTCTCATTCCAACGAGCAGCTCTGTCTCCAGGAGGCATCTCATCTCGTGAGTGTCTAGCAGAGGCAAGCGCAGCTGCTTATATACCGCCGCGACGGCGCGAGCGACGGCGCGATTTGGAGCCCCGTTTCTCCTCTGTCGTGACGTCACGGTGTCACGTGGTATTGAAGGCGACACCGCCGCGCCTGAGGAGCTGGGTTGAGCTCTCGTAATATGCTTCGCATAAAAGAAACCGAAAAGCTGGTGAAACAGGGAGATACGGGACGCGATCGCCGAACGACAGAAAGCATCCCGAGAGCACACTCAGGCGAAAAAATGGCTGTGGCTTAGCTAAGGTTAAGCCCAGGATGCGAAGCATACTAGCGTTTATTTTAGTTTTTGAACCACTGTTTAGCCTGGTGAACTGCTGTTGCTTGGAAGAAGAAACAACTCATGCGTTACTCTGCTTCGCCTTCAAGAGTGGAACGCGACAGCGACTACGCGCCCCACATTGGACGCGGTGAGCGTCGAGCAACGCAGCGTTCGGCGCGGCAACGAAATGTGCGCCTGAGCAAGCGACGCACGCCTGAGCCTTAGAAACAGCTCGTTTCTAAGGCAACACCGCATTCACTAGAGGCGCTTTTGTACCGCATTGAAGCATCATACTCGTGGCTCAGTGGTAGCGTCTCCGTCTCACACTCCGGAGACCCTGGTTCGATTCCCACCCAGCCCATCTTGCGAGAGTTGAGCGACGGCGCGAGTTGGAGCCCCGTTTCTCCTCTGTCGTGACGTCACGGTGTCACGTGGTATGGAATGGGGTCAAAGGTCATTGAAGGCGACATCGCCACGCCTGAGGAGCTGGGTTGAGCTCTCGTAATATGCTTCGCATAAAAGGCGCAGTTGCCGCTGGATGAAGCAGCCAGTAAATGGGAAATATACCGGCAGAAAAAATCTATGGTTCAAATACTGGTGCAAGCAAAGATAAAAAGTGAAAGTGAACGTTGGTTATCAGAAATACATGAGAAAAATGAGGCCGCACCTAGAATATTTTGGTACTACACAATATTATTACGCAGGAAGTCAACAACAATACGACAACGTATCCTAGACGAAGATGGAAACAAACTGGAAGGGGAAGTGGCATTAAGTTACATCCGAAGAAGAACAGCCGAATCATTCCAAGGCAATGATAAGGTTGTATATCAAGAAAAAGAAAAGAGCATGAAATAGAACCCGATGCAAAAGGAGCTGGTGGTGACAAATTTTCGCTGGAAGAAAGCCTAAGAGAAAATTTCAAAGCACACAGCCACAGGGCTAGACGAGGTTCCCGTTAGGCTCAATAATGAACAAGGACCAAAACGTAAGGAAGCTCTGGTGATAACAGTGCAAAATCTTTAAAACATGGACGAATACCAGATAGTTGGCGACAAAGTAAGACGAATATAATTTGTAAAGGTAAGGAGGAGAAAGATAGAATTCTCTCGTATAGACCGTTGACCATTACATCGGTAAGATACGGCTTAGCAATGAAGGCAATCAAATTAAGGCTTCAAGCATGATCCGAGAATATTGCCATTTTGGGAGAACTTAGAATGGCTTCAATATAGGTCGGCGTTTCGATGATGACTTCTTTCTTCGAACTCATTGTATTGAAATTTCAAGAATATAAAGCAAACCGTAAATGTGGCCTTTTCAGACACAACAGGAACGTATCACAACGTAGACCGCAACATTTTGTGGGATATTTTGGGAGGGGGAGGCTTAGGCGACGATTGTCTACAGCTTTTGAGAGAGATTTTTCTGGAAAATACCGTTTGCGTTGAATGGGAAGGGATGATGAGCGAGGAGAAACTTGATATCAACAAGGGAATGAGGTAGGGGTGCTCTTTATCCCCACTGCTGTTTATGATATGCATGCTGAGGATGGAGAGGGCGCTAGAAGGAAGTTTTATAGGGTTTAATCTCTCGTACAAACAGGCGGGTACAGTTCTATAGCAGGAGTTTCCAGGTTTATTTTATGCGGACGACATTGTGTTGTAACAAGAAAAATGATTTGTAACCTCTGGTTAATATCTGCGGACAAGAAGGCGAGAATTTAGGCTTCGTATTTAGCGTTAGAAAATCAGGTGTTATGGCATTCAATGAAAACAGCGAACGGACAGTGGCAATACAAGGCTAGGAAATACCTGGGGTAAAATAATTTAAATATCTTGGTATATGGATCATCGAAGGCAATAGATGTATGCAAACACAACAAAAAACAATAACAGAAAAGGGGAAGAGAAATGCAGCCATAATGAAGCACAGAGCGCTATGCCGATACAATAGGTACGGGGTGCTTTGGGGTATGTGGAAATGTGTATAGATTTCAGGACTTACTTTTGCAAATGCTGTTGTTTGCTTGAAATCAGGGGTACAATGAGGACTCGATTGCAACGAAAGGTCAGTGGGACGCCTCGCATTGGGCGCTCACGGGAAGACTACAAATGATGCTGCGCCGGATGATATGGGCTGGAAAAATTTTGAAGTGAGGGAAGCTCACCGCAAAATTGATTATCAAGAACGACTGAGCAATATCGAAGAAAGTCAATGGGCTGGGAGAGTTTTGACGCATTTGTACAGGAAAAAACATTGATTCACACTGGAGTAAAAGAACTAGGAAGCTTACCAGCAAGTATCCAGCCTCTAGGGTAAGCAACACAGCAACAAAGCACATCAAGCGGAAAGTCAGAGAGGCTGAAATATTCTATTGCGTGGCGGCAATGGAAAAGATACCTGCCATCAGTAACCACTTAAAAGAAAAAAAAAGAAAACTCAGGAAAGAAACAATTGATGATAACTGAAAGGGAAGCTTATTACTTTTGAAAGCGAGGGATGCCTTAGAACATGCACCTATAAAGCGAGATATAAGAAGAAAGAAGAAGCATCTGCTTACAGTACTAAAGCTAGGGAAACGATAGATCACGTTTTATCCATCCGTCCGTCCGTCCGTGCATCCATCCGTCCAAGCGCAAGAGAGGAGCCCATCTTCACTGTAAGGTTCATATGTACCCACTGTCATTACTGAGGACAGGGCATTCTTTTTTAGCTGCACTCTATGTGCCGCACAAACATTTCTCGTTGTTAACGCTTCAGTTGAATGATTACGTGTGACTTCACCCAAATGGAGTCCTTGTGTGCAAACACAGGCAGGCACACCTTGCAATCGGTCAAGCAAATAAGCACTCAGAGTATAGCGTGTATACTAGAGCCTTTGTTTGGCTTTCTTCCATCTTCTGGCACTTTACCTTAAGAAAAGGACCAGAACAAAGACAAAATCAATGAGCACACATCCAACAAAACACGAGAGAAGTTCGTCAGTGACGCATTAGGCGTTCATCTGCGGCTGTGACATGTCCGTGGGAAAGTTGTGCATTAACGACCGCTTTGCTATGCCGATCGCACTACTTGTGATGCAGCTCGTAATCGCTTCTCGTGCTGCACATCGGGCGGCCTTTCTGCATTTTGTTTTTCTTTTCTACCCATGTTCTTTTTCTTACCGAATGCTTACGCAAGGGGCAATTGCTGGAGCCAGTTTCGCAGTCGCTGAAGGGAAAGTGTTGTTCCTGGCAGTTTGCTCGCAAATATTGGACCTCGTCGGTATCCATGCTATTTCTCCAGCTCACGCGTCGATCGCATGGCTTTCGAGCATGTGTATTTTATTACGATGCATCAGGAGCCGTGGCGTCGAATAACAATGGGAGGGAGCTGCCATCATAAACTTATACCTGGCAATGTCATCGATATCGTTATAGCTTTCTCGCTCCTTGTGTTGTGCAACTGTCTCACACATGTAGAATAGGCGTCCTTAAGAATACAGGTTTTTATGCCGTATTGGCTGAGCTTCCTTGGTGACATTACGAGCACACCCTGCAAAACAGTCGGTGGCAGCATGCCCAGAATTCTTACGTTCTCCAGGGAACTCTCGTGTTTAAACAAAATCTTCACTGCTCAAACGAGTCTTGGTAAATGAGTTGTTCTTGCGTTTATCCAACATTGGCGCATCACTAAGTGCTCCAGTTAGGTAGTCTAAGAAGTAGAGCAGATGCGCGATGATTGCTTTGCTGCCAGGGAATGCTGTGCGCAGTTTTTGTCGGTGGTGGATGAAGTATATCACCATAACATCAAAACGTTTAAGACAGAGTCGATTGAGGCAGGACCAGTACAAGGACATCTCTCTATTCAAGATACCTTTGGCGTTCTGTATATCATATCATGACGTTGATAGTGATGACAATGTTCGAGAACCAACATCCCTTCTTCCCAACCACCATAATTAAGCTAAGCTTCACATCAGTCACATATGAAGACGAATGCATCATTTTCGTGTCCAGCGTCTTTCATACGACCTCAAAAATGTAGCAACAGAGAGATGAGCTTTGTACAACCTGACTCTTCATTTTATTCGTTGGTTACATCACGTGGCTTACATTGTGATCTCTCCGGGCATCATGTCTTGATCGAGCTCTCAAGCATCCCTTGCTCCCGCCGCCCCTTTTTCCCCAGGTAATTTTTACGGGGTAGCGGCAGGAGTAGGAAAAGAGTGGTAGTGCTTCGAATATCTTTCTGCTGTCCTATGCACCGCCCTTCTAGTGATCATGATCATCAACATGGCTACACCCACTGCGGGGCAAAAGTCTTTCCCATACTTCTCCAACTATCCCAGTCATGTACTAATTGTGGCCATGTTGTCCCTGCAAACTTAATCTCATCCACCCACCTAACTTTCCGCCACCCCATGCAACGCATCCCTTCTCTTGGAATCCAGTCCATAACCCCTAATGACCATCGGTTATCTTCCCTCCTCATTACATGTCTTGCCCATGCCCATTTCCTTTTCTTGATTTCAACTAAGATATCATTAACTCGCGTTTGGTCCCTCATCTGCTTTTTTCTTCTCCCTTAACGTTACACCCATCATTCTTCTTTCCATAGCTCGTTGTGTCGTCCTGAATTTGAGTATAACCCTTTTTGTAAACTTCCAGGTTTCTGCCCCGTGGGTGAGTAGTGGTAAGACAAAGTTGTTATACAGTTTTCTTTTGAGGGATAATGGCAGCCTGCTGTTAATGATCTGAGAATACCTGCCAAACGCACCCCAGCCAATTCCTATTCGTCTGATTATTTCATTCTCATGATCCGGATCCGCGGTCACTACCTGCCCTAAGTAGATGTATTCCCTTACTACTTACAGTGCCTCGCCACCTAACGTAAACTGCTGTTCTCTTCCGAGACTGTTAAACATTACTTTAGTTTTCTGCAGATTAATGTTTAGACTGACCCTTCTGCTTTGCCTCTCCAGATCAGTGAGCATGCCTTGCAATTTGTCTCCTGAGTTTCTAAGCAAGGCAATGTCATCAGGGAATCGCAACTGACAAAGGTATTCTCCATTAGCTCTTATCCCCAATTCTTCCCAATCCAGATCTCGAAATACCTGCTTTAAACACGCTGTGATTAGCATTGGAGAGATCGTATCTGCCTGCCTGACGCCCTTCTTTATTGGGATTCTGTTGCTTCCTTTATGGAGGACTACGGCAGCTGTGGAGCCGCTATAGATATCTCTCAGTATTTTTACATACGGCTCCTATACACCCCAATTCCGTAACACCTCCATCACTGCTGAGCTTTCGACTGATTCAAACAGTATCTCGTAATCAATGAAAGCTATATATAAGCGTTGGATATATTCCACACATTTCTCTATCACCTGATTGATAGTGTGAATATACTCTATTTTTGAGTGGCCTTTACGAAACCTTGCCTTGTCCTTTGGTTGACAGAAGTCTAAGGTGTTCCTGATTCTATTTGTGATTGCTTTATGAAATACTCTGTAGATAAGCGACAGTAATCTGATCGGTCTATAGTTTTTCATGTCATTAGCGTCCCCTTTCTTATGGATTAAGATTATGTTGGCGTTCTTGCAAGATTCCGGTACGCTCGAGGTCATGAGGCATTGTGTATTCAGGGTGGCCAGTTTTTCTAGAACAATGTTCCCAACATCCTTCAATAAATCTGCTGTTACCTGATCCTCCCCAGCTGCCTTCCCCCTTTGCATAGCTCCCAAGGCGTTCTTCTTCCGGCGTTACTTGTGGGATGTCTATTTCTTGTAGACTATCCTCTCTTCCGTTGGCGTCTTGGGTGCCACTGGTATTGTATAAATCTCTATACAACTCCTCAGCCACATGAACTATCTCATCCATATTAGTAATGATAATGCGGGCTTTGTCTTTTAACGCATACATCTGATTCTTGCGTATTCCTAGTTTCTTCGTCATTGCTTTTAGGCTTCCTCCATTCCTGAAAGCAGGTTCAATTCTATTCATATTATACTTCTTTATGTTAGCTGTCTTAAGTTTGTTGATTAACTTGGAATGTTCTGCCAGTTCTATTCTAGCTGTAGGGTTAGAGGCTTTCATACATTGGCGTTTCTTAATCAGATCTTTCGGCTCCTGCGATAGCTTACTGATATCTTGTCTAACGAACTTACCAACAACTTCTATTGCACACTCCTTAATGATGCCCAGCAGCGGTGACGTAGAGATAGAGCATCCATCTGGCGTGAAAGGGGACCGTGGTTCGAATCCCTGTGCCGTGCAATTTTCCATTAGATTAAAAAAATCCGCATGTTGATAAATTTGCATGAACAGACCTGGAGTGCGGCCTGATCCCGATGACCAGAACCTGTAATGCACTTCCTCACTAGACCAGGATTGGCAAACCTGGGGCAGTACTTGGCCACAACCTCCTATATGAATACAACAATCCAGCCCTTCTTAAACGCCTGGCCATTCCTAGGTTCATCTGCTAGGAAAATCTTGTGCAGTGCGTCATGTTAGCCAGAAATCGGTGCGTGCGTTGCATTGACTCAAGGCATGCCTTGCCGCCGAACTAATATTTCTACTGGCACATGGCAGTACCTCCGAAGTGTTACTTATGCACAGCAGCAGTGCACACAGCAGCGTCTGTGTCGATCTGAGCAGAGCAGTAGTCCTTAGATAGAAGTGGGATACAAAAAAAAAAGAATTCCCAAAGCACCCTCCTCAAAAAAAAAAGAGAGAGAGGAAAACGCGCACATCATTCGGTGCCTCGTTGCGCTCTAATTGACTTCTTCTTTTCTTTGGAAAGTGAAGCTTTCTTTGCCTCTATCCCTACTTCGCGTAGCTATTGTCTTGCTCATCATGCAATTTGGGATCTGGAACTGCCTACGTGACAATGGATATAGATGAGAATCCTTGGCATATCCCCCAGAATGGTTATGTGCAACTGACTACCCGAAGAGCATAGCAGAACAGGCAAGAATTGAATTCGGCATCGAAAACGGCCAAGTGTGGAGAAAGAACTAAAGGGACCAAAATGGAACAAGTGTGTGCATTAAGCGAGGAGCGCTCAGCAACTTAGTAGTGAAGAAGGAGGAGTGAAGACACTTCACAGGCTTCAAAGTAAGCTTGGCTTATTGTTGCTTCCGAGGTGTGCCGAATTTTTTTGCCTAATGTGTAAGCATTAGGATGGTCAAAAATAACAAAAAGCATATATATATATATATATATATATATATATATATATATATATATATATATATATATATATTTATATATATATATTAGTCATATAATGAGAAGCCAACAAACACTGACACCTTCTCATTATATGACTAATAAATATCGGGTCCCTCGGTTAACCCCCTTTCTTCTCGTTTATATATAAATATATATATATATATATATATATATATATATATATATATATATATATATATATATATATATATATATATATATTATGTGTGTGTATGCGTGTGTGTGGGTGTGTTTGTGTGTGTGTGTGGCGCATTACTATTACAATAAGTGAAAGAGAGGGAAATAGGAAATATCTGCTATTTGGCTCCTGCCGAGAAACAGCTAATTGTATAGCTCTTATTTAGAAACAGCCTGAGAGGAAATCAACAATGCCAGAAGTGACACATGCCTTGTAAAAAAATTCCAGTCATTGTTCTATTGGCATTGAAATGGCTTTGTAGGTGCCACCGAAGTCATGTTCATGAACGTATCTACGGTAATTCCTCACTACACAATGAAATTCGACAGTTATACCTGTAAGAGGTTTGGTTAGACTTGTAATGGTTTTAAAATACTGAGACTGCAATGCTTTATAATCTATTCCTGGATGGAAATTCAGTAGCTTTAGCATATGATAATCCGACGGCTTAGTTCCCCAAGGCACACCAATGGACCTCTCCCTCGCCCGCAGGGTAAATATAGCAAGCTGATTGTGTTTTGCAATACGGATAAAGCTGTCTCAAAAACATGGGCATGATGTGCTGTATCGGCCGCTGTGTCATAGTGCGGGCTACACACTGCGCAAGCGTGAAGTTTTCTTTCTAACTCGCTATGTCCCCTTTCCATTCCCCCTCTCTCCTGGATTACTATATAACCACCCTGCTGTTGACAATAAAGGCTGAGTTTTACCTGCCTCGTTCCCAGGCGTGTACGTACGTTTCGTTCCTGCCGTGGCCTAACGGCCCCGGCTATGTTACAGTGGCGACGAGTCAAGACGACACCCACGGAGTCAAGGCAGAGCCAGACACCCCGGCCCTGAAGACAGCCGTGCCAGCGATTTCCATGGCTTTCCAGATGCTCCCGAGCTTCGACGAAAGCACAGATAAGTGGAAGCCGTACTTGGTCAAAGTCGAGGCGTATTTCGAAGCAAATGGCATCGTTGAGTCAAGTAAGAAGAGAGCACTTCTTGTTTCTGCACTGAGCACGCAGACTATTCAAATCCTTGCCGGAAGGGTGGCTCCCCGCGCGCCAAACTCATTGAGTTATGAAGAAGTTATCAAAGCCTTGAATGAATACTATGACCCTAAACGGAACGAAATTTCGGAGAGCTACAAATTCTTCAGTCGTTGCCAACTGGATGGAGAATCTATTCAGGCTTTCCTCGTCGAGATCCGCCGCATCGGAGACAACTGCAACTTCGGCAGTTGCCTTGACAGGATGATCCGAGACAGGATTGTCTGCGGGGTACGCTCAAGTGCAGTACGGAAACAACTCTTGGCAAAGAAAGAGCTCAAGCTAGAAGAAGCCGAAGCGACAGCAATAGCTGCTGAAGCCGCGGAAAACGATTCGCTAAAGATTTCCTCAGAAGTAACGCCACTATTGAAAGTGCAAGCGCGTTGCCGGCCAACACCGAGAGAAAGCGCCGAAAATGCAGCGTGTCGGCAATGCAGTAGATGTGGAAGCTTGAAACATGACGCTAACAGCTGCAGCTGGGCCAAAGCGCGCTGTTATCACTGTGGTCAACGTGGACATCTCGCAAAAATGTGTCCCAATCGCCGCGGCAAGCAACTCGGGGCTGCTGCACCTGCGCCTCGTGGTCAAACATTAACAGTGCAAGAAACCACATCAGAAGATTGCTATGAAAATGCTCATATCTGGACTTTGCTGTCGGCGCGAACGAAGTGTCTCGAGCCGCCAATTCGCCGCACATTCAATTGGGGCGGCGTAGAACTGGCAATGGAAGTAGACACAGGATCACCAGTATGCGTCATAGCGCGACAGGTTTTCGATAAGCATTGCAAACACTGGCCAAATTTGAAGCCTTCACATCTGAAACTTTCAAGCTACGCTGGAAGGCTGCCTGTGTTAGGCGAGCTTCGGCTAGCTGTTGAGCACCAAGGTGTGTCAGTTGAATGCATGCTCATAGTACTAGACTGCACCGGACCAAGCCTGTGCGGTCGAGACCTGTTAACCCTGCTGGATAGGGCTGGAGTTCCGGTACTGCAAGTCAGTAAAAAAGAAGTGCCGGTGACGGGAGAAGCCATCAACCACATCAACGCCTTACGCAGTAACTACGAAGATGTCTTCTCCGAGGAATTGGGCCTGATGAAGTGACCCCCAGCCAGCTTGGTGCTCAAGGACGGTGCGGTAAACAAGTTTTGCAAGGCGCGACCGCTTCCGTACGCGCTCCGCGACAAGGTGGCAAAAGAGCTGGATCGGCTAGTGTCGCTAGGCATAATATCGCCCATAAAATATTCGGACTGGGCGACCCCCATAGTACCAGTGCTTAAAAAATATGGCACAGTCCGGATTTGCGGGGATTTTAAGGCCACCTTGAATCATGCTTGTGTACTTGAGCAGTATCCCCTTCCGGTGATTGAAGACATGTTCGCGTCTTTAAGCGGTGGTGAAGTTTTTAGTACACTCGACTTGAAAGATGCCTACAACCAGGTGCCACTAGACGAAGCTTCACGCAAGCTGTGCGTCATTAATACGCACCAAGGCCTATTCTGTTACAACAGGCTGCCATTCGGCATTTCCTCTGCTCCTGCTATATTTCAAAGGAAGATGGATACCATTCTAGCGGGCCTGCCTGGCGTTCAGGCATACTTCGATGATGTGCTTGTGTCTGAAAAGGCGGCAGACAACGGAGCTCGGCTGAAAACAGTGTTGGATCGGTTTCGAGAGCATGGCGTAAAGCTGCGATACGACAAATGCAATTTCAGCCAGCCATCGGTTACTTATCTGGGACACCGTATCGATCGTATCGGTCTTCACCCGACGGAAAAGAACGTGGAAGCTATCATGAAAGCACCGAGCCCTCGTAACGTGAGCGAGCTGCGTTCGTTTGTCGGAATGCTAACATTTTATTCAAGGTTTTTGCCGAACATGTCAAGCGTGTTGTCCCCGTTGTATCAGTTGCTAGAAAAGAATGCGCGATGGCAGTGGAACCAGCCCCAGGAAACTGCGTTCGCCAAGGCCAAACAGTGTCTCAAGAATGCCGAAGTGCTTGCCCATTTTGACCCGTTAAAGGAGCTGAAACTCGAGTGCGACGCTTCCCCACACGGCATTGGCGCAGTACTGTTTCACACAGTAGGCAGCGTCCACAGACCGATCGGATTCCGTTCAAGGACTCTCACGAAAGCCGAACGGAATTACTCGCAGCTGGAGCGTGAGGCGCTGGCACTCGTTTTTGGGGTCACGAGATTCCGAGACTATCTGTTGGGCCGTGAATTCACCTTGGTTACAGACCACCAGCCTCTCCTCGGATTGCTAAGGGCCGACCGCCCAACACCGTCTATGGCTGCAGCCCGCATTCAGCGTTGGGCCCTCTATCTCGGAGGATATTGCTACAAACTTCAGTACACTCCCGGAAGACAACTGCTGAACTCGGACGCCCTCAGCAGGCTTCCGCTGCAATCACCCGGTCCCAGTATGGAGCCCCAAGAGCCGCAAGAGTATGTTTTTTCTTTGGAAATCCTGGAGGAAGGCACAGTCACGACACGAGAGCTGAAGGACCTTACAGCCGTCGACTCGACACTAGATCGCGTCAAGCATTACGTGCTACGTGGTTGGCCTAGAAGCTCGAAAGGACTTGAGCCGTGCCTGGCGGTATTTTTTGACCGTCGACTGGAGTTGTCCCTGGCACATGGGTTAATTTATTGGGGCCATCGAGTGGTTATACCTGCCGGTGCGCGAAAGCGATTGCTGCAGCTGCTGCATGAAACCCACCAAGGGTCTTCACCGATGAAATCGATTGCGCGATCATTGTTCTGGTGGCCAGGCCTAGACCGAGAGATTGAGGAAATGTCGGCTCAGTGCAAGAATTGCATCGACAATTTGCCCATGCCGCCAGCCGCTCCCCCAGCAAGCTGGCCACAAACTTTTGAGAAGTGGTCGCGCATCCATGTGGATTTTGCCGGACCGATAGAAGGCAAGATGGTGCTTGTGCTAATCGATTCGCACACCAAGTGGATAGAAGCGCTTCCTTTGAAGCAAGCTACCTCAACAGCTACAATCCACTGTTTGCGGGACATTTTCAGCAGATTTGGCGTGCCCAGAACGATAGTTTCCGATAACGGAACACAATTCACTAGTCGTGAATTTGCAACATTTGTCGAGAACAACAACATATCGCACGTTAGGACCGCCCCCTTCCACCCGCAATCTAATGGGGCTGCCGAAAGAGCTGTCCGAACAGTAAAAGAGAGTCTTCGGAAGTTGAAGGAAGGAAAACTGGAGCACAAACTAATGCGACTACTGCTCAATTACAGAAGGACACCCCAGAAGAGCGGAAAGTCGCCATCACAGATGCTTCTCGGATACCAGATTAGATCGCGCCTGGATACATGTTTTCCGAAGGGTAGTGGAGACGCACCGTCTGATAACCAGGAGTGGCTGCCCCAACTAGAGAGCCGTGTGCACGTTCGCAACTATGGGGCAGGAGACAAATGGATACCAGGACATGTGACATCTACATCTGGGACCCGAATGGTTACAGTAGAAACACCTGGAGCAATTGTCCGGCGGCACGTGAACCAGGTGCGTCGTCGGCCTACAGAAACGCAGTCACCCGACATTGCGGAAGACGCGTGCTCGGACGGCGCTACATTCAGGCCAGAGGAATCCTCGCCACAGCTCGATGGGGGACTGGAAGCATCTGCCTTGCCGCCTGCAGTTGGGGATCATCATGCTGACCGCGCCTTCCCGGCACTTCCGTCATCCGAAGCAGTAGTGCAAAGCGAACCCGCTCAAGCCTTACGACGTTCTACGAGGACGAGGAGACCTGTTGACCGATTTTAGGAGGAAGAAGTGTTGTATCGGCCGCTGTGTCATATTGCGGGCTACACACTGCGCAAGCGTGAAGTTTTCTTTCTAACTCGCTATGTCCCCTTTCCATTCCCCCTCTCTCCTGGATTACTATATAACCACCCTGCTGTTGACAATAAAGGCTGAGTTTTACCTGTCTCGTTCCCAGGCGTGTACGTACGTTTCGTTCCTGCCGTGGCCTAACGGCCCCGGCTATGTTACAACTATGTTATGTTACAACTATGTTACAACTAGCGTAAGCTGACATTTGTTAGGGCGAGAACTGCTCAGCGCCGGGCCTTCACCGCAACGTGAGCGTCTATGGCAGATCCCGCGCGTCGCCAAGTACAGCGCGTCCCATGGTGCCACGAAAGACAATCCTCGCTACACAAGCTAGGGTTACGTAGCAAGGAAAAACCTAGCTTCTGTGGCCACTCTATTAAGAAGGAAAATTCTTCTTCAACTGGGGTTTTTTGGACTTTGCATCGTGCAGCTGAAATTGCTCGCTTTCAAAAGGGGAGGGGGAGGGAGGGGGGGAGGAGGCAAGTGCTCTCCTTGTCCCTCATCAGGAAATACGCCTATGGGCCTCGGAGTGTTAGCTAGCACCACTCAGAGCCATGGTTGGCGGATTTGGAACATCTTTTTTTTGTCTGATGGCGTCACGTAAATGGTAAACTCGGTCATGACACGAATAGCATGACGTGTGTGTCATGTAGGTCATGAAACAGCCGCCTACGTGTTGCCGCTCTTATGGTCGTTTCGCTGGCTTGGTATGTACCAAAATTGGCATAGTATGACAACAGTGTATGAAAAAAATTATAATAGATCATGACATGAATGTCTTGACATGCGTGTCATGTAAGCCTTGAAACAGACGCCTACGTATTGGTGCTCTCATGGTCGTTTCATTACCTTGGTATGTACAGTGAAGTTCTCACCCGTGCTCTTGGAAGGAACGACAGCACAGTAGTGTAAACAATCACAAGGGCATTTATTGCAGCTTTTACAAACGAATGCCTGCTACCTGCGTTGCTATCCACAATATATGCCGACGGGCGTGCGACAAATAGCGGAAGTCCGACTCACCGCGTACGGATAACGAGCGAATATGTTCACCCAACGCTGGACACCAATGCCTGGTCCGTCGCGCGTACGGTCACGCGAACGGTGGCGCATTTGAACGATCGTGTTCATCCATTCCGAGCTAGGCCTCACGAGACGGTCTCGCAGAAGCATGGATCGGCGCACGCGCAGAACGTCCGCGCCGCTTGCCGAAACCGAGCCACAGAGGATGCCTTCTCCCTTCCGCGCCCAAGTAACCCCCCTGTTAGCTAGCATTAGCATAGCCACACTGGCGCCATCTCTCGCAGTGCGCTTCAACCACACCCACTGCCCCGAGCACCAAGCCACGCGGAGAAGCCGGATTATAGGAGACGGGAGCTATGCGGGAAAACAACATATCAGGGGACGCGTGAGAGTCATGCATCCCCATAGTGCCAAAATTGGCATAGTATGACAAGAGTTTACGACAGACGTAAATGATTGGCCATAACGTGAATGTCATGATGTGCATGTCGTATAGGTAAGGAGACAGTCGCCCAGATCTTGGTGCTGTCATGGTCGTTTTGTGAACTTGGTAGGTTTCCCCACACTGCTTTTCTTAACATCAACTCCCACAGGGCGTGCGATCTGCCGGCTTCTTTTTAAAGCTTCCTTGCTAGTACATTATGCTAGCGATATAGGTACTCTGAGTGGCAGCCTATAGAATTACAGCTTGCACATAACGTTTCCAGGCAGCTTCGTACCGTGATGGTTCTCCAACCTGGCGCCTAGGGTGACACCCGTGTATCATGTTCACTGCCTCGTATAACCTGCTTCCATGGAGGAAGGAAAGCTTAGGGGAGGTCCTTGCCCTAAGGGCGATGTTTTAGCATGTTAGAGCTGCGCGAAACACCTACGGACATCACTACTCACTGTGCTGGTTCACCAAGGTGACGCCTAGGATGACGCCAGTGCAAGATATTTATGGTAACAGAGACTGAAGCTCCAGGCTTGTGGGGTCGGTGCAGATGGTTTGTAAGCAAGTAAGAAGCGCCGCGCTATGCATGTCTTTGTTTCATCGCGAAGAATACAGTATTCTACTCAATTATCTAAAGGGCATCCATGAGCAGCAAATTTAGCGTGGAAACAATGATAACTACGCAGATTTGCTTATTCGTAGTGCTTTTGGCTTCGGACATTCTCGCGCCTTTGTTTCTTATGCTTTGGTGACTGTTTTGGTCTAAATTTCGAAATAATATTGCTTTTTAGGCGTAGCAGGCAGCAAGATTCACTTCATGTGCTTGCTATCAGCGAATCGTTGGTGTATATGCCATTGCGCACTGACGCGGTCCGACAGCACCTTATTGTATAAATTGTTTCTGTTTTTCTATTTTAATAAACTTGTTACGTGAGGCGCTTTAAGTCTGTCGGTTGATCTCTGCGTCGTCCATTTTGTGCCTTTTACCTGAGGATGAAAAAATAACATTGCCAAATTTCCATCCCAATGTTGTAATGAAATGGCCGCCACGACACCTGCTTGCAGGGATTTAGCGACTCTTTGTCACGATTTCCTGACCATCCTACATTACTTATGAGACGATGAAACATAAAAGCAGTGGCGCGAGCATTAGCAGTAGAAAAAAATTTAGGCATACTCAATGGCCGCTACGTTATGCCAAGCAGCTTGGTTTCATTAAAAATGATTGCTAAGATTCATGTAAGCATGTTGCCGCGAACAATTAATGTTTTTGCGAGTTGTGCATAATAAAGGTCTGTCTCTCTCTGCTTACACACATATCATCAGCCTATTTTTATGTCCACTGCAGGACGAAGGTTTTCTCTGCGATCTCCAATCACCCTGCTCTCAACCAACTGATTCCAACTTGTGCCTGTAAATTTACTAATTTCGTCACCCCGATTAGTTTTCTGCCCTACTCAATTGCGCTTTATCTCTCTTTGCACAATTCCGTAAGTTTAATGGTCCACCGCAGTCTAAATCGTCCCCAGTGTTGCTGAACAGGACAATGTCATCTGCTAACCAAAGGTTGCTGAGAAATTCACCGCTGATCCTCACTTTTAAGCCTTTTTCCCGGTTTAGTAGCTTGAGTACTTCTTCCAAGCATGCAGTGAATAGTATCGAAGATATTGTCTTTTTGCTTGACTCCATTTTTTGATAAGTAACTTTCTACTTTTCTTGTGAAGAATCAAGGTAGCTATGGAATCTATGTAGACATTTTCCAAAGTATTGACGTATGTCTCCTGTACTCCTTGATTACATAATACCTATATTACTGTTCGTTTCTCTACTCAATCAAATGTATTTTCTTATTCTATGAAAGCCATATAGAGAGGCTTACTGGGCTTTGCCGATTTCTGAATTACCTGATTGATGACATGAGTGTGATCTACTGAAGAATTTTCCTACCTGAAGCCAGCCTATCCTCTTTGTTTAGTGGAATCATGTTACCTTGACTATATTGGAAATTATGTTGCTGAATATTCTATACGATACTGAAAGCATGCAAAGGGGCCTGTAATTTTTCAATTACTTAGCGTCTCCCTTCTTGTGCATTAGTATAACGTTTGCATTCTTCCAGTCGTGATGCAGTGCACATAACGGGCAGCAAGCTTTTCAAGCATGATATTGCCTCCACCTTTGATTGAACCGACTGTTATTTCATCTTCTTCTGCCGCTTTCCCCGGGTCATATCTTGCAAGGCCCTTCTAGCTTCTTCACTAGTTATAGAAGAAGCCTCTGCATCCTGTTTATTGCTACTTCGATTGAAAGCAGTGTGGCTGTTCTGGGTGCTGTACAGGTCTGTATAAAATTATTCCGCTCCTTTTACAATATCTTCCAAATTGCTGGTGATATCACCCTGCTTATCTCTTAGCACATACATCTTGGCTTGTCCTGTGCCTAGTTTTCTTAGTGATTTCGTGTTGCGTGCATTTTTAATCGATTCCTCACTCTTTCTCAGCGCTCTTCGCACGCTGCGAAGAGAGAGAGAGAGAGAGTAAAACTTTAATAAATGTAAATAAAATAAGGCATGATGGTTGGAGCCTCTATTCCAGGGCCCCACTGGCAGGAGCGGCTAGCTGGGCTTGGTCCAGAAGAGCCAACTGGCTCTCCCGACCCTCGTCCGCAAGCCATGCCTCTTACTGCCTATTCCTCATTAGTGGATGTTCGTGTAATATGGGACTGTCTATGTGCGGAGGCCTCCTGGGGCACTCCCATGTGATGTGTTTTAGTGTGGGTGTGTCTGTGCACCACGGGCACTCGTCAGTGAACGCTGCAATGAGCGTCAGCTATCCTGCCAAGGTCAGCCCTGAACGCGTTTACTACACGGGTCCCTACGGATTTAGATCGCCCCGTCTGGCGGCATATTTCTTTCTGAGGCATGTCTTCGACAAAACGGCGAGTGAGGTGCCTTCATTCTTCTTTTGGAACGTGGGTGGCGTTGTTGGAGAACACACAGGAGAGAGCGTCGAGGAGGAATTGAGTGACAACGACTGCTTATTGTTGCATGTGTTCCAAAATTCATATACAATCCCTCCTCGAGAAAGCAGACGTTGCTCGTCGAACACGTCTACGGGATGTCTGCAGATGACGTCGTGTGCTACTAGAAAGGTGCTCTGTCATCCAACGCAGCAGCCGAAGCAGACGCGCTGCGATGGTGAGGGGGCTCAACCCACATGCAGCTTGAACCGCGTGTGGGTCGATTCACTATTTGAAGTAAGTTAAAATCTAAGGTTAGGTAGATAAATGGTGTGGACATGAGGCAGGGGGAAGACAAGTGGTTCCAGTCTGCTGTGGGAAAGTTAAAATCGCCGAATATGTAAATGGCATCGGTGCGACATAATTTGATAACCTCAGTGATGCTACTGCGCAGTTCGTTCACAAATGAGTGGCGACAGTCAGGGGATCGGTAACAATTGCCTATGAGTGGAGTGGAAAACTAGGTTATGCAGGCTACCCAAATAATGTCTATGTTAGAGTGTGTATTGATTACATATGATTGTAGAGTATTTTTATTGTAAGAATAACACCTCCGCCCCGCCAATTTGTATGATCATCTTGGTACGTGTGAAAATTGTTATGATCAAGCAGAATTTCGCTATCGGTGATGTCAGGGTATAGCCAGGTATAGGTAAATGCAAATGTGTCGCAGTCGCTGTCGTCAAGGAAGGAACAGACCAAATCCCATTTCGGCAGTAGACTGCGGATAGTACTAGATGATAGCGATAATGAGGAAATCGCTTGGCGTGACGCAGCTTTATTCCGATCTTGCATGCAGATGTTAAACTTTAGCTATCTACTAGCTAACACAACTCAGTCAGTGTTTATATCATAAATGTAGGGCGGTTGATTTGAGCTTTCGCAAATCTCATGACAGGCGACACTTGTAGACAACGATTGTAGCATTTCTCTGAATGCGCAACACCTTTCTCACAATAAAAAAAATTATTTGTATTTGAGAACTAGCACAGTTCATGTTTCTGTTGCGAAAAAAAAAATGATTAACTGGCGCTAAATCGTGAACAGAATTGCAAATCAATGAATACACTGGTGTGCTCTGGTGGTAAGCCATGCTTCGGTTTTAAAGTAAAAGGAACTCTACGCAATATATTATGTATTATATGAAATACTTCAGAAATCAAATTAGGTTCTGTGTGAAGATATTTTTATATAGCTTTGCCGAATGCGTCGCAAGCAAAAGCCGCTAGTATAAAGATCGAAGTCAACCCGAAGCCAATACTTCCCATCACGCCCATGTACACTCTTAGAGAAAAGTACACCCTTTGGGGTGTATATCTGCCACACAACAATAATCGTCATCTGCCTTGCTTGCGTTTCCTTTCTTGAAACGCCGCGCCCGCTACTTTCCTGTCGGGAACGCTATGACATGCTGATAACGCGCATGCCGTTCGTTACTGGGAAGTACCGGGCTCGCAGCTTAAAAGAAAGAAAATGCGGACAAGACAGATGATGTTTGTTGCTGCGTGGAAAGATACAACCCAAAGGGTGTAATTTTGTTTTAGAGTATAGGTTGAGGCAACGGTCAGGAGAGCCCTTGTAGAAACTAGCGCCACGCTTCCCTCTAGAGGCAGGAAACTATTGGGCCTATGTGAACCAGTGCAAAGTATAGCGTGGTGCGGTGTAGTGGGGTCTGCCTTTGCGTATATGTACCACACACATCAAGATTTCCGGAGGCGGCATACAGAGAAATATCATCGTAAAAATTTTTTCGATACCACTGACTTCATGGTATTGTACTCACATTTGTGGGTCCCAAAATTAGCACTCAACGCTTTGTACTGCAATTAATCTTCTCGATTTTGATTTTATCTATCCTTATCTCCATCTTTATGCGCTATAATTTTTTCTCGATTTCCAATTTTGGCTTCACCACCCATCCTTCGGCTTCTTCCGACGTTGGTACTTGCTGGTACTTTCATGGCATACTTGCACTCATTCTGCCCTGTGAGCCAATTACTTTCTAGAGTTGTGAACGCTTTTTTTTCTTCATTATTTTCCAACAACCATAAGAATGGGAGGGACAAGTTTGTAGCCAAATGCGATTGATCACGGGCATCTCCCGCGTGCGTTAGCGAGCCTACGTTCTGGAAGCTTTTACCGAAGAACTGATCACTGTTACTTGTAGTCGGAACGCTTAGTTTAGGTTTTTTTTTCATTTATTAAATAATCAATTATTTTCCAGGAGAGCAGGTTTCTGGGCTACTTGGTTCGTTGCATCAATTGAAGCCATAGCGCTGGATTGACATGGACAAGAAAGAAGACAGGATGTACACTAACTATCAACAGAAGTTCATAGTTAACGCACGCCCTGTCGTCTTTGTTGTGCGTGTCAATCTAGCCTTATGACTTCAATTGATCAATTATTACTTTGCTTATTCATTACCGGTGCACAGTGAAATCAAGATGCGCGTTTTGCAAGATATCATCTGCGGGTACTGCTCTACCTTGAACTTCAACGTTCGCCTAAAGTTACGCACACTTGAAAAGCTGGTGTAAAACAAACTATGCCGTTTTCTCCATGTGAGCAGTCCCTTGCTATCTGGACGGTGGCACATGCTATCAAGCTCGTTCTCTTACCTTTCTGGTGTCTTCAAGTTTTTAAATGCTTCTATAACATAAGTTACGCTTGTTGCAATTTACTTACGTCTGCAAACAAGAAGTATATAGCATGATCTGTCGTTTATAAAAAATTGGCCGCGTGAGTGTAGCAGCTGCGCAACCTATTTAGTGCGTAACGTCATCTAGTCAATTACCACAACACGAGCAATATTCGGTTATATAGTTCAGTTCAATGCCCTGGATTTACTTGGCGACGTTGACTGTCGGCTGTAATGTAGAAAGAAAGCACTGCTGCGTATTACGCAGCCTCTGGAGCAATCGTATTACTTGTGAAAATCAATGAATAACTCGATGACCCTGAATCAGATCTACAGTACAGACAAAAAGACTCATTCACTCCAGCTAAGAGTGTGTCATAGACACACATTTTAACGCCAGTGAATGCGTGCGTGCTCTGGATAAAACAAAAACTCTTCACCTATCCCTCAATTACGATTTGCACTAAATTGAACGTGTATTGCCTGCTTCTTGTACAGTGGCGTAGCTAGGTCGTCTGGCACCCAGGGCCCATAGGTCTTCTGTCAGCCTCCCCCCCCCCCCCCCCCGAGTGTACCCGGCAGAAAGACGGGTGTCTTCAGACGCATATGACAACCCCCCCCCCCCCCCACTGGCCCCTTGCACCCGGGGTCCACGGCCCCCCTGCCCCCCTTGTTGCTACGACACTGTTCTTATAGTCAAGGTGGGGATTAGATGGACGTTGAAGAGTAAGCTGAACCTAACTGTGAAATTATTGCATGAACCTCCATTGAATTTCTGCATTTTTTGTAGCCAAGCGCAGAGAGCTCCCGTAATAATGAAATACAAATGTAAGTAAAATATCTGGGCACCGCGTTGTTATTCTATAATTTGACTTTTTTGTTATAACGTCGGCATTTATGAAGAACTACGAATTTATTTACTTCTTATTCTGGCGCTGTACCATTGGAGGCCACCAGGTGTGCAGGATGCACATAAATTTATTACGGGTTGCTCAAATGACTGTTCAGCCTATTTATCAATAGTGAAAGGATGCAGAATGTTGTTGGGCATCATCTAACAACACATAATGCAGTACAATAGGAACAACATGTTTTCAAGCAAATAATAAAAAAAAGATGTTCAAATACAGTGTGGCTTCCCCTGCACCTCCTCACCCAGTACTTACAGCTGCGTCTATATAAGAAGACGTGAGGCGGCGATATAGAAAACGATAACTTTATTGTACTTATACGACAGAACATCGGCCGCCAAAAAATAAAGAAAACAATGCTTCTAATCCATTACGCCGTGGCTAAGCATAGGAGGCGGCCACCATAAACAAAAGGAGAGCCTGAAGGAGGCAGGGATGCACATCCACTCCGCCGTAGCTACGAGTGGCTCATCAGACGCTGTGTCGCTTTATGCCATGAACACAAAGCTTTTCTATAAATATGATGAAGAAAGAAAACAATAGGCACTCGGGCCCATTCCTGCCCACGGAGTAAAAGAAACAAATAACTTTCAATTGTTGCCGGCGAAGGGCAGTTCAAAGCCTACCGATGGAAAAGCAAGAGATACAAAGTACTCGCTTCTTCGAGGGGAATGGAGAGCAACCATTACTAGCGGTTCCAATCGGAAGTAGCCATCGACAGGAAGCCGATTTGGGAGAGAGCTAACGGCTCACGCCAACACAATATGCACAAGCAAGTCACTGCTCACCGTCACTAAGAGAGCAAAGCGCGAGGTTCGCGTTGTGCCGTCCTTACGCTCTCCTCTTGCGTGTTGTTCTAACACCTCTGCTCTTCCTGCAATCGCCGACAGGGACTGCTGAGGCAAAAGTATGTAGAGGCCTGCTCCCGAACACTTTGGGGACTCATCCCCCCCTCCCCCCCCCTTCACAGTGGTCATCAGGGGAGCGGCCAAGCAGCTAACTGATGCGCTGACGCGCGTCGTTCCCCGTCTCTCTAGGGGTGCAACGAGAAAACGAAAGCTGGTAGCACTCTGGCCTCACCACCCCCCAGTGCCCAACCAACCGGCACCAAAGAAAGGGTGCCGCCAGAGGAAAAAGATAAACCGTTCGAGCAGCTCCTCTCCGTGATTTTATGCACTGAAGCCCCGAAACACAAAACGAGGCTTTGCCCGATGGGTAAGTACAATGATGGCAATGTATTTTGTTGTCTCGTGTTAATGCTTCCTTGGCTTATTGCCAGAAATTGAGAAGGCCCTGATTTCCCTAAGGTGCTTTTTTTCGGAGTTAGAGCAAACAGCTCATTGGTTTTTTGCATAACAGTATTTTTAGGGAATTGCTGGCTCATCGAATAGAACAGTGTTCTTATACCAGTACGGCCTCTGAACAAGTTTGTAACGATATGCGCTGGCTGTCCCTTACAGTGAATATAAAATTATCGGAGAACCTTAACAGCAAACAGCTATTACTAGAAAACATCATTGAATGCAAGCTTAAATAGTCAAACGCTAAAGCGTGTACTCAAGAATGGGTAATATCTGTCGACAGCACTGATGGCTATTGGAAATATGAAGTACTATGATGATTACATTGATTGGTTATCGACATTCTTTAGTAATAAACGGTAAATAGGCAAATAGACGGTAAATATGGACAGAGCTTTCTTTGTTGATGCAAAATGATCAGATTTAAAATAGTGCCCAACCCATACAATTGACACTACTTGCCTTTGTTTATTTTTGTTTTGATTTTTATACACATTTTATTCGCCAAGACATATGTTATTTAACAAAAGTAGAATATTAGGATTTGGCCGGTGTTCCCCTCCAACTTTTGCGGTATACTTTTAACACAGAGGGTATTTTATGGTCGAGAACGTTCACGGCAAATGATTTCGCAAGAACACAAAGCCCAGAATATTTTTTGTTCATCTCAAGTAAGCTATTATTACTAAGTGTTTGCTTTGAAGGTATCGGGAGAAATGCTCATATTTTCGTCGAGAGATATGATGTGACCCAAATTACAGCTTCAGCAAACACCACGTTATCCCCTACTGATGAAATTAGGTCTCTTGACAGCACATGCTAAACATTCAGATAAATTTAGAGCACTTAAGGGTCATTGCCATTTTCACATATTGAGTACACTTTTAACAGGTAGGTGCACAAGGATGGACATAAGTAATAAATCATTTGTACCTCAAAAACACTGCAATGGAGTTGTTCAGCAAATTATTAAAGATTGGATTACAGTTCTGTATATTACAATGGTGCATATGATTTGACAACATTTTGGTGGGTTCAGATACATATGCTTTAACGCAATAAAGAGGGCCTCAATTTGGTTTCTTCAAGTTCAACCAGAAAAAGGTTTTAGCAGCTCTTCAATGGTTGCGTTACCTTCATTGCACGTCGTGCTCTGCCACAACGGCCGCATTTGTCATCCCAGAACTTGGAATTACTCACCGATTTCGATTAGACCACAAATCGATACGGCTGCGGAACTTGCGGGAATACGGGAGGCTGTCCGTTTTATGAGAACGCAGACACCCCATAAATGGACGATATTGTGCGATGCCAAATCAGCGCTACAGGCGCTAAAATACTTTTTAAAGAAAGGACCATACTATCTGCTCATGCTGGAAATCGTCGAACTTCATCACAGTGCGGAGTTAAGTGGCCACGTGATCACCTTTCAATGGGTGCCTAGCCATTGTGGTGTTTTTGGTAATGAACTCGCTGACAGTGAGGCAAGATCGGCCTCCTCTTCCTCGGATGAAGTATATATTGCCTACTCGCGACCTGACACCAACTCCATGATCAAGGCATTCATGCAGGACCTTACAAAGGCTTACAGAGCCCACTCTGATAACATTCACACACGTCTACATATGATTGACCCAGACAGTAAATTCTGTTTGCCCCCGAAGCTTACACGGAGCAGAACATCATTGCTACACCGGATTCGGCTCGGCGTTGCTTTCACTCGTCGCTACGCACACCTCATCGGCCAATCGAACAGCCCTGACTGTGTACACTGTCAGATGCCCGAAACACTGCAACGCGTACTGTGCGACTGCCCAGCATATATGCTGGAGCGAAGGACGTTAGACAGTTTCCTAGCCAGCGTTGGCAGACAACTACTGTCGGAGGAAGCTATCCTCGGCCCATGGCCTGACACTGCAATTTCAATGCGTGCAACAAAAGTTTGTTGAAGTTCCTGCAGGACACCAAGCTCAACGAGCGGCTCTAGCGAGGCAACTCTCTCATGTACATAAGCACTCACCACTTCTCTTATCATCATCATCCATCCCAATACTTTCACCCCCCTTCTTTCTTCCCCAGTGCAGTGTAGCAGACTACAGCGCATTAGCTCAGGTCGACCTCTCGGTCTTTCCTATCAATAAATTCTATTCATTCGTGCTTCTTGCCATGGAGATGCCAGCGAAGAAAATAACAAGCAAATTAGCCCGGAATAAGATTACCACAGGCTGCGCATAAAAAAGAAAAAGTACAGAAATTCTGAGAATTGTCTACTAATGCGTAAGCATTGTTTGGCTTGGGTGTGTCTTCGCTGTTGCTTACACTTGCTTGCTTGCTTTTCCTAGCTTATGTAAGTCTACCCATGGCCTTTCAGGTGGCAAAGAATGTGTAGCGTCCACCGATGCCACAACGCCGGGTGCGCTGGTCGGCGCTCGGAGGAAAATAAAGTTGGCCGGCACCTGCTCGAGGCGCAAGCTCGGCACGTGCAGTGTCGTTCAAGAAGCCGGCCACGCTGGTCGGCGTAGCCGCCGCTGTGCTTGCCGCCTTCCCTCCTCTCCTGAATTACTTGTAGGGACGACGGCATGGCTCATTGCCCGTGCCGTCGCTCTCGCTTGCGTTCATGGTAAGGCCCAATGCGATCGCGCCAAGTGTCTCAACGCACTAGCTTGACCGCGAAGAGTTGAGGACTCAAAATAGTCTCAGCAGGGCACCGCGACATGAGACGATGGTTTTCAAATTATTATTATTATTATTATTATTATTATTATTATTATTATTATTATTATTATTATTATTATTATTATTATTATTATTATTATTATTATTATTATTATTATATAACGACAACAGCTTACGACGATGACGACGCACTGAAGATGATGGCATGAAAACGGCAGCATAATCACGATTGAACGGCGAAAGCATGACGCAATCACGACCACGTGCCTAGTGGCCCACGCACTCTCGTACCTAGCGGCCCGAGCTGGTATAGACAACATGGGCCATTGTGTCAGCTTGGATGGATGGATGGATGGATGGATGGATGGATGGATGGATGGATGGATGGATGGATGGATGGATGGATGGATGGATGGACGGACGGACGGACGGACGGACGGACGGACGGACGGACGGACGGACGGACGGATGGATGGATGGATGGATGGATGGATGGATGGATGGATAGCCAGGCTCAAAACGCCTAAAATAGGTAAAGAATGCCAATCACGTTAAGGGTGTAAACATGCCCACTCCGGGTTCAGCTGTCTTAGGCTCTCCTGTCCAAGGTGGCTCTACAACAGCTAGTCATCACCTAGTAAACCCTTCTTTGATAAACCAGCGCCTGCTGAATGCTGTTATTCTTTAACAGGGTTCCGCTCCGAGGAAAATTTGAACAAATTGTTGACGTCTGAGGATAGAGAGTACATATGCAGAAAAAGTTAAGAAATATTTTTCAGTTATAACTTGCGTACAGTAATAGTTGTTTATTCAGTAATTGGTTCGTAATGCTATCCGCAGCTGAAACTTCTCTCCAACATGTCAAAAACTCAACCATGGGCTTCGTTTTAGGTAGAAGTGCCTCAATCCGCATTTTGAGGCATGTAGCTTTGCGTAGCATGCGAGATGATCATTAAAATTTTAAGGAATGCTAAAAATTGGGTGTTGCCGTTAACATTATTCCAGTCCTTAAGCTGGATCATTCAGAGCGGCGGAGGTTACTTGCATGGTAAATGAAATCACGTGCTCAGCAAATTACAAAAAGTCAGGAATGAATAATTAACATAAGTACTTTACGACAGGTATTGCAATTTACGAATTTTAGCCCGTCGTGAACGTACAAGGCATATCTACTTGGAATGTACTTCCAGAATGACACCTGTTTCGTGATATGCTCCCTCAAGCTCTCCGCAGAAATGGACTCTTGTTTTACTTATTTAACAATACGCTTAACGTATTGAATCAATAATGTAAATGCTACGCCCATTTATTTCGTCCTACATATTGAGATATATGTCGAAACTGGTGCCATCATGGGAATTCCTTTCAAATGGATATGCGCAGCAAACTCTGTGGCTACAATGTGTAATTCGCAGTACGTGCTTTTATGTAAAAAATTAAGAAATTTGTATACTGTTTCTCATTAGATGAGTGTATCTCGACTTCTCTTGGTAGTGATGTCGGCCTCTTTGAATATTCGCTCACAAGAACAAGAATTATGCTCCCTACCACAGGCCGGTTTTCTAAAAAAAAGGTTACTGAAAGCTTAAGAGCCATCACCCCGTTATATGATGCATTAGGCATTAGAAAGCTAAAGTGGTGCCGATTTTAGGCCAGTTGTAATAGCGTATACGTAGTATACGCTATTACAGAACACGTATATAGTACTATAGTATACGTATACAGAACTTTCGCAAAACAACCTTAACCACGTTGTTCTAACGATGCTCTATGACAGTTAAAGTAGGTTATCTGAATTCCAGTAAACATTTATACTATATTCCAAAGCACAAGTTATGGATAGCTTTGGGTTGTGCCGTTGAATACTAGCAGTCCATTTGTTACTGATCACACATTTATAACCAACCTGAAAAATATTCTCTGGCTCCGCAGCACGCAAATACTCTTTTACGGTCCATTGCTCCCTCGCTGCTTGCTTGACGTGAAAGCTGCAAATGAGCAAAGCACCGGAGGCATGGACCACGTCACTCCGGCGCACTATCAAGTCTTTATCGGAGTTTGCGCGTAAGGACGGCCGGTTACGAACGTAGTTTCTTTTTTTTGTCTACTTTATATTCTCCACCTGCGTTTGGCCCTCACCCCTGCTTAGGGCACTTAGGTCACTGAGCCTCACTTAACATTTCATTAAATTTCACTATCTCTCTCTCTTGTCTTTCTCTCGTGACAGGAGCAATAGAAATTCGCAGTATTGCGATGCCTTCAAGAGTACGCATTAGAGGCAGAACGCGGCTGGTGGCCACCTTCCACGAACGTTTCTTGTTTTGTCGATTACCGCCACTTTTACAGATGGAGGTAATGGTGTTTACTTGAACGTAAATCTCGAAATATGATTTCCACGTATCGTTATCCCGTTTAGTGTGGACGCGCTTCCTTGGAATGTCAATTTGTTCTCACCCGCGATTTTATCCCTGACCTGCAAGCTGTTTGCCCTCATGCCGTCTGCCAGTACCCTGCTACATTTGTGGCCGGTGGCACCGTCAAGTCACCGTTGTGTAGCTTTTTTGTTGTTGTTGAATATAGGTAAAAATATATCAGTGCGCCGTATAGGCCCTGACTACTCCCGGGCTCTAATGTGCAATAGAAAGAGAAACACGGTGTGAAGTCACTATACACGAAGAACTTCAGGACTAGTTCTTGCGAATGACACAGCTGCCACACCACAACATAGGTTCAGTGCAGTCCATGCAGGAAAAGTACCAAAAAAAGAAGAACGCAGAGACCACCATAACACATCATACACCACCTGACATCATGCTATGTCTAATAATGTTTTCGCGAGATTCTTGTTTCTTCAATAATTTTTAGCAATACACGTCCTTCCCGTATTTGTGGAGTCTCTGCTGGCCGCCTCAACGAGCTTCCCCAACGGCAGCTGTGTTCTTTCAAGAACCTAACATCTTTTGAAATATTTTAACGGAAGGCTGAAGATTTACCACAGCATGGGTGAAAGCGAACTGCACTCTTGGTCGCTCTTTTGTTGTCGTGGCTATTCTCGTCTCTCTTGTCTCATGTTAATTATCGTCAAGCCATTGTAGTTGTCAGATGAATCCAGCTAATCCCCTTTGAGAACCGCGTATTAGACTTCTTCTTACGGGGTGCTGAACGATTTCACTACGTTTCACAAGCCACAACACAGCAATTCACATATTTTTGTCAAAAACATAAAAACTGAAATCTACACACCGGTCGAATCCATAACACCAGCAAAGTCTGGTGCCTACCCGTAGCTACAACAATCGGCAAAGCATAGCGGCTGGCCCTGAAAAAGAAAACGAGCGAGCTACATTAAACGGGAGAACCTTTGAACGTGATGTACAGGCTCGTCCACTCTTAGGGTGAACACGGCTCACCGTGGCCGCGCTCCGCGGGGCGCCAGTGCGTCCGGCGCGGCCGCGCATCGATGCGAAGCGGCGCAGGCGCACACGGACTTCGGGGAGGCGCTTCGCGTCGTCTGCTACAGCGCTGGAGCGCGCCGCTCTGGCTTTGCTGTAAAGTACACTTCGCTAGACCCAGGTGACTGAGCGACCGAGGCGGCGTGGCGGGAAGGCGCACTTCACTTACTGGAGCATTTTCCAGCTGGTTCGGTCTACAGCTTGTGAACAGCCTGCTTAATCAATATACATTAACAGAAACAAGCTTATCACCACATAAATCACTTAGCATGTTTTTAATAGGTGATGAGGGTAAAAATACAGTCATTTCTTCGCGCTCTTTATTAGGCTGGGGCGTAGAGGCGACGCTTGATAGTCGTGTCAGAGACGTCACCCAGCCAGAGGCTGTTCTTAATTTCCCGAGCGCTAAAGGTCGGGTTTGCAGCAGCCGCCGCAACGACGGTCTTGTATTCAGCTTCAGTGGTCACTGTTTGCCGGGCTTTACGGAGAGCATCCGCAATTCTTCCATCCTTCTTGTAAGCCTGGACTATTCGATTCACAGTTTTCAGTGGCATTTTTGTCATCTACGATATAACGCGTTGAGAATAGTTTTGTAGGCACAGATCTACAATGCGTCGTCTTTCGTTTTCCGGTACCCGCGACATGGCCAGTTTCCGAAAGTGCACCGGGGAAATAAAATCCTGCACTGTTACAGCGATTTTGTCGCCGAAGTGCCCCGGCAACCGACAACCGAACAAAATGCAATTCATCATGCAAGTCGATAGAAATGCGTTTAATGGAAACACCTCTGTTGTCTTTCGATTTGACGAGTCATCCCAGAATATTTAACTCGTGAGCGGCCAGTCACTCACTTGAGCAGCCGTTGGCTGTACCACATCACCATATTAAGCTAAAATGGAGTAGCATGACCTAAGCCAAAAAAGGGGGGGGAGGGGGGGGGGGCTCGGCGGTTGATCCGGCTGACGCCCATGGTCAGGTAAAAAGTAGACTGGCCCGAACACAGCAATCTGGCTTGGGCCGGGCTTGGCTTTTACAAATGTCGAGCCCGTTGGCCGACCACCGGCATGCTGTCGGCAGACGACACCAGGCCGGCTTCATGACCGCCGGTTTAATTATCGTGGCCACGTTCGTCCAACACACGGACCGGCCACTTCCCTACGACGGCAACAGCATCGCTTGTTCAAGGCAAGGGTTCCTGTGCCGTATTCATATTTGGGTTTTACCCACTCAGCCTCGCCATCCCCCCTAACCCCTAAAAAAAGAGAAATCAATTCCTCCTTTTCTCCAAATGTATTCGATGTCCCCCTATATGGCGTAACGCAGAAGCCATGTGCCGCTTCGGGACGCATACCGCACAATTATATGCTAGGGAGAATATACATATGACCTATTCCGAGGAAGTACTGAAATGAAATACAAGCGAGTAACGACTTAATTACGCGGCAAGACGTAATTTAAGTTAGAAAACAGACATGTAGATTATGGATTTTCCACTTCAATTACGCGGTCGGGTAAGGCCTGACTGTCCCAACGTGGGAGCGACCCGCAGCGCGCTGAGTCGCGTACCTCAGGACCTTATTAAGGTTTTGCATCCATTCATCCATCCATTCAATTACCCATTCAAAACGGAGAGAAAGGGCATTCGCATGCGGTGTGCATCGACTCCAAGGAGAAAAAAACAAACAACCAAATAAACGACGGCGCCACATGTTTCACTCCACCTAATCAATGTAATCAAATAACTGACCGACGATTCCTCTAAATAAGTATGCGACTTCTCACGTCAGGTAGCCGTCAAAGGACCGGCACCGCTTCGGCGATTTTAACCAATCTGTGACAACAAAAATATGATGTAGAAAGATGAAAAGGGGGAGTAAAACTGCCGCCAAATCAGTTGCTATGCAGGGGAGAGTCCTTTCCAACATCGCCTAAAGCGCTTCATGCACTCCTACCAGCGACATTAACTCGTCAATAAGAAAGTCGCGAAGTAGCGGATGTCGCTTCTTAGTTGCTGTCAAAGTAATATTATTGCCCTCCTTAATGGTAAAATCGATGGCAAACATGATGATGCATGATTGAACAATCGTTCTCTAACTTTCTGCGGAATTTATTGCGGGTTTCGGTCGCTTTTTTAAGTCAATTAAGCACATTCATTCTAGCATCAAGACATGCGCGAAATGGCGCGCAAGGCTCATCACATGATGACTCCAACGAAGAAGAGCGCGCCTAATAGGTTTCTCGGTATGCACTACACCAAGTGCTGTGAGAGTCAAATAAAATGGCACCAGCCTAATAAAGAGCGCGAAGAAATGACTGTATTTTTACCCTCATCACTTATTAAAAACATGCTAAGTGATTTATGTGGTGATAAGCTTGTTTCTGTTAATGTATATTGATTAAGCAGGCTGTTCACAAGCTGTAGACCGAACCAGCTGGAAAATGCTCCAGTAAGTGAAGTGCGCCTTCCCGCCACGCCGCCTCGGTCGCTCAGTCACCTGGGTCTAGCGAAGTGTACTTTACAGCAAAGCCAGAGCGGCGCGCTCCAGCGCTGTAGCAGACGACGCGAAGCGCCTCCCCGAAGTCCGTGTGCGCCTGCGCCGCTTCGCTTCGATGCGCGGCCGCGCCGGACGCACTGGCGCCCCGCGGAGCGCGGCCATAGGGTGCCTCGATGCCTGCCCGCCGCGCCGCCGTTCAGGGTGGTGACAGCCCCGCGGCGCCGCCATATTGGTTTGAAGAAGCGCCTCGCGCGCCCGCCGAGCTATCGTTGCAGAGGGCAGGATTCTCACCAATCGCATCGGAAGCTGAAAATTTCTGGCATGTGTGGAATTATGCTTTCGGGCTGAAATACAGAGCTCATATTCTGTTGTAAAAAAGCACAGTAGTCATGTTGGCAGAGCGCTGCGGTGTTACAAGGAGAGGCGATTGGCGAGTCGGAATGTTAATTGAGTTTTCACTGTCGCAATATTATTTCGTTTGGATGGTGGAAAATTTTTTGACAAAACCGTTTGAGAAATTACACAACGCTTATCTGTTCACGTGTTGGTAGGCTTCCTCGAAACTTTGAAGCACATGTTTCGTTTGCTGCGTTTAACAGCAGTTCACGGCCTTATATCACAGAGTCCCAGCCGTAACACAGACGCAACACTAATTTTAAAGATGTTCTTGTGCACGCCAAACTACAGAAAAAGAAGAAGTTGGGAACCAATCCCTGTGGTCGCCCCAGGTGCTCCACATGCAAACACATTCAATCCACTACTACAGTAAAAAGTACAGCGTCGAATTACACACACAAGGTAACTTCGGCTTTCACCTGCACATCAAGCAATGTAGTCTACTGTCTAGAATGCGCCGCTTGTAGCAAACAATACATAGGTGAGACCGGACAACAAATCAATACAAGACTCAATGGTCACCGCGCGGACACAAAACACAATTTACCCAAAGCAGTAGCCAGCCACTTTAATGAACATGGACATATGTTTGACAAAGCAAGGCTCTATATACTACAAACAAATTTCCGTTCCCCTCGCGAAAGGAAGTACACGGAATCATACCTCATACACAAGTTTAATTGCCTACACCCGACAGGAATTAATTTGGCACGCGGCAACTTAGAATCTTTAAAAGCTGTAACTTAAATCTGAAACTCTCATATCATCAACCAATACACAAAACACATTAGGCCACCAGCCAACTTTAATTCTTAACCTCACCTACTCTTTCATTTCGGAGGAAAAAAGGGGAGGGAGGAGGGAAAAGAAAAAAAAGAAAAAAAATTTCCTGCCTACTACTCAATTTAATGTACTCTTTCAGGATTTTACGTCTATACCAAGTGTACGATCCCCTCCTTCCATGTACACGTGCCCGTGCCCGCCTCTGCACGCGTCACCCTCCTGTTTGCTATACCGATTTCGCCCCCCTTCCCCCTGCCCCCCCTTTTTAGTCCTTTTTTTTGAAACCCCCTCGACAACACATTCCGAAGTCAATATGCCTTTTTCGGCGCCTCAACCCAGAGTATCGCCTTCTGGATGCCGCCGTAACGACACCTACGTTAAGCGCGTGGGGCAGTGCCCCTTGAAAGACCATGCCGCTGCCTTTCAGTCTCCCCACACATTGCACCGCAGACTCCTCGTCGCCACCTTAACTATTTCAAAATTACTCGACCTATTGCTTGACCGGCCGTTCTAATGCCTCAAAAACATGCCGCCAACGACTCCCCCTGAATTACTCCTAACCTTTCGCATCCCCAACACGCTCCCAAGCCCCCGTATTGCTTAAAGATTTCATTTTTCTCTTTCTTTTTCTTTCACCCCCCCCCTTTGTTGTGTCTTGGTACGGCCCTGGCTCCCCGCTCCTTTTTTTCCTTTTTCCCCTTTTTTCTGCTTCTATTTCTTTTCTTTCCTCTCCGCGTGCCCACTCTCACGCTCTTGTCCCTTCGTCTTGAGAATGAGGCTCACAGACGTCGGACGACAGCGCCTGTTCCCTCTTGTAATCTCTCTCTTTAAAACCAGCCGCCAGCGACAACACCCGCACGTGACGTCACTGCACTAACCCTTTAAAACTAACACGCCGAGGATGACGAGGCCGCCTTTGACGAAGATAGGTCCACCTGTCGAAACGTTGGCCAGCCTGTCTGAGGTACTTCAACCCTGTTTAAAAAATTTTATACCACAGTGTGCCATTCCATCTGCCAGCCCCTTTCTTGTTTTTGGACGATAAGAATACTGTTACACTGCAAGAGCGTGTGCGAAAATGTTTTCAATGTCGGTTGCTCACGAGAGCACGAAAATGCCGCCTCACCAACTCGTCGACCGCACGGGAGACACGAGCAGCGGGCAGCAACGTCGAACCAATATGGCGGCGCGTCTGCCGAACGGCGGCGCGGCGGGCAGGCATCGAGGCACCCTACGCGGCCACGGTGAGCCGTGTTCACCCTAAGAGTGGACGAGCCTGTACGTGCGTCTTCTGACTTTCTTTGTAGCCGTTCTATTGAATGCCAGGTAGCAGTGCAACGCAACCCGAGTCCATTTAGGAGCACGAAGCGGTGGAGACAGCTCACGGAAAGTTGCCTGAGGGAGTTCGTTAGTGGAGCGGAACCTCTTTCGTCGGCTGTTAGTGGCCGTGACGAGGCACGATCAAGGGAGTAGAGGGCTCTGCGTGGTCACCTATCATTTAGATGCTGCCACCGTTCCAGCTGCCATTCTCGACTCCTACGTGCAAAAGAGTCCGGGTTCGTTCGCTACCTACCTTCTCTACTAAGACGAATAAAGCACCGAGACGAACTAAAGAGCGCCGGCTGCCCCTTAAGTTGTGTAAAGCAAACCATCATTCATCGGTGGCTTGCCTTACGTTAGCTTACTTAGCGTCCGGGAAAGTTAATGCAAAGGGGCGTGTAAAAGGGGCGCGAACTTGCTAAGCGTTTCCTTATATCATAGTTCAGTATTTTGGAGACACGAGGAGCGTTACGGAAGAGCTTCTTGACTGTCTTTAGCTTGAAATACCTCAAGAATAGCGGTGTGTAATGTTACATTTACATATATATTTGCATTTGTGTATTGTGATGAATGTTTGAGAAGTTTCGTGTAGTGTTCTTTTTACTTTGCGGTGAATGCTTCTGACAAAATCTCTGCATTGAAGACGAATTGGCATTAACTTAAGCAGAGATATGCTTCCAAATTGAGGCTGTAGAATAAAATGTTTGTATGGTACGGCAAAACCTATGTTAAAAGGCAATTCCGATGTCGCAATTGTGCAACGTGTGCTTTTGTTTGCGTCTTCATTTCGATTGGGATTGTTTCCAAATAATTTTGGACCCGAAGTTTATTATCGGTAGGATCCGTGCGTCCAAGTGTTCCTGAAGCATGCACTGATGGTTGTCGAGGTTTGGTGGGATGCCACGTGATCACTTTATGTTGCAGCCAAATCAGTCTACTTCTCGCTATCCGCTGGTGTTTTAGGAAACGGTGACTCTACCCACAATTTTTTTTTTCGTTAGTGCTCACCCTTTTCTAAAGCAATGAGGCAGGCTCATCAATGCGAGAGAACGAGGGAGTTGCGAAACCTTAGCATAACTGGAGCGAAAGAAAAAGGTCTCAATTTTCTGAACGCCAGGTGCTGTTCACGCAAGAGCATTCACAAAGCTGTCGCAAAATCCGGAATGTTGATCCTCCGTGATAAATTGTTCGTTACGTCAATTACACTCACCCACGGGGCCTGTGACAGCATAAACCTTCGGGCTATTCCCTCCCGACGGTGAATAATGGCGCCTGCACAGAAAATGGCAAAGCCAGCTTTATTTGCCTGTCATGATCCCAGCTCTAAGGCTGTACCGAAAGGTGCCGGCATGCGACAACGTGCGCGCTTCACTTTCGTAGAAGGATAAAAATGTAAAAGTACGCAAGTCAGGTTTAACACAGAAAACGCAAAAGAAGTGAAAGCTGATCTGATTGACCGGGTTAGTTTGATATATCTTTGGAATACCGGGTCACGGCCTGCGTTAAACTTTTCAAACATTGCCGGTGACCACACAGACTCCATTCGATGCCCTCCTTGTGAATAGAGAATATTTCTATTCGCACATTGAGTTTTTTCACTGGCCGTTGTATATGCACAAGAATCCAAACAGGGTTCTTGAATGACAAAGTTTCATTAACATATTTGTCATCAACTTGTTAATTTCATGGCCTGTTCATTTTTTATATAACAGCGGCACGCGCTGCTTTGCTGGTTTCGAACTAATATAGTTCTGAAGTTCGTGTGAGATTTTCTTTACTTATTAAATAAAGAAAAATCATGGAAGCATTGATATCAGTTATATTTGGCACAATTTTTGGCACATACAAGTATATTCTTTTAAGAAAAAATACATATTTTACTTGTTTTGACAGTGCGTAGCGTTCAAGAATTCGTTTGCAGCATGTTTGGCAGTGGCAATGCCGTTATTATTCATTTATTTGATCCCAAGACAAATTGTTTAAGAGGAAGCTTTAGCTCGGGCCCAACTCGAACGCGACCTATTCATATACATGTAAAGCGCAGAAACGCTTTTCTGAGGTAAACCCTCGATTGGTTTTAATAAAATGTGTTGCATTTCAGAGACACAGCTAAATTCATGTGTGTGTTGGAAGCCGAATTTTGATTTAGGGCCTGAACTTTGTTTACAGTGTGTTCAAAAATTCGAAAGTTAAAAAAATAGAAGCACAACGTAGGCAAACTTACAGCTCTGCATCGAGAACATGTATCGCCGTTCTGTCAACTGCATCTGTTATGAAAGTCAAAGCGGACAAATTTGGTGTGTCAATTCGTATCTTAGGTCAATTGCCTGCGTTGTGTACAAGGATTCTGCAAAAGCCGTAATTATATAATACTAAATTTTTTTAGATTCATGTGTGAAATAAAAATTTTGTCCGCTGTAGATGTACTATTAGCAGCAATTCATAGAATTGTCATAACATTTTTCATCGTTGAGTTAAAGAGCTTTAAACTTGATAGTTTTGTTTTCTGAAAATTTGCGATTTTGTAAATTTTTAATAAAGAATTGACAACCTAAATGAAAAACTCGAGAACAACAGTCACTAGAATTTAAGTTTGTCTTTTGAATGCAACAAACCTCGTCAAATTTGGTGCAGCCGTTGCCGTGAAAAACGAGCACCCGAGCCAAAGCTTTCTGTTAAGGAGGAGGCAGAGCTGCAACCTGAGCCTCCCCCCCCCTCCCCCACCCCCACCCCGAACAAAATTTCTGGCTATGACACTGCTGGTCAGCTAGATAAAGGTTAGGTTGTTCACGGAAACAGGACCAACATGGGTAAAATAAACTTGTCCGGTTGCTTTATTACCGAATCATTAGGTAATACTTCGCCACCACTTCCCATTTGCTCCCCTTCACCCATTCAGTATGCGCTTTGGTAACAGGCAATAGGTTTAGTTCGTCCGGGCAATTCATCCGTATCTCTCTCCCTCAATAGAGGACTTTCTTCCTCTCCACATGTACAAGCACACCTGGCGTATGTTTTCTCGTCGGAATATTTTTCTATTCCACCATGTTTTCATTCCTACCTTTATCTATGTTTTTCCTATTTAGCTTCGTTGACTCGTCAGTTTCCTATTGTCATTACACCTTAACGTGGGATGCTTCGATGTTGCGTTCTTTTCATTCCAGCCACCAGTACGGAACAGAGCTCACACGTACAGGTAATTACGAGTAATTTCTTTAGCTTGTTTTGAGCACTCTGGTTTCGCACGCCCCTTCATCAGCGACCAACCTAATTACTTCATAATCTTAATGTTCTAATGTTTTCTTTATTTCCGCATTCTTGCTGTACGTTTTTCTCTATTATCTGCGATAATCAGGGACTGGTTTTTGCTGCTTCTCAGTAATTACCAATGTGAGGGTCCTTCTGTTCTGAGTCGTGTCTCCGTAACAGCGCACATGTCTCGGCCTTGGTTAATTATCTTAGCTGGTAGCTTTATTTTTCCTTTCAGAGCTTTTTTTCTTTTTTTTACTCCAGTTCAGTGGTTCAGAAATTACAGGAAAAGAAATGGAATGTGGCTAAATAGTTAAATGTTCATTGTAGGCGTACCTGGGAAACCTCTGGTGATAAAACACTGCCTAATTGAAGGAAGCGCTAATGCAAATAATGAACACGCCTTACCTTTGCACAAAACTAAAAATGAAATAGCATTCATACGTTAGCACTTGCCTTGATAATACTATATGGCTTGCTGTCCCATCGAAATATCTGAAACTATCCTGAATGCCCCCGACGAACAACATTATCGACATCAACCAGCAGGAAAGTGTTTTGAAACGCGTCTTAAGAAAACGGCACAATTTGAAGTGTTCGCAGCCATGTCCCATTGTAGAAAGTGTGACACTTCTCGGACAAGCGCAGTTCTGAGGCCGCGCCCATCGAGTGCGGCACAAGGAATACTCGTTTGCAAACTAGTGTTGTGTTATTTTCTATTGCTAATTGTTTAGCGATCTTTTTTTAAAACAGGTAGTCACAATTCTGACAAAGTTCAACTGTTTTTTTTATAACATTCCTAAGTGAGCCCATGTTTTTGTTTGCAGAACCCGCAATTACTACTGCTTTTCTCTCCGCTTAAACCATCATGGTGTTTTACATTCACCGTTTTTTTCAGTTAGCAGTTTTTTGTTCGCGGGATTATTGTCACAATGACATGTAGCGCGTTTCTGCAAGCTTGTTAAGGCTTTCTTAATTAGTGTTGGAATTGTGCTCCCATACAATTTTAGTGTCCTTTCTTCTATATGTTTGCGTTCGTTCAGTCTACCTTAGAGTTTGAAATGAACCAACTTCAGCTTTATAAATTCTGCCACTAACAAAAGTTCACTGGTCTACTTTATGGTTACCACTGAAACGAATGAGAGCACTTGAAACACAAACTGCAAAAGCAACAGTTGATTGCTGATTATTATTGCGGTTTCGTTCTCACACTGCTCAGAAACAATATATAATGTTGAATAGATTAGGATGATCTGGTATTTCGAAGAGTAATAGCTATCTTGTATTTCGAAGTTCGAAGGGTAATAGAATTACGTGTCTCATTTTATTACTCTTGCCTCGGGTACAGGCGTGCAAATATTTGGAAGGCTAAAACGTTCGAGACTAGCGCGTTTTCCGCAATGAAAAGAAATTTAGGAACATTGGGTGTTGATTGTTCCAGACGCCAACAAACAAATCACGCACGCCGAAATTTATTCGCTTAACCTGGCTCTTTGATTGAGCATCCTGAAATACACGGCCATTCGGTCTGAAAAAGCAAATGCTTTCCAAGTAAATCACGAGAGCAGCTTCGTAACCACTAGTTTTTAGCTTCGTGTGCGGCTACGTTTTTCTCATTCCTCCCGCGTTATGCGATAACAACGAGAGAATGCAAATGCAACGTTACGGGACTTGGAAAGCACAGCGAATGGAGTCTCGTGCACTCTTTTCGGCGTGTGTACCTAAATCCGTTGGGCTCGTCTGCATCCGCCATTATTTGCACTGCCCGTGACAAAAACGTTTCTGCATCCCCGATTCGCGCTTTTGGGGCCACGCAATTTTTTTCCGAGTTTGCGTAACGCCGAACGTAGAACTTGCAAATAGCCCTCCGAGAATAACGTCCCTGGATAGAACAGACCCTGGAGTGGAGGATGTGGTTTGTTGTCACAGCGGATTCCTTGGCACGTCAGTATACGTGGAGCCCCGAGGGACCGTAACACTCCGTAAAGTTTGAGCAAAAGCATCTTAGGCGCAATGGGTTTCAACGACGCAAGGATTTTCTTTTTTAATGCGAACACTAAAACATACATTAAAGCGAGAAACTACTGGAACATCAAAGTTTTCTCATTTGGTCAGACGTTTTTCGCTGAGACAAAAGAGTCGGTGCATCGTCAACTGTCACTGATAAGGCTCAACCTAATTTTGGTATGCCACCAAGATTTCCATAGCGACACCAGCGGAAACTGCAGCAGACGCGATATGTGAGAGCAGACGGCAAAGAGGAGAAACGAAAAATTATCAAAACAGAATGGGGCCAGGGCGTAATAGCAGCTGCAGCATTCAGTCAAATGTTGAAAGTCAACATTAAAAAGGTTTGCTTTGTTTGTTTCTTTGTCACAGTCCGGTAAACTGCTGTGTCCATTAGAGCGGAAGCATTCTTTCATTATCGCATTTCTGGGAAATAATAAATGAAAAAACTAACGTCGCAGCCACAGTAAAATGCATGGCGTTATGATGTTGTTTCGTTGTCATACATAGTAACACAGCCATTAGTAGAACGGTATGAATATCAGGGAAGTAAAGCCGCAACAAGCTATTCTGCTCGCTCAAGTACTTCGCCCCTTCATACCTTCATAAAATCAGCCTGATGACACGAGGTCCAATAGTGCTGATTATTCTTTAGTGTCAGTAAACACCCACAACAAAAATGAAGCATCACAGGCAACTGTAGGAGAGATTGCGCTTGATCGCGATTTTCAGTTAAAAGAAAAAGATGACTTCTGGATTTTTTCCCACCATATCTCAAAGGCGCGAAGGGGTCAGTAATCTCATGACAGTAATTGCACTACGATGAACCAAAAATTATTAAAATGAGGCAGCACATCAGCAATGTTTTATGTTTTCAACGAACAGCCTTCAAGTTCTCAAATTATTACATAATGAAAACTCATATTACGTTTTGCAAAAAAGGCAAATGGCCTGAATATTCCTTCTCAGGACACCTTGTTACGCTTTTGTGCGCCTTCGGTAAGGGTAAAACTCGTCATGTAATACGTTGTGTACCTAATAGAAGAACTATCTGTTCGAGTTTAAAGCATGACAGGCACTAACATTGGAAAGACCACCTTAACTGCCTAAGTGCAGTAATGGCACGCCCAGGAAGTACAGAACATTGCCACAGATCACGCTAACACATTGATCACAGTGTTTCCTTTTTTTTCGTATACATCCCTGGAAATAGGATATGAAAATCCTAAATGTGCTACAGCGCTGACGGGCAGGGACAAGAGGAAGTCACAGACGCCATGGTGGGCTATGCCGTTCGGTCGTACTCTTGTCTCCGTCTATTACCACTGTAATGCTTTCCAAGTGAGTCTACCAACATGATCAACACACACCTGCTATACTATCTCAGAACTTAGGCATACAATTGAATTTTTTTTGCTAAGTCACTTTATAGTTTTGCCAGAAAGATTCTCAATTTCATATTCCATGCGAATTTTTGTCTTCCAACTACGCGTGTATGAGCTTTCACATCTTGCAATTGCATATCTGACCTTTCGAAAAAGGAGTCGAAAAAAGGTCTTTTTCAATTTTTAAATCCGTCCCTACGCGAAGCTACACAATACTCCACGACACGTACACGGCTCGCATTTTCCCTAAATGATCAATTTTTACGTGCCTTTACCACCATATTTTAGGTCTAGTTCTCTTTCACTCCGAGTGTTATGTTCTTGCCATCTCTCTCTTTCCGACATCTGGTCTCAATGTGCGTGCACGAAGGAAGCATCGACAGATTAGACTGTTTAGTTGGTTCCCCAACAACCTAGTATCGTGTTTGGATAGCCGCTCAGCTGACCGAGTCGTTTATATAAATTCGATAATTGGCGAAAGTGATCTCTACTGCACAGTTTTTACATATCAGAATGAAGTGTTAACAGCGGTGGATATTGATGAAAGCGAAGGTGTTCGGAGGCACATTAGTGTAGAGGGCGGTTTAATGTTTTCGAGGAAGCAGTGGCTCCTGCTGTCGACGTTGTGTTTCTTTCTTAGATGTCAACCACTGTTGAGTCGATCTAGCTTCACCAACGCCACCTTATCCTTCTTTAATGCGATCTTACTCCTACGGCATGATGAGCCTATCATGAGCCAACTAGCTCAGACAAAATATATTTACTGCGCATCCCTTACAACCGTTATCGTTTTCTTGCGTTCAGTACAGGTGCTGTTGAAACGTGACATAGTATCTTGCATGATTATTTTTTCAAAGGTTGCCATGCCAGCTCCAGTACATGAACTGAAATGAGAAGTTAGACCGCTGTCACTATCTAGTGCTCCCCTCCACTCAAACAAGACAACGTTAAATTCTTAACCTCTGCTGTTTTCACAAGGACGTAAAGAATTGTTTTCTTTCGTCGCAGCAAATAGTGCCTGCAAGTTCTAAGTCCAAAGATTCTCCAAGAAATTTGAGTATGGCTGTGGTAAGAAAGCTTATTTGCAAATGCCTATAAACGCAGTCAGAGGAGAGTAGTCGGTTACAGATGGCCGATATGATTACGCGATCGACTGCCGCCTTCTGGTTGGGAAGCATTCATAGCGGGAAACCCCAGCCTCCGTAGAAGACATGCGGAGTACGAGTAGAAGGCCTTGGGGTCTAGGACGAGACACCCGGCAACCTGCTCTTCCGCACCTCGTCCCTTTGCTTCCGCAGGGCTGTCAAAGCGGTGCAGACCACAGCCTGCTACGAAGAAAACGCCAAGTCATCGGAAAGTGCCGAGCTGGCTAGGTCGAGGCCTTTTGAGCTCGGGTCCAAGCATGCGCCCGTCAAAATCACACCTGTCTGTTCTTCCAAATACCGACGTGTCCTCGCCCCTCTAGCTGCTCGGACTCTCAAGGGTCCTCTTCAACGAAAGCGGTGATGTCCAGACCTATGTGATTTCGCGCACATCGTCACACCTACCTGATTTACTAGTATGGTTGGCTGAGTTTTCGTTTTTCTCACTGGCATTTAAGACATAAAATGCAAAATTATGAAAAACATGGGGCTATTGTAATAAGATACGATATTCGGCAACAAGTACACTTCGGTGCCCCATCTCATTTGTTATTGGCAATTTTCATCGAATTTGCTTGCCTCGTACATTTATTATTTATTAGAGCCATCAAAGAGAGAGAGAGAGAGAGACGAATCATACATAAATCTTGCAAAACTAAACTGGTATAACAATTTATATTGCTTTGAAAAGATAGCGGACACAATTTTCATTGCAGTCACTACAGTGAATTTTTTAATCTCATTTTGATTTATTCATTCCTCGTACAATCCAGAGGCAAGAACAAGTGGCATACAAGTGTCTGACAATAGTTTCAGCCCTCTAAGAGTTTGACGTTGGCAGCACAAGCATGTTGACTGTAACTGACATAACAAATAAAAACAACAATTCGACTTACTTTTGGCGAAAGCACTTCAGAATATCAGATAATGCACAGAATCTGACAACATGATCAGAGATTCCCGTTTCACGCCACAATTTTCACCGAATATTTAAATACCACAGTGCGTATTTGTATATGTTCTAATCTCATATAATCCACAAAAAAAACAATAGCAGGAGTGGCGATGACATCATATGTCAATCGCAGGCGAAAAATTGGTCACGAGCCATCTGGCTGTGACGTTAAAGTTACTTAAGGTGGAGTAAATTGAATGAAGGTGAAGTGAAGTGAATGAATATATTACATTTTTTATTTTTGTTCATTTTTACACACTGCAGCCCATGTTCGTCTATAGTGGTAGTGGCGGTGACGTCATATGTCCATCGCCGGCAAGAAATTGGTAAGGGGCCATCTGGCTGTGACGTTAGAGTAAGGTGAATTCAGGTGGACTAAATTAAATGAAGGTGATGTGAAGTGAATGACTATATTTAATTTTGTTAATTTCATTCATCTTTACATACTGCAGCCCATGTTTGGCTATAGCACGAGCGGCGGTGACTTCATATGTCAATTGCAGGTGAAAAATCCGTCAGGGCAAAGAATTAACATTTCCAGGCAATGCATTCAAACGTTCAATTGTTGACGGAAAAAGCTATGTTTGTACTTGTCATTTCTGACTTAAATGACAAAAGATTTAGGTTGGGAAAGCTACGGGAGCGAGAAGGTTCTGCAAACTTAAAGTAGTTACTTAAGCATGTACAGCGTGGGGAGATAATTAAAGTGTGCAGGAACTTTATCCTTTCGTTTTGGCAACGTGTTGCGAAAGTGGTTAAGTTTAGATTAGAGAGGTTAAAAGGTAAAATATCCCCGCCGTAACAACGTTAGTTAAAATGAACACCTTTCTTTTGCACAGACTCAATCTTGTTAATATCGGTTTTTCGAAAAGGGCTCCAAACTACAGACGTATATTCAAGGATTGGGCGGATTAGTGTTTCGCATGTTAGCAGTTTAGTTTCTTGAGGAGCCTCACGAGATAGCCGAAGTTTCTTAATGAATTAGTACATATTACTTGAATGAGCTTAATCCAAGATAAATTGGGAGTTAATAAGAGTTGGGGTAATAAGAGTAATAAGAGTAAAAGGGAGTTAGTGAATGTATATTGATCATATGCAGTGTCTTCACCATGCAATACGTATTCACTGTCTAAGTAATGTATTCTTCATTTCTCTTGAAATGCACATCTTGGGCAGTTATATTTGATGGAATTTTCTGTTTAATTAGGAATGATTCTAGTCGACTCGTTCTCGTTTTCAATGTGTACCTTGCGATATGTGGGATGCTATTATGATGAGCTCTTGTTTATACATGAACATAAATTTCATCTTTACCTTGCTGATTATACAGGGTGTTTCGGCGAACAGCGTCGAAATTTTAAACTTTGCCTGTCGCCGATAGCTAAATCCTAGTTTATGAGCCGGTGTATTCGAAGCAGCGGACACTACTTGCAGAAAATATTGAAATGCAAAATTGATTTATCATCAAGAATTCACTAATTAACTCTTTAGCTAATTATCTTATGACCCATATTGCAATTTACAAATTCTCGCATTGGACTTCACAAGGCGGATCCACTTGGAACAAATTCTCAGGATGACACCAATTTCGAGATATAAATTCCCGAACTTTGCGGAGAAATGTATTGGAGTTCCCGTTACTTGTGTGCTTCAGTGCATGAAACAACGTTTTCTTAACAAATTAACTTGCCACTTTCTGGTCTATATATCCACAGTGAAATTACGTACATTCAATTTATTGTTTGTTGTAGTCACTCTGGATGAATTTGGACTACCTGGAGCTCTTTGATGTGTACCCTCTGCACAGTAAATGAGTGAGGCTGGCTTTTTATCACGATTGAAATGCGGCTGCTTTGAACGGGATTTCAGGCTGCGCCCTGATGCTTAGCAGCGCAACGCAAAAGCCAGTACGCGACCACGACGGGGGTGTCTTTGTCCACAACTGATCTGTCTTTCTTTAGCTCTAAAATGACAGTGTAGAGAAAAACTGTGAACCTAACTATTGTAAGCAGAGCAAAAACGCAGGCGGAAGACATATGGAGCACACAGGACCTGTGTCCTTCATAATTAGCCTTCATGAGCTTTCGTACTAGTTAGCGTGAATTTCTTGAGCTGTTTGTCTGGTGTGTTTTTCAACAAGCCAGCCAAGCCAAATTATTATTGTCAAATCATTATATGTCCCACAAAGCAGAAAATCCGGCGTGATCAAGCGATGCCCGGAAAAATATCTGTGCCATCCACACATCACCCATAGAACATGTCTTAATAGGGGCCACAACGCTCTCAGCATTTCTCGTTTCTTGCAACGTACGCGTTGTGCGTATTACAGAAAAATATGGACAGAGAAGGTTTGGCGAGCAAATCCATCAGCGTTACCTTATTTGGCGGAGCTTGCGATTCGGCCCAGCACCAAGAGGGTTCGTAGCTATTTGTCAGGGATTCTAGAGAGCCACCGACAGCGGCGCAAACCTTGTTCTACAGGTTCGCGATGCGGGGGGAGACAAAACCGCAGTCCGCTTTATCTTCAAAGCAACGATAACAAAAAACTCACCACGTCAGTCTCGTTTGGACATGTCTTTCTCCCACGAAGAGCTTTCGCCCCTTATCTAACAACCACAAGGTTTCTTTCCGGAGCATGTAGCGCTTCATTCAATGCAAGCACCTCGCAATTTGCAGATTTCCGAGTTTTCAGGCATTCTGAAGGCAACACTGCCATTGCTTTTTGAAAATATCTGGCATGGCTTCGTGTTTTGTGACTGTGTACTTGTATTCATTGTTTCTGGAAAGTTCTCTGTGGACTCACCTGTCTTGTCTAGCCGTGTAAGGTGGTTCCTTTTTATGCTGACACTGTGCAACACTTTAGAGCAATGTAACGAGACCCCATATAGATATCCTAACGTTTTCTTTACAACGACGAAAGTTTTCTGTATACAATAGCAATCGAGGAATACTTTACAAGATACATTGCACATCATGCTGCGCTGTATAGGTTACTTTCACCAGGTAGGAGATGCTTTGTGCTTGTGGGATTTTAACGTGGCTTCTTGGCCTATAGACACGACTAGGCTCAACTGCTGCTTGTCTTATTTTTATTCAAGGGGAACAGACTTGGCACACTGTTTAGGGCGGAATAAATTTTGTTTAGTTCTTGATTTCCCACTTACTCTGCTTTGGCCGTGAGTGGCGGGACTTCACACTACTTCTTTTCGTACTTGCCATTTTGTTGTTCACGTAGCAGACATGTGGCCACTTTTATTTATCAGGCGAAAAGCATTCATTCCCACTTCGCCCGTTTTGAGTCTATTTCTCTATCTGTCTAGTCTCTCGCACTGACCCAGTGGTCCAAGTTGTCAAGTTGTCAACCTGCCTGGCGGCTAGATATATGCTCCTCGTTGAGACACCGTCGTGGTCCTTCCATCGCCGTCATTGTAGCCTCATGATCTTTCTCTTCAGGCCATCGTCGTCGCGCCTTCTACCCCGACCGGATCGCCCAAGATGTCTAATTGCTCGTCCCAGCAAGTATGGGCTAGTGGTCGTTGCATCCTAGTCATTTCAGCTTCATCATCTGACACTCCTCATGGAGCCGTCATTGCGCTATCATCCTGACGCAGCCGTTGTGCATTCGTTGTCCCCACCACCATAGTCATGCGGTCATTGTGGTTCAGTCTCGGTCACTTCAACTTCGCCATGCTCTCGTGGTCACGTCTTCTATTCCGACCTATTTGTCCAAACAGCGTGGGTGACTAGGTGTGTGTTGGGGGTCGTGATGTCGTCGCAGTCAATGCATCTCCGCCATTACAGGTTTGTCATCCTACTCTCCTCAAGCCATCGTCATCATGCCATCGTCGTCACACACTCATCACCATGGCGCTGTGGCCACAGTGTCATTTTAACATTGACATTACTCCTGTCATCATACCGTTTTCTTCACATGGCTCTCGTCATTCTATCGACGTCAATCTTTCTTTGTCACTTTTTTGTAATCATAATTTCTTCATTAAAGCGCAATTATGGCACCGTTGTCGTGCCATCGTCATCAGTCTCTATCATTCCTCCATTGTCAGCCCGTCATCATGATGCCGTCGTGGTCCTTCCACTATCGTCACTACAGCTACGTCAGCCGACTCTTGTCATGCCCTTCTCAAGCCACCGTCGTCAATAGGTTTCGCGATACAGTCATCGTCACGCGAATCTTGTCATATACCCGTCGTCATCCGATTGTCCTCATGTTGTCCTGCTATCGTGGTCACTGCATTGTCGCCACACAGTCGTCGCCATGCGTTCATCGTTATACCATGGTCGTCCTTCCACGATCATCACGGTGTCGTTTCACCATCGCCATCATTTCTGCATCGCCATCCCATTGTCTTCATTCCACGGTCGTAGCAACACCTTCGTCGATCCATCGACGTCATTCTTGTTCGCCATTCTGCCTCACTCGTGCTGTCGGCATTCATTCGTGATTGTGCCATTCTTGTCATGCCATCTGCGTCATTGCATCGTCATCCCACGGACACCCTCATGCATTCAATCGCCGCTGCGCTCCGGGTTCGCTTTCATTTTTCGCAGTCATCGTTCGCTCGGTTAGGCCGAGGTAGGCCGATGGACGCCGACGCCGACGCTCGTCGCAACAACGGGCGCCTAAGAGCTGCGTTATAGAAAAATTATTTAATGTATTCTATTAGGATTAGGGCGAGTTCCGGAGGCATCTCGCACTGTATAACCAACGGAGTCTCGATGGTCGGTGCATTGTCATGAAGGAAGCAGAACGGTAACGTTCTCATTCACTTATTACATGAACACGCTCTGACCTTTGTGCCCGGCGAGGGATTTGGTTCGAGTCACACACACGAAATCAGTGCCAACCTTGCAGGAGCTCCTGTAAGAAAATGCTGCGTCCGTAACACTCAGAGCATCTTTATACGAATATACGTACAGTAAAAACAAAAGCAGACTGTGTACATAAACGTTTCCTAAAACAGTAAGACTAGCGTATACACACGCAAGCAACCGAAATATAGAGCTAATCTAACCCACGGCCAAGTGCTCACCATTCGCTTTTTATTGAAAAAAATGAAAGGTATTACTGTAACGAAACATTTAATTCGCTGGGTTTCTCTTTCAAGATAGATAGAATAAACTTTAATGTCCAACGGAAAAGGTGATCTACCCACCCCCCGACACGCAGATCAAGGGGGCGAGTGCCGCCGCCTCAGATGCAGGCTGGGAGGTCTAGCACCTTCCACAGAAGCATCACGCTACAATATCATTGTCATCGGCATGTCAGAACAAAAGTTCACCTTTGAGTCTTTTTTGGTTACATGCCAAAGAAAGAAAGAATAAGAAAACAGTACGGCAAGATGCAGAAAAATTGCTCAGGTAACGAGAATTCATACTCTCCACCTTGCATCAACCTTTAGATACGACATCTTGGAAACAGCGTTGCTACAGCACTGAGCATGTTACTGAGAATCATGTGCTCGGTTACACGAAATAGGATAACGGGCTACCAGGTAAGAATTAAAGCGGTAATTGTTTTACTCGACTTTTAACACGTTAGTCATGTTACCGGTACAAGTAAGTGAGGCACAGGACGTTAAGGACAAAATGCAAAGTGTAGCCACCAGCTCGACCACAGGGGCGAAAACAGGGATGGCGGTAGTGAATGTTGGTCAAGCACTGCCCTTCAGTGCCGGTTGAGACAAAATGTTTCAATGCCCGATCTCATTGTTGCAATGCCCTCGAATACAAATTTGTTGCACCGCCAATGAAGAATGCCGTTTGTGCGCCAGCATAAAGTTTTGCATTTTTTTAACTTCTCAAGAACATTTCTCTTTAAGCAATAATTTTCGGTGTGTATACGTGAAGCTGTATTGTCTTCTCTGTTCTTTCTTTGAAACTTTTACATCACTTGGGGCACATCCTTGAACTAAGATAGGGCATCCGGTGTCATCTAAGACACCAGCATTTGCGGGATACAGACAACAATAAAAAATACAGGGCGATAACGTTAGTCTCTGCGAAGCCAGAAAGGTCAGGAATGCTGCCTTTTGATAGGGTAGCATCGGGCAGCACTTTGGCACTTTGTCTGAGAGTTAAATTCGATTTTCCCCGGTTTGTACTGTCATGGGGGGGGGGGGGGGGGCGGGGGACCTGGTTTACCGTTAAGACAAAGCGGCCAAGAACCGCGGACATAAGGGGAAGTGGGACGCAGGTGGGAAAAAGCCTTTGGGGAGAGGGATAATACAACTCGCGCGCGCGCATGGCTGGTGGTTTATGCTTCGAGCTGCAACGACCTCACGGGATGTCGGGTGGTCCTTGGGTTTTCCCAAGCGCCCTGATGTTTGCTGAACGGCTCGAGCAAAAAGTTTTTTTTTCGCGCACGCAGCACTTGTGCCACCTGGTAGCCCGGCTTTCCATTTCCTCGAGGCACAGTCTTTTTGCTTGCCACCCCGTGGCTACCACCAGAAAGGGCTGGCGACGCTCAGCGTAGTAAGCATCTAGAATGGTATCCTGCATAGAGCAATTGAAGGGAGAAAAGCCTCGCAATGCGCCAGATGCGGCCTCTAGAAGATAAAAAAATATTCATAAGTTTTAGTACTGAGTGCTTTTTTTTCTGTCAGGCGCATGAAATAAAAGATATTCATTAGAAGCGACAGCACCCCTTTCTCCCCCCCCTCCCCCCGCACACACACAAACCTCCTTGCTCTTATTATTTCGTTTACTGAAGCGCAACGACAGGGAAAAGTTCAATATTGCTTTTGAGAATGAGAAAGTGTATGTTGAAGCGCGATGCTTGAAATTTCAAATAAACAGCCGTTTTCTCTCAAAGTAAGAGACAAAACCGGCAAGAATTCGCTCATTGCGTGATTCAGGCGTACATTGGGAATATTTTTATAGTGAATGGTACATTACACACACCTCAAGAAAGTACGAAAGTGTCACGTCAGAACTGATTTGCGCGTGATAGCAATCATATCTTAGGCGAAAGGATAATGTGCTCGAAAAGTGCAAAGCTGAACGAGAAGTCTGTAGAATAGGGCTGTGCACTGAAAATGATTGCTCAAGCAGCCAAGAAAACAGCTGGTGCTTGAGCAACTATGAAGACCAGACGACGCCGCGTAAAGCTTTCGCAGTAGAATACATACTGTCCGCATGGCCGCTCTTTTACCGACAGCCGCTTCGCTCCGTACGAGGATAAATATAGTGCACCATTCACATAAATAGGTAGGAAGCTCGCCCTTTAAATTATCTCCGTGGCAGCTTCCCTTACCATTGACATCATTGGCACTTTTTTCCCATAATATGGGCCTTATGTTCCCGTGACATTGCACTGGACTCGTGGGAAGAGATTCTCCGATTTTAGAATTTCGACAATGACTGTAGGGCAAACGGAATACGTATGTTACGTCTTTTCCCCCTGTTTTACTCTTTGAGCCTTAGAAAAGCTCGTGGCAACAGTTCTTGTCAATATTCATGGGTTTGGTTGCCTTGCTTCAAATTGTTCTTACTTGTAAACGTTCATATGCAACGAATCGGAAATGCAAATTATGTTGTTCTTGCAAAATAGGTCTTACTTTAAAAAGGAAGAGCTTAACTTTCCTATAGCGGAATGTCAGGTTGCTCAATACCTTGTTTCTTTGGCATATCACATGGAAATTCACGTTGGCCGGATCTAATCATCGTATCTGTTCAGATGTTCAACGCTGAGGTGATTCTGACGCAGTAAGTGTTTCGCAAAGCAGTCTGACATGTGCCAAATATTTCGGCTGGATTCATCACCACAGTCTATATAGTTTGGTGCTGCTAGCATTGTAGGTGCAGTGTTTGCCTCGTCACCTGCACCTGTTTGCGGAACATGACCGGTTTACGATTATTATGTGAGCGTTTAGGTATCGAACAGAAATTGGTGTGGCCGTGACGATCACTGAGGCATTGTGCCGATCTCGAAAACTCTGAAGGTGTGTTAAAAGACGGGGCAAAATTAGACTCAGGACTTGAGCAGGAGGAAGCTTAGTGAGTGGGAAATAATGGCGAAGATTTTCAAGAAAGAGCCTTAGTCTGGGCACATTCTTGTGTTAAAACATCTTCTTTGATAAAACATGCAAATACGAATTTATTCACCTGCTATGTTACTTAAGTAACTGAAAAAACTCTGCTGCCTTCTATGCTTGCACTCGAGTGCAAGCATGTGGCCCTGAGAAACAAGATTGTACGTCCAGTTGTCATGAGCTCTCACCCGTTTCTGATAACCGACCACGGCACACAGAACATCATAAGTTATTGCTGAGCGAAACAAGAACAAGGTGAAAGCAGGAGCCGACGTTTCGACAAGTGGACTTGTCTTCAAGTTCACTTGTCGAAATGTTGGCTCCGACTTTCACCTCGTTCTCGGTTTGCACATCGTCTTGAATTTCCATCTCCTGCCTTCCCTGTGCTTTCCCTTAATTATTGTTGCCAATTATTCGCAGACGGCCCATCCCACAATGAAAAAAAAATATTTCAAAGAAATAAAATAAAATAAAAAGATAACATCGTCGAACAGATTGAGCCTAAGTAAATATACGTGCGGAAGGGTCCTGGTTATACACTGCGCAATCCCTCGGACATATGCCGTGTTGGCTGAGCGACTTCCTTCCTTCACTTCGGGTCTCAAATCAATATTATTCAATCTGGTACAGTGCGAGTACCAGAAAACAATCGGAGTGACAAATGGTGTTTCGGCTCCTCCGCTTCCGCTGTTCTTTGTCTGGAGCAAAATAAGCCCATATCTGTCAGCGCTGACAGTATTCGAATACAATGCCGTGCGAAACTGTGCGGAGGACCACAATGAAAGGTTTTCAACTCTGGGCGACACCTGCTCTACTTAGGAATTTGAAGTAGCTAGCATATCCTTCGGAGAATGTCGTTAGATCTCGGTGGGTTTCGGGAAGATAATGAGGCCAAAAAGATACAAGAGCTTTCGGCGCATTACGTACTTGCCTTCGATTCTGTCTGTCCGCTCTGTCTGTCTGTTCGATTCGTTGTGTCCGCTCGATCGGTCGAACTCAAAAAGTCTTTCGACGTTCGCATCTATAAGTCCATGCGTATAGCCGGGAGGAAAGGGGGTGGTTATTGTGGGATATCTGACGATTGGGACGTCATAGGGATATCAGTAGACCTGTGAGGTTGTCGAACTAGCTTTAGTTCCTCTGCATGCTATTATCTTTTGAGCGTCTGCATGGCGTACACCAAATCATTATTTATACTGGTACGTATAATGGTCGTCCGTCAATAAGTTGATCCAGTGCGGTCCGATACTCCAAAATGTACACGTACGCATGACAATTGAGGCCTTCACGTCAATCAGACGCATTATAATATTATGATGCTTTTGCCGTCATATGTAGAACCCGTTAATAAAATCAACCTCCGTTCATATTTTGATTTCATCGAGCGAAAGTAAATAGCATAAAATAAGAGCATTTTACTGGAATACAAAAAAAAAGGAACGTACGTCTTCCGCGTGTCTCCCCATTAAATCTTCAAGCTTAACAGCCCATCAATATGTTTGAGAGCGGAATGTTTTCAAGCGAGCGGGTAAAGATTTTATCTGTAAAAAAAAAAGTTTACAGACCGAGCGATAATTACGACAAACGCAGTTGGTGCCGGCAGCGCTGTAGCCGAGATACAAGCTTGCCGTAAATGTGGGCCGTTATCGGCAGGCGCATTAGCAACGAGAGGTAAAAGGCTTCGCGCACTTCTCGGCGATTTCTCCTCGCGGGATGTGATGGATCGATGCCTGATGAGAAGCCATCAGGTTGTGTGCGAAGCAAACAAATCGTCGGAATGCTTCCCCTGGCTTCTAGCAATGACGACCGGAGAGGCGCTCGGAACCGATATCCGAAGCGCGCCATTAGTCAGGATTCCCCCTAATGACTTCCTACTCTACCACCTCTGAACACCCTTCCCTCTGTTTCAAGAGCCCCATTCTGATGGCAGTACGATGCTTGCCTGCCTTTTTTTTTTCTTTACCCCTTCTCGTAACAGTTAAGAGTTTGGCAGGTACATTTAACCAGAATGCCATCGGGATTGCCAAGCTGGAGGAATCGCAAAGTGTGAAAGGGTTCGCGAGGGATATCTCCAGCTTGAAATGTGCATGCGATAAGCACAGCTATAGGAAGGGAGGCATTGAAGGAGAATTACGAGGTAATATCAGAAGGGATAGTAAAAGAAACAAAAAAAAGAAAGGAATGAACACTCTGTCAGTAGAACCGCTGGAAAGGTTGGGAAGGTAAGGCGGGAAATAAAAGGTGGCTAGCAATCAGACGTATGCTCCAAATCCCAGCCATATAAGAGTTCGTTGAAGCAGGAAGAGTGCTCAAGCTAGGAATAACTTTATTTAAGCACAAGTACTGTAGCTGTTGGCGCTATTTGCTATAGTTTTTCTGTCGTACGAATGTTCCATGCACTTTTTTTCTTTATTTTTCTTCTTTTATGTTTCTTTCTTTCGTTTTTATTTTGTCACTCTATGGATCTCACCGCTTTTATTGACGTTTCCCTGTGCTCCTCTAATGACTGATCAATCAGGTTTCAAAAGAATTTTCTTACTAGACGGGAAAAGAAACAACGGCACAAAAATGCGTAACTACTAGATGCGAGGGACACATTTGTCAAAATCATACGGGGTTCGTTAACCACAAACACACGAAAAATGCGCATGGCCCTTGTGCAGGATATTTAAGTAATAATTGCAATGTTGCCGGAGGAACTATTCCATGAAAGAAAAACGTGGAGTGTTTCCGGAAGTCGTCGTCCACTTTCTTGAGCCTTATTTTGTCACTTGGAAAGCGCAAATTACTAAGCCCGGGTATTTTGAACCTGATTTTATTTTAGCTGCGAAATCATGTATGCCCACCCGATAAAAATGCAAAAAAAGAGAAATGTTGCGCCGGATAAAAATAATATGTAGAGCTATGAAAAATATCAATCTCTCACCTCGTCGATGCTTAGCTTTATCGTTAGCACCGTCAGTTCCTTCATTATCCGCTTGTTCGCTTCGAAAATTCAAATAAACGACTCGGCACATCCAGCGTATCTGACACGGGCGTTCGCAGCAATTCTAAAACGGTGGCCCAACTACGCCCATTCTGGTGTTCCGGCATCTTGCGAGGCACGATAAGATTGCGAGAAAGATAAATACGTGAACGAAGCCAACGGTGAAAAAAAAATTTAAAGCGAAGCCCTCACTGCAAATGTACATGGCCTGCAAAGTGCACTACACTGAGGTGTGGCTACACAACAGCAACCTGTGGCGTCAGAGAAGTCTGAACATTTCTATACCTTACATCAATGATGATGAAGCAGGAATTGAGGAACTACGATATAACTAAAGGGTCACTGCAACGAGTTTTGTTTTACTCCCAGACACAGAGCGTATCTCTCGAAAAATGCTTCGCGCAAGAATTTTGTGTCAGCACGCTATAATACCGAAGATACGAGAGCTTAAACATTACTCTTCCCCTCAAGTCGCTGCGTTCCCCTGGTGAAATGGCGTCTTTTTATCGCCTTCTCTATACTCTAGAATCTAAAGCAAAAAATAATTACGGAGCAACAGAAATACATTCTTCAGTATTCAAACCCACATTTTCTACGTGGGGGACAGAGACGGCACCTCTGCATCAAAGTCTAACTAGAGATCGAGGCTTTCTGACGAAGGTTGTGACAGGCTAGAACGCACGTTCAATTTCCTTCGCAACGTTTTTTTTACAACCAGATCTTGGTTTCTTGGTATACTTTCCTGCTATAATCCTGGGCAAATTACTTAGGGAACTTGGCTCTTTGACAAGTTCGGAACCTGCGGTTACCGCTGAAAACTGCTTTATTTCCAAAATTATGGGTGACCGATACGTTGAGCGAGGAGGTCGGTGTTGTCATTGACGTGCACTGCTCGCGTCTTCTACAGAGTCTAGTAGCTGCCCTTCATTCCCAACACACACTTGCAGTGGAAGACGATGGTAATATAGCGCTAGGTACTGTCAAAGTTCCTTCGACCAAAGAAGACATCGAAGCTTATATTTTCATATCAGAACCCGTCCGAGACCCATCGGCTCCCCATTGCCAGAGCTGTAGCAGACATCCGTGTTTTAAGGCAGAAATGGGCCATTGATTTCAAGAAACGTCTAGATTTATTACATTTGTGTTCCTATGTTTATGGGTACACAAATCGCTACTTTACATACGTATGCTATTAAAAGTGAGAATGACGCTGAGGCATGTTTCAAGCATTCCCTAAGATGCACCGTGGTTAGCCAATTGGATAACTCGCTCGACTGACGTCACGCGGTTTCTGCTCAAGTATAGAGTTTCTAAATAAATACCTTAGAGAGAAATGTGGCGCTAGTGTCTACGGGGGCTCCCCTGAGCGTTGTCTCAACGTGAATGATGGGAATACAGGCTTCTGATTGATTTCAGGCTTTATACTAGTGGCATTTGCATGCGGTGCAGTAAACAAATCTATGCTATAATACTCCACGTACAATCTAATTTTATTTCTCCAGTATCTTATATAATGCACAATGCATTACACAAACTTTGTATGACTTTGAGACTGGAGCGCGGTTTATCATCAGGGCACACCAGGGTATGTATTGTTCAGCAATTCTGTTCCCTCTTTAGCACCAGTGATTAATTATTTATTTACTTTTAGAACGACAATAACAACCGTGCATGTAGTTATATGGAAATACTCATCAAGTATTGATAGAAATACACATTTTGTAAAGTGAGAAAGTGTTACGCCTTTGAGAGGAATGCTATAAGTGTCGTCTGCTACAACGCCCGCTCGCTGCGAACGCGAGATTTTTCTCGCAGACGACAGGCACTTGCGAGCTCTCTCTCTCTCTCTTTCGAAAGGCTGCGTCTGCTGTCACGATTGCTGAACGTCTTAAGCACATATACTGCAGTGCTAGCTAGGACGCTTGTGGCCTCCTGCGAGTATGCTTAATTATATTTTATATCCCCGTACCGCTTCTTCTGAAGCGCGCACCAGCAGCTGTTATGGCGCGGCTTTTATTTACACATTTTGCGACAGCAGACCACAGCCAGAGAGCAGCAACCTTTCCTGCCACAAGTAAGTTTGTTTTCTCAAATGTCCTGAAACACACACTTCTATCAGCCCATAAACGAGGAGTGCGAAATGAAGCCCTCAATCAAATTTGATGGTCGAGCCAGTAGAGGTACAAGTGTCTATGTAGTAAACAAAACGTAGTAAGACAAAAAAGTAACAAATTTACTGGCAGGTTATTAAAACACCAAGCGCATCTGTGCCGCTAAACTTTACAGCTTTAATGCCAAAGCAGTGAGTTGCGTTAACATAATGACCACGCAAAGAGCAACTGAACGATGGTACGTGCAATGGTAAGAGAGGAGAATCGAAAGCTGTGTGGATCAGAGAGCAAACGGGGAAAGCCGATATTTTATTTGACATTAAGAGAAAATATTCGAGCCAGGCAGGTCATGTAATGCGTAGGGCATATGACCAGTAGGCCGGTAAACGCCGTCCCGACCAGTCACCCCACAAAAAAGTATCGGTATATGCAGAATCGCGACGTATTTTAATGAAAGCCCCACTTAAGCTTACTAGTACGCACGCCTTGGTTTTTTACGTTATTTAAAGGTTCTAAGCATAGAACATGTATACAGTACTGTGCTTGTATCAGTAGTGCATTCTTTTTGCTCTTCTGAAGTTCGGCAAAGCACGTAACAATACATCGCCAACCTAACACACTTAACAAACCAATGTCACAACGGTCAAAACACGTTCTTTAAACGTTTACGATGCCATCGCTTTACCGTGAGGGCTTCATCCATCACCACACCAGGACACAAACATTGGCCCAGCCGCTGGCCCAGCGCGCTATCGCCACTTCGAGCAACAGAACAAAGGTAGAGAGCTTTGTGTCGCATTGCCCCACTGCGGGTTATAGCAACTGCGCTTGGAGCGAAGCCAAGATTGTCAAGAAAATACCTTCAGACCAGTTCGCCAATCAAGAGAATAGCAATCCGTAACCTGTACTTCCCATCATTCCTACGATAGATGAACGATCGGAGCGCCAGATTTTCCTTTAGTTGTAGTTATAATAAACCCTTTGGTAGCAGCTGACAGGGCTGCTGGAAACACAGGGAAGTGGTGCTAACGTGATAGGTAATGATGCGCATTTTAATACCTTACAATAAATTACGCGCTTTCCGTGAAGCGTTCAGAAGGACCTACTCTACTAACTCAGTACGTTTGTACGACATCGTTATAATCGTTTCAGGATCAGTTAAGCTACCGAAGTGAACACAAGTTAGGACGTGTATCCAAAAGCTTGAACAATTTATGTGCCACAAAGTTTTAACCATGTTTAATATAGGCGAGTCATAAGATGTACTGGGGTCGGTGCCTGCAATTTAACCATATTTGACACAGCCGTCACCTCGATGTTTTTTTGGTATAAGAGCGCTAAAGGAGATGATGCCGTGGATGATGAGATCGTACACGTCAACAATAGAACGGTGAATACAATGGTCACATGTGTTGCGGCGACGGCAAACGATTTCACGGTGCATAATACTCGTAATACGCAACGTATCCTTCCCAGAAGTGCACGGTTTAGTGCCCAAATGTCGACCATAACAGTGCGGCTCTGAATTTTGGGATGAGTGGTGAATCTGCGAAAGCAGCAATTCCTCGAAATGTTTTGCAGGCTATCTGGACGTTACCTCGATTCATAGAGAGCACGGGTTTCGAGTTCAGCCTGAGGCTCTGTAAAAAAAAAAAAAAAAAAATCGGTCACATGCTGCGATTGGGCAGAGCACTCTGTAAGTTTCCTTCGACGTAATGCCGTACTTGCACGATTCTAACCTGCACCTTTATCGAATAAAAAATGCGTTCAAATTTGCATGCGCGTTACAATTGTAACTGATTCTGCTCAAAAAAAAAAAAAAGACAACGATACTCATTGTTACAAAAAAACAACAAAAAAAGAAGAGCTCAATTCTCAATAGTGGGCCACACTGCCACTCAACGGACGTTGTTTTTTATGCCTTGGCTGGCAGCCGCCATTTTCCAGTGTGCACCAGCGTGTCTTTAAGAAAGCGAGGGCTCGGAGACAACGCAAGGAAGTTACATGTTGCGCAGAATGCCCTCCCACAGATGACAATTACGCGCCTTGAAGAAGCGTCACATTTCCAGTGCGTTAGATCGAACTGACGATGACTCCCTGTGGTCGGCACATAGCAGAAGTGAGGTTTCGTCGAACTGCGATAGCGACCAGCCGCTAAGACTGAGCTGTGTGCGTATCCGTGTGCCTTCGCGTATGTTCCAGAAAATCGATTCAACATGGTGCGCTTTGACTTGGGTTGGGTTACTCAATGTGCGCGGTAGAATCCGTTCTAACCTATCGTTATTATTATTATTATTATTATTATTATTATTATTATTATTATTATTATTATTATTATTATTATTATTATTATTATTATTATTATTATTATTATTTTGAGCGGTAATATATCTGATAGTTACAATCATGGGGTGTGGCAGAACCGTGCAAAGACGGCATTGCCTGCTCCACTCTTTCACCACTTCGTTCTCGTGCCGTTCTATTTTTTTTTGTCTTTATGCGCTACATCGCTTACAATCTATGCTGAAATATAAATTCCAAATCAACTGAATGCGCAGTGTGAGTCGTCCAGGCAGAGATGTCACAACGAGGAAGGCAATGTTTAGTGCTTCTTGAAGCAAGAATAGCGATGACAGGTGTATGCGCACGGACGTACAAAGCGTATACCGTGTGCTCTAGCTTACGTTAGCATGGCTGGTAGAAAAAAGAAATGACAGTCACTTCAGCATGCGGCAAAATGGATGAAGGCAGGAGCCTGCGCGCTTAGGAGACATCCGTTAAATTCCTTGATATTTTCATTCAAATGCGTAGTTCTTAATACTTGTTTTCTTCCACGAAATGGTTACTGTATGCGACTATACGCGACGGAGAACAGGCCTCGCTTTGCTGTAGCTGTATATTTTTTTTTTACGAGATCCACGCATTTTTATTCGGCGAGAAATTGACAGGGCAGACACGCCATCCCCCTTTATTAAAATAATTGTGCGTTTGAAGACATGTAGGTACTTATTGCAGTCAGGAAGTTAGGTACCGTTTGCCGTTTCAGTGCTTGGAAGAGAGTCGTTTACAGGCACTTGTGTAAGCCGGTAGAGACTGGGGCACATATATAGGAGATTAGGGGCGTCTGCGTCAGCAGGCGTTTGGTGTGTTGCGACACCACGTACCCGAGCACACGAGGGTTGGACCCTCCCGCGTGTAGCCGTGCGCGGCTTAGCCGTGTCCGGGGAAAAGGGGATCCTGGGGGTTGAGCCAATGCCGGGTGTTTGGACCTTTACGGCCCCTCGGCGGCGGCAACACACCCCTTTGGCTTCGGCTTCACGTAGACGGCACCCCCGGACTGACCCACCCGGGGGAAATCGGCAGTCGCCTTTTCCTATCTCTTCCTCTGGAATCTTCGTCTTTATCTCTTACTTTTTGACCTTTCCTGTGTTCTCCTCTCTTCCATTTACTTCATTCTCCTCGGCGGCAAGGGTTAACCTTGTGTGGGATAGCCAACCTTGGTTATAACAGATTTGGTTATAGTAGTGTCGTACAGCTGGCGCATGCAGGCCGTCTTTTCACGGTCCTGCAGCGTCCCCTTGTTGGGCTCCATGGTGGGTGGCTGGCGGCGCTGCCGAATTTTCAAACATATCTATGGCAAGTTCTTTTCCAACACTTCCTGATCGCCCTCACAAACGAGGGCGCACCGAAGAAGTTTTCAAGTTTTTTGGCCGAAATAATGAGAATTTTCCAAGATTTCATGTAGTACATTCAGAGAAAAAAGAAAAGGCAGCGAGAATGATCTCACCTTTTCTTGTTGCAAAGACACTTAGTGAAGCTTTTGGCCCAGGTTATAAAGTCTCTAAATTGGCAAGTGGTGACCTCCTCTTAGAACTGCGTGATAAGACACAGTACGAGAAACTCTCTAATCTGGTATCCTTTGGGAATCTTCCAGTGACGGTCACACCGCACCGCACAATGAACACCACCCGCGGAGTCGTTTCCGATGCCGATCTCATGGAACTGAGTGAAGCTGAACTACTGGAGGGCTGGAGCGATCAGAATGTGACCAATGTCAAGAGAATAAAGATCAGGCGCGATGGCAAGGAGATTGACACAAAGCACTTAATACTTACTTTTGCATCAAGTATGCTACCTGAGACCATTGAGGCTGGCTACATAAAGATCCGAGTCAGACCGTACATCCCAAATCCTCTCCGATGCTTTAAGTGTCAAAGATTTGGCCACAGTTCACAGAACTGCCGAGGCCGCCAGACTTGCGCGAAATGTAGTGCCCAAGAACACCTATCTGAAAATTGCGACAATGCTCCACACTGCGTGAAATGTGATGGGGAACACGCCGCGTACTCGCGGTCCTGTCCATCATGGAAAAAAGAAAAAGAAATAGTTACAATCAAAGTTAAGGAAAATATATCGTTCAAAGAGGCACGCAGGCGGGTAGCATACCTGCCAAAGAAAAGCTTTGCTGAAGTGGCGCGTCAGGGGGCAGCGTCACAACGGCCTCCGGCGGCTGTCCGACCCACACGCAGTGAGTCGGCAGTTACGCCATCTGCCCCCATGGTGGTTGCAGCTAGCGCTGCCCCGCCAACCGAGCAGAAGGGACCATCGACCCCGAAGGTGGGCGCAGCCGAGGCTGCCCCAACCTCCCCGGCCCCTTCCAGCGCTGGCAACAGCCGGCGCAGCCAAATCCCTCAGGGAGCCCCACCGACCTCCGGGGTGGTGGGCGCAGGGGTCTTGCCCTCCAAGGCGGGACTCCCTCTGAAAACTTCTCGCTCGCAAGAGCACGTGTCCGGAGCCTCACTAGAGGCAATGGACACAACACCTATCCTCAAGGCGCACGAAGCGCCTAAGGAGCGGCGAGGCTCCCTCGAACGCTCCAGAAAGAACAAAACTCCCGTTACAGGGCCTCGAAAGGGCTCTGTAATTTAATTTCTGTAATTTTTATAATCACTACTTCTGTTTCTGTACACACAGCACTTATTGACCTCCAATATGGATACACAGATAATTCAGTGGAACGTCAGAGGTCTCCTTAGAAACCTTGATGATGTTCAAGAACTAATCCACAAACACAATCCCAAAGTGCTGTGTTTACAAGAAACAAACTTAAAACCCAAACACACAAACTTTCTCCGACAGTATATAACTTTTCGCAAAGATCGCGATGGTGCTGTCGCATCATCGGGCGGTGTTGCCATTGTTATCCATAAGAGCATTGCATGTCAACTTTTACAGCTACAAACACCTCTCGAAGCAGTGGCGGTTCGAGCTGTACTCCTAAACAAACTCATCACCATTAGCTCTCTTTACATACCCCCACATTACAAATTAACGAAGCATGAATTCCAATCCTTTATTGACCAATTGCCAGAACCTTACGTTGTTCTTGGCGATTTCAATGCGCACAGCTCTCTGTGGGGCGACTCTCGTATAGATGCGCGAGGTCGTCTTGTTGAACAGTTCCTTTTCTCTTCTGGTGCGTGCCTTCTGAATAAGAAGAAACCCACATATTACTGTCTTGCAAACAATACCTTTTCTTCAATTGATCTGAGCATAGTTTCTCCGTCCATACTGCCTGAACTAGAATGGGAAGTTACGAACGATCCTTACGGAAGCGACCACTTCCCCGTACTATTAAGAACACTTAAAGAAGACGAATATCCACCACAGGGTCCTAGGTGGAAGACTGAGACAGCAGACTGGGAGAAATTCCGAAACTTAACTAGTATGTCATGGGATGACATGTCCTCGTTAGGAATTGATGCTGCCGTGGAATATTTTACAGCTTTCATAATAGATGCCGCAACTAAATGTATATCACAAGTAAATGGATTGGCATGCAAACGGCGTGTCCCGTGGTGGAACGACGATTGTAGGACCGCTCGTAAGAAACAAAACAAAGCGTGGGGGATGCTACGCGCCTCCCCCACTGCGGAGAATCTTATCAATTTTAAAAAAGTTAAATCCCAAGGCAGGCGAACCCGCCGACAAGCCAGAAGAGAGAGTTGGCAGAAGTTTTTATCTGGTATCAACTCCTATACAGATGAGGCCAAAGTCTGGAACAGGGTTAATAGGATAAAAGGGCGACAAACATATTCACTTCCTTTGGTGAACACACAAGGTGAAACACTGAAAGATCAGGCAGACACACTAGGAGAACACTTTGAGAGCGTGTCGAGTTCAAACCACTATTCGCAATCATTTTTGAAATACAAACGAATAGAAGAATGTAAGCCAATAATACAAAAATCCAGACAGAATGAACCTTATAACCGGCCGTTCAGTATTGCAGAGTTGAGAGCTGCTTTGACCACATGCAAAAGCTCTGCACCGGGACCTGATAGAGTCATGTACGAAATGATCAGAAATTTACACACTGACACCAAACTTACACTACTCACGCTTTTCAACGCTATTTGGGCTACGGGATGCCTCCCATCCGCATGGAAAGAAGCGATTGTGGTCCCTGTTCTTAAGCAGGGTAAAGACCCTTCCCTGGCGGCAAGCTACCGTCCGATAGCTCTTACAAATTGTCTTTGTAAGGTTTTTGAAAAAATGGTTAACCGCAGACTTGTCCATTTTCTTGAACTTAACAATATCCTCGATCCTTTTCAGTGTGGCTTCAGAGAAGGGAGGTCCACAACCGATCACCTTGTGCGCATTGAGGGAAACATTCGCGACGCCTTTCTACATAAACAATATTTCCTATCCGTATTCCTCGATATGGAGAAGGCGTACGACACTACGTGGCGCTATGGTATCTTGAGAGACTTGTCGGGAATTGGCATCCGTGGCAATATGCTCATCCTAATAGAAAGCTATTTGTCCAACCGTACATTCCGCGTGAAAGTCGGCAATGTATTGTCGCGACCTTTCATACAGGAAACTGGTGTACCTCAAGGAGGTGTACTTAGCTGCACGCTCTTCATCGTGAAAATGAATACCCTTCGTGCTTCATTACCGCCAGCCATTCTTTATTCTGTTTACGTGGACGACATACAGATGGGTTTCAAATCCTGCAACCTTACTGTATGTGAGAGGCAAGTTCAACAGGGCTTGAACAAAGTGTCCAAATGGGCAGAAGAAAACGGATTTAAAGTTAACCCCAACAAAAGTTCTTGTGTGCTTTTCACAAGAAAGAGAGAGCTCACTGCAGAACCCAGTATCGAAATGTACGGCCAGCGAATTCCTGTGAACAAAGAACACAAGTTTTTAGGCGTCATTCTTGATTCGAAATTAACGTTTATTCCACACATAAAGTACCTCAAGGTTAAATGCTTAAAAACAATGAACTTACTTAAAGTGTTATCCCACACAACATGGGGCAGCGACAGGAAATGTTTAATGAATCTTTACAAGAGCCTCATTCGATCACGGTTGGACTACGGTGCCGTGATCTATCATTCTGCAGCCCCGAGCGCGCTAAAGATGCTAGATCCGGTCCACCATCTAGGAATCCGACTAGCCACTGGAGCTTTCAGAACAAGTCCCATTGAAAGTTTATATGCAGAATCAAATGAGTGGTCACTTCATCTGCAGAGAACATACATAAGCCAATCATATTTTCTGAAAGTCCACTCTAACCCTCAACATCCGTGTTTTAATACCATAAATGACATGACATATGCTACACTCTTTCATAAACGTCCCTCCATTAGACAGCCTTTCTCGCTGCGTGTGAGGGAGCTTAGTGATCAAATGCATGTCCCACTCCTCGAGCTCCGCCTAATGCAACCAGCCAAGCTGCTACCTCCTTGGGAGTGGCAGCTCATACAATGCGATATATCTTTTATGCAAGTTACAAAACACGCTTCAGACATTGAAATCCAAATGCATTTCCGGGAACTCCAGCACAAACACTCCTGCACGGAGTTCTACACAGACGCATCGAAGTCACACGATGGGGTGTCCTATGCAGCCGTCGGTCCATCCTTCTCGGAATCCGGCGTACTGCATCCGGAAACTAGTATCTTCACGGCTGAGGCCTACGCAATATTGTCGACCGTGAAGCATATAAAGAAATCAAAACTCGAAAAATCAGTCATATATACGGACTCCCTAAGTGTAGTGAAGGCTTTGATATCGTTCTGTAAGCACAAAAATCCTGTTATAAATGAACTCTATTCCGTCTTATGCAAAGCATATGTATCTAACCAACATGTGATTATATGCTGGGTGCCAGGTCATAGGGCCATCGAAGGTAATGTTCTGGCGGATCAGATGGCCACGTCAGTTGCATGGCATTCTGCTAATCCCACCGCTGCAGTTCCTGTCACAGATCTGAAGCCCTACTTGCGGAGAAAACTACGGAACCATTGGCAACGCCTATGGGACGCGCAAACAAATAATAAGCTCCACGTCATAAAGCCACAGTTAGGATTCTGGCCCTCTGTAACAAAATCACGCCGAACAGATGTCCTATTCTGTCGTCTCAGAATAGGACACACATTTGGCACGCATAACTATTTACTCACTGAAAATGATCCTCCAACCTGCGGTAGATGCGGGGAGAGGCTGACCGTCCTCCACGTCCTCCTGGAGTGTCGGGAAGCCGAATATGAAAGAAAGAAACATTTTCCCTTAGCATACCGGCAGCGCATCCCCCTTCATCCTGTTATGTTACTCGGCCCAGAACCTTTATTTGACACCAGCGCAGTCCTAAGTTTTCTGAAAGATGTTGTCTTGCATGTTTTTAGCCCTACATGTTCGTAGCGGGTCCTCTCGTCAGAGGATGCCGCTGCGATAGCTCCTTAGTGTAGCACATGCCTCTAGGCCCTTGTGTTTCAAGGGCTCTGGCGAGGCAGCAGTGCTCCAAGTAATTTTACCATCCTATATATTTTTATTTTGCATCATCCTTTTACGATGGATTTTAATGTTCATAGTATTAGTCATTCGTCATCGCCATAATTTTATAGTACATGGATTTTACGCACTTTATAGCGACTATTTTTAGGCCACTTTACAGCCAAGTCACATCCTCCATAATACATCGTTAACACTACCACTTGTCATGGCGCTCTTTGGCCAAACCTGGCCCTTGCGCCAAAAAACACCACACATCATCATATTTTTATGAGTTCTCTTTGTTTGCGAACTCTTCGGGCAAGGCAAGGACAACAACAACTTCAACAAAAATAATAACAGTAGAAGCAGAGAAGAAGACTCAGATTGTTTTGTTTGTTTTTTTCCTCTCTTTCGAAGTATTGTTTGGCGTCGTAATCATGCCAACAGCTACCTCTGGTGTAATCACACGTGCATCAAGGCACGCACTAAGTAGCTCACGTAATTACCGGTTCTGCTTTTTTATTTTATTTGTGCCGCGATGACTACCATTAGCAGCCAGCCTTAAAAATAAGAGCAGGATTCTATAGTTTAGTTTTCTTTCACGAGGCCACTCCTTCGAGCAGCAGCTATTTTGGGATCGTTGCTCAGAACAAGAGGCCGAGGACACCCAAAGAACTTCTTTTTTTATTCTTTGAATCTTATTATTTTTACCTTCTTTCCCCTTTCATATAATGCGGAGTGCCGTCTCTCTGTTTCTTGTCTCTCATAGTTGTTTTTCATGTTTATTTATTTACTGTTTCTCCTGGTGCCTTTGACGAGGCCTGCAAATGGTACTTCAAGGAACCGGATAATTTCGGCTACTTGGATGTACGAGTTGAAAGAAAATTCCCTCGTGTGTGTAGCTATATAATTACTTGCACGTCGGTCGGCTTACTTTCTCCTTTACATCACTGTTTTCTCTTTCTTCTAGTTTTATAAGTGAGCGAGTATAGTTCACCACACGTAAAACCATTTTTCTTGGGTGCCCTTGTCTTCCAAGCATTTCGCGGTTAGTTCCTATACCGTTGCTTGAACCCTGAATAGAGATCGTGCTTACAATCTAAATGCTACAGCAACAACGGCGCGCTGAACCGACGCTCTGCCATCGCCTTCCGCCGGTATCGTACAGACTAAAAGCCCGAACAAGAATGTAAGACGATGAGCAAAGCGAGAACAAGACAAAAGTGGGATCCAACGTTTCGACGTGGACTTGTCTTTTTACAAGAACGTAGTTATTTATGATCTAGTGAATAGTTACATAAATTCAACCTTTGTAATAATTTGGTTTTTACGGATTATGAATGAGCATAGAGTTGCTTGGGCGAAGTACGATCTCTATATGCAAAATGCCGTAGGTCTCTAGGTCAGATGCTTTAGAAAAAGCGAGGCGATCTACACACAAGTAAACATTCTTACAGTCATAAGTCAATCGAATGAGTGTTTCTTTCGCGCAATCAGCTAATGAGCGATAAATAAAAACATTTTAATTACTTTAAAAAAAGTTCGTTTTCTGGTAGCTGTAGAGAACCACGAGAAACGTCACACGAAACACGCAATTAGTGTAATGATGTTGAAGGCCCTTTCCTTAGTCAAAATTAAAAGATCGCAAAACAAGCAAGCTCACAGATCCCATGGACACGGGAAGTTTTAGCGAGACTGGGGCAAGCTGGTAGGAGGAAAGGTCGCATCTCGATAACACACGCACAGCGGATCCCACTTATGAGAGCGACCCAGGTCTATCGGGCAAGGTGGCGGAGAAACGCGATCCACAGAACATAGCGCCTAAACCTTCAGACGCGACAAAATGCAGCAGATCCAGCGAGTTCAAATCAATGTACAGCGAAGCTTTCTATGAGTGCATAAGGAGTCGAAACACGAGATTGTGTTAACTGAATGACCGCACGAAGTGACACGGAATGCTTTGTTGTAGAGAGGCGATGCAAAGTCGCCGCCGCGGCCACGGATGCTCGAGCGCGAGCATTCTGGTTCTTTTTTTGTTTTCCCCCACATGTCCGGCGCCGCGGATGGATGGATCCTATGAGCATCTCCGTTGCAGCGGTCCCCTTTAAAATATATGCGTAAAGCACCATAAACTTTGTAAAGTAGCCACACTCTCCTCTTCCGCCTTCACTCCTCCTCGTTCCTCCTCTCTTTCACGCTCCCTCTTCGACCATGGCGCCACCTATACTGCTCGAACATAGCAACGGCATCAACATGCGCCCCTCGCCACTCCGTAGACGCTTCTCGAGCAAAAATGGCGCCGAATCAAGGCGCGAGGGTCCACGTGATGCTATTAGGCCAATAGCGACGCGGCAGCGGCCTCAGACAGAGCGCGCGAGGAGTAGGCGGCATTCTTCAAAACTTGGCAGTACTTTACGAAGTTTAAGGGGCTTTATAGATGCGTGGAGGCGAGCGCCATCTGGTGGTGCTGCAAGAAATTCCGTGACACTTGGAACGCGGATCCTCCGCTCTGATTGGTTGGCCTATTCGGTTAGAGAACAGTCAGGTCGTAGCGCCCACGGTCTCGAAACCCGGTGAGGCTCTCAAAGAAAAGGTCTTCTACCTTAATCCACCTTGCTCTAATTTACATCAACCTTAATAGACTGCTCTAATTTGTACCAACCTCCATCCACCTCAATCCATTTAAATACACGTTAATCTATCTTGCTACAATTTTACCTATGGTAATCCGCCTTAATACACCCTGCTCTAATATGTACTAACCTTAATCCACCTTAGTCTACCTTAATGCATCTCCATTCGCCCTATTTCACCCTAATTCACTTCACACTCCACCTTTAGTCATTTTACTGTAACTTCACCTAAATTAATTCTCTATCACTACCAAGGTCATAGAAAGCGCTGGCGACGTCACTGATGATTATGAAAATATTTGTAAACCCTCGTTGCGGACAACCCCGGCTTTTCTGTATAAATGTCACCACACTTACCTCTCATCATCTAACCAATAGATAGATGGCTCTGTTACGAAATCCTCCAGAACTTCTTATATGTGAGAGGCATCTGGAAGTTCATGAGCTCTTCTTTGTGCTAGACGTTGATCTTAGTTTTATAGAAGAAATACTTAACCCATACGCTTTACGGTGTATCGCAAGATGTGAGTTAGGCGTTCCCCTTAAGAAATTATTGTCACTGCAATAGCTGTCGCAATAAAATCAACTTATATCTCCGTTGCTCCAACCCAGTGTCGGTTTGTTGTGGTAGGCGGCATTGTCTAATTCCGCCACGCTCTCCATTTAGTCGTCTTGACAGTAAAGATTGCATCACGGTGATTACGCATTCTCTCATTGGCTCAAAACACCCCCTCAGCTGAGGGTCGGAAATAGCGTGCTATGTCAATCTTTTTTTTTGTTAACATCGGTAGGGATGACTTTAAAGACGCCGCTCCCTCCCATGCTGGTGCCTGTACGTGGCGGCCATGATGACGTAAGTACACCATAGTATCAGCCACACATTTATTTGCTGTTTGACGGTTACCCTTCTTTCCCGTATTCTCAGTGTGAACGATTTGTCGCTCCGTGGAAGATGCGCATGTTGTGTTGTGCTGCCATGTATTTTTAATGTAATTGCGGGGTTTGACGTGTTAAAATGACGATTTCATTATGAGAGAGGCTGTAGTCGGGGACTCCGGATAAATTTTGATCACCAGGGGAACTTTAAGGTGCCCCTTAGCACATAGGACACGGGCGTTTCTGCATTTCGCCCCCTTCGAAATGCGGCTGCCGCGGCCGGCATTCGATCCCGAGACCTCTATTTCAGCCGCGCAGCACCGTAGTCGTTAAGAGGAAACTTTAGTTCGGGTGCTCCTATCTAAATACATGTAAAAAGATCATTCGTTTTTCTCGGCAACTCCTGCACCATATTTCAAGAGGTTTGTTGCACCTAAAAGGTAACCTTAAAATCTAGTGATGGCTAGCTTTGATTTTTTTATTTAGGTCGTCAGTATTTTATTAACAATCGGTGAAAATCGAAAATTTTCAGAAAACGATACTATCAAGATTGAAGCTCTGTAACTTGGCAGTGAAAAACGATATCACAATGCCGTTAATTGCACGTTATAGTGCATCTAAAGCGGACGAAATTGATGTGTCACACATAAATCTAAAAAAAATTGCAACATTGAAATACAGCTTTTGTAGAACTCTTGTACACAACGTAATTAATTCACGTAAGATGTAAATTGACATATTCAATTTGTCCGCTCTTAATGAGCTAATGGGTGCCGTTTACAGAACCGCGATATCTGTTCTTGATGCAGAGCTATTAATTTGTAAAGTTCGGGCTTTTATTATTTTCAAACTTGCGAACTTTTGAAAATTGTGTTAAGAAAATTCAAGCATTAAATCAAAATTCCGCGTACATCAGTAACTAGAATTTCGCTTTCTCTCTCAACTGCAACAAATCTCATTAAAATCGCTCCAGGGGTTATCTCAGAAGAACGGTCTGGCGTTTTACTTGTATTTGAATAAGCCGCGTCGCAGTTGGGGCCCAGCTAAAGCTTCCTCTTGAGCCACCGCAGCGGGAAATCATGTTTCTTGGTTACAGAGTTCCTCGACGTGCTAGTAACCCAAGATGGCGGCCACGACGAAATCACTGCAAGCCATCTACACATCAGGGGCAGTGCACCACGCTGATGTTTTCAGCACTCATCGGCGCTTCCCGGTGCCTAATTGTGGACCATCCCTACCAGTCAACATTGTGCGCGGAGCGCTGGCGCTAAGGTGATTAGTTACCAACTCAGCTCGTTTGAGAGTGGTGCCGTTACAGATTGAGTATATACGCTTCCTGTGTCAATTGGTGTACTGTAAACCTTTGAACCCTTTCAATTTTAGACAAAGGACCAGACGTGGCATGCGAAATTGAAGATTTTTTCATTCATGGACAAAAAAAGCAAGACTGTCCTAATGAATAGGTTAGACTTGCTGCGTCACATAAAAGAAGCGTGCGAGTTTCACCACCACTCTGTGACATGAACCATTTTTTCCTTTTGTGCTTATCAATATTTTTCGTGGGGCAATCAAATCGAAATACATTGTCTGCACTGGCAGCATTTATGATATTTTAAGTAACTAAGGGCGTTAAATTTTTAAAGCTTGTTGTTGGACGAGTTGGTTCTCAATCGGGAGGAGGGGGGGTTAAGAAATCGAACGGACGAGTGGCAAGGAGAGAAGACGAGACACGAGACCTTTGTGTCATCTTATCATCTCGTCTTTCGTCCGTTCACACCGTTGAACGCCCCCCAAGATTGCCACTGGTGTAGGGAGGCTTTAGCGTACGCGCACGAACAAAGAGGTGATGTTTTGCATAACCGTTGAAGATGCATGCAGATCGAGAAGAAAGACTCAAACGATTCTTTCATTACCCTCAAGAATAACTGCGAACAAGAATGTGTGCCTGTCTACTAGTCAAGTTTAGCTATTGCCAAACGTCAACGTCCTCTTTGTCGTTGTCGCTAAACCAAAGTGATCGTCTTCGTCGGTGTATCGTCGGCGTCAGCTTGATTGCCGTCGCGTCCTCATTGCGTACATTGCGTGGAATATTGCGTCATGCAAGACGAAGGATGGTCTACTTCCGAACTAGTAAACCACTGTTCGCACTGAAAGCACACAAAGCGCATAGCGTTCAAATTTGTAACGGCAGCAACATACTACGTTTAGAATATACATTCTGAGGGCACATTTTTGGACAACGTGACTATGAGTAAACACGCAAACTGTGGTGCAGAAGACCGCTTTAATGGGTATACATTTGCTATGTTTTTCTGTGATATCAATTTGGACCCAATCTACTTTTATTTCTTTAGTCAATGCTTCTTCATCTCCCCCTCGTTATCTATCCACCCACGTTTCCTATTCTGATATATTTATCTATGTTTGTGCATACTTGAGACTAGTCTGCGTGCTTTGTAACCGCTCTTTTCCTCCAATATGCTCTTGTCTATCGTATTTTAATTATCTTCCTTTGTATGACATCTCTCTCTACATATCTCTCTCCTTCCTTACTGCCATACTTTTCTATTCCCTTTGTGTGCTTAAGAGCAATGCCTTCTTCGCGAACCCTCCCACATTTGGCTCATTCTGACTGCTGCTGCTGCTTCTGCATTCTTGCTGAATAGATGAAACACAGGAAACTACTTATCTAATGACTAAACTTATGTGTAGCCCCTCTCTCTGTCTACCGCTTCTCCACTACCTTCAGATATGTGCTGGATGCCGCCTCTGTACTCTACCGAATTACGCAGGGACACAACAGACAGCACCTCATTTTTTCCCATTTCAAACAAATTTACTTGTTTAAACACATACATCACATAATGAAGCGAAACTTTGCAGGCCTTTTTTCCCCGTGTACGGCACACCTGTTTGGTCGCCTTACATGGGGCGGTTCTGTAGCTGGCTTCCTTATTTTGTAGACATTGCATGAATGAGTATTTGTGGATATGTGTTTTTTAAGTTTAAATGGAAGAATGTTAGGCTTCTTTTAGTGAGCGTGTCTCGGCATATATAGTTCAAGTGCTACGTTTTTTTTAAGCAACATATAAATAACCATGATTTAATAACCGATACACTGTGCAAGCGCAATAATTTTACATGCTTTCTATCACTGAATTCAAAAGTTTAGAAATTGTTTTCGGGTAACAAAGCTGTAGTCGAAATTATTAGGGCAATTTCTGATATTTAGTGGCAGATCTGATTAGGAACGTTTTCTTGAGATCTGCGTTGCTGGTAATTCATAGCATCTTTTTCCCCTCTCACATTTTTATGCGAACTGATATCCAGTGTCAGAGCTGTTCTCCGCCGAATTCTGTTACATACTCGATTCATTGTGCCTTTGAAAAAGAATTCTGATAATTTGTCTACCTGATTGTTTTACACCTAATAGTTTGCATCATACACTTAAAAGAAAGGTTACGCATGCGCTGAATTTTTTACAGCTTCATGTCGATTCGTGCATAAACATGTCAAGGTTGCGTTGGAACGTAACAGTCGAAAGGTTTCGTATCTGCAGTGCAATCGCAGGCTCTTTTAATTTACGAGTGAAGTTTTCCTGGCTCCTCGGCTGAACTTGCGACAACTGCTCCCTTGAGCAAGATTTATATGCTTTTTGTGCATGTACTGCTTCAGCCCTTCAAGGTACGGTGGACCACGTCTCTAGCGCACGAGTGCAGTTTAAAATAAACTAGTAGTTACCCAGGGCGGCATCTGGTTTCCACAGATAACACATAAACGGTGCACTTGGTGCCGAGAGAACTGTACGCTTGAAGACCACGTGACGCTCTCCATGGCAGTGCGCTATTCTGAGAAAGAGCAGAAGTTTTCCCACTAAATTTCACATATAACTAAAATAGAATGCCCGGAAACAAAATACGTTCCGAAGCAATTTTAAGCAAGAACCTGCATTGCCCACTTGCTGTAGGACCCAGCGCATTTGCCTTATATCATAGGCATTTCTTGCGCCATGTATTGCAGTTTTTTAAGTTCTTTCATGATCACCTTTGGAATGTTTTTTTTTCTTCATAAAGCAAGAATGAGAGAAAAACTGGAGAGGAAATTATATATATATATATATATATATATATATATATATATATATATATATATATATATATATATATATATATATATATTTTGATCAATACATGATACCTAATACATCGTCTTGTTTCCCTCGTTCTCATACCATCATTCCAGTGTAAATAACACGCCTAGTACATTATCGAAGTCCTAAAAGACATTCGTTCTGCTCCAATGTTTTGCGCGAAAACTTCAGTGGTTGGATGCCGTTTTTTTCTGAACATGTTATCTCTTTCGAAATTAGTGTTAAAACAAAAAAATTTCGTTGACACTTTGCGCCACGCTACTTCGCACATCGCACGGGGAATCCACCAGCAAACATTGTCAGCCGCTATCACAGCTAAATCTCAAGGGTGCCCTCACTTGCGCTTTTTTGCGGGTTCGAAATTGAAATTGGTTGCAAGCGGCCGAAGACTATAGACGGCATATGCGCACCGGCCTATATATAACCCCACAGATGGTGCAACGCGGAGTACAATGCATAACATCAAAACTGTCGCGTCTTTGGAAAAGAGACGTTAGCTGATCCCCCGCCCTTACATGTCCAAGCGCTGTGCCCACCTAGATTACGGCGGCTTGCCTGCCTGCGCTATCGACCGCGCACGCGGGCGATATTAAACGCGCTCACACGCAACCGTGGTTCAGCGCGGAGCTGTGGCCAGCCGTAACTAATGTGAACCCAGGGCGGGTCCTCTGAAGCGGCCTACAAAAAGCTATCAAACAGAAAAAGAAGAAGCAAGGTCAAAAGCGATGCGGCCGAGCCTTCCTTTAGTGCGCCGACCCGTAATAAAACCTCTCGCAGCCTCCCCCCTTCGATTTCCTTTGTATGGAAGCTTTCCGTTCTTATTATGGCCGCTATTTAGAACCAAGGAGAGCATTGTACAATTTTGAAGGCACGTGGCACATATTGGGCGCCAACGTGGCGGTGACTGTGCCCTTGCATGCAGGCTGTCGGGGTCAACGTTGAATAGTATTGAAAGGCTTAGCGAACAGGGGGCGAAAAGGCTTAGCACGCTTTCCTAGTTGCGATGAAATAGCCTACGCTTTGTAAAATCTGTTGTTGAAGTTCTGTGATCCTGAATTTACAGCCAATACCGTCATTCTTTGCCTTTCCTGCCAGTTCTTCTTTTTTTCATTTAGCTTTGTTTGTAGCCCGAACAATATATAGAAGTACAGTGCTGCCCTCTGTTAAAAGTTATGCGGACGAGCAAAAAATGATCAGCGAATGCTACCAGGCAGCATATTCGAGTGCCTTCGCGGGAGGCCTCTTCTAGGAGGGTATGTTTTGGTTACTTGAAGATATGCCTGGCGCATCGCTCAACTGCCTCTGTACACATCAACAGGTCTCCCCGAGTTGTATGAACGTAACCAAAGCACCACGAATAACCCTAAAGATGACAATAAAATTTCGCGTGAGAGAATGTTTACTATAGTGTAAACAGCGCATGATAATATAGTGCTCAGCTCCGGAAAGTCAAAGGAGAGTAATTTTGGTTGTCTTAGAAAAGAAGGTACTTTATCTGCTTAAGATATACTACTCCAATGCATTCGACTGTCGGGCACGGGATGTAAAAAATGGACGTGCATTATGTAATAATCGGGTTCAAAAAAGCCCCTCAAAACGCATCTGACCTCGCAATGTTCCAAAGTCGAGGTACGGAGCCCACTCGAAAAAGAATCCTTAGAGATGCTGGGACGTGTACGACCAAGCGAGCCTGAAAACTACATAGGGGTTACGCATGGAAAATGAGTTTCATATAACACGTACCTCTGCATTTGCTTCACGAAATTGGCGCACACGCATACAGTTAACGACATTTTATTGCATATCAAGCTAAGAAAGTCTGCACCTTTTGAACTTCTGCCCACGTACTAATAGAACGCGAAACAGTTATCGCGTCGTGAATTATAATGATCAGACGTCTCACGCGAGACTGAAAAACCATTGCAGTATTGTCCGCGGGAGCCTACAACACTAAAGGAAGACCCTTGCTCAGAACGTTAAGCCTAGCAGCTTTAGCAGGGTTGCTGGTGCTTTTCATGCGTCCGTGAAATGCGCGTTGCGCGTTATAAAAGACTGCAAGCATCACCAGCAAACTACTAGGCAGACCAGCTTTGATGTATACGCAGATATGGCGTCCAGGTTGTGCACTTTGACGTGCTTGTTCGCGAGAGCTTGCATTGTTCCAGGCGGGCCACTGATAGCACTGGAGTGTTCTTCATACGTTTTAATATTGCATTGACTTTTCACCAATGAATTTTCATCATGAATTTTTTCTAAGCACATGCGTCCCGTCTTCCGTGTTTGCTATTCTCGCGTGTTTACATTAACGTCATAACACACGATTCATTAATTAAAGGCGAAGTTAAAATACATCGTCTGTGAAGGGCAACATGTGTGGGCCCGTCGCTCACGATATGGCGGCCATTGAAATTGTAACCAAAGTAGGAGGCAGAGGCATAGGGAATACACATCATCACACAATGTCATCATCCCGATCAAAGTAGGGAATGCATTTTTTTTCGAGTACGACAAGGAACCGTCAGCACTGTCAAATCCTCACCCCGTATTTTTCTCATAGACTTGCTGAGTCTGGCGCTGCTCATCTCCTCTCCTCTGTCGCGAAAATGCGCATTTACTTAATGGCCGATGACCGGACGGCAGGTGCGAGTAAGACTTTTGCTATTTACTTCTCACCACAATACGGAGTATTAACTGCAGCGAACGCACGGAGCTTCCCCACCACCACGATGTGCGCTGCAGTCAAGCGCACCCCTCAATTACACATATGTCTGCGTGGGTTTCTGGCGGAGGCACAGAAGGCGTATAAGGTGTAATTAAAGAAGGGACCTTTCGCCGCAAGTTAAAAAAGGAAATGAAAGGAGCGAGGTGGGGTCGGCAGCTCAATTTATGTTTGCGGACTTGCGGTACGCCTTCATTAAAGAGACTCGTGCCCGAATTGATGATGTCGTAGTTTCAACGCCGCCAGCAAGGATATTGAATGACTTTTAACCGAGCGGCTCTTCGCACTCTAATTTGCATTTTTGATAACGCCTCGCTACCTCACCCATCGCGAAACCCCATTTTGATGTTTACTTCTTGGCGGTAAATTGCGCCTCTCATTGCCGCCACCTCCGCATAATATGTAAAGTACTTGGAGGACATAGAAGAAGGAATAAAACGCACTCGCGGAGCATTATTCACTTAAAAGCACTCGGGGGATGGAGATTAATTGATGTTCTTTTGAAATCGCATTAATTTGTGTAACCCTTCTCATCATTTTAGGATAGAAATACACGGCGAACCAGCGACATCTGCACATTCACGCGCCTCTCTTTTCCAACAAAGATATTGATGAGATGACAAGGTGATCTTATCGAGTAGCTCCATAATAAAGAAAGGTAGGACAGAATAATTATTGCCACAGTAATGCTGATTAACTTGGGCGTGGGCCTTCGGATACATATGTACAGGAAACGTTTGAGGCCACAGGTGTTCGAGATCCCTCCACATCTTGAAAATTAGGTCAGTGGGCCTTATGCCATCCTTGTAGAGCGCACCGGGCTTGATTCATGAACGGAAAATTTTTCGTAATTTTCTTAAGATTTATGGCGTTTCGTTGGTCTTGGACACATTTCAAGTTTTTTTCCCACTTTAGTAACTGCAATTGATAATCCGCTTGCGTGAACGTCCATAGGATAGAGAAACAGGGAGGGGGGGGCACTCACTTTGTTGTTGCCTGGCCTCTGTCTTCTCTCACTACTGCGGGCTGCAGAACTCATCTAATGGAAGTTTAGTCAGCGAGTATCGTTAGCTGGTCATGGTATCGTACTGACTGTATTGTCGAGAGTGATAACCTATCTTTTTTATTGACGATTAGCCGAGGACAAGGTTTTAACAAGGTTACCGGTTTTGAAGTTTGACATTTCAAGCTGTTAAAAACTTGCTGGAGCTCAATTTTGTTTGAGTCACAATACGACCATCGCTTTGAAGCGGAGCCATCTCTTGCGTTACCTACATAGTGTGCCCCAGATAACTTCAGCCAGAGTTTAACAATATGCGAATGCAACGCAGCTAGACAGAACCAAGGTAATTGGTTTGGCGCCGCATGGAGGTACTCCAATTATTTTTTCATTCTGTCTGATCAGATAATTAGTCTTAATTATTTAATCGACTTCTCAAATATTATAATTATATGAAAAGTGTTGAGAAAGTTGTAGAGCAGCATGAAAAACTCCCGATATAGCTTTCTGTTGCTGAATACGTGCTGCATAAAAGTGTTTTTCTGAGCGTGAAAGAAGCTCGCGAATACACGCAAGGCGCCACGAACGGCCAGTGGCGCGGCACTTTAGCGTGCATGCAGCTTTTCATGCTATTTCGCAAATACAGCTTTTCACACATGGACCTACATCAACGCATTAGTATTGTGGACTTCGCACGTACGGGCCATAAGGATTCTTTACCTGGAATATTGTTCTTGATTCCAGCACATGTCATTTGTAGCCACCGCACATTCTTGCATGTATAGTGCAAGTCCTTGCAATGAGCTTATTTGGCATCCACTGCAGGACGAATGACTCTTTTAATGATATCCAGCTAACTCGTGTTTATTCTGCTGTCTGCATTTCATGGCTTCGAATTTCCTAATGTTAACCTACCGTTGTAAAGAACAGCGCAGTAACAGATGGAAGATTGGAAGAAGAGACCGACCGACACAAACGCCGCCTTCCAACTTTGATATTTATTAAGAATGGCAGAAGTAAATATACACTCAGCGCCCATGATTTCCTAACAAACTGCGCCATTGCTACGTTGCAAAATCACAATGAATAAAAACAAATAGATAGTAAAAAGGACTAGCAAGAACTGGTTCCCAGTCTTGTACAAAAACCTATAAATACTAGGAACGTGTGCCATTCACTGCGATGCCAACATAAGCTACTTCTGTGTTTGTAAGGCAACCAAACACTTAGATGGTGCAATCACCCATGGCTACAATGGGGGCTTCAACTACCGGCCTTGTGTCATCATGCATGCTCTGCAACAAACGTTGTGTGATGAAAGAGTGGAACGAAGCTGCACCGATTGCGACGCAGGACGTGAAAGCACTCCTCCCTATACCTTCTGCACCTTTAAGTAGTGTTCTTTTTGTGTGATAATCAGGCATCGAAAGATCTTGCCAATCTTACGCTACGTATCGCACTCCGCAGGAAAGCAGAACACTGTACACAACTCCCTAGTTAGATTCTACAAAATTGTATCTGCCTTGCTCCTTTCACTTGAGAGGTTCTGCTTTCGCAGGACAAGCCCTATGAAAAATCGTATACTTATATTTTGTATGGCTGTGCCTTGCAAATGTTGCTGTCGTCTCTTGCTTTCCTGTGCAACCCGCTGGAAACAGATGCGCGCAGGTTAGCAGGGTAGGTTGCTTTTACTGAACGAGCTACTCAGAAACAGGGAAATAGCTCTTGTCAACTGCGTTGAAGGAATCGCGTATATGGTTCCCCATTCCCTTTGGGCTGAAATACCTCGGGCTGGCTGGCATTTGTCTAGATGTTAGACTACTAAAGCTCAATTTAAAGGTACAGACGGGTGTGGATTGCTTTCTTGCACTGGCGTTGAAATCAGCGGCGCAGCGCTCCACGGTTTCATCAGAGTGCTGTCGTTGCGAAGCATGCGAGTTTTCGCAAAAGGTTGACAGTTCTTCATTCGTCGCTCGCGCGTGGCAACGTGACAATTTGAAAATAACGTGTGCGCCTGTTTATATGTGTTTCCTCTTGATTAAAAAATCTTGTTGGAAGTAAGTGCTTGATTTCATCTCTTCTTTCTAACCACCGTCCGCAAGTTTCCTGTTATTTACAATGAATTACCAATTATCCTTGTCAAGCACATTGCTTATCGCACCACATAATTCTCTGCCAACGTCGACTACGGTTCCCTTATCTTTGCGCCCATTCTGTTAATATAATGAACCACCGTTTGTGTCTCAGCAGGTTATAGGCGACCTGTTAACGACATTGCTTCTTCGTAATGTCCGTTATATTATAATCTACACCCAAGGTTAAATTTGGCGGCCAAGGGACAGCAAGTTTTTATATCAATGGCTATTCTCAACAGTTTACAGCAGGGCGCTCTTTCTTGGCGTAGGGTCACAAACTTCATTGCAATGGACATAAGAGAAAGTCAGTGTTTGGAAAAATTAACTCCCCCAGGGAAAACAAAATTTTATGCCCCGCCATTCGCACCTAAGTGTCGCAGGCTCACGAATCGAAATAAAATAAATGGAACATATTGAATTGAACGAGGGCAAGACAGGTGTATTTGGAGGTCCCTGGGAGAGGCCTTCTTCTGGCAGTGGCCAGAAAAACAGCTGATGATGATGAAATTGAACATGAGTCAACGGTCAATGTTGAAGCTAGAAATAATAAAGAAATTAATAATAAAAAAAATTACCGACGATTACGTTACTTCCTAATGCGAAATTTGAGCGCAGCAAATAAGCTGTTTCACCTTTTCGATAGATTGAGGCAAAAAATCGAGCAACACATGTATGCGCTATCACAGAATTTTTTTTTTATTTTTCACACGTATTCCTTTAACAAAGACTCCACTAACAGTTCTTGACAGTCATGAAGGAAGCTTTGTGGTCGGAGAAATAGACTGATATATGTTCGACTTGGTACACCAATGCTTGATTCTCAAAGACGTTCACAAAGACGTTCACAACTGGGCCCTTAATGCCATATTGGCCTCCGCCGTGCATCAGTCGTCGCACTTGCATGAATGGGACTCGCGGAGATACGAGTCTTACACTCACCGAATTAAGTTGTGGAAGGTGCGCTGGCCTCGAGGGATATTTGTAACCGTTTGTTGTCGAAATAACAACCAAAACAAGCGCGAACGAGACCGACCCAACAGAACCAAACAGGCGCGGGCGAGAGCTGTGGCGCGAGCAGACGATAGTACGAAACGAGCGGATCGGCTGAGACCAGACACGAGTGCGCATCGAGCCGTAAGGAGGGTCCGCATGACACCAGCATCGCGCGCGCACGTCACTGAAGGGGCCGCTCTCATTGGTCTCCGCCATTCGCGGCTCGCGTCCTTCGTCTCCCACTCCAGCGAAGGGGGGTGGAGCTGGTTACGAGGCCGACGACAACGCCGACGACAACGACGACGCGAAACCCAGGAACGGACGCCAAAGAGCTGCGCTCTAAAAAAGAACCTTTGCCACGGCATAATCACAGCCAATCACAGCCAGTTGAGGTAGCGGTGCTTAGTGATCGAAATTTACCTAAAAAGTATGAAATATTAAACTATATTACAAAATAGTCCTCTTGGCTGACATTTTTTTTCTTTAAATTATGAAGATTACTCTTGAGGTCTTCAGTTGAACGACTTACAGCGAACTTTTTTCTCAGTGGGAAGATCCAGGTGTCCAACCAATATGTATGCAGTTTGCGCTTCTGTCGCCTTTGCCGAATATTCTTCTTGATTCCCGAATTTCCTCTCATTTTTTGTACAATTTCGAGCCCTTTCTGGTTCTGCGTTTCTATATACCGCTTGTAATACTCCCGCCGAATGGTCATTGTTTCCGGTAGGTCGGCTGAATGTGCCTTTGTTGCACTCACAAAGTCACACTTCGGAGTCCAGCTCGAAGTCTCCAATTCATATATCGTCAAGCGCGATTGTCATGGTGAAACGCTGAAATAACCTGCCGTATTACCTTCACCATCGCCTGTGTTTTTCTAGCGTTGTCCGTGGGCCGTCGAAATTTATTATATGATTATCTTGCTATATAAGCGCCGCCTTCCACACACGGGCTGGGTTAGGCAAGCCTAGAGGAGTGGCCTTTTGGTCGCGAAAACTATAGTGCCCGACGGGTAAAGTTTTATCTGTGGGCTACACCTAACTGTTGTTTTGCTAGCTGTTCTGTAGCGCTTTCCAGAGACACTTCATATTGTTACGTGGTCAATATAATGCAGGGTCATCCGCATGGTCCTTAACGTTTGAACGCCGCTTTCATTCTGCAGCCACTGACTGGAGGGTTGACCCTTTATAGCGAAGGGCGCTTTCAATAAAGCTTGTCCTCATTCGTTCTTTTGTAAGTGTGTTATAAACACTATATTTTTCTCATGCCTCACCTCTGTGGAATCAATTCTCTCTGCTCTTACCAAATCCAACAGAGATCCGCTTATAAAGCAACCTTCTTTGTGAGGTGATTAAAAACAAGTGTTGCTCTAACTGCGTTGAAAATAATCAGTTATTTTCTTAATGGATACGTAAATAAAGATACATGGCATGCAGCGCTAAAGATTTTCTGCTACATTTTCATGAAATAATAATATGGTGGAATTACAACATTTCTTTTGTACTTAAAATTACGGTGCATGGTATACCAGGCTAGCAAGATTTTCAAACGCCATATCCCAGATGTACTTCATAATAATGGTTGTTAATCCTCTTTCCGATACACTTCATATAGACATATCTTGTAAACGTCGTCTAATGCCTATTTACAGGTTAATGGCCGCGATTGATGCATTTTGGCGATGACTAAATGCAAAAAACCTTGTATGCATAGCTTTTATGGCAACTTGAAGAAACTCAGACGATCAAAATTACTCCTTAAGCCTTATGATAACATTGTAACTTTCGCACGCAAAACCGCATAATTTATTTATTGTAGGGATTATTAACTGAACTTATGTTAATTTTAGATAAGTACGTGCAACCCTGATGACGTGAACTTGGGGATGTTTTGTAGTTTTCGATAGTGTACCTGTACTTGTGCCTATATGGAACAGGAACTTTTGATGACATTCACGTTTATATGTCACTGTATTTATCTTGTTCCGAAAAAGCAAAACTACTTTTTCTGATTCATGTTTCCACGTTCTTCACAGATTTTCATACTTTTCAGTTCCTCTCATTTTGAATGGCATTAATTCTCTGCTTGTTTATCAGTGATGACATGCAGTTCATCTAGTTCAACCTGATATCTGGCATTCTTGCTGGGCTGCTTGTTTCTTTTAGGACGTTTATTGCTTCAAAAAGATTGCTTACATGTTTTTTAGGTTTCTTAGCTCCGTCATCCAGCTGTTGCGGCCCTGTAATAATTTTATAGATTATTATCTTTGCAATTGAAAGTTTAGCCTTGCTCTATAGCATTTGTATGAATGCCTCCGTTATTAAGTTTCACTGCTACTAGGACAAGTCGTTTATTCCTGGATAAGTTCGCCTTTCATTTTTTTTAATTTGAAAACATTCTTTGACGTTAAAAACCTGTGATCACTGCTTTTTCCTCTACTTATTACATTTGCTTACTGCACAATGCAGGGGTCAGGTCAGAGTGTGAAATTATTTCATTCATTGTTTCTTTGTCCGCGGCTTGTCAAGTAACTTCTCGTTACAGCGTTTCAGGACAGCGATATGCAGCATTCGTTATCGCTTCTATACCAACAACTCTAGTAATATATCCCCATTACGTGTATATTGATGTCATAGTTCTCAATTAGCTGTCGTTCTAGGCTGTATAATCTCTAATTTCACATCATAATCCATTATTGAGGTATGCTTGGTATCGATTATTATTATTTCTGATCCGTGGTTTACAAATATTCTACTTTGACAAAATCATGGAGAGATGTTCGTGCATAAACTTGTGCTAATACAAATTATATTCGCTCATTATATTTTAAAGCAGGTGCTAGTTTTGCAGTATAGCTGTAGAATTCACAGGTCGTTCACTTGACATTTCTATACAGTATAGTCTGTCTTCTCGTGTATCCTGAGAGCCCTGTGGTTCACGGCGGCCGCATTTCGGTGGGGGTGAAATGCGAAAACACCCGTGTACTTAGATTTAGGTGCACGTCAAAGAACCCCAGATGGTCGAAATTTCCGGAGTTCTCCACTACGGCGTGCCTCATAATCAGAAAGTAGTTTTGGCACGTAAAACCCCATTATTTAATTTTTTAGCCCCTGTGGTTGATGACGTATCCGATTACATGGGTAAAAACTAGTAGTAAGCTATACTATAGTAATTAGCACCATTAGTAATCACGTTCTAAAAATACATTAAAAAGTGTGGCATATAAGCGCGTGATACCATCAAACAAAGATATTTTTCATGATCTCGGTTTCCCGTCCTTTCAATCTTTATTCATTTCTACGGTTGTGCTGCGCCATTTCTGGACGGATGGTATTAAGCAACCGCACACCTCCCCGCGACCGCTTCGCAAAGAAAAGCGCTTCGTTGTACCTCGCGTATTTACTAGATATGGAGCAGCAAGAGGCTGCGTGTATGTCCCCAAGATATTTAATAATTTGTCAGACGACTATTTTTCAATGAACTCTCGGTCTAAATTGAAGAGCCTATTACACATGCTGTAATACAAATGCATTTACTTATTTTCCTTTTGTTTGTCGCAGTTGTGATTACTTTATGCTTTGTTTCGATGCCTTGGAAACCTGATCTGCGTTTATCACGCTCATTTGTTTTCCCTTTTCTTCGTTGGTAATAAATTTGTGCATGTATAATGCAACCACATGGCTTAGCTGACGATGCCGGGGCACGACAGACAAGTCACCATTGGCTTAGATGGGCCCGTTTCGATGTACTGATTTTCTTGGGTGCTTAATAAAGATTATTATTATTATTATTATTATTATTATTATTATTATTATTATTATTATTATTATTATTATTATTATTATTATTATTATTATTATTTGTAGGTGCCCGCTGTATTCAATAAACGACTAATGAAGGTATCTTGAACATCCTCACTTGGGATTCTTGGCAGCGCCCTGTCACAGACATGTCGGATGCAATTGTCGTATTTCGTTGTGAAGCTGAGAGCCCAACAGCAAAGTTTGGCGGCTCACAATAGTTGTGATGAGTTACAGAACATTAGTCGTGACAGGAACAGCTTGATTGGATTACCTGGGAAACTATTTCATCAGAAGCTCACTTTCTAAGGACAACCATGAACTAGAGTGCCTGAAACAAGGGCAGCGTCACGCTGGCCCACAGCCCACAGCCGACAGCCAATTTTTATCTCTTGTCGGCAAAGCAGTCCCGAAACTATGAGATCAATCGATTAGAGCAGAGCCATAAGCTTCGGTCGTATTGCGAATTTGGTTGTTGGGCTTACGCAGCCCGAGAACGCTGACATCGGGACGAGAAACACGGAGCTCGGGGATAGAGCCGTAAGCCCTCGTGTAAGGTTCACCGTAAGTCTAGACACAAAAGTGACGCTTAATGCTCCGCCTCATTTGTCATGCTTGCCGCGTAGAAGGGAACACAAAAAAAAGGGGGCGATGGCAGTTGGGAACGTTGTAGTAGCCTTCGCCCGTGCACCCCATCCCCATTGTGCTGTCGTCCCTCCTTTCCGACCTTACAAGCCGCTCTTTTTGTCGACTGCCTCGCGTGGGTGAAGGCGCCTCACCACAGGAGAGCAGGAAAGAAGGCGGTGAAAGAAAGGGCGGGAGGGAGCGAGTTGTCGGTGGGTGTCAGATTGGCACGGTCCCTTGGGTGCCGATTATTCTCGCTTATAATGGGTATGTTTCAGTGGCCACTTATTGGCGCGGAGCAGCGGTGTTAAAGCTTAAGCAGCAATGGTCATTCTTTTGCTTAGGTTTCAGCAGAACTATTCTTTTGGCGCAGTTGGTGCTTGCTGCAAGATACTTTTTTTTTGCCGAAAGTGGAAACACACAAAAGGAAGACATGTACACGAAGGCACGGATGGCACTTCCAACTGATTTATTTTGGGTGCTGACCCAAAATAATATATATATATATATATATATATATATATATATATATATATATATATATATATATATATATATATATATATATATATATATATATATATATATATATATATATATATATATTGCACCATCTGTGGGGTTATGTATAGGCCGGTGTGCATATGCCGTCTATAGTCTTCGGCCGCTCGCAACCAATCTCAATTTCGAACCCGCCAAAAAGCACAAGCGAGGGCACCCTCGACGTTGAGCTGTGGTAGCAGCCAACAATATTTGCTGGTGCATACCACGTGCGATACGCGAGGTAGCGTGACGCAAAGTGTCAACGACATTTTTTTTGTTTTAACCCTAATTTAGACAGAGATAACATGTTCAGAAAAAACCAGCATCCAACCGCTGAAGTTTTCGCGCAAAAGATTGGAGCAGAACTAGTGTCTTGGAAGATTTAGCCAATGTACTAGGTGTTTATTTACACTTTAACGATTGGCGTGAGAACGAGGGAGAAAAGACGATGTATTACGTATATTGTATGGATTGAATGAATATATATATATATATATATATATATATATATATATATATATATATATATATATATATATATATATATATATATATATGTATATACGTAGGCATAGGCTGTTCACAAGCCTACGATATCCAGCGGTCGAACCATCTCGTTTCCTATTTGTAAAGCAGAACAGATGTATTTTTATATAGTAAGCTTCAATTAGCTCGCGTGTGATTTGGTTTCTGGTACTAGCGAGAAGCTTAATCACTTGACGACATCGTTTGTAGAGCAGGCCTTGCAGTGCGCTGACATATGAACCCCGCCATCTTTCATTAGATTTGGGTCATGTTCTTTTGGGTTTTTTAACTTGCGAAAAAAAAAGAACACGCCTGTTTGCTTAGGTGTTCTAATGAAGAAATTACACGCCTCATCATTCTGTTGGACACAATGTTTCTTTTTTTTTCGTTCAATAGACGTTAATCGCGTTTATTATTCGCTGCCGCCCGACAGGTCATTGTGTTGTTTTTGGTGTGGTGGTCTCAGCCTCTGGTGCCTGTTTTTGTGTGTGCGCTGCTTTTCGTTCATCATGTCGTCACATGCTAGCCAATCAGGAAGTTTTTGCGTCCGTGTGAAAACGTCGCAACTACCGCAGCATTAGTGAATCCTAAATGAAGTAATGACTCAGATTCATGATTGCCTTTCTGCTTACATCTGTATAACATGTCACCAAATTCGCGTATGGACAAGTTTTGAAAAAAGAGGATTATCTGCAGATTATTGCTCTATCCCTTGTCTCACAACACGGCAGTGCATTACAGCGTCAGTTTTTATGAAGCTTGCTTTCCAGAGTGTTTATTTTCAGCTCGAGTCAGCGGGTCGAAAAACTGCTGCGTAACTACCATGTATTATCGGGTTTGGCAATTCGATGAGACATAATGTATTGAGAACAAGGAAGGTCTCTTCGTGAATCATTTTGGGACAAGATACTCTACCATCCTATTTGTTTGCTTTAGTTTAAAGTTGTAATAGTAGTCTTTCGTATTGCCGGTACTTTGTTTTTCTTGGATAGAACACGAGTGAACGAATTTTCAGGTCACTCTCAAATCTTTCTCTTCAAATTTCCACCGATAATCAAAGACCTTATAAAACCACTAGCCCCTATTTTCTTGCGAGTTGCTGTGAACACTACAGCGATAGCCTGCATCACACGACTGATTATCGATGCACACTCCACAGAAAAATGTTACGGACACTTCCAGCCAACAACACGAAGAGCAGATTGTTGTAGAATTTACGCAGGTACGGTTCCGAACTGTCCGAAAACATTTTCCTCTTTACTATGCCAGGCCAAAAAAAAAAAAATCTTCAAGCTCGGGGCGTGAGCGTGATGACGTAATTTCAACTATAGCGTGGGCGTTGATGTTCCGTGCGCGGTTTCGGTCTTTGTGGTGTGACCCGGAGATCCTCGCCCTCGCACAGGCGGGGCGAGGATCTCTGGGTCATTTCTTTCCCCAAAACGACGGCGCATTTGACACGCTTGGTCTCAAAGTGCGCTTAGTCAGGGAAACCAAGAGAGGAGTTGTATTTTTATCTGTGGACGAACTGCGGGAGGGGAGGGGGGTGTATACGCCGTGTGCATGGATGGGTGTATGCATTTGTATACACCTATACCTTTTTCGCTTTTTTTTTGTATTGCTGTAGGCCAATCGGTTCGCACGCAAGGAACGTTGATTATCCACTGCTACGGCAAATATTGACGACAGGCAGAGGCTATAACGCAAGATGCAGTGGTGGTGGCTTTATTAGGAAATGTTGTCAAGTAAACAATTACCAGAATATCGGTGGTTGCTTGATACAGTCCTGCCTTTCTACCCCTTGGTTTATTATTATTTTATCCGTTTTGTTAATTTCTAATATATTTTGACGTACATAGTTGTCAAACGACCTAGCAAAGAACGCATTAAATGAAACTCCTCAAAAAAAAAAAAAATTAAGCGCTTTTCGTAGGCAAACTTTGCTTTTCATTTAAAAACCTAACTTGGTGTATTCCTATAACCTATTTTTGCCAGCACGCAGCTTAACCCTATAACATGTCATCACCTAGACATTCGGCATTTGTATAAGTAAAACGAACACTTTGCTTACTAACGTCACGAGGTCGAGGGTGTTGTTTTTATAGCTCCTTTTTTTTCACCCGTGTGCGTGTGAGCGTACAAAGTATACATTGAAGCGTTGCCATACTGTTTTAAATCAATGTGTTGATGTACGAGAACCTTCCAAACACCTTCAGGTTACCTTCAATACCGAAACTTTCATTTGCAAAAGCACTAACGCCGTTTCAATGGCTTCACTGGTCACGCCTTCCCTTCACAAATATAAGAATTCCACAGTGCTTCGGCAAACTCCGTTTCTAATACAGCCCTATCCATAAAACCACGAAAACGTAAAAAAAAAGGAATCATGCTGGGAAGGTTAACGATCGACGCGCTCGTGCGCGTGGTGTTCTCCTGGCAATAAGAAAACAAACAAAAAAAGAAGAACAGCCACAAGTGCATAAATGTGCAGCTTGAGGTGTCGCGTGAATGCCAGGATTCTTCTCGGGGAAGAATATATGAACACGAAAAAGAGAGCAGGAAGTCGTAGAAAAGGGCGGTTGGGCGAGGAGTTCCCTGTGAAAAACCGAGCAAGCTCGACCCACATCTTAGCGGACGCCTGGATTCGCCGGGCGTGCAAAGACATACAGCCGGTTCCACTCGCAACATATCTGCTGAAGGGCCAATGGCGAGAAAGTGAACGAAAAATAAAAAAAGAAAGAAGAAACTGTGGCACAGAAAGAAATACTTAATATTAAGAGAAGGAAAGTATAAAAGAAAGAAGGTGAAGAAAATGAGACGAGCAACAGAGGAAGCGTGGAAACAACGGAAAATAAAAAAGAAAGCAATAAGGGAAACAATTAAAAAGCATGCCAATGAAAGGAATCCTGCAGACCGAAGAATCACACACGCCGGCGGCCTGAGAACCAGCCCTAATTCAATTTGCCGCGTGATTAACGCTAGCGAGCCGCGACGTGGTTTGCCGAGAGGAAGCGGTCGCTGCCGGGTGGTATACTGGCCTCGGTATGTTGGGAGCTCCAGGTAACCACGCTGAATCCACTCATTTCGCTTCCCGGTAAACGGTGGCTGGAGACATGCACAGATGCTAGACTTCTTTCATCTCAGCTACGTTTTCGATTAGCAATGTTTTGTCGAGCTTAATCATCGGTGTACCATCGCGGGTGACTTCATCCCGATGTTCGAGCTGGCGTTTCGCTCTTCCATACACGGCTGAAAATCGATGCATCAGCAGCCAGCTCCTTCAGCAGTAGCTAGCTATATTCGTGAGTTGATAAGATAAGATAGCGCTGTCTTTGGGACAAGGGAAGCACTCGTTCTTTTTTAAGTATGAAAATGCGTGTAGAAACAGAGCTTGAACTCCTACTTTCCTTGACCGTCCACAATGATTTCTGAAAGAAATAAAGTAAAATTAACCTGTCAGAATCAGTATGTTCCATTCGATTATCCAGTTAAATGCACCAGCCCTAAGCCTATTTTAAGATAATCTAAGATTGACCGAGGGATAGTTACAAGATTGCTGTTTCATTGAAGAGTGTATGTATATATCTTCCTTGGGATACGAAGCCCTAGTTTTCCAGCACTGCCTCATCCTGGCCGCCTTTACTGGATTCCGAAGCTGTATGATTTACCCCTGTGTTTAGGAAACCCAGAGTGGCCTATTATATGACACGGCATGTGTCGCCATGTCATCCGGTTGGAAGGTGTGGAACGACCATGTAAGAAACGAGCCGTATGTGACAAATAATTGATCATTATCAATAATTTCAACCTGAACGACCTATTAGATAATTACCTCATAGGGGAGTCAGTACCGTAATAATGTGGAAATATCGTCACAACAGCATAAAATACAAACTGCAGGGGAATAAAAGCTGGGTAGACAAAACAGTGGATTTTTACACTGTGCATTTGTGGTACGTAAGGTTATCGTACGAAGTCAGCAATGACTAATTTGATTTTTTAATTTCAGCTTTCGGTGTTTCACTCATTTACATTACACCAGTGTGGCCAATTGTAGCGAAATTTTACAAGATGTCAGAATTCCAGAATTTGTCTCGGGAAATATAGACATTCCGCCAAATATAGGTAACTTTCGGGTTGAGAAATTCAAGCGGTACGTGGAACGGCTGAGGGGACGGCGTGTTTTGATTTCAGTAGCCACGCCTTACCTTCGCATTGGCATGCAAAATAACCTGCCGTGTTGGGTTAGTGACTTGGACGCTGCGCTGCTAAGCCCGAAGACGTCGCATCAAATCGCGACCACGGTGGCGGCATTTCGATGGGTGGCAAAGTGCAAAAATGCCTGTACATGTACCGTACATTGGGTGCAAGCTAAAGAATCCCAAGTGCTCAAAATTAGTCCAGAATCCCCCGCTAGGGCGTGTCTCATTTTCACATCCGGGTTTTGGCACGTAAAACACCATAACTTAATTTGGCATTCAAAATTTTATCGTATGCTGCAGCGCAGGGACCGCATCTCGCAAAGTACACGACAGGGTGCGGATGCCTTGAGTTCGTTAAGAAAGTACTGCTACTGCGATTGCGCGTTCGTACCTCTAGCTGTGTCGTTGATTCTGTGCACTATGAACAAAATATTTGCATGTAGCCGGAAAAACAAACGTGTGCTGCAACACCAAGCCAAGCAACGTTAGTGAATCCGGGCTTATGTTGACAGATGTGATAGCGCCCGGAAGGACATTGCAGTTATATTGCTAAACAGCTGACTGAACATGCTATGCTAAAATTTACTGAGAACCGGCCATAGACAGAACAACGTTGGATAAAAACTGGCCTCGTATCAGCTTGCTACTTTGCAGATGACCTGTAGGCGCGTAAGTTCTGAGGTGCTGGGTCTCTACAAGACATTAAAAGTATACGATCCACGATGGGTGGGATGAACTGGCAATGCCTTGTGACATTGTAACATTCTATGAGGAAAGTCCGGCGCATAAATTTCTTACAATTTCAATAAGCTCCGTGTAATCGTGGCCCTTTGATATGAGCGCCAACACAACCATCTATAAACGCGCAGGCGTCTTCATTCGTGAGCGTGATTTAAGCAGATTCTTGTGAGCATAAAGTTAGCTCTGAGACGTCATTTTAGCTTGAGTTCCATGATTCCATTGTTTGAATATGTTATATTAAGCTTAGATAAATATGAAAGCTCTGAAATGTGCAGTATATTTTCATAGTACAAGAATTATATTTGCAGAAATCATATTGACAAAGTGACTGATAGGCACAATTAGGAGAAATTTAATGCGGGTAACATTACGTAAATGTTTGTACAAGTTAGAGAATAATGGGCTTTGCAGGCTGGCAGCACTGCATTGCAGAAAAGTACGCCGTTTCAGTTCTGTGTGCAACCAGGCAGAAATGGTTGCCTGATGATGATGACAAAATGTATTTATTAAAGGATGGCGCGAAGGCCTATAATGGGGCATAGGAAGAGGAGGGGGGAGGCGTATTCAGAGCCGTTCTAGAAGCTGCGCGTCCTTGGCGAAAGCCAAGAGCGAGTCCAGAATGGCCCTGTCAGAATCCACCGATCCAGTTGCCGGCCTAATCCACTCCTCGTAGGACGACACTCGCACCGCCCTCAGGTGGTGGTCCGACTGTTGAGCGTGTCGCTGGCACTCCCAAAACAGATGGGCTGCGGATGGCCGCGTAGCCATGTCGCAGTCAGGGCACCTGTGTGGAGTCTGGAGCGCTTCTTGGTCCGCGGAGGCTGTGGGATGGCCGGGTTCCTGCGATGGAAGGGAGTTGCTGCCTAAAATCAGATGTTTTACCATGTAGCATTGTGTGTACCGGGGGAACTAAATAGCCGTCAGGAGAGACGAGTTGAAGTAGAAAGTATAGAATGACCTAAGTAAGGAAAATAGCAATAAGCGTAATAAAAAACAAAGTCAACTCATCCGACCCAGTGATGGTAAACCACGGGAGCAGGCTTTCAAACTTATCAACAGCGAGTGAACAAAAACAGCTCCAGGGAGAAAGAAAGATTCACCAAGCGAAACACCTTGTCCTCTGACATGGCGGGAAGTCCCGTTGTCGAAACGTCAGTCTACAGCCTGAAGCATCCCGTTGGCGCCCACTGCTTATTAAACGAGCTATATGACACTCTAGCAGCGTTGGTGACAACTAGGATTTTTTTTTTTTTTGCTGTTCCTCGTGTCTGATGTCTTCTAGGCGACGAGCGCATCGCCCTTGATTGTGAAATTGTCTTAGCTCTTATACAAGTAAGGTCTTGTGTGTTCTGCCAACTTCCGTGTTTTTTGCGCCTAGACAAACAAAAGCTGTTGCCAATGATAGAAACATCCGCTAGGATTAGGTGGCTATGACGTCCTGTTGATGAGCGCTTCTAAGCTTTTATATGGGCCGCGTTGGCATAACTCTGATGTCGGCATAGTTGAGAAACGATCGTGTGCAAAAGACATCCGTGTGCCGTAAATAAATATTTAGTTTACCATACTACTGAAGAGGACACCTACTGAGTCAAAGAATACGACGTGACCTTTTGCGCATATGTGCCTGCATGTTAAAAAAAAAATATCAAGAAAGCAGGAAGACAACGCAACCGTAAACAGGTTCATACAATTGTAAAATCAATTGTAATACAGCAGATAGTGTTCCCTAGCTACAATCTTCAAACTGTGTTATATTCACTTTCTTATTGTAAAAACTGTCTAATAGGGAAAACGCAAAGAGAAATAATGTGAGCAAATATCTTAGAATATTTGCCGACCTTGCATATAGTAGGTTAATCGGGTCTGCCACGAATACCGTTTTCTATTGGTGCAACCGAGAAAGAAGCCCGTCGACTGAATGTGGGGTGGCTGTCGGTGTTAGAGTTCACGATCGATCACTTTCGGTCGAGGCATATATAATTGAACATTATTCAAAAGACCCAACTTCACGCCGGGATAGTTCCATCTGTTGCTTAATATCACGCATGGGTGGTCGCGCTAGGGCGGGCTGTTGAAAACTAACGCCAATGCTGGGTCTGAGCTCGGCGAACCCCTCATGAATTTCCTGATCAGTTCATAAAACTGTTTTAGTTTTTTACATGGTCGTAACATTTAAAGATCACAAAACAGCGATAAAACAAGTGCTTCGTCAAAGTACACAAAAATTAAGTGTGGGGTGGGATGGAAGAAACCGGTTCTTTTTATTCTTTCATGCCTTCTTGGATTTTTTTTACGTACTCATAGAGCAAGAAGGCAGGAAAATGAAAATGTACCTGTCCTCTTTTGTTTCACCGATGAAATTATTGGTTTAATGAAGCCTTCGTCTTCCTCGTATATCATTCCTGACGGCCGCGCCTCATGGCTTGACGGCGGGGTCAAAGCATGCTGTCACCGTGACAGTGCTCGACGTCGCGTAATCCACGAAGTGGTCGAAGAGCTCCCCAATCTCATTCATGGGCAGATCAACCACTGTGGTTATTACCACACGGACATTCAGCGGCTGACGCTTGAAAAGCAGTTCTGCAAAGAAATCAGGCTGTCCACGTCTTATGCGCTGCTGCCTGGGAGCTTCCGCATGTCACGAAGGAACTGTGACGGTCGCCGGTCACTCAATTCTTCAGCGTTCAGCACTCGTTTAAAGCCACTACTCTCATATAAGGAATCTGGCGTGCCCGATCCCCTACCTTAAATTGTTCGTATCGCATGGTGCCATTGGATGGAGCGAGACAGCAAAGCGTTCGAATTCACTGAGCAACTTCGGGGGAAAGGGCAAACATATACGTGCAGTCATTTAGCATAATGCGACGCATTTCAAAGGCGTGCCTTTAAACTGGGTGAACCGCACGACAGTTTTCCGCGGTCATAACGGTGGCGCATGTGTCTGGACCACGAAGACGCTATCTGATGTCATAGCTGGTGTTTTTCTTGACCCTCGCCGAGGGCCTGGCACTCACGCCGACTCCATCGCCTTCCGTATCGCGGCACGATGGCGTTTCTATGGATGTGACATCGACAATCAAGGCACCTCATTTTGGTCGCCACACAGCAGAGACCAATGTAACATCATATGGCTGAAGGTGTCTCGAAGCACCTCAGAAGACCGGAAAGTCTCCAGTGGCAATGCTACCGGCGTTCCAGATATGGTGTTTTTCTACGGCTGTTGCAGACTCGAAAAAAAAAAAGAACGATTTGTTGCCTTCAATAGATTGTAATGTAAATGCCTTCGACTATAAGCCAGGGGATCAACAAATAACAGCTGCATCGGGAGAATGGATGGTAACAGAGAAAACTCCTGGAGCGATCGTGCGGCATCACATCGATAAAGTGCGCGCTTGGCCGTGACTTTCAGAAGCCAAAGCAGCAAGAATGGATTTGGACACACTCCGCAGTGACACCGCAGTGAGTGCACTGCAAGTCTGCCCCTTACATAGCCGCAAGCGCGGAGAAAACTGTTGAACCTTAACCCAATGAAGCGTTTCCAGACACGGACCAGCATGCACCCGGCCAGATTCCAAGACATCTGACGTCTGGATGAGACTGAAAACCCGCGCAACATCTTCGATCGCCCACGAGGTCACGAAACACCGTACAGTGTTTTTAAAAAGGAAGTAATGTAGGGAAATCTGCTGTCAACCCAATATCTCACGTACACGCTCTCAGTGAGCTTGCACCAACCTTATCTTGCCCTAATTTTATCTCCCACGTTCGCTATTTCTCCTATTTATGTCGAATCATATGGCAAAGTACCACAGCTATTCTGTTTTCGCGTTTCGTCTGGATCGCCAACGCTGTCTTCTGTCATAACTGCGGCTAGCCTGCCGCTTCTGAGTTAGATAAAGAATATGCGTTCTCAATTGCAGTTGGCTCTAGAAAATTTCGGAATATTGTATGTTCGTTAGTTGCTAGTTCCCATGCACTAAGTATTACTCGGCAGCATGCGCATGGTAACTCGATTTTGAGTCTTGCTGTCGTGTTGCTCCCTGGATCTTGTTTACACTCTCGCTGCGCCGAAATGACTGTTCCTTTTCGGATGCTTTAATTTTAGTAGCAATGTAGTTAAAGGTCGTTTCATTGCAACTACACAAGTTTAAGTTAGTCCCTTTTCGTTCTCCTTATAGAAAGTAACATAAAGTTATACCCGAGATGAAATGTGCGCACGTTCTTGTTGTGTTGCATGTTGCATGAATAGTTAGCTCTAGGATCATATCGCGGTTTCCTTTTGTGTCAGGCTTGAATGCCCGAAATTGAGATATCATTACCTGTTGCCTGTAAAACGTTCTTTTCCACTCCATTGCTTTTAAGAAACATAAACAAACAAGGGCCCGACAGATACATTAGAACTGAAGGATATATTCAAATCCTGAACTGACCAGCTCAATTTTCGTGATAATATCTTCGATCTTTGATCATAAACTTCCTGAGTCTTTTTTTTTCTTCCTTTCTTTTCTTAATTCAGCAGATACACACTTTCTAGAGCCAAGGGAACGAGGAATTAACAGCTTCTGAAAAAAATTAAGCTCTTCAGCGAAATTATCATCACAATCAGCATAACTTTATTGCGGTTCGTTTGAAGTTACTAGTTTAGCTACCTGATCACAACTACATGTTTTATAGAGGAGTTGGCAGCAGGTATTTTGTCAGGCAAAAGAGAAGCTATAACGTTGTCGTATAAATGCGCTTTGTTTTTATACAGTAAGTGACATCGACAACCATATATGCAGCATACGGATCAATATTACGAAATATTTTGATCTTACACTCTTGACGTGCTCGACCCTAGTAAGCTGACCTAATAAAATGAAAGTGTGAACTTTTGTATTTCATTAGATGCGTTGCTCTTTGAGACTACTCAAAATTGTATCGGTTTATTTGAAGCTATGGTTAATCGATAGCAAAATGTAATCTAAATAGACCGTGCGTTTAGAAATATAAAGGAAAGTATAACAAAGATCGGAATTACCCTGCAGGATGATACAGGTATACTTCACAAGAAAAATGACAGGAAATTATAAAAAAAAATATTTATATATTCGTGTTTGGCACTCGATTTTTCGAACAGTAAACTGCTTGACCCTTTAGTGCAGTACGCGACATTTAAAAACGGCTCGCTGTGCTGCACTAGTGTAATTCGGTAACCCAGACAGAACGGGTGGTAAAGAGAATGCCACTCGCGGCCACACCTCAAGCGAAGAGGTGACGCCGTGGTTAATCTTGATTGTCGCGACATCATTCGCGCGGATATCGCGGCCTCCTATTGATCAACTGCAGCTCGCAGTGCTTTTCTCTGTGCCAGAAAGCGAGGAAGGCCGTTTCGTGGCATCAGAGATCGAAGCGGTGGGCACGAATTGACGTTGGTTTCCAGCAAATTGCTCAGCGCTGTAATCACTACATGTGAGCGGCACCACCCACAATATCGGGGTTTCCCTCATGGTCCAAACGACGGCAATCTGCGCGTGCTATACAGCGCCACGCGAAAAGAAAGAAGAAAGAAGAAAACACACGGGCCGTTGGTTACGGCGTGAGCACTGCCTAATTACGCGGGTGACTGTTTCCATCCCACTGCGGCAGACCGAGCCTCACAGGGTGTCCGGCGCTTGTGTAATCAATCGAAATATCGAGCAGCAGGAGCATTTGGTGGAACTGGAGACAGGAAAGTGCGCGGCTTGGGACGTCAACATAGCGCGCGCGGTCAAACGCGCTATTTTAACGCTCCGATGAGCTGCCGGCTCATTGGACTGAGGGAGAACCTGGCCTCGGCGCGGAAGTTCTTTATGTTTTTGTGAAGTGTGTGCCGATATCGAGCGAGTATGTTCAATACGTGACGCAGCCTGCCTGGCCTGTTAGGGACGAAAGGATAGAAATGCTCATTTCAAATACGGCATGAGAATGGCTGCATTCCTGTGTTAGCCGCTCCAGTCTCGATCGTTTCATGACCGTTGAATTTAGGCGAACCAACTTCTGTGTTTAATTGCACCTTTCTCTGGCAAAGATTACTCTCAATACACGAACTAAAAGGATTCCGAAACCCTTGAAATTGATTTTTGGTTCTTGGAGGGAGGCGAAGTGCGGTGTTGAATTTGTATGTCGGTATTTGCTACAGCCGCTTTAGGCATCAGCCCATTTATTCAAGAAAAATGTATCTGCATCATACTATAATACCTGTTTTTCTACGCATATCACATAAACCATGACAGTTTATATGCGCAGACATACATGGCTTCGGTGTGTTGCTCGTTGCTTTCTCATCGTTCAGCGTAGCAAAAGAAACAGCAAAGGCGTTACGCTGAGGCAACTAGTAACTGCAAGCTCCACATCGGGACGTGGCTGGTAAAATAACAGCAGTCGTGGCACTCAAAAACGCAGGTGAATTCGTACCACAGAAGGTGCTATTTCAGTTTCAGATTGCCCAAATTAATCCTTCGCAAACCACAGCAGCTCTGCCTGACCCCCTAACCCCCTGCCTTGCACTTAGATTTAGGTGCAGGTTAAAGAACCTCAGGTGGTCCAAATTTCCGTAATCCCCCTCCACGGCGCGCCTCATAATTACATCGTGGTTTTGGAACGTAACACCCCATAATTTAATTTCATTTTCTCCGTCAACAGTCCCGTCAAACTCTATTGCCATGAACAAAGCTGTCGTCCGTAGCAATGTGCCTCACTAAGAAATTAAATGGAGGGAGTCTGGGTGAGTAGAAAGTTCAATTTACCCTAAGGTTCGTGGTGTATTCTATCGCTAACACTACACAGAAATGCCAAAAATGTGTCGCGCACACAAGTATGTTTTCCCTGACTGAAGAGTCTATAGCCTTTCTCCAGGATTCTGAGCCTCATCGTAGACGTGCACGATATTAGAGAGCTTTAGAATTGGGGCCCCAAGACTTCGTAGCCCGAAGCCGCGTTGTACATTATGGGTCTTGGGTTTGCATGGGTATCAGAGCTTTAGAATTGGGATAACCGCAGCGTTGGGTGGCTCGCTCGGGCAGCCCCAGTGGTGAAAATAGAAGGCGCTTGAAAGCGAATGAACAAGAACAATGAAAGCCTTTGGACAAGTGAGACCTAAAGGAATCAATTCTTAATAAAAATAAGGCTTAGAACAGCTTTTATAAAGAATAATGAGTAGGCTATTAGTTGTGCGACACTTTTCTGCCATTTTTAAGCCAAAGTGTGTGAAAAGGGGGGGGGGGGGTGGAGGTCAACCCTATAGCTCAGCTAGCGTCTTCTTGCGTTGCCCTGATTCTCTTGCCTTTATATATGTCGTAATCACTCGGAAAGCGGGAAGTTTGCTCTGCAACCAACTTGGCTGATCGATGCGATATTTAGATGGCTGCGGCTCGTGTGCCGCTTTTGCCTACCACGTGACTGCTCGTCGCCCAGTGCGAGCTACCCATGCGAGTTCTCGAGTTTGGGGGTTCTTTGGTTTGAGGCGAACGCAAGGACTCGGGGCTGCCTTGCTTTGTACACATGCTCTGTTGAGCCCCACTATCTTCTTGGGGCGCAAGGCACTTGGGGCGCCAAGGCACTTGGGACACCTACCCTAAAGCTCTCTATTGCTCGCATCGAAAGAGTCATTGTTTTTTGGATAAGTACAATGGCGATGATGTCTCTTTTAGTGGCGGTGGCCATCAGTAACTTTGTACAAACAATGAAATAATTATATATTTACCAAAACCTTTGTGCGAGCGTGTATTGTTTAAAATAGGCCATGTTGCCATCTTATTTATTTGCCAGCGCCCCTATAATATGCCAAGGAATTCGCTAAAGTTCCACTAAATTGTGCTTCTAGGTTGGTCAAACTGTCTCTATAAGTGTCGAGTGAATTTTAAGTATTGTCTTGCATCGTAGGTACATGACATTCTTTTTTTTCACTCGCCCTTTAAGCATTGTAGGTGTTTTTAAAACCATGTAACATAAGCTAACCTGACCAGTCACATCTACCGAAACTCTTCAAGTTTTGTATCTATTTTCCGTGAATGTGAAGAATAAACGGTGATCTTATTTGCAGGGCATAGAAAGATCTTACTTTACTGATGTACTTAAAAGAGAATGCATGAAGAGAAACGAAATCGCACGTTCGCCATCAGACTTTAGGATTCGAATCTAGCGCAATAAAAGCAATAGAGCCACCCGATACTACTAACACAAGGACGGACGTGGCCCCTGTCACACCTTCAAATTTACCAAAGTTTCACCGCCCGGAAAGGGGAAACTGGATAGTATGCGACACAATCTCTGTCATCTTATTCACACGTCAGTGACAATTTAATGCTCCTTATAAAGGTCAAATACTGCGTTACCACTCCTTGACTCACCTGAAAGCTCTTTGCAGCATTGTTGGGTCCGAAAGCCGTGAAAAATAGAGGTGGCGCGTTCAGATTCCTGTGTACGTGCCCACCCGTTCTGATATGTACGGCCTTCCGCAGTTTTTCTGCCTTGTTATTCACCTCTTGTGTTCGACATGCTTCACCAAAAGTTCCTTTCAGGCACGTACCCAAAGGGGGGCCCGGGGGGGGGGGGGCCCGGGGGGGCCCCGGGGGGGGGGGGGACCGGGCCCCCCTTTCCTCCGAAATTACGAAGAATGCACCCCCCCCCCCCCTCTTCGCCCACGCCACCACTTCTCACACACATTCCTAAAGCGCAGCTAAATCAATGTTGAGACTTGACAGCTATTCGGTGGTCAACATTTTGTTGCCTTCTTCAGTGCTTTTGGATGGCGGTAGTTATCGGCGTCTCCTGGGATGTGAAGGCCAACTTGCTCATCAATTCGGTGCCCGCGCGATTAAGTCGAGATGCATTCAGTTGTCACCATCTATTCAATGGTCACGCGCATCGTTGTTGCTTCGTTAGTTCAACCTTCTTCGTCTAGTCTCATCCAGGGACCAGGAAAGGGATTCAGTTCGTGGTCAGCTGGTCTATATGAGCGTGGAACGAGTTGCGGCCAGAGAAAAGGCCAATTGCGTTTAACGTTTCTTTTTGTTTCATTATTTGCTTGAGCTAAATCAAAATACGCTATTATAGTCGCATACAACTGAAGTCTGCAATGAAGCCCCACCCACACCCTCATAACCGCCAGCCACTGTTCCTCCGCGAGGGTGCAAATAGTTCGTATTTGAAACATTTTCTGTGACCCAAATAAGGCGGTAACTACAAAAATAAAATTATTAGCGCGTAATTTTATACCTTTTCCCTCGCCTATTACAGTGGAATGGCGAATTCCTAATCCTTTATTGAACTGAAATAACATGCTTGCTTCGCTACAACTATTCGTTGCGAAGTTTCACTTCAGTTGGCAGTGAAGTTTCATTAGTAAAACGGGCGCAGCAGTGAAATGAACAGCAGCGCAGACTTTTGAAGACTCCATATTTTGTCCATGTCTGCTGCACACCTCATTGCTTCTGCCGATGAAAAGACTCTTTACGGGCAGCAGACGCTCCGGAGGTATCAAGGACGACGCCATTTTGAAAAGACCGCATGACGACGATTTCGTTGGCTTCTGTGATTGGCTGGCGGAGTAAGCTAACTCCGCGCGCTCTGTTTCCCTTTCTTGCCAACTGCTGCTTTTTCAGTTCTGTTATACTAACGTAATCTTTAGTTTACTTTCGCTTTTTTATTTTTTCTTGGTGCTTCTTTCCTGCGCGAGTCCATTTAACATAGTTCTTTGTCAAGTAAAGGAGAGGTGAATCACACAGGCGTACGTTTAAAATACACCTTATTTCCATTCTTTTGTGGGTTTATGCGTTTTTTTTGGCGAATGGTGGGCATTATTCACATTTGTACTAGTAAAAGTAATCCCCCCTCATTTGCATAGAAAAGTTACCTTGGGTTGGGCCCCCCGGAAAAAATATCCTGCGTACGTGCCCGGTTCCTTTAATGCTACACTTGCGAACGTTCACCAATCGAATGCTGTTGCTGAAACTTCAACGCCTGCAGTGTTAAGAACCATTCTAAGAAATGTTATGGAGATTTAAAAAAAAAAAACGAGCATTTTGTGAACGCAATATAGAGGATGTTTTCTTCGGTACAACCAAATAGAGCGTGGCCTCCGTGACTGCAGACCACAGTTCCTTCGTCATGGTGACAGTGTAGATCTGCCGTACACAGAAAATTTAGGCCTCTTTCTAGTAGCATTTGAAGAATGAAGCACGTTTAGGAAGTTATTTCAAACAGAACCTTCAAGATTTCAACGTAACTAAAATGTCGCCAGTGTTCAGTCATGTGACTAAAAAAATAATAGTAACATTTTTATGTACACTGCAGGACAAAGGCATCCCCCTGCGATCTCCAATTACCCCTGTCATGAGATAGCTGATTATAACCTGTGCTTGCAAATCTCCTAATTGCTTCACCCTACCTAGTTTTGTGCCGTCCTCGATTACGCTTCCCTTCTCTTGGCGCCCATTCCTTAACTCTAATGGTCCACCGATTATGACTACCCTACGCATTACTTGGCCTGCCCAGCTTCATGTTTTTTTCTCTCCTAATAGTCGCGGGTCGCTAAATACGTGGTCGCTAAACAGAAAATATTTACGCTAAACATACTGAAGGTAGCTAAATCTGTCAAAAAGATATAGAACGCGCCATTGTCTAGTAGAGGTCATGAAATTGTAGAATAAGAAGACGCCGCTGCTTTAAACACCTGGAATTAGTAGAAATAATGGCATATCACCATTTCGACGTTTTCCTGTCAAAACATCTGCAGAAATTTCTGACCATTTCACTTAATGTTTTCCTCAAAATCAGCAATATATTTTCTCGATAGGTTCACGGACAAATATCTCAATGCTGGTGCTAAGACTGAGGATGTCAACTAAGTTAACTCGCCTAAAACACTTACAAATTTACGTTACGTAACTGGAACAGGTACCCCAGAAGAATCATTGTATGGCAATTTGCTAACAATTATATCACCGTTAATTTTGCAGAGAGTGCCAGGTGTTTACTACAGCCGCTGCAGCTACTAATGAACTGCACGAAAGAAAAATGACCCGATGATCATGGCCCCATTAAAAATAAAATTCTTTGTACTTCCATTTACGGCATGTAGTACTTTCTGATTGGGATAAATGCAGGCCAGCATCGAAATTATCAAGTGATCTCACCATGCCTGTTGCGCAAGCGCACATTTTGTGGAAGATCTCTAGCCGCTATCTTCCTAAATTTCATCTGGCGATATTTAAACGTGCCATTGCAGCTCTTGACGACAGTTTCCCACTTCACCTCTTCGCTGAACGATGTTTTGTAGGTGCACTTCTGACGGAAATTTCCCCTGGCATAGAGTTTCCAATCTTCAAAGGACTACTCTGTTAAGGGCGAGGGTCAGCAGTTATAAAACTTGCAAAAGTTCACGAGCAGGAGTCGTGTGAAGAGTGATATATGGAATAATTTATTTTTCTTGCAAACGTTTGCGGCAATGGAAAGCTAAATGCTCAGCCAAGCACACAACCGATAGCTTCGACAGTCTCGCTAGACATCATGACACAGCTTCCGCCACTCATCAAGCTATATAAGCTGAAGTTATCAATACAGGCGTAATATAATGTATTGAATTCTGCGGAGCTGCATATTCCGGTTATCTAAAATCACATAGCCAAATAAAAGACGTGCAATAAAAGCCACAACGTTCTCTAGGTTAACAGATCACAATGCACCTCTATTTAAATCGAGTCTGATATGGCCACTAAACAGTGTATACATGTACGACGTCGCCAAGTCACTGATCAAGTGACTAAAAAAAAAAAAGCCAAACCGTTTCCATAAAGCATGTTTACCTGCACGAAATACGAAAGTTTACACTCATATTCAATTTAAAGTGCCTGCTAAAGATGTCTATGGAATTAGATTACACGAATTTATTGAGGCCCGGAACAATCATGTAACGTAGGTTTACGTTCTTTACTGTTGCCTTTTCTATTATCGTGTGACTGGCGCTACATGACCTCAGCCTCCTTTGTGCCAGTAAGCCGGAATTAACCAGCGAATTAATTTGGAATTCTCTTCTGAATAATGTTAAAACCAGTCACTTTTTACTAGCACTAAAGTAATTGTTTTTATATATGAGTGATTAGTTTGATAATTATGAACTACTTCTGTATCTTTGCTATCATTATAAACTTTGTGTGCGCTTATACAATGTTGCTGCAAATTAAAAAAATATACATTTGGGTAAATGCACCCGCCAGTACCCGTTATGGACACAGAGGGTCTAGCAATAAGTTGAGCAGGTGCAGTGAATTTTTCTGGCGGAAATAAGAAATACATATATGAATAAACTTACGTACGCAGGGAACGACACCTTTATAAAAATATCTGTAGGGTGCAGAACGGAGTGAACTTCAGTTCATTTTCGCTAATAGGGCTCAACTTGACTTTAAAAATTATCGTTGTGCTTTGAAAAGCGCAAAGACATGGTAAGCGCTACGGTTTTTGATGTTTGCCATTTCACTGGGCGATTACTGTAAACAGCAGTATGATATGGAGAAACAGCGACTGCGAAAGCCAGTTACCGTGAATTAGGCACAAACTCGTCTTTCATGTTGGTATTTCATGTTACTGAAATAAAGTGTCGCAAATGCAGCAGCAATTGTGAAGTCTAAGCGTGGTAACGAATCAATTTCACGATCGCTTCTCCACTCACTTCTGTATTACGTGTCCCCAACTTCGCACACGAACAAGTTTCAAAAAGGGATTATTTACAAGTTATTGCTCCATCCCTTGTCTCACAACACGAGAGTGCATGACATCGTCACTTTTCACAAAGATTGCTTCCTAGAACGTTAATTTTGCCCCTGGGTCCGTGACCCGCGAAATTGCTGCGTAACCGCTATCTGGTTCGGCAATTCGATGGTACATGGAAGAGTATTGAGAGAGAAAAACGTGTCCGCGTGAAAATATTTGGATAAGATACACTGCCCTACTTTTTGTTTGTTGTAGTTTAGAGTTGTGATAGTAGTGTCTTGTATTGGTAGTGCTAGTACTTAGATTTTTTTGTTGAATATAATGTGAGTAAACAAGCTTTAAAGTCAGAAAGCACCGTCACGGGTCATGTCCCTTATCAAGCTCCCACCGATAATCAGCAAGGCGCAACCCTGTATTTCTTTGCGAGTTGCTGTCAACAACTGCAGCGTAAGTTACATCCGCCGACCGATATTCTGTGCCCACTCAGTAGAAAAATTTTGCGGAGCGTTTGGCTTCAGAAAAGGCTGAATATACCAGTGAAGCCTCGGAACTTCAGCCAACAAGAAGAACAGAGCGTTGTAAATTTTTTTGAGCTAGGTGTTTGTAAACTGCTCAGATATTTATCGGTTCCTCAGACAACGCGGGATGCCTAAAGATTCGTCGCTTGACTACGCAAGATAAAATACGGTTCTTCACACTCGGGACGAGCGACACTATCTTCGTGATGACGTAACTTCATCTATAGCATAGGCGGTGATGTTTGGTGCACGGGGTTCCTTTTTTTGTGGTTGTTTGGAGCCCTCGCATAGGCGGGGGGAGGTTGGCCGGGTCATTCGTTTCCCCAAACCGACAGCGCATTGGACACGCTTGGTCTTGAACAGCGCTGAGTCACGCGAACCAAGACAGTAGTTGTATTTTTATTTTTTGATGAGTTCCTGTGGGCATTAGGGGAGGGGGGAGGCGAGGGCGTTTTATGTGCATGTTGTTTGTCGTTTTTTTATTTTTTCTTGTTTTTCTTAGGCCAGTCGGTTCCGCCGCAAAGAACTTTGATTTCGCACTAATACGGCCAACACTGACGCCAGACAGAGGCTAACGCAAGAGGTAGTGGTGTTTTTAATAGGAAACTTCTTCCAAATTAATGGTTGCCAGAATATCGGTGGTTGCCTCAGACAGTGCTACCGTTCTTGCGTTTGCTTTATTGCTCTTTTACCAGTTCCGTTGGTTCACAATATATATTGAATTGCGTAGGTATCACATCCGAAAACGAAGAACGCATAAAAGGAAACAACAAAAGAAAAGAAGCTACTTAAACGAAAAGAAAAACATAGCGCTTTGATAGGCAAGCTGCTCTTCATTTAAAAGCTTAACTCGGTGTTTTCCTAACCAATTTTGTCAGCACGCCACTCTTAGCACGAAGCAGTCCTAATCCAATTTGCGGCGTAATTAACACTAGGGCCCGGCATCGTGGTTTGCCAAGAGGAAACGATCGCGGAAATTAAGCTTTTCTTTAAAAGAAAACTAGTGGTGACCTAAACAGGAAAATGGCATGGATGAATCTATAATACGGCCCTCCAGTGAACAACACTCAAACAGGAGTATGCTCTCTAAGAAATAAATAAGAAAGAAACAATACGTCAATAGGAATACGCCCCCTGTGTAACCGTTATTCCAAAAACAGGGTTAGGTGGGCGGGAGGCTAAGAATTTTATTTCTGGTTACATACCTGCCGCCTCATGCAAGCGGAATAATGAAACTGATAAGGAAGAAGAAAATAAGCTTTTTTATGTAGATAGCGTATTACTTCAGCGGTGTGGTTCGTGAGTTTTCCGTAAGCTCCTCTGTGATTTCGGGAGTATTCACAAGAAAAAAATGGAAAATTGTTCCGTTGATATAAAGAAACTATATAAGTTCAACATTAAAACTACTGTAAATTTACTGCTTTGGAAATCCTGAAGCAGTCATCTGAACGTTTTCATGAAAGTGCTGCAATCTTGCCCCTTGGGGCGTTTTCGTTTTCAATGCTGTGCACAAAACGGCATAGGTTAATTTGATAGAAGCCTCACTTCAGCGGCAGAAATATAACGCACTTTAGAGGAAGAAATGTAAGAAACGTTACAGAAAGAAACATCACGCACCTTGTCGTCTTTTCCTACATTGAGGCAAATTTCCAGTCATCCAGTTTCGAGCAATCAAAATTTAGGAGACAAAAAATTTAGACAAAGACACGAAGAAAAGACAAAGGGGTTAAGAATGTTATATCTAGTTGTTTTCGCATTTTTCGATCCGCATTATTGTTCCATTTTTCTGCCATCCTTGGCAATGCGCTAATCCAGCTAACAAAGCTGCTGATGCTCATGGTGTCCTTTTAGTAATTGCGATTGTTTTTTTGCACAGAAACTGACTTCTTAATTGTAGGTAGCCCATACTTTTTTCTGTTGCTCGGCGCCAAAGGCGATCTGTGCCACCGGCATTTCCTGCGCTTGCAACTTTTCTGTGTCCGTACCACACCATTCTGTGGTTTCTTTTTTTTCTGACTCTCTCTTCAACGTTACCTTAGGCTTTCAGATGAGCTCGCAGAGCACCGATGTCAGAAATGATCGCTACACAAGATAAAGATAGAAAATACTAAAAAATGCACGTGGCACAGATGGAGAGACCTGCTATGTTAGTTTTAGCCAATGGCTTGAGCCATGTACGAACTTTGTCATTAATAGTCTTTAAATGTAATTAGCGTTATTGGGATACTTCACGCACCTTCTGGCATCTATGTGTGGATTTAATCACTTTGACGCCAACTTCAGTCACTGAGTATGCGTCAATGTGTGTATTACGCTCTTCGAAGGACCTCTTGAATTTTAACTTGGATCACTGGGTTTGAGCCACCATGTACGCACGCCTCTCTCCCGACAAAATATATCTTTCAAAACTTAGGCGACAGTGGTCTGAGTCGAAACCGTGTCGCATATATGCAGGCAGCGTTGTCTCAATGTATTTCAGGCACACTCACGGGGAATCGCGAGGGAGGAGCTCGGATGCAGTGCACGCCTCACGCATGACGCGTTATTCAGCGGTGGTAATAAGGCTGTGCATTGCTTCAATGCGCATCGCGTTTACGTTGTCAGTCATCCTGACATGGTTTCTGTCGAAAGATTTCTTCATTTTCATTCTTGACATTGTGTTTCGTGAGATCTTTCGCAATAACGTTGACTGCTCGCCCGACTACACTTTCATCATTCCGCCTCTGAACTTTGATTTTTCGAGGGTCGCGAAGAGCTTGTTGGTGCGGCATCGAGGGTACAACTTATTTCCTTGCTGTATATATGTTTTTAACTTGGTGTTCCTTCTGATCGGTCAGTATGGTCTTGCAGGGTTCTTTTAGAAGTGCTTTCCACGTCGAGCTTTTCTGGCTCACAAGCGACTGCAGTGGACGTAGTAGTCAAGATGCCCAGAAATTTTAATATTAGTGTAAAGCACGGAAACATTCCTAATAATCTTTTTTGCTCGGTATCACTTTCTCTAAGGAAATGTAACACTTTCTGCAGAAAGCAACACAACTGTGCTGCGCAAATGACTCATCCATGATCACAGTGTTGGAGAATAGGAGCAGCACACGATGATGAGAAAACAACAAGTGGTGAATTTGGCTAGGTCATTTTTTCTCTGAGCACCAACTCCACAAATTAAATTGATCTTCTGTGATATTTTTATACGTTATTTGAGGCCAACAACATGCAGGGCACTCACGCATAGCTGCCCTTCATAGCTACGACGATATAGTGGTTTGTTCGCTTATTCATGCGTGCGTATTGGGCAGCACCTAGAGAAAAGCGGGCTATTTTGAGGTCCTTCTGCGTCATCTATGCTGCCCTCTAAGAGCTTACGACTTCCAAGGACTGTAGAGCTCTCAGCCACCTTCATGGGCGCCTGTATAGAGAATCCTCAACTGTCTCATTCTTTGTTATTTGCTACTTTCTTTTAAAGCGCAGCTTTCTTTTTCTCTTCCTCGACTTTGCGGACTCTTGGCTCTTGGCTGCTCTCTTGCAGAGTATCGATTAACTTGAGCCACTGGGTATGCTCCATTGAACATGGTCGAAGACTGTCACTGTATAACGCAATTGGGCATGTGCCACGCGGTGTGAAAACTTTTCTGCTCAGTTCCTGAGGATGGGTGTGTGCTCCTCAGTGGGCAGCCGAATAGATAGTAGCGCAAGAGGCAAGCAGGAAAGTTGGCTGCAAAAGAAGCCGTCGTAGGGAGAAAGAAGGAAAGCAAAAAAATGTTTACCAGAGGACGTATTGAGCGAGGAGAGCTGAGCAACGTAATGTCAAAAAAAGTGAAATGGAGGCATTTCAGCGAACGTGCAAGAAAGCTTCGCGAATCACTGATTCTGGCATCCCTTTGCCGAAAGACATTTAAAAGCATATTCGCATGATCTGATCCTGTGTGCTCATCGTGGAGATTTACAGGTGATCGGAAATCAAACGGTTATCATCAAGTGAAAAGCTGAATAAATAAATGTGCTTATTAGTGGCCATTGACAATGGTGGAGTAACCTTCGTTGAGAAAAATCGGCGCACATAATGTCTATAAGAAAACCAACTTTATAAATGTTTCGAGTAAACAGTAATTTTCTTGTTAAAGAATTGTGGCTCGGCGTTCAGTTTTTATTCACTTCGATTTCATTTGCTTATAACAGCGTTATCACGCTGCTTAACACAAAATTCATATTCTGATCAACCGTGAGCTTCAAAGAAAATTAGGGCAGGCTTTCTCCGTGCACTTGAACCGCGTAGAGAAAATAGACAGAGGACGGTTACGATGCCATTTAAATTCAAGCGAACGAGAAAAGATCGGAATTTCCCTTCCCGTGGACGTTGAACCTTCTGAGAAGGGTTTACTATTTATGTAATTTTTGTTATTCAGAAGATCAAAACATCACTTAACGACGTAAGCCTAACCCTATTATTGCCTTACTACGGGGAAGAAGGAATACGTGCAAGTCAAAACGTGGTCAAAAGAAAGCATCAGCACAGCTTCATAAAATTTTCACTGCTTAGCACTAACTCTCGCCAGCGGAATGCTTGAGCTAGCAAAAAATCTTTGTGGTTATGGTTACCGTCTCGAACCACGGCTTTTTGTCGGAAGGGCTTGGCAGCCTGCACCCAAGATGGAGCGGTAGATAAGGCTACGCGGGATTTTGTGTAAAGCTCCATGGAAATTGCAGAGCAAACGAGAGTCACCAAGACAAACAAGGTGCCAAAACATGTGTAAAAAAAATAAAAACACCCAGCGTTCATATCCACTGCGTCTGACTTTTTTGTGGGTACGATCTCTTGCGGATTGCAAAGAAAGCCCGGTGCCATAAGATAAGGCGGGAAATTTCATCGCTGCCAAGTGCGCAAACAGCGCGGTTTATTGAGGTCTTCAGGAGGCGTTCTGCAGTAGCGCACTGATCTCTTGATTAAGCCGCCAGTGGCATTACAGCTGTGTTGGGCCCAATAATGTCGAGCACAGCACAATGCAGAGGCGGCACGTTTACAGCCTATAGATAATATATAGGATTAAACGACGCCCAGTATTGGAAGCGCCTTTTCCCTCGCGTTAACCTTTTGTCACCTGATGAAGTATGTTCCGGCTTTTGTAGATATTGCTCCCTGGCACATCGAAAGCTGGATGCTTTCGGTAAAAGCCCCAGTGGTGCATAAGATAGGGAAGAAATGCGTTCTTTTTTGTTTAAGGTATAAGAAACCCACTACAAGATTGTTCTGTATTACTCGGCGTTTACCCGGAAGAAATACGGTGAAAGATAAGAGAGCTCCACAACATAAAACTATAAGAATTGTTAGGTCGTGCTCCTGAACTGTGCCCTTGAAAGACCATTGTTCGTGCGAAAAGCTAATTGGAGTTTTTAGATTATTGGGATGCGAAGGGCTGCGCAAAAGGCTACAGTTTTGCGTCGTGGAACGCCTGTCTCGTGATTTTGGTTCGCAAGATCTAAGTCCTGTGAATGCAACATCATGTCAGTTACTCACTACTGATGCGGGAGAGGCTAAAGTTGATTTACTACCTGTAAATCAACTTTGGATCTACTAACCTGTATTCACTGCATTGAAAACCACGGACGCCTGGATAACATGGTACAGCTTTTCTTGAAGCATGGTCTTTTGGAAGGTAGCAATCTGTGTGACCTTAAGCTGGCTATATGCATATGGGACGAAATTTAAAAAGATTTCATATTTAATTGAAAGTACCAGCCGTCGAAGCGGCTGCGGAAAAACCAGTTTAGTAGGTAAAACAAATATGTTGAAAAGACTGTACACGTTCTGCGCCAAATTTCCACTGTTAAGCATTACGAATGAAAATTTACTTTCTTTAATCACCACACCGGTGCCCCTTGGCTTCAAACAGACGCCCGTTATCACGCCACAACCTCACAAAGCCCAATGCGTCATTTTTGAGAAGCTGAATTTGATAAATAATCACTTATTTAGGCACTGGAAGCCAAATGTACAGCCCGCACAATCGTGTTTTTAAATTCCAGAGCGAGTTCTTTTCAGTTGTGGATAGTTCAGCAAATCTATCAATAATGAAGTAGTTACAATGCAAATTATTTGTGCTCATTATTGCTCCCCATGACCAAATTTTTTTTTAAAACGAGATGTTAGGTTTTAGCTTAGAAATGTGAGAGCAGCAACACAGCTGTAAATGCCGATCATGTCTAGGTATGTGAATGTGGCGTCTGCCAATGCGCAAATATATGAAATGTTTTATTACTCGTAAGTTGAGCATGTTACTTGAGTAGAGCCGCAAGTGGCGTAACATAAACAAAAACTATCATGGGAGACCAGTAACGTAACCGGGAAAAATAAAAAAAATGTCTCACTCTGAAGCACAACCACACGATCACGTAGAACGGTAACTAGGGATTGCCTAAGTACCTTACTGTATACGCTGGGAGCTCTTGAAGAAGCAGCAAACCCTGAGAAATACGTATATACTGCTGTTAATACTTGCATTAACTGTAAATGCTTGAAACTGAAGAAGACGAAACGTTTATAACATCGCCACCAAGCACATTCACACATAATTGCCAGGTTCGAAATTTTGCGATGTTGAATTTTGTAGCTTGCTTCACTCCGTCAAAACTTATTGCGTGACATTTAATGTCGTAAGCAGGTAAAGATTTTACAAAGCATTCAAATTACCTCTTGATATCCAGACGCAAGGTCATCGTATTCAGCCAGGAGCATGTTTTCGATCTCTGTACGTAGGACTTATAAGTGAAGTTAGCCAGGTAAATATCGAATCACACAAAAAAAGAAAAAAACGGAAAGCGAACTTTTCAGCCGACTTGTTTGACTGTTGTCCCGAGGATGAATGTAAAAATGGTGTATCTCAAACAAGCGCAACACTCCCAGCTTTAGAACTTCCGGTTGATTGAAACGGATTGGAAACAAGGAAAAGGCATTACGGCGTGATGCGGGTAGTCGGAAGAAAAGCTCTCAGTAGCACGGTTTTCCGGACCCCTCTGTGCTCCTTCAGTGTCACTTCTAGCTGACGTTAAGCTCCCTGCGCAGAGAACAAGCCAGTTACGCGTCAATCTAGTCAAAGCGAAGCAATAAAACTAAATTGCCGGCACGAGAGACTCTCTTTACGAAGTCTGAGACTGCATCGCGAAGGGAACTTTGTCTGGTGTAGTTTTGCTCTTCGTTCCAGCGTCACCCTAGAAGCTCTAGTTCAAAAACCGAATACTTTAGTCAGATAATTGACTGATAAGCGTGATGCCAAGAGCTTTTTTTTTTCTTTTCGTTTTCATTGCTGGGGAGAATGAAAGGCTATGTTCCTTAGCAGCATTTGGATTTTAATCGCGCAGAGATTACAGGAAATTGGGGGAGCGTGTAGTAGTCCACTCAAGATATCGGGTAATGTAGCCGGCCGTGTAGAGATTATTTGACCATACCTGCTATAGCGGTACTCTTACTTCAGATAATTCACCCGCAACCTGAATAACGTTGCAAAGACTCATGAGTTTGCGTGTCCTATATGGTAAAAGGCAACCAGACGGCGTCAGAAGAATGACAAACAGACGCAGCTCCAGCAGCAATCTCATAGCCTGTCATTTTGTCAACTCTACGCGTGAACTAACCGGCCGACTTTGCTTCCCCCTCCCCCCCCCCCCGCTAATGACCTGAACTATGATGTGATCTGAAAGTACCTGCAAGTTAAAAAAAAACTAGTACATGCTCGTGCTATAGAGCAGCACGTGTTATGTTCAGTTAGATCGCCCTTTGATAACGCATTTGTTACATGATATTCCTGGACATTCCATGACATTCTCGCAGACGCCGCCGCGATCGAAATAGTACCAAGGGCGGTGCTACTGAAAGCAAGGGACGGTAGGTCAACAAAGCTTCGTTTTGAAAATTGAAGAACAATACAAAATAGTTTGTCTTTCGGAAGGCTCTGTAACTTGCGCGCAAGAAATTTAAGAAAAAAAAGGAATATAATTCTAAGCAGTTCATCTAAAAAAGAAATTGGTAAAAAATGCAAGTGGCATTACGAGCAAAATACAAAAGGAAAACACTACCGGCGTGCTCAAGCCATTAGGTGACATCATGGAGTACATCAGCAAGGAGCTGCGACTTAGTATCGAACAAGGAGGTAGATGGTGTACATACACATTTGTCCTGCCTTTGTATATAGAAAGTTTCTTCAGGTTCATGGTATCTTGCTGGATCGAAGATGGCCCGTAAGTTCTGCAAGGTATTGTACAAGTGAACCTAAACTTGCAGCATCATAATAAACAGTGACATGCCCCGCAACATGTTTTACCAGGAATGATTTATTTAATATCTCGCGCATACATTCCAAGTCAGCCGTAAAAAGGAGCAATATTAGCCCCCCCAATATCTGTTTTCCGTAAATCTTTAGACTGTATATCACTCGCAATGTACCGGTGCCAATAGGGTTGTTTTACTTTTCGAGTGCTTTTCTGGAAAGCGTCAAGTTACCTGCGCGTAAAAGCCCAGTAGCAATATGAAATGTTGTAACATTTCGTTTCTAATCATTTGCTTTAGGATACACGTTGGAATTTCGAAAGTGAAAGCGACGAGTAGGAAAATCGTTTGTTTCTAAGTACCTCCGGGGCTAGTTCGCCGTGCGGCTAATTACGCGCTCTACGCAGATGAGCGAAGTGCAGCTGCACGTAATCATGGTTTCACCAGTTTCGGAAACTATATACGCCTACCAGTATTGTTAATGAATTTTTAGCAGATTTCAAAACTCGCTTTAGTTTTAGGATCTATATTAGGCTGACATGATTTTGTGCTGCTCAGCTTTAATGTGGCAAATGGAATATTTGCCCTAACAAAAATCAATTAAAAGATAACAAGTAATTCTTTTTCAGTGAGCCACCTGGATATACCGACTTGTAGCGCAGGTAGCGTACACCTTTTCCCGTAATTGACCTCACCAGGCTTAATGTGCTCTACGTTTGTTTCAAATTCCTACAAAAGTGCTCGAAATATAAGTAAAAAGAATATGCTATGTCGCTTAAGGCTTTTTACAGGCATATGGAGCACCAATGTACTTTTAAGGGCGTGGATCCGGATATCGTGTAGCTTCAATTACCTAGCGAAATAAATAATATGTTTCAGTTCACCACCCTCAACGCGTATTCTTTTGTTATGAGTGTAGAGGGTGAAAATTCAACGTGCTCCTTGGGATCTTATTTAGTGTAATTGGGCGTTTTTATGATATCATGACCCTAAACAACTTGTTGTCAAAGCCTTCTAAAGTTTATGCGCATATATATTTATTAAAGAAAATTTGGGAACATTCGCTTAGCACAATCTTTACTGCATAAGTTTTTAAAGATATTACGGCAGAAATAAATTATACCGCAATATAAGATGCCTTTCTCCTTAGGAACTCTTTATTTCTTTTTTCTTGCGAGCTATCCAAAAGTAAAATAGGCAGAAAATATAGGAGAATATATGGCGATGCTAATTAGGTGAAAGCTCAACCACCCGTGGTTGGCGCTCTTTGGCCACACCTGTCCCTTGCGCCATTTAACCTCATATATTCAAAAACCACCCGTGGTGGCACAGAAAAGGCTGCGCACAGGAGCTCAAACACACAGCGTGCCACTTCGTTTAAAACATACACACACGCACGCACACGCACACACACACACGCACACGCACGCACGCACGCACGCACGCACTCACTCACTCACTCACTCACTCACTCACTCACTCACTCACTCACACACACACACACACACACGCACGAACGCACACACACACACACACACGCACGCACGCACACACACACACACACACACACACACACACACACACACACACACATACAGATGCACGCACGTATAGAAATGCGGTACATCTAGCGTGGCGTCGCGAAAGACATGCCTAATGCTTCCAAAGGTAAGCGGTGGTTGCCGCACCTATGCCCCTATAAGTGTTGACACCGCTTCCACTTCAATCTTGGACAAAGAACAACGTGACGTTTTCAGAGCACAATGAACCCATCTCGATCACGATGCACGTTCCCAACTGGCGCTTGATTTTAGATGTCACCCTCGTTATTGGCTGTAATAGTCTATTTCTGCAAGATCACTCTCACAATGTGCCACACAGGTTCAGAAAGTGAAGAGCTCTATGAAAGCCATGCGCATATGGTTAGAACATCTGCAGTCATTAACATGGTTTGTGAACTTATACTTATGTTTTTAGTCCGACTTATGGCTCAACATGGAAACGAGAGCAGGCGCACGAAATGAGAGTGTAGGCGATGAAGGAAATTTAAAAGCGTTGCTCTCTTGTGGAAGGAGCAGAACAGTGTTGTCCCACTTGAAACTATGAAAAGTGTTTGATTTGCTGATTCATTCTTAACTCTGTACACTGCTTTTCGCTGCTGAACCTTCCTAAAACAGTGTTGCTTTCTGCTGAATTGTTTCAAATGAGAGCCTGCATATGTTTTTTTACTCTTTCGTTTTATTCTCGACTGAATAAATTGGTTCACTGCGCTGCTGTATACGAGCAATATACGTAATACTGCCTCAAAACGAGAGAAATGGCCACCGAAAACCAGTGGAGGTTGATCGTCATATCAACATGGCACATTAGAAAAAGAAGAAGGAATGAAATGAGAAACTAAAGAAGTTGGCTGTTAGGAAAACTTGGGGTATATATATACAGAAAGAACAATAGAAAATTAGGTAGAGGTCACATGCTCCACGGAGCGCCACAGAAAAAAGAAATTTCGCGGTGGCACTGCTCCTTGCTTCGCTGCTTTTCAAAGAGCTCAGGCGCTTAATCGCATGCTACGAGAGTTTCTTTAGAAACAAAGGTGGATAGAGAAAATCTCTGTAGAATTTTCTGCCAAGGACATTTTATACGATCTTACCAAGTAATAAATTATCGCGAGTTCAAAGGAACCGTCGGACCGTGTGGTGCTGTGTTCAAACGATTCGTGAAATCGCTTACCCGTGACTACAAACGCAATTTAGTTTCTTTGTACAGTTTGCGGGGTTTCCTTACTCAGAAAACATCCACTCTCCAGCATGAAGACATGCCTTTCGCTTTTGATAAGGTATAACTTTGTTTCTTGAACATGTGATCTGTAGTACTACTTGTTGTTGATATGCACAAAGCGATGTTGATGGCAATCATACACTTCATTGCCGCTCATACGCATCGAAACGCTAGTTGCTGCTTCTAGCTAGAATCTCGTTCTCTAAACATGTTCAAATTTTCGACAGTTTATGGACGCCAAAAGCCATTACACGGAAGCAACCCGTTGTTTCGTGTACAATGGAGCTTAAGACACTGAAAAAATTTAGTTTAACAAGAAGTTTGATATACATTTGTACAAAACCATAAAAAACCTCTTCGCACATTTCCAAGTGCGGAAATATTTCTCATAATTCAGTATGCGAAGTCACATGATCACCATTCGAGTAGCATTCTCAAGCCATTTCTAGCCTGCAGCAGTAAAAGCATTAAACGCTATGTTGTGTCGAAATACGTAGTAACCTGCACTGCATAAACATCCGACACCGACTGTATCGTCAATCTTGGTGTACAATGACATCGCTTACCGTTGTTGGTGATATGCCCTGGCAGTGCATGCTGCTCTCTCGACACTCAAGGCAACTTTCTATCTGTACAACACAACATTGCACACAAGAAGAGAGGAGTATTTATGCGATTAGCATTTAGGCAACTTTCGGCACTTTCAATCCGTTCGTCTGTTTGTACTTTTCCGATCTTCTTTGGCTCGTCTGGCCTGTCTTGTCTGTGTGTCTGTCCGTCTGTCTGTTAGCCAACCTGATCAAAGAAAAAAAGACTCAGTAACGTGGTGCAAGGTGCCATTATAAGAGCTGCGCGGTTGGATTGTCAGAGATCTGACCAACTTAGGTCTTAAAATCTTATCTTGCACCATGGTTTCCAAGTATTTCTTTTGGAACAGTTTGTGTAATAATAGCTGGAATACACTGTATATTCATGGACAAGCTTGTGCAGAGAACAACCTCAGTGGTTCAGTAGACTTACATTTATATCATGCACAGTAACAGGATTCAGATCACAAGTCAGTGTACTCTTTTTGATCACATTGGCAACAATAAGAGATAAAATCAGTATGCAACACTATATTCTTTCTTGTTAACCACTTCCATCTGAGTAAAATTAGCCTGCCTCCTACGTCTATTTCCACTCTATACACACACAGTGGTAAAGCCTCGGAAGCGCGCGTTCTGGGTGCAATTGCGAAGCTCCCCTTTTCTCTTCGGCCCAATTAAAGGAGTGCTGGTTGTTGGCTGTGGCTGTCTTGAAGGATTGGGCGGTAAATGACGTAGTGCAAAAGCTGCACTGGATATGGTGCAATTGAAGGCATCGCAGCATGGCCTGCGTGTACGTAAGCGCCGACGGGAGGTCCGACACAGACACACAGTCGTCGTCATCGCCTGCCTATCATTTGATAATTCCTCCCTTCTCATGCTCCTCGTTATCGCTTTGGGTTAAGTCATTAGTTGTTTTTCCGTTGTCATTTCTTCATCGAGGCGCAGCTTACACCAACGAATACGAGTCGTATTTCTTTTACTTCCTAAAAGGAGAGTGATCACTCGCCCGTGCGAGTATTCACTCCAACAAAAACCGCACGAAAGAGTCTAAGGCTTTCTGTTCATTACATTTCGCTAGCTATCGCACCACTGCTTGTCATTACTGTCGACACTGTAAAAGTGTTATTCAAGGTCCATAATTAACAGTTGATGCAGTGTGTTAACAGTTAGGCCAAAAATGCGTTATAAGTGTTGTGAAAAGTGAACTACTCTACAGGGCCGTATTAGCGCTGGGAAACTTCATCATGAACTAACTATGCAGAATTTTATTTGCACTGGATTCCATGGTGTGCCTGCACTATTGATGACATCACGAGTTATACCCGAAAAAGAAATACTATCATGATAGAGGGCAGGAGCGATGCATTAAGATAGTCAACAGAGAGTGCTAACTTTGAGCTTAACGACGAGGCCACATAGAGGACAGAAACAAGTACCCAATGCTTGGTCAGTTCGTGGACTCACGTTGTACGAAGTGTCCCCAATCGACGCAGCAACCCTGGTCGCGTACGTCGAAAACCAGCTGACGAAAACCGAAAACGGGTGGCAGCAGAAGCGGTCGACACAAGTTATCAAACTGCCTGGACCTAACTTTCGCACTAAAATCGCAAAAGAAGTTTTGTGTCCGGTCAGATGGCTTTCACAGCCGCCGCTTGTGTACATTCATTCTTCTAGCCACGCACGTAAAAGTGTAATGAGAAACAGTACGAAAGAAATTGAACGTACTAAAAATAAGTAAGTGACAGAAGGACAGTGGAAGAAACCTAGAAAACAATCGCACCAAGGATGTACGAAGGTCATTTCACTGACAAGAGCCGTGGTCGCTGTTTTCAGAGACGGCCCCAGATATGTGGAAGGCACATCAAGAACGCTGCAAAATACCGTAACACACAGACATACACGTAGAGACAAACACCAGGAGACGCACGCACGCAAGCCCATAGGGTTGGTGAAAAGCAAAACTGATGCGCTTGGGAAAGGGGAAGCAAAAATAGAGACGGGAAGCAGCTTTTGTGACGCGAATGCTAAGAATAGCAAAGCTGAATGGCTATTTGTAGTGGAATTTAACTATGCAGTATAGCGATGGGATACAAGAAAATATCCCTGGAAGAGGCGATAAAGGCAGGGCGATTGCTGCCCTTGGCAACCGGGCTAAGCCTGCCTGTTACAAAGTTACCATTACCATCTGTACCCTCAAAAACGTGGCATAGTTGTGATATACAACTGTATTTCGTAGCAGAGAGCTTCCGAGGGGGGTCGACCAAACTGGTTAAATGTACATAACCAGCAAAGGCAGAATAAATGTTAGTGTGGTGGGGGGAAAGCCAGCGAAAAAATGTTTCGTGGTTTTACAAGATAGCAAAAGCCTCTATCCTACACTTCCCCTACAACACGCAATTTCCCTGCTCCAGCTGTGCAAGCCGTTTTTAGCACTAGTCATCATGTGCCTGTCATTATCTAATCATGACCTTTGAGATCAATCTTTGAGTTACTGAGCGATGCACACGAGTTATATGAAGGAATGCGGACGTGTATTCTGGCTAGCGTTGAAACTGACTGAGATTGACTAAAGTTACATTGACTAGCGCGTAAAAAGCTTGAACTTTCTTGGGCTAATGTTTATCCCTTTAGAGGGATGGTTTTCTTAAAGGTCTTCGGAGTGGATTCAAATAAATTTCTGCACTAGTTTGTTGCTTAACTGGCCGGTAATAAGGCGAATGTACAATATAAAACCCTCTGTTGGAGTTTAGAATGTTTGTTTACATCGCTGTATGTATTGTTTCTTTTACGAGATGGAAAATATATTTGGGCGTAAAAATAATTGTGCGAACTCCCTAGACTTATAATTGAAGCCGAGCAGATTGATGCCCTAAGGGATTCATGTATCAGCAAACCATCATTGGCTCTCTCTGAAAAAGAACTGGAATTTTTGCGTATGGCTTAACATATCACAAAATGTATCGCTGTGATTGTTAATCTGTTCACGTGGTTGTGACTCATGTTGTCTGAATGTATAAGTACGACACGGTTTTCGATAATAAACAGTGCTGGAAGTTAGCGCTATGTGTGTCCCTTTGTGTCTTCTTTTGTCCCGTCTTTGAATCGCACTACCATACTCCCCTTGAAGATGCATTACCAACAAACCCACATTGCAACCCTCTAGAAAATGAAGGCCAGATCCATTGTGGTCCAGAACACTACTGTAGACCAGTAAAAAAACTCCTGCAATAAACGTAAATTACACTTTTAAGTTATTGGCCAAGTTGTTCGCGTGAATGTGAATGTGAAGATATCTGCCATGCGCTCCATTTGGGAACATCTGGCCTCCTTGAAGCTCTTGGGTTCAGCGAGAACAGGGGGAAAATAAACAAATCCCCAATAGACATTAGTAAGAAGTGATTGGCAGATTCGTTGTAGAAAAGCAGGGAAACGACAAACAACGGAGGAGTACAAAAACAAAGTTTCCAATAGGGGTTCAGAAAGTTTGGTGATGGGAGCTCTTCGTGGGTTCTCTTTCCTTTTTTTGGAAACGTTGGTACGACATTAGGCAATATAATAACTGGAGCTTGGTGGCGAATCCACCGCCCCGTACCAAATTGGACGCTCATAGGATCCATTTATCCAGAATAATTAGGTAGCGGTGCAATGTACTTATATAAGTTTCGAGGAAGAAAAAGAAGATTAAGCCGAAGTACGCAGAAATGCAAGAATTAAAACATGTATAACATACCTCATAAAATCAACCTGGCATGTAGACTATATTGTCACGTGGTGGTGACGTTAAGAACACAGTAGCAATACTGTGATAGACAAAACTAACTTTTATTGGGCGAACCTGTGCCCACAAAACAGGCTACACTTATAGCACAACGATAGCGGCGAACACGGTCGGCGATCGTCGAAAATCTGATCAGCGGTTCAAGCGCGTCGGCTTTTATACACAATCGTCGAATGTTCCAGACTAATCGTTGGGACCCGCGTGCCTTCCATAAAGTTCTACATCATGCGCGTCAGGCGAATAAATCAGATAACACAAGGTTCGGCAACAACAGACTGCGGATAGAAGCATCGATAACTTTCCAGAAACTTCGAATACATGCAAGCGCGTCCCACGCTGTGCGATAATATTTGTTAGGCGGTGAAACCTGGTCGCCCGATAAATATAAATACACGTGTCAATACCCCCCTCTTAAAAAGCATCGTCCCGATGCTACAAAGAGAGCGAAACACAAAGGGACACTTATTAAACATAAGTAACAAAACAACGAAAAGAAATAAAGTCCAAAGGTCAGTTACGCGAAGTCCCAAAGTTCGTCAACGCTGGTGGTACGGCTTGAGCCGCACAACGTGGACAATTTCAGGTCGTGAGCGGCGCCGCTGTGACAGCGAAATGCCGTCTGGCACGACCTCCTAGTCCAGTGCACCAATACGTCAGATGATCTTGTACGGTCCAAAATAGCGACGCAAAAGCTTCTCGCTCAGTCCTCGTCGGCGTATAGAGGTCCAAACCCAAACACGGTCACCGGGCTGGTACTCGACAAAGCGTCGTCGGAGGTTGTAGTGTCGGCTGTCGGTCCTCTGCTGGTTCTTGATCCGCAGGTGGGCGAGCTGTCGGGCTTCTTCGGCGCGCTGGAGATAGCTAGCGACGTCGAGATTCTCCTCGTCAGTGACGTGGGGCAGCATGGCGTCGAGCGTCGTCATCGGATTCCTGCCGTAAACCAGCTTAAACGGCGTGATCTGTGTTGTTTCTTGCACCGCCGTGTTGTAAGCGAATGTTACGTACGGCAGGACGGCATGCCACGTCTTGTGTTCGACGTCCTCGTACATCGCTAGCATGTCGGCGAGGGTCTTATTCAGCCGCTCCGTAAGACCATTCGTCTGCGGGTGGTAGGCCGTTGTCCTCCTGTGCCTTGTCTGACTGTAGTTCAGAATGGCTTGTGTGAGCTCCGCTGTAAAGGCCGTTCCTCTGTCGGTGATGAGGACTTCTGGGGCACCATGTCGCAGCAGGATGTTTTCGACAAAGAATTTCGCCACTTCGGCTGCGCTACCTTTCGGCAGTGCTTTAGTTTCAGCGAAGCGGGTGAGGTAGTCCGTCGCCACGACGATCCACTTATTTCCGGTTGTTGACGTCGGAAAGGGTCCCAACAAGTCCATCCCGATCTGCTGGAATGGTCGGCAAGGAGGCTCGATTAGCTGTAGTAATCCGGCTGGCCTTGTCGGCGGTGTCTTGCGTCGCTGACAGTCTCGGCATGTTCTGACATAACCGGCGACGTCGGCGGTCAGGTGCGGCCAATAATACTTTTCTTGTATCCTTGATAGTGTCCGGGAAAATCCTAGGTGTCCAGCGGTCGGATCGTCATGTTGGGCGTGCAATACTTCTGGACGAAGTCCTGACGGGTCAACAGGAAAGGTAGTTGGCGCGGACTAGGGAGAAGTTCTTCTTCATGAGTAGATTGTTTTGAAGCGTGAAGGAAGATAATCCGCGCTTAAATGCCCTGGGGACAATGTCGGTGTGCCCTTCCAAATATTCGACGAGGCCTTTTAGCTCCGCGTCTGCCCGTTGCCGTGCAGCGAAGTCTTCCGCGCTTATCATTCCGAGGAAGGCGTCGTCATTCTCGTCGTCTTGCGGCGGCAGGTCAATGGGGGCGCGTGATAGGCAATCGGCATCGGAGTGTTTTCGTCCGGACTTGTAGGTGACAGTGATGTCGTATTCTTGTAGTCTGAGGCTCCACCGCGCGAGTCGTCCTGAAGGATCCTTTATATTCGCTAGCCAACGCAACGCGTGATGGTCACTGACGGCTTTGAATGGCCTCCCATAAAGATAAGGGCGAAATTTAGCTGTAGCCCAAACGATGGCGAGGCATTCCTTTTCGGTCGTAGAATAGTTGCCTTCCGCTTTTGACAGCGACCGGCTAGCGTAAGCTATCACCTGTTCGACTCCGTTTCTCCTCTGGACTAGAACGGCACCGAGGCCTAGGCTACTGGCGTCAGTATGGATTTCTGTATCGGCGTACTCGTCGAAGTGCGCAAGTACCGGCGGCGACTGCATGCGTCGTTTGAGTTCTTCAAATGCGTCGGCCTGCGGTGGTTCCCACTTGAACTCGACATCACATTTCGTTAGATGTGTTAGCGGCTCCGCGATGCGTGAAAAGTCCTTGACAAAGCGCCTATGGTAGGCACACATGCCAAGGAACCTACGCACTGCCTTCTTGTTGATGGGTTGCGGGAACTGTGCGATTGCAGCTGTCTTTTACGGATCTGGACGGACACCAGATTTGCTGATTACGTGGCCTAGGAACAAAAGCTCATCGTAAGCGAAGCGGCATTTTTCCGGCTTCAGAGGAAGCCCTGACGACTTGATGGCTTCTAGTACTGTCGCAAGCCGCTTGAGGTGATCGTCGAAATTCCCGGCGAAGACGACGTCATACAAGTAAACGAGACAGGTCTGCCACTTCAGTCCTGCTAATACTGTGTCCATGACGCGCTGGAACGTTGCAGGCGCCGAACACAGTCCGAATGGCATAACCTTGAACTCGTAGAGGCCGTCTGGCGTGATGAAGGCGGTCTTTTCGCGATCCCTTTCGTCGACCTCTATTTGCCAGTAGCCAGACTTGAGGTCCATCGATGAGAAGTATTTAGCATTGCAGAGCCGATCCAATGCGTCGTCTATCCGTGGGAGGGGGTATACGTCTTTCTTCGTGATTTTGTTCAATCTACGATAATCGAAGCAGAAACGTAGGGTTCCGTCCTTTTTCTTCACTAAAACAACTGGAGACGCCCACGGGCTTTTCGACGGCTGGATGATGTCGTCGCGCAGCATTTCGTCGACTTGGTGTCTTATAGCTTCGCGTTCTCGCGTCGAAACTCGGTAAGGGCTCTGGCGGAGTGGTCGAGCGCACTCTTCGGTTATTATGCGATGCTTTGCGACTGGGGTTTGTCGAATCCTCGATGACGTCGAAAAGCAGTCTTTGTATCGTCGAAGCAGACTTCTGAACTGTTGCTTCTTAATCACGGGGAGACTTGGATTTATGTCGAAGTCTGGCTCGGGAACTACGGTCGTCGGGGTAGATGCAACAGAATCCGAGAGGACAAACGCATCGCTGGTTTCCTGAAATTCCTCGATGTATGCGATCGTCGTGCCCTTGCTGATGTGCTTGAAGTCCTGGCTGAAGTTTGTCAGCAACACCTTCGTGTTTCCTCCGTGCAGTCGAGCGATCCCTCTTGCGACGCAAATTTCAAGGTCGAGTAGTAGACGTTGGTCGCCTTCGATGAGGCCTTCTACGTCAACGGGTGATTCGGGGCCGACCGAAATGACAATGCTGGAGCGAGGCGGTATGCTCACTTGATCTTCGAGCACCCTCAAGGCGTGGTGATTACGAGGGCTCTCCGGCGGTATCGCTTGATCTTCCGACAGCGTTATTGACTTCGACTTCAGGTCGATCATTGCGCCGTGTTGGTTCAGGAAGTCCATGCCGAGAATGACGTCTCGTGAACACTGTTGGAGGATAACGAAGGTGGCAGGGTAGGTCCGGTCATGAACGGTAATTCTTGCCGTGCAGACTCCAGACGGCGTGATGAGGTGTCCTCCAGCGGTTCGAATTTGAGGGCCTTCCCACGTAGTCTTAAGTTTCTTCAACTGGGCGGCGATGTGTCCACTCATGACGGAGTAATCAGCCTCTTTGTCGACTAAGGCAGTGACTGCGTGGCCGTCGAGAAGCACGTCGGGGTCGGTGGTTCTTTGTCTGGCGTTGCAGTTAGGTCGTGGCGTCGGATCACGGCTGCGTCGTGTTGCACTGAAGTTGGAACGTCGCGTCGTCAAGTCGTCGTTCGTCGGTGTAGTCTTGCCTTCCTGACTTCGTTGGACGGCGGCGTGTCGTTGTTATGTAGTCGAGATCGTTTCTTCGTCGTCTTCGTCGGCCGCGGAGGATCTTCGTCAGTTCGACGAACAGCAACCGCACCTCCATCGGTTGCTGCTTTTAGTTTTCCGGATATGGGCTCGCTGACCGGCCCCGGGCTGGGCCAGTGTATGGTCGGCGCTGCGGCGACAGGTAGCGGCCTGGTGATGGCGAACGGGACGGGCGTCGAGGGCTCCACTGAGTAGCGGCGAGGTAATCGGCGATGTCACGTGGGCGCTCGCCAAGCTGTGGACGCGGCGCGTTGACGGCGAAACCTCGCAGTCCCATCTCCCGGTACGGACATCGTCGGTAGACGTGACCCGCTTCTGCGCAGTGGTAGCAGAGCGGGCGGTGGTCAGGAGCGCGCCAGATGTCAGTCTTCCTCGCGTAGGTGCGCTGGGCGACGGGTGGGCGTGCTGGCGGCGGCGGCGGCGGACGACGGAATTGCGTCGTTGCAGGGCCCTGGCGTGGTCGCGGAGGGGGACCTTGACGGCGTGCGACGGCGGCGTAGGTAATCGCTTCTGGCTGGGGCTGCAGTAATTGAGGTTGCACCTCCGGAACCCCAAGCGATCGCTAACCTCATCTTTCACGATGTCAGCGATCGAAGCTACTTGAGGCGGCGACGAAGGCAGGACCTTGCGCAGTTCTTCGCGCACAATGGCCCTGATGGTATCTTGAAGGTCGTCCGAACCTAGTCCTTGGATGGCATACTGCGGCGTGTGCCCCTGGCGGTTATATTGCCGGGTGCGCATCTCCAGAGTTTTCTCGATCGTCGATGCTTCTGCAGAAAACTCAGCCACAGTCTTCGGTGGGTTACGAATAAGTCCGGCGAAAAGGTCTTGCTTGACGCCGCGCATCAGGAAGCGAACTTTTTTCTCCTCCGACATTTCCGGGTCGGCGTGCCGGAAAAGACGGGCCATCTCCTCCGTGAAGATTGCGATCGTCTCGTTTGGCAGCTGCACTCTGGTTTCTAGTAGAACTTGGGCTCGCTCTTTTCGCACGACGCTTGTAAACGTGTGCAAGAAGCCGCTTCGGAAAAGGTCCCACGTCGTTAAGGTGGCTTCCCGATTCTCGAACCACGTCCTGGCGGCGTCTTCCAATGCGAAATAGACATGCCGCAGCTTGTCGTCGCTGTCCCAACTGTTAAACTTAGCGACCCTCTCATACGTTTCGAGCCAGGTTTCCGGGTCCTCGAATGTTGATCTGCGGAACGTCGGAGGTTCCCTGGGCTGCTGCAGCACGATGGGGGACGCTGGGGCTGCCATTGGGGTTGTCTTGGCCACAATCTTCTTGGTCTTCTCAGGTAGAAGTCCGTGCTCCGGGGGCAGTTGTTGAAGACGGCGGCTTGCTCGATGGTCCGGGACTGCGTTGGTGTTGTCTTTGCGTTCCGGGCTTGGATCACGGCTTGTCGGGGGCGTCCGGTACATGGACCAAAAGCACCTCCACCAGATGTCACGTGGTGGTGACGTTAAGAACACAGTAGCAATACTGTGATAGACAAAACTAACTTTTATTGGGCGAACCTGTGCCCACAAAACAGGCTACACTTATAGCACAACGATAGCGGCGAACACGGTCGGCGATCGTCGAAAATCTGATCAGCGGTTCAAGCGCGTCGGCTTTTATACACAATCGTCGAATGTTCCAGACTAATCGATGGGACCCGCGTGCCTTCCATAAAGTTCTACATCATGCGCGTCAGGCGAATAAATCAGATAACACAAGGTTCGGCAACAACAGACTGCGGATAGAAGCATCGATAACTTTCAAGAAACTTCGAATACATGCAAGCGCGTCCCGCGCTGTGCGATAAGATTTGTTAGGCGATGAAACCTGGTCGCCCGATAAATATAAATACACGTGTCAATATATGACTTGGAGGAGTCCGGGCTATTAATAATTCAGTATATATGTGCCAAAGATGTGCCACTAAATGTTCATCATCATCGGCAGCAGCATCGTATCGTGCCACTTTCCACGCGATGTGAAATTCGCGCCGCGTTGCGTCGATACGTGCAAACTTTGCATTGAAGTTGCGCTGTGTTCCACCAGGTGTCCCCACATGTAGGAGTTGCATCGTATCGTACACGTCTGCGCCGCGTAATCTCGATGCCTGCGTTAACGCTTCAAGAACTACGAACCACTTTTGAAGAAGCGAATCGTACAGCTACGCACGCGGGTGCAACCAGGAATTGTATGCCTCAGCAAACAGCTGTGCAGAGAGGAGCACAAGCCACAGCTCGCCGTCGACGCCAGCGGACACTTTAGTTCGTTCTCATGAAACAAAAAGAACGATCTAAAGAGGTTTCGCCGCGAAGGCCCTCTAGTGTGTGCTGGCGAAAATGTAGCTCCTATGCAGCCGCTCCTCCAACATACGCTTTGGCTGTGCTGCCTGGGCCGCGGAGGCCTGTCACTTTTTTGCGTCGGCTTCCACGTGGACTCGTTTTTTCTACATTTCGATATACACGAACAAGTAATTCCTCCTATGCATATGTTGCTGCCATTTCCTTGGGTAAAACGGCGCCTAAAACAAAGGCCGTTGGATGGCCATTAAGATGCGAGAACGAAAATCTGTTGGAGCAAACGAGTGCTGCATTTAGGAGAGGAATGGGAAGTGAGGCATATGCTATGTGAAGAGCGTTTGCCGGAAGAGCTCACTTCAGAATCTCGTTTCGCTGGTCTTTTCAGTTTTCTTCTCTTCTTTTTGTGAGCAGAAGCTATGAATAATTCGTTCCAGACCGAAGCGACAGCCGTTACCTCTGATGCTTAGCCCTTCCTTTGTCAATTTTCTGGGCGTTTTTTTATCTGCTTTGTAGGCTCTAATCGATTCTACTTGGATTATATTTAAATGGTGAGGTAATTAGTAAAAGGCAAACAAAAAACATAACTGCCTCAAAATGTGCGAGAGAATCTGTGCTGCCCAACGCTCAAGCTGTCGATACGTAAACAGTCGCTTCTAACTCATCGCACCGTTTCGACGAATTGGAAAAAAAAAATGCGCAGGAATTGCGCAATGGCTGCGGAGAGGCATGCATATAGCGGTATTTTCCACGTCGTTTGGGGCCATGAAAAGATTTTGTTCATGATGCGTGCTTATAGTATTTGCATCGCACTCAGGTGGTGTTGGCGTTTGTGTTTTGGACCATCGTTTTTATTTAAAGCACGTTCATTTCTAATAATGTTGGTTGAACATTTCAAACATTCTGCGACGTTTTCAACTTTCTACTGTTGCATTTGCATCGTAATCAAGATTTATAACTTTTCGTATCATCAGGAGTTAGGACAACGGTGGCTTATCAATTTGTAAAATTCTATGTACGCAAGCCGGCGCCTCGAAGTTTACTCATGTTGTGCGGGTTAGCAGCGAAGTCAACAAGAGATGGCAGCACCGGCGCTTGCGTCGCGCAAGCGGATACCTCTGGCGCACGCAACGCTATCGGTGATATTCGGTCATTTCTCAGCCAGCCAAGTCGGGCTGAGTCGCTTGCGTTTCGCGAGATAGCGATAACGCGGCCTAGAACCTGTGCTTATTGCCATTGGCAGGTGGCGTATGTTTTCTCACGTTAGAAAACAAGAGCGTTGGCCCCAATATATGATGACTCATTCCGTCTCCCAGAGGCACGCATCCTAGCTAATAATGAAGCAGACGACGGCTTGTACGCAGCAGACGACGGAATCGAGAAGCGTTTTCGACGGATGAATCTTTCACGTTTTCGATCATTTCTGTCTCAGAGATCTGTCCAAGCGAAGTGGATAAAAACTTGTACTGTTTCCCTTCATGTAAACCAGAGTATGCCCACAGACCGCCCAATAACCGCGGCGGAGGAGCTGTCTATATCTCGTCTAGAATTTCTTACAAACGAAGACTCGACCTCCCGTTAAATATACAAAACTTCGAATCAGTTTGGTTTGAATTCGAGCCTAACTTTCTCAACACCGATAACAGAAATTTCATCTTTCGCTGTGTCCACAGTTAACCTTCTTGCTCAGCTCCTGATTTTTATATTTCCCTCAAAAAAATAATGGCAAAGTTATTCATGGAGAACAAAATTGTCATAATTCTGGGTAATATGAAGATAAGCAAAAGGGAGTCATGCCCGAGCTATGTGAGGTATTCATCGTGTTTTTATGGTTTTGGTTACGAATGTTTTATTCATGTCCCTACCCGTTCTGCTCTTGGTGGTTCCAGAAGTGTAATAAATCACGCATTGTCTAATGCTTTGACCCCACCATATGCGGTAGTACTTGAAAGAGACATTACTGACCATTGCGCCATCTTTCTGTGCACTGCTCGTGCACACACTTATTATTCTAGCTCTTACTCCAAACATTTCGATAAAAATTATTCTCAAAAGTTGTATCTCATACTGACTGGTATTTCGCTCTTGACATCACTGTTCCGCAGGTTAAATTCTCACGATTTCTAACAATTTTGTTATCACACTATCATTCCTATTCTCAGATACTCAAATGCAGACAGAAAAAGGCGTCACCTCAAGAGCCATGGGTCACCGATAGTCTGCTAAAAGCTACGTGCAGACGAGAATCCCTCCATCAAAACGAAAACTGCAATCATTCGATACACACCTACGTACGTGCTCCAAGAAATTCTGCAATTCACTTTCTGCTAGGCTGAGAGAACTAAAACCAAATATTATGAAGAAAATCCTTAAATGTGGTTCTGATGCAAAGAGTAAATGTCAAATAATGAATTCATTTTTGAATAGAAAACAAGGAGATGACAACATAACCAAAATATCCCACGATGGTAATACATATATAGAGCCCCTTATGATTGCCGATGCTCTCAGCGATTTTTTTTTCTTTCCTAATATCTCCACTCAAACAGAACAAAACTTACATGCACCAAAGCCACTAACACAATCGCTTTGTCTCCAACCTCTCTTGATGTGCTGGTATCAGCAATCAACAATTTAAAATTGCTAGCACTGGGCTGGAAAACAGTCATACTGGTCACGTTAATTAATTTCTAAATCAATATCATTTGTTCTCTCTGAATTTATTAACATCGTGTTTAAAACGGTCATCTTTCCTCGTAAGCTTATATGTAGTAGGTGTAAGGTAACTACAGTTTTTAAGAAATTCGATCGCTCATTACTGATTAACTATGTGCCAATCTGTGTTTCACCCTTTTTTAGCAATGTCATGTATCAAAAACCCAAAAAAGACTGATAAAATATTTAAACAAATGCAATATTCTTTGACCTAGCCAATTTAGATTTCAGTCCTGTTACTCTACTGACCTAGAACTTGTATCGCTTGCTCAATAAATAAAGAAAGCTGCTGATGATGGTAAACTCGCAGGACTCTTTTTTTGTAGAGTTTCAAAGGCATCTGATGGCACTGACCACGAGATTGTTAATGTTAATCTTTATTCACAAGGTATAACAGGTCCTCATTTACTACTGTTACGCAACTACTCACAAGACAGATAGCAGGCTGTTAGTGTTTACGATAGTTATTCTTAACCCTTAATGAGTAATTTAGGTGTACCACAAGGATAGATCTCAGTCCTGTTACTCTTCTTATTTGGTATTAATCAGCTACCTAAATGCCTCACATCTTTAAGTGAGTACTACATACCGATGACGCAACAATTATTAATTATTGTGGACGTCTGTCAACAGTAGTATCCACGCTTAGTTGTAATCTTCAGAACTTGTTACAGCTAGTGGTGCAGAATTAATAGACCTGCCATTAATCCCACTAAAAATACATTTATTTTATTCTGATCCCCAAATAAATTATTCCTATGCATTCCGACCATTTACGTTGGTAACCATACATTATCAGCAGTTGAAGAATGCACAAACTTAAGTTATTTTATTACACTGTAGCCTTAAATTTCAACGCCATAACTCATTCCTTTGTAACTTCACGCTACATTCGGGTGGATGCCAATTTTTCCCATTCATGATGTTTGCTCCACCTTGCGAGATTGCGCAGAGCTAGTTTGCCATAAGCCGTGCCCCTGTGCTGCGATTTGTTGATTTATTCTTCCCCGCGCTGCAATCTGCTAGACTCTAGGTTAGCTCCGATGGCTGGGCAACCGCCTGTAGAGGTGTTGGTCCCGGGTTCCAATCCCGGATCATGACGAATCTTTCCATTATAGCGAAGTGTTCATCACCACGTGCTTGAAAGGTGGTGATGAAATTACTACTTTCTGTCTCAATTTAGTTCATTCAATAATTTAACAATAATAACGGTGGTGAGTTATCGACTGGAATCGATTCCAATTTCCTTATAGAAAGGTTAACTCACTGAAGATCTGGCAATCGATCATCAAGCGCATTAAGGGAGACTTGTTCCGCAGAAGGAAACGAACACAAATACATTTATTTGACCTTTATGCATTTTTCGGAAAACACGCAATAAATGTTATTATTCCATTCATGGCTGGACACACACACACACACACACACACACACACACGCACGCACGCACGCACACGCACACAGAGAGAGAAACAGAAACACAAACACAAACGCGCGCGCGCACGCACGCACGCACGCACAGACAGACAGACAGACAGACAGACAGACAGACAGACAGACAGACAGACAGACAGACAGACAGACAGACAGACAGACATAAATTGCAACACGCACATAACTGACAGCCACTACGCACTTCGCAACGCTGGCGTGATGGGGAGTTCTACCGGCGGCGTTGCTGCTCATTGACGCACAGAATGAAACCAAAGCAAAACCATCGACGACTGTAGTTGCAAGTTCACTGTCCGTTTTGATAAGATCACCGTACGCACCACGGTGCGCTCATGTTTGTGCGCACCATGCACTTGCCAGCAGCGGAAGTCAGAAGACTGTCCTGGCTGCGCTACAGATACGATTGAGCTTAGCTGTTAAGGTGCGTCCGCATGAGTTCGTCGACCCGCCGCGGTTACTCAGTGGCTATGGTGTTAGGCTGCTGAGCACGAGGTCGGGCGATCCAATCCCGGCCACGGCGGCAGCATTTCGATGGGGGCGAAATGCGAAAACACCCGTGTACTTAGATTTACGTGCACGTTAAAGAACCCCAGGTGGTCGAAATTTCCGGAGTCCTCCACTACGGCGTGCCTCATAATTAGAAAGTGGTTTTGGCACGTAAAACCCCATAATCTAATCTAATCTATGAGTTCGTCGTTTTTGCAGGATAACGGACTGCGCCTTTCTGGAGACCTACCACGTACGGCCGTGCTTGTATAAGCTTGATGCCGTGGCAGGACGACGTTGGCGCCGACTGCGTCAACGAGCCTAGAATTACACTAATGTGTATTCCACCTGAAATAACATAAAAAAACTCGGTGACCTTCCACTCTGTGAACAAGGACGACCAGTGAAGCTGTGTATGTGGGCCCCTAAATGGGGAAGTGTACCTTCATCGTGGGTCTGCCCCGGTGTTGCACTATATGTATTTTCGCGATCGGCCCACGTATGGGCAGTGCTTAACGCCTGCTTCACCTCCACCGCGGGCTGGCCTGAGATTGCACGGTCTACGGGATGGGGCAACGTACAGGGAGTTATTCATGCCTGCTTCACCTCCACCACTGGTCGGCCCGGCATTGCCCTCTCTTCTTTGTCGGCTCACGTATTGGGAGTTCTGCGTCTATACAAGGACATGATCCTCGGAGAAGTAGCCCTTAACAGCTTTGCGGTAAAATTTGTTACATATATGTGTTCCTAATTAATCAATGACGATGTCTAACGAGTGAGCAGTGGCCCCAGCGCGTTCGCACGGTAGCGCCGATGGGCGCCAACGAGCCAGTTCTGTCAGACGACGGCTACGCTGATTGTAGTAGTTCTGTCTAGACAAGGCTACAGGCCTGGGGAACTAGCTCCTAACAGTTTCGCTGCAAAACACTCGTTCACGTGAGTAATGACGCATAGCTTATCGCACATCACCAACCCGAGTTATGAAAACTGAAGTTTGGTACGAAAGTCCTCTTTTACAACATTTCGACTCGGGAGCGTTGATGGAGCCAACTTCACATACTTGCTGCGAACGTTAGCTTTAATTGCTAGCCACCGTAGTTGTTCTAACTAGTTCATCTACTTGTTCCTTCATATTTAATTGCAATCAAGGCCTGCCGATTAACAGAGAAACAGCGATATGAAACTTCATGGTTACTTTATACGCTTTAGTCAAAAATCACCTAATATAACACAAATGTATGCCTTAAGCTTGCCATTGGAGTACTTGCTCTTGATGACTGTCGAAAGAAGGTGTAAATTCAAAAGCGACAAATATCTGCTAATTATGAAGCATTCAGGAAGTTGTTTAAGAGCACTCTGGCCTTGCTACGAAGCGGGTGAGAAATAGATTTAAGGCTATATTAATAGAATATCCGACTATGAAAGTGACTATCTCGCTTGCTTATCTTCAAATGAAGCCTGCTTATGCTCGCATTAGCGCTTAGTCAGTCTTTTACATTTCTGAGACGCTGATAGGGCGCGCTCTTAAATCACGATTGTGCTGTTTAAACGTCACAGTTTCGCCCGCAAGGTTGAAGCACTGATGCTGGTAGCAAATTATCAGACAAGTTCACGAAGTACGGTTTTTCTTTACGGTTATCATCCGTATCAATTTCAGTAAGATTTCGGTTGCTAATTAATTTAACAAGTATGCTAGCACCAGCTAAACAACAGACGATATAGGCGGAACGATATGAAGGAGCAATGATGCTCACGCAAACATTTAAGCTGATCCCTTTGTCATGTTTTCACGCGACTCCACCGCAGGTGTGCGCCCCCTGTTCATTTTGATTGCAGTTTTCTGTGCTACACCAGGGTACGTATGCGCACGCTTACCACGAACGTATTTAGCCTATCAGGGTTGACCAATAGGCCGATTGGTACGAATCGTTGAGCGCGAATTGCGCGACGCGGGAGCGTGTGAGTAGCGCAATCAAAACCTTCGATTCAAAATCTGGTTCCGAAGTGGCCTAATTTTGAATGCCAGTTACCCAGCTGCCTTGCGTCTGGAACTGAACATAATTCATCGCGTCCTTTTCGTGCTTTGAGGCGACAGCTCTGTGAGTAACATAGAGTTTAATTCGAAACATGGGTAGCGCCATCACGCTTGCGTCTCCCAATATTTACCGTCGCCAAGGCACTATGCCACGGAAAATGTGAAATGCTGTTTACTTATGTCAATTTTATATTTGCGTGTTGAGTTACACTTCGTTGTTCTCTCCTGAGGAGTTACGGTAGATCTGGAAAGGATGGAGCCAGTGTTCGCCGGCGTTTGCATCAATCATTCGTGTTCTCCTATTGCGGGATTCTCAGACACACAAGAAGCGATTTGTCGCTAGCCGTCCATCGGACGCTCTGTTTTTGTGAATACTGTTTATTCATAGGTGTATGCCTTTTCGTTAGCAATATTACTGTACATTGCATAAAGAAATAGCGCTAGTTCTCATTTTGTGATTAAATTCCCCTGGAAGTAAGTTCTTTCCCCCATCCGTCTGGCTAGTAATGCGCTCCAAATTCAATGATACTCAGGAAAATGCCCAATATGACATAGTATGTCTCAAGATACACGTTACAGGTTATGACTACAAACAGCATTGAACCCCGATCATGCTCATTTGCATTCAAGCAACAGTGGTCGGCAGACTTACGCAAGGCAAAGTAACCTCACGCTCTGAGGAACTTAGAGACAAGAAAGAGAAAAAAGAAAACTCTTGCGCAATACCAAAAAAACCTCCGTCTTAATGTCAAATGAGGCCTACATACACGAAATGACGCCGAAGCAGAAGTCGGACGGGGACGCCACCTTGAAATACCTGCGCCAGCTTGCAATGACGTCATTAATTTTCCCGAAGACGTCTGTTGGGGCCAAGCTCATTTTTCATTGGTACAGATGGGCAATATCATTTTCTAAAAGAACCAAATGCTGAGGTTAGCAAGTTGTGAGAGCATTTAATGTCCTGCAATGCCTCATTTACGCAAGTATACATTCAACGTTTATGCAGGCTTGCGGCAATGTCGACACAACAAACATTGCTTCACGTACTTCCTCTGCATGTGCAGCAATCTCGGCCTGCTGCCTATCGTCATTAGCACGTGGGAAGTAATCACTGACTTCCGTGGACGACAACTTCCTACAAGTCCAACAGGTGCCATCGACTTCTCTGAGCACCACATATAACAAGCCGGACTCTCACCGAGGCTTCAATGGCACCTGCGATGGCGAGACAAGCATTGCCGGACGTATTTTGCCTGCAAGTGCAGGTTAGTGTCGAAGAAAAGTTTAGCCCAATATTCTGCTTGTGGCCAGCTCGCTACCGCTGCTATCACATTTTCTTTATTCACCTTTGTGCTCTTTCGTGCCAAGTTGATTGGTTGCCCCTTTGTTGCGAGCCCAATGATGCCGACACATTCAGAGCCTACCAAGAGTATTGAAGCGACTGAGTCTAAACTAGAAACTTAAAACAGGCAATTAAATAACGACCTTCTCGGCAAATTTTCGTTAAAGTTGCACTTCGCTGGGCTTGATGCTGTTGAAATGAAAAAGACAACTTGAAAACCTGGAAGTAAGGGACATCATTGATAAACAGCGGGATGAAAATCTCAAGCTGACATGTGATAACGCAAAGCTCAAGTTAGAGAACAAAGCACTGCTCCAAAGCGTGGCTGATCTGGAACAATGTTCGAGAATGAACAGTGCGGAGGGCAGGCGCGTCCCCTGCACCCAAGAGGGGGAACTCAATAGCATTCATGCAAAGAACTATCGCCACTAAATCTGGGTGCCAGGTAACGGCGGTTGAGCTTGATGTAACTCATCTAGTGCTTATAAAAGTTCATGAAAAGAAAAAAATCGTAGCCATATTCTGTGCGCGCATAAAGAAGGGCGAATTTTTCACTAAGGCACCTAATGCTAAGCTTAACCTCAGTGACATGGGTGTGAATGCTTTTGTTGACAGCGCAGTCTACATCAAAAATATTTGAGACCCCGAATGAAGGCGCTCTTTATGAAGGCGCTGGTTAAAAAAAAAAACACACACAAATGGCTATTTCTTTGGAAAGGAAAGCCAGGAAAGCCGAGAAAGCCCGGGTGTACCGCATTGCCTATGAATCGGACCTAGTGCTCATTAAGCGATCACCGTTCAATTTGTGCCTTCCTTAACCAGTTTCTTCCATCATGGCATCGTATTAGACGACGATCGAGTTAGATTACTTGCATCAGAAAAGTAATCACTCTCTTATCCATTTCAATGCACGCAGCCTCCGCAAACACTACGATGACTTCCAGAAACTGCTTTCAACTCTTTAGTTCACCTTTTCAATCATTGCGGTCGCAGAGACCTGGCTTAGCAACGAGGATAAAAAGCTTATGCTGTTTAACTTCATGTAACTCAGGGTATACCGACAGATTCTCCAGTAACTACGGTGCAGCAGCTGTCCCTATCTTGACTGCATTACCATATAAGCGGAAAATCGACCTCACGTTAAAATATACAAAACTGCTAATCATTTAAGGAATTCCATCCTGACCTTTTCAACAACGTTAATAAACTTTCATCTTCAGTTTCGTTTCCCATTAACCTTCTTACTGAGCTCCCGATTTTGTATTCGTCTAGAAAAATAATGGCAAAGTTATCCCTGGAGAACGAAAGCGTCATAATTACGGGTAATATGAGACTAACCTAAAGTAGTCGTCACCGAGCTCTGACAGTTATACGTCTTCTTTTCATGGTTTTGGTTACAAATGTCTTTTTAATAGTTTTAGTACTGTGCACGTTGCGTACACAACGGCGTTGCGTACGTAAGATTGCTACGTTCTGCAAAGTGCGCATGTGCAGAACGCAACACGCACGGTAAATGATTCGTACGCGGCTGCCGCGTACGCACTCATCCGATTCTTGCATGCGTACGTGGGGAGCCTTGCGTGCTGCTGTCGTGGTTAGCATTTGTTTGAGAGTGTTTGAGAGAGTGAGAGTGTTTGAGAGAGTTTCGCAAGATGGCGGCGTCAAAGGCGACCAGCGGAATGCTGCACTTTTCCATGGCCTACGATTTTGCTTTGCTTTCGAGGATCCTGCACGGTGGGAATCCACAGCAAAAATTATGAACTTCGTTTTTGAGAAAGTGTTCAGTGTGCGCTATTTGAGCGCACATGTCATGGTGGCGAGATCAACAGCGTCTCTAGTTAGACCGATGGTTCGACGCACTGGCGAACGCGGCCAACGAGCTCCGACGCGCCAGGCGTCCAACGACGCTGGCACGCTCACGCACGTAGGCATTACCCACTACTAAATGCCCTGACGTGGCAAACGCTGCTTGCTGCGTTCTGCAAAGCGCTTGCTTGCTTTGTACGTATCGTCATGGCGCAGTACTAAAACTGTCTCGTGTCCTTGTTCGTTCAGTTGCTGCGGGCTCCAGCACTCTAATCGATAACGCATACATATATGTTTAATCTTCTGAATCTACCTGATGGGGGAATACCCGAACGTGATATTACTGGCTATTTTCCCGTCTTTCTCTACACTATATCGGCACACTGTTCTTATTCCAACTCTTACACCAAACTTGTTGTTGAAAAAAAAAAGAATTATGTGAAGCTGTATCTGATACTCACTGGTACTTCGGTCTTGAAACCAATCATCCGCAGGTAGCCTTCTCGTTATTTCTAAGAAAGTTGTGATCACACTCTCATACCTATTCTCAGATACGGAAATGCAAAAGTATGTAGCCTCGCCTCAAAACCCATGGGACACCGATAGTCTGCTGAAAGCCATGCGCACGCATGCACGCACGCACGCACGCACGCACAAACGCACACACTCATACACACACACGCGCGCGCGCGCACACAAGCACACACACACGCACGCGCGCATACACACACAAGCACCCGCGCACACAAGCACACACGCACACACATACGCGCGCGCGCACGCACTCTCAAGCACACGCACACGCGCACACGCGCACACACACACCCGTGCAAGCACGCACAAAGCTGACCGCCGCTAGGCAGTTCGCAACGTTGGCCTGATGAAGTGCTACCAGCGGCGTTGCAGCCGTTGTTTCTCAATGGTGCACGGAATGAGACCATAGAAAAATCATGAAAATTTGTAGTCCCATTTTCCCTGTCCGTTTCGCGATGGCCACCGCGTGCACCACGGTGTGGTTTGTACACAGTTCCTTCTCAGCAGGAGTGTTGATGTTTATGCTTACAGCCCTCTTGCCAGCAGCAGAAGTGCAAAGGCTGCCCTGGCTACACTACAGACCCGACTTAGCTGAGCGTTAGCGTGTGTCCGCCTGGCTTTTTGGTTTTTTGCAGCCAAACACTGCGCCCTTCTCGAGACCTACCACGTGCGGCCATGCATGAGCTGGATGCCGCGACAGCGCGACGGTGGCGCCGACTGCGTGAATCAGCCTATACTTCCTATACTGTAGAAAGAAGCTTCGTTTATTGAACGGGCACAGAATACTGCATCGATCTTGCTATTAAGCTGCACAAGAGCGAACTCAGAAATTTGTGCAATTGGACAGCGTAATAACGTGTTTAGGCTTCCGCATTTTCCTTTATCTTTTTTGCTATTTCCTTTCATAATGTCCGTGGCTGTATTTGCGCTTTCTTTTCCTTTCTTGCCCAATATAGATAGCTAAAAGCACGTGTTCCTCAGTCCTTGTGCCATGTCTTCTCTACGTAATTATTTACGCAGAGCAGATATAAAATGTGAAAGATGTAAAATATCGGCAGTAAGGTAAATGGCGGACATCTGTCACACGTTCCACCGCATACACAATGCAAGCCTGACTGCTTGCAACTTCGCTTTGCAAAATTATCCCGTGGCATTCTTTCTTCTCTTGTACCTTAAGTTTTATGAAATGTGGATTTGAATCTCTGTGTAATAGTCATGACCATTCACGCTTACTTTTTCATTTATTACCTACACACAGAAACATCAATTATTATGCAGTAATCTTACTTTTCCGAATATATTCATGTATACAGATATAAAGTTTAGCACTTTGAACGTTATGTATAGATAGTTTGGCAAATCTAACGGCTGCAACTTAAGTTCGTTAGAGAGGACAGATGTGCATTGGTTCTATAGAAAAAAGCCCGAAAAATGGTTTGGTTGATGCTTTGTCCAATTTGGATAACGAATAATCAGATTTATTAAAAAAAATGGCGTAGTAATGCTCTTCATCATGACATACAAGCTCGAAGAGAAATATTAGGTGTTATAAATTGTGTGAGAACCACGAGAGAGTAGAAGGACACCGTTACATAATAAAGAGGCCTACAAGAGACAGGTAGTATGGGAAATTATGACACAAATACCAACTGGACGAATACCGCTTAATTGCGTTTTCAAACTTAATCTGACTTACGCACGTTTGTTTCATCAGGAATCTTTTAGAAAAGCTACGGAAGATTCTCAACGCCACTGCTAATAAAAAAGGAGGCCTGCATGAAATATTAACGCTTTCAGCTGGAATCTGCATTCATCTCTGCTGGCGTCAATGTAACGAGGCTCACGTTAGACCTTTTCCCTATATTTTATTGCAAAAGTGTCAAATGGCTCATTGAGCGGAAAGGCTGACGTCATCTGTAGCCACGAAAAAAACGCAGTTTTCCCATTCGATGTGACGTCACGTCACGAGTGATCCTGGCATGCTCGTAGCACTGGCTCGCACTAGCGGGCTGGGGCTGTATGTACTGCTACAGCCGCTACATCGTCAGTGGCCGCGACCTCGCCAGTAGAGAAACGTGGCCGTACACACCAGTATAGCGCAGACGAAGTAATAGAACGAAAGAACGCAGCAAAACTAGCGAAGAGGCAGGCAGCTAAAACCACCATCGTCAAATCTGGCAATGCAAGGCGAACGGAACAGGCATTACCGCAAACATTACTCGCTGCGGAAACCACAGGGGACCGCACAGTGGTGTTCAATTGCATATTATTGCTTTCGCTTTCACAACTCATATGAAGTGATAGGCGTCCTGGTATTTTGATTTATTTATTACAAATTTTTTCAGCGTCAACATGAACAGATCCTTTTGATTGCTTAAAATTCCGATTGACATACGCTTGATTACAGACAGTTAGTGAGTCAGTGAACAAACTTTATTTTGGAGACCGAGGTATCGGTACCTGAAGGTTTCTGTTTGCGCAGCCCTGATGCTACACCTTTTTCAGTTCCCCTCGCGCAAGACATCATTGGACAGGAACTTCACAACTTTGGCCTACGTTGTGTCTGTGCTGTCACCAACCCCTGAGCCAACAAACGCCCTTCAAAGATTTTCGCTCCACCCCGACGCTTCTCTCCGAGTTATCGCACTCCGACTGAGTGGAGAACCACGGACGACCAGCCGGTATGTTTCACCTCTCGTCGCATTGGTCATGTCGCCAGATAGTGTCGCAACTCGTGGCCCTCAATACATTCGCATATAACTCATCCCGGCATGACGCCGCAGGATATTCACCGTTTATTTTATATTTTGTATGATCGCAACCCCACTTTGCCCTTCGACATGATCCTACCTTCTGTGCCCCGCGTTGCCACTGAGTACGCTCGTGAAATCATCGATTGCGCTCACATGGTGCGTCAAGTCGCCCTATCTCGCTTATTAGCCTCGCAGCATCTGCAAAAAGAGCATTACGACCGGTGCCACCACGATGTTAAGTTCGCCCCAGGTGCTTGGTTGATGCTTTGGTCACAATGTCGTCAAGCCGGCCTCTCCAAGAAGCTTCGCTATCGCTACGCAGGGCCTTATGAAGTCCTACGTCAAGTTAACGATGTCAATTACGAGATCGCGCCATTCCAGTTTCATCCATCCTCAAGTCCGCCACCTGTTGATGTCGTGAACGTTACGCGGCTGAAGCCATACTTCGCTCGCAGTTTTTCGCCTACCACGTGCCGAGACGGCGCTTCACCACCCGGCGGTCCTGTCACGAAAGGATGAAAGAAGAGAAACAGGCAAAAGAGGATCGCGAGATTCCGGCTGCTGCCACTTGTTACTAGTCAGCCATTTCAACCCCATTGTTTCTTCTTGTATATACATTGTAAATACAACCTTATACTCCAAACATCCCGTAACAATATTACTATTCTGTTTGTCTGTCTGGAGCACATTTTGTTTTCTGAAGCTACACAAACACACACACAAGCAAAAAAACTCAAACAGGAACACGCAGAGAACTCACCCCCACTATACTTCATATTACAAGCTGATTGTAGCACTGCCGTAGCTACAAGGCACAAACGGGCAATATCCTTGCGCAGCGGTGTATAGGTCCTGGCGAAACTGGCTGAATATTCGCTTTATTTTTGCTCGCTACATGAAATGGTACCGCGGTACTTGACATGTCAGGACCTTTGCGCGCGTATGTCGTCCAAGGAGAATAATTGTTGCAGGTACCGCCGGTAACCGGAAAACCCACCCTAACCGTGGCAACATGGCAGCTCCCATATAGCGCCGACCTAATTCGATCCTAATTGGCGCTTTTTTTTCTTGGCTCTCTGCCATGTCAGCGAAAAAACAAGCGGCAAAATACGTGATCGCCAAGTCTAATCTCAAGCTGATGTCAAATCATCAGTTATTTTTCGTCGCAATTATTGACATCCCCTGTTTGTTTTCCCGCTGCTAAGACTACAGACACACACCGCGGGTGTGTAGTTAACATACCTAGTTAGCTGCTAGTTACTACCTAGTTAACATACCTAGTTAGCTGCTAACATACCTAGCTAGTAGATAGCGCCTGAGCATTGGTACTATCCAAGCAGAACACAGTAAAAGCCCAATTGTTCACTGCATCAGTAATTTACTACATAGCTATAGTGTGGTATGACGGTAGCGAGCAAGCGACATGTAGACGCCGAGCAGACGCAGCTGAACATTTGTAAGGGCATTTTAACGCGACAGCGTTAAGGAGCTGGTGTCGCGTCGCAGAAAAGCCGGTGTCGTCGGCGTCGGTGTCGGCGGCGTTGGCCATGAGCGATAAAACGCAGCATGCACTTCATGAATAAAAAAACAACTTGCAAGTTGGGGTGGGAATCGAACCAGGGTCTCCGGAGTGTGAGACGGAGACGCTACCACTGAGCCACGAGTTCTTTTTTTTTTCTTTCATGGTATTTATTACAGTAGCAACAACCCGATATACACCAGTTGTGCATAGTCAGAGAATGGAGAGCACACTGACAGTCACTCAAAGAAAAGGCATCGTTCATACTGTGGGTAGAAATGTGGTTTCACTTTAAAAGGGTGGTAAGGATAGGCACCTCACCAAAATGGGGTACCAGTCCGGCTGGGTATCAAGTTCATCATAAACCTGCTTTAGGTGTAGGGTCATTTGGATGAAATTCACCCTTGTAGGTATAACCGTTTCGGACTTTCTGTCCATCATTCGCGTTTTCCACAAACTGTGCATTCCGATGAGAAAAAACATATCAAAAGGTGCACTATTATCAGCGGTCGGCAGCAGGTATCGCACAGTATGAGCGTTGATGTCAAAGTCTTTTTTTAAAGTCCGTTGGAGGACATCCCAACAGAGTATGGCGTCGGTGCAGCTAATAAAACAATGTTCAATCGTCTCTGGCACGTCACAAAGGCGACAGTTAACAGAAGAGACAAAGATGCCCTTTTTCTGTAGCCATGTTTTAACCGGTATGGTTTCACTATGAAGTTTATAAAAGAACGTTTTGCAGCAAGAGGATACATACATTTTACGAACTCGCTTTAGAACATCGTGACCTGGCCATTGAATGTATAGTGATCGGTAAGATGGAGGCGGAAAAAGCATACAGAATAGATCTTTGTATAACGTTTTACGCGACGCAGAGTACAAGTATTCAGTGGAAAACCGAACTGTCAGAAAACGAATCGCCAAGTAAACTTCTTGCATGAATCCCCACAAGCATAAACGCGAAGAAAAATTCGAAGAAACAATTAAGTCGGGTAACGCATTAACAAGTCTGACTTGCATGAATGACCGAAGTGTAGGATGCGATGTATCGCGAAAAAAGAAGAAACGAGACACTATTTGCCGCACATAAAGATGCACTAAACCCAGCCCACCTTCACTAACGGGCCTGAAAATATTGTCTTGCTTCATGGGCTCAAAAGTTGAAGACCATACGAAGGTTGCAAACATTCGGTGAAAGCGTTGGATGTAGAGCCTGGCACAATGTATAACTTGCAATACATAGTACATTTTTGTTGCCAAGAACTTATTGCAGGCCTCGGCTTTCCCAAAAATAGAAAGTCGGTGTGGAACGAATGTCTGGGCGTAACTTTGCAGGGCCGAAACTTGTTCTTTCCAATAGTGTGCGCTTAATTTATATGTGTCTAGCGGCACGCCGAGATACTTTGGCGGGACACCGGTCCAATTAACGCCTGCAAACTGAGCCAAACCATAAGCCTAAGCTTTTTGCGGAGTTCATTCGTGCTCCTGATACGCTGCCAAATTCCTCTATTGTTTATACTACCTTTTCAACACTCGACGTATCCGTGCAGAAGAACGCTAAATCATCTGCATAAGCTAAGACTTTTACTTCATGACACAGTATATTGAAGCCATGGATGTAACTCGACTGAATAACGCTTAAGCATAGCGGTTCCAGATACAGGACGAATAGTAATGGGGACATAGGGCATCCTTGTTTTACCGAAGAGCAAATGGAAACGGGTTTAGAGAGTTGGCCATTAATAACTAAACGAGTAGTACAACACGCATAACAAAGCTTAACGCCTTTAAGCACAACGGAGCCAACATTGGCATGCTCCAGAAGTGTAAATAATTAGGAGTGACTGACACCATCAAAAGCTTTAGCAAGGTCTACCTGGAGCATTGCAAGCTGCTCAGTGGAACCGTAACAGTATTGAAGGAGTGTACGGGCGATATGTATGTTGGTTTGAATGGATCGGCCCCTAATTCCACGCGTCTGATGGGAACCAATGAGAATTGACATCGCAAATTGCAATCTATTCAATAAAACGTTTGCAAAAATTTTATTATCCACGTTTGACAATGTGATTGGTCGGTAGCTTTCAACAGAACGCAGTTTCTCCTTATCTGCACTTTTTGGAATTAAAACTGTGTGGGTTTTGCAAAAAGATTGCGGAAGGGTGTCTACCTCTAAGCTTGTAATAAAAATGTCCAATAATATGGGGCTGATAATTGGTTTGAAAGCTTTGTAAAATTCACAGGAAAGTCCATCAGGGCCGGGTGTTTTCGACATAGGCAGCTGATCAATAGCTAGTTCAATTTCTTGGATCGTAAGGCTACCACTCATAACTGCACATTCATCATCCTGTAATGGTTTTACAAGAGATACAAAACTCTCTAAAACTTTTGCATCGTGATCATCCGGAGGGGCACTAAACAACATAGTGTAGAAAGTTTCGAACTGAGAAATTATGTCATTAGTATTTGTTTGAAGACTACCTGCGGAGTATATTTCCGGAATTACTTTGGAAACAGCGGGACGTCGCTCGTCAAGTAAAGCTTGACGTGTTGGTTGCTCAGACTGCAGAGCACGCCTATTTCGAGATCGAACTCGCGCACCTCTGTAAGGCAGTGCATCATACTTTTGCAACTCACATTTAAGATGTTCTATGTCAACAATGTAAGTGCCTGGCATTTCGCATTCCATCTGATAAAGGTTGTGTAGGCTTTTAAGAAGTATTGTTTCTTCCTTCTTTCGATAGAATGCTTTCAGCGATCAAATTTCTATAGCCACTGTACGAACCTTTTGTTTAAAAAGTTCCCAAGCTGCAAATAATGGCAAGTCAGTAGAAAGAGAATTTTTTAGGGTCATGCGCACGCGATTAATAAATTCCTGATCATTTAGGAGCTCAGAGTTAAGCTTCCAGAGTGCCCACTGTGGTCGGAAATTAGTTACAGATTTCTCACCAATTTTTGCAATAACCATGCAATGATCAGAGAACGAAACTGGGATAGTAGTGCAGGACAGTTCCCGGGAGAGGAGGGATGAAGAAACATAAATCCGATCAAGGTGGGCATAAGAGCGACCTTGAATTCGTGTATGAGAGCGAGCTCCCTGTTCCATCGAGCAACTCGTGGAGCATCGAGCTCCACGAGTTCGATGCTTCAAAGCGGTACAAAAGCCCCTCTAGTGAATGCGGTGTTGCCTTAGAAACGCGCTGTTTCTGAGGCTCAGGCGTGCGTCGCTTGCTCAGGCGCACATTTCGTTGCCGCGCCGAACGCGGCGTTGCTCGACGCTCACCGCGTCCGATGCGGGGCGCGTAGTCGCTGTGCCATAGCCCATTGTCTTACACCCCTTGGCGGGTCGACGGGAACGCTGTTGCATTTTCCCTTACTAATTGCAAAGAAGGCGGCACGGTAACTGCAGGGAAGGCGTACAAGTAAAGCAAAGCTCTTCTTTCGCACGCGTCAAAACTCAACTTACTGTTACGGCGCCAAACCCTTTACTCTTTGCATCTATTCGCTAACCATGGAGCATGCAACAGGATTACAAGCACGGCATAAGATGGATGCCGCGGGAGCACAACAGTGGTGCAAACTTTGTGAACGAGCCTAGAATGCCGCTAATGTGTATCCCACCTCCCTCGCCCCCCCCCCCCCCCCAAGAAATATAGGTCCGCGCCATTCCACTATGCGAAGAAGGATGACTAGCGAAACCGTGTATGCGGCGCCTTGATGGCGATCTGTACCTACACCGCAGGTGTACCCGGCATTGCACAAACTTCGGGATGGGAGCCCGTATGGAGAGTGCTTAACGCCAGCGTTACCTCCGCGGCGGGTCGGCTCGGTATTGCCTTATTTTCGGTATCACCCCACGTATGAGGAGCTTTGTCTCCTACACACGGCAATGACCCTGCGAGAACTAGGCCTGAACAGCTTCGCTGTAACATTGGTTATGACCTTGTGTTCTTGAACAATTAATTATTTACCTATATATTAGTTACTGAGGATGAAGAACGCTGGAGCAGTGGCACGAGCGCGTACGCGTGGTAGCTCCCAGGGGCGCCAACGAGCCAACTGTGGAAGAAGACGACTCTGCTGGAGCACGTCCTGATGATGATAGTTTTGTATCTGCAGACGGATGCGAGTTAGGGGTACTATCCCTGAAACGGCTTCGCTGTGAAACACTGATTCCTACAAGTAACGATGAATAGCTTGTCGTACATAACCAGTTTTCAATACTGAAGGAAAGGGGGGGGGGGTCTGTAAGTGTACACCTAGTGGAGTGTCCAATTCGGTCGCCGCTGCGGGGATGCAGCTGTATGGGCTAGGCGGAGATGAGTGGCCCCAGCGAATAAGCAGAGGCCGAAATGGAAAGTCTACGACATGCATTCCAACAGAATACCACAGCTTGAAAAATTCAGCGAGAGGCACTAACTGCACTTTACTTATCTCTTCCTATTTCCGCCTTAAAACAACTCACACACATAATCAATTACGAGTGTTGATGGAGCCGCATTTGTATTGGTGCTGCTAATGTTAGTTATAATGGCCAGTCACCAACCTTACTCTGGCTATTCCATCCACTTCTCACTAACTACATATTTATCACCAAGGACTGCCGAGACATTGAGTAACGCTAATATTATACTTCATAATTTCTTTGTACACTTTAGTCAAGCATCACCAAGTGTAACGCAAATCTGTGCCTTAAGCTATGCCGTTGAAGTAATTTCTCTTTACGGGTGTCGAAAGAAGGTGTTTGTTCATGGACGCCAAATACCTAATAATTATGACACATTCGGGTTGTTGTTTAAGAGCGATGTGACCTCGCTACGAATTGAGTGAAAAATAGATTGAAAGCTATATTATGAAAATGTCCCAACATGGAAATAACAATCTCGCTTCCTTGTCTTCAATGAAATCTGCTTATGCTCGGAGTAAGGCTTAGTTATTATTTTACAAGATCTTTGGGGCGCTGACAGGGCGCTCCTAAATCACCACGCGAATAAGGTATTGAAATGTCACAGTTTCGACCGAAAGACGAAGCATTGATAGCGGTAGCAAAGTTGTAGAAACTACATGAAGTACGGCTCGTTGTTTTGACATCCGCATTAAGTGCAGTAAGACTTCACTTGCGAGTAAAATTACGTGTTTGGATAGCACCGGCTAATTAATAGATGATAAAGCCTGAATGATATAGCCAGCTAAATAAGGAACCAGGACGCTGACGCATACGTATTGGCGAATCTCCTTATCGCGTTTTCCCTCGACTGCAACACTGCCCTCTGTCATTCTGATTGAATGTTCGGTGCTTCACGAGGTTACTTATCTGTACGCATAGCACAAATGAATTTAACCTGTAAAAGTTGACAGACCCTCAAATTGGTACGAATCCACTGGCGCGAACTGCACGATAGGGAAGCATACGGCCTGCCGCATAAAGTTTTTCGCTTAAAAAACAGCTTTCATAGAAAGCGTAATTCGAATGACTGTGCCAGCGGCTGTGAGTTTCGAACTGATCAACATTCATCGCATCCTTTTAGTGTTTAGCGGCAGCTTTCTGAGGAACTTCAGTTCCTTCTGCAAAGGAACTTTCAGTTTCCTTTGCAGCGTAGTTGACGCCATAGCTACTTGTCTCCCGATATTTACCCTCATCAAGCGACTATGTCACGCTAAATATGAAATACAGTTCACTTGTGTGAATATTAGGTTTCCTTGTTTTGTCTTCGTTGTTTCCACGCGAGGAGCTGCTATAGATCTGGTGAGGCAAGATAGAGTGTTCCACGGCGTTCTCGACAATGTTTTGCGTTCTGCTGTTACGCATTCCTCAGACAGACAAGACGCGATTTGTCGCGATCAGTATAACTGTCGCGTTGCTCTTATGACTACTCTTCAATGAAAGGGTCTTTCCGTTAGTAATTTGACTGCACTTAATTTGCTTGTACAAAAAGCGATATTTCACACTTTTCTCGTTTCAATGTGCTCCTGTAACTAAGTCTTTTATTTCGCTCTGTGGTGAGTAATACACAACAAATTGAATGCATTGCAGGTAACTCCAGGACGCCCCCAAAAAGGCTTCTTACGTATTAAGTTACAAGTTACTCTCAAGGGCTGCAAATAGAAATGAACCCCAACCTTATGCTCACGTGCATTAAAGTAGCAATTGTCAGCAAACTTGAGCAATTCAAAGAAACCTCACACTCTGCGAAACTTTTAGGCACAAGAAAAATAAAATGAATTACACTTGCACAAAATCAAGCGACCCAGTCCTAATGTCGGACGAGGCCTACGTAAAGAAAGTGAAGCCGAAACGTCATGAATATTTCACGACGACGTGTGTTCGGGCCAAGCTCATTGTTTTTTTCATCGGTGTCGATAGGCAATTTTGTGTTCTAAAAGAATCAAGTACGGAGGTTAGCAAGTTGTCAGAACATTTCATTCGTCACAATGCCTCAACCACACAAAAATACTTCTGAAATCCCTTACGTCAGATTGACGTATAGCGGCGCTGGTGCTTCTATACTTGACATGCACCAAACGACGAAATGTTTGATTTTGCAAGTGCTAAACCTATTCCTCTAGTTTGAAAAACGAGGAACATATTGCGAAAGGAGGAGAAGCGGCGGCAAGAAAGGAAGAAATGGTCGATAGTTTGTGGTTCATTGGCCTACCCATTGTGTGGGTGAAACGGAACAGACATGATCCATGTCGTTCGCCTGTAGAGTCATTCTACCTAAAGGATCATACCCCCTTAATCAATGACATGTAACCCCTAAGCGCTGCCCATATGAGGTTAGATTTCGCACACGCACATCACGAAACGCAGGAAACTAGCCCGAGGCATCTTCACTGTCAACGGGGACACGGAATATTATAAAAAAAGGTACTTAAATGCCGTTCTGATGCAAAAAAAAAATTGACTTATAGCGAATTCGTTTTGACTAGTAAACAAGGAGCTAACAAAGTACCCATATTTCCCACGATGGCAATGTTTTTATTTATGCACTTGTGATTGCGGATGGTTTCAGCAATTTTTTGCGTTCCTGATATCTCCATTCAAAGAGGACAGAGCTCGTGTGCACCAAAGCGTCTACGACAACAATTTTATATATTTCAAGCTACGGCTAATGAGGTGGCTTCAGTAATAAAGAATTCAAAATGAACTAACGCTGGACAGGTCAACATTCAACCCGCTGATGTTAAACTAATTTATAAATCAATGTCATTTTTTTCATTCTCAAATTTTTCACCTCGGTATTTATAGCAAGCACATTTCCTCTCGAGCTTAAACGTGCTAAGGTTACTATAGTTTTTAAGAAACGTGTTCGCTCATTACTGTTCACCTATAGGCCAATCTGTGTTTTACCCTTCTTAAGGAAGGTCAAAGAAAAAAATGGCTGTGGCTTAGGTAAGGTTAAGCCCAGGATGCGAAGCATACTAGCCTTTATTTTAGTTGTTGAACCACTGTTTAGCCTGGTGAACTGCTGTTGCTTGGCTATATTTGGTTCGGCTAGACGAAGAAACAACTCATGCATTACTTCTTCGCCTTCAAGAGTGGAACGCGACAGCGTTCCCGTCGACCCGCCAAGGGGTGTAAGACAATGGGCTACAGGGCAGCGACTACGCGCCCCGCATTGGACGCGGTGAGCGTCGAGCAAAGCAGCGTTCGGCGCGGCAACGAAATGTGCGCCTGAGCAAGAGACGCACGCCTTAGAAACAGCGCGTTTCTAAGGCAACACCACATTCACTAGAGGCGCTTTTGTACCGCTTTGAAGCGTTGTACTCGTGGCTCAGTGGTAGCGTCTCCGTCCCACACTCCGGAGACCCTGGTTCGATTCCCACCCAGCCCGTCTTGCAAGAGTTGAGCCAAAGCCACTTCTCCTCTGTCGTGACGTCACGGTGTCACGTGATTTCATGGTCACCGCCGCGCCTGAGGAGCTGGGTTGAGCCCTCGTAATATGCTTCGCATGAAAATAATCGAAGGAGGATTGATGAAATGTTTGAGCAAATTTATTATTTTTGCACCTGACAGATTTGCATTTGCATTCGATTATCTTATACTCACCTAGCACTTGTAAAGGCACGTCACTAGAGTGACAGGAACGCGCGCGACACCACAATCGCGGCGAGCGTCTGCGCAGCAGACGCGCACATGTAGGCCAGTTCACAATCGCGTTTTGTGGGACTTGTCCGCGACACTTGGCATCCCGAGTTGTCTCGTTCCATTCGATACTTCTCGTGAAAACGTGCGTTCCGTACAGCCAATTTAGTCTTTCAACGAGGGTGTCGCGGAGATAGAAGTGGCTTTGCAGTGGAAGCCTTTTGGGAGATGGTCCGTGCGTAGGCCTGTTAGTATGACAAATCCAACGCCGATCTCAAGTGCAAGGCATGTCGCATACGGACGAGAAGACACCGGTGAGTGTTGACATTATAGTACTTGTTTGTTGTGTAACACCAACGTCTCCAGAAAGCGGACGAGAAGGCTATAGGTGCTCCCTCTCTGGCGGCACAGGGAAACTGAGCGCCAGGCACACACCCTGCTTAACCGCCTGCACGCAACTCCTTGTACTTGAAATCGGTGTTGTATTTGTCATACTGACAGGCATACGCGCTTATTGTCTCCAAAATGCTTCCATTGCGAAACCACTTCTTCCTCCGCGTCTCGACAGCGATGTGGGAAGGCTTAACGAAAATGGCCTTATTGGCTGAACAGCGACTCTGATATTTTACGGCGTGCGTGTACATGCTCGATCTCAGAGGCCATACATTACGATTCTTTGCTTGTGAGACAGGTGGTGCTAGAAGTGTGCGGTTCACTTCTTACTGGTGCTGGTTTTGCGGTAGCCGCGAAGAACAGGGTCTCGCTCCGATTCGTGCAGTGGCCGCGCGTTGCAGCCGCTTTTCGTGAATCTTGTCTTTCGCGACCGCATCGCTGGACGCCCTCGCCGGGTCGCGTGCGTTTTTGTCGCCAGTGTGAACGCACCTTTTCTGACGAATAAGAGAAGGCCATTGGTGACAGTAAATCCAACGGATTCTTATTTGTACACGTTTCAAAATCACTCGATGGCAATGAACAATGGCACTGGCAACGAGATTGGTGATGTTAAACTACATTCAATGGTTATAACAGGTCCTCGTTTACTACAACTACGAAACTGCTTACGAGACAAGTACCAGGTTGTTAGGGTTCCAGGTGCTTGGTCTAAACATATAATGACTAATTTATCCTTGCTACAAGGATCGGTTTTGGGCCCGTTACTCTCTTTAGTTTATAATAAGGATGTACCTAACTGCCTAGCATCTTCTAAGGGTATACTACATTCCAATGACAAAACAATCATTTAATCTGGTGAATGTTGGTCAACCGTACTAACCGGCCTTAGTAGACATATTCAATTAGTAGAATGGTGTAAATTGAATAGGCTTACCAAATTTTTTACTAAATCTAAACTTAACGTATTATCATTCCAAAATTAATAATGGCTATTCATTCCATGTGAATCTATCACACGGAACACGTATTCACATTAGGGCACGTCTGCTGCATTGTTCGTGCTGCTGCAGTGTACTTTTGACATTATGTACATTTGCAGAGATGGAATTACCTATCTTCATGCATCCTTTTCGTGTTCCCGCTTGCCCATTTACCCTCGCCAATCCACTACATCGCTGTATATATGAAAGATAGCGACATTTGTGTCAGGTTTAGGTTTGTGTGTTCTATTTTCTTCGTTGCTTTCTCGTGAGGAGTCACAATAGATTTCGAAATGATAGAGACAGTGTTCCCTGCTGTTTGGGTTGATAATTAGCGCTCTCCTGTTCCACAATACTCAGACAAACAACACGCGATTTGTCACGGCAGGTGTCCTTAGGTATCACCTCAGAGACACGAAGGCAAAGCTTGTAAAGCCTTTTCATCTGGACGCACCTTAAACCTCCTTAATGCAGCCTAATTCACCTTAATCGATCTTAATTCAGCCTAATTTTTCTTAATCCTAATGTACCCTTATTATACCTTAAGCGCGATACGGAAGTACGTTAATGATTTCGCTTAAAAACCTGGTCTTAAACAGACACTACCTTGAATGGAATGCCCGAGACCCAGTGAATGTGCGTCTCTACCTAAACAAGGTTCACCGCATGCTTTTTGCGTACTGTGGCGTCAGCTCTGCGAGGAATAGGTCGATTAATTCGCAGCCTAGTTGCCACCATAGCACTTCTGTCTCCCGACATTCACCCTCACCGAGCCACTATGCCACGGTAAATGTGAAATACAGTTTACCTGTGTCAATTTTTGGATTGTGTATTTTGTTTTCTGCGTCGATTTCTAGCAAGCAGTTACGCTTGCTACGCTGCTACGCTTGCTCTATAAGGAGCAAGCGTAGCAGGGCGCGGCAGAAAGTTAGGTGGGCATATGAGATTATGAAATTTGCAGGGACAACATGGCCGCAGTTAGGACATGACCGGGTTAATTCGAGAAGTGTGGGAGAGGCCTTTGCCATGCAGTGGACGTAGCCAAGTTGTTCGTGGTGATGATGATGATGATGAAGGCCTATTTCATTATTATTTTAAGATGACGTAAATGGAAAATGGGTCGTATCAATCAACCAAGAAAGTCACCTTAAACATAAAACTCTACTCATAATACATACATACTCTACATAATACCGAACCTAATAATATATAATATTCTGGACGCGGATACTAACGCCTATAAGCTGAATACTAGACGGACTTTGACGACACATCTTCAAAGCTCAGCTCGCAATGAATGGGAGAAGACGAGGGGGTCTGATGGTGATTAAGCTGGCGATGTGTAATTTAAGTAATCTATCCATGAGAACGGAAGGGATTCTCTATTGGTGTGCAACATTTTACGCGCCACATTAAAAGCATGCTGTAGAGGAGAGTAGGACTATCAAGCGTTTGCTGTTTCGTCTTTGTAGGTGGGAGAAGGTGACGAGAAATTGTGCCAGTTGGTTCCTTGATTCTTTCTTGGGAAACTAAGAAAGAGAAATTAAACATTAAGTTTCCAGATGCTAATTGTAATGAGACCTGTACGAAATGAGTACGCTTATCAGAGGTTTAGATATGTTCTGTTCAAGATGCACTGTTCGGTACTATTTATTTGGGCTCGTTGCGTTTGCTTTCTGCCGTGGAATAAAAGAGCATTACATTTTCGCTAGAAAACGCACCATTGCAAGCAGTACCAAGGTTGAGTACTATAGCGTGAAGGCGTCTCACAAAGCTGCCGTCTTCAACAGTGCAGCTAACGGCGTTGGTCCGTGTTGAAAAAATTGGCTGTGGCTTAACTCAGCAATGCCAGGATATACGTAGCTTGGCGGTACAGTTGTGTTTGGTTAATTTTTCAGTCTTTCGCGCCGGCTGGCAGCTGCTCGACTTACCTTAACCTCCATGCCGAGTGCGCTGCATCAACGGTCTCTCCCGCGCATTTATACGCACGGTGCGCCCGCCTCGCGCATGCGCATTGAGGCGCTGTAAATGCGCGTTGTCCGACGTTATCGGCGCGCGGGCGAGCGTCGTTAGACGCCGTGGGCGTCGGAGCGCGTTGGCCTGGTCTGGTTACGTTGTCGGCTCCAGTGCATCGAACCGTGGGTCCAACTATACATGATGTTGTTCTCGCCAACGTGACGTAACGTGTTCGCCCGTTCACGCTCCGTCAGACTATATTTAGGCCTTAACAGGAAGCTTTAGCTCGGGCCCAACTCCGACGCGGCCTATTCAAATACATGTAAAACGCAAAAACGTTTTTATGAGATAACCCCTGCACCGATATTGATGAAATTTGTTGCATTTGAAAGAGAAAGTTAAATTCTAGTGACTGTTGGAAGCAGAATTTCGATTTAGGGCTTGAATTTTCTTAAATAGATTTTCAAATATTTGACCGTTTGAAAAAAATAGAAGCACAAAGTTTACAAATTCATAGCTCTGCATCCAGAACTGATATCGCGGTTCTGTAAACGGCATACATTAGATCATTCAAAGCGGACAAATTCAATATGTTATTTTACATCTTACCTGAATTCGTTACGTTGGTTACAACGGTTTTGCAAAAGTTGTATTTCCCTATGATTAAATTTTTTTATATTCATGTGTAACATATCAATTTTGTCCGCTTTAGATGTACTATTAGATGCAATTCACAGAATTGTATTATCATTTTTAGTCGTTGAGTTACAGAGTTGTAAACTAGATAGTTTCGTTTTCTGAAAATTTTCGATTTTTGGCAATTTTTAATAAAAAATTGACGGCTTAACTCCAAAATTCGAAACCAACAGTCACTAGATGTTAAGTTTGTCTTTTAAATGCAACAAACCTCGTGAACTCTGGTGCAGTGGTTGCCGAGAAAAACGAATTCTCCTTTTACATGTATTTAGATAGGAGCACTCGAGCTAAAGCTTCCTCTTAAATGAAGCAGTGGGCGCACACGGCGCCGGCGCGTCTGTTAAGGGCCGTTTATAGTCCGACGTAACGCCCACGCGCGCGCACGCTACGTCACGTCGGCGAAAACGACCCCTCTACCGCCGCAGCTAACGTTACCGGCGGCTTCCAACGCGCCCCGACGGGCCCGGCTTCGATATGGCTCCGGAGCCATTCGCGCGTCGAAGACGGCGGAACTCTCGCACCACAATGCACTGCGCGCGAAGAAAAAGGCGCCAACACAACTCCGCAGACGGCTTTTGCGAACGGCGCGCGACTTGGGGAACCTTCTGCGCATGCTCCGTAGATACCAGCCTACGGCGCGTGCGTTGAAGTATGGAGGCGATGGCATCTCGGCTGGCGCAGCGCAACCGACGTAGCGTGACTGACCGCGAACGACGGTCGCCCGCGCGCCGATAACGTCGGACTATAAACGGGCCTTAACCATTAACGCGCCTGCCACGCGTGCGCGTCGATATTACGAATTGAATTCTGGAGTTTTTCGTGCCAAAACCACGATTTGATTATAAGGCACTTCGTAGTGGAGGGACTCTAGATTCGTTTTGACAACCGGGAGACACATTACGTGCCCCCAATACACGGGGCACGGCGTTAAACCACCTTAAAGCATGCATGTACACCGGACGCAGATGTGCGTTGTTGCTGTATCAAAGGGCCTTAAAAAGCGGGATGGCTTTTGTTTCATGCACTGTGAATAACTGTACAAACACATTTTTGAACTATAAGGCGACGTAGTAGTACTGTCGATCATGAAATGCTAGTTCGAGGAGGAATACGAAGAGCAGCTAATAGTTGGATAAACCCGTAAGAGCGCAGCGGCACTTAGAAGAGGCAGGTGTTATATGAAATATTTTAATACAGATGCAAGCTGCGTCAACACCGCTCAGCGGCGTGTATAAACATTAGCCTGACACACGTACGACTCTTTCATCAGGAGTGATTTAGGTAAGCTTCTCCAGGTTCACAATGCAACTGCTACTAAAATAGAAAACATGCATAGAATGTAAACGCTTTCTGCTGGAACCTGCATTCAACTCTGCAGGCGATAATGCCATCGGGCTCATCTTAGAATGCTTCCCTAATATTTTGATGCGAAAGCATCAAATGGCCCATTGAGCCAACAGGCTGGCGTCGTGTGTAACAGTGGAACAATGGCGTTGACGCCTCGCCACGACCGGGCCTTGCACGGTCGTTACGCTGGCGCTCGCTTGCTGGCTCGGGCAGCACGTACCGCTAGGGTATCTGGACCGCCCACGTAGTGAGCAGCCGCAACCTCGGAAGCAGCGAAACGTGGTCGCCTACTTTAGTGCACCGCACACGAAGCAAGACAAGTGGCAGCCAGTTAAATCCACTATCGTCGTGAACTGCCCGAATACATGGTGGGCGGAACGTGCATTAAGGGAAACATTACTGGTAGCGCAAACCTCGAAGGACCACTCAGCGGTGTCCAATTGGACAATGTTGTTTCCGCCTTCACAAGCCATAGGGAGTGCTTAGGCATACTCCGATATTTATTTATTTACTTTGAATATTTTCAGAGCACGAAGGCAGGATAGGTATGAATGGGATAGTTACTAATGTGTGCAATGAAATGGCAACGCACAAAACGTTGCAAGGGATTTTTCCAAAGCGATGTTGAATTGTTCTGCATCTGCGATGGCAACAGTGTAGCAGGGAAGAATGTTTCATTCGCTGCTTGCTGATGCGAGAGAATAATCATGATATATGTAAGAGCCACGCGGTGGAAAGCTTCATTCGAAAATGTGTATTGATTTCAGCTGGGACCTGCATTTAAGTCTGCCGGCGATAATAGCATAGGGCTCGCCTTAGAATGCTTGGAATATTCTAAAAGGTGTATTGATTTCATTACGACGTGTGAAGCACGCCGTAATCACATGACCAATTTCTGTCTCAGTTTCTTTCTCTTTACATGATCTCCTTACATGATAATTTCATTCATTTAATCATTTACCGTAACGGAGGGGCGGTGACTGATCGGTCGCAATCCGTCCCAATTACATTATAAAATCTTAACTCAGATGATATGTGATAAGGGATGATTAAGAATATTGACGGAGATTAGGTTCGCAGAAAGAAAAGAAGACAAACATTTGCTTTACTTTTATTGCCTTTTGCGTAAACGAACCAATAAATATTACTGTTCAGTTTGAGAAAGATTTTGTATATTTGGAGTGTGTTTCTCTTGAAATTATACACCCAAAACACAAGCAAATAAACTCAAACATAAGGACGGAAAAAATTAACCGCTGCTAGGCAGTTTGCAATGGCGTAATGGGGTGGGCTACTAGCCGCGTTGCAGTCGTTCCTGCTCGATATCCATAGAATGAGATCGAAGCAAAACAATCGACGCTTATAGTTGCAAATTCACTGACTGCTTTGATAAGGCCACTATATGCACGACGGTGTGTTATGCACACAGCTACTTCTCAGAAGGCGCGCTCATGTTTGTGTTGGCAGTACTCTTGCCAGTAGGGGAATTCAGAAGGCTGCCCTGGCTACTCTATAGACCCCATTTAGCTGAACATGTGTCCGCTTAGCTTTTTCGTTTTTGCAGCCAAACGCACCGCACCTTTCTTGAGACCTGCAACATGTGGTCATCCATGGGGTGGATGCCGTGACGGTGACGCCAACTGCGTGAACAAGCCTAGACTTCCTCTATGTGTAGCTTATGTGTATTCCTTCCAAATGAAAGAAGGCGAGTAGTTCTAGGAGGAAATCGGTCGCTTGGCCAACATGTCCGATGCTATTTATCAAAACAGAACTTTTGGCTGGCATCAGCGGACTGTCGATGGAGCCAATGAGATCCTTGCTGCTAGCATAAGCCATCATGCCTAGCCACCATGCTTTGAACAACCCTAGACTTCCTCTATGTGTAGCTTATGGGTATTATTTACAAATGAAAGAGGGCGAGTAGTTCTGGGAGGAAATATGACCGATGCTATCCTTCCAAAGGAAACTTTTGGCCAGCGCCGACGTCCTGTCGATGGAGCCACGTAATCTTTGCTGCTAGCATAAGCTATCATGCCTAGCCACCATGCTTTGTCTGAGTATTCCATATATCTTTACCTCAATAAATAATTACAATCCCAGTCTGCAAAAACATAACGCAATGTTACCATACGTCGAGGTTTCTTTATGTTCTTTAGTCAAACGTCGCTAAGTTTAACTTGAATGTATGCCTGAAGGTATACTATTCATCTGTGCTGTACTTGTTCATGATGCGTGTCGAAAGCATCTGCAAATTCAGACGCACGTATTTACTAATTATGTCATCTTCGGGTGGTTATTTGAGAGCGCTCGGCAGAGAGTGAAAAATAGCTTGAAAGCTATGTCACGAGAATTCCCGAGTATGAAAATAATTATCTCGATTCCTTATCTTCAATGAAGCCTGTTTGGGCTACCAGTAACGCTAATTTGGCATTTTACAAGATCGTTGGGGCGGTGCTATAGCGATGTAAAATGACCACCGTAATACACTATCTAAACATCACAGTTTCGCGCGAAACGCGAAGCATTCATAGCGGTCGCAATGTATTAGAAATCTACAGGAACTACGGCTCGCTGCTATATCAGCCGTATCAATTGCAGTAAGATTTCGGATTATCATTAAATGAGCAAGTATGAAGTCCACAGCTAAAAAATGGACAATATAGCTGGAATGATTTAGCCCTATAACGAAAAAACGATGATGCTGACACACATATTTAAGCTAATCGCTTTTTCGTGTGTTCACTCGACTCCAACTATGCCCTGCGCCCCCTGTTCACTGATTGAAGTTTTATGTGCCACTGCAGGTTACGTATGGGCGAGCTTACCGCAAGGGACTTTAACCTACGATGGGTGACCGAAGATATAATTTGTACGAATCCACTTGCACGAACCGCACCTCTGCGGATCGGGTGGGTGGCCTCATAAAGACCTTCGCTTAAAACCAGCTCTCAAACAGACAGTATTTTGAATGCCTGTGATCCAGCGGCGTTGCATCTCGAAGTGAACAAAAGTCATCGCGTCCTTTTTCTGCTTTGTGTCGACAGCATTGCAATTTTCATAGAGTTTCCTTCGCAGCGTATGTCTGCCATCACTCGTGTGCCTCCCGATATTTACCCTCCCCAAGCCACTACGCCATGGAAAATACGAAATATAGTTAACTTGTGTCTTATTTAATTTTGGGTGTTGAGTTTTATTTCATTGTTTTCTCGTGAAGAGTTCCAGAAGATCTGGCGAGGATAGAGGCAGTATTGGCCGGTATTTGAGTCTAAGCTTTGTGTTCTCGTGTTCCGCGGTTCTCAGACAGACAAGACAAGATTGGTCACTAGCAGTCAAATCGCTGGGTTGCCCTTATGAATTCTGTTTTATCAAAAGGTGTACGCCTTTTCGTTAGTAACTTTACTGCATATTCCATAAAGAAATAGCACTATTTCTCATTTCGTGGTTTTCGTATTGCCCTGGAAATAAGTTTTCTCCACATCTGTCTGTCCAACAACACGCCCCAAATTGAATGTTACTGAGAGACATGCCAAAAATAACTTAGAATGTCTCAAGGTACACGTTACACGTTATGGCTACAAGCAGCAATGAACGCCAATCATGCTTGTTTTCAATAAAGGTACAGTGGTCTGCAAACTTACGCAACGCAAAGTAACCTCACGCTCCCAGAAACATAGAGGCAAGAAAGAGAAAATAACTACTCGTGTACCATACCAAGACAACCTCTTTCTTAATGACAGATGAAGCCTACGTACACAGAATGACGCCGGATTGGAAGTCGGGCGGCGACGCCACCTTCAAATTCCTGAGCCAGCTCGCAATGACGTCTTTAATTTTTCCTAAGGCGTCTGTTCGGGCGCAGCTCATTTTTTCATCGGTATCAATGAGCAATAGCACATTCTAAAGGAACCTAATTTCGAAGTTAGCAAGTTCTGAGAACAGTACTCACGTACGGGGCAGGAACCTGGAGGATTACGAAAAGGGTTCTACTTAAATTGTGGACGACGGAACGAGCTATGGAAAGAAGAATGATAGGTGTAACGTTAAGGAATAAGAAAATAACAGATTGGGGGAGGGAACAAATTCGAGTTAATGACATCTCATTTGAAATCAAGAAAACGAAATGGGCACGGGCAGGACATGTAGTGAGGAGGGAAGATAATCGATGGTCATTAAGGGTTACAGACTGGATTCGAAGGCAAGGAAAGCGTAGCAGAGGGCGGCAGAAAGTAAGGTGGGCGGATGAGATTAAGGCGTTTGCAGGGACAACATGGCCACAGTTAGTACATAACCGGGGTACTTGGAGAAGTATGGGAGTGGTCTTTGCCCTGTAGTGGGCGTAACCAGGCTGATGATGATGACGATGAGAACATTTAATGAGGTGCAACGCCTCAACCACGGAAATTTTCCTTTAGCATTTATATTGACTTGCGGCAGTGTCGACACAACCAAGCATTGCCTCACGTACTTTCTGTGCATGTGCAGCAATCTTGCCTTGCTTCCTATCGTTATTCCCACGTGTGAAGTAAGCACTGGCTTCCGTGGGCGACAGCATCCTGCGAGTCCTACAGGTGTCGTTGGCTTCTCCGAGCACCCCTTATAACAAGCAGGACCCTCACCGAGGCTTCACTGGCGGCTGCGACGGGGAAAGAAGCATTCCCTGTCGTATTTTCTCTGCAATATCAGGTTAGTTTTGTAAAAAAAAATTATTGCCCAATCTTGTGACCAGCTTTTGACTAGCTCCCTATCGCTGCTGCCACGTTTTCTTATGCTCCGTTGTGGCCTTGCGCGCAAAGTGTTTTCGTCACCGCTTCGTCGAGAACCTAAAACTGCGGACAATTTCAAAACTGCCTCAAAGCGTGGCTGACCTGGAACAATACTCTAGAATAAACAGTGCAGAGGACAGGGGTGTCCCCTGCACCAAAGGGGTGCACTGCATCGCAGTCATGCAAAGAGCCATCGCCGCTAAATCTGGGTGCCCGGTAACGGCCGGTGACCTTGATGTTGCTCGAGTGCCTACAAAAGTTCAAGACAAGAAAACATCGTAGCCATATTCCGTACGCGCATAAGAAGGATAAATTGGTCAGTAAGGCACTTAAGGCTAAGCTTCATCTCAGTGGCATCTGTGTGAATGCTTTTGTTGACAGCGAGATCTATTTCAAGAACACTTGAGACTGCCAAATGAGGCTCGGTTTACGAAGGCGCTGGCTTTGAGGAAAACACAACACAAATGGGAATTTTATCGGAAATAAGAGCCAGGAAAGCCGAGAAAGCCAGGGTGTACCACATTGCACATGAATCAGACCTACCGCTCATTAAGTAATCAGCGTTCAGTTTGTGCCCGCCTTACTCTTGCGTTACTCTTGCGCACTAACTAGACACCCAGTCTTACTATCAGATGAGGCCTACGTAAGCTGGATGACGTGGAAACAAAGTCGGGTAAAAAAACCGCTTTCAATTTCCTCCACCATCTCGAAGTGGCGTCATAAATTTTCTGGATGACGTCTGTTCGGAGCCAGCTCATTCTTTTATTATCGGTATCGATGGGCAATATTGTCTTGTAAAATATCAATTACTGGGGTAAGCAAGTTAGGAGAACATTTACTGCCCTCCAACGCCTCAACCACAAAAATATTCTTTTGAAATCCGTGATGTCACAATTATCCATACTAGCACTGGCGTGTATACGCTAAATGCGGAAAGTGGAACTTGGAATTTATTTTATATACTAGTAATAAACCTACTGCCACGAAATAACCAAAAATGTAGTTTTGCAGAATGAATTCTGTGTTAAACCAGATGTAAGGCCTGTTTGAGTGTTCTTTTAAGAAAGCGTAAAAGGAAAATGGGCCGTATCAATAAACCAAGAAACTCATCTTACACACAACAATATTCTGAACAAGGATGCTAACTCCTAGAAGCTGAATACCAGACATACTTTGAGGACGCTTCTTGAGACCCGCTCAGAATAAATCGGAGAAGACGATGAGATCCGACGGTGATTGTTTAAGCTGCCGCTGTGTAATTTAAGTAGTATATCCATGAGAAGAGAAGTGATTCCCTATTGATGTGCACCGTTTAACGCGCCGCATTAAAAGCATCTTGTTGTAGGAGAATCAAGCATTGGCCGTTTCATCTTTGTAGGTGGGAGAAGGCGACGAGAAATTCTGTTAATTGATTGGTTTATTTGTCCTCGGGCCACCACGAAAGCTAAAATATATTAAATTTCGAGACGCCAACTATAATGTGACCTGTACGCAATCAGATGTTTAGGTATGTTTTGTTTAAAATGCTTTGCTCAACAATATTTCTTTTGGTTTTTTGCGTTCGCCTTCTGCGGTGGAATAGGATTACCAGTTTCGCAAAAAAAGCGTACCATTTCAAGCTGTACGAAAGTTGGGCACTGCCGAGAAGGAGTCTCAGAAAGCTGACGACTTCAAGAGCGCAGTGAACGGCGTTGACCTGCGTCCAAAAAGAAAAATATGATTGACCATTCATAGCTGAAACATCTCACAACCTCCACAACGACACCGACGTGCAGCTGAGTTGCACGTCGGTGTGGTTGACACGCACCAACTCGGCGAGGAAGCCCATGCTTGTGCGCGGAGTGCTTAGGCAAGCAGGGGAACTCAGGACGCTGCCCTGGCTCCGACACAGCCGATTGAACTAAGCTTGACGGTGCGTCCGCTTGGCGTCGTTGCCGTTTCAATCAAAGGCAATGCGCGTCTCTGGAGACTTTAACCATTGACGCGCCTGCCATGCGTGCGCGTCGATGTTACGAATCGAACTGTCGAGTTTGAGGTGCCAAAACCGCGATTTGCTATTGAGGCCCATCATAGTGGGGGACTCGGGATTCGTTTTGACCATCGGGAGATATTTAAGGTGCCCCCAATACACGGGACACGGCGTTAAACCTCCTTAGAGCACGCATGTCCACCGGACGCAGATGTGCGTTGGTGCTGCATCAAAGAGCCTCAAAAGACGGGATGGCTTTTGTTTCATGCACTGTGTATTGCTGTACAAACATTTATCAACTATAGGGCCACGTAGTAGTACTGTCCTTCATTAAACACAAGTTGGAAGAGGAATACTGAGAGCTTTTAATAGTGCTATAAACACGTAAGAGCACAGCGACAATTAGAAGAGACAGGTACTATACGAAACATTTAAATACAGATGTGAGCTGCGGCAACAGCATTTGGCTGCGTTTTAAAAAATTATCCTGATGTATGTACGACCCTTTCCACAGGAGTAATTTAGATAAGCTGCTACAGGTTCACAATGTCACTGCTATTAAAATGAGAAACTTGCATAAAATCATTAACACTTTCTGCTGGAACCTGCATTCAACTCTGTAGGCGACAATGACATCGGGCTCATCTTGGGATGCATCCCTATATTTTGATGCGAAAGCGTGAAATGTCCCATTGAGCCAACACGCCGGCGTCGTGTGTAGCAGTGGAACAATGACGTGGAAGCCACGCCACGACTGGGTGTCGCACGCTCGTGGCTCTGGCTCCCGCTTGCTGGCTGGGGCAACACGTACCGCTATGACGTCTGAAACACTTACGTCATCGGCAGCCGCAACCTAGGAAGTAGCGAAACGTGGTCGTTTACTCTACTACACCGCAGACGAAGGTAGCGATCGGAAGAACGCAGCATTGCGAGAGGAGAGGCAGACAGTTAAGCCTAACTATGTCGTCTGCTCTCCGATTACATGGTGGGTGGAACGTGCATTGACGCCACCATTACTCGTAGCGCTAAACTCGAAGGACCGCTCAGCGGCGTTCACTCAGGACAATATTGCATTCGCCTTCACAAGTCATGGGAAGTGCTTAGGTCTACTCCAATATTTATTTTATGCGAAGCATATTACGAGAGCTCAACCCAGCTCCTCAGGCGCGGCGGTGTCGCCTTCAATACCATGTGACACCGTGACGTCACGACAGAGGAGAAACGGGGCTCGAACTCGCGCCTTCGCTCGCGGCGTCGCGGCGGTATATAAGCAGCTGCGCTTGCCTCTGCTAGAACACTCACGAGGTGAGATGCCTGCTGGAGACAGAGCTGCTCGTTGGAATGAGAAGCGAAGGTGGCGGCGTGCTACAGAGACTGATTTTCTAGGTGGCTTTGGCTCAACTCTTGCAAGATGGGCTGGGTGGGAATCGAACCAGGGTCTCCGGAGTGCGAGACGGAGACGCTACCACTGAGCCACGAGTACGATGCTTCAAAGCGGTACAAAAGCGCCTCTAGTGAATGCGGTTTTGCCTTAGAAACGAGCTGTTTCTTAGGCTAAGGCGTGCGTCGCTTGCTCAGGCGCACATTTCGTTGCCGCGCCGAATGCTGCGTTGCTCGACGCTCACCACGTCCAATGCGGGGCGCGTAGTCGCTGCGCCGTAGCACATTGTCTTACACCCATTGGCGGGTCGACGAGAACGCTGTCGCGTTCCACTCTTGAAGGCGAAGCAGAGTAACGCATGAGTTGTTTCTTAGTCTAGCCGAACCAAATATAGCCAAGCAACAGCAGTTCACCAGGCTAAACAGTGGTTCAACAACTAAAATAAAGGCTAGTATGCTTCGCTACCTGGGCTTAACCTTAGCCAAGCCACAGCGATTTTATTTACTCTGAATGCATTCAGGGCCCGACGGCAATACATGAATCAATGGGATTGTTACAAACGTGTGCAGTGAAATAACAAATAACAAATGCAAGGAATCTTCCAAGGCGATCTTGAATCTTTCTGCGTCTTCGATGGCAACGGTGGAATAGGGAAGTTGGTTCCCATCGGTGCTTGCTGTTGCGAGGCAACAATGATAATATAAATTAGTGCGACACAATGGCAAGCTTAATTCGAAAATGTGTATTCATTTCAACTGGAACGTGCATTCAACTCTGCAGGCGATAATGGCATCGGGCGCCCCATAGAATTCTTAGAAAATTTCTAAAAGGCGTGTTGATTTCATTATGATGTGTGAAGCACGTCGTAATAATCTGAACAATTTGTGTCTCAATTTCTTCTCTTCAGATGATCTCTTTACATGATCATTTCATTCATTCAAATATTTACAGTTACGGAGTAGTGGTGACTTACCGCTTGCAATTGATTTCGGTTTCAGTATAGAAGGTTAACTCAGTGTACCTATACCTATACGCCATGTACCTATACGCCATGATTAAGCGTATAAATGAAGATTGGGTCCCAGAAGGAAAAAAGGACAAAAAATGATTTACTTTTATGTTTTTTTGCGTAAGAGAACCAATAAATGTTATTACTCAGTTTGAGAAAGCTATTTTATTATAAATTTGGAGTGTGTTTTTCACGATATTACACACACACACACACACACACACACAAACACCATCAAACAAACTCAAGTAAAAAGACGCACAAAACTAATCGCCACTAGGCAGGTGGCAATGGCATGATGGCGTGTGCTACTAGCCGCATTGCAGCCGTTTCTGCTCGCTGAGGCATGGAACGGGACCGAAACAAAACCATCGACGTTTATAGTTGCAAGTTCACTGTCCGTTTTGATAAGACCACAGTACGCACCATTGTTTGGTATGCACACAGCTACTTCTCAGAAGGAGCGCTCATGTTTGTGTGGGCAGTACACTTACCAGTTGCGGAATTCAGAAGGCTGCTGTGGCTACACTATAGACCCGATGTAGCTGAGCGTGTGGGCGCTTGGCTTTTTCGTTCTTGCAGGCAAGCGCACAGCGCCTTTCTCCATACCTAAGCGTGCGGCCTTGCATGAGCTTGATGCCGTGACAGCGGGACGGTGACGCCGACTGCGTGAACGGGTCTAGACTTCCTCTATATGTGGCTTATGTGTATTCCTTCCAAATGAAAGAAGGCGGGTAATTCTGGCAAGAAATCATTGATAGCTTGTTCATCGTCAACGATCCGGTTTATCAAAGCTCACTTTTAGCACGACGAATTTAGTGTTGACGTAGCACAGACTTGCTCGAAGTGTAGCTTATGTGGAATCTTCGAAAATAAGAACAAAGAAAGGTCAGTAATTCGCAAGTCGTTGCTGGCGGAATCTGACTAAGACTTCGTCGATATTTATAGCTTAGGTGTGTTTCTCCCAAATTAAAAAAAGGCGAGTATATTGTAAAACACCACCTATCCGATTTTTCAGAATTCAAGTCACAGGCTGGTCAATGCTGCGGTGATGGAGCCGAATCTCCAATGTGCTGCTATCATAAGCTGTAACGGCTAGCCACCATTCTTAGTCTCAATACTCCATGAATATCCGTCCCAAATAATAAATATAATCCACCGTTGCCAAGAAGCAGGCAAACATTGATATGACTCTTCATACTTTCTTTATGTTCTTTAGTGGAATATCACTGAATTTAACTCAAATGCATGCCTCAAGTTATGCCATTCATGTGTACTTGCTCATGATGGCTGTCGAAAGCACCTGTAAATTCAAGGGCACACGTATTTACTAATTATGACATATTCGGGTGGTCGTTTGAGAGCGGTCAGGCCTTGCCACAAAGGCGACGAAAAGTATCTTTAAGGCTATCTAACGAGAATATTGGGGTAGAGATTTGAGGATCTCGCCTCCATGTTTTCAATGAAGTCCCCTTATGCTAGCAGGAACGCTGAGTCAATCTTTCATATTTTCTTTGGGGCGCGGCTATCGCGCTCTAAGATCACCACCGGAATGCGCTATTTAAACGTCACAGATTTGCTCGAAAGACGAAGCATTGATGGCGGCAGCAAAGTATTCGGCAACCACACCTAGTACGGTTCGCTGTTTTACCAGCCTTGGTGATTGCACTATGATTTCGCTTGTTAATTAAAATATAAGGTATGGTAACACAGGATAGATAACAGATGATATAGCCGGAATGATGTTCCCCGCTAAAGAAGGAACGAGGATGCTGACGCACACTTTTAAGCTAGCGCCCTTTTCGCCGTTTCCCTCGACTCCACTGCTCCCCTGCACCCGCTGTTCATTATAATTGAAGGTTCTTGTGCTTCACTATCTTACGTATGTCGACGCTTAGCACAAACCATTTTAGCGTATCAGTGTTCACACCTGGGCAGATTGGTACAAACCCACTGGAAGGAACTGCGCGATAGGTAGTGGCGTGGCTGGTCACACAAACACCTTCACTTGAAACCCAGCTTTCAAACAGGCCATATTTCGAATGCCGTTGTCGAACGGATCCATATTCATCCATTCATTTTGTATTTCATGGCGATAGCCCTGTGAAGAATATGATGTTTCATTCTCAGTGTTGTAGCCGCTATAGCGCTTACGTCTCCGATATTTACCCTCACCAAACCCCTGCGCCACGGAAAATATAAAATATAGTTCTTTTAATGTCAATATTAGTTTTTGGCGTTTTGTTTTACAGCGTTATTTACTCCCGACAAGTTGCAATACACATGGAAAGGTTAGACACAATGTATCCCGGCGTTTGCGTCAATATTATGTGTTCTCCTTTTCCGTAATTGTCAGACAGACAAGGCGCAATTTGGGGCTAGCAGTCTCAATGATGCGTTGCACTTATGAATACTGTTCAATCAAAGAGTGTTCACTTTTCCGTCTGTAATTTTGCTGTACTTTGCATGAAGAAAAAGGTATATTTCAAGTTTCATTGATGTGATATTCCCAGGAAATAAATTATTTCCCTCTGTCTCTATTAACACGTTGGAAGCAGAATACATCTCATGTTATCCAGAATGTGCTATAAATGAGTTTGTGCGTCTTGATCTGCAGGTTCCACATTAAGATTACAAACAGCGGTGAACACCAATCTTATGCTCGTGCGAAATAAAGTAATATCGGTATGGAAACCTAAACAAAGCAATGAACCTCGCCGTTTGTGAAACTTGTAAGGGCAAGAAAGAGAAAATAAATTACTCTAGCATAGTACCAAGGGACCATGCAGTCTTAATGTAAGATGACGCCTTCGTAAGCAAAACGATGCGGAAAGACAAGTTCGAAAGAAAAGCCACTTTCAAATTCCTTCGCCATCTTGCGATGACGTCATGCATCCTCACAGTAACGCCTCTTCTGGCCCGCTCATTTTTTATCGGTATCGGTGGTCAAATTTGTATTCTCACAGAACAATATACTGAGCTTAGCAACTTGTGAGCATATTTAATGCCCTGCAACGCCTCAACTACGAAAATACACTTTAGAAATCCTCTGACATCGCAATGATGGCCTATACCGACGCTGTGTTTTCAACGTTGAATTCCAAGATTGGAATCTACAACTTATGTTCTGTTAATATTTTCTAGCCAAGAAAATAAGCGAAAATGTTGTTTTAAAAAATAATTTATTATTTCAAACAGACCTGATGTCGATTTTTAGTGTCATAATCATGGTTTCCACTACTACACTCACTTGTACAAGCAGACTGCTACACACACGAGGCATTTGAAAACCCGTCTCGGGACCTGCTCATAATAGATGAAAACAGACGACGAGACACGATGGTGATGCTTTCAGCTGCGGCAGTGTACTTTACATATTATGTATATCAGCAGAGAAGGAATTCGGTATCTTGATTCACCCTTTTGTGTGCCCCATTAAAATCACGTCGTAGAATGGAATAGGACTTTGAAGCGTTCACTATTTCCTCTTCATAGAAGGGAGAAGGCGACGAGAAATTGTGCGAATTGGTTGCTTGATTGGTTTTACGTCAATCACGATAGAGCAAATAAACTTGAGAGAGAGAGAGAGAGAGAGAGAGAAAATGATAAATGAAAGGTAGGGGGGTAAACCAGGACTGAGCCTGGTTGGCTACCCTACACTGGGGAAAGGGAAAGCGGGACGGACAGATTAAAAGAAGAGAAAGTCCACTGGAGATATCAGTTTTAGGAGGCTAATCACAATGTGACTCGTAAAACCAATTTGGGATCTCTGAGAGTAAGCGCATACCGTGACCTGTCTTCGCCTTGCACTAAATTAGTATGCTAACCTGCGTTTTAGGTATATTGTATTCAAGATGCCGCGTTCATTATTATCCGTTTCGGTTCTATGCATTTGTGGCTATCCATGCATTAAAACAAGTTTACAAGTTTTCGCCCTAAAGTGGACCACTGCTAGCAGTAGCAATGTTGAGCACTGAGCTAAAGGCGTCGAAGAAAACTGGCGCCTTCAGGAGCGCAGTCCAATAGCGTTACAGGAATACCGTCCCCGTCGGTCAGCCTCACAAATGACACATCAGCCATCGTTCACCGATTGATGAGCGGAGACCAGCGTCTGGACATCGGTGTGGTCTCCACGCTACTCCTCGGCAGAGACGTCTATGCCTGTGCGCACAGTACTCAGGCAAGCAGCGGAACTCAAAGCGCTGCCCAGGCTACGACAGAGCTGGTAGAGGGCAACTTGACAGTGTGCACTTGGCTTCGTCGCTGTTTCAAGCGTGAGCATTGTTCGTCTCAGCAGACTTAACCATCGAAGCGCGAGGAATCGCATGCGCATCAAGATTATGACAGCCCGAGAATACCAACAACTGTGCCAACGACGGCGCCGACAGCGACGCCGTAGACGTTCATCGAGCGACCGTACAGTTGGTGTCGAAATAAAATATGCGGTAGAAGATTAGTGGTAGTGCATCCAATTTCGAGACTCGCAGTTCTTAGTGTGAACATCCATGTGTTTGTAAACATTTAAATCAAAGTTCCCTTATTCAAACCTCCCGGACTTTGGTGACCGTGGCTCCTGCTCATTATGCACGCGACGTGAAGTCCCAAATAATGAGTGGTGGCATTCACCTATGATTAATGTCCAGATTATGCGAATATGGTTACATTGAGATGTACAATTGTACAATAATTGAGTGTTTGTAGTTCAGCGCCTGCGTTGTACATTTTGTACACTTCTTGCACTATGTGCACTTTATACTCTGCGTACACTAAGTTTTGTTCCGCATTGACTGTGCACTTGTGGATTGGTTTTCACCAAGGGTATTATCATTCATGACTTTCAAGCCCTTAGTCACCGCAGTCAGGAATAGTCCGGTTGCGGAGAAGTACGAGGTGTGTGCAAGTTGGCGGATGTCGCTGATGGCTCTCTTACACAGTTGACGTGACCCATGGACAAGTGTACTATGCGGCGGCTGTGATCGCTGTCACTGAGTGTTTCGCTTGCGTCGAGGGGTTAACGCAGGGTCTTGGGACGAGTTATCTTGCTGCACCGGGAAGTGACGAGAACTTGTAACATACGGGAAACAGTATCGTAGAACGGCGCGGACTCGACGCCCCACGCACTCGTCAATTCACACGCGTCCATTCAAGTCACGCAATGCTATGGAGATTAGAGGGACTCTTTGCAATCGGTTCGCTCACACCAAGAAATAGGTGTTTTCAAACCAAAGTCCGGTGATACGGTTGTTTGCATAGGCGTAATGTTGAATATTGAAAGAAAAATGTCTTAATCTTGAGAAACAGATAAACCATAGTGTACAGGTATGTGTATTACCTTAGCTGTTGCAATACTATTATTGCTGAAACACGCCTGCGGAGCCTCCTGTTTGCGAATGAATTTCTTGAAGGCTGCATTCGTCAGGTTTACATGCATGCACCGTGTGTGCAAAAGATATTGTATTCTATAGAATGACTTAAAATTGAGTGGGGAAGCTTTTAACAAGAGCACTTAGGTTATTTCCATCACGTTCACGCATATCAGGTGGAGTTGGAAGCCCCGCAAAATGACTACGAATGACGTCATTGTTCGCTTGCGCGTCTTGAGCAACGTGCATAAAACACTACGGGTGCTTGCATGCGCGCTCTTTCTCTTTTCTTACTATGCATTATGTGCATGAATAATGGGCTTCCTTACGCTACGGGTATTAGTACTGCAGAGTGATAATCCCGCTTTGTTGCATGATATGTATCTGAATGGTATGCTAACTCTCGAGCCCCAGTTTGGATGAACTCTTGATGAGGAGCTCAGAAATTAGCGTACGTGAGGATATCTAAACGCCTGATCTTTCGTAGCACAGGCAGACGTACTGGGCCCAATCAAATGTCGTAGTTTTGCAGGAAAGGCGAAGCGTCGATAGCGATAGCGAATTAGTGGGCAGCTATACGAAGTAAGAATAGTAGTTTTATCGGTCGTATAAACTTGTAAACATAGGCTTACTAACTAAACTAACAAGCATCACGCTACGCGTGCACAAGCGAAGAGGAAAACATCTCAATCGATGACCGCGGAAACTCGCTGTCAAAACGCTGGAGGGAATTGACCTTTGTGCCGCCGCTGACATCAACGGGAACTGAGCGGCAAAAACACAGCGCGTGGTGGGCCGACTCATCGCATATGGCTATCGGGACACAGCGTCGCGGGCACGTGTGGGTGTCTGACCGCGCCGCCCGGAGTAGAACGCGCACCCCTCCCCTATTTATTCTCCCCCTGAAGCCTTGCTCGCGACGGCAGACGGCGCGCTTCCTCGTCACCTTTCGCCCTTTCGAGCTCGAGATTGAGCCACGATCGCCGCCTTATCCTCGCGCGCTTTCACCCGAACTGAGAGCATACGGCGCACTAATTTGTCCCCCGTGGTCATTATAGGGAACCTCAAGGTGATGGCGACGCCGATGACAGAAATGTGTTTGCAGTGTCCACACAATGTGATATTGCAATAAAAGCGGCACACCAGGTTATAAAGAATGAAACTAAACCGTCACTTCAGCAGACACTAAAGAGGATGAAGGCGAAAGCGTGCACGCTCACGTGACAATCATTAGGTTGCTTGACATTCTCATACGAATGCCGGGCTAGTTCCTATTGCTTCTTTTATCCCGGCAAAGGTCATGTCTTCGAGGTCTAACTAACTCTATCCTAATCACCTTTGCCTTAATGACCTTCGGCCTAATTAGCACCATATGTCAACCTTTCGACTTCCACCAAAGGACGGGAGTTTGACTCCGAACAATGGTTGTGTGTTCGAGTCCCACCAATGGTCGTTATTGGACCATCAATTTTGCGCCCATTTCATTTTGCTGCCATAAGGCCGGACGTTCCATTTTTCGATAACGGCGGACAATGAATTTTTCGGTCCATGAGACACTTAAGGCTTACCCATTAAAAAAAAGTTAACTGCAGAAAGTAACTTCTGTTATTGAACCGGCGTTGAATACTATAGGCATCTTGGTATCAAGTTGCACCAGGGCACATTAAAAACCTCTGCAAAGCTTTCTGACAGCGTAATACCGTATATCGGCTTCAGCTTTTCTTGTTTGCCATTGCCTTTTATAATGTCCCCTGGAATTTATCAGGCCGTAATTCCTTGTTTGCGCTTTGTTTTTTTCTTTCTTACCCAATATAGATGGTTGCAAGCACGTGTTGTTAAGGTCTTCCGACAAAAAATCTCCTGAGAGTATGTTAAACGGCGGAGATTTGTCACATCTCCCACCGCATACACAATGCAAGCCAGATTGCTTGCGATCTCGCTTTGCAAACTTATCCCGTGGCAATTTTGGGTCTTTTGCCCCTTACGTTTTGTACAATGTGGATTTGAATCTCCATGTAATAGACGTCACCAATCATGCTTAATGTTTCCTTTAAAATTGACACACATAAAGATCAAGTTGGTTCTTCGAGCATTACATGCAGTAACTTTACTCTTTCCGGCTAAACTCCTGTATAGAGATATAAAGTTTAGCTCCTTGAACAATATGAGTAGATATTTTTGAAGGATTATCGGCTGTAACCTAAGCCTCTTAGAGAGCGGAAATGTGCAATGGTTTCGTAGGAAAAAGGCCCAAAAAAGACGGCTTGGTTTCGGCTTTGTGCAATGTGAATAACTGAATATTCACATTTATGAACAATAGGACGAACTATCAATGCTGTTCTTCGTGACCTACAAGTTCGGAGAGAAATATTAGGTGTTATAAATCGTGCGAGATCAGAACTACACCATTACATATTAAAGGGACCTACAAGAGACTTGTAGTATGACAACTATTTAAACACAGATACCAAATGCGCGAATACCATTCAGTTGCGTTTTGGAAAGTAATCTGACGTACGTACGTTTCTTTCAACACGAATCATTTAGAAAAGCTGCTCAAGGTTCGCAGGGTCACTGCTAATAAAATAGAGGGCCTTCATAAGATATCAATGCTTTCAGCTGGAATCTGCATTCAACTCTGCAGGCGTTAATGTAATGAGGCTCATGCTAGACTGCTTCCTTATATTTTAATGCAAAAGTGACAAATCTCGTATTGAGCAAAAAGGCCGGCGTCGTCTGTTGCCGCAAAAACAAGCACGTTATCTGTCTTCCGATTCAATGTGACGTCACGTCAAGAGTGATCCTTGCACGCTCGTAGCGCTGACTCACACTCGCAGGCTGGGGCAGTGCTTCCTGCTACGGCGCCTACATCGTCAGTGGCCGCGACCTCGCCAGTAGAGAAACGTGATCCTACACACCAGTATAGCGCAGACGAAATAAGAGAACGGAAGAACGCAGCAAAACTAGAGAAGAGGCGGGCAGCTAAAAACCACAATTGTCCACTCTCCCAATACAGGGCGGACCTAACGCGGATTACGGCAAACATTACTCGTTGCGGAAACCTCAGAGGACCGCACAGTGGCATTAAATGAGATATTATTGCTTTCGCTTTACACGACTCATAGAAACTGCTAGGGGTCCTCACATTTTGATTTATTTATTATTATTAATTTCAGTGTGCGAGTGCACCACAGCAAGGAGTAGTGCGGTTCCAAATGTCTCTACAGAAATAACAACATATTAAGCGTTGCGAGGCATTTCCCAAGGCGGTTTTGAAGAGTTGTGCATGTGCGATGGCAGCAGTGGAGGAGAGAAGGTGGTTCCATAAAGTGCGTGGTCTTGGCACCAAAGAATCAAAAATAAAAGCTAGTGAGACATGATAGCAAGTTTTTTTCGAAGACGTGAAAAGATGTATTTCATTCAGGTGAACGGCCAGCCTATTTGAGGTAGCCGTGGCCCTGTGCTGATAGCCTGTACTTGTTCTCCAGCCAAAGTTAGTCCTCAGATTTTTTTTTACGTCTTTATTTCTGCATTTAATAGGCGAATCCTTGCGACAGAAAAGGGTTGCTCTAAGGGGGAGGTAATGGGATTGGTGCTCTCTTCTTCCTACAGGTGGAGTGGTCCCGACGTCGGCTCTGCAAAGAGGCGGCCAGGCCGGTCCTTCCTTTCCCCACAGGTTTCGGACTTCTATCCCACTGGTCCTCCATTGCTGCTTCTCTATAAGTTATCCCCAGGCTCAATTTTTAAAATCCCCGACCATGTGGTAAAGACGGTTGGTGTATTGCTGGTACTCTCGTGTAAATGTTGAGGGTTACATTCTGTGTATTAGAGCCCAAATGGGTAATTACAGACAGTAAGTAAAATAAAATTTGGCAGCAGATCTATAGTACATTACCATGTGCTTAACAGGTGTCAATACAATAATGAATTTCTTTCTAAATTTATTTCTCTTCATCATTTTGTTTATCCAATAACTTATCGTTACGAATGGGCGGTGAGCTGAAAGTCGGAATCGATTTCAATTTCATTAAAAAAAAATCTTAACTCAATGAACATGTCGGATTCAATGATAAAGCATAATAAGGGAGATTTGTTTAGCAGAACGAAACAAAGACAAAGAAATTAGATTCACCTTGGTGTGTTTCACGTAATAGATGATGATGATGATGTATAGCGTTTTGTGGCGCAAGGGCCAGTCATGGCCAAAGAGCGCCAAACAATGGTGTTATGTACTCGGTGAGAAAAGTAACAGCAAAGGGTATGGTGGCTATCTATGACGAGATAGTGTGGCTGTATAGAGGCATAAGACAAGAAGCAGGGTATAAACATGTTAACATAATGACAATGGCTTGTGAGGTGTGCTGTTAACCTAAAAGTTATACCATGAAGGTGTGAGGTACTAAAAATGCATATATGTCCGTAGCACTGCTGCCTCAACAAGGTCCTTAACTGAAAGGGCCCGGAGGCAAGTGCTATACAAAGCGCTGCTTTCGCAGCAGGAGCCTCTGATTAGAGACCGTGCTACGAAACTTGTGGGCCTAGTATTTGTAATGCGTCAACATCTTGTAAATAGTTAAAAACTGTCTTGGGGTTAAAAAGCGGGTCCGCACCAAGGAACATACATGGGTGTAAAGGGATCTGCTGTCGGTACGCTAGAGGGAAGTGCTTTTTTCTTTGAGATTCCGCTTCCCGACACTCCAGCAGGACATGGAGGACGGTCAGTGTTTCGCCACATTTACAACAGGTTGGAACTTCGCTACCGGTCAATAGATAAGAGTGTGTGCCATAGGTATGGCCTATCCTAAGGCGGCAGAAAATGACTTCAGTTCGCCTTGTTTTTGTTATTGGTTCGTATTTTCCTAAGTGTGGCTTAATTAAATGGAGTTTATTGGAAGTTTCGGTATCCCACATCTGTTGCCAATGCCTTCTAAGTTTTTTGCGCAAAAATAGCTTTAGGTCTGAAGGTGCGATACCTATGGAAGAGTTGCCAGCTTTTTTGTAATCGATTTGGCAATTTCATCAGCGAGCGTGTTGCCCTCGATGTTCCTGTGCCCAGGCACCCAACATACAATGACCTGTTTATTACACGAATATAATTTGCACAGGAGTGAATATAGATTAATGAGAATGGGATTCTTGAGGCTCTTGAGTGATATCAGAGATTTTACGACAGATAGGGAATCTGTAAATACAATGGCTTTCTGTAGCTTTGTTTTCTCGATTTGTTGGACAGCGGACAGTATTGCGTAAGCCTCTGCGGTGAAGATGCTTGTTTCCGGGTGCAGAACGTTGGATTCGGAGAACGATGGGCCGACAGCTGCGTAAGAAACGCCAGCGTGCGACTTCGAAGCGTCAGTGTAAAATTCTGTGTACGGGTACTTGTGCTGGAGTTCTAAAAAATGCATTCTTATGTGTGCCTCTGGAGCGCGTTTTGTAACCTCTATGAAGGATGTATCGCATTCTATGTGCTGCCACTGCCACGGCGGCAGTGGCATTGCTGGGGCCATAAGGTTTTGCTCAAGAGCCGGAACTTCCATTTCCTCAAAAAGTTTTCTAACGCGCAGGGAAAATGGTTCTCTAGCTGCAGGTCGATTACCAAACAGCGTTGCAGATGCAAGGTTGTTTATGGTTTCATAACACGGATGGTCGCGGTTCGCTTTAACTTTCAGAAAGTAAAGGAAACTGCAGTACGATCTCTGAAGATGAAGCGACCACTCATTGGCTTCAACGTAGAGACTCTCCACAGGACTCGTCCTGAAGGCACCGGTAGCCAGGCGGATACCTAAATGATGAATAGGGTCAAGAATCTTTAAGGCGCTTGGGGTGGCAGACTGGTAAACCACGGCCCCGTAGTCTAGGCGTGTACGTATAAGGCTTTTGTAGACATTCATGAGGCATTTCCTGTCGCTGCCCCATGTTGCATGCGACAAGATTTTTAGAATGTTCATTGTTTTTAGGGATTTGTGCTTAAGATATCTTAGGTGCGGAATGAAAGTTAATTTTTTATCCAGAATAATGCCCAGAAATTTGTGTTCTGTGTTTACAGGTATGCGCTGTCCATTTAAGTCTACATTGGGATCTGCGGTCAGTCCTCTCTTTCGTGTGAATAACACACATGAGCTTTTATTGGGATTGATTTTAAAGCCATTTTCTCTGGCCCATTTAGACACTTTGTTCAGTCCAATTTGGATGTGTCGTTCACAAATTGCGAGGTTACACGACTTGAACCCGATCTTTACATCATCTACATATAGGGAGTAGAACACGCCGGGTGGTATTGCTGAACGTAAAGAGTTCATTTTTATGATGAAAAGCGTGCAGCTGAGTACGCCTCCCTGCGGCACCCCAGTTTCCTGTGTATATGGTCTGGACAGAGCATTCCCAACTCTAACGCGGAATGTGCGATTTGTTAAGTAGCTTTCTATTATGTTGAGCATATTCCCGCGGATACCGATTTCTGAAAGATCTCGTAATATTCCAAACCGCCACGTTGTATCATATGCTTTTTCCATGTCGAGGAAGACAGACAGAAAAAACTGTTTGTGTATAAAAGCTTCGCGGATGTTTGCTTCTATGCGAACAAGGCTGTCTGTTGTAGAACGGCCTTCTCTAAAGCCGCACTGATAAGGATCGAGCAGTTTGTTTTCTTCAAGGAAATGTAAGAGCCTGCGGTTTATCATTTTTTCATAAAATTTGCAAAGACAACTTGTTAAAGCAATGGGACGGTAACTTTCCACTGAGGATGCATCTTTACCTTGTTTTAGAATGGGTACCACGATGGCTTCTCTCCATGCCAGTGGAAGGAACCCAGTTGCCCAAATAGTGTTAAAGAGGGACAGCAGAGCCATTTGGGCGCTAGAGTCCAGATGCTTTATCATCTCATACATAATACGGTCGGCTCCGGGAGCAGAGCTTCGACAAGTGTTTAATGATGCTCTGAATTCCATAACACTAAAGGGACTGTTGTAAGGTTCGTTTTCTCGACACTTTCTATTTAACGGCTTGCTTTCTGCAGATTCTTTTAGTTTGTGGAAAAGCTCCGAATAATGTTCGGCGCTGGACACATGTTTGAAATGCTGTCCAAGGGCGTTAGCCTGGTCTTCAAGGTTATTGCCTTGGACATCGACCAAAGGCAGGAGGTGAGGTTGGTGGCCTACTAATGTTTTCAGCCGACTCCATACTTTTCCTTCTTGTTTGTAGGAGTTAATACCGGAGATGTATTTTTCCCAGCTTTCCCTTTTAGCCGTGCGCCGTGTTCGTCTTCCTTGGGACTTTATGTGTTTGAAGTTAACAAGGTTCTCTGTTGTTGGAGAGCGGCGCAGCATGTCCCAGGCCTTGTTCTGTTTTTTCCGTGCATTCCTGCAATCCTCGTTCCACCAGGGCACTCGCCTTTTTTTCGGGCTCCCGTTTGTTTGTGGGATGCACTCCAATGCGGCGTCAATCATAAAAGCGGTAAAATAAGCAACAGCGTCGTTTATATTAAAATCGTTAAGAGCGTTTCGAGGCATATACGTCAGAGTCCTAAATTTTTCCCAGTCTGCAGATGCAATCTTCCATCGAGGGGCGTGTGGGAAAGGATCATGTTCTCTTGTAGATTGGAGGATCACAGGAAAATGGTCACTGCCATAAGGGTTCTGAATAACTTTCCAATCTAAACGGGGTACTAAGGTCGGGGATACTATGCTTAAGTCTATGTAACTGTATGTGTTGTGTGCAAGACTGTGAAATGTTGGTTGTTTTTTATTTAGCACGCAGGCGCCTGAAGAAAACAGGATTTGTTCAATTATTCGACCTCTTGCATCGCATCGGGAATCCCCCCAAAGGGTGTTGTGTGCATTGAAATCCCCAACCAGTATGTATGGGTCTGGCAGGGCATCTATAATTCCCTCAAGTTCTGTTCGATGGAGCCGAAAGTTAGGTGGTATGTAGATAGAACAAATGCTAATTAATTTTCCAAACAATAAGGCCCGAACCCCAACTGCCTCGAGAGGTGTTTGAAGTTCCAGAGCACGGCATGCAACGGACTTATCAGCTATTATTGCTACACCACCGGAAGAGGTGTCGGCATCGTCACGATCCTTGCGAAAAATGGCGAATTGCGTCAGAAAGCCTGACTGTGTTGGTTTTAGATGTGTTTCTTGTACACACAGCACCTTGGGATTATATTTATGTAACAGTTCTTTGATGTCGTCGAGGTTGTGGAGAAGACCTCTAACGTTCCAATGTAGTATTGATGTATCCATGTTGGTATTGATATGTGCTGTGTGTTTAGGAAAGCGAAGCTACTTTAGGCCCACAGGGCTCTTTCCAGGCCCCGTGATGCGGGTTTTATCCTTTTTGGCGCGCTCCTGAGAACTGCGCCGAGCCTTCGGCGTCTGGGACGCCAAAGCACTTTGTGATGTATCCATCGCCTCTAACGAGGCGCTGGATGTCCGCTCGCGGTGTCCGCTCGCGGGTGTTGCGGGCTTCTCTACGCGTGTAGAGGCCCTTGAAGCACTAGAGACGGCAGACCCTGAGGGATGCTGGCTCTTGCAGGGTGGCGGATCAGCACTAGCTGGTCCCGCAGTGGGGGCGAGTGGCGATGCCGCCGTTCCACTCTGGGTGGTCCTAACAGCCGCCGAGTACCGTTGTGGCCGTGCCCCCAGCCGTGCCACTTCGGAAAATGTGGGTCCCTGTGCGATAGAAAGACGCTTTCGCGCTTCTTTGAATGAGATATTTTCTTTTACTTTAAGTGTTATGATTTCCTTTTCCTTCTTCAATGAAGGGCAGGAGCGAGAATAAGCGGCGTGTTCGCCGTCACAGTTTGCACAGTGAAGTGGGTCGTTGCAGTTGTCCGCAGGGTGGTCATGGGACGCGCACTTGGCACAGGTGGTACGACCTCGGCAGCTCTGAGAGCCGTGGCCGAATCTTTGGCATTTGAAACATCGTCGTGGATTTGGTATGTACGGTCTGACATTAATTTTCATATAGCCTGTTTCGATGCTTTCGGGGAGTGTGCTGGTACAAAAGGTAAGGATCAGGTGTTTTGTGGGTATTTCCTTGTCATCTCGGCGGATCTTGATTCGTTGTACATTCGTGACATGCTGCTCCTTCCAGCCCTCTAGCAGCTCTGCCTCAGTCAGTTCTAGAAGGTCCTGCTCTGAAACTACACCTCTTGTGCTGTTGAGGGAACGGTGAGGGGTTACTGAAATTGGGGTTTCACCAAATGAAACAAGATTTGTCAATTTGTCGTGTTGTGTTTTGTCACGAACTTCAAGGAGAAGGTCGCCACTGGCCATTTTAGTAATTTTGTATCCAGGGCCTAGTGTGTCAGTGAGGCACTTCGCAACAACAAATGGAGAGAGCGTTCTTACAGTTCTTTGGTTCGTTTCGGTGTGGATGACGTGAAAATGTGGAAAAATATCTTTGCTCTTGGCGAAAAAGTTGAAGGGTTCATCGGTGCGGCCTCTTTTCAAAAGAGGTCGATCAGGTAGCTTTGGGAATGAGCTAGAAGCCATAGAAATTACTGAAATTTCGGCAGCTGAGCCAGCCACCCACCATGGAGCCCAACACGGGGACGTGACAAGATTCTGTATAAATGCAGCCTGCCAGCGCCAGCAGTACACAGCCACTATAACCTAATGTATATACCCAAGTTTGGATACATTACACACGGTTAACCCTCGCCGCCAGGAAATATGGAAGTGAGAAGAAGGGAAGAGAAGACAGGAAAGATGAAAAAGGCGAGAGAGAAAGGCGAAGATTGGAGAGGAGGACAGGAAAAGGCGACTGCCGATTTCCCCCGGGTGGGTCAGTCCGGGGGTGCCGTCTGTGTGAAGCAGAGGCCAAAGAGGTGTGTTGCCTCCGCCGGGGGGCCTTAAAGGTCCAAAAACCCAGCATAGGCTCAACCTCCAGGATCCCCCTTTCCCCAGGCACGGCTAAGCCGCGCACGGCTACACGCGGGAGGGTCCAACCCTCGTGTGCTCGGGTCCGTGGTGTCGCAACACACCAAACGCCTGCTGACGCAGACGCCCCTGCGGGGATTTCACGTAATAGAAGCAAAAATGTTATTATTCTGTTTATGTCTGGATATTTGAGCTAGAATCTTTAGTATCGATATGGAGCATTTATTTTTCTGAAGTGGCACAAACACACACCACACGCACAGACAAAAGCAAAATAACAAAACCAAACACAAACACGCACAAAACTCACCCTCACTATTCTTCATATCACAGGCTGCTTGCAGCACGGCCGAAGGTACAACAAACACACAAGCAATCTCCTTGCGCAGCGGTGTGTAGGTCCGGGCGTAATTGGCACAATATTCGCTTTATTTTTGCTCGCTAGATGAAACGGTACCGCGGTACCTGAGATGCCATGACTTTTGCGTGTGCATGTCGTGCAAGGAGAATAATTGCTGCAGGTACCACCGGTCACCGGAATACCCACCCTAACCGTGGAAACATGGCGGCTCTCACATGTCGCCGACCACTCACTGCATTCCGCATTTGCGCTTTATTTGTGGCTGTCCTCGACGTTACAAAAAAAAGGCGGTAAAATAAGCGATTGCCAAGTCTATTCACAAGCTGATTTCAAATCATAAACTATTTTTCGTCGCAATTATTGACATCGGCTGCTTGTTTTCGCACTGCTAGGACTAGAGACACGATACCGAGCCGTAAAGACGGTTTGATTTCTACTTAGCAGATGGCGCCGCTGCATTACGGTAGTGAAGCGTTGGCAAAGCAGAACGCAGTAACAGCCTAATTGTTCAGCGCATCAGTAATTTACTACGTGGTTCTAGTTTGGTATTTGATGACGGTAGCGAGCAAGCACCAAGCCGAGCAGACGCTATGACGCAGCTGAACAGTTGTAAGGGCATTTTCCCGTACTACTCGCAAAGATGGTGGCAAGGTAACTGCAGGGAAGGCGTAGAATTAAAGCAAAGCTTTGCTCTCGCACGCGTCTAAACGCCGTGGTTTACGGCTCCAAACCCTTTTCTTTTCGCATCGATTATGTAACGATGTAGCATGCAACAGGATTAGCAGCAGACGCTGAGCAGACGACTCAGCGCGGATGAGCACATCGCTCCGGGCATTCGGCCTTCCTATTGGCTAAGAATTGGCGTAGCTTCCACGGTGCTTCAACCAGCTTGTGAGATGATGTATTGCCAATTTGCAACGCTGGCGTGATGGGGAGCGCAACTATGGGCGTCGCAGCCGTTGCTGCTCGATGATGCACCCAATGAAGCTAAAGCAAAACCATCGACGTTTGTAGCTTGAAGTTCACTGTCCCTTTTGATAAGGCCACCGTACGCGCTATGCATGGCGTGCGAAGCACAAAGGTGCTTTTCAGAAGGAGTGTCTACTTTTGGGCGCACAGTGCTCTTACCATCAGCGGAAGTCAGAAGGCTTTCCTGGTTTTTGCTGTGGATGTGATTAAGATTATAGTACGTCCGGCAGTGCTTCCATAATATTGATGCCGTGGGAGCAGAACAGTGGCGCAAACTTTGTGAACGAGCCCAGAATACCGCTAATGTGTATTCCACCTCCCCCCCCGCCCTCCCTGGAAGAAACAGAAATCCGTGCCATTTCACTATGTGAAGAAGGATGACAAGCGAAACTGTGTATGTGGCGTCTTAATGGCGATCTATACCTCCGCCGCTGGTGCGCCCGGCATTGCACAAACTTCGGGAGGCGATCTCGTATTGAGAGTGCTTAACGCCTGCGTCAGCTCCGCCGCGGGTCGACACGGTATTGCATTATCTGCGGGATCTGCCCACGTATGTGGAGCTTTGTCTCCTACACACGGTCACGACCCTGGAAGAACTAGCCCTTAACCGTTTCGCTGCCAAATTGGTTATGGCCCTGTGTTTTCAAACAAGTAATTATTTACCAATATATTAATTACTGAAGATAAAGATCGCGGGAGATGGAGCCTGAGCCCATTCGCGCGGTAGCTACCAGGGGCGCCAACGAGTAAACTATGGAAAAAGACGACGCTGCTGGAGCGTGTCCTGATGATGATAGTTTTGTGTCTGCACACGGATGCGAGCAAGGAGAACTAGCGCTGAACCGGCTTCGCTGTGAAACACAAGACTCACAACAGGTAACTCTGCATAGCTTGTCGTACATAACCAGTTTTTAATACTGGTGCCTGGGGAGAGGGGGATTTTAGTCTGTGAGAGTCAACATAGTGGACTGTCCATTTCGGTCGCTGCTGATTGGATGCAGCTGTATGAGCTAGGAGGAGAAGAATGCCCCAGCGAATAAGCAGAGGACGATATGTAAAGCCCACGACATGGACTCCTAAAGAATAGTCCACCTCTTAAGAGCCAGTCGTCGATGGTGATGGAGCGGAATTATTAAACGTGCTGCTAAAGTTAGTTACAATGGCTAGCCATGGTCCTTGCTCTGGCTATTCCATCTACTTCTGACTAACTACATATCGATGGTCACGGAATGCCGAGACACTGTGCAAAGATGGTATTCTACGTCATGATTTCTTCATACTCTTTAGTCAAGCGTCACGAAATATAACGCAAATATGTGCCTCAAGTTTTGCCGTCGAAGTACTTTCTCCTTATGGGTGTCGAAAGAAGGTTTTTATTCAAGGACGCCAAGTACCTACTAATTATCACACATTCGGCTTGTTTAGAAGCGTTGTGGCCTTGCTACAAAGCGAGTGAAAAATAGATTCAAAGCTTTATTATGGGGATGTCCGAATATGGAACAGACGATCTCGCTTCCTTGTCTTCAATGAAACCTGCTTATGATCGGAGTAACGCTTAGTTAGTATTTTACAAGATCTTTGGGGCACTGAGAGCGCGCTCCTAAATCAACACCCAGATACGCTATTTAAAAGGCACCGTTTCGCCCGAAAGACGAAGCATTGATAGCGGTAGCAAATCAGTAGAAACTGCATGAAGTACGGCTGGTTGAATTGTCATCCGTATGAATTGCAGTAAGACTTCGCTTGCTAATAAAATTGCGGGTATGTATAGCACCGGCTAAATATTATACGATAAAGCCTGAATGATATAGCCGGCTAAATAAGGAACCAGGACGCTGACGCATACGTTTTGGCGAATATCCTTCACGCGTTTTTCCTCGACTGCAACACAGGTCCTCTATCATTCTGATTGAATGTTCGGTGCTTCATGAGGTTGTTTATGTGTACGCATGGCACAAATGAATTTAACCTGTCAAGGTTGACAGACCCTCAAACTGGTACGAATCTACTGGCGCGAATTGCAAGATAGGGGAGCATACGGACTGCCGGATAAAGCTTTTCGCTTAAAAAAACAGCTTTCATGCAAACCATAATTCGAATGACTGTGCCAGCGGCTGTGCGTTTCGAACTGATCAACATTAATCGTATACTTTTCGAGTTTAGCGGCGACCGCTATTTGAGGAACACAGAGTTTCTTTAGCAGCGTAGTTGATGCCATAGCTACTTGTCTCCCGATATTTACTGTCATCAAGCGACTATGTCACGGTAAATAAGAAATATTGTTCCCTTGTGGGAATATTAGGTTTCCGTGTTTCATCTTACTTCGTTGTTTCCACGCGAGGAGCTGCAATATATCTGGTGAGGCTAGAAACAGTGTTCCACTGCGCCTCGACAATTTTTTGTTTTCTCCAAGCAGTGTTGAGGCAGGGCCTTGACGTTCCGCCATGGGAGACCTGAGCCCAGGTTGCGTTAAACCTTGCCGGACGTACAAGAAAGTTGTATCCATCCATCCATCCATCCATCCATCCATCCATCCATCCATCCATCCATCCATCCATCCATCCATCCATCCATCCATCCATCCATCCATCCATCCATCCATCCATCCTTCCATCCATCCATCCTTCCATCTGTCCGTCCGTCCGTCCGTCCGTCCGTCCGTCCGTCCGTCCGTCCGTCCGTCCGTCCGTCCGTCCGTCCGTCCGTCCATCCATCCATCCATCCATCCATCCTGTAGCGCATTTCTCGGACAGACAAGATGCGATTTGTCGCTATCAGTATAACTGTCGTGTTGCCCTGAGGAATAATCTTCAATCAAAGGGTCTTTCCGTTAGTTTTTTGACTGCACTTAATTTGCTTCTAGAAAAAGCGCTTCTTCACATTTTTGTCGTTTTATTGGGCCCACGGAAAAAAGTCTTTCTCTTTTCGCTCTTTGGTGAGTAGCACACACCAAATTGCGTGCATTGCAGGTAACTCCGGGACGACCCCAAGAAGGCTTCTTGTGTATTAATTTACGAGTTACCTTGAAAGGCTGCAAATTTCAATGAACGCCAGCCGTATGTTCGCGTGCATTCAAGCCACAATTGTCAGCAAACTTGAGCAAATCAAACAAACTACACCCTCTGCAAAACTTTCAGGCACAAGAAAGATAAAACGAATTGTACTTGCACAATATCCAGCCACCCAGTACTAATGTCGGACGCGGCCTACGGAAAGCGATATGGAGGCGTTAACCATTGACGCGCCTGCCATGCGTGCGCGTCGATGTTCCGAATTGAACTCTCGAGTTTTAGGTGCCAAAACCACGATTTATTACTGAGGCACTTCATGGTGGGGGACTCGGGATTCGTTTTGAGCATCGGGAGATATTTAACGTGCCCCCAATGCACGGGACACCGCGTCAAACCTCCTTAGAGCACGCATGTCCACCGGACGCAGATGTGTGTTGGTGCTGTATCAAAGAGCCTCAAAAGACGGGATGGCTTTTGTTTCATGCACTGTGAATAAATGAATGAACACATTTATCAAGTATAGGGCCACGTAGTAGTACTGTCCTTCATTAAACACAAGTTGGAAGAGCAATACTGAGAGCAGTTAATAGTCGGATAAACACGTAAGAGCACAGCGTCAATTAGAAGAGACAGGTACTATACGAAACATTTGAATACAGATGTCAGCTGCGTCAACACCACTTCGCTGCGTTTCTAAAAATTAACCTGACGTATGTACGACCCTTTAAACAGGAGTGATTTAGATAAGCTTCTACAGGTTCACAATGCCGCTGCCATTAGAATGAGAAACTTGCATAATATCATTAATACTTTTTGCTGGAACTTGCATTCAACTCTGTAGGCGACAATGACATCGAGCTCATCTCGGGATGCATCCCTGTATTTTGATGCGAAAGCGTGAAGTGGCCCATTGAGCCAACACGCCGGCGTCGTATGTAGCAGTGGAACAATGACGTGGAAGCCACGCCTCGAGTGGGTGACGCACGCTCGTGACGCTGGCTCTGGCTTGCTCGCTCGGGCAACACGTACCGCTACGGTGTCTGAAACGCCTACGTCGTCGGCAGCCGCCGCCTTGGAAGTAGCGAAACGTGGTCGTCTACTCTACTACGCCGCAGACGAAGCAAGCGAACGGAACAACGCAGCACTGCGAGAGAAGAGGTATAGAGTTAAGCCTAACTATGTCGTCTGCTCTCCGATTACATGGTGGGCGGAACGTGCATTGACGCAACCGTTACTCGTAGCGCTAAACTCGAAAGACCGCTCAGCGGCGTTCACTTAGGACAATATTGCTTTCGCCTTCACAAGTCATGGGAAGTGCTTAGGTCTACTCCAATATTTATTTATTTACTCTGAATATTTTCAGGCCCAGAGGGCCGTACAGGAATGAATGAGATTGTTATAAACGTGTGCAACGAAATAATAACGCACGAAGCCTTGCAAGGAATTTTCCAAGGTGATCTTGAATCGTTCTGCGTCTACGATGGCAACGGTGGAGTAGGGAATTTGGTTCCAATCGCTGTTTGATGTTGCGAGGCAACAATGATGATATAAGTTACTGCGGCACGATGGCAAGCTTAATACGAAAATGTGTGTTGATTTCAGCTGGAACATGCATTCAACTCTGCAGGCGAAAATGGCATCGGGCTCGCCTTACAATTTTAGAATATTTGTAAAAGGTGTATTGATTTCATTATGAGGTGTGAAGCACGTCGCAATGATCTGAACAATTTCTGTCTCAATTTCTTTCTCTTCAGATGATCTCTTTGCGTGATCATTTCATTCATTCAAATATTTACCGTTACGGAGGAGTGGCGACTTACCGCTTACAACTGATTTCGGTTTCAGTATAGAACGTTAACTCAGTGTACCTATCACATGTCATCATTAAGCGCATAAATGAAAATTGGGTCCCAGAAGGAAAAAAAGCAAAAATTGATTTACTTTTCTATTTCTTTGCGTAAGAGAACCAATAAATGTTATTATTCAGTTTGACAAAGCTATTTTATTTTAAATTTGGAGTGTGCTTTTTACGATATTACACACACACACACAAACACCATCAAACAAACTCAAGTATCAAGACACACAAAACTAATCGCCACTAGGCAGTTGGCAATGGTGTGATAGCGTGTGCTACTAGCCGCATTGCAGCCGTTTCTGCTCGCTGAGGCATGGAATGAGACCGAAGCAAAACCATCGACGCTTATAGTTGCAAGTTCACTGCCCGTTTTGATAATACCACCGTATGCACCACGGTTTGGTATGCACCACGGTTTGGTATGCACACAGCTACTTCTCAGAAGGAGCGCTCATGTTGGTGTCAGCAGTACACTTACCAGTAGCGGAATTCAGAAGGCTGCTTTGGCTACACTATAGACCCGATTTAGCTGAGCGTGTGTGCGCTTGGCTTTTTCGTTTTTGCAGCCAAGCGCACAGCGCCTTTCTCGATACCTAAGCGTGCGGCCTTGCATGGGCTGGATGCCGCGACAGTGGGACGGTGACGCCGACTGCGTGAACGGGTCTAGACTTCCTCTATATGTGGCTTATGTGTATTCCTTCCAAATAAAAGAAGGCGGGTAATTCTGGCAAGAAATCATTGATAGCTTGTTCATCGTCAACGATCCGGTTTATCAAAAAACACTTTTAGCACGACGAATTTAGTGTTGACGTAGCACAGACTTGCTCGAAGTGTAGCTTATGTGGAATCTTCGAAAATAAGAAGAAAGAAAGGTCAGTAATCCTCAAGTCGTTGCTGGCGGAAACTGACTATGACTTCGTCGATATGTGTAGCTTAGGTGTGTTTCTCCCAAATAAAAAAGCCGAGTATATCCAACAATTAATTCTAGCTTGTCCCACACCACCTATCCGATTTTTAAGAATCGAAGTAACATTCGTGAACATACCAAGAAGGTGGAGCCGAATCTCCATATGTGCTGCTATCGTAAGCTGTAACGGCTAGCCATAATTCTTATTCTGAGTACTCCATGTATATCCGCCTCAAATAATAATCATAATTCACGCTTGCAAAGAGGCAGGCAAACTTTGATATGCCACTTCATACTCTTTTTGTGTTCTTTAGTGAAATATCACTAAATTTAACTTAAATGAATGCCTCAAGTTATGCCATTCATGTGTACTTGCTCATGATGGGTGTCGAAAGCATCTGTAAATTCAAGGGCACACGTATTTACTAATTATGACATATTCGGGTGGTTGTTTGAGAGCAGTCAGGCCTTGCCACAAAGGGGACGAAAAGTATCTTTAAGGCTATATAACGAGAATATTAGGGTAGAGATTTGAGGATCTCGCCTCCATATATTCAATGAAGCCTCCTTATGCTAGCAGGAACGTTTAGTCAATCTTTTATATTATCTTTGGGGTGCGGCTATTGCGCTCTAAGATCACCACCGGAATGGGCTATTTAAACGTCATAGTTTTGCTCGAAAGAAGAAGCATTGATGGCGGCAGCAAAGTATTCGGCAACTACACCTAGTACGGTTCGCTGTTTTACCAACTTTAGTGATTGCACTATAATTTCGCTTGCTAATTAAAATATAAAGTATGGTAACACAGGCTAAATAACAGATGATATAGCCGGAATGATGTAGCCTGCTAAAGAAGGAACGAGGATGCTGACGCACACTTTTAAGCTAGCCCCCTTTTCGCCGTTTCCCTCGACTCCACTGCTCCCCTGCACCCGCTGTTCATTGTAATGGAAGGTTCTTGTGCTTCACTATCTTACGTATGTGGATGCTTAGCACAAACCATTTTTGCGTATCAGTGTTGACACCTGGGGACATTGGTACAAACCCACTGGAAGGAACTGCGCGATAGGGAGTGGCGTGGCTGGTCACATAAACACCTTCACTTGAAAACCAGCTTTCAAGCAGGCCATATTTCGAATGTTGTTGTCGAACGGATCCATATTCATTCATTCATTTTGTATTTCGTGGCGATAGCCCTGTGAAGAATTTGATGTTTCATTCTCAGTGTTGTAGCCGCCATAGCGCTTACGCCTCCCGATATTTACCCTCACCAAACCCCTGCGCCACGGAAAATATAAAATATAGTTCTTTTAATGTCAATATTAGTTTTTCGCGTTTCGCTTTGCAGCGTTATTTACTCCCGACAAGCTGCAATACACATGGACAGGTTAGACACAATGTATCTCGGCGTTTGCGTCAATATTTTGTGTTCTCCTGTTCCGTAATTGTAAGACAGACAAGGCGCAATTTGGGGCTAGCAGTCTCAATGATGCATTGCACTTATGAATACTATTCAATCAAAGAGTGTTCGCTTTTCCGTCTGTAATTTTGCTGGACTTTGCATGAAGAAAAAGGTATATTTCAAGTTTCATTGATGTGATATTCCCAGGAAATAAATTATTTCCCTCTGTCTCTATTAACACGTTGGAAGCAGAATACATCTCATGTTATCCAGAATGTGCTAGAAATAAGTTTGTGCGTCTTGATCTGCAGCTTGCACATTAAGGTTACAAACAGCAGTGAACACCAATCTTATGCTCGTGCGAAATAGAGTAATATCGGTATCGAAACCTCAACAAATCAATGAACCTCGTCGTCTGTGAAACTTATAGGAGCAAGAAAGAGAAAATAAATTGCTCTAGCACATTACCAAGGGACCGTGCAGTCCTAGTGTAAGATGACGCCTTCGTAAGCAAAACGATGCGGAAAGACAAGTTCGAAAGAAAAGCCACTTTCAAATTCCTGCGCCATCTCGCGATGACGTCATGCATCCTCACAGTTACGCCTGCTCTTTCCCGCTCATTTTTTATCAGTATCCGTGGTCTAATTTGTATTCTCACAGAACCATACACTGAGGTTAGCAACTTTTGAGAATATTTATTGCCCTGCGACGCCTCAACTACGAAAATACACTTTAGAAATCCGTGAATTCGTTGAATTCCAAAATTGGAACCTACAACCTATTTTCTGTAAATATGTTCTGCCCAAGAAAATAGGCGAGAATGTAGTTTTAAATATAATTTTTTCATTCCAAACAGACCTGTTGTCGATTTTTAGTGTCATAATCATAGTTTCCACTACTATACTCACTTGTACAAGCTGACTACTACACACACGAGCCATTTGAAAACCCGTCTCAGGACCTGCTCATAGTAGATGAGAAGAGACGACGAGGCACGATGGTGATGGCTTAAGCTCCAGCAGTGTACTTTACATATTATGGATATCAGCAGAGAGGGAATTCGTTATCTTGATTCACCCTTTTGTGTGCCCCATTAAAATCACGTTGTAGAATGGAATAGGACTATGAAGCGTTCACTATTTCCTCTTCATAGATCGAACAAGGTGACCAGAAATTGTGCCAACTGGTTGCTTGATTGGTTTTACGTCAACTGCGATAGAGAAAATAAACTTGAAGCAGTTTTAAGAGGCTAATTACAATGTGACTCGTAAAACCAATTTGGGATCTGTGAGACTAAGCGCATACCGTGACCTTTCTTCACCTCGCACTAAATTAGTATGCTTACCTGCTGTTTAGGCAGATTGTATTAAAGATGCCGCGTTCATTGTTATCCGTTTCTGTACTATGTATTTTTGGCTATGTAGTTTGTAGTTTTGGCTATGTAGTTTGTACTATGTAGTTTTCGCCCTAAAGCGGACCACTGCTAGGAGTAGCAATGTTGAGCAGTGAGCTAAAGGCGTCGCAGAAAACTGGCGCCTTCAGGAGCGCAGTCCAATAGCGTTACAGGAATTCCATCCCCGTCGGTCAGCCTCCCAAATGAAACATCAGTCATCGTTCGCCGATTGATTAGCGGAGACCAGCGTCTGGACATCGGTGTGGTTTCCACGCAACTCCTCGGAAGAGACGTCTATGCTTGTGCGCACAGTACTCAGGGAAGCAGCGGAACTCAAAGCGCTGCCCAGGCTAAGACAGAGCTGGTAGAAAGCAACTTGACAGTGTGCACTTGGCTTCGTCGCTGTTTCAAGCGTGAGCATTGTTCGTCTCAGCAGACATAACCATTGAAGTGCGAGGAATCGCATGCGTATCAAGATTATGACAGCCCGAGAATACCAACAACTGTGCCAACGACGGTGCCGACAGCGACGCCGTAAACGTTCATCGAGCGAACATACAATTGCTGTCGAAATAAAATATGCGGCAGAAGGTTAATAGTTGAGCATCCAATTTAGAGACTCGCAGTTGTGTGTGCGCACATGGGCGTGTCAGTAAACTTTTAAATCGAAGCTGCGTTACTCGACCCTCCCAGACTTTGCTGACCGTGGCTACTGCTCATTTGTAGAACACGCACGTGTGTAGTAAATAATGACACGACACGAAGTCCCAATTACTGAGTGGAATTCATCTATGATCCCTGTCCAGATAATGCGAATATTGTTACATTGAGATGAACAATTGTACAATAATTGAGTGTTTGTAGTAGAATGCCTGCCTTGTACATATTGTACACTTCCAACAATATGTGCACTTTACCCTCTACGTACACATAGTTTTGTTCCGCATTGATGGTGCACTTGTGACTTGGTTTCCAGCAATGGTATTATCATTCATGGCTTTGGAGCCCCTACTGATTGTAGCCAGGAATGGTCGGGGTGCGGAGAAGTACGAGGTGCGTGCAGGTTGGCAAAAGTCCCTGATGGCTCTCTTCCAGAGTTGGCATGACCCATGGACAAGGTTCGCCTACGGGGGCTGTGATCGCTGTCACTATGTGTTTCGTTTGCATCGAGGGGTTAACGTAGGGTCTTGGGCCAAGTTATCTTGCTGCACCGGGCAGTGACGGGAATTCGTAACGGGAAACAGTATCGTAGAAAGGCGTGGACTCGACGCCCTACGCACTCGTCAATTCACACGCGTCCATACAATTCACGAAACGCTATGGAAATTGGAGAGACTTTTTGCAGTCGGTTCGCTCACACCAAGAAATAGGTGTTTTCAAACCAAATTCCTCCGATACGGTTGTTTACATAGGCGCAATGTTGAGTATTGAAATAAAAATGTCTTAATCCTGAGAAACAGATAAACCATAGTGTAGAGCTATGTGTATTACCTTAATTGTTGCTATACCGTTATTGCTGTAACACGCCTGCGCAGCCTCCTCTTTGCGAATGAAATTCATGAATGCTGCATTCATCAGGTTTATTTGCATGCACCACATGTGCAATCGATATTATATTTTATGGAACGACCTAAATTGAGTGCTGAAATTTTGAAGAGAGCGCTCAGGTTGTTAGCATTACGTTCACGCATATCAGGTGGCGTTGGACGCCCCGCGATATGACTGCGAATGACGTCATTGTTCGCGTGCGCGCATTGAGCAATGTGCATTAAACACCACGTGTATTTGCTTGCACGCTTTCTCTTCTTCTCTACCACGCATATTGTGCATGAATAATGGGCTTCCTTACGCTACAGGTATGAGTACTGCGGAATGATAATCCCGCTTTGTTGCATGGTATGTTTCTGAATGTTATGCTAACTCTCGAGCCCCAGTTTGCATGAACTCTTGATGAGGAGCTCAGAAATTAGTGTACGCAAGGAGATCCGAACCCCTGATCTCTCCTAGCATCGGGAGAATTAGTCAGCACAATATAATGTCGTAGTTATGCTGGAAAGGTGAAGCGTCGATAGTGATAGTGAATTTGTGGACCGCTACATGAAGTAAGAATAGTAGTATTATCGGCCGTATAAGCTTGTAAAGATAGGCTTACTATCTAAACTAACAAGCATCATGCCACGCGTGCACAAGCAAACGTGAAAATATCTCACTTGATGACCGCGCAAACTCGCTGTCAAAACGCTGGAGGGAATTGACCTTTGTTCGGCCGCTGACATCAACGCGAACTGAGCCTCGAAAACACAGCGCGCGGCGGGCCGACTCCGGGCAGATGGATATTGAGACACAGTGTCGCGGGCCCGTGTGGCTGGCTGACCACGCCTCCCGGCGTAGAACGCGCACCCCTCTTTTATCTACTTTCCCCCCGGAGACTTGCGCGCGTCGGCAGACGACGCGCTTGCTCCCCACCTTTCGCCCTTTCGAGCTGGAGATTGAGCCACGATCGCCGGCTTATCCTCGCATACTTTCACGCGAACTGACAGCATACGGCGCACGAATTAATCCCCCGTGGTCATTATAGGGAAACCCACGGTGATTGCGACGCCGACGACAGAGATGTGTTTGCAGTGTCCACAGAATGCCATATTGCAATAAAAGTGACACACCATGTTATCAAGAATGAAACTAAAGGCGTCACTTTAGCAGACACTAAAGAGGATGACGGCGAAAGCGTGCACGCTCACGCGACAATCATTAGGTTGCTTGACATTCTCATACGATTGCCTTGCTAGTTCCTATTGCTTGTTTTATGCCACCCATGGCCATGGCTTCGAGGTTTAACTAAATCTATCCTAATCCCCTTCGCCTTAATGAACTTCGCCCGAATTATCCCCATATGTCAACCTTTCGGCTCCCACCAAAGGTCGCGAGTTTTAATCCCACCATTGGCCGTGTCGGACCATAAATTTTGCGCCCATTGGATTTCGGTGCCATGAGGCCGGACGTTCCGTTTTTTGATAACGGCGGACGACGAATTTTTCCGTCCATGAGACAGTTCAGGCTTTCGCCTTAAAACAATGTCAACTGCAGAAAGTAACGTCGGTTATTGAACCGGCGTTGAATACTATATCAATCATGGCATCAAGTTGTACAAGAGCACACTCAAAAACCTGTGCAAAGCTCTCCGACAGCGTAATAACGTATATCAGCTTCAGCTTTTCTTTTTTACTATTTCCTTTTATTATGTCCCCTGGTATTTATCAAGCCGTAAGGCCGTGTTTGCGCTTTTTTTTTCTTTCTTGCCCAATATAGATAGTTGCAAGCACGTGTTGATAAGGCCTACCGAAAAAAATCTCCCGACAGTAAGTTAAGCGGCCGACGTTTCTCCCCCCTCCCACCGCATATACAATGCAAACCAGATTGCTTGCAATCTCGCTTTGCAAAATTATCCCGTGGCAATTTTGGGTCTCTTGCGCCCTACGTTTTCTGAAATGTGGATTTGAATCTCTGTGTAATAGACGTCACCAATCACGCTTTCTGTTTCCTTTAAAACTGACACACAGAATGATCAAGTTGGTTCTTCGAGCCTTACATGCAGTAACTTTACTCTTACCGGCTAAACTCATGCATAAAGATATAAAGTTTAGCTCTTTGAACAATATCTGCAGATTTTTTCGCGAGGCTGACGCCTGTAACCTAAGCTTCTTAGAGAGCAGGAATGTGCATTGGTTCCGTAGAAGAAAGGCCCAAAAAGACGGCTCGGTTTCGGCTTTGTGCAAAGTGAACAACTGAATAATCCCTTTTATGAACAAAACGATGAATTATCAATGCTGTTCTTCATGACATAACACTTTGAAGAGAAATATTAGGTGTTATAAATCGTGTGAGAACTACTAGAGGGCAGAACGACACCGTTACACATTAAAGGGACCTACAAGATACATGCAGTATGAGAACTATTTAAACACAGATACCAACTGCGCGAATACCATTCAGTTGCGTTTTCGAAAGTAATCTGGCGTACGTACGTTTGTTTCAAAAGAAATCAATTAGAAAAGCTGCTGAAGGTTCGCAATGTCGCTGTTAATGAGGGCCTGCAAAAAATATAAACGCTTTCAGCTGGAATCTGCATTCAACTCTGCAGGCGTTAATGTAGTGAGGCTCACGTTAGACTGCTTGCCTATATTTTAGTGCAAAAGTGGCATATCTCGCATTGAGCAAAGAGGCCGGCGTCGTCTGTAGGCGCAAAAACAAGAGCGTCATCTGTTTTCCCATTCAATGTGACGTCACGTCACGAGTGATCATCGCGCGCTCGTAGCACTCGCTACCACTTGCTCTCTGGGGCAGCGAGTACTGCTACAGCACCTACATCTTCAGCGGCCGAGATCTCGCTAGCAAAAAAAAAAAAACGTGGGCCTACACGCCAGTATAGCACAAACGAACTAAGAGAACGGAAGGACGCAGCAAAACTATACACGAGGCAGGCAGCTAAACACCACCATCCTCAACTTTCTCAATGCAGGCCGGACGGAACGTGCATCACAGGAAACATTACTCGCTGCGCAAGACTGAAAGGGCCATTCAGTGGCGTTCAATCGGATATTATTGCTTTCGCTTTCACAACTCTTCTGAAGTCCAAGGCATCCTCGTATTTTCATTTATATATTACAAATAATTTCAGTGCCCTAATGCACCACAGCAAGGAGTGGCGTGGTTCCAAACGTGTGTACAGAAATAATAACAGATAAAGCCTTGCGAGGCATTTTCCAAGATGGTTTTGAAGAGTTCTGCATCTGCAATGGCAGCAGTGGAGGAGAGAAGGTGGTTCCATAAGGTGCTTTTTCTTCGGACGAAAGAACCAAAACAAAACCTAGTCAGACATGATGGCAAGCTTTCTTCGAAAACGTGAACAGATGTATTTCATTGCATGCAATTTTGATTGACAAATTCTTCATTACCGGCAGTAGGTGAGTCAACGAATAAAGTTTATTTTGGGTACAAAGGTATTGGTTCCTAAAGGTGAACGGCCAGCCTATTTAGGTAGCCGTGGCCCCGTGCTGATAGCCTGGACTTTTTCTCCAGCCAAAGTTGGTCCTGCGGCTTTTTTTAAACGTCTTTATATCTGCATTTTATAGGCGAAGCCTTGCGGCAGAAAAGGGGTGCTCTATTGGAGAAGGGAGGGGGACCGGTGCTCTTTTCTTCCTCAAGGTGGAGTGGTCCAGAGGTCGGCTCTGCAAAGAGGCTTCCAGGCCGGCCCTTCCCTTATCCTCATGTTTCGGGCTTCTATCCCACTCCTCCTCCATTGCTCTTTCTCTAGACATTACCCCCAGGTTCTTTTTATAAATCCCAGACCATGTGGTTAAGGGCGGTTGCTGCATTGCAGAAATGGTACTCTCTTGTAAATGTTGAGGGTTACATTCTCTGTAGTAGATCCCATATGAGTAATTACAGACAGTAAGTAAAAAAAAAACATTTGGCAGCAGCTCTATAGTACATTATCATTTGCTTAACAGATGGTGATGCAATCATGGATTTCTTTCTAAATTTATTTCTCTTCATCATTTTGTTTATCCGCTAACTTACCATTACGAATAGACGGTGACCTGAAAGTCGGAATTGATTTCAATTTCATTAAACAAATCTTAACTCAATGAACATGTCGGATTCGATGATAAAGCACAATAAGGGAGATTTGTTTAGCAGAACGAAGCGAAGACAAAGAAATTAGATTCACCTTGGTGTGTTTCACGTAATAGAAGTAAATGTTTCATATTGTGTTTTTGTCTCGATATTTGCGATGGATTCTTTACTATCGATATGGAGCACATATTTTTCTGAAGTTGCACAAACACACACCACACGTGCAGACAGAAGGAACCTGACAAAATCAAACACAAACACGCACAAAACTCACCCTCACTATACTTCATATCACAGGCTGCTTACAGCACGGCCGAAGGTACAACGAACACACAGGCAATATCCTTGCGCAGCGGTGTATAGGGCCGGGTGTGATAGGCATAATATTCGCTTTATTTTTGCACGCTGCATGACAGGGTACCGCGATGCGTGACATGTCAGGACCTTCGCGTGTGCATGTCGTGCAAGGTGAATAATTGTTGCAGGTACCACCATTAACCAGAATACCCCCCTCTAACCTTGGAAACATGGCAGCTCTCGTATAGCGCCGATCACCCACTTCAATCCGAATTGCCGCTTTATTTTTGGCTCTCGCCCATGTTACAAAAAAAACAAACAAACGCGGCCAAAACACCGATCGCCAAGTCTCATCACAAGCTGTTCTCAAATCATCAGCTATTTTTCGTTGAAATTATTGACGAAAAAAGCTTGTTTTCACGCTGGTACGACTAGAGACCCGGCCCCGAGTGGCAAATCTGGTTTGATCTCTAGTTAGCAGATGGCGCCGCAGCATTAGTGGTAGTGAAGCATTGGCAAAGCGGAATGGAGTAAAAGCCTAATTTTTTCACTGCATCAGTAATTTACTACATGGTTCTAGTTTGGTATTTGATGACGGTAGCGAGCAAGCGCCAAACGGAGCAGACGCTATGACGCAGCTGAACATTTGTAAGGGCATTTTCCCGTAATTCTCGCAAAGATGGCGGCAAGGTTACTGCAGGGAAGGCGTACAATTACAGCAAAGCTTTGCTCTCGCACGCATGTAAGCGCAGTGGTTTACGGCACCAAACCTATTTCTTTTCGCATCGATTATGTAACGATGTAGCATGCAACAGGATTACCAGCAGACGCTAAGCAGCCGACGCAGCGCAGATGAGTGCATCGCTCGGGGCATTCGACCTTCCTATTGGCTAAGAATTCGTGTAGCTTCTACAGTGCTGCAACGAGTTTGTGAGACGGAGTATAGGCATTTCGCAACGCTCGCATGATGGGGAGGGCGATCAGCGGCGTTTCAGCCGTTGCTCCTCGATTATGCAGGGAAGGAGGCTGAAGCAAAACCTTCGATGTTTGTGGCTGGAATTTGACTGTCCTTTTTGACAGGACCACCGCATGCACCATGCATGGCGTGGCAAGCCGAAAGATGCTTCTCAGCAGGAGCGCCCACTCTTGTGGGCACAGTGGTCTTGCCATCAGCGGAAGTCAGAAGGCTTTCCTGGTTTTTGCGGCGGATGCGATTAAGCTTAGCGTGAGCATACGTCCGCTTGGTGTTGTTGTTTTTGCACTCAAACGAATGGCGCCTTTCTGGAGACCTAATACGTACGGCCATGCGTGAATAAGCTTGATGCCATGGGAACACGACCGTGGCGCAGACTGCGTGAACGAGCCTAGAATACCTCTAATGTGTTTTCCCTCACCCCCCCCGCCCCACCCGAAAAAAATAAGTCCGGGCCATTCCACTACGTGAACAAGGATTACCAGCTCCGTAATGGCGATCTGTACCTCCACCGCTGGTCGACCCGGCATCGCAAAAGGTCCGGGATGGGACCACGTATGCAGAGTGCGTAACGCCTGCTTCACCTCCACCGCGGGTCGACGAAGCATTGCACTATCTTCGGGATCGGCCCACGTATTGGCAGCTTTGTGTCTTACACATGGACCCAACCCTGGGCTAACTAGTTCTTTAGAGCTTTGCTGTAAAATTGGTTACGGCCTTGTGTTTTTAAATAATAAAATAATTAACTTTATATTAAATACTGAGGATGAATAATGCCGGGGCAGTGGCATGAGGGTGCTCGGGCGGTATGGCGCAAGGGCGCCAAAGGGAAGAAGACGACGCAGCTGGAGCGTATCCCGATGATCATAGTTTTGTGTCTGCACACGGATATGAGCCTGAAAAACGAGTTCTTAATACCTTCGGTAAGAAACAGTGACTCGTACCAGTAATCATGAATAGCTTGCCGTACATAACCAACCCGAGTCTTCAATACTGGGGGTGGGGGGGGGGGGGTGTTATTCTGTAAGAGTCAACTTGGTGGACTATTTATTTCGGCCGCTGGTGATTGGATGCAGCTGTACGAGCGAGGAGGTGACGAGTGGTTCCAGCAAATCAGCAGCGGTCGAAATGGAAAGTCCTCTACATGGACTCCTACAGAATACCACCCTTCATGAAAATGTAGCACGGTGTTGATAGCGCCAAATTTTCATACGTGCTGCAAACATAAGTTACAATGTCTAGCCACCATGCTAACTCTGAGTATTCCATCCACTTCTGGTGAAGTACACTCATATGATCAGGGAATGCCGAGACATAGAGAAACACTGATATGCTAGTTCATGATTTCTTTATATACTTTAGTCAAGCATCACCAAATATAGCGAAAATGTACGCCTTAGGCTATGCTCTTGAAGTACTTTCTCTTGATGGATGTCGAAAGAAGGTGTTAATTCAATACGCCGAGTACCCACTAATTATGACACATTCGGGTTGTTGTTTAAGAGCGCTGTGGCCTTGCTATGAAGCATGGAAAACTACATTGAAAACTATATTTCGAGAATGTCCGAATATGGATCTAACGATCGCACTTTCTTATCTTCATGAAGGCTCCTTATGCTTGGAGTAAGGCTTACTTCGTTGTTTATAATATCTTTGGGGCGCTTTCAGCGCGCTCCTAAATCGCCACTAGGGTAAGCTATATAAAAGTCACAGTTTTGCCTGAAAGACGTAGCATGATAGAGGTAGCACAGCATTAGAAACTACATGGAATACGGCTGATTATTTTATCAGCCGTATCAGTGGCAGTAGGATTCCGCTTGCTAATAAAATAACATGTATTATAGCGTCGGCTAAATAAGAGACGACAAAGCCTGAATGATATAGCTGGCCAAATAAGGAACCAGGATGGTGACGCATAGCTTTTAACAAGTTGCCTTGTCCCATTTTCCCTCGACTGCGTCATGGTCCTTCTTTCATTCTGATTGAATGTTCTGTGTTTCACCAGGTTACTTATCGGTACGCATACCACTAATAAATTTAGTCTATCAGGCTCGACAGATGCGCAGATTGCTACGAATCCAGTGGCACGAACTGCACGATAGGGAAGCGCGCGGGCCACCGCTTAAAGTATTTCGCTTAAAAACAGCAGTTTTCAGAGAGACCATAATTCGAATGGCTGTGAGCCAGCCGGTTGTGCGTTTCGAATTGATCAACAACCATCGTGTCCATATTGTGTTTAGCGGCGACAGCTCTTTCAGGAAAATAGTTTATTTCGCAGCGCAGTTGGTGCATAGCGCTTTTGTCTCCAGATAGTTGCCCTCATCCAGCCACTATGTAATGAAAAAAGCAAATGTAGTTATCTTGTGTTAGTTTTAGGTTTCCGTGTTTTGTCTTACTTGGTTGTTTTGACGTGGGGAGTTGCAGCAGATCGGCTAAGGCTAAAGACAGTGTTCCCTGGGGTTCTCGACAATACCTTGTGTTCTTCGGATCCACAATTCTAGGACAGACAAGACGCAATTTGTCGCTGTCAGTCTAGCCGATGCGTTGCCCGTATGAATACTCTTCAATCAAACGGTCTCTCCATTAGTCATTTTACTGCACTTTGCTTCAAGAAAAAGCGATATTTCACATATTTGTCGTTTTAATGTGCCCCTGGAAATACGTCTTTTTTCCGCTCTTTCGTTTGTAGCACGCTCCAAACTTAATGCATTGCAAATAACTCCGGCACGCCCCCAAGAAGAGGTCATATGTATTAAGTTACAAGTTACCCTCAAAGGCTACAGATAGCAATGAACGCCAAACTTATGCTCGCATGCACTAAAGTAACAATTGTTGGCAAACATAATAAAATCAAAGAAATCTCACGCTCTGTGTAATGTTTATTCGGAAGAATGATAAAATGAATCACGCTTGCACATTATCAGGTCATCCAGTCTTTATATCGGACGAGGCCTACGTAAAGAAAGTGAAGACGAAACATGATAAATATTTCCCGACGACGTGTGTTCGGGTGCAGCTCGTTTTTTTTTTTTTCATATGGGTGTCGATAGCCAGTACTATATTTTAAGACAATGAGGTACCGAGGTTAGCAAGTTGTGGCAACATTTAATGCACTGCAATGCCTCAACCACGCAAATATAGTTCTGAAATGCCTGATGTCACAATTATTTATAGCGGCGCTGGGGCTTATACTCGGAATTCGCAAAAGTGGAACCTTGACATTATTTTCCATTTTATTAATGAACCTATTGCCACGAAATGACCAAGATCTAGTTTTGAGGTATAATTGATCATTCCTATATTGGATGTTCCTTTGAGAAAACCTAAAGGAAAAGGAATTGTTTGAGTCAACCAAGTAGGTACGCTTAAACATAATGTTTATCTTTCTCGTGTGATCGTTGTTCACCGGCTAACTTTATCGCTCAGCGCAGGACGCGCCTGTATATTTCGGGAATGTGTCGATTGTTATTGTTGGTTCTATCCGCTTTCTGTTCTCAACGAACCCTGTGTCATGTGCTTGTACGCTCGTTGCGAATGTCGTACTGTAGGGAAGTAACGCGAGCAACAGCGTTGTTCTGGAACCTGCTGTGATTCATGTATACTGATATTTGTTTTCAAAACATATATACCTTTGACAGGAAAGGGAAAGCGAGGAGCAGGCTGCACTGTTTCGGTCATAAAGCCGACGCGCTTGACCCGCGTATCACTTTTTGACGATCGTCGACTGTGTTCGCCGCTATCCTTGTGCGTTGAGTGTAACTTGGTTTTTTGTGCGGGAGTTCACTCGATGGAGTTCATTTTGTCATTCGAAGTTTTCCTGCTGTGTTCTTTAGCGTCACTACTACGTGACAATATTATTAGTTTGAAGAAGAATATTAACTTATATAGAAGCTGAATACCAGACACACTAGAAATTTCAAAGTGTATCTCGGTACCAACTCAGACTGCATGGGAGAAGACGATGAGGCACGATAGTGATTTTTAAGCTAGTGCTCTGCATTTCAACTATTGTGCACATAAGCGGGAAAGGAAGTCGATATTTTTATGTTTCCTTCTATGCGGCCCAATAAAATGCTTGATGTCGAGTTTTGGGGCACTTTGAATCATTTGCTATTTTATGTCGGTAGGTCGGAGAAGGCTACGAGGAAGTGTGGTAATTGGTTGCTCGGTAGGCCATTCGACAGTTTTCATGCTTGAGTTCGACCACGAAAAAAAAAATACCTTCAAGTTTGACATGCTAATTGTAATCTGTTCCGTCCAAACACTTTGAGATCCCTGAGAGTAAGCATATACCGCAAATTTTCTTCACCTTGTGCGAAATGAGCAGGCTTGGCAGTTATGTTGTGTTAAAAATTCCGGGTTTATAATTTCTGTTTGTCTTCATTGCATTTGTCGTCTTGCATGAAATAAAAGGAGTTTACTAGTTTAGTATGAACGCAGAGCACCCCAAGTACTAGAGAGGTTGAGCACTTCGTTCAAGGCGTCTCAGAAAGCCGGCGACATAAGGAGTCTCGCCCACCAGCTTAACGAGAAAATCGTCCCCGTCGGTCGTCGTCCAAATGGAAATATTACTGATCATTCAGAGCTGACACTAGCGGTCATATTATGGAATGTTTCACTTCGGAACCGCTTCACTCTGGCTTCAACGTCTAGGGTACGTCGCTGATATAAAGAGATGAATGTCGCGGCGTGAGGGAAACCATTGAACGGGCGGCGTTCTGCCGCAAGGGCGCGTCATCATCCTTGTTTGTACTTTGGGGAAAATAGAGTAATTGAAGGGCGTTGCTAGTTATGGGTTTTAAAATATTGGTTTGTATACAACACTTTCAAATTTAATTTACAGTAATAACTGTGGGCTTCCGACACGGAAATGTGGTGGTGTAATTTCATCTGTGGCTATTCTTTTTTTTTTTTGTCGGTAGATGGTGCTCCATGCATTAAGCAATCAAAGCGGTTCTCTGCGTGTAGGCCACGGTTCTATAGGGATTTTGTTTAGCCGCGGCCGAGCTTCTTAGGGTGGACAATTGCGACGAGAATTACGAGAACACATTCCACAACTTCGGGAATCTTGCCGCGAACAGCTAAGCGTTCTTGACTGCGGCTTTTTGTTGCAACGTGGAGATAAATCACACACATCTTTTTATTTTCCTTCAACGGTAATGACCCTAGTGACGGTTAGAACAGGGACCCCATAAGTTTGGGGCCTCAAACAGCTTCGCGGGTTTTAGCGTTGAGGCAAGCAGGAGGGAAGGGCTTTTGAATAGAGCTTTGCGCTTGCGCATGGCGCGTTTCACTTGCAGAGCCAATACGGTGCAGAGAAAAAAGTATTAGACAAGCGTGCCTCAAGGAAGCATTTTAGGACCAATGCTCTTCAATATCTACATGAATGATATTGTTAAGATAAACAATGAAGCCTCATTCCTGCTCCATGCGCAAATACACTAGTATTTTTGTTTCTGGACAAGATCCAACTGAAATTGTTGCCAGAACTCAAAGTGTATCGAAATAGTGGAGAAACATAAATTTATGGGCGTGAGTTTTTCTGCTCATATGACATGGACCTGTCATGTTGAATCACTGAATAAATCGTTATCGTGTGCCGCTGGTGTTCTGTCACGATATAGGCACTTTCTTCGAGAAAATGCTAAACTTCAGATTTATCATGCTCAGCTTTCTTTTCACATAAATTACTGCCTATTAGTCCGGGGCACCACAGCCCTTAGTAACATAAATACAATTCACGTATTGCAGAAAAAGCACTTCGGTATATTTCAGAACGCCACACGCTATAGTTCTACAGTTACATTGGTTACGCGCTATAAGATATTCAGCGCGAAAGGCATGTTCAATTTTTGTTTAATGTATGCCTATTTCTTCGATAACGAACAATTCAAAGTGTTTAATAAAGATTTAGTTAATATAAGCATGTGTTACACTGATTAACGTAGCCGCAGCACCGACAAGTGACTTGTTCCTCGTTCCCGCACGACCTATATTTTGCAGTCTCTTAGATTCACACTGGCGTCCCTTCGTAATAAATATGAAGAGAAAGATGCCAACTTTTCTACGTTTACGAAAAAACAAATGCGTGAATTTTTTCGAACTCTTTTCTAATGTCTTTTATACTCCCCGAACATTATCAAGTATGTTTCGTTACTCTTTGTAACACGTTTGTTTTCGTCATTTTATTATATGTGTTCACGTGAACATTGAATATTTAAACTATAATGTACAGCTGTTCTGGAGTGTACTTATATGTTGACTTTATTTGTTCTATTGTTCCGTTGTTGTATTTGCACAACCTCTTGTTAACTTCTTAAAGAGAAACTGCATTTTTTACTTGATTACTGTAAATTTGTTTTTGAACGTATGAATCGTAATACCGCTGTCTTGTACGTGGGCCTTTAGGTATCCTCAAGTGGTGTTACTGCCGCTTTTCGCCTAAGGGACCCCCAACTGCCGTTGGAAACGAAGATTTGATTGATTGATTGATTGATTGATTGATTGATTGATTGATTGATTGATTGATTGATTGATTGATTGATTGATTGATTGATTGATTGTGTGAAGAGCGCTTAGGCAGGCAGCGTCACTCAGAACGTAGCCCTGGCTCCAACAGAACCGATTGAGCTCAACTTGACGGTGCGTCCGCTTGGCGTCGTCGCCGTTTCAATCAAACGCAACGCGCGTCTCTGGATACTTTGACCATTGACGCGCCTGCCATGCGTGTGCGTCGATATAACGAATTGAATTCTTAAATTTTGCGTGTCAAAAGCGCGATTTGATTATAAGGCTCTTCGTAGTGGGGGACTCGAGATTCATTTTGACCACCAGGAGATGTTTAAAGTGCTCGCAATGCACGGGACACGGGAGTTAAGCCTACTTAGAGCACGCGGGCATACCGGACGCAGCCGTGCATTGGTTCTGCATATTAAGCCTCAAAAAAAGGCATGGCGTTTTTTTCACGTACTGTGATAACCAAATAAACACATTTATCAACTTAAGGGTGACATAGTAGTACGTCAATCATAAAATACAAGTTAGAAGAGGAATACTAACAGCAGCTAATAGTGGGATAAACACGTGAGCGCAGAGCGACACTTAGAAGATACAGGTGCTCTATGAAATACCTCAATACAGATGCCAGCTGCGTCAACACCGCACAGCTGTGTTTATAAAAACTAACCTCACGTACGTAGGACTATTTCCTCAGGTATCATTTAGAAATCTTCCACAAGTTGACAATGCCACTGCTAATAAAATAGAAAGTGTGCATGAAATGTAAACGTTTTCTGCTGCAACCTGCATTCAACTCTGTAGGCGATAATGGCATCGGGCTTATCTTGTACTGCTTCTCCATTGAGCCAATAGGCCGGCGTCGTTTGTAGCAGTGGAACAACGAGGTTGACGACAGACCACGAGTGGGTGTCGCACGCTCGTGGCGCTGGCTGCCGCTTGCTGGCTCGGGCAGCACGTACAACTACGGTGTCGGAAACGCCTACGTCGTCGGCAGTCGCCGCCTCGGAAGTAGCGAAACGTGGTCGTCTGCTCTAGTACACAGCAGACGAAGCAAGCGAACGGAAGAACGCAGCACCGCGAGAGAAGAGGCATACAGTTAAGCCTAACTATGTCGTCTGCTCTCCGATTACATGGGGGGCGGAACGTGCATTGACGCAACCATTACTCGTAGCGCTAAACTCGAAAGACCGCACAGCGGCGTTCACTTAGGACAATATTGCTTTCGCCTTCACAAGTCATGGGAAGTGCTTAGGTCTACTCCAGTATTTATTTATTTACTCTGCATACATTCAGGGCCAGAAGGCAATACAGTAATCAATGGGATTGTTACAAACGTGTGCAGTGGAATAAGAGCGCATGAAGCTTTGCAAGGCATTTTCCATGGCGATCTTGAATCTTTCTGCGTCTACGATGGCAAACGGGAATAGGGAAGTTGCGAGGCAACAGTGAAAATATAAATTAGTGCGACACGATGGCTTAATTCGAAAATGTGTATTCATTTGATCTGGAACGTGCTTTCAACTCCGCAGGCTATAATGGCATCGGGCTCCCTTTAGAATTCATAGAAAATTTCTAAAAGGTGTGTTGATTTCATTTTGATGTGTGAAGCATGTCGTAATAATCTGAACAATTTCTGTCTCAATTTCTTTCTCTTCATATGATCTCTTTACATGATCATTTCATTCATTCAAATATTTACCGTTACGGAGGAGTGGTGACTTACCGCTTGCAAATTGATTTCGGTTTCAGTATAGAAGGTTAACTCAGTGTACCTATCACATGCCATGATTAAGCGTATAAATGAAGATTGGCTCCCAGAAGGAAAAAAAAAAGACAGAAATTGATTTACTTTTATGTTTTTTTGCGTAGGAGAACCAATAAATGTTATTACTCAGTTTGAGACAGCTATTTTATTATAAATTTGGAGTTTGTTTTTCCCGATGTAACACACACACACACAAACACCATCAAACAAACTCAAGTATAAAGACACACAAAACTAATCGCCACTAGGCAGTTGGCAATGGCGTGATGGCATGTGCTACTAGCCGCATTGCAGCCGTTTCTGCTCGCTAAGGCATGAAATGAGACCGAAGCAAAACCATCGACGCTTATAGTTGCAAGTTCACTGCCCGTTTTGATAATACCACCGTATGCACCACGGTTTGGTATGCACACAGCTACTTCTCAGAAGGAGCGCTCATGTTGGTGTCAGCAGTACACTTACCAGTAGCGGAATTCAGAAGGCTGCTGTGGCTACACTATAGACCCGATTTCGCTGAGCCTGTGTGCGCTTGGCTTTTTCGTTTTTGCAGCCAAGCGCATAGCGCTTTTCTCGATAACTAAGCGTGCGGCCTTGAATGGGCTGGATGCCGCGACAGCGGGACGGTGACGCCGACTGCGTGAACGCGTCTAGACTTCCTCTATATGTGGCTTATGTGTATTCCTTCCAAATGAAAGAAGGCGGGTAATTCTGGCAAGAAATCATTGATAGCTTTTTCATCGTCAACGATCCGGTTTATCAAAACTCACCTTTAGCACGATGAATTTAGTGTTGACGTAGCACACACTTGCTCGAAGTGTAGCTTACTTTGAATCTTCGAAAGTAAGAAAGAAAGGTCAGTAATTCTGAAGTCGTTGCAAGCGGAAACTGACTAAGATTTCGTCGATATTTGTAGCTTACGTGTGTTTCTCCCAAATAAAAAAAGGCGAGTATATTTTAAAACACAACCTATCCGACATTTCAGAATTGAAGACACGTCAGTCGCCGCTATACCGCGATGGAGCCAAACCTCCATATGTGCAGCTATCATAAGCTGTAACGGCAAGCCACCACTCTTAGTCTGAGTACTCCATGTATATCCGTCTGAAATAATAATTATATTCCACGTTTGCCAAGACTCAGGCAAACATTGATATGACTGTTCATACTTTCTTTATGTTCTTTAGTAAAATATCACTGAATTTAACCTAAATGTATGCCTCAAGTTAGGCCATTCATGAGTACTTGCGCATGATGGGTGTCGAAAGCATCTGTAAATTCAAGGGCACACGTATTTACTAATTATGAAATATTCGGGTGGTTGTTTGAGAGCGGTCAGGCCTTGCCACAAAGGCGACGAAAGGTATCTTTAGGGTAATATAACGAGAATATTGGGGTAGAGATTTGAGGATCTCGGCTCCATATTTGCAATGAAGCCTCCTTATGCCAGCAGGAACGCTTAGTCAATCTTTTATATTATCTTTGGGGTGCAGCTAGCGCGCTCTAAGATCACCACCGGAATGCGCTATTTGAACTTCACAGTTTTGCTCGAAAAGACGAAGCATTGATGGCGGCAGCAAACTATTCGACTACTACACCTTGTATGGTTTGCTGTTTTACCAGCCTTAGTGATTGCACTAGGATTTCGCTTGTTAATTAAATTATAAAGTGAGGTAGCACGGGCCAAATAACCGATTATATAGCCGAAATGATGTAGCCCGCTAGGGAAGGAACGAGGATGCTGACGCACACTTTCATGCTAGCCCCCTTGTCGCCGTTTTGACTCCACTGCTCCCCTGCACCCGCTGTTCATTATATTTGAAGGTTCTTGTGCTTCACTATTTTACGCAGGTGGACGCTTAGCACAAACTATTTTAGCGTGTTAGTGTCGACACCTGGGCAGATTGGCACAAGTCCATTGGAAGGAACTGCGCGATAAGGAAACGCGTGGTTGGTCACATAAACACCTTCACTTGAAAACCTGCTTTCAAACAGGCCATATTTCGAATGCCGTTGTCGAACGGATCCATATTCATCCATTCATTTTGTATTTCGTGGCGATAGCCCTGTAAAGAATATGATGTTTGATTCTCAGTGTTGTAGCCGCCATTGAGCTTACGTCTCCCGATATTTATCCTCACCAAACCCCTGCGCCACGGAAAATATAAAATATAGTTCTTTTAATGTCAATATTAGTTTTTCGCGTTTTGTTTTACAGCGTTATTTACTCCCGACAACTTGCAATACACATGGAAAGGTTACACACAATGTATCCCGGCGTTTGCGTCACTATTATGTGTTCTCCTATTCCGTAATTGTCAGACAGACAAGGCGCAATTTGGGGCTAGCAGTCTCAATGATGCATTGCACTTATGAATACTGTTCAACCAAAGAGTGTTCGCTTTTCCGTCTGTAATTTTGCTGTACTTTGCATGAAGAAAAAGGTATATTCCAAGTTTCATTGATGTGATATTCCCAGGAAATAAATTATTTCCCTCTGTCTCTATTAACACGTTGGAAGCAGAATACATCTCATGTTATCCAGAATGTGCTAGAAATAAGTTTGTGCGTCTTGATCTGCAGGTTGCACATTAAGATTACAAACAGCGGTGAACACCCATCTTATACTCGTGCGAAATCAAGTCATATCGGTATGGAAACCTAGACAAAGCGATGAACCTCGCCGTCTATGAAACTTATAGGGGCAAGAAAAAGAAAATAAATTACTCTAGCACAGTACCAACGGACCATGCAGCAAAGGGACCATGCAGACTCTAAGGCTGCAATGTGCAATCTGACCATGCAATCTGCAAGGGACCATGCAATGAACCTTCGTAAGCAAAACGATGTGGAAAGACAAGTCCGAAATAAAAGCCACTTTCAAATTCCTTGCCATCTCGCGATGACGTCATGCATCCTCACAGTAACGCCTGTTCTGGCCCGCTCATTTTTTGTCGGTATCGGTGGTCAAACTTGTATTCTCACAGAACCATATACTGAGGTTAGCAGCTTGTGAGAATATTTAATGCCCTGCAATGCCTCAACTACGAAAATACAATTTAGAAATCCGTGACGTCGAAGTGATGGCGTATACGAACGCTGTGTTTTCAACGTTGAATTCCAAAATTGGAGCCTACAACTTATTTTTTGTTAATATTTTCTGGCCAAGAAAATAAGCGAAAACGTAGTTTTAAAAATAATTTATTATTTCAAACAGACCTGATGTCGATTTTTAGTGTCATAGTCATAGTTTCCACTACTATACTCACTTGTACAAGCTGACTACTACACACACGAGGCATTTGAAAACCTGTCTCGGGACCTGCTCATATTAGATAAGAAGAGACGACGAGGCACGATAGTGATGGTTTAAGCTTTGGCAGTGTACTTTACATATTAGGTATATCAGCAGAGATGGAATTCGTTATCTTGATTCACCCTTTTGTGTGCCCCATTAAAATCACGTTGTAGAATGGAATACGCCTTTGAAGCGTTCATTATGTCCTCTTCATAGAGGGGAGAAGGCGACCAGAAATTGTGCAAATTGGTTGCTTGATTGGTTTTACGTCAACCGCGATATAGAAAATAAACTTGAAGTTTTAAGAGGCTAATTGCAATGTGACTCGTAAAACCAGTTTGGGATCTGTAAGAGTAAGCGCTTACCGTAACCTTTCTTCCCCTCGCACTAAATGAGCATGCTAACCTGCTGTTTAGGTATATTCTATTCAAGATGCCGCGTTCACTGTTATCCGTTTCTGTTCAATGTATTCGTGGCTATCCATGCATTAAAACAAGTTTACATGTTTTCACACTAAAGTAGACCACTGCTAGCAATAGCAAGGTTCATCACTATGCTGAAGGCGTCGCAGAAAACTGGCGAAATCTGGAGCACAGTCCAATAGCGTTACAGGAAAACCGACCCCGTCGGTCAGCCTCCCAAATGAAATATTACCCATCGTTCGCCCATTGATTAGTGGACACCGGTGTCTGGACATCGGTGTGGTTTTCACGCAACTCCTCGGCAGAGAGGTCTATGCTTGTGCGCACAGTACTCAGGCAAGCAGCGGAACTAAAAGCGCTGCCCAGGCTACGACAGAGCCAGTTGAGGGCAACTTGACGGTGTGCGCTTGGCTTCGTCGCTGTTTCAAGCGTTAGCATTGCTCCTCTAAGCAGGCTTAACCATTGAAGCGCGAGGAATCGCGTGCGCATCAAGATCGTGACAGCCCGAGAATACCAACAACTGTGCCAACGATGGCGCCGACAGCGACGCCGTAAACGTTCATCGAGCGACCATAGAATTGGTGTCGAAATAAAATATGCGGCAGAAGGTTAACAGTTGAGTATCCAATTTAGAGACTCGCAGTTGTGTGTGCGCACATCGGCGTGTCAGTAAACTTTTAAATCGAAGCTGCCTTACTCGACCCTCCCAGACATTGCTGACCGTGGCTTCTGCTCATTTGTAGAACGCACACGTGTGTAGTAAATAAGGACACGACACGAAGTCCCAATTACTGAGTGGAATTCATCTATGATCACTGTCCAGATAATGCGAATATTGTTACATTGAGATGAACAATTGTACAATAATTGAGTGTTGGTAGTTGAATGCCTGCCTTGTACATATTGTACACTTCCAACACTATGTGCAATTTATACTCTACGTACACATAGTTTTGTTCCGCGTGGATTGTGCACTTGTGGATTGGTTTCCGCCAAGGGTATTATCATTCATGGCTTTGGAGCCCCTAGTGATTGTAGCCAGGACTGGTCGGGGTGCGGAGAAGTACGAGGTGAGTGCAGGTTGGCAAAAGTCCCTGATGGCTCTCTTCCACAGTTGGCATGACCCATGGACAAGGGTCCCTTACGGGGGCTGTGATCGCTGTCATTGAGCGTTTCGTTTGCTTCGAGGGGTTAACGCAGGGTCTTGGGACAAGTTATCTTGCTGCACCGGAAAGTGACAGGAACTTGTAACATACGGGAAACAGTATCGTCGAACGGCGTGGACTCGACGCCCCACGCACTCGTCAATTCACACGCGCCTATTCAAGTCACGCAACGCTATGGAGATTAGAGGGACTCTCAGCAATCGGTTCGCTCACACCATGAAATAGGTGTTTTCAAACCAAAGTCCTGCGATACCGTTGTTTACATAGGCAAAAGGTTGAGCATTGAAAGAAAATTGTCCTAATCCTGAGAAACAGATATATCATAGTTTACAGCTATAGGTGTATTACCTTAGCTGTTGCAATGCCACTAGTGCCGTAACACGCCTGCGCAGCGTCCTCTTTGCAAATGAATTTCATGAAAGCTGCATTCGTTAGGTTTATATGCGTGCAACGCGTGTGCAAGAGATAATAATTTTATGGAACTACTTAAAATTGAGTGGTGAAGTAATTAACAAGCGCACTTAGGTGATTTGCATCACGCTCAGGCATGTTAGGCGGAGTAGGCAGCTGCGCGAAATGACTACGAATGATGTCATTTTTCGCATGCGCGCCTTGAGCACTGTGCATAAATCAGCACATATATTTGCGTGCACGCTTTCTCTCTTTCTCTACCATGCATTTTGTGCATGAATAATGGGCTTCTTTACGCTACGGGTGTTAAATACTGTAGAATGATAATGCCGCTTTGTTGCATGGTATATATCTGAATGTTGTTCTACTTATCGAGCCCCTGTTTGGATGAACTCTTGATGAGGAACTTAGAAATTAGTGTACGTAAGGATATCAAAACGCCTGATCTCTCCTAGCATAGGCAGAATTACTGAGGGAAGGCGAAGCGTCGATAGCGGTAGTGAATTAGTGGACAGCTATACGAAGGAAGAATAGTAGTTTTATCGGCCGTGTAAACGTGTAAACATAGGTTGCCTAACTAAACTTACAAGCATCATGCCACGCGTGCACAAGCAAACATGAACACATCTCACTCGATGACCACGGAAACTCACCATTAAAACACCGGAGGGAATTTACCTTTGTGCTGGCACTGACATCAACGCGAAATAGGCCACGAAAACACAGCATGCGGCGGGCCGACTCATCGCAGATGGCTATGGAGACACAGTGTCGCGGGTCCGTGTGGGTGGCTTACCGCGTCGCCCGAGGTAGAGCGCGCACGCATCGCCCATCTAGCTCTCCCCACGGAGCCATGCGCGCGACGGCAGCCGGCACGCTTCCTCCATGCCTTTCGCCTTTTCGAGCTCGAGAATGAGCTGCGAATGCCGGTTTATCCTCGCACTCTTTCCCCCCAACTCACTGCATACGGCGCACGAATTTGTCGCCCTTGGTCATTTTAGAGGACCTCACGGCGATGGCGACGGCGTCGAAAGAAATGAGTTTGCAGTGTCCACATAATTCGCTGTCGCAGTAAAAGCGACAAACTAGATTATAAAGAATGAAACTATAACCGTCTCTTTAGCAGACACTAAAGAGGATGAAGACGAAAGCGTGTCAGCTCACGTGACATTCATTAGCTTGCTTGACATTCTCATACGAATGCCTTGCTAGTTCCTATACAAATACAAATACAAATACAAATACCTTTATTTCAACATCAGGGATGTTAGGGGTGCACCCAAATAGCCTATGACTGGCTTGACAGAGGGGCGCACCCCCGTACATAAAAACCGGCAGCGACAGAGCACGGACAGAACAATAGTAATAAAAAAGACTACAGTGCATAGGAAAACATCATATTCAATAAATATTAGTGAACATCTTCTTGCAATAACAAATAAATGAAGGCGGCAGAATTAACACGAAACGCTCAGGAACACTAAGAATGCAAAACGAAGAATAACAATAAGAGAAGAAAAAAAGAGGAGGGAGGTGCGCAGTAAAAAACACCCGTATCGTAAGGTTTTCATTGCTCATTGCGCCGATTAAGAAGAGTTGGTATTACATGTCGGAGCATTTCATGACCGTAATTAGTACGAAAGGATGGCACATGCCAGACGTCGTTGTTACGTGTTGTGTAGTAATTAGCTTTGGGCCGTAAGTTAGCTGTGTCATCAAAGAATTTGTCATGATTTTTCCGTTTTCTTTCATATCGTTTACTTAGCAAAAATTATATAGGTCATTAATTGGTGTTACCTTTAATGATGCGAAAAGAGGTTGAGTGTGAGCAGTAAACGGGCCATTCGCAATGATACGAGTGACCTTTTTTGTATTTTCTGTAACCTATATGTATTTGACCATGTTGTTGTGCCCCACACCAGATGACAATATGAAAGGTTACATAAAAATAGTGCATTATAAACTAAAAGTCTAACACTCAGAAGTAGTAGAGAGCGGACTCTGTATAACATGCCTGTGCATTTTGTAAGTTTTTTAACCAGATTGTCGATGTGTATGTCCCATGAAAGATTGCACTGCAGTGTCACACCCAGACACTTTACTGACTCCGCTATTTCAATGCTTTGAAAACCAAGCGTTAGTGTAGGTAAGTGTTCTAGTGGTTTGTTCTTAGGTCTAAAAAGTACAGCTTTAGTTTTGGTAGCGTTAATTTTCAATAAAGATTTCGTACTCCATTCGTCCAATTTGCGCAGAGTTTCATTAGCGTTTAATGTCAAGTCATTAAGTGTTTTAGCCCTAAAAAATATGCTGACATCATCTGCATACATTATACATTTAGCGCTGTTGTCAATATTCACAATGTCGTTGATATAGATATTAAAGAGTGTAGGTCCGAGAATACTGCCTTGCGGCACCCCAGAATGAATGGATCTAAAGTGCGATGAAGAATTGTTAATTACAGCCCGTTGCTGGCCGTGTTCTAAATATGTTATTAAAAGCTGAAGGAATGTGCCGCGAAATCCATAGTGTTCATGTTTAAGGAATAATAGGTTGTGATTTATGGAGTCGAATGCTTTGGAAAAATCCACGAAAACCCCGAGAGTTAGTTCTTTTCCTTCAAATGACTCTAATATAATTTCCTTCATGGTTAATAATGCTGTTTCTGTTGATTTTCCTGCGACAAAACCAAACTGGGAAGCTGATATGACTTTGTGCTTGTTAATAAAGCTTGTAATGCGCACTAGTAAAGGCTTTTCAAAACATTTCGAAAAAACTGGTAAGATCGATATAGGTCGGTAGTTGGAGAAATTATTTTTGTCTCCTCCTTTAACGATTATGGTAATCTTGGCAACCTGAAGCTTTTTCTGGAATGTTCCTGAGAAAAATGCCAAGTTTATTATGTATTCTAATATCGGTGCAAGTATGTGCGATGTGTACTTCGTTGGCAATATTTGGAGGTCGTCAATATCTTTACTTTTACTGTTTTTCAGCGATTGTAGGACCGACAGAACTTCGTTAGTTGTAACAGGGGTTAAAAACGCGGTTTCGCTTACCTTTTGACTCATGCTGCTTAGGTATTGGTTGGGCTGCGTGCCGTCTGCGATGTACACGAAGAAATCATTGAAAGCATCTGCTAGTGGAGAACCGGATAAGTGAGTGCCATGTGTGACTATTTCATCTACTACAGTCTTCTTTTCTAAGTTCAGCAAATTATTGAGCCTCCCCGAAACAATATCGGAGTGCTTTATTACTTCGTCGTTAAATTGGTTACTCATATAGTTCCTTTTGGCTTGCCGATTAATACTGGTAGCTTTATTTCTCGCAGCCCTAAACTTCTTCAAATCGTCAATATCTTTTGTTTTTAGAAAGTGCTTAAAAAGTATGTTTTTAATTCGTACTGCCTTTAGGTATTCCTTGGTTATCCACGGCTTACGCGCCTTCAAAGCTCGCACTCTTGTTTTGTATGGAAAAGTCTCACAATACAGCTGCTTGTAGGTGGAAATAAAAGTACCATAAGCTTCATCATCATTGGTTTCCTCATAGACGTTGCTCCAGTTTACTTGCGACAGTTTATCATAGAACGTTTGTAAAGTAGTTTGGTTTATGTCTTGAACACGCATAGCAAACCTTGTAGGTTTGTTAGGGGGAACTGTGTGATTTGTAATTAAATAAATTGGTAAGTGATCACTAAGATCAGCTGCCAGTGCACCGGATATTGACAATTCATCACATGCATTAGTAATGAAGGTGTCTAGTAACGTTGATATTTCGGGCGCAATGCGTGTTGGTTGATTTATGATATTGAAAAATGCGTTGGTCTCTAGTATAGTATAGAACTCTTGTTGAAGTGTTGATTTTTCAAGCAAGTTTATGTTCAAGTCACCACCTAATATGCGTGTGTATTTATTATCATTTACCCAGCTGAAGTACTCGTCCAAAAAATGAAGAAAGTTGTTACTGCTTCCCATGGGGGGGCGGTAGGTGACAGTAAAAAGCAAGGAATTAGATTTTAGGGTGAGTACCTCATAGTCGTCGGTTACAACACAGAAATTGTCAAGTAATTCGCATTTTAAAAACTTTTTCGACAGCATCGCAACCCCCCCCACCTCTCTTAGAGCTCCGGTTAAGGAAAAATGTGGAGTATTCAGGCAGATTAAGGACAGCAGAGTGGCTTTCGTACCATGTCTCAGAGATCATGACAACGTCAAACGTAAAGCTTAAGCTGGAAAGAAGGGCACATATATCATCACTTTTGTTTCGCGCTGATCGAGCATTCAGATGCAGAAACGAAATGTTGCCGCTTTTTGTCTGATAACGTGTGCTCAACTCGTAAGGTGTCAAGAGATCATAACTTGAAGCGTTCACTGAAGCCATGATCTCGGAGAAGCGGTATGTTGCAGTCTATTAATGATGGCCACACGAAGAGGCCAAAAGAGTTTAAAGAACGAAGCTTTGAAAAAGAAATGCCAATGTAAACTGCAATGGGCATACTTATAGCATGTACCAGAGACAATTTTTTTCACCACGTCTGTGCACAAGTTGTACACCTTACAAGGCACGGCATAAGAGTTAGTAAATTTTAAATCTACATCGAGGAAGAAGGCACTACAGACTATTTTAGTACAGTCATCTCACAAGTATTTACAAACCTCATTATTGGTTAGTCTAGCATCGCTGGTAGAAACAAGGGTTAAGATGACGAAGCAGTAAATAGCTGTTTTAAATTGCAAAGTGTCAAAGTATTTATACCGAAGTACACAAACAAGAGAAGTCATATTCATATGTTTCCAGTTGTTATACTAGTCAAGTAACATTCTATATTGGAGGTCCATGTGCTGATAAGAAAAACGCTTAAGCGACCTTCGCCAGGTCGTCCTCACAGGTAACATGAAGGATTGAAGAGTTCTCACTTTTGCGCATTAAAATATTTCCTTGCGATACCCACACGTACTTCCAATTTTTCTCCTTTTTGAGCTTTCGAGCTTTACCCAGCAGCATCTTGTTCTCGACACACAAATGCTCATTTATGTACACGAGTTCACTTGTGTCAAATCCCAGTCTATCTGCTTTGAGAGTTTTCTTCCGAGCAGCTGACAGCAACTTTTCACGAGCAGTTCTTGAGACGAACTTTAACACAACATTAGGTTTCTTCTTATCCTTCGAAGGCACACGATGAACTACATCAATGTCACCATCAGTAACACTTGTTGCTTGTTTTACCTCACCAAAGGTCGTGGCTTCGAAGTTTAACTAACTCTCTTAATCACCTTTGCGTTATAACCTTCGCCCTTATTAGCACCATATGTCGATGTTTCGACTCCCACCAAAGGTCGTGAGTTTGACTCCCGCCAATGGTCGTGTGTTCGAGTCCCACCAACGGTTGTGATTGGACCTTCAATTTTGCGCCCATCGCATATTGGTGCCATAAGGCCGGACGTTCCATTTTTCGATAACGGCGGACAATGAATTTTTTGGTCCATGAGACACTTCAGGCTTTCGCCTTAAAAGAGAGTTAACAGCATCAAGTAACGTCGGTAATTGAACCGGCATTGAATACTATATGTATCTTGGTATCAAGTTGTACAAGAGCACACTCAAAAACCTGTGCAAAGTTTTCGGACAGCGTAATACCGTATATCGGCTTCAGTTTTCCATTTTGCTATATCCTTTTACAATGTCCCCTGGTATTTATCAGGCCGTAAGGCAGTGTTTTCGCTTTCTTTTTTTTCTGTCTTGCCCAATATAGATAGTTACAAGGACGTGTTGCTAAGGCCTTCTGACTAAAATCTCCCGACAGTTAGTTAAACGGAGGACATTTGTCACATCTCCCACCGCATACACAATGCAAGCCAGATTGCTTGCGATCTCGCTTTGCAAACTTATCCCGTGGCAATTTCAGTTCTGTTGCGCCTTGCGTTTTGTGAAATGTGGACTTGAATCTCTGTGTAATTGACGTCGCCATTCACGCTTACTGTTTCGTTTAAAACTGACGCACGGAAAGATCAAGTTGGTTGTTCGAGCATTACATGCAGTAACTTTACTCTTTCCGGCTAAACTCATGTATAAAGATATAAAGTTTAGCTCTTTGAACAATGTGTGTAGATATTTTCGCGAGGCTAACGGCTGTAACCTAAGCTTCTTAGAGAGCGGAAATGCGCATCGGTTCGGTAGAAAAAAGGCCCCAAAAAGACGGTTTGCTTTCGGCTTTCTGCAATGGGAATAGCTGAATAATCACTTTTATGAACAAAAGGACGAACTATCAATGCTGTTCTTCATGACATACAAGTTCGAAGAGAAATGTTAGGTGTTATAAATCGTGCGAGAACCACTAGAGAGCAGAACGACACCGTTACATATTAAAGAGACCTTCAAGAGACATGTAATATGAGAACTATTTAAACACAGATGCCAACTGCGCGAATACCATTAAGTTGCGTGTTGAAAGTAATCTGACGTACATACGTTTGTTTTAACAGGAATCAATGAGAAAAGCTGCTCAAGGTTCGCAATGTCACTGTTAATAAAACACAGGGCCTGCATAAAATATAAACGCTTTCAGCTGGAGTCTGCATTCAACCCTGCAGGTGTTAATGTAATGAGGCTCATGTTAGACTGCTTCCCTATATTTTAATGCAAAGGTAACAAATCTCGCATTGATCAAAAAGGCCGGTGTCGTCTGTAACCGCAAAAACAAGAACGTTATCAGTCTTCCCATTCAATGTGACGTCACGTCACCAGTGATCCTCGCACGCTCATAGCATTGACTCGCACTTGCACGCTGGGGCAGTTCTTACTGCTACACACTAAAATTTTAACACCCTTAAGGGTGTAAATGGCTCGTCCCATGGCTGACACCCTTTTTGGGTGTATTGCTACACTCCAAGCAAAGGGTGCACATTAACACCCCACAAAAGAAGGGGTGTTAATATGACGTCACCTCACCTACGGGTGTAAAGCAAACAACACCCTTTCTATATGGGGTGTAACACAGACAACCACCCTTTCAATATGGGTGTAGCATGTGACAACACCCTTCCAAAAGGGTGTTATACCTGCAAGTATTTTAGCGTTCACTACAGCCATGTAGTTAATGGGCAGACTAGCTGTTGTGAATGCTGCCTAGCCTTAGCTATGGTACTACCTTGTTCAGTATGAGCCAGAATCTGTGAGGCGTCGTCATATTGCGCTTCTGGTCCGTCATGTGGTAGCATAACGTGCGGCCCTTTCAGGCAAACAATTTAAGGTTTCGCCATTGCAGCAAGGCACACACGCCATGCTTTCGTAATCTTCCTCTGCAGTGATAGTACACTGCCGGCAGGATGCAGAGCGCAATAACAATGCGCGCTGCACTAAGGACACAGGATCTCCCGCACCTTGGTGCACCAGTACTTATAACTCCGTGGAAACAGCACACAGCCAAAAGCATAGTTACATGCATTTGAGAAATGATTAAAAACCTCCACTTTTCTTGGTCAAAAATTTTCGCAACACCAGCTCGACCAGGAGGGAAAGACACCACAGCTCGCTGCTGTAGCTCATATTGAATGCAATAGAGCGCAAGCAATGCAAGTATTGGCGACGGTAACAAGTGCAGTACTACAGAAGCATACGTTTGCCTGTCAAGCAGTTTTTTGCCGTTTTAAGCACATATTTTATACCTCTATTCATCAAAGTTGTCATTTATCTCCACGGGATGCTTCTACTAGTACTTTCACATATATGACTTAAAGGTAGCACTGAAAGCCCAAGAACAAAGTGCTTCCACGTCGAATAATCTTTCAGCATTTACGAACAAAACAGCATGTGTAGCTGTGCATGCTGTTCAATATGTAAGCATGCACTATTTTCTGAAAGATACGTATGCTCCATTTACTGACAGTGACCTGCTTATACCCAATAACTTAGTGTATTTTTCACCATGTGCTTGCATTGAATATTCTACAGGCATTGCAAGTTAAGCTACCAGAATAACAATCAGCTAGTCTAAGGTTACCTAATTGAACAAAATCATTGTAAAATTTGTGACGAAATGTCAGAAGTATTTATTTCATTCAAGAGAAATGGTTACATAATAATGTTTGCACATTTTAAAAGTAAAAAGGAAGATGAGTAAAACCATACCAATACAAAGACATAAGCACCGAATAATGGCACAGGCTTGCTCAATTAAATTTTAAGCAGAACAGTTTTTTTTAAATAACCTCACTACGAACTATCACATGTTTTCATTTGAAAAGCACTGCATCTTATTATAAAGCACAAAAATAACCGGTCACATAAGTAAGAACAAGTCTGAGTGTGTCTTTAACACAAGGATAAAAAGTTGGGCAAGTTGGTACAGTAACCTGATCTTGGATTGTAGCGCGAAGGGACACGGACACAGACTAGAAGCAGACAGGATGAGCGCTAATTCTCAACTAAATTTTTATTGAAACTAATATATATATATATATATATATATATATATATATATATATATATATATGTGTGTGTGTGTGTGTGTGTGTGTGTGTGTGTGTGTGTGACTGCAAAAATCCGCAGCACATGTAAATGAATATTGAATACATAGTAGTAACATGAAGACGACAAACAAAAGCTATCAGCCATCAACTGCGTGGCAAATCTGAGTGCAAGCTATTCTCTTATCAAGTATACCTGTAGGCATTGCGACCAATGTGCTCCCAAGATGTATGAGGCATTAGTCATTGCAGAGTTGTAAGGACATGACAATCCTAGGATGATTATGTTCTTGAGGCTTTTTTTCCCCACTTTCAATCTTTTGAAACATGTATACTTTAGTCTTGAAAACAAAAATGCTACAACTGGCGTGTGATAAGTTTTGCATCTTATTTCCTAGCAGCTCACTGAAAAGAGCCACGATGACAAGTTTAAATGCTGTTACCTCATCAGACATTCAAATTTCTTAAACACAAACAAAACCAGATAGGCATTAGAGTGAGCATCACTTAAATACATTACACTGGTTTAAAGTTATTGCACCACTTTGGGCCAGGTAAAAACGTTAGAAACATCAAAAATGTTAAGATTCTACGGCCAACCATGAAAACTAAATAAAAAAAATCATTAAGCTGTAAAGCAATGAAGGGGGCTAGTTGGTGAACGTTCGTGGTTATATTGCGCTCAGTTTTACAAAGACGATATTAAGAAAGGACAGGACGTGGACGGACGTAGCGCATTAAGCTGTCCTAAACGGGTACAGGAGCTTCACAACTGGCCATCTTGGTGATGGACACGCAGATAGATGAGCAGCCATTCCACTGAGACGAGAATGTTGAGGGCTTCGCATGGAAGTCTGTGAGACACTGCAGAGTAGCTCTTGGTCCACATGAAGGAGGTTGCTTGCATACACGTCTGGGCCACCATACTGAATGCAGTGTTACCGGAACCTTTTCCGCCTGCATTGTGGTAAAAAAACATGGTTAAGTTTATACGATATTTCATATGCAAAAAAAGAGGTGAGGCATGCAGACAGGACACGAGAGTAGAGAAGTGAACACGAACGCGAAAAACATGAAAATTTTCATTAAATTGTTTTATTAGATAAAATTTTTATACTGTGTGTCATTCATTATGAGGGTTCATAATCACAACACATTTATTATATAAGCAGGTAGAATTATCAGCTTGGTCAGTTTGTACAAGCTCGTTTGAGGCAAGAAATCGAGTTTCACAAACACAACCTCAACATTCTTGATTGAAAAAGGAACACCTTAGATGACATGCAGTCCTGTGAGTGGGAATTGCACAGTTCAAGAAAAACAAATTAGAACTCACAGACCGATCCTGAAAAAGAAATAAGCACCTGCTACTGCAAAAAGCGAATTAATTGGTAGGTTTTAGTAGCACAAGGGCATCTTTGGCCATTGAGCGCCAAGTCTATATTGCAAAAGATAAAGTTAGTGCATCTTTACAAAGCAAATATATAAAGATGACTAATGCCTCTCTGCACTAGTTGCTTTGCTCTAGCGTGAAGTCATTTTAATGCATGCACACGTACGTACACATGCTACACCCAAGTGTAACAGCTGCAGAATTAAAATTGGGCAGCAACAAAGTCGCAACCTTTAACCATTGATCACAAGCTGTACTAGTGACTGGAGGTAGTACCAATATCGCCAATGACTAGTTGCACTCTTTCTGCCTGACGTTATGCTGCTCTTGTTGTTAAAGATGAGTTACAGTCGGCATTGAGGGAAAGCTGCCCTCAAGAGCAGCTCTTATTTTTGTGTTATTTCTAACCAGAGACCAATGAAGTAATATATTTTTAGAAAGAGAATGACACCGAAAATTGAGTACGTAAAACATTTGGTACATTTTCCGGAATTAACTTGGGGGTTAACAGCTAAAGCGGTAATCCAGACACTATAACATGTTTTGACATGTTTGCTACCAGTGAATGCTGGAAAATATGTTGGCATTCTGTAGTTTTGTCCAACAATGCAAAAGGGATTCTTAATAACTGAGGAAATAAATGGAAAAGTATCATGAAGTATATTTCGTGAATGTAATGCAGAATCACTCAACTTCTGTTGCTATATAATCTCCACTTGATTAACCTGCACTTTCTGAACTAGTTCAGGAGGTACTGCATTTCACTACTCATTCCACCAGTTCAACGTGGTAGCAACTGCACGTTGTGATTTGTTTTACTTAGTGCAGGCTATGTACATGGCGAGTTCACAGCATTCCCTGCACTCGGCTGAAAGGTAGTGCATGTTTACGCAGCAGGTGTGGTGCCGCTTCTGCACGAGCGAGGCGCAGAAATCAGTTTCATACAATAATTACTAGAGGGAACTCTGACGTTAGTGTCCACAGGAGATCAAACAAGAACGGCTGTACCACCATGGAAATTATGGGAAGTACATGGATTTGCCTAAACTTCGTCTGTTTGGCTTCAAACGGCTTTGTGACTTTGTATTCTAGCCATTTACAACAATATACTGTGTAATAAATAAATAAACATTAAAATCGTCCGACAACAGGATTGAAACACAGGAACTCTAGAACAGAAGTCTGATATTGAAACCATTAAGCAACGGAGGCATGTAACGACAAGCGAGTGCAACGCCCTGATGAATTTATCGCGGGCATACTAGTGCCTTGAGACGCTTGCTGCCCTTCGATTTGGCTACCTGGACAAGCTCAATCGTTGCAATTAATAGCAATTGTGCGTGTTGGCGCCGTCTTCTGCACTTCGAAGAGTATAGACTGCGCTGAAATTTACGACAATAAGATTTATACAGCGTATAATATACGAAGCCACAAGAACGTCTGAATTCACAAGCACGAATATCAGACAAATCCATGTGCTTCCCATCATTCCCATGGTGGTACGACTGTAGCGCCAGAGTTCCCTCTAGTAATTACTGTAAGAAACTCTATGGCAGAAATAACCGAAGTGCCTTGCATTTTGTTCTGGAGTAATAAATTAAGTTTTGCTGGTCCCATAAATCTTACTGGTCATTAATTCCAAGTTTTAGTGCAGTCACATGTCTAGTAGGCAACTGTATTTTGCATAAACATTGCAAAGTCAACTGTGATGAAAGTTCACTCTGGTAAATTGTTTATGATCGAGTAGCATAGACTACTGAAGCAATCTCTGGAAGGCAAGTGAAGTAATTTTCTTATTAGCAGCCTTTAAACAGCATTCGAGCATATGACACATGCAAGTGAGATATGCAGATAATATTCCCTTGACTAAGCAAGAAGCGATGCTTCATGTTCCACGAGGCTACTTCTATCAACGCAGTATTGGTGCTCTCTAAAAACAATGCCAATGCAGATGATCCAAATATTTTTCAGGGGCAACAGCTATGCCTGAAATCATGCTAGATTAGTTTTTTTAAACACATGCTCAGACCATGTTAGAAGTGCTTCTTCAAATCCTCCTATTTATTAGACTAGTCATATATCTGTACACAAAGGCTACTAATTAGGTCCCATGCTATATCTTAACAAAAACTTCACTTAGTAATACACATGCTGTGATAAGATTTGAGACCACATTGAGATGCTGAACAAGGTGAATTCATTATTTTTAAAATGAAGCTCCTGTTCTTCCAAACGAGAAGAACGGATACTGAGGGTCAAAATTTTTCTGAATCACAGCTGGAAGATGCCAAGGAAGGCACGTGGAAACTTATTTGTAATTTTCTATTTAAATGTAGATATGATAAAAGGAAATGAAAATGGTAAAAAAAAAACAGCCATGGGTGAGAACGAACCTACAGCCTTTGCATTAGGCATGCGATGCACTAACCACTGTGCCACCGAGGCAGCATTCAACCGTCCACAATGGCCCCTCAGATTGTCGACGCTCGAACACGGCCGTAGTACCACAGTGGTTAGTATATCACATGCGTAATGTGAAGGTTATGGGTCCGTTCCCCACCAAGAGGTGGATATCTTTTAATCCACTTTCACGTACCTAGAATTCATCATTTCTATACTTCATATAAAAAACTTCAAACATGTTCCTCTATGCTTTCCTTGGCCTCATTATCTACTGGCTTCTTCCAGTTCTTTTACTTCCAACACTTATACATATTCTAATCTGATAAGTAAACAGTTCTGTATGATGCTGGAATGCAATATGAAACATTATTGCAGGGCCGTGTTATGTAGAATGCCTTACATTGCCCAGGCAAGGTGTATTTATGTCAATCTGAAAAAAAAAACAATTCCCACTCTAGGCAGAAATGCTGTGTACTGCTGTGTGCAACAGGGTTTAACGAAAACAACTTGTTCAGAAATAAAGCCACCAAACAAGGAAATATGTAAACTAGATGAAAATTTGTGCAGTTGCATGTTAAAAATTTAGCACAGCAACAGATGTATACATAATGAAGGAAGCGCGAGGATGGTTTATTTTGGAAACACGGGGCAATATACTTGAAAGATGCATATGAGCTTACATGTGGAGAAATATTGTTTATGTAGCAGCTAAACTACGAACAGGCCTAGAACACACTGATGCAAGTTGTCGAGCATGTAAATCTTATCATGCCCTTAAGTGAAAGAAACATGGCTGTTTCTCATGATTTGCTACATATGGCTGGCTCACACAACTTAGCCACTTCTATATATGCCTTGTAATTACCAGGTGGTCTGTATGACATGTGCAAGCTTTAAATATGTACAAGTGCCACGTAGCTGGACAGCACCAAGGCAATGTCGTTTGCCATCGTTTTGAGGAAGTGAAACCAATTCTTACATTTCTTCTAATTAGTTAATTAGTTAGTAACGATTACTTAACTGCTCAAATATTATATTCAAAGCAAAAGTGTCAGTGCGAAAATTGTAGAGCATCCTGAAAAATTCCCAATCCAGCTTTCTACTGCTCAATAGGTGCAACAAATTTTTCTTTCAAGCTAGAAAGAAGCCAGTGAACACATGCAAGAAGTGCAGTGCAACTAACTGCTCGTGCACCTGAACACCATTTGGCTCCTCCTTTCATGCTTGAAAAAAAGCTTTTTGAAAAGAATATTTTAGAAATTGATTAATTATTATTGACTATGTTTTAGGCAAAATGCATGAAATAGTGTGACTGCCACCGCCATTTTCGGCGACATGAATTGACTCCATTTTCATGTCCAAATCCAGCTGTACATGGTGCGTGTTTTGAGCTGGTTCTGTAATTTAGGCTGGTTTTGACTAATTGAAGCTTCGCACTTTAATAATGGAGTCAGGTTAAAAAGAAATTGGTACATAAACGGCCACTGACAGTACTACATACTCCTTTAACTTAGTGCAAAGTGCTTGTGAGCCAAGAAGTTGGTAGTTCTAAGCAGTATTTCTCATTTTGACCTGGTGTAATAGCCCACTTACTATGATGCCATGCTGCTCAGTCATGCTGGTCCCAGCTTCAATCTAGGCCATGGCAGCTGCCCTCCAATGAGGGTAAAATGCAATACCGCTTATGCACTTAGATTCAGGTGTACATTAAAGAAGCCAGGTTACCAAAACTTTAGGTTTTGGGATGTAAAAGCCCATAATTTAATTTTAAAATCTAAAAGTGCTTTATTAGGAGCAGGGGCATCATTTTGAGCTTTTTCTGCACTGCCATGGCACCAAGAAGCTCCAAGTAAATAAAAACAATTTCTTAGACAATGTACATATCATGCAAACATTTACAAACACTTCTCTGCATGCACCTCCGTTGCTGTTATATTTAGATCCGTATGCCAAGGCGGGCTATGATGTTAGAACATGTTTCAAATTTTTTTTACCGCTTTAAAGTTGTTGGTTATTTTGCATCTCACTGTGTGTCGAACGCACATTTCAGTGCATCAATTTCTTCAGAAAGTGCACTCCTCTTTATTTATTTGTGCATGCAAAAAGGGTTCAGAACTGCTTTCTGAAGGTCTGTATAACAAGCAAAAAACAATTCTATGTAGGCTGCACAAAGAGAAAGGATTGGTTTGTAAATATGTTATTTAGTTCTTAAAAAAAGAGGCAGCTGTCAGTATTCTGTTCCAAAGTAAAAAATTCGGAGGACGCTTAAGCTTCGCCTTCAAGAGTGGGACGCGACAGCGTTCCCGTCGACCCACCAAGGGGTATAAGACAATGCGCTACGGCACAGCGATCACTTACGATGCGCCCCGCATCGGACTTAGCGCCCACCTATCACGCGGTGAGCGTCGAGCAACGCAGCGTTCGGCGCGGCAACGAAGCGTGCGCCTGAGCGAACGGAACGAACCAAAGAACTCGGTGTCTCGGAGGGGAAACGATCTACGCCAGCCAAACGTCGTGATCGGCACGGGCAGAGAGATAGATAGTAATCTAAACCGGGAGCACGGCGAAGCGTCGTCAGGGGAGAGGGAGTCCCGCGACGCGCCTGGCAGCGGTCCCAATGCGCGCGCGGCGCGCCTGCTGTCGGGGCAGCGCCGTACATTGAGAGGAGGGGGTCTTCTGTGTTTGCCGCAAGATGGCTCTGCGTGTGCGGAAAGCGCAGAAGAAATGCAGCGGAAACGCACTTCGCAACTCGTGTAATTGTGACTTCTGTACGTTACATGTTCATAATTACCGATATACACCGCAGTACAACTTTCCACGGCTCGTTTCGAAGGCAACACCGCATTCACTAGAGGCGCGTTTGCACCGCTTGGAAGCATCGAACTCGTGGCTGAGTGGTAGCGTCTCCGTCTCGCACTCCGGAGACCCTGGTTGGATTCCCACCGGGCCAATCTTGGATGTTGCTTTTTATTTATGAAGCGCCTGCCGTGATTTATCGCTCACGGTCAACGCCGCAAACGCCGACACCCGACGCCGACGACACCGGCTTTTCTGCGACACGAGCTCCTTAACGCTATCGCGTTAAAATTGCCCCTACCTGGCTCTGCTTCATTTTCCAATGTTGATGGTCCATTCGGGGGAACTCAACTGATAGGCTGCACTTTGGCGATGTCGGGTGTGCTGTCGCCAGGCCCAAGGTCGATCGACATCCTCACCAAAAGTAGAGTCCAAACGCTATAAAAGAAATATCTTATCATTTTGCTATCAGTTTTGTCATCTTGCGTGTTTCACACACGGCCGTCAGTGAAATATTTCTTCACTTGGATACTGAAAGAAATTCAAGCATTTTCTGGCAGCCAAGCTGATGATGATGATGTGTGGTGTTTTATGGCGCAAGGGCCAGGTTTGGCCAAAGAGCGCCATGACAAGTGGTAATGTTGAAGATGTATTATGGAAGATGTGACTTGGCTGTAAACTGGCCTAAAAATTGTCGATGTGAAGTGCGTAAAATCTACGTGCTATAGCATTATGGCGATGACTAATGACAAATACTATTAACATTAAAATCCATCGTGGAAGAATGATGCAAAATAGAAAATATATAGAATGGTAAAATTACTTGGAGCACTGCTGCCTCGCGGGAGCCCTTGAAACACAAGGGCCTAGAGGCATGTGCTATACGAAAGAGCTATCACAGCGGCATCCTCTGAAATGAAGGTGACAGCCAAGCTGAATACGCAGTAAATGGAGAACATTAAAGAGCAGATGCAGTTGTCACATTAGATTGATCAAGTACAGTAGAAATGGAAAATAAATCAGTGATACTGTGTCTGTTGGCTTTGAATGCAAGAAACGTAAAAACAGGGCCTTGCAGCCACGCCACTTTGAATTTCCCGCGTTTGCTACACCTCACAAGTTTGGCATCGTCCGGTACTCGGGGATAGTAACCGGTTAAAATCAAGATGAACGAGCGTCAGCATACATGAACAGGATACTTAACCGGGCAATATAGGCGCATAAAACAACTCACGTAGCGAAGCTACTGTCAATTACCCGATGACGCATCTGGGGGCGGTGCAGTTTGGGCGAACAATTCAAAAAGGAATGCGAGTTTCACTTGTTTCACGCCTACTGAGCTAACACAGAAATTGAGTTTCTTACTAAACTATACTGGATATTTACGCTCCGAATAAAACGCTGGAAATTTTGTTACCTCACATTGCATACGTATGAGTGAGGAAATTGCTTTTATTGTGTTCTACCCAGACGGCACGCAGCAGCTACCACTCTCATGCAACAAAAGCATGAAAGTGGTACTCGTGACACCGAAAACAAACATATACAGCGCCAACGTTACGCCCCTTAGAGTTGGAACGAAGCACGATCAAGCCATTTAGTTTTCTAGCTTTCATAACGCCATAAACACGACCAAACATCGAGCGAAAAAAACTCTGCTCTCGAAAATTATTACCGCTTCCATTTATATACCTATCGCTGCCACAAGCAAACGCCAATGGGCTAGCTATCCACAAGCCGCAGATTAGACTGACAGCAACATATTACGGTAACGTAAAACAATTTCCATGCTGACTTAGCAGCCGCGGTGTGCTCTAAGTGCCAAAGTTCTCGTTTGCCGGTCGAAATTCACACCATGATCACGGGCACTGCATCTTTCACATGAAATATTGCACGCTTTACTCCGGAGCTCAATAGGAGGGCGAAACGCATTTGCACGTACCTGAAATCCGCATGCCGGAAACCCGTCGACGCTTCCGAGAACGGGGCGCACAGCCATACACCCGTACGGCGGCTTGACTTGGACGTGAGGCACTTCTATCAAACATTTCACATGCGACATGTTTCACACCGATTGCGCGAGCACCAGAAAATGATGCAGGCCGCATTGCGACGCCGAGCAGACGTGCAACCACCGATGAGCTGTGTGCGCGGATTGCAGAGAACAAAACCATACAAAACACCCGCCGTGGTTGCTCAGTGGCTATGGTGTTAGGCTGCTGAGCATGAGGTCGCGGGATCGAATCCCGGCCACGGCGGCCGCATTTCGATGGGGGCGAAATGCGAAAACACCCGTGTACTTAGATTTAGGTGCACGTTAAAGAACCCCAGGTGGTCTAAATTTCCGGAGTCCTCCACTACGGCGTGCCTCATAATCAGAAAGTGGTTTTGGCACGTAAAACCCCATATATTAAAACCATACAAAACGTTAGGCGCGAGAAGATGGAGGCTCTCGTTGTGGAGACGACGAGGACGAAGCAATGACGCGCGAATGAATGTTGCCAACAGCTGGTTCCGCGTTATGCCGGCGGTGGTGGCTTTAGTGGCGTGTGTTGCGGCTGTCTAATTTTTTATTTCTTTTCCCCAAACAGTATAGCTAAGATCAGTTCTTTGTTTTAATTTTTAGTTGTATCGTTTGGCATTATCTTTGTCTTTTTATGCTATTAAGCGGCCAATTATCGCCTCTCAGGTTCGCGCGCGCCAGCTTCGCGCGCAAATCTCAGAGGCCATAAGACAACTCGTTAGAAAATGCCGTTATTGTCGTTGTTAACGCTTCATCATCCTTTCTTCAACTGAGATAGAAAGGTAGTGTCCCTTTTCCTGGGGTTGGGAGGGGGCGATCAAGACAGCATCGCTCAGCGGGGGGTGGGGGAGTAGGTTGGTGTTGGTTCTTATCGCGAAATTCGCGAACCCTGCGATTTTTCTTTATAACGTAAGCATTTCTATACTTCCCCAACAAGAAAAACCATCCGTCCGTCAGTCCGTACCGCACGATATCTTTCAATATAGAACCCGCAGCAGCGAGTGAATTCACCTTCGTGCTAGCTCTCGCTTCGAGGCTTCAACGCGACCGAAGCGGCGAGAACACTGCGCTCACGAAGCTTTCAGCTTATGCCGCACTATGCGCATTTCGCGGATCACTTTCAAGATAGGTGTGCGCGCGTCTGTTTTCAAAGCGAAGTAAACGGTGAGAACACAGTGCGTGAAGTTTTCAGCAGTGGGCACACTCTGTCCACAATGCAGTTCGCTTTCAAGATACGGTTCGCGCGGCCGTGCCACAAGCAGCCGCCGCCGGAGAACGGTTGATAATGGTTCGTCGCGGATGAGGAGGGCTAAAGAGCGATAACGGCTCAAAACGAACGGAACGTCACCAGCGCGCCTGGCCCCGCCACCTGCAGTACATCGCTTGCGCCGCCGACCAGAGCAGCCCGTGTCGCGGCAGCGCTGGCGCTTATACTTGTCGGATCAAGTCTCATAACATTGATAACGACATGGACTGCGTGTAGATGAGGAAGAGTCACAATGCTTACGCACACTTAGACAAATCCGAGAGGAGTTCATGGGTGATTTTTTTTACCGGAAATGTACAGTCAGCGGTGGGACCCAGTGTTGACAATGCCTGTAAGAGGGGTGCCAAGCTTTTTTTTCTTTTGTGAGAGTCTTGCCCAGCTCCCAAAGATCTGCTCAAGCTAAGGCTTTCTGATGGCTGTATGTGTTTTTTTTTATTGTCGCATGCCCTCGAACCGCCACGAATCCTACAGTGTAATGGCATTAATGCAGTATTCACGTCCAAAGGGAAATGCAGCCGTTAATTGGGCTGCCTAAGGTTTGCGGCCCGGCGGCAGCTGCCCTCCCGTCCCCCGTTTCCGTTGACAAGTTAGGGGGAGGGGTCTAGAGCAATCTTACACCCCCCTCCCCACAGTGGCGTAACCAGAAAATTTTTTCGTGTGAGGGGGGGGGGTCCCAATTGACCGTGGAGGGGGAAGGAGCGGGGCCATTGCCATAGCAGCAAAAATTTTACTTTTAGTGAGCGTTACAAGTGCCCGGTGTGCCCCTCTTGGCTACGCCGCTACTAGCGCCCCAGCAATCGGCGGAAATCGAGCTATCAGAACGTGCATGACACGCATGCATGACATAACATGAAAGACATGCCGCGAAGCTAGCATGGATGTCGTCACATCATCATCATCATCAGCTTATTTTGACGTCCATCGCAGGACGAAAGCTTCTCCAGCGATCTCCAATACCCCTGTCTTGTGCTAACTGGTGCCATGTGTTTTCAAGTTTCCCGATTCCATCACGTCCACATTATTCTCTGCCGTCCTCGACTGTGCTTTCCTTCCCTTAGCACCCATTTTGCAACTCCAATAGACCAGCAGTTCTCTCCCTTACGCATTGCAATGTCTGCCCAGCACGACTTCTTCCTCATAATGTCAACCAGTATATCAGCTATTCCCGTTCGCTCTCTAATCCACATCGCTGTCTTCCAGTCTATTATCATCATGCCTAATAATTTTCATTCCATCGTTCGTTGCGCGGTCCTCAACGTCTTCCCAAGCTTCTTTGGTAACTTCCAAATTTCGGCCCCATACGTTAGTAACGGTAGAAAGCAATGGTTAGCAGTAAGCTCCCTGGTCATGATTTAGTAATGCCTGCCGTAAGCTCTCCAGCTAATGTTTTATTTTTGTTAATTTCCTTGATCAGAGGCCCCTGCGAGTAATTAAGCTCAATAAACGTATTTCTGCGCAGGTTCTAGAGGCTGACTGCCGACCATGACATTCGTTCTCTCGCCACGCTGCGGAACATTACTTTTCTCTTCTGCATACTAACTCTGAGTCAGACTTACACTTTCTTCGACATGTTCCTCAAACGTTTGTTGCAAATAGTCTGCAGTGTTGCTGAGTATGCCAATGTCATCTACGAACCGTAAGTTGGTGAGCTATTTACCGTTAGCCCTCACTCCTAACCATTCCCAGTCTAACTGGTTGCACACCTTTAAGTATTCAGTGATAGCATTGTAAATATTTTGCTATTGATCATATGAAGCCTTTTGCATATATCTGGCTATGCAAAGTCTGCGCGTTAGTGTCATCCGTTCAATATCAACATTCGTGGGAAACTTCATTTTTGACCACTGTTCGGAGCCAGTGCGCTGCTGCCTAGGTGCCCCGATCTAATCATTCCAGCTACCTGATTCAAGCGCAGGTAGCGCGCGTTTCATGTACAGCCAATATCAACCCCTTAACTGGCAATGTTCATTCATCATATACTGTAAGCTTGTTCACTTACTCCCTTATAATTAGGGTGTAAATTAGAAAGACTGGGGTGTTCCAAGGGTGTTTTCTTGTTGAACACCCTTTTTCGTCAAAAAGGGTGTTTCAAGGGTGCTTACAAGGGTGAAAAGATGAATACACCCGCATTACACCTATAAGGGTGTGGAAATTTTTAGAGTGTACAGCACCTACATCGTCACTGGCCGTGACCTCGGCAGTAGAGGAACGTCGCCCTACACACCAGCATAGCGCAGACGAAGTAAGAGAATGGAAGAACGCAGCAAAACTAGAGAAGAGGCGGGCAGCTAAAAACCACCATCGTCAACTCTCCCAATACAGGGCGGACGGAATGCGGATTACGGCAAACATTACTCTTTGCGGAAACCTCAGAGGACCGCACAACGGCATTCAATTAGATATCATTGCTTTCGCTTTCACAATTCGTAGAAACTGCTAGGGGTCCTCGTATTTTGATTTATTTATTATAAATAATTTCAGTGTCCGAATTCACCACAGCAAGGGGTGGTGTGGTTCCAAACGTGTATACAGAATTAACAACAGATAAAGCGTTGCGAGGTATTTTCCAAGGTGGTTTTGAAGAGTTCTGCATCAGCAATAGCAGCAGTGGAGGATAGAAGGTGCTTCCATTAGGTGCTTGCTCTTCGGACGAAAGAATGAAAACAAAACCTGGCCAGAGATGATGGCAAGCTTTCTTCGAAAACGTGAACAGATGCATTTCTTTGCATCAAATTTTGATTGACAAATGCTTCGTTAGAGACAGTCGGTGAGGCATGGAATAAACTTTATTTCGGGGACCAAGGTATTGGTGCCTAAAGATGAACGGCCAGCCTTTTTGAGATAGCCGTGGCCCTGCACTGATAGCCTGGACTTCTTCTACAGCCAAAATTGGTCCTCAGGTTTTTTTAAAACTTATTTATTTCTGCATTTATTAGGTGAAGCCTTGCGGCAGAAAAGGGGTGCTCGATGTGGGAGGGGGTGGAGGGGGCACCGGTGCTCTCTTCTTCCTCAAGGTGGCGTGCTCCCGAGGTCGGCTCTGCAAAGAGGCGGCCAGGCCCTTCCTTTTCCCTCAGGGTTTGGGCTTCTATCCCACTGGTCCTCCGTTGCTGCTTGTCTAGACGTTATCGCCAGGTACATTTTTAATTCCCAGACCATGTGGTAAAGGGCGGTTGGTGTATTACAGAAATGGTACTCTCTTGTAAATTTTTAGGGTTACATTGTGTGTAGTAGAGCCCATATGGGTAATTACAGACAGTAAGTAAACAAAAAAAAACGTATTGCAGCAGATCTATAATACATTTCTATGTGCTTAAGAGGTGGCGATGCAATGATGAATTTCTTTCTAAATTCAATATCCAATAACTTACCTTTACGAATGCGCGGTGACCTGAGGACCGGAATCGATTTCAATTATAGAAAGCTTAACCGAGTGAACATGTGGCATTCGATGATAAAGCATAATAAGAGAGATTTGTTAGCAGAACGAAACGAAGACAAAGAAATTAGATTGACCTTGACGTGTTTTGCGTAATAGAAACAAAAATATAATTATTCTGTTTATGTCTGGATATTTGAGATAGATTCTTTATTATCGATATGGAGCACATATTTTGCTGAAGTTCCACAAACACACACCACGCGCACAGACTAAAGCAAACTAACAAAATCAAAGACAAACACGCACAAAACTCACCCTCACTATACTTCATATCACAGGCTGCTTGCATGCAGCACTGCCGCAGATACAACGAACACACGGGCAATATCCTTGCGCAGCGGTGTATAGGTCCGGGCGTAATTGGCATAATATTGTCTTCATTTTTGCTCGCTGCATGAAACGGTACCGCGGTAAGTGACATGCCAGGACCTTTGTGTGTGCATGTCGTGCAAGGAGAATAATTGTTGCAGGTACCACCGGTAACCGGAATACCCACCCTAACCATGGAAACACGGCAGCTCTCATATAGCGCCGACCACTCACTTCAATCAGAATTGGCGCTTTGTTTTTGGACCATGTTACAAAAAAAAGCGGCAAAATAACCGATCGCCAAGTCTCATCACAAGCTGTTGTCTAATCATCAGCTATTTTTCGTCGCAATTATTGACATCGGATGCTTGTCATCGCATTATTGACATCGGCTGCTACGGCTAGAGACACCACACCGAGCCGTAAAAGTGACTTGATTTCTATTTATCAGATGGCGCCACAGCATATGCGGTAGTGAAGTGTTGGCAAAGCAGAACGCTGTTAAAAGACTAATTGTTCACTGCATCAGTAATTAACTACATGGCTCTAGTTTGGTGTGTCATGACGGTAGCGAGCAAGCGCCAAGTAGACGCCAAGCAGACGCTGTGACGCCGCTGAAAATTTGTAAGGGCAGTTTCCCGTCCTACTCGCAAAGATGGCGGCAAGGTAACTGCAGGGAAGGCGTACAAGTAAAGCAAAGCTCTGCTCTCGCACGCATGTAAACGCAATGGGTTACGGCGCCAAACCCTTCACTTTTTGCATCGATTCTCTATCCCTGAAGCATGCAACATGATTATAAGCACACGCTGAGCAGGCGACGCAGCGCGGATGAGCACATCGCTCGAGGCATTCGGTCTTCCTATTGGCTAAGAATTCGTGTAGCTTCTACATTGCTGCAACGAGTTTGGAAAATGTGGTACAGGCATTTCGCAACGCTCGCGTGATGGGGAGGGCAAGCATCGGCGTTGCAGCCGTTGCTCCTCGATGATGCACGGAATGAGGCTAAAGCAAAACCATTGACGTTTGTGGTTGGAAGTTCACTGTCCGTTTTGACAGGACTACCGTATGCACCAAGCATGGCAAGCACAAAGATGCTTCTCAGCAAGAGCCCACTTTTGTGCACACGGTGCTCTTACCAGCAGCGGAAGTCAGAAGGCTGTCCTTGTTTTTGCTATGGATGCGATTAAGCTTAGCGCGAGCGTACGTCCGCTTGGTGTTTTCGTTTTTGCAGCCAAACTCACGACGCCTTTCTGGAGAACTATTACGTACGGCTATGCGTGCATAAGCTGGATGCCGTGGGCGCACGACAGTGGCGCCGACTGCGTGAACGAGCCTAGAATACCACTAATGTGTATTCTCCCCCCCACCCCCCCCCCCAAAAAAAAAGAAAGAAAAGAAGTCCGGGCCATTCCACTATGGGAAGAAGGATTACCAGCGAAGCCGTGTATGTGGCTCCGTAATGGCGATCTGTACCTCCACCGCTGGACGGCCCGGCATCGCAAAAGCTTCGAGATGGGAGCACGTATGCAGAGTGCTTAACGCCTGCTTCACCTCCACCGCGGGTCGGCGAAGCATTGCACTATCTTCGGGATCGGCCCACCTATGGGCAGCTTTGTCTCTTACACATGGACCCAACCCTGGGCTAACTAGCTCTTAAGAGCTTCGCTGTAAAATTGGTTATGGCCATGTGTTTTAAATAATAAAGTAATTAACTTTATATTAAACACTGAGGATGAATAATGCGGGGGCAGCGGCACGAGGGCGTTCGGGCGGTATCGCGCAGGGTCGCCAAAGGGAAGAAGACAACGCAGCTGGAGCGTATCCCGTTGATGATAGTTTTGTGTCTGCACACGGATACGAGCCTGAAAAACGACTTCTTAACAGCTGTGGTAAGAAACACTGACTCGTAGCAGTAATGATGAATAGCTTGTCGTACATAACCAACCCAAGTCTTCAATATTTGGGGGAGGGGGTGTTATTCTGTAAGAGTCAGCCCAGTGGACTATCTATTTCGGCCGCTGGTGATTGGATGCAGCTGTACGAGCGAGGAGGTGGTGAGCGGTTCCAGCAAATCAGCAGCGGTCGAAATGGAAAGTCCTCTGCATGGACTGCTACAGAATACCACCCGTGATGAAAATGTACCACGGTGTTGATAGCGCCAAGTTTTCATACTTGCTGCAAACATAAGTTATAATGTCTAGCCACCATGCTAACTCTGAGTATTCCATCCACTTCTGGCTAACTACATATATATGATCAGGGAATGCCGAGACCTAGAGAAACAGTGATATGCTAGTTCATGATTTCTTTATATACTTTAGTCAAGCATCACCAAATATAGCGAAAATGTACGCCTTAGGCTATGCTATTTAAGTACTCCCTCTTGATGGGTGTCGAAAGAAGGTGTTAATTCAATACGCCAAGTACCCACAAATTCTGACACATTCGGGTTGTTTAGGAACGCTGTGGAGTAGCTACGAAGCGAGTGAACAATACATTGAAAGCTATATTTCGAGAAGGTCCGGATATGGAACTAACGATTGCACTTCCTTATCTTCAATGAAGGCTGCTTATGCTCGGAGTAACGCTTAGTTGGTAGTTTATAATATCTTTGGGGCGCTTTCAGCGGGCTCCTAAATCACTACTCGGATAAGCTATATAAAAGTCACAGTTTTGCCTCAAAGAAGAAGCCTGATAGAGGTAGCACAGCATTAAAAACTACATGAAACACGGCTGATTGTTTTATCAGCCGTATCAGTGGCAATAACATTTCGCTTGCTAATAAGATAACATGTGTGATAGCATCGGCTAAATAACAGACGATAAAGCCTGAATGATATAGCCGGCCAAATAAGGAACCAGGATGGTGACGCATACCTTTTAACAAGTTGCCTTGTCCCATTTTCCCTCGACTGCAACATGGTCCTGCTTTCATTCTGATTGAATGTTAAGAGTTAACGCATACCACGCATACCAATAATGAATTTAGTCTATCATGATCGACAGATGCGCAGATTGCTACGAATCGAGTGGCACGAACTGCACGATAGGGAAGCGCGCGGGCTGCCGCATAAAGTTTTTCGCTTAAAAACAGCAGTTTTCAAAGAGACCATAATTCTAAAGACTGTGAGCCAGCCGGTTGTGCGTTTCGAATTGATCAACAACCATCGCGTCCATTTTGTGTTTAGCGGCGACAGCTCTTTGAGGAAAATAGTTTATTTCGCAGCGTAGTTGGCGCATAGCGCTTTTGTCTCCCGATATTTGCCCACATCCAGCCAATATGTAATGAAAAAAGCAAACGTAGTTATCTTGTGTCAGTTTTAGGTTTCCGTGTTTTGTCTTACTTAGTTGTTTTGACGTGGGGAGTTGCAGCAGATCGGCTAAGGCTAAAGACAGTGTTCCCTGGGGTTCTCGACAATATCTTGTGTTCTCCGGATCCGCAATTCTAGAACAGACAAGACGCGATTTGTCGCTGTCAGTCCAGCCGATGCGTTGCCCGTATGAATACTCTTCAATCAAACGGTCTTTCCATTAGTAATTTTACTGCACTACGCTTCAAGAAAAAGCACTATTTCACATATTTGTCGTTTTAATGTACCCCTGGAAATACGTCTTCTTTCCCGCTATTTCGTTTGTAGCACGCTCTCATCTGAACGCATTGCAGGTAACTCCGGGACGCCTCCGAAAAGGGTTCATATGTATTAGGTTACAAGTTACCCTCAAAGGCTACAAATAGCAATGAACACCAACCTTAGGCTCACATGCACTAAAATAACAATTGTTGGAAAACATAATAAAATCAAAGAAATCTCACGCTCTGTGTAATGTTTTGCCGGAAGAATGATAAAATGAAACACACTTGCACAATATCAAGTCACCCAGTCTTAATATCAGACATGGCCTAAGTAAAGAAAGTGAACACGAAACGTGATGAATATTTCCCGACGACGTGTGTTCGGGTGCAGCTCGTTTTTGTTTTCATGGGTGTCAATAGCCAGTATTATATCTTAAGAGAATGAGATACCGAGGTTAGCAAGTTTTGAGAACATTTAGCGCACTGCAATGCCTCAACCACGCAAATATAATTCTGAAATCCTTGATGTCATCATTACTTATAGCGACCCTGGGGCTTATACTCGGAATTCAAACAAATGGAACCTTGACGTTATTTTCTATTTTAATAATGAACCTATTGCCATGAAATGACCAAAGTGTACGTTTAAGCTATAATTGATCGTTTCTATATGTCATGTTCCTTTGAAAAAACCCGAAGGAAAACGAATTGTTTGAATGAACCACGTAAGTCAGCTTAAACATATTGTTTATCTTTCTCGTGTGAACGCTTTTCACCGACTAACTTTATCGCGCAACGCAGGACACGCGTGTATATATCGGGAATTTGTCGAATGTTATCGATGGTTCTGTCCGCTTTCTGTTCTCAACGAACCCTGTGTAATGTGTTTGTACACTCGTTGCGAATTATGTCGTACTCGTGAGAAGTCACGCGAGCACGAGCGATTGCTCGGGAACCTGCTGTGATTCATGTAAAATATTATTTGTTTTGAAAACATATATACTGTAATGGAGTGTTTGAACAGTTCAGTTGGTAGCGTCTATTCGTAATCGAGAAGGAAGGTCACGCAGAGCAGGAACAGCTGGCTGCCCGAACGGCTCACGCTCGCGCTAAGCACTGGCGATCAGGCTGGCCCACTGGTTCGACTGCAGGCACGGAACAGACGATCTAGCTGGCCTTGTGCTTGTGCTCTTCTTCTTCATTACACTTAATTTGACAGGAAACGGAAAGCGAGGAGCAGGCTGGATTCTTTCGTGCATAAAAGCCAATGCGCTTGGCCCGCGGATCAGGTTTGGACGATCGCCGACTGTGTTCGCCGCTGTCGTTGTGCGTTCAGTTTAACTTGCTTTGGTGGACACGAGCGCGCCCAATAAAGAGTTCGCTTCGTCATTCGCAGTTTTCCTGCTTTGTTCTTTAGCACCACTACTACGTGCCAATGTGGCAACAGAAATGACATAATCTAAGTGAGACGGGTGTCGTCCGCCATTTTATTCCAACTTCTTCCTTCTCACTTCTCCCCTAGCACCTTCCTTCGTCTTCTTTCATGCGTCCAGCGCAGACCGCTTCACTCTTCCGGATTTCTTTTAATTACACCTCCTGGGGTAATACTTGAATGCGTTTCCAATAGCGGCGCACTCCGTTTGGCCCGAGGCTCCGGCGTACCAGACATTCTTCAATATTCCATGCTGGCATGCAGTCTTAATAACTTGAAATGGTCCGCAATATTTTGAATTTGAGGGCACAGCTCCTTTCCTTACAAGGACATAGTCTCCAGGCTGTATGTCCGGTATCTCGCTACTGTGCCTTTTATCAAAGTTTCGCTTCATGCGGCGCTTGTAGATCTCCTGTTCTTTGACAGTTTTTCTTACTTCCGCAAGTTCGAGGTTCTCTAGGAGACCTAGCTCACGATCTGCAGGAAGTATGGGCGCTGTACCTGAAGTTACAAAATGAGGGCTGCAGCCTAAACTCGTGGTGTATGATCTGTTGTGATGCTTCACAGCGGCCTCGAGACAGCACTTCCAGCCACCGGCAAAGTCTGGATACATCTTCAGATACTGTTTGATGTCTCGTATGGCACGTTCCGCTAGGCCGTTTGCTGCCGGGTGGTATGGAGAAGAATACTTTATCATGATGCCGTGCTCCTGGGCCCACTTTGATAATTTGGCACTCCGAAAAGCCGGCCCGTTGTCGCAGACGAGCGTCTTTGTGTGTTTAAAACACTCAGCTTTGAGGAGGTCTATTACGCTGTTTGCGTCTTCTTTGCCAGCTTTAGCCGCAATCGTCCGTGTGCACTCATCTATGGAGAGCAAGAAAGCTTGCGTTCGCTTCACTCTTTCCCCCTTCTTTTTGAGCTCCGCGAAGTCCAAATGAATTACTTCGAACGGGATGCTTGAATATTCAGGGTTTGTCATAACGTCTGTCGATTGCTTGAATTTAACTTTGTTCACCTGGCAGAGGTGGCATGTGCGGATGTAATGGCTGATGTCGTTTTTCATGCCCGGCCATGTGAATCTCATGAGCAATTTCTTATAAGTGCGCCAGAAGCCATCATGTCCACCCGATTCAGGGGTGTCGTGGTATAGATGAAGAATCCTTGGAATCATAGTTGGTGGTACGTGATACCTTCCATTGATAAACTGGAGCTCTTCTGTACCTTCCCATAGCTTAATATGATTGATTGTATCTGGATTATTGCTTGATTCCTCTACAAATAATCTTGATAGTGCGTCAGCGTCAGTGAGGAGTGGGCCAGGACGGTGCAAAATTACGAAATCAAATTGTTGCAGATAGTTCACCCATCTAGCAATGCGGCCTCTTGGCTGGGCCATGCTCAGAAGTTGAGTCAATGCTTGATGGTCCGTGAAAAGTATGAATTTGGCACCTTCCAGTTAAGTACGAAAGTACTGCACAGCTTTTAAGACGGCCAGAGCTTCCTTTTCTGTGGTACAGTAATTGATTTCGGCGGGTTTCAGGGTATAGCTGTAGTACCCCACGACGTAGTGTTTAGTTTGATCAGCTTGTTTGGATGGCTTCTGGTATATAACTGCACCGGTAGCATAATGTGATGCGTCCGTGTTCAGCACGAAAGGCAAGGAAAAATCCGGTATTCGCAAGATGGGGTCCGACGATATTAGTTTTACAAGCTCACGATAGACAGCTTCGCACTTCTCGTCCCAATGAAAAGGCACGTCTTTCTGAGTTAAACGTGTGAGGCACCTTGTTCTCAGTGCGTAGTCTTTGATAAACGCCCGGAAGTGTCCTGCAAGGCCAAGAAAAACGCGCAGGGAGCGCACATCATAAGGCTTTACCAGCTTGGAGATTCTCTCTACCGATTCTTGCTTGGTGCTTTTAGTCTGTCCATCAAACACCCTGCCAAGAAATACTACGGTATCTTGAAAGAACGCACTTTTCTTGAAGTTGACTTTGAGTTGGGCAAGACTGAGGGCATGAAGAACTTTTGAAAGATGACTACGGTGTTCGTCCTTTGTCTTTGAGTAGATGATGATGTCGTCGATGTACACATTGCAAAATGTGCCCAGGTAAGGTTTCAGAATGTCCGTCATAATCTTCTGAAACCACGCAGGGGAGTTTTTCCAACCAAATGGTAGGCGGTTGTACTCAAACAAGTCAAATGGGGTTATGAACGCGGTGTACTTCTTCGTTTCTTCACTTAGTGGAATCTGCCAAAAGCCCTTGTAGAGATCTATTCGTGAAAACCAATGGCAACCACCGGTTTCGTCAATGATGTCGTCGATTCTCGGATTGGATAAGGTATCAATTCAGTTTGACGATTGAGAGCCCGGTAGTCTGTGCAGAGGCGGAATGTCCCGTCTTCTTTAGGTGCAATAGTGATAGGAGAAGCAAATGGGGATACAGAAGGCCGGATGATACCTGCGTCTAACATTTCTTGCAACTCCTTTTTCAGCCACACCTTTTTATCTCTGGACATATTATAGGGGGTTCTACGAACCACTGTTTTATCTGCGAGCTCGATAGGAACGACATGGGATTTCATTGCTGGAGGGTAGCTTCCTATGCATATAAGCTCTGGGTACTTAGTCTTGATGTATTCGTGGTGAAAAATTAGCCTTGAAACACTAGGTTCTTCACCAGGGTCTTCTGTTCTTATCGTGTCTTCGGCCATTACCTTGTCATCCCAATAGAGGTTCATCTTAAGTTTTTTCATGTCTGGACGGGACAAAAGAAAATCGTAGGTGACATTGGGAATGGCCAATACGTCACTGGTAATAGCATTTCCTTGAAATTCAATAGCCAGGGTTACCCATTCGCTATGCATGGTCACTGACCCATCCTAGGCTTGGACACGCAATGTTCTACCAGCGTGCAGACGACTGGCATCCACTCGAGTCTTGTTGATAATAGATACCGAAGCTCCACTGTCAACGAGAACCTTCAATTCAATGCCATCTACCTTAATGGGGGCGTACAATAAGCTTGACGACACCAAATATACTGTCTCACTGAAGCTCATTTTCTGGGGCTTGTGATGCACGGTAGACAGATTATGTGGAAGTAGGTTGCCGTGAACTGCGGTAATTGGTTCTTCACCATCCTCACAGTCATGATTTACGCTTCCCAGAGATTTGTTTATGAAGCTGTGTTCACATTCAGTTGACGGCAATGACTGTAGATTGGAATCAAGTTGCTCTGTTCTACCATCTGGCTGTCTTCTCGATGTAATTCTTGGCACTGAGGTCTGTAGAAAGTTCAGAAGGTCATCAAATGTTCTTGGACCTTTGAGCTGGACATGACTACGGATCTCGATACACAACCCTTGCGTTATCAAAGCTACAACAGCAGAAGACGACAGCTTCGGTTCTGCAGAATACAACAGGCGACGCTTCTCAAGACAGTACTCAAGCAGAGAGCCACCTGTATAACTGAACCGCAGTGCCGCATCCCATCTTTCTACTGCGTTGCCTTCGAAAGCCCCTAAAAAGTTGCTTTTCCACAGTTCCCAACATGTTGTTCCATAATCCATGAGTTGCACGTCATACCATTTTCTGGCTATACCGCCCAAATAGCGGCGCATATGCAAAATCTTTGTGTCGTCGGAGTGCCACAGATTCTTGTCACAGGCGTACTCGAAAAAACACAGCCAGTAGTGTGCATTTTGCGATTTTCCTTCAAAAACGTCTGGTTCAACAATACTTCGTGCTGACTGCTCTCGACTAAGCGCTTGGACGAAAGTTCTCATTATTTCGATCTGTTGTATAATGTTCCTTTGCAGTTCCATAACACTCAAGTCTAGGCTCACCTTCCCGGCAGGCGTTTCCTCTTTGAGGGTGCCACGTCGTATGGGTTCCAGAACGAGTTCGCTCAGTGTCTGCAGTTGTAGATTCACTGTCACCGATCCTGTTTGCACGAGGGCTTGGCGGCTGATTGCAGCTTGTTGCAGCACCACGTTGATCAGCGCGGTAGAACTAACTTCAAGAGGAAGGTCCGTCGCTGGCTCACCGTGCACTTGGTATCGGGTGAACACAACAGACTCTGATGACGCCTGGTCGACGAAAAACGTCACCCGCATCGCTGGTCTTCGAAAACTGTCGGCTGCGCCAAAATGTAGCGTTCCTAACTAGAACGGCAACAGAAATGACATAATCTAAGTGAGACGGGTGTCGTCCGACATTTTATTCCAACTTCTTCCTTCTCACTTCTCCCCTAGCAGCTTCCTTCGTCTTCTTTCATGCGTCCAGCGCAGACCGCTTCAACTTATATAGAAGATGAAGACCAGACACACGGGGAATTTCAAAGTGCGTCTCGGTACCAACTCAGACTGGATGGGTGAAGACGACGAGGTACGATAGTGATTTTTAAGCTAGTGCTCTCTATTTTCGCTATTATGTACGCAAGCAGAAAAAGAATTCCATATTTTTATGTTTCCTTCTATGCGGCCCAATAAAAAGCTTGATGTCGAGTTTTGTGGCACTTTGAATTATTTGCTATTTTATCTCGGTAGGTCGGAGAAGGCGGCGAGGAAGTGTGGTAATTGCTTGCTCGATAGACCATCTGGCACTTTTCAAACTTGAGTTTAACCACGAAAAAAAAACCTTGAAGTTTGACATGCTAATCGTAATCCGTCCCTACCAAACATTTTGAAATCCCTGAGAGTAAGCGCAAAGCGCTAATTTTCCACACCTTTCGCGAAATGAGCAGGCTTACCCGATGTTCACTTGTGTTGTGTTAAAATTGCCGACCCCGCAGGGGCGTCTGCGTCAGCAGGCGTTTGGTGTGCTGCGACACCACGTACCCGAGCACATGGGGGTTGGACCCTCCCGCGTGTAGCCGTGCGCGGCTTAGCCGTGTCCGGGGAAAAGGGGATCCTGGGGATTGAGCCGATGCTGAGTGTCAGGACCTTTAAGGCCCCTCAGCGGAGGCACCACATCCATTTGGCCTCGGCTTCACGTAGACGGCACCCCCGGACTGACCCACCCGGGGGAAATCGGTAGTTGCCTTTTCCTGTCTCTCTCTCCCTCCAGTCTTCGTTTTTTTCTTACTTTTCATCTTTCCTGTCTTCTCCTAGCTTCCGTTTACTTCCAAATTTTCCAGGCAGCAAGGGTTAACCTTGTGTGAATAACCAACCTAGGTTATCTCATATTTGCTTATAGTGATAACGTACAACTGGCGTTTCCAGGACCTGTTCTTACAGTCCCTGTAACGTCCCCTTGTAGGGCTCCCGGTGGGTGGTTGGCGCTATTGCCGAAAATTAAATTATTCTATGGCTAGGTCCTTCCCTACCCTCCCAGATCGCCCTCAGAAAAGAGGGCGCACCGAAGACGTATTTCAGTTTTTTGGACGACAAAGGCCCAACTTCCCACGATTTCACGTAAGTCATTCGGAAAAGTCAGATAAACAAGTACGCACGATCTCCCCATTTCTAGTTTCGAAGTCTTTAACTGAGGTTCTTGGTCCAGGTTACAAGGCATCAAGGATGGCAAGTGGAGATCTCCTTTTGGAGCTCCGTGACCTGAAACAAGACGAAAAGCTACCTAATTTAGTGTCTTTTGGAGACTTTCAAGTGACAGTGACTCCGCACCGCACTATGAACACAACACGCGGCGTTGTCTCAGATGATGACCTGCTTCAGTTGACAGAGGCAGAGCTCCTAGACGGCTTCAATGAGCAAAATGTTGTTAATGTGAAAAGAATAAAGATGAGGCGCGATGGTAAGGAAATTGCGACCAAACACCTAATTCTCACATTCAATTCAAGTGTCTTGCCCGAATTAATCGAGGCAGGGTACATAAAGCTCCGTGTCAGGCCTTACGTGCCCAATCCACTCCATTGTTTCAAATGTCAGCGCTTCCGCCACAGCTCGCAGAGCTGCCGCGGCCGCAAAACTTGTGCTAAAGGCAGTGTCACAGAACACACCACTGAAACTTGTGAGAACGCTCCCCACTCTGTAAACTGTGATAGGGAGCACGCCGCGTACTCACGGTCGTGCCCATCCTGGAAGAAAGAAAAAGAAATAGTAAAGATCAAAGTGAAAGAAAATATCTCATTCAAGGAGGCACGCAGGCGGGTTGCATACCTGCCAAAGAAAAGCTTTGCCGAAGTGGCGCGTCAGGGGGCAGCGTCACAACGGCGTCCGGCGCCTGTCCGACCCACAAACAGTGAGTCGGCAGTTACGCTGTCTGCCCCCACGGTGGCTGCAGCTAGCGCTGCTCCGCCAACCGAGCAAAAGGGACCTTCTACCCCGAAGTTGGGCGCAGCCGAGGCTGCTCCAACCACCCCGGCCCCTTCCAGCGCTGGCAACAGCCGGCGCAGCCAAATTCCCCAGGGAGCCCCATCGACCTCCGGGCTGGTGGGCGCAGCGGTCTTGCACTCCAAGGCGGGACTCTCCCTGATAACTTCTCGCTCGCAAGAGGACGTGTCCGGCGCCTCACAAGAGGCAATGGACACAACACCTATCCTCAAGGCGCCCCAAGCGCCTAAGGAGCGGCGAGGATCCCTCGAACGCTCCAGAAAGGGCAAAACTCCCGTTACAGGGCCTCGAAAGGACTCTGTAATTTAACGCCCCTTGAAGCAGTGGCGGTTCGAGCTGTTCTTCTGGATAAACTCGTCACCATTTGCTCGATCTACGTACGCCCACACTACAAATTAAACAAACATGAGTTTCAGTCATTTATAGACGAGTTACCAGAACCATATGTTGTTCTTGGCGATTTCAATGCGCACAGCTCCCTGTGGGGCGACACTCGTACAGACACGCGAGGTCGTCTTGTTGAACAGTTCCTTTTTTCTTCAGGTGCGTGCTTTCTCTATAAGAAGGAACCCAAGTATTACTCCCTAGCAAACAGAACCTTTTCTTCAATAGATCTTACCATAGTTTCCCCGTCCATACTGCCCGAACTCGAATGGGAAGTTACCAACAATTCTTATGGGAGCGACCACTTCCCTATACTGATAAGAACATCTAAAGAAAACGAATATCCTCCGCAAGCTCTTAGGTGGAAGATAGACACAGCTGACTGGGAGAAATTTCGAACACTCACTAACATCTCATGGGCCGACATGTCTTCTCTAGAAATTGATGCTGCTGTGGAGCATCTTACACTATTCATAATAGATGCCGCATCAAAATGCATATCCGAAGTGAGTGGTCTGGCATGCAAACGACGTGTACCGTGGTGGAACAGCGAATGTAGGATCGCCCGTAAGAATCAGAACAAGGCGTGGGGGTTGCTACCCGCTTCTCCCACTGCAGAGAATCTTATGAACTTCAAGAAAACTAAATCCCAAGGCAGGCGAACCCGCCGACAGGCCAGAAGAGAAAGCTGGCACAAGTTCTCATCGAGTATTAACTCGTTTAGGGATGAGGCCAAAGCCTGGAACAGAGTTAATAGGATTAGAGGGCGGGAAACACATTCACTCCTACTGGTAAACACACAGGGCGATACACTGAAAGACCAGGCAGACTCACTTGGGGAATATTTTGAGAACGTTTCAAGTCAAACAAATTATACACAATCCTTCCTCAAATATCCTTCCTCCGGGCTGGTGGGCGCAAGGGTCTTGCCCTCCAAGGCGGGACTCTCTCTGAAAACTTCTCGCTCGCAAGAGCACGTGTCCGGAGCCTCACTAGAGGCAATGGGCACTACACATGTCCTCAAGGCGCACCAAACGCCTAAGGAGCGGCGAGGCTCCCTTGAACGCTCCAGAAAGGGCAAAACCCCGGTTACAGGGCCTCGAAAGAGCTCTGTAATCTAAGACATCACTGCCGTTTCCGTAAGCACAGCACCAATTTACTATAAAAATGGATACACAAATAATTCAGTGGAACGTCAGAGGTCTCCTTAGAAACCTTTATGATGTGCAAGAACTCATCCACAAACATAATCCAAAAGTGCTGTGTTTACAGGAAACACACTTAAAATCTATACACACAAACTTTCTCCGAAAGTATGTTACGTTTCGCAAAGACCGCGAGGATGCTGTCGCAGCATCTGGCGGTGTAGCCATTATTGCTGACAAAAGTATAGCATGTCAGGATTTAAAGCTCCAAACGGCCCTTGAGGCCGTGGCCATTCGAGCCGTACTTTTAAATAAACTCATTACAATCTGTTCTCTGTATATACCACCACATCATCACCTTCACAGACGCGACTTAGAGTCATTAATAGATGAACTCCCGGACCCCTATTTTATTCTTGGTTATTTTAATGCACACAGTACTTTGTGGGGCGATTCACGCTGTGATGCGCGAGGTCGCGTCATTGAACAGGTGCTTTTTTCCTCTGGAACATGTCTGCTGAACACGAAGGAGCCCACATATTTTAACCTGTCCAACAAGTCATACTCTGCCATAGATCTTGGCATTTTATCGCCGACGCTTTTACCCTATTTTAAATGGAATGTGCTTAACAACCCGTATGGGAGTGACCACTTCCCAATAATCCTAACAACCCCGAAAGAAGATCAACTTCCCCCGCAGGTCCCTCGGTGGAAGGTTGACTCAGCCGATTGGGAACAATACTGAACTCTTACACATATGACTTGGACTGAGATGTCCGGTATAACCATAGATGACGCTGTTAGATATTTTACAGCTTTTATACTTGATGCCGCATGCAAATGTATCACTCAAGTGAGCGGCATGAGATCCAAAGGGCGTGTTCCCTGGTGGAACGATGCATGCAGGCAAGCACGGAGGAACCAAAACAAAGCGTGGGCGATATTTCGCGATTCTCCAACTGCTGAAAACCTAGAAAATTTTAAACACGTCAAATCCCAGGCAAGGAGAACGCGCCGACAAGCAAGACGAGAGAGTTCGACGAAGTTCATATCAAGCATCAACTCGTACACAGATGAGACAAAAGTCTGGAATAGAGTGAAGAAAGTTAATGGGCAACAAACGTATTCCTTACCTCTAGTAAATAGCCACGGAGAAAGCCTTGAAGACCAAGCCAACTTTCTCGGTGCACATTTTGAATACATATCGAGCTCTTCACACTACTCCGAAACCTTCCTAAAATACAAAACACAAATACAACAGCAAAAATTAGAAAGAAAATCTGCTAAAAGTGCTGCGTACAACGATCCATTCTGTATAGCAGAACTGCAGGCAGCACTAAACTGTTGTAATACATCCGCCACAGGTTCAGACCGCGTAATATATGAGATGTTAAAACAACTACCATCCGAAACACAGAAAACCCTCCTTTACCTATACAACGTTATTTGGTCTTCCGGCGAGATCCCCTCTGTTTGGAAGGAGGCTATTGTAATTCCAATCCTAAAACACGGAAAGGATCCTTCCTCTGTATCGAGTTACAGGCCTATAGCATTAACAAGTTGCCTATGCAAAGTATTCGAAAAAATGATTAACTGTCGCCTACTACACTTCCTAGAATCAAACAAATTGCTGGACCCATACCAGTGCGGGTTTCGGGAGGGTCGATCCACCACTGACCATCTCATACGTATCGAGGCACGTATCCGTGAAGCTTTTGTCCATAAGCAGTTTTTCTTATCAGTATTCTTAGATATGGAGAAAGCCTATGATACAACGTGGCGGTTTGGGATTTTGAGAGACCTCTCACAGTTAGGTATACACGGAAATATGTTCAATGTTATCGAAAGTTATCTGTCGAATCGGACATTCCGTGTTCGAGTGGGCACTGTTCTGTCACAGAAATTTGTACAGGAAACTGGAGTGCCGCAGGGCGGGGTGCTCAGCTGCACACTCTTTATAGTAAAAATGAACTCTCTTCGTCTACACATACCACATAACATCTTCTATTCGACGTATGTTGACGATGTGCAGATGGGTTTTCAATCAAGTTCTCTTGCAATCTGTGAGCGACAGATCCAGCTTTGTCTTAACAGGGTCTCCAAATGGGCTGATGTGAACGGGTTCAGACTGAACCCACAGAAAAGCACCTGTGTCATTTTCTCTAGAAAAAGAGGCCTGCACCCTGATCCTGAAATTGTGTTGCATGGTGAGCGTCTGCCCGTAAACAGGGAACATAAATTCTTAGGCATAATTTTAGACGCGAAACTAACTTTTGTACAGCACATAAAATATCTTAAAGACAAGTGCATGAAAACAATGAATATCTTAAAGGTGCTCTCACGCACAACCTGGGGCAGTGATAGAAAGTGCCTCTTGTACTTGTACAAAAGCCTCATACGCACACGACTAGACTATGGAGCCATAGTTTACCAGTCGGCTACTCCAACTGCTCTAAAGATGCTTGACCCTGTCCACCACTTAGGAATTCGCCTGTCCACAGGCGCCTTTAGAACAAGCCCAGTGGAAAGCCTGTACGTTGAATCGGATGAGTGGTCACTGCATCTGCAGAGAACATATTCGTCTTTCATGTATTTTCTTAGAGTGAACGGAAACAGTCAGCATCCCGCGTATTACACCGTAAACGATTTGTCCAGTTGCCAACTTTTCCGCAACCGGCCCAGAGTGGCACAGCCTTTCTCCATGCGTGTTAGAGACATGGCTGAAGAAACAAGGGTTCCACTGCTTGAATACCACCTTATGTCTCCTGCAATACGGCCCCCGCCGTGGCAGTGGCAACCAATAGACTGTGATACATCTTTCGTAGCAGTCACAAAGCACGCGCCTGTCGCGCATATACGAATGTACTTCCTCGAATTACAGCACAAATACTCCTCTCCTGAATTCTTTACAGACGCATCGAAGTGTAATTTTGGCGTATCTTACGCAGCGGTCGGTCCATCCTTTTCAGATGCCGGTGTTCTGCACCCTAACACAAGTATTTTCACAGCAGAGGCCTACGCGATATTGGCTACCGTTAAACACATAAATGAATTTAATATCCCAAAGGCAGTTATATACACAGACTCTTTGAGTGTTGTAAATGCTTTGAAAACTGTCCGGAAATATAAAAACCCTGTAATTCTATCTCTTTACTCAGCATTATGCACAACCTATCAGTCCAAACAGCATATCGTCGTATGCTGGGTGCCGGGGCACCGAGAGATAGAGGGAAACGTGTTGGCTGACGAGCTAGCCACATCCGTCAACGCGAACGCTTCCAACACTTCCACGACTGTCCCTGTAATGGACCTCAAGCCCTCAATAAGAAAAAAGCTAAGGGCTGTCTGGCAGTGCTTGTGGGACAAACAAACAGAAAATAAACTACATGTTATCAAGCCGTATCTTGGCAACTGGCCACCGGTATCAAAGAACCGCCACACAGAAGTAACACTTTGCAGACTCAGGATAGGACACACATACAGCACACACGCATACCTCTTGTGCGGTGGCGATCCACCCATGTGTGATCAATGTGGTGAGCCACTTACCGTGATTCACATCCTGCTGCAATGCAGTGAATTAGACGTTAATAGGAAAAAGCATTTTCCATTACCACACCGTCAACAAATTCCCCTTCATCCTCTTATGATCATAGGTATGGACCCGCTCTTTAAATATCAATGCGTGTTCGCACTTTTAAAAGATGCACATAGTTTTCATGTCATATCACCAGGAAATACGTAGCACGGCCTCTTACCTGAGGTTTCTGCTGCGATAACTGCACTAAAACAAAGCACCTGCCTCCCAGCCTTTGGGCTCAAAGGCCTCCCGGAGGCTTAGGTGATATTTCCACATTCTTGCATTTTAGCTCCACGATCACTTATCACCCGTACTAGATCCATAGACAACTATATGTATCACTATCATAATTTTATATTATATATCATTTTACGCTTTTATGATACGGAATGATTTTAGGCCACTTTACAGCCATGTCACCTCCCACCATCGTAACTCACCAATCAGCATTTAACACATCATTATCAGTCATGGCGCTCTTTGGCCACACCTGGCCCTTGCGCCACTAAACAATACACATCCATCCATCCAGAAGACGTAAGCCATTAACAAAAGGTCGAGAGAATGAGCCTTACAACCGTCCTTTTTGTATTGCCGAATTGAGAGCTGCCTTGAGAGCATGCGAGAGCTCCACGCCAGGATCTGATAGAATCATGTATGAAATGCTCAAAAATTTACACAATGATACGCAAGTCACACTACTCACACTTTTCAACACCATCTGGGATGCAGGGTACCTTCCAATTGCGTGGAAGGAAGCCATTGTGGTCCCTGTTTGGAAACAAGGAAAAGACCCTTCCTTAGTGGCGAGTTACCGCCCGATAGCCCTCACAAGTTGCATTTGTAAGGTGTTCGAAAAAATGATAAAACGGCGACTCAACTTTTTCCTTGAACAGAGCAAAATGTTGATCCTTATCAGTGCGGCTTCCGAGAAGGACGCTCCACAACTGACCATCTTGTACGTGTAGAAGCAAACATCCGGGACGCATTTGTACACAAACAATTCTTCTTATCCATATTCCTCGACATGGAGACGACGTACGATACGACGTGGTGTTACGGAATCTTAAGAGACTTGTCAGAAATGGGCATCCACGGTGATATGCATAATATAATAGAAAGCTATCTGCCAAATCCTACCTTCCGAGTAAAAGTCGGCAATGCACTCTCACGCCCTTTCACGCAAGAAACGGGCGTACCCCAAGGAAGCGTGCTCAGCTGCACGCTCTTTATCGTGAAGATGAACACGCTTCGTGCTTCATTACCACCCGCCATCTGTGGAATGTGGACGACATTCAAATAGCTTTCAAATCTTGTAACCTCGCAATCTGCGAGAGACAGGTGCAGCATGGCCTGAACAAAGTCTCAGTGTGGGCAGACAAGAATGGATTTAGGATCAATCCTAACAAAAGCTCTTGCGTTCTTTTTACAAGAAAGAGAGGCCTGGTTCCGGATCCTTCCTTAGAACTGTGTGGACAACGAATACCTATCAGCAAAGAGCACAGATTCCTAGGTATCATACATGACTACAGACTCACTTTCGTCTCCCACATTAAACACCTTAGAGAAAAATGTCTGAAAACAATGAACATAATGAAACTTCTATCCCAGACTACGTGGGGTAGTGACAGGAAGTGTTTAATGAATCTATATAAAAGCCTCATTCGATCGCGACTAGGCTATGGTGCCGTGATTTATCACTCTGCCGCCCCGAGCGCACTAAAGATGCTAGACCCAGTGCACCATCTAGGAATACGACTGGCCACTGGCGCTTTCAGAACGAGTCCCATACAAAGTCTATATGTAAAATCAAATGAATGGTCTCTCCACCTACAGAGATCATACATCAGCTTTACATATTTCCTTAAAATACGCTCCAATCCTGAACATCCATGTTTTCATAACGTTACCGATATGACGTGCGCTACACTTTTCAGCAATCGTCCCTCCATAAGACAGCCTTTCTCGCTGCGTGTGAAGGAGCTTAGCGATGAAATGCATGTCCCACTCCTCGAGCATCGATTAATGCACCTAACCAAGCTCTTACCTCCTTGGGAGTGGCAGGTGATACAGTGTGACATATCCTTTATAAAAGTTACAAAGCACGCTCCTGAGGCCGAAATCCGAATGCATTTCCTAGAGCTCCAGCACAAGCACTCCTGCGCAGAGTTTTACACAGATGCTTCGAAGTCAAATGCCGGGGTATCCTATGCAGCCGTCGGCCCATCGTTTTCGGAATCCGATGTACTGCATTCGGAAACAAGTATCTTTACGGCCGAGGCCTACGCATTACTCTCTGTTGTAAGAAAATCAAAACTTCCAAAAGCAGCGATCTATACAGACTCTCTCAGCGTCGTGAAGGCCTTAATGTCACTCAGCAAACATAAAAATCCCGTATTTAATTAACTATATTCGGTCTTGTGCAAAGCGTACTCAACTAACCAGAACATCATAATATGCTGGGTCCCTGGCCATAGGGAAATCAAAGGTAACGTTTTGGCGGACGAGATGGCCACGTCAATCACATTGCAAGCTGTTAACCCTACCGCCGCAGTGCCTGTCACAGATCTGAGGCCTTTCTTGCGAAGGAGCCTGCGAGATCACTGGCAACACATGTGGGATGTGGAAACGGATAATAAGCTCCATCTGATAAAACCACAATTAGGATTTTGGCCGTCTACTACAAAATCGCGCCCAACAGATGTCCTATTCTGTCGTCTCAGAATAGGACACACGTTTGGCACCCATAATTTCCTACTCACCGGAAGTAAGCCTTCAGCCTGTGGGAGATGCGGAGAGAGGCTGACCGTCCTCCATGTCCTCCTGGAGTGTCGGAAAGCCGAATCTGACAGAAAGAAACATTTTCCGTTAGCATACCGGCAGCATATTCCCCTTCATCCTGTAATGTTACTCGGCCAAGAACCGCTCTTCGACACCAACGCAGTCCAAAGTTATCTGAAAGATGTTGTGTTGCATGTTATTAGCCCCACATGTTCGTAGCGTCTCCTCTTTTCAGAGGATGGCGCTGTGATAGTTCTTTCATGTAGCACGTGCATCTAGGCCCTTGTGTTTCAAGGGCTCTGGCGAGGCAAGAGTGCTCCAGGCATTCTTACCATCTGATATATTTGCTATTCTGCATCATTCATTTACGATGGATTTTAATGTTCATAGTATTCGTCATCTGTCATCGCCATAATTTTATAGCAAATAGATTTTACGCACTCTACAGCGACTATGTTTAGGCCACTTTACAGCCAAGTTACATCTTCCACAATACATCGTCAGCATCACCACTTGTCATGGCGCTCTTTGGCCAAGCCTGGCCCTTGCGCCACAAAACACCACATATCATCATCATCAAAATTGTGGAGTTTATAATTTCTGTTTGTCTTCATTGCATTTGTCGTCTGGCATGAAATAAAATAGGTTTACTAATTTCGTACCAATGCAGACCACGCCAAGCAATAGAGAGGTTGAGCACTTCGTTCATGGCGTCTCAAAAAGCTGGCGGCATCTGGAGTGTCGCCTACCAGCTGTACAAAAGAAAAAAAATGTCCGCGTCAGTCAGCGTCCAAATGGAAATATTACTGATCATTCAGAGCTGACACCATGGGCCGTATTATGGAATGGTTCGCTTCTGAATCGCTTCGCTCTGGCTGTTACGTCTCGGTTACGTCGCTGATAGAAAGAGATGAATATCGCTGTGTGAAGAAACCAATGAACGAGCGGCGTTCTGCCGCAAGGGCACGTCATCATTCTTGTTCGTACTATGGGGACGATATACTAATTGAAGGATGTTGTTAGTTTGTTTTAAAAATTTTAGTTTGTTACAAAACTTGCACATTTATATATACAAAGATAGCTTTGGGTTTCCGACACGGAAAGTTGGTGGTTTAATTTCATGTGTGGGCTTTTTTTTTTGTCGCTAGATGGCACGCCATACGTTAAGAAATCAAAGCGGATCTCTTCGTGTAGGTCACGGTTCTAATAGGATTTCGTTTAGCCGTGGCAGAGTTTCTAGGGTGGACAATTGCGATGAGAGTTACTTGCACACATTCCACAACTTCGAGAATATTGCCGCGAACAAGTCAGCGTTCTTGACTGCGGCTTTTTCTTGCACCGCGGAGATAAATGAGACACCCCTTTTTCTTTTCCGTCAACGGCAATGACCCTAGCGACGGTTAGAATAGGGACCACACAAGTTTGGGGCCTCAAACAGCTTTGCTGGTTTTAGTGTTGGGGCACGCAGGAGTGAAGTGCTTTAGAATAGAGCTTTGCATTTGCGGATAGTGTGCTTCGCTTGCAGTGCCACTACGGTGTCAAAGAGAGAGGTATTAGACATTTTAAAGTAAAATATAACATTTTATGGTAGGGGAAATTTTGACTTTCGTGTTTTCGCGTTTAATTGCAATTAAGAGATGTTTTCTACTAGTAGCAGGAAATTTATTGCGCTAAATCTTGCGTCTGCCCCTTTATGTGCCTTCAACAGTCGAGTTAAGCCGTGTTAGGCCTGCGAGCCATGAAATCGACAATGGAATTCAGAGTCAGCGGCGTCTAAGGAATCAATCTTCACTAAACTCGTTACTTGAGACAAAACAATAACCTCAATCACTTCTAGGTTAGGAACTGGGCACACTTCGGTTGCTAGGTTAGAGCGGTCGCTTCGGTGTGCCCCGCCATGTTTGTTGACGCTGAGCTTTTGGGGCCGATTTTGGGGCTCCAGCCAAATTAGTGAAATAAGGTACCTGACGCAAAACCCAAAAGCAGTTTGTGTCTCGCGGATGCGCCGTGGCTTTGAAGCTATTTCTGTGGAGCCCCAGAAAGGTTTGGGGCCCCTATTCTAAAACTATCAAATGATACGACGCACTGACGGATGTGACACCCCAATAGCTCCTACATTCCAGATGCACTGCAGAAAACAACCCTTGAAAAAAAAAAACGACGTAGTACTCACGCTTCGTGATGACTCACGATCTGCAGGATCTGTATGCTATTGTAAAGTTTCAGAATACCATACCATACGCACAGCGCTTACGTCGCATTGTAAACGCTTATATATCTTGTCCGCGGTACACTAGCTCGTTGCCAACCAATCGCACTGTGTTTATGGAGAGTCCAAAATGCTTTCGGAACTCCCCTTCGCTCATGTCGAACGCGTCGCGCCGTTGCCTCTCGTCACGTCGTTGTCTTTGGCCGATGCTCGCCAGCAACACAACCAAAGAAGCCGCTATCGGCGTCTCTATCGTCGCGCCGGCCAGCGCGAGACTAGCAGAGGGTCACGGTTGCCCTAGCATCCCTCAAGATCATGCTCGCGGCGGCGCGTGACCTCCCAGAGAACAAATTCTCCTCGGTCCCAATCGCAGCAGACGAGGGGTTCGTTTCCAGATGATCGATAACCTGTGTGACGAGAACAAAATGTGTAGTCACGCCCACCAGGAATGACGACAAGAAAGCGCTGACCGGTTACAAAGCGAACCATTGCAGAATGCGACCCCAGTGTGTGCACATTGGTTTCGTTCGCATGGAGACGATCGGCAAGGAAGCCAATGTTTTTTCACAGAGTGCGCAGGCAAGCAACGGAACGTGATGCAAAACTCTTGATGAACTTGATGAACTCGATGGCAAAAGTATCAACGAAACGAACTTCTAAAGCAGTGATTGTAGCCAGGGTGATATCTTTAGGCAGAATTTGCTTAGCGAGCCCGAAATTCACCACAGGGAGGTGCGTGCGATTATCTGTGACCCTGAGTATTGCATGCGGGACAGTAACGCTGTGGGTGAGAACGATTAGAGTTATGGGAGCGGAGATGTAATCACCATCGGGAACTGGCGCAGAAGGCGAGATTTAGATGTATGTCAAGACCTGTGGTGGAAGGTTAGCAAAATCAGTCGGTCTTAGGCGAATTTCGTGTGGTGTTGGAGGAACGTCCAGTAGAGGCAGGTGAAGACGCACAGTACTTGAGGAACAATCGATGAGCGATGAATGGGCGGAGAGGAAGTCTAGGCCTAGTGTGAGGTCATGGGGACATTGGTTAAGCACAGTGAAAAGAACCACAGTATGGACGGCCTGAAATGCTCACACGTGCAGTACACATTCCGACCACGGTCACCGTGCTACCGTCGCCGATTCGTAGGAACCGAGTAATGGCAGGCGTAACAATTTTCTTTAAATGGCTACGTAGACGGCTGGTCATAATCTATATGTGTGCTCCGTTATATATAAAGGCTGTGACAGGTGTGCTATCAACTTGGACTTCAAGAAGGTTGTGTCTCGTAAACAGCGTCAAAGAAGGATTTGGCGGCGAATCTGACATTGCAGCACCGCCACGAGGTGCCTCATTGCCTAGTTTTTCTGCTGGGACGGTTCGGGGTAGGTCGGCGACGGCGAGCGGTGAAGCTGGGGCGTACGTGGCTGGCGATGTTGAGGCGAGGGTGAGCGAGCATAGCGGCGAGCCGACGTAGTTGCGTCGAAAGCGTCGTAGAAGCGACGGGGTGAGGAACTTCAGGGCAAACTTGAATTCCGGAATGTGTTTCAACGAGCGGGCGGCCACCGGCTCCGGCAGTGATGGGAAACGTGACCGATTCGGCCACAGCAGAAACAGATCAGCTGTCGTCAGGTGTACGCCAGTTTGATGTATCCATGGTAGTGTAGGGATAACGGACACTGTGAGGTGGACTGCGATAGGCCTCAGGCATAGGAGCAGGTGATGGACGACCCATATTAGCGATTGCCTGGCGAACGACGGACTTGTTGAGCCACATCGTCTCAGCTGTGTTGTTCCACGACATCGATTGAGGCGAGGCAGGAAACGTGGCTTCGAGTTCACGGCGCACAATTCGGGTCACGTTTTCGCTTGGTGGTGGCGAGCTAGATTGGTCAGTGGGGTCGGTACAAGAAAAGATCGCTGCAGTATTTAAACGCCGTGTAAACTGATTGTATATACGGCGACTCTTCGCCTACTCGAAACTGTGGCATTCCTTCATGATGGCATCGACAGTCGACAAGTTTCGAAAGCCCAGAAGGTTGAATGCGTCGTCCGCGATGCCATTGATAATATGTCCAACCTTCACCGCCTCTGGCATAGACGTGTCGATATTATGACAGAGGGCTAAGACATCCTGAATGTAGGAGACATACGTCTCCGTAGCAGTTCGTCCACGCGTGGCGTGTTGTTGCTTCGCGACAAGTTGTCGACCGGTCGGATTGCCAAAAACGTTGGACAACTTTTCTTTGAACAAGCCCCAGCTGGTTAGCTCTTCCCCGTGTGTGTAAAACCACGTTTGCGGTGTTCCGTGGAGGTAGAACACGACATTGACCAACTATATGGTGGCATCCCACCTTCTCCACTCCCTGACGCGCTCACACATGTTCAACCATTCATCTACGCCAACACCATCCAGGCCGGTAAACTTGCCGGGGTCTTGCGGTTGAGGTAGAATGGCGTACTGGGCATGCGTAGTTGGCATTACAGCTGAAGACGTGGTACCTTCCACTGGAAGCATAGTCCCAGGCTGGGTGAGACGTTTCCTGCAGAGTTCCGTGGCGCAGACGCGTACCCCGCACGTCCATCAAAATGGCACGGGTAAAAGACTACTTACAAGATGTATTTACAAGGCATATAAAGAGCAGCCGAGAATCCCGAGAGGCTGTTGCCACTTCATCGTCTTCAGAATCGACGACCTTGTTCTCTTTTTCCACCGTAACGATATATATGATCAAGGAGAGCCGAGTCAAAGAGAAATACTGATATGATACATTTTTATGTTATTTAGTCAAGCATCTCCAAACATAACGTAACTTTATATGATGCGCACATGTGCGCTGTTGATCTATAAAAGAGCCTCAAAAGACAGGATGGCTTTTCTTTCATGCACTGCTAATAACTGAATAAACACATTTATCAAATATAGGGTGACGTAGTCGTACTGTCGGTCATGAAATACAAGTTGGAAGACGAATACTAAGATCAGCTATTAGTGGGATAAACGCGCAAGAGCACAGCGACAATTAGAAGAAACAGGTAGTATATGAAACAATTAAATACAGATGCCAGCGACGTCAACAGCACTCTGTTGCGTTCTTAAAAAATAACCTGACGTACGTATGACTCTTTCATAAGGAGAGATTCACAAAAGCTTCTACAGGTTCACAATGCCAGTGCTATTAAAACAGAAAACTTCCACGAAATATAAACGCTTTCTGCTGGAACCTGCACTCAGCTCTGTAGGCGATAATAGCATCGGGCTCATCTTAGAATGTGCCCCCATATTCTGATGCAAAAGCATCAAATAGCCCATCGAGCTAACAGGCCAGCGTCGTATGTAGCAGTTGAACAATGAGGCTGACGACACGCCACGAGTAGGTCTGGCACGCTCGTGGCGCTGGCACTCGCTTGCTGGATATGGCAACACGTACCGCTACGGTGCCTGAAACACCTACGTCGTCGGCAGCCGCCACCTCGGAAGTAACGAAACGTGGTCGTCTGCTCTGCTACACCGCAGACGAAGCAAGCGAATGGTAGAACGCAGCACTACGAGAGAAGAGGCCGACACTTAAGCCTAACTATGTCGTCTGCTCTCCGATTACATGGTGGGCGGAACGTGCATTAAAGCAACCATTACTCGTAACGTTAAACTCGAAATACCGCTCAGTGGTGTTCACTTCGGACAATATTGCTTTCGCCTTCACAAGTCATAGGAAGTGCTTAGGTCTACTCCAATTTTTATTTATTAATTATGAATACTTCCAGGGCCAGAAGGCAATACAGGAATCAATGGGATTGCTACAAACGCGTGCAGTGAAATAACAACGCATAAAGCGTTGCAAGGCATTTTCCAAGGCGATATTGAAACTTCTGGGTCTACGATGGCAACAGTGGAATAGGGAAGTTGGTTCCAATTGGTGCTTGCTGTTGCGAGGCAACAATGATAATATAAATTAGTGCGACACGATGGCAAGCTTAATTCGAAAGTGGAATCAACTGGAATCAACTGAATTTCAACTGGAATCTGCATTCAACTCTGCAGGCGAAAATGGCATCAGGCTCCCCTTAGAATTCCTAGAATATTTCTAAAAGGTGTATTGATTTCATTATGATGTGTGAAGCACGTCGTAATGATATGAACAATTTCTCTCTCAATTTCTTTCTTTTCACATGATCTCTTTACATGATCATTTCATTCCTTCAAACATTTACCGTTACGGAGGGGTGGTGACTTACCGCTTGCAATTGATTCCGATTTCATTATAGAAGGTAAACTCAATGTATCTTTCACATGCCATGATTAAGCGTATAAATAAAGATTGGGCTCCCAGAAGGAAAAAAAGACAAAAATTGATTTACATTTATGTTTTTTGCGTAAAAGAACCAATAAATGTTATTATTCAGTTGGAGAAAGATATTTTATTATAAATTTGGAGTGTGTTTCTCAGGAAATTACACACTGTAGGGCTTGAAGGACGGACTTCAGGATGAAAACAAAACTTGGGAGTGTTTATTTTTCATTATATACAGAGAGGTGAGAGACAAGTAACAGTTGTACAGTCATTACGGGCTGGCAGCAACTCGGACGCTGCGGCCCGCGGCAAGAAGTTCGAGAGAGGTAAATCAGGGAATCAGGGAATGCTCTGGTCTCTCTGGAATGCTTCTTATAAACCCTTCGAGCACTGGAAATCGCGTCATGTTTGACCAATGGGAGAGTCCGCTCAGATGACGCCATTTTCGGCCAATCGTTGGCGCCCGTGTCGCGGTGTCACACCCGGCGGCTCTCTGCAGTCTTGCCTCGCCGACTTGCAATGCACTTCTTCTAAGGTGGAGAAGGGGGGGGGGGGGCTCATGCTCCATTGTACGAGGGCCCACCTGCTCCCGGTGGTACGGCTCCGCAGTGGTGGCAGATGCCTTCTTCAAAGGCGAAGAAGAAGGCGTACGCTTGGGCCTTCCCGGCTCGTCTGGCTGTCACGGCGCATTACCGCCGTCTTTGTTTGGCACCAACTTTACTTCCAACAATGCCATGCTATCCCCTCGCTTTCTGGAAAACTCAAGCATTGAATAGCTCCACCGGCGGCGTACGAACTTGCTTGCAAGTGTCCTGCCTCAGGAATGTGGCATCCCTGCTTCTGCATTCCTCAATTAGCTGTACTGCGATTCGAAGTGGTTTGGGGAACTCGAAGTAGGCGCAGGAAACAGCTCCATATCTAACAGCTCGTCCTCGCCCCTGTTGTTCTGAGTGGCCGGTGAACTCAATTCGCTGGCCATGAGGAACGCTGAAAGAAGCTGCAGGGTACTGGGGTCGAGCCTCGTTTGACAACCTTCGGGATCCTGGGCCCTGGAGAACATACGTCAAACAAACCAAACAACTCAGCGCTGCACCACGTGTAAGCGCAGGCTCCTCACCCCTGACTCGCCAGGCTATTACTGAGTCAAATTAACCCCGATCTTTTATTTCCCCAATTTTGACAAAACACTTCCAACAACCCTTCCAAAAAGCTATCCATTTCTGCTCGAATGCCGACAAGACAAGAGCACTATTGTTGTTGCAAAACAAAGGGTCGTTGACGATGCAAACAACAAATGAAAACAGCCGAACATAACTTAAGTGGCCTAGCTACACCAACAGCATGTTTGCAATCTATCGCAGTGGCGTACTTATCGCACGTAATGGTGCCACTGAACAATCTGGTCAACCTCACAAGTACGTAATCACAAGCGCACTAGCCTTGTGGTCACTAAATAGAACACGTACTTGCGTTGTAGGCAAACTTTTCATTTACGCTTACTCACGTTTCTTCCCTGAAAGTCCTACAGGACACGTGACTTAAACGAACAATTAAACTCGCGGGACTTACACACTCCGCAGAACTCTTAAAATGATGCGTCTTCTACTAACTCTTTCCACGCACGCTCACTGAAGAAGTCAGAATACGGCTGCCCTCAACGCACACCAGCGACCCAGTCAAAAATCTGCTTCCTTCCGTCCACACAGGACACGCGCTAATGGAACTAAGAATGCTTCTCAGTGCAAATTATGCACTCACTGAAAATCTATGCGCTTAACCTTAGAAAATTCAAAGCCACCTAAAAAGAAAGAAGGTTAAATATCACACACGCGCGTTACGATAGGCCTCTCAACAATAACCTTGACCCTCAGGTTACTCACACACAAAAAAGAAAGCCTATTTACTTAATTATGAACATCTCGCGACACTACAGGTTTACTCAAAACGCATCTTTCAAATCTCGAGCTTCTCCAACGAAAACACAAACGAAGCTCATACCTTTACATATTGAAAGAAATCCTAGTCTCAAATCGCGAAAACTTGCCGATGCTCAAAATAAAAAACAAAACACTTCATTTCTGCGGAAGCGCTCTTGGCTTCCCTTCTCAGACGCTTATGTCTGACTCATACTTTGAGCCGGACTTGAGGTGGTCGTGGTTTCAAAGCTACTCTGGCTGCCGAGGAACAACAAAAGGGCTGATTCACTATCAGCTCCCCCAAGACGTTACGGTCTCCTGCCAAGTTGCGTCCTGGCGCCCCGCTTTCTTCACAAACTCGATTGACCGCGTCGCTACTCCCCACCTGGTCTCGTCCTGCCACCTTGCGCTGCTTCGTACTGCACGCTGAGCTTTGAAAAGAACTACGGAACGACGAGGAGTTTAACTGCCACGTGCCCTTTGTCCGCGTCCGTGCAGAACATGCTTCGCGGTCCCCCTATGACCGATGGTTCGAACGTTTTGGGTGCGTCAACATCGCCCGTGACGACCGCACCTTTTTCCTCGCGCCCTGCCCATTTGGGTTTCTCGCCATCTTTGGCGGTGCTACATTAGTTACCGACTTTCGGTCTTTACCGCGCTTCTTTTTACGGCGCTTTCTCTTTGCACTCGCTCTCCTGTCGCCTTCTCGTGCCTCGTGCTGGCCGGTACACCTTTCGTCGGCCCGGATCGGTCTCTTACCCGCACAGTCCGAGTGATTTACATTTAAATCAACACTCTCTTGCCTCGACTGGCGGACAGCTCAACCGACTCTTGAACAATGCAGCCGGCTTTGCTCGAGTTAGACAACTCGCACTCTTACGAACTGCCCTCTACTACATTGCCCAGCTCACGCTGTGCATCGGCACACAGCCCGTCGGTATCGATCGCTGTCTCACGCGCACAGTCCGAATGATTAACAATGGAATCATCCCTATCTAGGCTATCTAGACTGATGGAGAGCCGCACCGATCCCTGAACAATGCAGTTGTTCTCTCGTGAGCTACGGAGCTCGCCACCCCGAGAACTATTCTCAACTGCATCGTCCAGCTCGCACTTCACTTCTGCACGCAGATCTGGCTCTACATGGGTGCTCGCGTCTGTCGTGTCAGTAGTACCCTTTTCTTCGCTAGCAACTTCGCTAGCGTTACCAGCGATGCACACGCGCGGTAGCTGTGCCAATTTGTTCGCAGCTGGCCTAGCTGTCTCTACAGTCATCTGTTGGCACAGCACCTCGTCACTCTCCTTGCGGCCTTTAACGGCCTCTGTTGCCACTAAGGCATCGTTAGCGGCTAGCCTTTTCCCTTCAATTATGAATAGGCAGCCAATCTCACAGGCACTACTCTTCTCGTCGGCTTTTGGCAAAAATCCGCTCGATGCTGCCTCATTCTTTCGCTCTGTACTACCGACAGAATTCTCAGACAGCCGTTGTCTCTGTGCCATTAACTGATCACAATACTGTATCTCTTTGATCAGTGCTGCCTTCTCTCTCTCATACTTTGCTCACGCTCACGTTCGCGTTCATTCTCGCGTTCGTCACGCTCACACCTAAGAGTAAGTTCTTGAACCTCATGCTTCCGTTAATTCTCGCGTTCTTGACGCTTACGCTCACTCTCATGTTCCCGACGCTCCCGCATACGTTCACGACGCTCACGCTCCCGTGGCTCCTGTATCACCTCCCAAGCGAGCTCAATGCTTTTGTCATCATTGCCACTATCGTTAATCGCCTTTATGATAGCTGGCGTTTTCATCCGTTCGTCCGCCTCAACTCCCAAATCGTCGCACACCAACAACAAGTCTAACCTCGTCAACCTTCTAAGATCCATGGCAGCTGCCCCGACAGGTGGTTAGAACTGTTTTCCTTAATTTGTGCAAACACACAATGCAACAAACTCCCGATTCCCAGAACTTTCAAAATGAACACACAACATTTGAGTCGGGCGAATCAAAAGGAAAAAAACCACGCGCTCACTTACGGTTGCAGCACCCTGCCATCCGGTTCATTTGTCCGCTGTTCCCGGTTCCTCCGGACTCCCTGGGTCGAAGACTCGCTCTTTTTCGCTACTGCCACTTTCTTCGGACCTCTTTCGACGAAGGCTCTCTCTTCTTCGCTCTTCCCGGTTCCTTAGGATCTCTCTCGACGAAGGTTTATCCGTAGCGCTGCCCCCAGCTGATGCATTCGGAGGTGATCTCACCGCTGCCAACCAGATGTAGGGGTTGGAGGACGGACTTCGGGATGAAAACAAAACTTGGGAGTGTTTATTTTTCATTATATACAGGGAGGTGAGAGACAAGTAACAGTTGTACAGTCATTACGGGCCGGCAGCAACTCGGACGCTGCGGCCCGTGGCAAGAAGTTCGAGAGAGGTGAATCAGGGAATCAGGGAATGCTCTGGTCTCTCTGGAATGCTTCTTATAAAACCTTCGACCACTGGAAGTCGCGTCATGTTTGACCAATGGGAGAGTCCGCTCAGATGACGCCATTTTCGGCCAATCGTTGGCGCCCGTGTCGCGGTGTCACACACGGCGCCTCTCTGTGGTCTTGCCTCGCTGACTTGCAATGCACTTCTTCTAAGGTGGAGAAGGGGGGGCGCTCATGCTCCATTGTACCAGGGCCCACCTGCTCCCCGTGGTACGGCTCCGCGGTGGTGGCAAATGCCTTCTTCAAAGGCGAAGAAGAAGGGGTACCCTTGGGCCTTCCCCGCTCGTCTGGCTGTCACAGCGCATTACCGCCGTCTTAGTTTGGCACCCACTTTACTTCCAACAATGCCGTGCTATCCCCTCGCTTTCTGGAAAACTCAAGCATTGAATAGCTCCACCGGCGGCGTACGAACTTGCTTGCAAGTGTCCTGCCTCAGGAATGTGGCATCCCTGATTCTGCATTCCTCAATTAGCTGTACTGCGATTCGAAGTGGTTTGGGGAACTCGAAGTAGGCGCAGGAAACAGCTCCATATCTGACAACACACACAAACACCATCAAACAAACTCAAGTATAAAGACGCACAAAACTAATCGCCACTAGGCAGTTGGCAATGGCGTGATGGCGTGTGCTACTAGTCGCATTGCCGCCGTTTCTGCTCGCTAAAGCATGAAATGAGACCGAAGCAAAACCATCGAAGCTTATAGTTGCAAGTTAACTGCTCGTTTTGATAAGACCACCGTATGCACCAGGGTTTGGTATGCGCACAGCTACTTCTCAGAAGGAGCGCTCATGTTTGTGTCGTCAGTACACTTACCAGTAGCGGAATTCAGAAGGCTGCTTCGGCTGCACTATAGACCCCATTTAGCTGAGCGTCTGTGCGCTTGGCTTTTTCGTTTTTGCAGCCAAGCGCACAGCGCCTTTTTCGATACCGAAGCGTGCGGCCTTGCACGGGCTGGATGCCGCGACAGCGGGAAAGTGACGCCGACTGCGCGAACGGGTCTAGACTTCCTCTATTTGTGGCTTATGTGTATTCCTTCGAAATGAAAGAAGGCGGGCAATTCAGGCAAGAAATAATTGATAGCTTCGTCATCGTCAACGATCCGGTTTACAAAAACTCACCTTTAGCACGACGAATTTAGTGTTGACGTAGCACACACTTGCTCGAAGTGTAGCTTATTTGGAATCCTCGAACGTAAGAAGAAAGAAAGGTCGTAACTGACTGACGTAACTGACTAAGATTCGTCGATACTTGTAGCTTAGGCGTGTTTCTCCCAAATAAAAAAAGGCGAGTATATCCAACAGGTAATTATTATAGCTTGTAAAACACCACCTATCCGATTTTTGAGAATTGAAGTAACATTTGACAGGATACAACAGTGATGGAGCCGAATCACCGTATGTGCTGCTATCATAAGCTGTAACGGCTAGCCACCATTCTTAGTCTGAGTACTCCATGTATAGCCGCCTCAAATAATAATTATAATCCACGTTTGTCAAGACGCAGGCAAACATTGATATGACACTTCATGCTCCTTTTATGTTCTTTAGTGAAATATCACTAAATTTAACTTAAATGTATGCCTCAAGTTATGCCATTCATGTGTACTTGCTCATGATGGGTGTCGAAAGCATCTGTAAATTCAAGTGCACACGTATTTACTAATTATGACATATTCGGGTGGTTGTTTGAAAGTGGTCAGGCCTTGCCACAAAGGCGACGAAAAGCATCTTTAAGGCAATATAAAGAGAATATTCGGGTAGAGATTTGAGGATCTCGCATACATATTTTCAATGAAGCCTCTTTATGCTGGCAGGAACGCTGAGTCCATCTTTTATATTATCTTTGGCGCGCGGCTAGCGCGCTGTAAGATCACCATCGGAATGCGCTATTTAACCGTCACAGTTTAGCTCGAAAAGACGAAGCATTGTTGGAGGCAGCAAACTATTCGATAACCACACCATGTACGGTTTGCTGTTTTACCAGCCTTAGTGATTGCACTAGGATTTCGCTTCCTAAATAAATTATAAAGTGTGGTAGCACAGGCTAAATAACAGATTATATAGCCGGAATGATGTAGCCCGCTAAGGAAGAAATGAGGATGCTGACGCACATGTTTTCAGCTAGCCCCCTTCTTGCCGTTTCACTCGACTCCACTGCTTCCTTGCACCTGCTGTTCATTGTAATTGAAGGTTCTTGCGCTTCACTATCTTACGTATGTGAATGCTTAGCACAAACCATTTTAGCGTATCCGTGTGGACACCTGGGCAGATTGGTATAAATCCAGAGGAAGGAACTGCGCGATAGGGTAACGCCAGGTTGGTCACATAAACACCATCACTTGAAAACCAGCTTTCAAGCAGGCCATATTTGGAATGCCGTTGTCGAACGGATCCATATTTATCCGTTAATTGTGTATTTCGTGGCGATATCCCTGTGAAGAATAGGAAGTTTCATTCCCACTTTTGTAGCGGCCATAGCGCTTACGTCCCCCAATATTTACCCTCGCCAAACCACTGCGCCACGGAAAATATTGAATATAGTTTTTCTGGTGTCAATTTTAGTTTTGCCCGTTTTCTATTAGAGCGCTATTTTTCCGCGACAATTTGAAATACATATGGAACGGTTAAACATAATCTATACTGTCGTTTGCGTCAATATTTTGCGTTCTCCTGTTCTGTAATTGTCAGACAGACAAGGCGCAATTGGTCGCCAGCAGTCTAATTGATGTGTTGGTCTTATGAATACTGTCCAATGAAATTGAGTTCTCTGTTCCGTGAGTAATTCGCTGTATTTTGATGATATTCCGAGAAAATAATTTTTTCCCTCTGTCTCTACTAACACGTTGAAAACAGAATGCATTGCATGTTATCCAGGTGGTGTTCAAAATGACTTTATGCGTCGTGATCTGCAGGTTGCACATTAAAACTAGAAACAGCAATGGACGCCAATCTTGTGTTCGTGTGAATTAAAGTACCAGGTGTCTGGAGACCTAAACAAAGCAATGAACTCCGTGGTATGTGAGAGTTATAGAGTCAAGAAAGAGAAAATAATTTACTATTGCACAGTACTAAGGGACATGCAGTCCTAATGTACGATGAACCATTCATAAATAAAACAACGTTGAAACAGAAGTCCGGAAACGAAGCCACCTCCAAATTCCTGCGCCATGTCTCGATGACATCATGCATATATACAATGATGCCTGTGCGGGTCCAGTTAATTGTTTGTTGGCAGTAGTGGTCAACCAGAACCATATACTGAGGTTAGCAAGTTGTGAGAGTATTTTTTCCCCTCCAACGCTCAACCACGAGAATACGCTTTTGAAATCGGTGACGTCATAATGATGGCCTATACCCACGCTGCACTGAATTCAAAAATTGGAGCCTTGACCTTATTTTGTTATTATTTTCCTTTAACGTTATTTTCTTCCACGAGGGAATGAAAATGTAGTTTTTAAAAATAATTTATCCGTTCAAGGTCTATTTTTAGGATTCCTTTAACAAAACCTAAAGAGAAAGTAAGTCGTTTAATAGACCAAGAAAGTCATCTTAAACATGATAATAGTTTGCAGAAGTGTACTCACTTGTACAAGTGGAATACTAAACACATGAGCATTTATTAACCCGTCTAGGGACCAGCTCAGAGTAGATTAAAAGTGACGAAGAGGCACGATGGTGATTGCTTCAGCTTCGGCAGTGTATTTTAGGTATTATGTGCATCTACAGAGAAGGAATTCGATATTTCGATGCACCCCATTGTGTGCCCTATTAAAAGTACGCTGTAGAGAGGAATGGGACTTTCAAGCGTTGACCATTTTCTCTGGATAGATAGGAGAAGACGACGAGAAATTGTGTCAATTGGCTCCTTGATTGACTTTTGGTCAACAACAAAACAGAAAATAAACTTCAAGTATTCAGGGGCTAAATACAATGTGACTCGTAAAACCATATAGGGATCTGTAAGAGTGAGAGAGTGAGGTGGAGTTGGAAGCCCCGTGATATGAATAGGAATGACATCATTGTTCGCTTGCGCACGTTGAGCAAAATGCTTTAAGGACCACGTGTGCTCGCATGCTCGTTCTCTCTCTTTCTCTACGACGCGTATTGCGCATCAATAATGGGGGTTCTTTTGCGCTATGCGTATTAAATACTGCAGAATGGTAATCCCGCTTTGCAGCATGATCTATGTCTGAATGTTCTGCTAACGCTGCAGGCCCAGTTTGGATGAACTGTTGATGAGGAGCTCCTAAATTAGTGTACCTAAAGAGAGTTGATCGCGTGATCTCTCGAAGCAGAGGCTGAAATATTAGGCACAATAAAATGTTGTAGTTTTGCAGGAAAGACGAAGCATCGATTGCGATAGAGAATTAGAGGACAGCTATGCGAAGTTAGAATAGCAGATTCATCGGCCATGAAAACCGCGCCGCCCGAAGTAGAACGCGCACCCCTCCCCTATCTACCCTCCCCTCGGATCTTTGCGCGAGATGGCAGACGGCGTGCTTCCTCCCCGCATTCCTCCCTTTCGTGCTCGGAGTTGAGCCGCGATTGACGGCTTATAACTCGCGTGCTTTTACCCGAACACACAGCATACGGCTCAAAAATTTTTCACCCTTTGCATATGGAATCTCACGGCGAAGGCGATGCCGACGACAGAAATGAATTTCCAGTGTCCACACAATGCGCTATCGCAATAAAAGCGACACACCAGGTCATGATGAATCAAACGATAACCGTCACATTAGCGTACACAAAAGAGTATGAAGGTGAAAGCGTTGCACGCTGACGTAACATTCATTTGGTTACTTGACATTCTCATACGAATGCCTTGCTAGTTTCTTTTACTTGTTTTATTCCACCAAAGGTCATGGCTTTGAGGTTTAACTAACTCTATCTCAATCACCTTTGCGTTAAGGACCTTCGCCCTTATTACCACCATATGTCGATGTTTCGACTCCCACCAAATGTCGTGAGTTTGACTCCCACCAAAGTCTCACCAACGGTCGTGATTGGACCTTCAATTTTGCGCCCATCGCATATTGGTGCCATAAGGCCGGACGTTCCATTTTTCGATAACGGCGGACAATGAATATTTCGGTCCATGAGACACTTCAGGCTTTCGCCTTACAAGAAAGTTAACTGCAGAAAGTAACGTCGGTTATGAAACCGGCGTTGAATACTATATGAATCTTGGTATCAAGTTGCACAAGAGCACACTCAAAAACCTGTGCAAAGTTTTCGGACAGCGTAATAACGTATATCGGCTTCAGCTTTTCTTTTTTGCTATTACCCTTTACAATGTCCCCTGATATTTATCAGGCGGTAAGGCCGTGTTTGCGCGACATTGTTCTTCCGCGGTATCGCAGCCCGAATGAGTAGACAACCATGGACGACCAGCCGATATGTTTCACCTGTAGTCGCATTGGTCATGGCGCCAGGTACTGTCGCAACTCGTGGCCCTCAACATCTTGCACACCGACCAACCTTAGCCGTTTTAATGGAAATGCCTGCAATGTTTCCCCCACCACCTCGTCTAACAGCGCCGATAACTCTGCTAGGAAACCGTAGTACAGCCGCTCACCGCAGGCACGTCACCCATCTTCCCGTTCGTCGCAGACACGTCGCCTTTCGTCACCTGTGGCGTTTGGCCACACTCTTCCGGAAAACTAAAAAAATGCAGCCCTCGCAGGTGGTGCTGCATTGCCCACTACTGCCATTAAACAGATGGCTTACCTGCTAGGACAGGTAAGCCGTTAAAACAGACGGCTTGCCTGTCCAAGCACTCGTCGACACTGGAGCCCACGTGTCTGTGATGAGTACTAGCCGACGTAGATGTTTAGAAAAGTTCCTCACCCCAGCAGCTACCCGAGTTCTTCGTGTGGCCGACGGCGGCGTGATGGTTGTACTTCGAAAAGTGTTCTGCGTGCATAAGTATAGCGGGCCGCCCTACTTGTTTTGTTTGCTGTCATCGACAACGACCTCACTTCATTATCCTTGCATTGGACTTTTTATCCCATCATTCCACTCTCATCGACTGCGACACCGGAGTTCTTTAGTTGGAGCTGCCTCAAGCCGCCGATTCTCCACTGCACTTGTGTTCGCTTCAAGATGTGAGTCATCTCACTTGAGCCAGTCACTTACGTCGCTTTGACCGCATAGCCGCATATTCCTGGCGGTGAATATGACCTTCGCCTCATCATCGACGTGCTTTTGAACTGGAACCTTACTCTTCCGCATACGCTGGTGACGAGTACTGATAACGACGTCGTTCTTCCGCGTCTGAATTTTAGCCTCCACCTTCAAGTGCTTCCAGTCGGCCTGTTCATGGCCAACGTTTCTAATAGTTCCGAATTAGGCACTGAACGTCTGAATGCCGAGAGTGGTTTCTTAGCACCAATTGCAGCTCACAGATCTCGTTCCTTAACTAATGACATGGCGAAGATGATTGCACCTGACCTCACCTCTGCACAGGCCACCGACATGCGTCTCCTCCTTGAAACGTACCGTGACAATATGATTTCGGCGACAAGCCTTTAGGACAAACATCTTTTGTTCACCACCGTATCAACACTGGAGACACGAATATTATTCATCGGCGTCCATAACGTGTATCGCATGCTGAACATCGAGTCATCCAAACAGAAGTGGACAAAATGATCCGCAAAGGGGGCACTGAGCCATCTGCCAGGCCTCGAGCCTCGCCTGTCGTGCTTGTGAAAAATAAATATGGTACCTGCGTTTTTGCGTCGACTACGACCGCTTAAACAAGATTACGCGGAAAGACCGCTACCCACTATCAGGCATCGATGACGCTTCAGACTGCTTGCACGGAGCTAAATACTGCTCCTCTATCGACCTTCGATCCGGCTACTGGAAGATTTCAGTTGATGAGATGGACCGCGAGAAGACAGCATTCATCACGTCGGATGGTTTATATAAGTTCAAAGTCATGCCATTTGGCCTCTGAAATGTTCCTGCGACATTTGAACGTATGATTGACTCTCTTCTGAGAGGCTACAAATGGACCACCTGTCTCTGTTACCTTGGCGACGTTATTGCTTTTTCGTCCACGTTCGGCAGCCACCTTACCCTACTCGCTGCCATTCTTGCGGTCTTCCGAAAAGCTGGCCCCCATTTGATTTCCACGATGTGCCAATTCGGGCGCTGTCACATTACCGTGTTGGGACACCTTGCTGACATATCCAGTGTATAACCAGATCCGGATAAATTGTCGCCGTACGCAGTTTCCCCGTGCCACGTTCTGCTTCTAACTTGCGCTGCTTAGTCGGCCTGTGTTCTTACTTTCGCCGTTTCATCAAAAATTTCGCCGAAGTTATTCAGCCTTTGGCAGATCTTCTAAATAATAACACGCCGTTCTCATGGTGTCCAGAGCAAGCTCAAACGTTCGCTGCTCTCATTAGGTTTCTGAACACCCCTCCCATACTTGCCCATTTTGATCCATCTGGACCACCCAAAGTCGACACTGACGCAAGCAGCCACGGCATCGGCGCTGTTCTCGCCCAACAGCAGAATGGTACCGAGTGCGTGATAGCTTACGCCGCCCGCCTGCTGCCACATGCTGAGAGAAATTACTCCATCACCGAGCGGGACCAACTGTTAACCTACAACGAAATCACCAAGCACTATTACTTAGGGCGCAGGGCATTCCCGTTGCCACATCCTAAATTAAATAGGCCGCAGGCAGTTACATTAAGGCTTCTGCAGACACGGACGTACCCTAACCCGGTCATCATGAATAAAATTAATCCGGACTGCGGGGTTTCAGTGTATTGTAGTAAGTGTGGGGGTTTGCTCGATTTACAACACATGCTGTGGCGCTGCTTGGCGTCGGCCGGTGATGGTTCTCGAGGTGAACAGTGGTGGCAGCGAATGCTGCACAGTGAAGTGCTGGCGGACCAACTCAGGGCTGTCCAGAGGGCCCGTGTGATGGCAGAGGGTCTCGGCCTCTCTGTACCTACGTGGGAGCGGCCCGCATCAGTCCCAGACTGATCCCTCAGGACCTCAATAAAGTTCTACATACCATACCATACCGAGCGGGAGCGCCTGGCTTCCGGCCGTCGCAGAGTTCTGGCCATATTTGTACGACCGCACGTTTCGGTCGCCAAAGACCATCACGCACTCAGCTCGCATTCTTCCCTTCGGGACCCAAGTGGACGCCTCGATCGCTGGGGTTTGCGGCTCCAAGAACTTTCGTATAATGTCCACTACAAGACTGGGTGCCTCCACAAGGACGCTGACTGGCTTTCGACTCACCCCGTGGATGCTCGCGATCCTGTTACGCACGATCCGGTGACCTGCGTGATGGCTTTGACTGACATGACCGACGTGCGCGCTCAACAAAAAAGCGACGCATCCTTACATTCCGTCATCGCCGGAGCGCAATTTGGCTGTACCGACGGCACGTTCCGCACGTTCGTGCTGCATAACGTCATCCTCTGCCGCCGCAACATCAACCGTGATGGTCCCGAGTCCCTCCATGTCTTTCCTCGCCATCTGCGATCCGTCGTTCTCAAAGAACTTCATTATTAACCGACGGCGGGACACCTTGGAGTATTGCGTACATAAGACCGCGTACGACGCCGGTTCTTCTGGCGAGGTATCTACCGCTTTGTCCGTCGTTATGTCGCAACTTGCGAATTGTGCCAGCACCGGAATAAATCTACCCTGCGACTTGTCGGCCGACTAGTAAAGTTCACTCTGGGCCATTCTTTTGGCTAGGTCTTCACCTGCTTGACCCTTTCCCCATGACGACTAGAGGGAATACGTTGATCACTGTCGCTACTGATTACGCGACATGCTACGCGATAACAAAGGCGTTGCCGACTAGTTGCGCAGCTGACGTCGCCGATTTTCTCCTTCATGACATCATTCTACTGCAAGGTGCACCTCGACAGTTACTTCCAGACCACTACCGCTCTTTCTTGTCTCGAGTTGTGGACGACCTCCTCTGCTCTTGTGCCATTGAGCACAAGCTGTCCACCGCCTACCACCCACAAACAAACGGTCTTACGGAACGTCTCAGCCGAACACTCACAGAGAGGCTGTCGATGTATGTTTGCAGGGATCACCGCGACGTGACATTTGCGTATGGCTCACTCCGACATGACACCGCAGGATCTTCAGCATTTTATCTCTTGTATGGCCGCGACACCACTTTGCTGTTTGACACCATGCTACCTTCTGTGCCCCGCGTTGCTACTGAGTACGCTCGTGAAATCATCGATCGCACTCACATGGCATGTCAAGTCGCCCGGTCTCGCTTATTAGCCTCGCAGCACCTGAAAAAAGAGCGTTACGACCGGTGCCGTCGCGATTTTCCATTCACCCCAGGAGCTTGGGTGCTGCTTTGGTCACCATGTCGTCGGGTCGGCCTCTCCCACAAGCTTCTATCTCACTACACAGGGCCTTATGAAGTCCTACGTAAATTAACGATCTTAATTACGAGATCGCGTAGTTACAGTTTCATCCATCCTCAGGTCCGCTGCCTGTTGATGTCATGAACTTTGCGTGGCTGAAGCCTTTTTTCACTCGCAGTTCTTCGCCCACCTTGCGCCGAGACGGCGCTTAACCACCCGGCGGTCCGGTTTTAGAAGGATGAAAGAAGAGAGAGAGGCAGAGGAAAATCGCGAGATGCTGGCTGATATCTGTTGTTACTAGTGAGCCCTTTTATTCCCATCGACTCTTGTTGTGTATGCATTCTAAATACAGTCTTATACTCTCAACACCCCCATAATAAGATTATTATTCGTTCTATGTCTGAATATTTAAGATAGATTCTTTCCTATCCATAAGGAGCACATTTTTTTTTCTGAAGTTACACAAACACACATCATGCGCGCACACACAAGCAAACAAACTCAGACTCAAACACGCACCGAACTCACCCCCACTATAGTTCATATCACAAGCTGCTTGTAGCACCTCCGAAGGTACAAGGCACAAACTTGCATTACCCTTGCGCTGCGGTGTATAGGGTTCGGGAGAAAGTGGCTGAATATTCTGCTTTATTTTTGATCGCTACATAAAACGGTACCGCGGTACTTGACATGTCGCGAGCTTTGCGCGCGCATCGTCCAAGGAGAATAACTTTTGCAGGTACCACCGGTAACCGGAAAACCCACCCTAAGCGTGGAAACATGACCGCTTCAATATTGCGCCGACCACATACGTCGATCCTAATTGGTGCTTTTTTTTACACTCTGCCATGACGGCAAATAAAAAACAACCGGCAAAATACGTGATCTCAAAGTCTCATCTCAAGCTGATGTGAAATCATCAGCTATTTTTCCTGGCAATTATTGACATCGGCTGTTTGTTTACACGTTGCTAAGACTACAGGGACAGCACTGGTTTGGTTTCCAGTTAGCAGATGGCTGCGCATCATTAGCAGTAGCGAAGCAGAACGCAGTAAAAACCTGATCGTTCACTGCATCAATAATTTACTACATGGCTGTAGTTTGGTATTTGATGACGATAGGAGCTAGCGCCAAATAGACGCCGAGCAGGGGTTGTGACGCAGCTGAACATTTGTAAGGGCATTCGCCCGTCCTACTTGCAAAGATTGGGGCAAGGTAAGTGCCGGAAAGGCGTACAAGTAAAGCAAAGCTCCGCTCTCACTCGCGTTTAAACGCAACTTGCGGTTACGGCGTCAAACCGTTTTCGTTTTGCATCGATTCTCTAACCATGAAGCATGCAACAGGCTTACAAGCACACGGTGAGCAGGCAACGCGGCTCGGATGAGCACATTGCCAGGGGCATTCGGCCTTTCTATTGGCTAAGAATTGGTGTAGCTTGCACGGTGCTTCAACTAGCTTGTGAGATGGAGAATAGCCAATTCGCAGCGCTGGCGTGATGGAGAGCGCAAGCATGGGTGTTGCAGCCGTTGCTGCTCAATGATACACGGGATGAAGCTAAAGCTAAACCATCGATGTCTGTAGCTTGAAGTTTCCTGTCTGTTTTGATGAGACCACCGTTTGCACCATGCATGGCGTGGGAAGCTCAAAGGTGCTTCTCAGCAGGAGCCTCTACTTTTGTGCGCACAGTGCTCTTGCCAGCAGCAGAAGTCTTCAGGCTGTCCTGGTTTTTGCCATAAATGCGATTTCGCATAGTGTTGTGCCATTACCACAAGCCCGGATTCCAAATCTGCAAGATGCAGATTCTATCCTGCGAGCGCCCTAATTCTCCCTTCACAAGTCAAGATGCTGAGCCGTCAGGCAGCGGTGTCCTGCGGGAGAAGCATCGGCAGGCGACGTGTTTAGACGTGTCAGCGTGTGCCAGACAGCCCGGCGCCGCACCTCCTTTTGCATGGAGGTCTCCGCGCGCGCGAACTTTGAACCGGGTGGCCAGCGCGGTCGCTGGTTGGACCCCTCGGACGACCGTCGTGTGCTGACTTTGTATTGGGCCGTTTGAGTGACAATGGTTCCTCGGGGATTATAAAAGCAGCGACGCGCTGCCTGAAAAACAGGATCCGCCGACCCACCGGGAGACAGTGTCGCTCCCGACTGGGGTGAGATGTGTCACGCATTTTCGCCGGACGTCGCCGTGCGAGAACAGTCGCGTTTGTTGTGAGCACTCGGCCCCAGTGCCGACCCGTTCATGTCCTGTATGATAACCTGTATATAATGTATAAAGTCCCTTTTGTTATTCTCATCGACGCCAGGCTCGGAGTCTTCGCTACCAACGCTCTGTCACGAAACGGGTGACGAGCGCTACGGGACCACAAAGTCGTAATCGTGGTGCAGCGGTACAAGTTCGTAACAATAGCGCTAGCGTACACCCACTTGGTGTTTTCGTTCATGGACCCAAACGCCCTGCACCTTTCTAGAGACCTATTACATACGGCCATGCATCCGTGAGATTGATGCCGTGGGAGCCCAACAGCAGCGGCAAATTTGTGAAGGAGCCTAGAATACCGTTAAAGTGTATCCAACATTTTAAAATCCAACAACCTGATGGTTATGGAGCCGACTTATTAAACGTGCTGCTAAAGTTAGTTATAATGCCTAGCCACGGTCCTTGCTCTGACTATTCCATCCACTTCTGACTAACTACATATCGATGGTCACGGAATGCCGAGACACTGGGCAACGATGATATGCTACATCATGATTTCTTTATACTCTTTAGTCAAACTTCACCAAATATAACGCAAATATGTGCCTCAAGTTTTGCCGCTGAAGTACTTTCTCTTTATGGGTGTCGAAAGAAGGTTTTCATTCAAGGACGCCAAGTACCTACTAATTATCACACATTCGGGTTGTTTAGGAGCGTTGTGGCCTTGCTACAAAGCAAGTGATAAATACTCGTAGATTCAAAGCTATATTATGAGAATGTCCGAATATGGAACAGGCGATCTCGTTTCCTTGTCTTCAATGAAGCCTGCTTATGATCGGAGTAACGCTTAGTTAGTATTTTACAAGATCTTTGGGGCACTGAGAGCGCGCTCCTAAATCAACACCCAGATAAGCGATTTAAAGGGGTTGTTACACCAAATTTTGAGGCTATAAAAAGCATGTTGTAGGCTGCTTCCGTATGCAAGGACACCCAGAAAGAGGTATCGGACGCTGCAAAATTTCAAAATAATTTTAATTCAGCTCCAAAAAGTCATTAAACACTCCTTCTCGTAGTCGCGACCCATCGCTAGCGCGGCAGCTACTACGTCACAGAGGAGGAACGAAAATATTGACGTCATAGCACACCAGCACAAAAACGTGACGTATGATGAGTAGCTATGAAATGCCGATTAGGGAGCCTGCTGAGCCGAGCGACCGAGCATAGCCTTCACTATGACCGAGCTACAGGCATATAGAACATATAGAAATCCTTTCTTAATGCAAAGAAGGGGTAAGGCGTGCAGACACGGACACAGGGGAAGAGAAGTGGACAACACGAACACCGCACGGCGGCCCGCGAATGGCAAACTGCGTGTGGCGAGTTGCCGTGCCTACGGGCCTTTGCACGTTTGAGTGTAAAACAGTAGCCGGCCGACTCCGAAAGGTACAGGATGTGCGGCGTTCGTGTTGTCCGCTTCTCTCCTCGCATAGTCGCATAGTTCGGCAGCTCGGAGCGGTCTATCCTTCGCTTGGCCTTTCTCAATGTGAAGGCCCGTCCACGTTACCGGCCCGGAAACTCGCCGCACGCCGTTTGCCGTTCGCGGGCCCCCGTGCGACGGCGGTTTTGCTCGCGAACGGCGAGATTTTCTAGCTGTAGAGAGCACGGACCCGGGACCTATTTGTGCGGCAGCCGTACGGCGAAGCGGCCAATCAGCGTCGGAGGAGTGGTCACTCTGTGCACCGACGGCAGCTTCACCGCCTCTGATCGTTCGGCGCCGCCGATATCGTGGCTAGGCCTTTTCCGGTTCACTTCGAAGCTAAAGCTTACGGCGCTTCGGAATGAATCACCGACTCTCACAAGCCGCAATATTTTGTTACCTTTGTTGTCGCTCTTTGCAATAATTATAATAATTGCGACATGCACTTCGAATCCCCAGTTGACTTCTGCTGGCAGAGCACGCGTATGAGCGAGCAGACGACGCAGCATAGTTTTACGTCACTATTTTTATGCGAAGCATATTACGAGAGCCCAACCCAGCTCCTCAGGCGCGGCGGTGTCGCCTTGAAACCACGTGACACCGTGACGTCACGACAGAGGAGAAGTGGCTTTGGCTCAACTCTTGCAAGACGGGCTGGGTGGGAATCGAACCAGGGTCTCCGGAGTGTGGGACGGAGACGCTACCACTGAGCCACGAGTACGATGCTTCAAAGCGGTACAAAAGCGCCTCTAGTGAATGCGGTGTTGCCTTAGAAACGAGCTGTTTCTAAGGCGTGCGTCTCTTGCTCAGGCGCACATTTCGTTGCCGCGCCGAACGCTGCTTTGCTCGACGCTCACCGCGTCCAATGCGGGGCGCGTAGTCGCTGCCCTGTAGCCCATTGTCTTACACCCCTTGGCGGGTCGACGGGAACGCTGTCGCGTTCCACTCTTGAAGGCGAAGCAGTAATGCATGAGTTGTTTCTTCGTCTAGCCGAACCAAATATAGCCAAACAACAGCAGTTCACCAGGATAAACAGTGGTTCAACAACTAAAATAAAGGCTAGTATGCTTGGCATCCTGGGCTTAACCTTACCTAAGCCACAGCCATTTTTTGTGGCCCACGTGACCAAGCCATGTTGCGTTTCCTCCTCTTTGACGTCATAGCATCCCCGGAGCCCAGAAACCGAAACCGAAATCGCTCGGTATAATAATGCTATTATTAAATTATTTATCGGATATATATGAATCCCCCTGTGTGTATCGTGCTCCCTGAAGCATGAAGCAACGTTTGAATCAACAAACGCATGAACGAAAATTTTGATGTCTCCACCCCTTTAAATGGCACAGTTTCGCCGGAAAGACGAAGCATTGATAGCGGTAGAATAAGTAGAAACTGCATGAAGTACGGCTCGTTGTTTTATAATCCGTATGAATTGCAGCAACACTTCGCTTGCTAATAAAATAACGGGTATGTATAGCACCGGCTCAATATTAGACGATAAAGCCTGAATGATATAGCCGGCTAAATAAGGAACCAGGACGCTGACGCATACGTTTTGGCAAATATCC